>NC_090989.1:116195833-117585416 GCF_041146395.1 Eulemur rufifrons
TAACTAAATGGGGCCTTCCAAGCCTTAAGTGTTTGTTTCTCAGTGAGTCACTGGCATTTAATCTTGTGTCCCTTCTCTGGGTGAGAATACCATGTCCCTGGGAGAAGAAGGCCTTCTAAGCTAAGACTCAGATGTGCTGCCTTTCAAAAATATTCCTTTTGAAACGATGAAGTTCATGGCCCTCCCTCTCCAAGCCCCCCCCCGTCACTGGCTGACTTGTGTCCTCAACTGTGCCCTACCCTTTCTGGTCCCATTCACCCTCCCTCCAGCTTTTTGGTGATTTTAGCAAAATCTTAATTCTGGATTTATATTTTGAGTTGATGAACCAGGCCATAGCAGGTGTGTTTCTTTGTTTGGCTGCATCCCCTCTGTAGAATATCTTCTCTTCTACCTTTGCCTCTCCCAAATCCTACCCAATCTTCAAGGCCTTCCTCAGACCAGCCTCCTCTAAGGAATCTTCCCTGAACATTCCCACCCCACAGGCTCTTCCTACTCAAGATTTCCTGACACTTGACATCACCAGGTCAGCCCTTGTTAGGCACACTTTTGCCTGGTCCTCAGACTGCTCCAGGTAGAGTGGTCTTGTTTTCCATACTCAAGGCTCAGCTCTTGGGGGCTGAAAATTCTGGAGTCCCCAGAGTGGTGAGTTCAGTGTTGTACCTACAGCACATGCTCAGAGAAACTGAGCCGTGTCAGCACATGGGCTTTGCCATTGGAGTGTAAGACTAGCTGAGGGGGAGCTGGGTACCAAGCTGGGATGATCATCCTGGTTATTTCCCGGTGATTTTTCCTGCTCTTCCCCTGCTTTCCTAAGCCTGCGTCTACCACCACCCAGTGCCCATGGGCACAGGGCATGGTGTAGAGGCTGCCCTTGCTAGGCACATGTCCAGAGCAGGGGCCTTGGACACTAATGGATGGATTCTGGGGGATAGCTGGATAGGTATGAACTTTAAGACAACCTTACATTTGAATACTGGCTGTGTGAGTTTGCGCACTTTACTGCTCCTCTCTCAGCAGGTTCCCATCTTGGTAAATGAGGATGATGGCTCCTACTTCACAGGTTGTTGGAAGATTGAATGAGGTGATATATACAGAGCACCCTGTACAGTGTCTGCCATAATGGGGGCTTGATAAACAGCGGGTGTTGCTGCTGTATTTTTGCTTTAATCTATTCTGAGCTTTAAAGTAAACTCTTCAGGTAGTATGGGGCAAAGCCATCTAATTTGCACTGTTAATTAATCAAAAATTCAATACTGAGTGTTAGTCAGCTCTGAGCTAAATACTGTGGGGGAGACAAGGGATAGACACCATATGGCTGCTTGCTTTAAGAAAGTTCTGGTTCTGTTTGTAGGGTGAGAGCAATTAATACATTTTAAATCAGAGAGTGCAGTTGTGGGAAAGTATGGTTGCGTTGAGAGGGTCGGAGGAGCTGGGAGGTGAGAAGAATCAGTGGGGCTGGACTGTTGGGGCAGGGCTTCCAGGAGGAAGGGCCCTCAGCCAGCTTTAGGCACAGGAACAGTTGAGCTGGGTGGGAAAAGAAGTACCCCACCCAGAGCTCCCCACACTGCGTGAGGATCACCTCCATGGGGTTGACTGTGATGGTCAACGCAGAGTCGTCCCAATCCATTTCGGCCTCCTTGGCAGCCTCAGCCTCCTGGATGAAGTGCTGGTGGGCAATCCGGACCCGGTACACGCCCATGGCCACGACGAACACAAGCATGCACACAGAGATGATGATGACCACCGTGGCGATGCTCGGGACCACTGGAACGAGGAAGGAACCCACATGCTGTGGTGAACAAAGGTCTAGCTATTCTTGTGATGGAATGTAGACGAAATGTCCATGCATAGGGTAGAATCTGCCCTACCACTTCTCAGCTGCAGAACTCTGAGAGTCAATACCTTACCCTGGGCTTTAATTTCACCAGCTTTATAATTGACTTAATAATCTCTATCCTATGGGTAATTGTGAGTAAATGAAATAATCTACATGAGTTTCCACATAGGCACAGAGTAGGTGCTCAATAAATGCAAGTTCTCTGGCTTTTCCCTTCAAATTATAAGGAAGCACCCACTGAGAGCCAGGCACTGTGGAGTTTAGTAGGAACAGACACAAGTGCCCACCAGATGGTAACACGATATGGCAAGTGCTCAGACAGGAGTATGGGCAGAGGACTTTGCAATACTGTGCATGTGTGTATGTGTGAGTGTATGTAAGGCGTTCATGGAAAGCTTCATATAGGACCTGACTTTGACTTGGGCCTGAAATGACTAGCAAAATTTTCTCCCCGCCCTTTGTGCCAACCTCTGCTATTATGTGTTGTGGGTATCTTCTTGTTTACTTGACTGGCTGTATATTGAAGCTGTGAGTGCCTCAGAGGCAGGGCCCACATCTTCTCTATTGCTGGGTTCCCTCCTTCAGTTCTGGGCATGTATGGCTGTGGCAACCTGTCTGTTTCCTGGGTGGTCTGAGTCACAGTGACTGATGTCCTACGGTCCCCTCCTCTCAGATGGCCTACCTGAACGGCGCTGGATGCTACTCCGGGCCTCAGGATGATGGACGGACTGGAGGAAGGGAGGCTGCACAATAAGGTGGTTGACATGTTCCTTGTCTGAGACTCTGACTTCATGGAGGACGCTGACCTGGGAAGAGCAGGGAGTGTTGCTGACCAGGAGTGGCAGGTGGGCCAGCTGCAGCAGTTCTCCTGAATAAATGAGGGAATGAAAGGGTGAGCCTGGGCTTCCCCAACAATGGCAGGACCCACTCACCTCCACGTTGAACTCATTGCTAGTGTAGCGCCCGTTGAGTTCTGAGCACTTGATCCGGAACCTCCGGGCCTCCAGGGAAGCCGGACGCCAGTTGCGATAGCGGATGTGATGCAGCACCTGCTCATAGCGGCTCATGGAGCCCACACCTGTGCCAAGAGAGCACACTCATCAGCAGAAGGCAGAAGAGGAGAAGAAAGAGAAGACAGGGGAGACAGGCTGGGGCTGATAGGGCTTGTGGGTCTCCTAAATTTGTCAAGGGTAAAAGCTTGAGATGTTTTGGGCAGACAAAGTGTAGAAGCAGAAGTTCTAAGCAGCCAATTACATTGATCCACAGGCTTTCCAGAAAGACTGGGCTCTGACTAGAATGATTGGCCTCCATCTGCCAAACATTGCTGTAACATTTGCTGAGATCAAATGTTATAAAAGAAGGCATCCACCTGCTTTCTACAGATTTCCCCAGGAGTGGGGATGTGGGACAGGTCCCCAAGATGCTGGAGTAACTCACCAAAGGAGGGTTTAGAAATCTGTACTCTGAGGTCAAGGATCTCTACCCAACCCCTGGGACTTCATAACACACCTCCAGAGGCGCCATTACACCCATGGCTCCTGGGTGTGTTATGTCCCAGTCCATGACTCCCTGGACTAGGACGTTCTGAGAGGACACCACTGGGGCAGAGGGGCCTGAGCATGGCCTTACCGTAGATGGAGTAGCCTGCAGTAGAATTGGTGGCATCCAGGTGTCGTTGGTGGAGCTCACTGTGGTTGAGCTCTAAGCACTCCTGCCTTGGGTCTAGGTCTCCTCCAAGTACCAAAATGTCACAGAAATCTAAGTTGTGAAGCATTTCTTCTAAGACTGCTGATTTGGGGGCTGTGGGAAGACAGATGCATGGGAAACACAGGCATGAGGAACAGCTCAGACAATCGCCCTTGCTCACCATCTTCCTCTTCTGTTATTACCCCAGGTTAAGCTTGGGTCAGGAGAAAAGGCTGTGCAATCTCAAAGACCATGTCTACTACTCAGATGTCCAGGCAGCCCTGAAATTGGATGGCATGAATCAGTGGGAAGAGCATGGATACTATAGTCAAAATGCAAATTCGAATACCAGCTCTGCTACTGAGAAGCTGTATGGTGTTAGGAGAACTACCTACCACTCAGTTTCCTCATCTGTAAAAAGGACAAGGGTCTCGAGAGGATTAAACACACTGTAGTGCTCAATAAGCAACAGCTCTCATTTTGGGAAGAGACGAGTGGCTCTCCATCATGATCCTGACTTTCACCATGGGGCCATAGTGTGTCTATCTGTCTCCCTCACTGGACTCTGAGGTTCCCAAGAGCAGAAGCACTGTCTTTTTATGACTGAATCCTTAATGTCTAATACAGGTGCTGGCATGGAGCAGTTATCACTACACACTGTTCAAATGCAGCTGGGTCATTAATTAATTAATAACCAATGAAGTCAACATAACCAACAATTAATAATTGGAAAATTAATTAACACAACTAATTAATTAAAGTGCTTCCAGGTGAGGACATTAGCAAGTTGGTCAGTCAAGTTAACTTTGCCTGATTTTATGACTCCAAATTTCCCAAAGAAATGTCTGAGTAATTGAAGGCTGGGCAGAGTTTGGCAGGCCTAAATTAAAATCCTATCTTAATATAAAGGTGATTGGTATTTATGGAGTGTGTGCTATGTGCCAGGTACTGTCCAAATGTCATCCTAATGGACAGACATTTAAGGGGGTGCTGTTATTACCCCCATCTCACCGATGGGGAAATGGAGGGTGAAAGGGGTAGGGTGAATTGCCCAAGGTGACAGAGTAAGGGGAGGAGCCAGGGTAGAAACCATGTCTTTCTGGTCTCATAGTTTAGAAACACCTAACTTCCAGGCTAGTGGTCTTCAAATGTTGTTGCTCTTGAACCCCTTTATTAAAAAATTTGTGAACAGAGATCATTAAAATAAGTATATTTACTTATTTGTAATGTGCACTAAATGTATTTTGTGCATTATAAAACATTTATTAAAATAGAATTAAAAAAAGGATTCATTAAAGATGAGAGAGTTATTTTAAATAATTATTTTTGTTTAATTTTTAGTGATACTAAAATATTTTCTGCTCTCATTAGATACATATTATTATAGATACTTTTTTATGCTTAATTTTTAAATGCTTATCAACCACAATGGTTTCATGTATTATCAGCAAAAGCTAAAAGCACAACGACATACACTTGGGACAAGGTAGATCATCAACAATGGTGTGTACCTCTGTTTCAGACGGCCTTCTCACAGTTTCTGGGGCCTTTTTGCCAGCTTCTTGTCAGGTGGGCCCTGTCATCCTGTTCCTACCTCCCCATGTGGCTGAGTGAGAGCTGCCACTTTCCCCCTCTCACGGAAGGTGCCATCTCCCATCTGCAGTTCCCTCGCTTCCCGCTGTGCTGAAGGGACTGTGCTGGGTTCAGGGACCCAGAGGCAAATCAGCCATGGTTGAGCCCCTGGGGATCTCTTGGTCTGGTTTAATAAACAGATAATCACTACTGAGAGCCAAAAAGTGTATGCTTGGGGGACGCCCCAGCAGCTGGCAGCGTCAGGGTGGGGGTGGGGGAGACTTCTGGGGGGGTGTCAAAGGTAGAGATGTTTGCCAGCAATCAAAGGGTTGGGGAGGGAAGGGGCCTTCTAGCCAGAAAGCAGAGCAAAGGTGTGAACAAATACCATGTGTGAATGAGAGGGGGTGTGTGTGTGTGTGTGTGTGTGTGTGTCGGGGAGATCCCCATCTTTGGGGCTGAGACAGCACAAAGAGTGAGTCAACAGGGGCAGAAGATGATGCTAGAGCTGGTCGCTGAGGCCTGGTGGCAAATGCCATTACCCTGCTTGTTTAAGAGACTCATAATAATGATTATTCTAATAACAATAAAAGTAAAAATTTAAAACTACTAATAATAGCCATAGGGCATTTGGCTATGTGCTCTGCATGCACCTCTCATAAACAGAAGGTGAAATGTGTTCCCAGATAATTGCTTTCCCTGCATTGCCTGTACGCTGGTGTCAGACCCAGCAAATCGGGATGCTCTTGGTTACGGCCTGCAACCACTGAGGTCAGAGGCCCTTCTTTTTTCTGTCTGATTTTAGCCACAAATGAGGACAGGGGAAAAGGGAAGATCACACAATCTAATGCACCTTGGTCTGTAACTAGGAAACCACCCTGCCTGGACAGGTGGTAAAACACCATCTATTTTTATGAGCTAAGAAGGGCTGTCTCTTGAGCACCCCATACACTAGGGATCAGGGCGGTTTAAGGCAGTGGGTAATTAGGATTATTATAGAAGCAGCTCTTCAGGGACTGAGGCCCAGTGACACCAGCACATCATTAGCAGAGGCTTTTGGAGGGGCGGGGGAGAGTTGAAAGCTTTCTCTTGGATAAGGAAGTAAAGGAAAGTTCTCAAAGGCATATTTTCCCTAAAGACCTGGGCCCCTCTGAGTAACAAAAAGGTTTTTCTCCTTTGCTCTCTCCCTCCTTTCCCCGTTTCCTTCCTTCCCTTCCCCTCTCCCCAGCATATACTATAGCTTTCAGTGCAACTAAGTGTGTCTTCCTGGCAGATAATTCAAATTACTCTACTTTCACTGAGGAACCTTCTCAATAATGGAACTGTTGGAAATAACTAGAAAGTGTCCTGAAAACTTACAGTAATATTGCTAAGTGAGACCTAATGTTTAATATTATAAGAAGATACAGCTGTATTTTTTCTTTTTGCATCTTTAGCTTTTCTTGGTTAGCAGAATATACATGCTCACTATAGTACATTTCTGCAGTTGTAGAAAAGAAAAGGGAAGCAGAAACGACTCGGCTCTCACCACGCTTCTCAGAGAACAGCACTGTTAGCCTTAGGTGTGTGTTCTTGGCATTTTTCTACATATTTTTTTGAGATCATTCCATGTGTAGATACTATGTAATTTTGCATCTCGCTTGTTTTCACTTATCATTTAGCACAAACGCCTTCCTCCCAACCTCCCACCACTTGTAAGTTGCTAAACCATTAATTCCCCTCCTGTTGTTCACTTGGGTTGTTTCTGCCTTTGTTTGTTGTTTGTTTTATTATTGTGCATTACCCTGCCATGGTGAACAATGCTGCTGTCCTGAAGGATGATTTTACGTGGCTGTAAAAAATTAAGGCCCACCTTCCCCACAACCCCAAATGCACCTGTACCTGTGGTTTTCACGTCCCCAGGGGCCTCAGCTTTGGCGACGGTGCTCACGATCTTGATGTCGGGGAAGAGGACCACTCCTCTGGCACTTTCAAACTGGGCGGCAGGTCTCCAGAAGCTGCCCGTGCCCCGGAGGGCGATCCGGGGCTCGATGGCCTGCAGGACCATCACATAGGCGTCTATGTCAGGGATGCTGATGCACACGTCTTCCCCAAAGCACCTGGGAACACAGCTTCAGTCATGGCACTGATGAGCAAACGATTAAACCATCCATCACAGTCACGGACAAGGAGTTGCTACCTCTAGTCCTTGACACGACATTCTGACCACCTAAGAGTCTCTGAGGATGTCAACAGACATTCAAATTTAAAGCCACATTATAATTGAAACTACTAGTGATCTAGGGACCTAAAAGATTGGCTCCTGGGAGAAATGGGAATTTTCTATATGAGCAACAAGTAATCATTAAATCTTTCATCATCTTTTAACAAAGTAATCAATGGCAACCTTAATTAAATAGCAACTGCTTGTTATGTGCATTGGTATTTGGTAAGCAAATTATTGTCTGACTGGTTGGTTACAGTCATCTTCCTAATTGAAACCCCAGGGCTAAACTCTCCTGCCTCAGCGTCTATGTTATGTCTCTACGAGGACATCACAGAAGTGCACCTTTTCTAGGTGTGGGAGCAGAGTGCTATCGTAATCACCCTGCTTTTTCCTAATACAATGTTTCAAAAATATCTGGGAGGCAGAAATGGTGCGAAAATAGGAACAAGGCCTGAGAAGTTAGACAGACAAGAATCCATGGCCTGGCTCTGCCATGCTTGGGCTGGGTGACTGTGGACAAGGCACTTGACTCCCGTGAACCTCAGTTTCTTCAGCTATACAACAGGATGACAACGACTGCCCCACAGCAATAAGGTTTGAATGCAGACAATGTATAGAAAAGAAGCTGACCATTATGGTTGCAGCTCAGTAAATGTTGGTTGATCTGACCCTTTCCTCAGACCTCACTGGGGACATGTGTGTCACTGGCTCTCTGCTGGTCATCTAAGCCAAAAATGTAGGCTAAATTGGGGGAGGGGTCCTGGGGCCAGATACATGCTCTGGGGATGCTGGGTGGGCTCCAGGTGGTGGCAGCAGTCACCTTGCACGCCTTGGGAAAGTTCCCGGGGGAGAGGTAGTCTGGGTGGATCCCGTGCAGAGCACTCCAGCCTCTTCTGCGGGGTGGGTGAGATGGGGGAGCTGTGCTGGGCTCCTGCTCCAAGTTTCTCCTGCCTCTGCCGTGCCAACCCCAGGGCACTCTCCTCCCCTCACTAGTTTACAGAAGCCTGGTCTGGAGCTGGACACTGTCCCATCTGGTCCCTCATCTTCACTCTAATGTGGTGCTAAATTGGGGTGCCTGCTCCCATCCCCAGGCCTCCAGGGGTGGGAGTAGCCCCTCCATTGCTCTGGGACTATTGAACGTAACTGCCACCTGTGGGCTTTATCCCGCACCTGGCCCAGGCCACAGCAGACCCATCTTCCCCACCCTTGTTCCTCTCTTTCTCAATCCTCCTGGCTCGAGGTGCCACATGGCTCCACTTCCACATCCCTTCTGGAGTCCCCTCCTAGTCACAGTCTCAGGTAGCAGCTGTGGCTGAGAAGTGATTCCATAGGCCAGTAAGTGTGTTATCCAAAAGCTTTAGTAATAATCTCATCTCGTTAATTTAACTCTGATCCCTGGGGACAAGAACCATGCCCTGTCTTTCTCTGGCATATTTACAATACTCAGGAACTCTACTGTGCTGGGTTGGTTAACTTAATTCAATTTAATAAACATTTGTCAAGCACCTACTATGTGCCAGGTGCTAAGCCCTTAAATCAGACCACTTCAAACCCAGCTCTCTGAGAATTTATAGGAAGAAGCACCTTCTAGGCATTAGATCAGATACAGAATAACATAGAGAAAAGTGGATTTGAGGTGCCAAAATGACAGAACATTTTCCTTTAAAAATAAGCAAAAGAAGAACACAGATCATTGAGGCACCCTCACAGGGACAGCAGAGAAGGGGAGGACAGCTGAGGAATGACAAATCCGGTTTGCAAGGGCACATGCCCAAGGGACCAACCCTGCTGCCTCAGGTGGGCCCCAGGCCACCCTCGTCCACTCACTGGACTTTGGAAGAGACTTTGAGGCGCCGCACACCCGCCGTTGGGAACTGCCTGGAGTTGATGTAGGAGACCTTCTGGAGGGCATGGTTAATGTTCCCAACATCGTCACCTTCCATCACCAGTGTGGACTGCGAGGGGTTGAAGTGATACTGGAAGACACAAGTGGGTATCACGGAAGAGAATGACGAGTGATGCACACAGTCCTGTGGAAGTCCCCCATCTCCATGAAAGGGCCACTAAGGCCACCACAGGCACAGCCAGAGCATCTGCAGGTGAAGTAGTTGTGTGCACAAATGATTATTTCTAACTTCTCACGCGATTCCTGCTACTCTCTGGTGGGCTTTGGGACCCTCCCCTGTGAGGTTTCTCCAGGGATTGTTCCTGTAATATCAGCCTAAGCCACAGGATGGAATTCTGAAAACCAAGTGATGGTCCTCTTGCAGCCCACCAAGGGGTGACTTATTCTCTGTGTTCCCTGGTGGTCCAGCAACTTCTAGCCCTTTGACTACTCAGGCCCTCACCTGACATCCCAGAACTTGGCCTTGGCTCCTTTTGCTGCCCCTGTCTTTGGCCTTAAACTGCTCCCCAAACTCATCCTGCACTCCATTTCCTGGCCCTTGCCCCATCTTCTTAGTTTCCAACCTTAAAGCTTATTTTCCAGTTACTGGCTTTCTCTGTCTCCCACATCTGATTCTTTGTCTTGCTTTCCTAGTGCTAAAGTCTGGTTGTCCATGAGTTCTACTCACCTGCTGGGTATACATGTGCCAGTGGCCCTGAGCTTATCTGTCCATTCTACCCTGAGTCCGTGCTATCTCATACTGGTGAAGGCCATGTGCCTACAATGCTCCCCACTGAGTCACCCAGGTCCTCAAGCTAGATTCAGCCTCTTGTTCCTCCCTGTGTTCCCCCACCAGTTATTCTTCTCTGACTGCAATAGGGAGAACCGCCTTTGCTCTCCTCTGAGTTACTGACCTTGACACACTTCTGAGCAAGAATTATCAGAAACTGCTATAAATAACATGTCACGAACATATCTGTGGATTCAGATTATGTGTTGAATGTTCATGGCACAGGAAGGGAGACATAGATATATTTTTTAGTAGCTACCTGACTTAACAATTATTTACTTTTCTGATTAGTATGTTCCCATGTTCAGATGTGTATATGTGCTAAGTGAAAAGTGTCCATCTTTTCCTATCTCCTATCCACCCAGTTTCCACAATCCCATGACACAAGTAATCACTATTATATTAAGTTCTCAGTGGCAAGTTGCATTGTTTTCATAATTAGTTTCCTCCCCCCTCCCATGGGAGGCTTATACATGCCAGCCCTGTTGTTAACAAGCTTGGTCATGTGATTTATGGTACACTTTCCTTCAGGATATACATTTTTGCCCTGTTGCACACGGTGGTGGTCATGTAACTTGCTTGGGCAATGAAATGTGGGCAGGAATATTATTTGGTTCACACCCATATGGAAGATTTAACAACCATTTCATGGTTTGCCATGTTCCTTTCTCTCTGCCATGAAACTGGCAAAATTCTTTTAGGGGCTAGTCCATCAGCCTGGGTTTCACAGTGAGGGTGATATGAATCGGAGCTTCAGCCAATCTGTAACGGATGTAAAACCTGAGCAATAAATAAAATTTGTTGTATAAGCCACTGAGATGTTAAATCATTTGTTATTGTAGCATAACCTAGCCTATCCTGACAGTTATACTTAAGCATTCTTATAAAGACATAATCAGTGAATACAGATTTCCATTTTTCTCCTTTCTTATACCAAAGGTATCTTGTTACATAATGTACCATACTTTACTTTTTTTACTTAGCTTATATTTTGGAGATCTCTCTGTATCAGTACATGACAAGCTTCCTCATTCTTTAATAGATGTGAAGTATTCCATTATATAGATAAACTGTAATTTTTTAACTGGTCTCCCAATATGGACAGTTAGGTTATTTCTGATCTTTTGCTGACAATGCCAGAGTAAACAATCTTGCGTGCATAACATTTCATAAGTGTGTGAATGTACCTGAAGGATAAATCCCCGCAAGGAAAATTGTTAGGTCAAAGAGCATATGCACTTTTAACTTTGATAAATGTTGCCAAATTATCCGTTTCTAGGGATTATATCAGGATACACTCCTGACAACAGTGTATAAGAATGCCTCTTTTCTTAATACCTCAATAACTCAGTATTCTGCCAGACTTTGGGATTTTTGCCAATCTGACAGATAATAAATGCCATCTTCATGTAGCTTTAATTTGCAGTTTTCTTACCAGGAAGGAGGCTGAGTGTATCTTTTCTCAGGTTTAAGGAAAAATCTATCTATGTTAACTTTTCTCTGATAGGACTTGAATGTCTTTATAAGGGTGGTCTGTTCTGTGTCTGTGCCCCAGCAGGAAGTGGATGTCTCATGAGCACTATTGAAGACACTGAATCACATAAGTCCCTTGCATGGTGTCCCTTAGCTAACCGATAGCTCAATCTTTGTCTCCTTTGACTATCATGTGAGCATTTTATTGTTACCTATTCCTCAATGCCTCCTGGTTTCTCTCATTTTGGTCCCCACTGGACTTTGGTGTCTTTCTCCTATAGCACTTATAAAATGGTAGCACCAATATTACAGTTCAGCGCTCAGGAGCACACTGAGCACAGGGACTCTGACTGTTGTCCCCGACTCCCAGAACCCAGCCCTTGTAGGCAAAGGCCCCTGCTAGGAGAGTGAGCCAGTTGTGCCCTGGCCTACATTTACTCAGTCCTGTCACTTCTCAAAGTAACTCTTGTTTTTCTGTCCCTTGCCTTTTCAGTCGACTTCTATGGGGCCATTCATAATCAGTACTCACCAAACTCCACTCTCCTTTCCTTCCTGGATACCTTGGAGGCTACACTTCCCAGAGGCCTTGTGCCCCAAGTGGGCAGGGCCATGTGACCACCTCTGGCCAATGAGACGTGGCAGGAAGTGATGCATGGCACTTCCTGGCTGAAGGGAGAGCTGCCCTGTGGGAGGCTGCAGCCTCTTTCTCCCTCTACTTTAGTGACCTGCAGCAGCGTTCTGGGCACAAACCCCACTCCAAGGCCCTGACTGAGTGTAAGAGAAAAATAAACTTTTAAGTGTTAAGCCATCGAGATTTGGAGTCATTTGTTACTATAATAGCTTGGTCCATTAGGAAGAATTCGGCACTCCCCAGACCAGATTGTCACTGCACCAAGGTGATGTGGCATCTTTGAAAGGCTGTGGGCTTTGTGGACTATCATGGTCCAGTTCCAATACAAACAGCCAAGCAAACTACGGACAATAGTATGCTACAATTATCTACTTTCCCTTTCTGGACTTGATTTCCTCATTTAAATAATAAGGAAATTAATATCCACCTGTCTGGGGCTTAATTGACACAGTATATATAAAGTTTCTGACACTTACAA
The DNA here is from genome assembly GCF_041146395.1 of Eulemur rufifrons. Classification (NCBI taxonomy): domain Eukaryota; kingdom Metazoa; phylum Chordata; class Mammalia; order Primates; family Lemuridae; genus Eulemur; species Eulemur rufifrons. The sequence continues at coordinate 116,208,389 of NC_090989.1, forward strand.
GGTGCTCAATATATGACAGCTTTGATGATAATTCTCTCTATGGCAATAGGTCTGCACGGAGCCTTTGTGTGGTGCCCCTGCCTCCACCATTCTCTCCCTGTGACCCAACTCCTCTCCGTCCAAGCCCTGAGAGCAGGGTCTCTGAGCAGCCATGTCTGGCCACAGGCCCCACACCCTGGTGCTAGACCCTGGAGCGCCCAGGCTATGCGTGGCTGACGCTGCGGTCACTATCTGGGTTGGGGTGTGCCTTGTGGGGAATGCCTCGCCAGCTTAGGGTGCTCAGCTCTGGAACTGCCCCATGCTAGTGAGTCCTGGTTAGTTCTGAGGGGTTCCACAAGTCATCTGCTTCAGACTTGAGAAAATTCAAGGCCATTCTTCTAAAAACAGCACTTATGTTGCAAAATGTTTTTCTGCCCCTCTTTATCGAACCCCCTGCCCCACACCATCCCTCCTATAGCAGAGTCTTATGGTGCTATTGCTGTCTGTCTGTGTCCTCCAGCAGATGGGAACACCCCGAGGGCAGGTCTACTGACTTGTCCTCAGTGTCACCTCAGGGGCTAGCACATGGAAAGCATGAGACAGACGAAAAGGCCTGCAAAGGCAGCTGATCTCTGAGCCTCACATGAGGGCCGAATGGGAGAATCAAGAGGTTCTTCTAGAGGGACGGATAGGCAGCATCCCACGGCAAGCAGCAGAGGGCACAGTCCCACTGCAGCCACCCGGAGAGAGGACGGGGCAGGGAATGTGCTGGATCTCCAGTTTACCCTGGTCTGGCTGGCACAGAGCATGAAGGCGGGGACTGGCCTAGCCATCAACGTTGTTCTTGCAGGATTAATAAAAACCTCCAAAGTAGGTTTTTGGGTTTTCTTTTTATCTGCAGCATTCTCAGCTCTGTGAATGGGTCTCTGGTTATGCAGGAGACATATTTGTACTGGCATCTCCACAGGGGCAGGAGATGGTGGCATGGTGGGGCCCCGGCAAAGGGTGACAGTGCTCACTCTCCCTTGGGAATCTGTGCTGTGAGCCAAGAAGGTGCTAGACAGATGGCCCTTGCCGAATGGTCTTCTCTCCTAGAGGCTTGACTTGTGTCTCCAGCCCCCTAGCAGGCTGGACCATCAGTGAAGTCCCTGCTCAAATCCCTGGCCTGTTCTTTGGAGGCAGGTTGGCTATGGCTCTCCAGGCACCTTTCCATCCCCTCAGACACCTACCAGTCTCTCTGGCCTGGGCCAGATGAAGATTTGCCACTTTAGAGGCTCCTTAGTTACAAAAGGAATAGTGATTTGTTGAGAGTCTGCTAGGTTTGCTAGGGGGATACATATAATATTCAATTCCTATATCACTACAAGACAAATAATACAAAGTCCATTTTATACATGAGATGTTGGAGCTTAAAGGATTAAAATGTCTTGCCCAAGGTCACCTCACTTGTAAATGTTGTTATTTTGATTTGAACCTAGGAGTGCCTTGTTCCAAAGTTCCTGCTCTTTCCTGCTCTTCCACCAGATGGAGAAGACAAATGGGCAGGGATTGTGCTGTGAAAATTAGAACAGGAAATTCTTCAGGAATGTGGCTACTGCACAGTGTCTTTTATGGATATAAGACAGAAGCCACTGCAACCACTTAAAGACTCTAGGCACTGGAGAAATATTCAAAAATATGCATGCTCCAGAGGAAAACAAGTAAAGCAAGGAACCATGCTGGGCCTGTGAGCAAAAGGAGAATTTCCTTAATTGCAGGAGGGCCTCCTTCTCTTGGCTAGCCAGAGATGTGGGAGGAGGCCAGCAACCGGCAAAGGAAATAATCATCATTATTCAGAAATGATATAAGGGACAAATGGAGGGAGGGAAGGAAGGAAGTTGGCTTAGTTTTTTTTTTGCCTCCAAGACAATGATCAGGTAAGTTTAAATAGTTTTCAAGAATATCTTATAATCTGAGTTGCTGGTGTGGAGGAAAGAGCACGGACTTAATTTGAACAAGTCCCCAAGCCCCAGTCCCCTTATTTTTGAAATGGGGTCATATCATTTAATTTGTTGTGAGGAGCAGGGATAATGAACATAAAATAGACCCCAGTGGGTGCTCTGTAAATTGTGTCTCACTAACGTCTCCCATGGTGCTCCAGTTCTCACCACCCCACCCTAGAGATGGAAAAGGGGCACTTGCAGTGACTTGGTTACGAAGAGGAAATACCTCAGAAAGTCACATGAGACTCAGCCCCCACGGTTTTGTGTGCCACTTATTTTAGCACCTCCTCCTTTCACAGGCTATGACTATGTAGAAATTGCTATGGTTCTTAATTTATAATTGTAAAAATGTGTGGCTTTTAAGTCCAGCATCTTTGGTTTTTCACTCTGTAGTGCCTGGAACCCTGAAACTGTGGCCTCCCAGGATGATTCAGAGCAGAAAAGATTCACTCAGAGGCAGGGAGTAAACTTAGAATCAGAAAAATAGGGGAGGGTAGAAGGATGAATTTTTGTATCACTGGGTTGACAAAACCCTAAGGAAACAACAAACAGTAGGTCAAGGCTGGCCTTTCCAATAAGAGGCTATCTCCTGAGCTTCCTCCCACGACAGGTGATTAGCTATGGTGAGCATCTGTGTGTGTATGTGTGTGTGTGTGTGTGTGTGTGTGTGTATCTAATCCATGTCAAACAATGTCTGGAACATCAGTCTTGCCTTGCCCTGACTTTTATATTCCTCCCTCCCTCTCTCTCTGACCCACTCTCCTGAGTGAGCATCCCAAACCCCACGTCTGCCAAGCTCATGCTCCCTTGCCTTCAATGACTTTCCTTTGTGGACAGAAAAAAAAATATGTAAACACCCAAATGTGGCTGACAGGTCTCCTGATGTGGCCTCTGCCTACCTCTCTGGTCATGTGTTCCACCCTTTTCCTCCTGAAACTCGGCACTCATAACACAGGCTAAGTTCTAGTGCACACTGTGCAGCTCCTCAGTCCTCCTCATCATGCTCACTCGTGGATCTGCCTGGAATGACTGCCTGCTTTCCTACTAGCCCTCTACTGCTGCCTTTTTCCTGGTGAATTCCTACCTATCTTAAAACTTGCTGTTTGGGCTTTACCTCCTCCAAGGAGCCTTCCCTGACTGCCATTCCCCCAGGTTCCAGCGCTGAAGTGGAACTGCCTGGGTACAGTTTCTGACGGCTTATCACCGACTCTGGAATTTTAGGCAAGTTTTCTTTCCCTTTTGGTCTTCAACTTATATGCAAAATGGCAATATTCATGGTACCTTTGTCATGGGGGTGTTCTGGGGATTAATGCGGAGAAAGCATTTAGAACGAACAGTGCCTGGCACTTGGGAGACCCTGAGTAAATGTTAGTGTTCATAATCCTTGTAGCAGTCATCAACTGGAATGCAAATGTCCACTTGGGCCACTGAGTTCCTTGAAGACCGTAAGCTCAGAACATTCCTTTTTGTATCCGAGGACCCCGCCCAGAAGAGAATAGTTGGGTGTCCTCAGAATGCTTACGGAAATGACTTTGATTTAAAGGACATCATGATGTGCTTAGAACACCAGCCCCTCTGAGGCCACCGTGTGTCAGAGCCCTGCCAGCAGTAGGCCACTGACAGGGGGATTTCTGCTGGGTGGGTGACTCCGTGTCCAGAAGAGGCAGGCCCAGGGCAGGGAGGGCGCGGCTCCCTGGGAGGAACTGGGTCGGGGTGGGAGGTAAGCTGGGAAACCTCTGCTTTAGTCTCATTCCGGGGGAAATGGCCAAGCAGGGAAACTCTCACAGCTGCGAGGTCTGGCAGAGTACCAGGAGGCAGAGGGTGGGACTTCCTGACTTCCAGAGAGCAGGCCGAGGGGCTTCCTTCTCGCACGGGGTCCATTATGATTGCATGGGGGCTGTGACAATCTTGACTGTGCTCTCCATTTAGGTCCCCCTGCCAGTGCTGGCGCACGCTCCTGAGGTCCAGGTGAGGCTGGAAAGTCAGCTGGTTGTCAGGGAGGTGCTTGCTGAGGCCATAGTCAGTCACCTCCTTCCCTGCCCCCTTCAGGGGGGCTTTTCTCAGAATGTACCTTTGATGCTCTTGGATCACTTCAACATTTTTATTTTGTACAAACAATAAAAATCATGAATCTGTTCATATTTCTTTTGACTGCCACAGATTGTTCGGAGCCTAATCGGTGTCTCAGTGTAACAATGTAGGACACAGTGACCTCCGTGTCTGCTTTCTAATTCCACCTTACCCAGTTTCCACCTTCCCTTCTAATTTGTATTTTACAGGGTCCTAACTTTTATTTATATTTTATGCTTTTGAAATGCATCCTTGCATGCTTCAGTTCCTTTAGGCAAATAAATAACAAAGCAACCAACCAACCCACAAACAAATTAAATATAACAGCTTCCTCCAGACAGACCTTGCACACAGGCCTACTTTGTGTGGTGGACCGATTACACACAGCGCCTGATCTAGGAGGTTCGGGAGCCGGCAGCAGAAGCCCACGGTGGCAGTCACAGTCACTAATCTCCCCTCATGGCAGCACCTTTGCCATTTCTGGGCAACATTAGAGGAAACTCTATTTCCTGATGCGTGCTGGCCTGGGGCAACCTCAGCCTCATAAATCAATGTCTTATCGGGGGTAATACCAGCTACTTCCTTACCTTTATTCCTTGGCCAAGGCTTTCCAAGGAATTAATATCCAGCCCTTCCTTGCAGGCCTGCAGGCAGGATATCACCTTCTGGCTTTCCATTTTTCCAGGGCGGATGGTGAGACTGGCCAGGCTACCATGGAAGAACTGAGCAAATCGAGGTTTGGTGACTTCTCCTCCTGAAAGAGAAAGCAGCACAGTCATTTGCCCTGTGGAGCCTGGGTAGGAAACACCACCTCAAGGCACCGTCTGGCCATGGAGCCAAAGACACCTTGACTGGGTGTCCCCTGATCCTGAGCTTTTCCTTCTGGCCGATGAGTACAGGAGGCAGAACCCCAACAAGGGGATGTTATATGCTGCTACCACCCTGGAACTGCCTGGATGCACCAGATTGAGGAATCCTAGCATTTCTGAATTTTAAAAGTTACTTTCAGGGGCATGCGTCTTAGGAAACAGGAGAGGTCTGCAGAGTAAACACAGGAGGGAGAAGGAAGCTGTCATTGATTAAAGTTCTGCTGTGTGCTAGTCTCTCTGCCAGGGACTTCATTTGAACGAGCCTACACGGAAGGTATTGCTTCCAACCCACAGGTGAAGAGCCCCAAGACTCAGAATGGTTAAGGTACTTGCCCCAGGACACTTAGCTAAACACCGAAGCTGGTGCTCTCACTCTGGTCTGACTCCAGAGCTGGCATTTGCTTCCCTGCATTCCACTGAGAGCTTGGCATGTAATCGAGGAATCCTAGAAACACTACATTTACGGGCTCTGGCTTTCTCTCAATGTGTTGATTTCACACCTGCTCAAATTCAAAGCCTTTGGCATATAAAGACTTTCCTGATTCTGTTTCTATCTTTGACTTTCCTCTCATCACCTGCTTTCCGTTTTCTACCGTTCTCTCTACTGGCTGTGCTGAGTCCCACGGGAGAGTGGGTCCACTCGTACCCATGTGCAAGTGTCAAAGTGCTCATGTTGCAAAGCCACCCTGAAAGCCACTCCGTCCCCTTTGTCCCTCATTTTCCAAATCAGGCCTTCTCTGAGGTCTGTCTGAAGCCTCACCTCCTCCAGAGGCCTTCCCCACTGACTTCCCTGAGCACAGGCCCCTTCCATCTCTGAGCAACCTGGATCGAGTACTACTGTTTGTGCAGAGAGGAAGCAGAATGCTTGAGAAAGGTGGACCTGGATGGAACTCCAGTTTTTCTAGTTCCCAAGGTTTCACAAGCTCTCTGGGCCTCTGTTTGCTCATAGGACACACTTCTGGGCTTTGCCTCCAGGTCCTCCTGGGCTCTCCCCGCAGCTCCTGCGGCTTCCCCAGTGCCTGGCTGCCATTGTGCATGGCCAGCGGGCTCCCCAGAACTCTGTGTTGCCAGGTTTGGCAGCAGAGTGTGCTCAGTGAGACGCCTCCCCGTGAATGGCATCCGCAGCTCCCTGGAGGGCAGATTTCCAACCAGGGACACCACAGGACCTTTCTGCTATTCTGTGAGCCATGCTGTGCCAACAAGGTCTGCACCGCAGCTTGGGGCAGACAGGCTCTCCCCTGGGTTCTGTATCTCAGCCCTGGGGTAGTGGACACTTCTGATACACACTATTCCTATGTTCTTTAGAGTTCTCTTTACTTCTTAGTAATGCCTTGTTACTCCAGTCTCCTGTTATAGTTAATAATTGTTTATATTTTTCTGTTGAAATTACTGTGTGGTTTGTCTCCTCTGATTAGATCCAGACAGATACACCTTCCATGTTTGCCCACATACCTTTGCTTACACCTGTTCCTCCTCATACTGAGACACCACCCCCAAATTGCTCAGAACCAGCAAATATCACAGTTCAAGGACCCTTAAGGCCCTGTCCTCGGCTGCTCACCAGGCCTGCTAATTGCCCTGAGCCTCCGAGCACTGACGGTCCCTTTTTACATGCCCCTCGCCACCTGGCGTTGTTAGCTAAGGGTTTACATGTGTGTGTTTTATGTCCTCAATAGCCTTAAATGGTGATTCTCAGCCTTAACTACACAGTTTAATCATCTGGAGATCTTTAAAAAGACAAAATGACGCCCGGTGCTGGGTCTTACCCCCTGGGATTCTGACCTAATTGGTATGGTGAGTTTTAAAAGCTGCTCAGGTGAATCAAATGTGAAGTCAAGGTTAAGAAGCAGCAGGCCATAAGCTTCTTACGCTTGGGCCTCTTGCACGCTCCTCTCTCCTTCATGCCGCCTGCAGGCTTACTCTTGCCCCTCTGCTCACACTGCTGTAATTTATTGGTTTGAGTTTCTCTTTCCTGGATGGCAGGGATCACTCATGCATTATTCATTTTAAGGGAGACAATTCTGAGTGCTGCAACAGGCACTTGGCCTAAGTCAGCTCATTTATTCCTCTCAACGACACTGGGCCTCGTGTTGTCCCCCGGCATCCTGCACCCTGCCTGGCACGCAGCAGACATTTTATAATTACTTGCTGAATTGAAGGAGAAGAGTTGAATACCAGCAGGGGGCAGGAATTGTGGTTGTCTTTCCAATATCCATCTCCCTCCTTCTGTCTTGCAAAGGCAGCCCTGAGGTTTGGGGGTTGACTCGAGCTCCAGGATCAACGCTCTTTAATTTAAGCTAATTAGGTTATCCCACCCCTATTGCACCAGTGACTGATTCAGGGGTGGACCTGGGAACCAGGACGAAGCGACTCTGCACCTGGCATTCAGTACGCCATGGGGATTGGTCTAGGAATAATTATGAAACTAAATTTAGGCTAGTATCATGAAGGGAGAAGTTGACTGTAAGCCTCTGCAAAAAAAAAAAAAAAAAAAAAAAAAAAAAAAACAGCTTCCATTTTTCTCTTCCAAAAGTTTCTGGAGCCAACTCTTGCTCTCTTCCCCTGGAGACTGTTGTGTGAAGAGGGAAGGCGGCTGCTGCAGCCACCTTGCCAGCAGACTGGGGACAACACAGGCACTGCACGGACGAGGGCAGCACCAGGAGAGTCCCAGCAGGGCTACGCAGAGCCCTGAGAGGAGCCCTCCCTGCTCTGCCTCATGGCATCCTCAGCTAGGGGACCCGCTCGTCTATCTGCACTGCCTGAGCCATTTTGACCCACAATATTGTTACTTGCCACCCAAAACTTTGGAAATGAAAAGAGAAGTTTCTTTTGAAGTACTCAGTTCGTGGGAAACTCTAAAGAGATTTGGCCTTGAGGAATGGCCTCAGATGGCCCATGGCTATGGGGGAGCAAACTGGAGCCTTCTGATTTGGATCCTCAAAGCCCCCATGGATAAAGTGCTCCTCCAGTCCAGTAGCATGTTCCTGCCCTAGCAAAGGGGCGTCTCTGTTGACCTGCAAAGGAGGAGGGTGTGAGCCTGGGTGTGAACGGCCGAGCTGCTACTCTCCCGGCATCCAGTTGGTCATCTCTTCCCTGCCTCTTCCCCTCCTTGGAGCAGCAGATCCAAGAAGAGCTATCATTTACTGGACATGAAATATGTCCCCAACACCGTGTGACATCCTCAACATATGTCATCTCATTAAGTCTTCCTAAAATCTCTGGGAGGTAGATACTCATTCTATAGTTACAGATGAGTAAACTTAGGCTTAGAGATGGGAAGTAAATGGCCTAAGGCCACACTGGTAGAAAGTGGTAAAATGTGTCCCTACAGCGTGAGTAGGTCCATCCATACACAGGACAAGCTGGGGTGTCCTGGTGGTGCTGGTCAGCCTGGTCCAGAGTGAGGCTGAGAGCAAGCCCCCTGGGATCCATCCTCCAGCCCCTCAGCTGCTCACTCGGTAGTTTTAGCCTCAAAGGCCAAACCCGGGGACTCTCTTGGATGCAAAGACATTTTCCTACGTGCTATTATTTTCCTCAGCAAAATACACTCATGTCCTATGTTTTTGACTCAAAAATTCCAGATCTGTGGTGCACTCTATTTATTAGTGATGAGGCCCCAGGAAATTGATTCAATTAGCATTTTGCAATAGGAGGCCAGCATAAAATTTGAAATGTATTTACACTCAGGGACAGTTGTGATATAGGATTTTAAAAAATAATAGATGCATTGGAAATCTCTTTCTTTTTAATATCCAGGCTTTCTGCGAACCACACAGCTCCTGTTAGTTAGCATTTAGACATAAACATGCTTGTGAATCATTTTAAGAAACAAAATAACCTGATTTTGTCCATAAAGAACCTTCCTTAAGTGTGTGCAAACATGATTTTGGATTTCTATTTTTAAAGTGGTTTCTATGTGCTTAGCCTTCTGTTAGATTCAGTTAATTTAAGATATGGACCGTGTTCTTCAGGAACTTAAATTTAGTCAGAGAATAAAGTATAGACACTGTGAAAGTAAAATAAAAATATAAGGGTAAATTGTCAGTATAATAGATATTCTAAGGTGGTACATGATTAATTTCCAAACAAGTGATGTAGACAATGCGTCCAACAGGGATGAGGAAAAAAATAACCGTCATTTATTAGGTCCTTGAAACATGGCAGGTTCTTTCATATGCTATTTTATTTAATTCTTAAGAGAGGAATGGTATTTTTGAAATCTTAGCCTCTGTTCTTTTTATTTTCTTGGTGTTTTTCCCATATTAATGCTCCTGGATTTGAGCTCAATTGCCATAGGGAGAGGCGTGGCAGGGACAGGGGTAGAAGGAGCCTGGAGCTAAGTCTCTGCCCTGGTGTGGCTTTCAGAAACCTAAACTTTTAGGAGGTGGGGAAGATATGGGTACAGATCAACCTTTGGGGGAAAATAGAGGAAGTTAATCTGGCTTGCCCCAGAGCTGGAACTGATATTCCAGACAGGGGGTGGGGCGGGGGTGGCAGGGAGGAGGCGGAGGGAGGTAAGACAGCGGAGGCGCAGAGTGAAGGTACCGGAAGCCTGCTTCCTGGGCTGAGCCCTGGCAGGGGTGGGTGATGCCAACAGACGATGCTAACCTGGTGCAGCTGGGCAGATGGGCTGCGGATGTTCCCACAGAGAGAACATGAGAAATGGCGGAGATATCTGTGTGCCCCTAAATAGGGCCAGGCAATACCAAGACAGCTGCCAGCTCTGAAGGGCCATCAGTGACTGAGGATCAGAGCAGGTGAGCACCATTTCAGTGGACACCTACATGGAAAGGTGCCTGGAGGCTCCCACCAACACTCTAGCATCCTAAGGAAATGGGAGAATTGTAACTTAGTAGAGGTTAAATCTCCTGCACTCGGGGGGAAAGGGGGCTTGAAATGAAACAAGGATGGATATGAAATTTTTTTTTTTCTTTGCAAATGGAGATTCCTACCTGCTACACTTAACAATTCCTTTTACAGAAGAGGGTTTCAAAGTTAGATAACTTGACCAAAGCCACATAACCAGAAATGAGTGAAACCAGGATTCGAGCTCAGGTCTAGCTTGCTCCCAGCCTTTGGCCTGCACGCCAGGCACAGAGACGTGGCTGGGGAGGTTCAAGGGGGCTTTCATAGAAGCAGGTGGGCTGGGACTGACTCAGTGTGAGAACTGGGATCTGTGGACGTGGAATGGCTTCAGCAGCAACTCTCAGCGACTGGTGTCAAGGGTGCTGGAAAACAGCGTTGTCTAAAATTCAGTTGTGTTTGGCAAACATAATTTAATGAAGCCTGTCTTATTCTAAGTCAGAGTTTGCATTGGGAATGGAGAGCTGCATCTACATCCCCCCAGCTCCCCACACCTGAGAGGTGGGGCTCGCTCACTATGAACACAGCTTGAATCAGCAATGTCCACTTTCCTCTAAGTATATTTTGAGGGTAAAGATCTGTGCAGTGTGAACATACTGAGTCTCCTCTCTGTGCAGAGTGTGTTCAGGATGCTGCTGGTCTTTCCTGCTGTCATTCCCACAGCTATTTAGTCTGAGAAGCACATGCAAAGGAGTGGGGGCTGCATACCCTCTTGCTTGAGTTGGATGCTGCTGCGCATGGCTGGTTCTTGGGGACGCCCCTCGATGAACACAATTTCACAGATGCTCAGATATCAATTTGGAGCAATGCAAATGATGAGAACATCTGAAATCTCGCTTTCTCTCATTTCCTCATTTCAGTGATGGAGACACTCATGGAGCGCAAAGACTAAGTGAAGTGTGTAATAGACCCCCATAAGCTGCAGCTTTAAAACTCTGTCCACACAGTCCCAGGGGATGTTCGTGTAGCCATAGGCTGCAGGTGACTTGTGAGACAGATGACCTGTCGTCATGGCTGGCCATGGCACTCTCAGCAGGCTTTCTTAACCCTTTCATTTTTATGACTCCATCTCTCCAGCCCTTCCAGCAAACATTTAAATGACATAACAGTGAGCAAAGCATGCAACTTAGGGATCACTCTAAATTCTCTCTGAGGTTGGGGACCTAAATTCATGGAGTGGGAAGGGCCCTCATATGTAACCCAGAATATCATCTTTATCTTCCAGATGAATCGAGGGTCTGAGAGAGGAAGATGCTGTCTTCAAAGACCCAGAGTAGATAAGCAACACTAGGAAGGTTCCGGAATTCTCCTCTACTGACTGCAAATTCAGCCCTCCCCCAACTACCCCATGATGTCTCATGGGCCTGTAGTTATCTTTAGGCCTCAGCTGACTTTGTCCAATCTTGGAAAAATGCCAAGGGAGTTTGGGCAAATGACCCCAGATTCCAGAGCCCTCTGGTCCTCCTTGCTTGGCTGTGGTGGTCCAGCAGCAAACTTGAGGGTGAGTGGGCTGGTGGCACAGACCCGCATTCAAGGCCAGGCTCTGCGTGACCTGCAGCAAGGCACTTATCTTCTCTGAGTGCCAGTTTCCTCATTAGCAAACTAGGGAGCATATTTATGCCTTTGGGTTGCTGTGAGGACTAAAGTTACCCGGCATGTGTAGCTCGGCACTGTGCCTGGTGCACACCACCAACGCAGACATGGCGGCTAGTCACGGTGTAGCAAGGTGCCAAGGAACCCCAGGATGAGATGTGTCAGGTGAGTTTTCTCCGTCCCTCTTTTCAGTGGTCTTTTCCTTCCTACTTCCATGTGTCTCTCCGCGATGCTAAAATGATGCTGTTTTTGCTTTTAGACCCTCGTCACATTGTCTAATAGTATCTTCAAAGTACAGTATAAAGTTGTAATTATAACTTAGTTATACGGTGTTTCTAGACATGAATCACTGAACTTTAAACCTGATTTCATCTGCATCTTCAAACCACATGCACCTCCCCATCAAATTGACTCCAAGGCCTAGAACAATCTTTTCTTGATTTTGAAGACATCCTATTAGTCATCTCTGTGTTTATGTCAGACCGTGAGCCACATACCTTTGTCAAAACATCCTCAAAAATGGTATGCAATTCAACAAATGTTAATTATCAACTTTCTGTAGATCCTGAAGTCAGGGAAGTCAGAGAAGCCGAGGATCTGTCAGAGCAGACAGGCCTCACCCCCTGAAAACTCTCGACCTAGTAGGGGACGGAGACCTGCATTAACAACTCCAGTAGGATGTTTCTCAAAGGATGTCCCAGGAACACTTTTTGACAGGGTAAGTTCCATGGTTAAATAAGATCGGGAAACACAGGGTAAGTAACGTTAAACAAATTGCTTTACTGGAGTGCTTTTGAAAGCTTTTAAACAAGCTAAAGTGCATTGTGACTCTCTAATGTGATGGTATGGGGGTGATTGATGCTGTGTTTCCCAAACTTGACCTTGGCCTCTTTGTGGAAGCAGCATCCTGTGGGACTGGAGCGTTATGAAGAACTCCTTGGGAAATGCGACCTGAATGTAAGGCAGACTATGCTAGTACGTGCCTCTTTCTTCCAGCTGCGGAAACCCTAGGGATGCAGGATAATTTTAACACAGACTTTATTAAGGGAAATTTGTACTAAATTAGGCCAAGCTTATTAAGTGATGGCATATATTCCAAGTCTCCATGCTAATGCTAGTGTCTGGCAGAAAAACGACCTGAAAATGTGCAACAGATCTCAGCACCACATGAGGCTCCAATTCCCCTGTACCTGAGGGTCATATGCTACTGTTTACTGTAACTCCCAGGGCTTATTTCTGCCGTCTCATTCCTTTTTGACCATTCCTATTCTTTGCCTTGGCTCCTCCCAAAAGCCACAATAGGGGTTCTGTATCTGTCCCTTAAGAGGCTCTAATTTTTTAGGGACATCTCCTTTTCTACCTCCTGCTGCCTTATTTGTTAAGTTGAGGGTAGGATTCAGCAAGAGCAGGATCCAGTACCAAAAGTCTTCCCTTCCCAAGACCAGGGGGATGTCACAGTCAGGAGTAGGCACGGCTGGGCCCTCTGGGGAGGCCAAGGTCCAGAACAGTGGAGGAGAGTCCCCTGGCAGAGACAGGGTGAGGCAATTGCTGGGGACGGAATCACAGGTAGCAAACCCTAAGATGAGATCCACCAAGAATAGATGGGGATCAGGTAAGGAGCAGAGTGGTGGCTTCTCGAGCAAGTGCCTAGAACAGTGCTTCTCCAAACATCTTCAGAGTAACTCCTGCCTGGATGTCTAACGTAAAATGGGTAAAACAGAGCTGCTCTGGTTGTAGCATGGGGCGAGGTGCCCTGGACCACCGCATGCTGCAGTGTCTCTGGGAACCCCAGGGCTCCTATGGCAATAGTTTGGCACAACCAGCAGACGTCCTGACTCACTTTCTTACATAGCTGGGTTACGATACCTGGGTTATTAGGCCCAGTGTAGACAGAGGTCCAGGGACGAAGCAGATGTGAGTATACGATTTTTATTGTTTATGAGAACTTGAATTTTTGTTCTTAGAAATGGATGAGTAGGAAATCTAAGGAAAAGGATAAATTAACTTAGTCTTGTAAATGATCTTCTCCTCTGTTGTGACCTATAGAGAAATAAGGAACCTGGTATTTGTGTAAAAACAGCACAATGTGGGTCAGCACAGAGTGAGCTTGGCCAGGAGAGGGGTCTGATTCCATCCTGAGAGTACTGTGACACCCCAGATGCAGAAATGACAGCCAGGTGGTGTGCCTCAGCCACGGCCACACAGAGGAAGGACTCTTTGTGATGCAAGGCCCTTCCTGACTGCAAAAGCTCTTCCTTACAATTAAGAGACGCCACAGGCCTTAGGCCTTACTGGTAACATTTCTTAAGTGTAAATGAAGTCTCATTTTTTTTTTTTTTCTAATTGCTGGAAAAAATACCAATGGAAATGAGGTTCCACTGATTACTTTGGCTTTCAAATTGGCTAACGGGACACAGTAGGCTAATTGGAGCTGCAGAACACTTCCCAGCAACCGTGCTGGAGCCAGTTGCCAGCAGCTGCTATCAAATCATTTTCTATTTCCATTGCTAAATCCTGACTGAAAATTTCACAAATGGGAACGAGTTCCCTTGCCAACCTCAAAAGCACCTGAACCCCCTCCCCCCCACAATTGCAAGCCCAAAGGCAATTAGAGGTTCACACAGAGAGCTTGTACTATGTATATTAAGTGGAGTTCAGAAGGTTTAGAAACATGCAGAGATAAGGGCTGCATTACGGGCTATTAATTTCTCAGCACTGTGTCCTATTGAAAGATCTTTTGATGTGTCCATCCAAGACAGAAATATGGCTTCAAGGAGGATGTAAGTTTTTATGGGAATCTAACCTCCTTTACAAGGCAGTATGGTGCCTCAGGATTTGGTCTCAACTCCTTTCCCAGACTCGTCTCTACTCCTGGCCCATATACATTCCAGCGACAGGGAACCGTGAGCATACCTATGCCAGGCTTCCCTGCCATAGTGCATGATGTTACTTTCCTTACCTTCCTAGTCAGCTCTCACACCTTCAATGAAGCCCAATTTTAAAGATTTTCGGGATTTTTTCCTTTGCTAAAAATTCACCAATGGGTTGTCATTCCTTTAGGTAAAAATACTCAAATCTTCTCTATGGCCCGAAAGACTGCATGGTCAAGTTCTTGCCTGCATCTCAAGCCCCATCTTCTACTACTTGTCTTCTGACTGATTATTTTCCAGCTTCATTGGCCTTCTTTCTGACCACCAATGGACCTGTGAGAGTGGGCTCTATGTGTGTGGACAGGGTCTTAGTCCCAGGGAAGGGGGGAAAAGTCAATGCATGGGGACCCCAGGAAAGCCAGGATCACAGAAGCTTGAGCGTGCCAAGGTCTTGAGGACTATCTGCAATGTTGGGGTTAGGTGAGAAGATCAGAGAAGGGCCTGGAGGAGGGGATAAGCAGATGTCCCTTTGCACAATCATTCAAAAAAAAACATTGCAAGCTCACTTGATGTGCCCAGTATCTAGTCCTTCTGGGAACTCTGTGAGATAGTTATCACTCTTATTTTACAGATTTTAAAAAATGGAAGTTCAGGGAAGTTAAAGATCCCGCTGGGTCCACACAACTAGTAAGTGGCAAGGCTGGGATTTGATTCCAACTCACTTTTTTTGTACTCCAAAGTCCAAACTCATTTTCATTGTTCCTTGGTGAGTCATTTAAGGTTGTATACAGTAAGATATTAGTAAGGGGAATGCAGAGTTCCTGTGTCAAATGTCTGAGAAGATAAAAGTTTTGTAGCATTTGTATCAATGCACATCAGCTCCTGCCTTTTCCCAAACATAATTACATCAGCAAAATGGTCAACAAGGAACAGCAGTGAGCCCTGTGGAAAGAATGCAGGCTTTGGAGGCTTGGGGTTGGGCATACTCAACTGAGTGACTTTGAGTAAACTACTTCACCTCTCAGAGCCTCTGTTTCCTTATCTACAAATTATGACTAATAACACTTTCTCAGAGGACTGTAAACACCCCCATGTGTGTAAAGGGCCTTCTTTCAACACTGGCTCTGAACGTTTCCACCAGGAAATGACATAAGACACTTCTGCTCACATGTAGTTGGCCAAAGCAAGTCACATTACCACACTTAACTTCAAGGAAGGTCATTTCTGGCATTCATCTGGAAAGAGGACCAAAAATACTTGGAAAACACTCTAGTCATTATTATTTCTAACACATTCTTTTAAAATAACTGTATACTTGGGTTTCATGTTTGAAACCATTTTTTGTGTTAAGACTTTTAAGTAAATTGTAATCAGATACAATAGTAGAGCTGCTATTTATGGAGTGACAATGCCTTCTAAAAATGTGGCCTAGAAGGTTACTGGGGAAGGAAACAACTCCCAGAGAATGGACTCAAGGGCCACAGAGGATATTTACGACATCCTTACATCCAGGACATCCAGATGTCCTTACAACATCTTCCAAAAGGATTTCAGATGTGCTACGGATCAAAGACTACCTTATTTCTTTAATTCTCCCTTTTTACTAGTGGAAAATTTTGTTTTATTGTTTTGTATGTGGCTTTTCTGTCTCCTTCCACTGTTGTATATTGTGTGTGTACACATGTGTGCGTGTACATGTGTGCGTGCATCTTTGTGTGTTGGGGGAAAAGGCATGTGGTTGCAGTGGTGGCAGGTAACTTGTCCTATCAGTGGATAGGGCTCCAGATCAAGGTCTGCTGTACAGCCTCCTGTGCACCTCACCCTGATGAGAAGATCACCAGGAATCACTCTGAGAGCTTGGACATGGCACCTGGAGCCAGTAACAAGCAGACTTTGGGTTTATCTCACTTGGGAAAGGGTGGACATATTTTTCACGTGGGAAGGAGAGTCAAATAAATATCTTTTGACCAGGTGGACAGACTGAGGTGTTCATTAATGTTGTTAATAAAATACATTCAGTTTTTCTTTCAGATATATTGTAGATTTCACTTTCCTCCCTGTTGGAGTTAGGTGTGGCCATATGACTTGTTTGGCCAATAAATTGCAAGAGACAGAAAAGTTACACACATGATTAGAGAAATGGGTTTTCTGCATCCAAAGAGATTAGCCTGGGTTTGGAGATTAGGAGAGAGGCAGCAGCACAGGAAGTAAGGAGGGAATCAGAGACCTTCGAGTGGGAAGGCAACAAAGGGTCTCCGTCCTTAGAGACCAGGGAAGGGGCCTAGGGCTCAGCTGCCCTTGAGAGTGGCTTCCTGGAGCCTCATGACCTGTGGACTATCTGCCTTCCATGGCCTTGTGCACTTATGAGTTTCCTGAACAGAGGGCTGGGGGCTTTAGCAACTTGTGTGGGGATAAAGGGAGATCGTTGGTTGCTGACTAACCTAGCACTCATCAGAACCAACTGGCATTTTTTTTTTTTTTTTGATACTGGATCATACTCTGTTGCCCAGTCTGAAGTGCAGTGGCATGATCATAGCTTACTACAGCCTTGAACTCCTGGTCTCAAGCAATCCTCCCGCTTTAGCCTTCCAAATAGTTATTACTGTTCATGTCTTTTGCCCACTTTTTAATGGAGTTATTTGTTTTTTTCTTGCTGATTTGTTTGGGTTCTTTGTAGATTCTGGATATTAGCCCTTTATTGGATGTACAGTTTGTGAATATTTTCTCCCATTCTGTAGATTGTCTGTTTGCTCTGTTGATTATTTCCTTAAATGTGCAGAAGATTTTTAATTTAATCAAGTCCCATTTATTTATTTTTGTTGTTGCAGTAATTGCCATTGTGGTCTTAGTTGTAAATTCTTTGCCTAGGCTGATATCTAGAAGAGTTTTCCCTACATTTTCTTCTAGAATTTTTATGGTTTCATGCCTTACATGTAAGTCTTTTATCCATCTTTAATTAATTTTTGTGAGTGGTGAGAGACAGGGGTCTTGTTTCATTCTTCTGCTTGTGGCTATCCAATTTTCTCAGCACCATTTATTGAATAGGGCTTCTTTCCCCAGTGTATATCGTTGTCTGCTTTGTCAAAGATCAGTTGGTTGTATGTAGATGGTTTTATATCTGGGTTTTCTGTTCTGTTCCATTGGTCTATGTCTCTATTTTCATGCCAATACCATGCTTTGGTTACATGCCAATACCATGTTTTGGTTACAATAGACCTATATTATAGTTTGAAGTCTGGTAATGGGATGCCTCCAGATTTATTCTTTTTGCTTAAGATTGCTTTGGCTATACAGGCTTTTTTTTCCTGGTTCCAAACAAAGCATAGAATCATTTTTTTATAGATCTGTGAAATATAACGGTGGTATTTTGATGGGGATTTCACTGAATCTGTAAATCACTTTGGGCAGTATGGACATTTTAACAATGTTGATTCTACCAATCCATGAGCATAGAAAAATGGCCAATAAACGTGAAAAAATCCTCAACATCGTTAATTATCAGGGAAATGCAAATTAAAACCACAATGAGATATCACCTTAGTACTGTAAGAATGGCTTTTATAAAAAAAGTCTAAAAACAATAGATACTGGCATGGATGCAAAGAGAAAGGAATGCTTATACACTGTTGGTGGTACTGCAAATTAGCACAACCTCTATGGAAAACAGTATGGAGATTTCTCAAAGAACTAAAAATAGACCTACCATTCAATCCAGCAATCCCACCACTGGGTTTCTACCCAAAGAAAAAGAAGTCATTTTATCAAAAAGACACCTGCTCTCGAATGTTTATTGCAGTATAATTCACAATTGCAAAGATGTGGAATCAACCCAAGTGCCCATCAATTCATGAGTGGATTAGCAAAATGTGGTATATGTACATTCAGCCATAAAAAAGGATGAAGAATGCCATTTTGCAGTGATTTGGAAGGAATTGGAGACCATTATCCTAAGTGACGTATCTCAAGAATGGCAAAACAAACACCACATGTACTCTCGGATAAACTGGAACTAACTGATGGGCACACACGTGCACAGAGGGAAGTAAAAGTCATTGGAAATCAAGAGGAGGTGGGGAGGGGAGCAGCAAAAACCTACCTAACGGGTACAATGAACACTGTTTGGGTGATGGGCACACTTATAATCCTGACTCAAGCCATGTAACAAAAACATTTGTACCCCCTTAATATTTTGAAATTTTGTTAAAAAGGTAAAATAAAAAGCACCAATAACAAATCTCTAGGACTATAGGCAGGCACCACAACACCCGGCTAATTTTTAAATATTTTTGTAGAGACAGGGTCTTACTATGTTGCCCAGGCTGGACTTGAACTCCCGGCCTCAAGCGATCCTCTTGCCTCAGCCTCCCAAAGTGGTGGGGATCACAGGCATGAGCCATTGTGCCCTGTCTCCAACTGGCAATTTTGATACAAGCTTTTACATTCAACTTTTTCTCTGTACAGCCCCAGTTTGAAACTGGGTAAGATTTCAGAACAATAAAAGACATTAGCAATTCAGAGGTAACCATGAAACTGCTCATGTTGATCTAAAATCAAAATCTGTTCTCAAGCCAGGTGCTTATTACTACACAGGGTTAGTGTGTGGATTAATACTCATAAGTCCTGTCTTATTAATAAGAGATAGTAAATTTTTCTGGCTAATTCTCACACTACTTGCTTTTCCTTCTTCTCTATCAGTATCTTTCATCGACTGTTCACAAACAGGTTAGAGAGAAGGGTTCCAGTTAGGATTACCTTGCCAACAAGCGCCGACTGTAAGTTGCATGGCTATGTGAGATGGATGAATAGGCCAATCGTTGGTCACCAGGTATGGTTCATATGTTGCTCCATCCATGTATAAGGTAACCACAGGGAACTCCACATTGATGACATAGTAATGCCACTCTTTGTCACAAATCTAATAAAAAGGAAGAAGCAATACTTAAAATATGCACTGCAACATCAAACAGGCTTTTATTCTAATTATGGAAAAGGGAGAAGATATTTTTGGGTCAACAATTTTTATTGCAAAGAAGTCAAGGAACATAATGGTTGACATACACTGAGGTTATAGAAGTTCATTGTCAAACATACAGGGGCCAACCGTAGGGAAGAGGAACACCCAAGAATCCAGTTATCGGGCAGACATTTGACTATGGCACATTATTCAGCCCGACCTTTTTGCACCTGGAGAAGCAGAGAAGAACTACAATGGGTCCTACTGGTCTGGACTCAGTGCCTAGCACTGTAATACACATGTCTTCTCACAACCTTTTTGCACCCAAGACTCCTGGTCTCAGGGCTGGAACCCAAAACCTAACCTTAATGGATTGATAGAGATGTTGGGGGGTCAGGGTGGAGTCACAATTTCTGACCTCAAGGAACTCAACACACATGGAAAAAAGATTCAAAATAAAAACCAAGACTGGCATGTCTTGGGAAGAGAGACGGGAAGCAGGAAAGGTGGTGAGACTGAAGAAGGGTCCCGCCCTCCCTCTGATCCCTATGCAAGTGCCCTGGGAGTCAGTGAACTCTCTCCTTCACACCCCCTCTCCCTCTAATCCCTCTGCACCCTGTGGCGTCCACCTCTGAAAGGCCTCTCATCTGCATCCTCTTGTCTCCATCGACCCTGCCATCTGTGGCAGGGGAGACAGATGAGTTCTGCATGAAGGTGACCCCAAGGTGAGGGCATCAAAGCCCTCTCCACATCTCACTCTGGATTAAATGTGCTGTTTCTCATGAATAGATAACACCAACAGGGATGCTAAATGATCTTTCTCCTTTCATTTTGAAATAAGAATTTTTGCCTTAATGTTCTTCTTATATTGTCCTATCTCATGTCTCAGAAAATTGCTCCTTTTGAAGCCCATTAGCCTGATAAAGCCTGATGAATATTTTAGGGAACTTTGGAAGGTAAGCAGGAGGGGTCCAGGCAGATCTCTCCAAAGTCCTGTTACTCTCAGTGAGAGGCCCTGATCTAGTTTACACTCCCCTCCTGCTTGATGCCCTGGACCAGACCCTGGGGTGCAGGGCTCTCGGGCTAGGCCTGTGTCTGGGGTGGGGTGACCCTGGGGTGTGGGGGTGACACAAAGGCAGATCTAAAGACAGAGTCCAGGGCTGATGGAGGAGATGGAACTATTTGAATGAAGCGCCCAATCCAAGGAGGCCAAAGCGCCCTGAACTTGGGGTTTGCGATCACAGACAGCCAGGCAGCAGAGGTAAAATGGAATATGGTTCACATCCTTGGGATATTCCCAGAGGCATCTGGAAACTCTGGCCAGGCCGAGGGTGGGGAGAAGTGGTGGCAGTGTGGGGACCCTGACCACTCCCCATGCCCTGCGGAACACAGGCAGAGCACCAACAGCCAACCAGGCAGTACTCCAGGGCTCCCCCATCCTGGCGTCCACCACCCGCCTCACAGCGCCCATCCTCCCTGCATGACTGGCATGTTGAATCCTCAGGCTTCAGCTGACTCTACATCACTCCATGTCTGCCAAGGCTGGATGGAGAATAATCCTCTGGCTTTCTTTCATAACACTTAGCATTCTTGTAGGACCATCCAAAAAAATTCTAAGGAAGGAGTAAAATAATTACATAACTCAACAGCGGCAGTAACCCTTCTCAATATGACAATTTTTTCCTAGGTGATTTCCGCCAGCCCTTCCGTAGTGTGCTCCACAGAGCAGGAGCGCTGTGATGCCCTGCGTAGAAATAGTGATGCTGTACGCTGAGCTGAGCCTCGTTTTTTGTGGGGGATTTCCCACTTTCATTAGCATATCCAAAGCTCCCAGCAGCCTCAAACTGTAATAACTTTTCAACCTTACTAAAAAATGGAACTTTTCTATTTGTAGCATTCCTATAAACATCCTTGAAACAGCAGCTGGGGAAGATCTATTTGGATCACACTGCATAACAATTTGAAAGTGTGCATACTTCACTTAATAGCAGTATTTAAAAAATGTTTTCACAAATTTCATTTTAAATGACTGTATAATATGGGTATACTATAATATACTTAACTATTTCCAGATATTAATTATGGACCAGCTATTATAAATAATGTTATAATGAATTTATTGTGCATAAATAATTGTTTGCATATCTGATTATAACATTAGGAAAGATTTCTGGAAATAGAACTACTTGGTCAAAGATTTGGAGGTGTTTTTAAGGCTCCTGATACATTGCATACATCTTTTTTTTCTGCAAAAGTTTGAACCTATTTATAATCCTACCCTCAGAGAGTGAGGGTACTCATGCATTGTACCCGTGCTACACTAAGGACTAAAAGATAAAAGTAAAATCCTGGTAATTTGAAAGGAGATACATATTCTGTCACATTTTAATATGGCTTACACAAGATGGCCAGATTTGTATTCTGCAAGATCAAAAGGGAGGGCACTCTGGGTGTGGGAAACAGCCTGAGCCAAGAGTCAGAGGTAGGAATGGTTGGGAGCTGCCCCACTGAGCTGCTAACTGGGCATCTGAACAATCTTTTAGCTCATCTTAGGCATATGCCCGCAGGCTTCTCCCACCAAGTAATCTATGACAGCCACTAAAGGAGATACCTAATTAGTGTTTCATAAATGTGGATCTACGATCAGGAAGAGACCCACATTGACCCTCTGCCAGAACTGCAGGGACAAACTGTAATTGAAAAATGATCGAGCCAGGAGGCAGCAAAAATAAATGTGTCAATGTATAGTTCAACCAAGAAAGAAGGAAATTAGGCAAAGTGACCTTTCCTGGGGGAAGAGAAAAACTTTAACTCTTGACTGTTCGTGAATCACTGGTAAAACCTACCGGCCTCAAGCCTGTCTGACACCATGGCTGAGAGAATGCCCAAGGCTTCACCTAGACCAGACACTTCCATCTCTGCCCACCTGCAAGTGTGTTCCCAAGGGGAAGAGCTGCAGCTGCTGCTTAGCTGATGAGTGAATCAGAGACCAGAAACCCAGGGACAGATGATCAGGAAGGGGTAGCAGGGACCCACCAAAGGAGATCTGAGTTAGGGGTAGGCTGGCATTCCAGGGAGACTCAGGGGGCAAGCAAGCCTCCCACAAGATAAGGAGGAGAAAATCAGGTGAGAGGTTCTCTGTGTAGCTGCTCACAGGATGATCCAAATGTGCATATAAACTTCATATTGGAAGTGTTTTCAGTAAATCTCCTCACCCAGGGAATGGAGAGATTCCTTCCAGCTTGGAGAAGGTGGAATTTAGGGTGGATAATTGAAGGACTATTAATATTTCATTAGGAATAGATGATGAGTAATAAATTCCAAGCAAATGAAGCCGAAATCCCTTACTCCTTTGTTTATTCATCTGTCTTTCATATTGTCAAAGGTACTAGGTTTGGGGCGTATGGGGATTCACACATTCACTCATTCATTCACTCCTGCACATATTTACTAAACGCACATCCTACTTTGTGAACAAAAAAAAGCACCTGCCTTTATGAAGCTTATAGTCTAGTCATGGAATTGACAGAAAGGCTTATGACTGGTTGGGATTCATGCCCAGCATAGATTTGTGCAAGGTGCCCTGTCCACTCCGTGGAGGAAGATGAGGTGTCTGATGCACTGGCAGGATGGGAAGGAGCAAAGACACTGAGGTTGGAGGGTCAAGCTGCATTTGGGCAAGGTGAGGAGTGTGAGGTAAGGCTGCAAGAACAGATTTTTGACTGAGGACTGAGGCCTTGGATTGCTTTTATTCTGTAGGCAACAGGAGGTCTGGAGGTTTCTGGGTGGGAGGAGGGGATGGTAGTCATAACAACAATCTTGGAATGCGCTTTTCCATTTTGAAGCAGCTTTTCATATTCCCCCTTATACTATTTAATCCTTGCTGCAACCCTATGAAATAGGAGGCCCAGTTCTATCCTAGGCACTATTAGAAAATTAAGAGAAAGAAATGACATGATTCTTTATCTCAAGGAACTCATGATCTTATTGGGAGTTAGAGACAAGTAACACACATACGACTGTGGGCTTCCACACTTGGCCTCTGGTGTTTTCATTACACACACATCTAGGATCTGAGCTGCACGTATAGCCACATCAGGATCTTGAGCAGAGCCTTTTCCTCTGAGTGGTGGACTCGCACACCGGATTGTCTCCAAATGGCCCCACTTGGATGTTCTACAGGCATTTCAAACTCGTTCTTCCAAACTGAGCTCAACATCTCCCATGCTACAGCCTGACCTGCTGCCTCCCCTGTGATCCTTGTCTCAGTAAACACTCCTTCGTGCCATCTGTCAGCCCAGCCAGAACACCGAGCATGGCTTTGGACTCTTTCCCTCCCTCCGGTCACTTTACTGCCAGTTTCTGGTGATGCTTATCCACTCTCTGCTCTGTACCCTCACTCCTCCTCAGCACTTACAATATATGCCAGAGAGGGGAAAGAGATGGACGGGAGACTGACTGAGAAAGTGTGTCTGGGACAGGCTTTTGCAAGGTGGAAAGGATTTGAGCAGCGGGAGAGGAACATTTGTAGCAGGGGAGTGGGGAGACAGCTTTGGTGTGAGTGTGGCCAAATGGAGTGAGCAGCCTGTTAATGACCAGCGGCCCTGGGGCTTGAGGTAGCCGCAGAATGAGCGGGTTAGGGCAGCAAAAGGAGGGTGCAGGAGGGAGTTGGAGCAGGCCCAGTCTGTGGGTACTGGGTTGGGTATCATAGCTGCTTCATGGAATTCTGGGGAATCATGGGACTTTGGGAAAACAACTGAAATTTTCTAATTCTTGGCCACCTCATCTGTGAAGTGAGGATAATAATAGTATCTATTCATAGGCTTGTTGGGTGAATTGAGCTAAGGAACTTACAATGTTTAGCACATATATTCAGCCTGATCGGATAGGGGACCACTTTCCTTTTCCAAATATATTGAGATGCTGGATACAATATAACAACAACAATAACAACAGAAGAAAACAAAAATTAAAAAGCTAGGGAGACAACTCTTTAGGTATTGTAAACAAGGAAAGCAAAGATGCACCTGGGAGTTGAAACCCGGTGGCCACTGAGAGGCTGTGGCTCACCCCATCAGCTGGAGGTTCAAAGCCCACAAGGAGGAGAAAGGAATGGAGACTGAAGTCCTCTGTGTGAGACACACACACGCACACACTCAAGCTGGGATGTCTGCATAAAGCCTGCAGCTATGAGGGACTGTCTGAAGCCCAGGTCCTGGAACAACACTGCCACTGACCTATGGCTGCAGGGTGGAATCCAGCCGACTACTCCGGAACAAGTCACCTCTGAGAATTTAGACCCCAGGCCTCCTCTGTGCATGGGCATCAGGTCCAAATGCACACAGCTCGCATGGTATGAAAGTTCTGAACTCAGAAAGTCACTTAAAAAAACATCTATGAAGTCTCTAAGGCCCTTAGCAGAGACAAACTCAAAGCCTCTCAATAGAGATGTACCCACAACTTAGGGCATATGCTAGACAATGCCCACTACAGATGAGCTCAGAATAAAGAATTACAAAACAAAGAAGAAACAAGCCTTTACCTGTGTAAGAAAAAGCAGCAGACACCACAAATGATCAAATTTTCATAACAGGAACCACAGAAGCAATTGGAAAGGGAAAGGGGAAGGAGGTTTGAAAAGGAACCAAATAAAAATCCCAGAAGTTAAAGACATTGCTGTCAAAATAAACGTTAATCAACGAATATGCTAAACCTAGATGAGAAAGCTGACAAGAGTTAGTGAA
Source organism: Eulemur rufifrons (assembly GCF_041146395.1). NCBI lineage: Eukaryota > Metazoa > Chordata > Mammalia > Primates > Lemuridae > Eulemur > Eulemur rufifrons. The sequence goes on from NC_090989.1 coordinate 116,233,313, forward strand.
TGGAAGATAGATGAGATTATTTAGCAAAAGTAAAAATTTGATAAAGTTAAGAGATATGGATTCTATGGATGATAGAATGAGAAATTCCAAGAAACACCCTGAAAGAGGGTATGTGGCCAGAGTGAGGCTGGGCTCTGGAGGACTGGTTCGCTGCGTAAGGAGTGTGTTACTCTCTTTTAGTGCCTTGCATTCTAGAAAGCCATTCTTTACTTCAACATGCTCTACTGAACATGTGTTCAGTTCAGACGACAATGGACAAGAGGGCTCCACAGGACATATTTGAAGAGTAGTTTAAAACTCAACTTTATTTCATCAAATGGAGAGCTGTTTCCCAGAAGGATGGAAACCACGCAAACCAGATTCTCTCTGCAGACTTGCAGGGCGCTTTGGCCTCAGGCCACCGTTTTGGAACATTAGAAAGATCAGGTTTTGGTTAGCGCCAAGATCAACCTCATGCCAGGGGAAAGAGGCTACTCTTATTTGCAAATTTATTTAAGATCTTCCCAGGAGGTCCCCTGCACTTCCGAACTGGCAGGGAGAAGTGCAGTATGTTTTCAGTGGAAGGTGATTATGACAGCTCAGAAAGCACCCACCGGGCCTCCTGTCAAAGAGCGACTGCTGACTCAGGGCAGCAGGACACATGAAAGGTAGCCTGTGTCAAAGAGACCACCCCCATGTGAGATTTGGTTGAGCAACATTTGGGCAAATCCCCAAAACAATCCTGAAAAGCCACCCTTGCAATTTGTGCTTTAGAGCTTGTAAATCAAGAATTGCTTAGCACTCAGGATTTAAATTCAGCCATGGAGAGAGGAAACATAGCTTTTTTAGGCGCCGATGATGTGCCTAGCATCGTGGCACCATGCTATGGTTCTTGTCTATGTAATCAGCTGGTTTATTCTTTCTCACCACTGCCCTTAAGCAGTGTCAATGAGATTTCCCTCCCCACCCCTGGATGACACCCCTGGAAGATCTTTTAGCATATCTAGTCACCATTTTCTTGTAAAGACTTATGGTGATTCAACTTATGATTTTTCTACTTTACAATGGTGCAAAGGCAATACTCATTCAGTAAAAAATGTACATCAATACTCCTATTTAAAAATGGGCAAAAAATCTGAACATACATTTCTCAAAAGTAGGCATACAAATGGCCAACAGAAATATGAAAAAATGTTCAATGTCACTTATTATCAGAGAAATGCAAATCATAATCACAATGAGACACATTTCACCCCAGTTAAAATGGCTAGTATCAAAAAGACAGGCAATAACAGATGCTGTCGAGGATGCAGAGAAGGGGAACCCTCGGACACTGTCGGTGGGAATGTATAATAAATTAGTGCAACCACTATGGGGCACAGTACGGAGGGTCCCAAAAAACTAAGAATAGAACTACCATACGGCCTAGCAATCCCACTACTGGGTATATGTCCAAAAAAAAGGAAAACAATATATCAAAGAAATATCTGCACTCCCATGTTTATTGCAGCAATCACAATAGCCAATATATGGAATCAACCTAAGTGCCCATCAAAGAATGAATGGATAAAGAAAATGTGGTGCATGTACACAACGGAATATTATTCAGCCATAAAAAGAATGAAATCCTGTCATTTGAAACAACATGGATGGAACTCGAGGCCGTTATGTTAAGTGAAATGAGCCAAGCATTGAAAGACAAATATACATATTCTCACTCATATATGGGAACAAAAAAGTAGATCTTATGAAGATAAAGAGAAGATGGGTGGTTACCAGAGGCTGGTAAGGAAAGGGGGAGAATGGAATGAAGGAGAACAAAAGAATATAAATGTATTTATTACCACTTTACTACTATGTACTTAAAATGGCAAAGATGGTAAATTATATATGTATATTTTACCTCAATAAAAAAATCAATCAATAAATAAAAACTATACTTCGAGTACTGATAGAAGCATTTTGTTTTTCATTTTCAGTGTAGTATTCAGTAAAGTACATGAGACATTTACTACTTTATTATAAAAGAGGCTTTGCGTTAGATGATTTGCCCAACTGTAGGGTAATGCAAGTGTTCCGAGCAGTGTAAGGTGAGCTAGGCTAAGCTATGATGCTCGGTAGGTTAGGTATTTTAAATGCATTTTTGACTTATGATATTTTTAGCTTACAATGGGCTTATTGGGATGTAACTCCATCATAAGTTGAGAAACATCTATATTAAAAAGTCCTTTTTAATCAATCTCTTGTATAATTCAAAGCCCCTCCCCTCACCCAGCTTGAGGCTGGTCTGCAAATTCTGCCAAGCCCTGTGGAGGCAGGGTCAGTGGTGTTGATGGGGAGCCAGAGGTTAGGGCAGAGACTCTACTGTCCGTGAAGTGAGGGTTCTGCATTGCTTGTGCTCTGTCTCCTGCAGGTACAAAGAGGAGGACCCTGCCAGGGAAGATGAGGCCCCGCATTTGCTATTACTCAGGAAAATCTTCACCTTGGACTCTTTCAGCCTTCCTTTCCCAACTGGGACTCTGACTATCTTGCAAGATGTACCAGGGAACAAAGGAGTCCAGGGTCAAAAGTGTTTTGGGAAAGCCTCGCTTAACACAGTTCAACAGGTTTCGTTCAGCAGAATTCCTCAGAGCAGTGGTTCTCAAAGTGTGGCTCCTGACCAGTGGCATCAGCATCACCTGGGAACTTGCTGGAAATGCAGATTCCTTGGCCCACCCCAAACCCACTGAATCCGAAACTCCAGGAGTAGGACTTGGCAGTCTGTGCTTCAGCAAGCCCCTCGGTGGTTCTGGCTTGGCTCAGTTTGAGTACCTCTGCCTCAGAGAATTTAATACGCTAGTGTGGGGACTGAGCAGGCTGTTTACAAAATTTGGGGACCGTATTTATTTTGTCTCTTGTTAGGTGCCTATGAATATTAGATGGAACAAAAACCCCAGAAGATACGTGCTGTGAAATTTATTGAACACATACTCACTGAGCACCCACTATGTCCCAGGCACTTCCCAGGTGCTGGGACTGTGACAGTGAACAAAACAGAAAAATTCAACACCTGCACTCAAATGTTTATAGCAGCACAATTCACAATTGCGAAGATGTGGAAACAACCCAAGTGGCCATCAATACGTGAGTGGATTAATAAAACGTGGTATATGTATACCATGGAGTTCTACTCAGCCACAGAAAACAATGGTGATCTAGCAACTCTTGTATTATGTTGGATGGAGCTGGAACCCATTCTACTAAGTGAAGTATCACAAGAATGGAAAAATAAGCACCACATGTACTCACCATCAAATTGGTTTTAACTGATCATCACCTAAGTGCACATATAGCAATAACATTCATCGGGTGTTGGGCAGATGGTCGGGGGAGGAAGGGATGGGTATATTCACACCTAATGGGTGCGGGGGATGGGCATGCTTGAAGCTCTGACTCGGGTGGGGCAAGGTCAATACGTAACCTAAACATTTCTACCCCTATAATATGCTGAAATGAAAAAGAAAAAAAAGATTCAGTGGCCAGTTCCTCCCACTTTCCAGCAAATGCCGCAGTCTCTCCCCTTCCCCCACCATCCTTCCCACCCCCATTCTGAAGTTTTCCTGCCTCTGCTCATGTATTTCTTCCTGCTTCTTCTCCTGAGCATGAGGACTCCTCTTACCTCCTAAAGAAAAAAAGCTCACTTAAGCCCGCCAAGCTTTCTTCCTCCTCCCTGGGTTTAGGTTCCAGGACACACCACAGAATTCATCTGGGGATGTTTTTCTCATGAATTTCCTGAACTAGCTGACATCTGTCAGGGCCCTGGGGCACAGATTCAGAGCTGCAGAGAACAGCCTGCCTGTTGTGCCTTGTAAGCGCCCATGTACAGACTGAATTTAATATTTTAACAGGTCAGGAAGCACATGTCTAAAATTTGACAATTAGGAAAGGGAATATTTCTCCTGATGTGTTCCTTCCCTGAACAATCAACTACACAAAGACCAAGCAGATTGCTTGCCCCCAAACAGGAATTGTCTTGAAAGTGAGTCATTTTAGGAGGGGGTTGAGGTGATTGTAGTCTCATCCTGTGGGTTCTGCCCACCCCCGCAAAAGACTGAGTTTTCAAGGTACAGTGCAAGGGATATGATAGCCACTCAATAATTAGCGTGTAACAGACCAACTGAATGAGAGAGTGAACAAATGATTACTTTAAAGCCAGCAACACTGGGAATGGCTTCTCTAGGAAAGAGGAACAGGAGGGCCCAGCTTGGAAAACTCGAGCATGGTCCTGGGGACGAGGCTGTATCTGTGCCAAATCCGCAAAATTCTAGCAAACTCACCAGCACTGTCTGTTCCAGAAAAAGGGTTGAGAAGCCCCTGGCAGATACACAGAGTTTTGGACAGTAGACGAGAGCCTTGTGGGGAGAGGCCAGGAGGGAACAGGTCATCAGACATGCGTGAGTCCCAATGAGACCCTGCCCAGGGAGGGCAATGCATGTTGCATGGTCATCTCACCAGCCTCTGGCTTCCATGCACACTCTGGGGACCGCACCTCTTTGCATTCCCACCGAGAGGCAGTGGCTTTGAAGTGACATGTTCAAGGTAAAACAGCCTGTGAGTGACAGGGCTGGAGCCCAGAACTCCTGTTTCCTGTCCTCAGGCCTCTGTGTTGGAAAGGTACCTCTTGGCAAAGGTGAGAGTAAATTGTAGGCTTTTTGAGGAGGACTCTAGCATATTAAACAAATAGGCTGCTGAGATGCAGTTAACTATTCAGTAATGTATTTGAAGAAAATTAATTTTTCATTCTGCCACTCAGAATATTGAGGCTGGCTGTCCATATATACAGCTTGTCTTTAAGTGAACAGAGATGGAATCCTCCTTGCAAGTTAAACAGAGAGAGAGAGAGAGAGAGAGAGAGTTTCAGTGGATATCTTTAGAGAAATATAATTAAAATTTAGTTGACATATCTCATATCATAGTCCTGGCCAATAAAGTTACCCTGAATAATTCAAATAAAAAAATCTGCCCCTTTGGAAAAGCGAACTGATCTTGAATGGAATTGGTTAAGTATTTTTACCTCCACAGATACAACATGTGCTGGCCAGAAAGCACATCCTGCGTCTCGAAGCTCGCTGGGGATGTGCTCAGCCATTGGCTCTGTAAACCAGCCTCTCTGGGCCGCGGCTGGCCAGACTCTTCCAGCTACGCGCCTGCGCAGGCGTGTGTCTGTCTGCTCTCCGGGGGTGCGGCGGGGGGAAAGAGCGTGCGTTTAAAATGGAGCCCCAGGACAGAGTCTCCACCACACAGGCTTCCCAAACTGATACTGCTCTGCTGGAATTTGGAGCCACTGGTTGGAATGCAAGGTCGTCCGTGGGGCCTTGCCATGAGCATCACATCATTGCTCTAGAAAAGACAAACCATTCCAGCCACATCTGGATCATCTGCTCCCCTTGCAGAGTGATTTCCACGGAGAGGTCAATTTGCATTTTACGGGGGCCTCGAGGGAAAGCTTGTGAACAGGTTGCCTCTGCTTGGAACTCAACAGCAAAGAAGTTCAGTCTTTTGAACTATATAAGGCAATTTGTTAAGTTTGTAAGAATTTGTAGAAATCTTTGAGGAACTGTTGCAGTTTTAAATCCATTAGGATATCCAAGATCTTAAGCCCAGGCTGTTACGGATATTTGCCAAGCGGAACCTTCGCACATGGGTTTTGGTCTCATACAATGCTCTGGAAACTGGTTATAATTCCGTAATACTCTTCCCTCTCCCAAACCAAAACAAAACCCAAACAAAACCTGTAAACACAGAAATATGCCCCGCACCAACTTTCTCTGGCATGGAGAGAAGATGGGGTAGTACGTCCACCTCCATGCCGGGTTGTGATGAGCCACTCAGCATAGACTTTGAGCGCCAAGTACAGGCAAAGCATGTGCTGGTTCCCAGCTTCAGTCTGACTGTGGCTGTCAGCAAATGTGCATATAAATGGCCCTCCACATTCACTGAGATTAAGTAAGTGTGGTCATTCGTCCCAGCTTCCATCCAAGCTACACTGTTCAGGAACCAGACTTTTGAACGTCTCCGAATAAGACTGGGAAGGTCTCAGAGTCCAGGACTCTGATTTGGCCTTCTCTTGTCCCCCTATGGCCCCCTAAAACAGGGCTAGGGACATAAAAGTACTCAAAGAGTGGGCACTGGGTCTGATGCCATCACTCACCACGACAGAAAAAGCAGTGGCAAGGTGGTAGGGCATTGACCTTTTTTTGGTATGAAGAAAGAAAGTTTCTTGAATCTCATATCATAATAACAGTAGTCAGTGAGATGGTATATGTACTCAGGAAGTGCCACTTTTACAAGGAGGCTCCCTTGTTAGTAATAATAGTAGAGGTTCCCATTAAAAGATCTGTAAACCACATGCATGCATTTATTCACTCACTCATTCATTGATCCGTTCACTAAACATGCATGGAGCCTGCCATGCACCGGGCACCCTGCCCCATTCAGAGGAAGCCGAGGTAGCCAGGAGCCTCGGCACTGCCCTGCAAGTCCTCGCGGGTTCCCTCTCTAGTGATCTGGCAGAAGCAGGGAGATGCTCAGACTTAAGACTGATGCAGATGGCACTGATTCTTATGCCTGAGATCCTAAGGGAGTTTCTGGATTTAACTGGTAAGGAAAGGGCAGCACTGAGGAGAGGAAGGGGAGGCAGAGGATGGCAGGTTCTCTAAGGTCTTCATTGCCTGTGGCTGCCTTTCTTGCGGCTCTTCCCAGGGACCCGATTTTTTTTTTTAGACAGAGTCTCACTCTGTTGCCTGGGCTAGAGTGCCATGGTGTCAGCCTAGCTCACAGCAACCTCAAACTCCTGGGCTTAAGCAATCCTACTGCCTCAGCCTCCCGAGTAGCTGGGACTACAGGCATTCGCCACCATGCCTGGCTAATTTTTCTATATTTATATATTTTTAGCTGTCCATATAATTTCTTTCTATTTTTAGTAGAGACAAGGTCTCGCTCTTGCTCAGGCTGGTCTCGAACTCCTGAGCTCAAACAATCCGCCCGCCTCAGCCTCCCAGAGTGCTAGGATTACAGGCGTGAGCCACCGCGCCCGGCCCCAGGGACCCGTTTGAAGCAGACCCCACCACGATGCCACATGTACTGTGGGTCCTCAGTCCTCCTGTGAGGGTGAAACTCTCCTTACAAACTAGCCTATGTAGTCAAGTCATGAAAAGTTCTTTTTTCTGCTATCCCAAACTCTTGGACAAGAATTTTATTCTGTTTTTAGGAACTTCCTTAATAATTTGCATTTCCGTCCCAATCCTGGGGAGACTGGCACATGAAAACCATCCCCCTTGTGTAGTCAGAATAATGGGCCTCAAAGAGGTCCACATCTTAATCCTTGAAACCAGTGAACATGTTATAGCCATGCATTGATTAATGATGGGGATACATTCTGAGACAGGCGTTGTCAGGCGATTTTGTTGTGCGAACATCATAGGGTGCACTACACAAACCCAGATGGTAGAGCCCACTACACACCTAGGCTATATATGGTATAGCTATTGCTCCTGGGCTACAAACCTGTACAGCATGCCACTGTACTGAACGCTGTAGGTGATTATAACACAGTGATTAGTATTTATGTATCTAAACACATGTGAACATAAAATGGTACAATACTGATAATAGTATTATAATCACATGGGACCATCTATATGTAGGCCATTGTTGACAGAAACATCATTAGATGGTGCGTGACTATACTTAAATAGCAAAGGGACTTTTCAGGAGTGATTAAGTGAAGGATCTTGAGAAGGGGAGATTATCCTGGACCTTCCAGGTGGGCCCGTGTCCTCACAAGTGTCCTCACAAGTGTCCTCACAAGTGAAAGAGGAGGGCAGAAGGGTCAGAGGTGATGTGAGGGTGGAAGCAGGAGCTGAGTGATGCTGTCACTGACTTTAAAGATGGGCGAGGCCGTGACAAGGAATGCAAACAGGCTCAATAAACCAGAAAGGGCGAGGAAGCAGAAGCTCCCCTAGAGCCTCCAAGAGAAACACAGCCCTTCCAATACCTTGATTTTAGCCCCTGAGACCCATTTCAGACATCTGACTTCCAAAACTGTAAGTTAATAAATTTGTGTTGTGTGAAGCCTTCAGATGTGTGGTGTCTTGTACAGTAGCAATGGGAAACCAATGCAACCATCTTGCTCCACCCATAATCCTTGCTTCTCCACACAAACTGACTTCCTCATGGCTCTCTTTTTGTGCTAGACTCCCTCTGTGTATCCCATGTCAGCTCTGCTCTCTCTTCTCCATCTCCCTGCCATTTGGCCAGCTCCACGCTCCACTCCACTGCCCCCTACCCCCACCTCCAAATCCTTCACTGATGCCAGGCACACTGTATTCTGATTTCTGAATTCCTTCAGTATTTTGAAGAGTGTTTCATGATATGTGTAATGCAAGACCACGTTAGATAAGTAAACAAAAATCTCATCCACTGAAAGACATTTAAAAGTGCTGCGCTGGCCACACACAATATAACCAGATACCACCTCTACTCAGTGGCTCCTGTGTGCCTAAGCCTGAGCAAGCCTCCACAAGGTCTATGGTAAGGGATCATCTTCCTGGAACACCCACCGATGGCCTGCAGAATGCACTGTGGGATGGAGAGTTCAGCAGCTGTCCTTGTCCACCCCGTATGCAAATGCAGACCTCTGCACCTCTTGCTGCTCAGCCCATCCAAGACTGTATTCATTTCCTACAAGTGTTTCCACCTAGAGATGTGGAATTGGTTGACTTTGGGCTCAGAGAGGGCTAAGCCTGAAAGATGTGTTTTCCTGATTCTCTGAAGTGTCTCTCCAGAGAAAAGCCCACTCAGGAGAAGGCTCCCATTTTTTCACCCTCACCCACCACTGCAATGAGTGCAGCCTTCTCTCACACACTCCATGCCACACTCTGGGTTAAGAACTTTGCATACATTGCCTTGTTTAGTTCTTCCCAATAACTCTTGGAGGTAGTACTATTATTTTCTCCATTTTACAGGTAGACTGAAGCTCAAAGAGGCTAAATAACTTGTTCAAGGTCACACAGCGAGTTTGTATCTAGAGCTTTGCAGGAAACCTTTGCTGCTCAAACTGTGGGTCACCAACCAGCACCATCGCCATCAACCAGCACCGCAGGTGTCACCTGGGAGCTCGCTAGAAATGTACAATATCAGGCCCCAATCCAGGCCTTCTGAATGACTCTGTATTTTAACAAGATCTCCAGGTGATTTGTGTGCATATTAAAGAAGCTCTGCTCTATGCCACTATGTGATACTATCACTCAAGAAAGAAAACACTGATGATTTATTGGATGAGACTTTGAATCATGTACCTGTGTAAGGATTCTTGCAGGTCAAGGGGAACTAGAATCCCAAGAATGGAAAAATAAGCACCACATGTACTCACCATCAAATTGGTTTCACTGATCATCACCTAAGAGCACATTCAGGAATAACATTAATCGGGTGTCGGGCAGATGTGGGGTGGGGGAGGGGATGGGTGTACACATACATAATGAGTGCGATGCTCACTGTCTAGAGGAGGGATACGTTTAAAGCTCTGACTTGGGGGGAGCGGTTGGGGGACAAGGGCAACATATGTAATCTAAACTTTTGTACCCCCACAATTATACTGAAATAATAATAATAATAATAAAAAACATCTGTGTGTTCACACCAAAAAAAAAAAAAAAAGGGGGGGGGAACTAGACACTGTGGGAGGTGGGAGGGTCTTGGGAGAGGAGATGAGGCCTGCCGAAGGATTCCATTTAATCCCAGAGGCCTTACGCAGGGGTGTCTTTCCTCCCTGCACCTAGCTTCCAGCCAGGCAGGAGAGAGCTGCCTCTACGGGTTGCAGGAGAACTGGCACTGGGAATTTGTCCGTGTGTGGTGGCCATGGAAACCAATGGCCTCCAAAGAGCACTAGAGCTACTGAGATTGCTCTTGAAAACATCTGGACTGTAGCTTCCTTACCCTAACGGGGAAGCAATGGAATTTCAGAATTACTGGCAACCTAGCAAGTATGCAGGAGGGAGTGAGAGAGAACAAGAGCAAGGTGGGCAGAGAGCGAGAGTGACTGATTTGGGGATGAGGTGCCTTGGGCACCGCATGTGTTAAGGGTTGGCTCTAGCAACAGCAAGCTTCACTCCATTAAACAATGTCAGGAGTTCCTCCCTTTCACCCAACACTCAACTAGAAGTGAACGGAGCAAGACTGGTACTCAATCATTTAATGATTTAAATTCTTTAAACCTGTTAATTGAGATTTTACTTATTTATTTATACCCACCTCATTTCTCATCAGATTTAAGGTTAATTTATATTAATAATAAATTCTTAATAACCATATTTAATAGCAATAATTATTTTCCATTAACAATATAATACTTTATTATTTTCAGAGCACCCCGCAATGTTATCCCATTTTCTCCTCAGACTCCCTGGGAGGACGAGTGGGTATTATGTGCACTCTACAGATGGACAAAGTACGGCGGCAGAAGCACAGTGATTTCATCAGAGGCAGCTCATGGGCAGGGGCCTGGGGTAGAGCCCCACTCTCCTGAGTTCTAGATGACACTTCTTCCTTGGCTGGCTTTTCCAGCCAACTGAGCAAGCATGAGAACCAGACCGACGATAACAACACAGCACTAATCAAATACAGGCGGAGAAGAGGACGGGTCCAACACTCTGATTCAGCAACACTTATTTCTCGTCTTTTGTTCAATCCTTGTTTTAGACGAGTCTATACTGCTGCCTGAATGATTTGCTCTGGTTCCACGGCAGGATTGCTCATATCTATTACAAAGTTTACATTCCCCTCGCAGATATTCTGAGCGCATTCCTAATTTTCAAATATGACTTTTTCCTGTGGTCATATATATGGGTATATCGTATATGTTGCTTGGTTCATTTTCTCAATTCCCAGATATTTTCTGGGTCCTTAAACAATCACCAGCAAGGCTAGTTTTTGGACCAGCCTCTCATATTCAATGAGGACAAATGCCTGAGTGTTGTGCTGAGTGGGCAAATGAGGAGATATTTATTTCTAGAATCCCTGAGGCTCATAAGCTATTTCTGAATTCCTGAACCCCCACATAGGGGCCCCTGACCTGAGCCTCCCTGATCTCACCATGAAGTACCCTAATTTCCAACCTTGCCCACCCCTCAATGAGAACCTTAGCATTTTACTGGGGTCTTAGGTACCTGTATGCATAGGAAGAGGCAGAATTTTAGGCATCAGGGCAGGCCAATCAGAGACACTCAGAGAGAAATATTTGAGGATGGGAGTGATTATACCTCCCACGAGCTGCACCAAGGGCAATCCTGCCAGTGAGCAGAGCTGCCCTGCACAAAGACCAGCCTCACTGTCTCTAAATGCTCTCCCTGCACTCCGGGCCACAGGGACAGCTCAGCACCTACTGGGCCTTTGTTTCTTAGGTTATAGTTCTCAGGTCCTCACCCCAGAAATAAAAAGGGAAGAATGCCCAAGCGGAAGGCATCCTCCCTCGTCCTTGAGCCATTTAATTACAAGGTGCAATCAAACTAATTACACATTAGGGACCTTGAAGACATTAGATAATTAAAGTTCGCCTCGTTGCTGAGCTCCAGAAGGGTAGACTGTTTATGCTGCAGTCAGTAGATGGGGCTGCGGGGCATGTAGTTGGAAAGGCAAACCCTGCAGCCAGGGGAATTGGGAGAAAGAGAAGCATCTGCAGATGGCAAACCCTGCAAGGGCTCAACATCGAGTTATGGGAGTCCACACTTTTCAGAGTCAGAGAGGTGTATGAATTTTTTTTCTAGCAAAATCCATAGCCATAGAACTGAGGTTTCCTCATCAGATTACATAACTGAGGCACAGTTGGTAAGAATTGAGTTGTGTGAAGATTAAACAAGGTAAACCAGTTAGTGCAGTATTGGGCATATAGTAAATGCTCAATGCATAGTTATTTTGATACAATCATTGTTAATTATTTATTGCAAAAACATTCATCAAGTGCCCACAGTGCCACACAGTGCTGGGGATTCCAAAGGCATGCTGTCCTTGTACAATCTTGGGTTTCCAATGACAAATGTAACCAATGCTGAGAGGAAATATTTCAGGAAACAAAAGCCTTATACTCGGCCTGAGACGGTGCGTTCAAGCCAACTTGTTATGTAGAGAGGTGGTGACAACAGCTAGTGGTTGTGACGAAGCATCCTCAGATACCCAGCTTAGCTGGTCCAGGGTACTCCAGGGGATAAAAGAGAAGTGGCGGCTTGAGGATGCAATGTTCATGGAGAGACCAGATTAGCACATAGCCAATAATTGTTGAATTTTAGTTATACTTTGACCCAGCCAAAACAGATTGCCTGTGGCTCGTGAGGATAAAATCAATACAATTTTTTTTTAAGTCAGGAAATAGAAGCCATAGAAGGGAAACTGTGGCTGGAAAAGTCTGTCATACATGTCTCTGGGCTACTTTAGAGCTTGGCACCATCTGGGGCAGGGAGGGTGTAGGTGTGGCCATTTGGCACCGGCTGCCTCTATGGCAAATAACTCTGTGTGGTCCACCTAGCAGCTGCCCAGTGGTGGACGTCCCAACGGCATCTCACCCTGTGGTAGGGCTCCCTGGTTGTCCCTGAGGCGTGGCAGCACTCACGCCTGCACTACCCGGATGTGCAGGGGAGTTAATGCTCCCGGGGAAAATCTTGGGCTGATAGAAGACAAGTATCAGTGGATAAACTCTTCTCCTTTTCTCCCCTACATAAGACACCACTGTTAATTATTATTAGTTAATAATTGCCTTGGAAGAGCAACCAGTTGCACTTGCTCACAAGTCCAGCTTGATGATCCACCCTTCTGTGTATGTCCCTCATTCCCTGTCTCACTCCCTTGTCTCTCACTTTCATCTCCCTGGGCTTGTGCCCCTCAGTGTAAAGGAGAAAGTCACTAACTTTTGCATCTGGCTTTGCTTTCTGGGGACTCAGACTAAGACAGAAAGTTAAGATGAACCCTTGGAGGTGTACAGGGTTTGTGCCCCAAATCTATGCTGAAAAGGTCTGCACTGTTTAGCAGAGGGGCCAGACAATTGGTTCTAAGCTTTGTAGCAGCCAACAATGCAAAGAGAACACTGGATGAGTAATATTGTCTTATTATGTCCATAAAATTAAAAGATACCTAGTATCAAAAAGAAACACAGCCTTTTCTTGTATGAAGTCCAGACAGAAATCTCTCTGTGGGTCTTCAAAAGAAGACATTTCTGTGATGTAGAAACGATTTCCTCAATGTCACTCTTTATTAATCTAATAATGAGTTTTGGGGGCTAGTTCTTATAATACCCTTCAGCATGGTCTGAAAGGTTAACATCAAGGTATACACTAGTAAGAGCAGGTTTGTAAAGAGACCAGTTAAGGAGCTGTGTGGCTTAAGATAAGCCATTGAAATTCTCTGAGCCTCAGGTCTTCCATCTGTGACGTGGGGTAATGTCTCTTCTTCACAGACTACTGTGACAATTAAAAGAGTACCAATCTGAGTAACAAATCAAGATCCCATCACTACAAAAAATAAAAAAAAGTAGCTGGGCTTGGTGGCTTGTGCCTGTGGTCCCAGCTACCCAGCAGGTTAAGGCAGGAGGATCACTTGAGCCCAGGAGTTTGAGGTTGTAAGTTCAACCTCAAACTGTGATGATGCCACTTCACTCTAGCCTGGACAACAGAGCGAGACTCTATCTCTCAACAACAACAACAACAAAACAAACACTGTAGGCAAAGCACCTTGAGCAGACCCTGGCACAGAGAAGCTGAATAATGTTCATCCCTTTGACACTCTTCTTCCCTCTTCTGTTATATTATGGCCTGGGAATGTTATCCAGCTCCTGACATGATAGAGTGGGAGCTTTGCCAAGTGTTTCTTTGTGACTCCCCATAGAACCTAGCTTAATACCTAATATAAAGTATAATAGGTATACACAGTAGGTGCTGTTCACAAAATATTTGACTGAAAAAGCAAACTTGTCACATTGCCCTCAGGTTGCATGACTAATGCTACAGCTATAAGAACAGCACGACTGAGCTTCCAAACAAACCCTGTAATGCATGTAAATGATTCTCCACCATCCTAAATAATAACACAGATTTAATTAAAAACACTTTAAAGACATCCTTTCAAAGCCTCACCCTGACACTCTGTTACTTTATCTGGCTCTCAGTTTGCTGACTTGAATGTGATTTTTTGCTGAAACCTCTGAATGGCAAATCACATTTTCATTCCAAAGTGTCAGAGATAAAGCCATGTGAGAGAATGGAATAATTAAAGGCCAAAGAGGTAAACCCAGCTAGCAATGCAATGGCAAAACATGAACAAGGCAATAATGTGCCCAGACTTCTTTTTTTTTTTTTCTTTGTTGATTAAATCAGAGGTCTTGGTTGTAAGGTAGAACCTTGTTTTCCTGAAATATTAATCTATGTCTGAAGTTTTAAAAAGTCCATGGTTGATTCTAGCAATTCAAACTTATGGTGAGTGTCCTTGGTGGAGATGAGGAAGGTTTGTTAGACCCTTTGTGGAATATTCCTTATGTGGTGGGAGTCCCCTGCCTCCTTTGCGGGAAGTTTAACTGCAGACTCCTGAGCTCTTCCCATGTATATTCATTTCCATCCATGTATCCATCCACCCATCCATGAATCCATCTATCTGTTCATCCAGCCAGCCAGTCGGCATACACTTCTGAGCCCCTGCTGTGAGCCAGACACAGCTCTAGTTCTGGGTGATACAGCAGGAAATACTACAGACAAGGGTCCTGATCTCATGGAGAGATACTACATATTTACCTAAACAGTAACAGAATGTAAACCAGTGTTGCCCATATTGATATTCATTCGACCAAATTTCCTTAAGCAAGTGCAAAAGTCCTGCGTTTACTGGTGTCTGAGGTGAGTGACTGCATTTTCCTGAGAGGGGGTGGGCCATTTTGACTTAGTTCTGTATCTCTAGTGCCCAGCATAAAATCTAGAACACAGTACACACTCAGAGAAAGTGTGTTCAGTGACAGGAATCTACCCTCCCCAAGGACATAGATAATGTCTTATTTGCCTCTTACAGGATGCTCCAGAATTGGTAGGTTTTAGCTCATTTAATGATCATTTTCCAAAACCTATTCATTTCCTAAATATTGTGCATATCTTTTAGTGAACATATGTATATGTTTCTGCTGGGTAGACAACTAGGAATGGAATTGCTAGGTCCACTTTAGTAGATATTGCCGAATAGTTTTCCAAAGAGGCTGTACATTTGCACAAGCAATATACAAGACTTACGGTTGCTCTGCATTCCTGCCAAATCTTGGTAATGTGTTTTTTTTATTTCTTTACTTTTTTAAATCTATTCTGGTGGGCATTTAATATAGCTCAGTGTGAATCTAAATTTTGTATTTTCCTGATGTCTAATAAAATTGAGCACTTTTTCATGTGTTTACTGACCATTTGGATAATTTCTTTCTTAAATGGCTTGTTCAAGGCTTTTGGAGGTCCAGGAATTTTGTCTGCTTTGTTCACTATTGTGAACAAAGACTCCAGAGTGCCAGGTAGTGGGCACTCAGGGGAAATATTCATTAAATAAATGAGGAAATTTACATATTTAATCTACTATCATTTTCTTAATATTTTTCTTTAAACCAACTCACTTTTCTTAAGCATTATACAATTCATCCATGCAACAAAAAACACTTGTACCCTCTAAATCTATTGAAATGATGATCCTCCTCCAAAAAAAAATACTCACTTTTACTTAAATAAACTGACAAAATAATTTTATATAATTTCGTGGTTGTGAAATCATGTTGTAATGTACAAGTTATACTTTTTTTCATATGCATTAAAAGAAATGGGTAATTATTAAAATTTTTAAAAGTCCATTTATATATTTCTAATATCTCTCCCCTAATGTCATTGCTGACATATTAATATCCTCCAAATTAAATGAATTGGTTCTGTTGAAACATTTAAGTGCTCATTACATGTTAGCTGTGATTAGCTTTCCTGTTCCACCAGTATTTTGTGAACCACAAGCAGCAAAACTAGGGCGAGGTGAAGCAGAGGTTCAGGAACTGTGTCCGAGGAAGGCAATGCTGATGTTTTTAGAAAGATCATCAGTTTGAGGCAGCAGAGTGGAGAGAAGGCTGGAGGGGCGCCAGACTGGCGAGACCCACAGAGACATGGAAAGACAAATTAACACTTGACTCTATGATGTAAAGTATGTTTCCCGAGAGTTTAAATGACCAGTTGTGCTTTACTCCACTGATAAAAAGCCTTGAGTGTATTAGGAACAAAGACTTGCAGGGGGTTGAGACTGCTAAAATCTTATTAAATGAACAGGCTTTCAGTGTCCTGCCTCTCTCCCTCTAGATAAGCTACTGTTGGATGAATGCAGAGATGGAGCATCACGGAGTAGCAAGTGCAGTGAGGAAGTCTCACTGGCTTGGCTTTTTCAACTGGCCATTCACACAAAGGGATACACCCTGGCTGCCTGCGAGCCTGTACTGGACATCCCAGCTGGGCAGGCTAGGCTGGGGGACCCTGTGAGGAGTACGATCTGCCACCTGCTTACTGAGCAGATGATGGTGTCAATGTTCAGCCATGACACTGCTTGGTGAGCAGACTGCCCATAACTGAAAGGTGGGAAGTCACAGAATCCTGCTTTTGAGGCTGCCCGGAACATAGCCCTGGGGATGTTCCACATTCTGAACTGGTCCTGGGCAGATGGCAGCCAGGATGACAGCCTTCTCTGTGGCTCAGCCTCAGTCTCCTGGAATGAGAGTCTGTGGGATGCTCCTGGTTTGGGTGGCAAATGATTCCACAGTGTGGCCTGTTAGCTGCTGCTTCTGGGGATGAGCATCTAGCATGGAGGCACTGGGAGTCTTCATGTTCAGTTCTGACTCCAGTAGGAAGGGATCCTTCCATCATAAGGAGATTTCAAAGCCTGCTCATCTCCATGGAGGTGAGGGAACAGAGAAGAAGTGATGGCTGTGGAGCCATATGGTCCACTGAGCACAGACCCAGAGGATCTGGGTAGAGACAGAGGCTGTCATGCCCCACAGTGTGCTAGGCTTGGCAGTAGAAGGAAGCAAAGTCTTGAAAGGAAGACTTAAACCTTTAGTGCCTTTAGATTGTGCTGAGTCAATGCTTAAGCAAAGGTCAGAGTCTACACAAGGGTAACAAGGATCTCAAAGCAGGAAATCCTGCCCCAGAGCAGTCATGATGAGGTGAGAGCAGCCAGCGATGCTCACAGAAGGCTCCAGCCATCCTGGCAGGGACCACTGTCCTGGAGGCCTGAGGGGAGGTTCCTCACCAACTCCTTAGTGCAGGAAAAACCTGGACTCAGAAAGCTGTAGCAAGTGCAACAGGCTGCAATACCACATTTAATCCTCCCAGCCCTATGGAGTGAGTGCCATTTTACAGATGGGAAAACGGAGGCCTACTGAACTTAGCTAACTTTCCTAAGGCCACACAGCTAGCAGTGGCAGAGCTGGGATTCGACTCTATGAAGTTAGGGTCTGTGCATTTAACCACTAAGCCAGGCTACCATTTACAGCCAAGTACACCAGAGGGTATAGCCTCATTATTTCCATAAAGCCCTGGATTCTAGAATACTACAGGACAGACTGGAACTCATTAAACCAAGACTCTGATCTCCAGCGTGGGGCAAAACAAGGTAAAAATAAAGACAATGATGAAACCATGTGACTTAGTGATCATCTATCATGAATTGGGTGCTTTGTGCATGTATCTAATGCCCATATAACCCACTGTATACATGATAATATCCCTAAGTAATATCTGCTGCTAGAGGATAGCCAGGTGAGATGCGAACTAAGGTTTTCTGCTCAAAACCTATGTTCTTGCTTCTACATACTTTCCTCTGTCCTCATGAGGCTTTATATTTTCTCCAGGTACAGCACATGTACAACTGTCCTTCCTCTTCTGGGGGCATTTGAATGTGAAGCCTCATCTGTCACTTGGGAATGGGACTGCAGGCCTCAGGGTGCCCCCTGGCAAGCCTGTGCCAATTTACACTTGCCTCTAGCAGCTTATTTGGCATGCACCCTTGCCAGTGCTTGGTGTTCTCATTAAAACAAAAACAAAAATAAAAATTGACTTTACTATCTTACTTGATAAAAATGATTTTTTAAAAATTTTATGATTTTTGCTTTTCTGTGCTTTTCAACTCCTGGCCTGGGCTACCCACTCCTATAGACCAACCACCTGTACCTGTCAGGGACCCCAGACCTAGTACTTCCCTGTCAAAAGAGTGCCAGCTTGGTTCAAATCTCAGCTTTTCTATTTTCTGGCCAGTTGATCAAAGTCCAGTTGTTTTTAAACCTCTCCAAGCCACAGTTACCTCATACCCGAGTGATGGGGTAATGATGCCTGCAGGAATCAACTGAGACATTGAGGTCAAGATGTGCAAATGTATAGCAAGGTGCCCAGCTCATGAACAGTTCATCTGCCTGCATCCCGCAAAGAGCCAAGACAGGGTCAATTTCATCCCCAAACCTTTAGAATGGGCAAGGGTGTCATGTAGTAGGTGTTTAAAATTTATGTCTTTCCTCTCCTGCTCAGTCCAAGCCTTGCACTCTCCACAGGCCTAGGCCAGGGGACCCTTTCCAGCCAGTCTTCTGGATTACCCTCCCTTCCAGCACCACTCGTGGCATTGTAATTACCTTTTTTTGCCAACTAAACTCTGAGCTTCATGGCTAGAATCAAGCCTCATTTGTTGCCAGGGCACCTGGCAAAGTCTCCAGCACATGGTGGTCCTCAACACATGCTGCTTCTTCCAGTTAAGTTCCCTTTTATTGTAAAGCAAGATGTAGAGAGCCACACAAGACAAGCACAGAACTTAAGGACCCCTTGTGGAGTGGACATCGTACAGCCACGTCCAGGTCAAGAACGGGGACATCAATCGTGTCCATTCCCCAGGCAGTGCGCATCGCACTCATCAGGTAGGTATACACCCATCCCTTCCACCCAGCCCTGACCTCTGTCCGATACCCAATTGGTGTTAATCCCAAATGTGCACTCAGGGAAACCAGTTTGCTGGTGAGTACATGTGGTGCTTGTTTTTCCAGTCTAGGGAATGGACACAACTGAAGCTCAGACTCGGGGGGATGGGGAGGCATGGGCAATGTATATAGCCTGATCTTTTGTATCCCCTTAATGAGCTGAAAAACAAACAAACAAACAAACAAACAACAAAAAAAAAAAAAGAACAGAGACAGCCGTGCAGAAGTCCCCTCCTGGGCCCCACCCCAATAGCAACCACTCCCCTCCTCCTAAGAGTATCCACTGTCCTGGCTTCTATAGTCTTTACTTCACCACAGTTTCATCACTTACATCTATATTCCCAGAAACTATAGCTCAGTTTTGTTCATTAAAAAACTAATTTATGTTTCTTAAGTCTTTTCAAATCTACGGATTACCCCTTCATCATTTGCTTTTTTTGTTTTGCAATTTATCTTTTAAAGAACCCAGGACATTTGACCAATAGAGCGTCCCAGTCTTTGTTATTTGTTTACTCACGTGTAGTTCAAAATGTTCCTCTGTCCCAGTGTTTCCTGCAAATAGCCACTGGACCCAGGCTCATCTTTTTCATTTTTTGCCCCAAACCCACAATCAGCTATTTCTTTAAGAAACCCTGGTATCTTGTAGCACAAATGATATTTTAAGACTACGGTGTGGATAATGAAAGTAGTTACCTGGTATCTGTCATAGTTCTGTTTGCCACTACATGCCCTGTTCCCACCAAATCAGTGCCTGGTATGGAGTAGCTGCTCATGGAAAAGGATGTGTTAAATGAATTCAGCAGTCAGTATTCCAAGTACAGTTTCTTTCTAAATATCTATGTATTAATATCCATCTATCCATCCATCTATCCATCCATCTATGCATGTGCGTGTGACTGTGCTGGGCCAACAAAACACTTCCAAATGGGTTAAATGTTCTGCTGTCACTACCTCATTAACCCTGCTTTACATTCATTATGCCATTAAATCCTCATAACCACCTCTGAGGTGTTTATAATTACCCTCATTTTACAGATGAGGACACCAAGTCTCAGAGAGATGAAGCCACCCATCCAAGGTCACACCGACAATAAGGGACAGAGCTGAGCTGCAAACTCAGGTCTCAGAGATTCCAAAGTTGCATGCCTTTCACTGCTCCTTAATGAATATTTGTTCCTGAAATATAAGTTTGTTCACTTTAAAATTTGATCTTGACCAAAGTTTGTTGATGAGTGAGTAGGTGACTGGCTGTGTCACTTCACAGGGCAGAGTGTAGACACAGCCTTCCTCTGTACTCGGCCCCACTAAAGAATGCTTTTCTTCTTCTTTTGGTTCCCTGTGTGGCATATTTTTGCTAGATATGGCAGAGGCGTACTTTTAGTATTCTGGAATAAACCTGAAGGTATATTTTTGCTCTCAGCTTATAAGGCTCATTTTTTTCATATGTTTACAGACAGAAAAATAAATGGATGATAGCAGATAATTCTTCGAGTAATTCAAGTCCCAATTCACATTTATAACCCAATTATGAGCTGACCTTTTGAGTTTAGATAATAGGTATGCATCTTTCTTTGCCTTGTGTCTAAATACTTATAGCCTTGTTGTCCCCTGTATTTGTGACTGTAATGAAATCTTTTGATAAGGTTGTGTTTGATGGAAATGTATGTGGCCCATCTAACAGGAGCAGGCCACATTATAAAGCTAATACCAAGCTCTCAGTTTCCAGGACAGCCTAAACAGCAGGACAAGGGGTACTCAGTGTCTAACATTTCATGTAATGTCAGGAGGCGGATGTTAGACTTTCCTATTGGGAGAGGGAGAGCTCTCTCTTTCCCGCACACACATGGGAAGTCACTACCTGCTGAAGAGAAGACAGGCATGTGGATTCCTGGGGTCAGACAGAGGAATCATTCTAGCACTCTTCTCTGTCTTCATCTTTGGACACTGGAGACACACTATTAGAGCGAATGCCATCTAATCCCCAACGGGAAAGAGGAAAGAAGGCCCAACTACAGTTGTACCTTTAATTTGCTTAGAAGACTATAAGGAAATTGACTGGAGAGGCTCTGCTGGGCTGTTCTCAGAAGCTAGTTTGGCTCTTGATGGCAAAATGGCTAAAAGACCTGGGGGTAAGATATGAGGATCCAAAGTAATTTCCAAAGAAAGATGGGAGACTCTTGGTGCAAATGAGTGACAATTTCTGAGATCTTTGTGGATACTCTACTCAATTCATGAATACTACTTATAATTTCCCCTTCAAACTTTTAATTTGTGGCTAAAACCATTACTTTTGCAGATCTCTTCACTCTGTTCACTTCCATGACCAACATAAACAATTTGAACAGGGAGTAATCCTTCTGTTTACAAAGGGAAAAAAGGATACCTACTCCATCCCAGGTAGTCCTCTAGCCCTCTTGGGGCCTTAGCAGGGGTCCACACTGAGACAAGGGTGATGTCATTGAGTGCATCCCTGAAGCAACAAATTCCACACTCCTAGGTCACTCTTTAAATCCCTTAAACTTACATCCATTGGTGCACTTGCTTACTTTCCTAGATCCAAACCTCAGAATTTTCTCTCTAGGCTCTCTAGAAACTTGTTTTTTGCAAATAAGCAACCCTAAATTCTTAGATAGTGTGTCCAACTTCCAATTCATGGTTTGAAGTTGAGATTGGGTTCTTCTTCATCAATCATGGCACCTCTAGAGCTCTTTCTTTCAGTGTTGTCTAGAAATTCCAGCTCCAATTTCTCATGCATCAGGAACAGTCCTTTGCCAATGTCACCACTTTTGCCCTTTTGTCTGTCTGCTTCAAGAAATATACAACATCCTGAGCATGATTATTTTGCCTACGTACTCTTTTAACCTGGTAGTCTCTAACCTCAAGCAGGCCTTTCTTAATACACATCTTTATCTTATCACAGTATTTTTAAAGTGAACATTGTAACATTTGACATAAAATTTAAGAACCTTGCATTAGTATAAAGCACCTCTATCCTTTGTTCTACTGTTTTTTTACATCGACATACATTATATGCCACACCGTACACTCTTATAATCATTGCATTTAACATCATGGTCATTTAGAGAACTTAAGGAAGGATTGTCTTTTATATTAACCTGTATACTTAACCATTTGCAGCACTCTTCTTACCTTCCTGTGGATCTGTTTTTCATTTTGATATTTCCTTTCTGCCTGAAGGACTTCCTTTGTCATTACATTGTCTTTTGATTTCATTCATATTAGTCTCCTCCCATATATAATGTGTCTTTTTCTCTGGGTGCTTTTATTAAGATTTTCTCTTTATTTTTGGTATTCAACAAGTTGAGGAAAATGTAATTAGGCATTGTTTTCTTTGTATTTATTCCGCTTGGAGATTGCTGATTTTATTCAATCTTTAAGATGATGTTTTGTACCAAATTTGGAAAATTTTCCACTGTCACTTCTTCAATATAATGCCTCATTCACGTTCTTTTGTCCTTTTGAGACTCTCTTTTCCATCCTCTTCTCTTTTCTTCTTTTCTAAATCCGTCCTTTACCTTTAGATGTTGTATTTTCGACTCTACATTTTACATTTCTGTATAGTTTCCATGTCTTTGCTGAGATTCCCTATAGTTCATTCATTATGACAATCCTTACATTTAAGTTTTAAAACATATTTAAAATAGCTGTTTTAAAGTTACTTTCTGCTAATTACAACTTCTGTGTCATCTCAGGGTCTATTTCTCTTAAATGATTTTACTCTGGACCTTAGGTCACATTTTCCTGTTTCCTCACATCTAATATTTATATTGCACACTGGACATTGTGGATGATATTTAGTAGAAGTCTGTATTTTGTTATCATTTTCTGAGATTGTTGACTTTTGTTAAATTACTAGGTGATCACCTTGCACTTGTTGAGGTTTAGTTTTATACTTTCTAAGGGTATGTTAGTTTGGGCTTACTCTTAGTCCTGAGCCAGTCCTTTAATCCTGGTACATAGTCTATACTTTTTTTTTTTTTTTTTTTGAGACAGGGTCTCACTCTGTTGCCATGGGTAGAGTGCAGTGGCATCATCATACGTCACCGCAACCTCAAACTCCTGGGCTCAAGCTATCCTCCTACCTCAGCCTCCTGAGTAGCTGGGACTACAGGTGCATGACACCATGCCCAGCTAATTTTTCAGTTCATGGAAATGCACATAGTCTTTACTTTTAAGGTGTGTTTCTTCTGCATTTCATTGGAAAAGTCTATATGTTTACCTAACCCTTCTAACTTGGAGGGATTCTAAAATTTGTCGTTTTTGCAGTGCACAGTGGTTAAAATCTCTGCTCTGTTTTTTCATCTTTCCTGATAATTGCTTTTCACTAGGTTCCTAAAATTTCCCTTACGTGTACACAGTCCGCGGGGCAGTCAAGGATTTAAGGGATTTTAGGGGAATTTATGTTTAGATTTGGGACTGCCCTCCTGCATCTCCAGCCTTTCTGGTATTAATGCTCTTAATTTCTAACAACTCTGGCATTGATGAATTTCATCCTCTGACACCTCAAGTTTATATACTGCGGCTGTCCCTCCCTCCCTCCCTCCCACCTTTCTCTCTTCTCTTTTTTTTTTTTCAATTCCTGTTTTTAATAGCTTTATTGAGGTATGACTTATACATCTTAAAATTTACCAATTGTAAGTGTGCGATTCATTGGTTTTTAGTAAATTTATATAGTTGTGCAACCATTATCACAATCCAGTTTCAGAACATTTCCATCACCCAAAAACTGTCTGTGCCTATTTCCAGTTGATGTCCACTTCAATCCCATGCCCTAGGCACCACAAGTCTGCTTTCTGTCTCTAAGAATTGCCTTTTACGGACATTTCATGTAAACTAAGTCATACAATATGTAGCCTTTGTTGCCTAGGTTCTTTCACTTAGCATAATGTTTTTGAGACTCATTCATGTTGTGTGAATCAACAGTTTATTCCTTCTTATTGCTGAGTGGCATTCCATATATGAATATACAACAGGTTGTTGGTACATTCACTTATTAAAGGATGTCTCATATTTTTCCGGACATTTGTCAATGTTCCTCAGATGATACTTACCTAGCCAAACCAGTGCTTGTAGGTCTAGGGACCAGTGTTTGGGAGCCAGAGTGCAGAGAAGATAAGAATATGCCATTTAGATAATTTACAAAAATTAAGACACATTTATTGAACACTTATTTTGTGTTAGACACTGTGTTCAAGATGAAAGAAGTAAATAAGATATGATACTCCAGTGGAGTGGGGGAAATGATCCAGTGAACAAATACATGTAATAGAGTATGAAACATACTGTGATAAAAGTCTTCTCTGCCCCACTTCCCACCATGAAGATAAGGTCAATTCTCACTGGACAGGGAGTTATAGGAAAGTCCGTATCAAGGATGTGACCCTTGAGTATGGTCTTTTTTTTTTTTTTTTTTTTATTTTATTTTTATTTTTTGTTTGTTTTTCAGCTCATTAAGGGGGTACAAAAGATCAGGCTATATACATTGCCCATGCCTCCCCATCCCCCCGAGTCTGAGCTTTAGTTGTGTCCATTTCCTAGACAGTGCACATCACTCTCATCATGTAGGTGTGCACTCCTCCCCTCCCCCCATCCCATCCCCCCCAGAGAGAACTTCAAACGTGTCCATTCCCCAGGCAGTGCGCATCGCACTCATCAAGTAGGTATACACCCATCCCTTCCACCCAGCCCCGACCTCTGTCCAATACCCAATTGGTGTGAATCCCAAATGTGCACTCAGGGAAACCAGTTTGCTGGTGAGTACATGTGGTGCTTGTTTTTCCATTCTTGGGATACTTCACTTAATAGAATGGGTTCCAGCTCACTCCAGGAGAACCAAAGAGATGCCATATCGCCATCATTTCTAATAGCTGAGTAATATTCCATGGTATACATATACCACATTTTGCTAATCCATTCATGAATCGATGGGCATTTGGGTTGTTTCCACATTTTTGCGATTGTGAATTGTGCTGCTATAAACATTCGGGTGCAGGTGTCTTTTTTATAGAATGACTTTTGTTCTTCTGGGTAGATGCCCAGTAATGGGATTGCTGGATCGAATGGTAGGTCTACTTGAATCTGTTTAAGGTATCTCCACATTGCTTTCCACAGGGGCTGCACTAGTTTACAGTCCCACCAGCAGTGTATGAGAGTACCTGTCTCTCCACACCCACGCCAACATGTATAGTTTTGGGACTTTTTGATAAAGGCCGTTCTCACTGGAGTTAAGTGATATCTCATTGTGGTTTTGATTTGCATTTCCCTGATGATTAGAGATGTTGAACACTTTTTCATATGTTTGTTAGCCATTTTTATATCTTCTTTTGAAAAATTTCTATTCATGTCCTTTGCCCACTTTTTGATAGGGTTGTTCGATTTTTTCTTACTGATTTTCCTGAGTTCTAAATAGATTCTTGTTATCAGTCCTTTATCTGATGTGTAGTATGCGAAAATTTTTTCCCATTCTGTAGGTTGTCTATTTACTCTTGTGACTGTTTCTTTGGCTGTGCAGAAGCTTTTTAATTTGATCAGGTCCCATTTATTTATTTTTGTTGCTGCTGTGATTGCCTTAGGGGTCTTCCTCATAAATTCTTTGCCTAGGCCAATGTCTGTAAGAGTCTTACCTACGTTTTCTTCTAGAATTCTAATAGTTTCTGACCTAAGGTTTAAGTCTGTTAACCACCGTGATTTGATTTTTGTGAGGGGTGAGAGCTGTGTGTCCTGTTTTAGTCTTCTACATGTGGATATCCAGTTTTCCCAGCACCATTTATTAAATAAGGAATCTTTTCCCCAGAGTATGTTTTTTTCTGCTTTGTCAAAGATTAGATGGCTATATGAGGATGGTTTTATATTTGGATTTTCTGTTCTGTTCCACTGGTCTGTGTCTCGGCACTTGTGCCAGTACCAGGCTGTTTTTAGAACCACAGCCTTGTAGTAAAGTTTGAAGTCTGGCAAATTAATACCTCCCATTTTGTTTTTGTTGTTTAATATTGCTTTTGCTAAACGGGGTCTTCTCTGGTTCCATACAAAGCGTAAAATTATTTTTTCTATGTCTGTGAAAAAAGATGTTGGTAATTTAATAGGGATTGCATTGAATCTGTAGATAACTTTGGGCAGTATAGACATTTTAACAATGTTGATTCTACCGATCCATGAGCATGGTATGGTTTTCCACCTATTTACATGTTCTGCGATTTCCTTCCTCAGAGTTTCATAGTTCTCCCTATAGAGGTCCTTTACTTCCTTAGTTAGATATATTCCTAGATATTTTATTTTCTTTGTTGCTATTTTGAAGGGTATTGAGTCCTTAATTTGGTTCTCCGTTTGACTGTTATTGGCGTATATGAATGCCTCTGATTTGTGTGTATTGATTTTGTATCCTGAGACTTTGCTGAATTCATTAATCAATTCCAGGAGTCTCTTGGTTGAAATCTTGGGGTTTTCTAGATATAACATCATATCATCAGCAAAGAGTGAGAGTTTGATCTCTTCTGTCCCTATTTGGACTCCCTTGATTCTGCTCTCTTGCCTGATAGCTCTTGCAAGGACTTCCAATACTATGTTGAAAAGTAATGGGGACAGTGGGCAGCCTTGTCTGGTTCCAGTTCGAAGTGGGAATGCTTTCAGTTTTTCCCCATTCAGTATGATGTTGGCTGTGGGTTTGTCATATATGGCTTGTATCATTTTTAGATAGGCCCCGTCTATGCCTATTTTTTTGAGTGTTCTTATCATAAAAGGGTGTTGAATTTTGTCGAATGCTTTTTCTGCATCTATTGAGAGTATCATATGATCTTTATTTTTGCTTCTATTTATGTGATGAATTACATTTATAGATTTGCGTATGTTAAACCATCCCTGCATCTCTGGGATGAAGCCCACTTGGTCGTGATGGATTATTTTTTTGATAAGCACTTGGATTCGATTTGCTAGAATTTTATTGAGAATTTTTGCATCTATATTCATAAGAGAAATTGGTCTATAGTTCTCTGTTTTAGTTGCATCCTTTCCTGGTTTTGGTATCAGGGTTATGTTGGCTTGGTAAAAAGTGTTGGGGAGAATCCCATCCTTCTCTATATTGGAGAATAGTTTATGTAGGATGGGCACCAGTTCTTCTTTGTAGGTATGGTAGAATTCAGGTGTGAACCCATCTGGTCCAGGGCTTTTCTTTTTGGGAAGGTTTTTTATTGCTGTTTCGATTTCAGATCTAGATATCGATCTATTTAGGAATTCTACTTCTTCGTGGTTGAGCCTGGGAAGGCTGTGTGTTTCTAGGAATTTGTCCATTTCCTCCAGGTTTTCTAATTTGTGTGCATAAAGATTTTTGTAGAATTCATATATGGTATCATGTATCTCTGTGGCATCAGTCGTGATTACTCCTTTCGTGTTCCTGATGGAGGTTATAAGAGATTTTTCTTTTCTGTTCTTGGTTAGTCTAGCCAGAGGTGTGTCAATTTTGTTTATTTTTTCAAAGAACCAACTTTTGGTTTTATTAATCTCCCTTATGGTTTGATTGTTGTCCTTTTCATTTAGTTCTGATTTAATCTTAATAATTTCTCTCCTTCTGCTGGGTTTGGGATCGGTTGTTCTTCCTTCTCCAGCACTTTGAGTCTATTCATTAGATTGTCTAATTGTAAGTTTTCTGTCTTTTTGGTATAAGCATTTATGGAAATAAATTTTCCTCTCAGGACTGCTTTAGCTGTGTCCCACAGATTTTGATAGGTTGTATCTCCTTTGTCATTTAATTCAAAAAATCTTTTGATTTCCAACTTGATTTCTTCATTTATAAAATGATTGTTCAGGAGAAGGTTATTTAGCTTCCATGACTTTGAGTAGAAGTGAGGATTTCTGTTAGGGTTCATTGTTACTTTTATTCCACTGTGATCTGAGAAGATGCATGGTATAATTTCTATATTTTTAAATTTTTTAAGGCATGCTTTATGACCTAAGATATGGTCAATCTTGGAGAATGTCCCATGAGCTGATGAGAAGAAAGTATATTCAGTGGTTTTTGGGTAGAATGTCCTGTAGATATCAGTCAGGCCCATTTGATCGAGCGTTGTATTTAAGTCCACTATTTCTTTGTTTATTTTTTGTTTGGAAGATCTGTCCTGAACTGTCAGTGGCGTGTTAAAATCTCCGGCTACTAACGTGTTGTTATCTATCATTTGGTTGAGATCAAGTAGGGTTTGCTTTATGAATCTGGGTGCACCTAGGTTGGGTGCATATATATTAAGTATAGTTATGTCTTCTTGTTGAATTGTACCCTTCACCAGTATATAGTAACCATCTTTGTCTTTCTTTACTTTTGTTGATTTAAAAACTACGTTATCGGAGATTAGAACCGCCATGCCAGCTTTCTTTTGGGTTCCATTTGCTTGGAATATTGATTTCCATCCTTTTATCTTCAGCCTAAATGCATCCTTGCAGGTTAGATGAGTTTCCTGAAGACAGCAGATACTTGGCTTATATTTTTTTATCCATTGGGCCAGTCTATGTCTCTTGAGTGGGGAATTCAATCCATTCACATTTAATGAGAGAACTGATAGGTGAGACAGATTGCTTTTCCTCAAGTTGGGTTGAATTTCATTGATCTGTTTTCTCTCTTGAGCCATTATGATAACTGGGTTTTTTTTTTTTTTTTTTTTTTTATTTTATTTTTGTTTGTTTTTCAGCTCATCAAGGGGGTACAAAAGATCAGGCTATATACATTGCCCATGCCTCCCCATCCCCCCGAGTCTGAGCTTTAGTTGTGTCCATTTCCTAGACAGTGCACATCACTCTCATCATGTAGGTGTGCACTCCTCCCCTCCCCCCACCCCATCCCCCCCAGAGAGAACTTCAAACGTGTCCATTCCCCAGGCAGTGCGCATCGCACTCATCAAGTAGGTATACACCCATCCCTTCCACCCAGCCCCGACCTCTGTCCAATACCCAATTGGTGTGAATCCCAAATGTGCTCTCAGGGAAACCAGTTTGCTGGTGAGTACATGTGGTGCTTGTTTTTCCATTCTTGGGATACTTCACTTAATAGAATGGGTTCCAGCTCACTCCAGGAGAACCAAAGAGATGCCATATCGCCATCATTTCTAATAGCTGAGTAATATTCCATGGTATACATATACCACATTTTGCTAATCCATTCATGAATCGATGGGCATTTGGGTTGTTTCCATATCTTTGCGATTGTGAATTGTGCTGCTATAAACATTCGGGTGCAGGTGTCTTTTTTATAGAATGACTTTTGTTCTTCTGGGTAGATGCCCAGTAATGGGATTGCTGGATCGAATGGTAGGTCTACTTGATTACATTCGAGGGTCCTTCTTGTGCTGGACCATGTGTAACTCTGTTTTGAGTACTTCTTGGAGAGCTGGTCTTGTCTTGGTGAATTCCCTAAGTTTCTGTTTATCTGAGAATGTCTTAATTTCACCTTCATATATAAAACTGAGCTTAGCTGGATACAGGATTCTAGGCTGGGCATTATTCTGTTTCAGAAGAGTGAGAATGGGGCCCCAATCTCTTCTTGCTTGTAAGGTTTCAGTTGAGAAATCTGGCGTGATTCGGATGGACTTTCCTTTGTATGTTACTTGATTCTTTCTCCTTACAGCTCGAAGAAGGGCCTCTTTAGTGGATATTTTGGTCAGTCTAATGACTACATGACGTGGTGTCTTCCTATTTGGTATGAATCTCCCAGGGGTTCTTTGAGCTTCTTGAACCTGTATATCTAGAGATTTGGCTAGGCCTGGGAAATTTTCCTCAATTATATCTTCAAATAGTTTATTCAACCCTTGCTTATTGTCTTCTTCACCCTCAGGAATGCCGATAACTCTGACGTTAGGCTTCTTCACGTAATCCCACATTTCTTGTAGACTGTGGTTAATTCTCATGTTTCTTTGTTTTAACTCTGTAACTGACTTATTTAATTGGAAAGTGTTATCTTCGATCTCTGAGATTCTTTCTTCTGTTTGATCTACCCTGCTCTTGAGACTTTCCACTGTGTTTTGTAGCTCCTTGAATAAATTCTTCATTTCCAGGAGTTCAGTTTGATTTTTCTTCAGTATTTCAATTTCTTTGGTGAATTTTTCTTCCAAGTCCTGGATCTTTTTTGTGGTTTCTTTATGTTGATTATCCATTTTTACTTGCATGCTGTTCAGCGTGTTTATGATCCATGTTTGAAATTCTTCCTGTGACATGTTGCTATTTGGAATCTGGTTTGTGTTAATTGGTGGTGAACTAGTAATCCTCTTTGAGGGTGAAGTTTCAGCTTGATTCTTTATACTTCCAGAGTTCTTTTGCTGAGCCCTTCCCATCTGGATGAATCCTTAAGATTCCTTCTTTCAGCTTTAGTCTGGAAAGGGGCAGGCCGTGAGCGCCAGGTAAGCTGCCTCCTCTGTCGCTAGGGGGAGCCCTTCGCGTGTTGTTCAGGGTTTTGCTACCTCCGCTGGGGGGGCTGCTCCTCTTCCTCTCCCGAGGTGGTTTCAGTCTCTCTCTGCGAGAAAGACAGTGGATAGGGGGAGGGGAGCGGCGCCCTCGTTTGCCCAGCGCCCCAGCTGCTGCAGTTCCCGTGGGCGATGGTCCTCCCCGCCCCAATGTCCGCAAGGTCCACGCTGGACTCTCTCGTGACTGGGGAACCACTCAGTGTTCACACAAAGGCTTAGCTCCTAGTCGGTCCGTGGACTAGGGAAGGGAGCCGCCCGGTACCCAATCACTTCACCGGGTTTAGGGTGCAAAACCCAACAATGGCGACCGCCCGTCTGCAGCACTGTCACTGGGGTTGAACGCTCAGCGACCGGCAGAGGCCAGAGGAGCCGAGACCGGGAGAACCCAGCCCCGCCTAAACGAGACAGATCGGCGTCTGCTCGAGCCGGGAGGGAGGCAGCCCCGCAGCCCGCGTATAGGAGACAGTTGCTAGGCGCCTCAGCCGCGCACAACGCACAGCGTTCTAGGGTCCAAAATGCCTCCCGCCAATGTCTCCTCTGCAGAGCTCACGTCTCCCGCGGCAATTCTGCGCCGACTTTGGGCAGATCCCCAATTGAGTGGGTGTGGAGGTCAGAGGGGGAACAAGATGCTTTCCTGTGGGGCTGAACCCACCCCACTCTCTGGTGAGGTGGGTACAACCGCCCCGCGCTCCCTTCTCTGATGACCCTCCGCACTCTCTAGTTTTTCGCGATGTATTTCCCGATCACCTCAGTCCTTTCTCGCTCTCTCTCTGTCCCACACTGATTCTCCGTGGGTTCACACCTCCATTCTTGTGGGGGAGTGAACCTCTAGCGTTGTGGCAGTCCGAGACCCATGCCTTCCACTCCGGGAGCACGAATCCAGGAGGTCACCACCATTCCGCCATCTTCCTCCATCTGAGTATGGTCTTGAAAGATGAATAGGTAATCGGCTAGTCAGATGGTGGAAACGGCTTGCCTGCCTATGGCACACTGTGTTTTATTCTTCTGAGCCATGCAGGCAGGTTCCCAGATAGCACTGTCCAGTGTGTCTGTGCCATTGGGAATTGCACAGCAGCAAACTATCTCTGTGAGTTTCTGCTGAGATCAACAAAGGAAGAAATATATGAAGACTTGGTGGATACCCAGTTCTGCCCAGCTATGTAAATCTTCTCAACAAGACAAGAACATAATGGGAAACAACATGAGCTTTGGAGAAGGATGGACTTGGTCCAATACCTTAAGCAAATTACTTAATCTTTTAGAGCCTCAATTTTAGTATTTATGGAATGGAATTAAGATTTAAGTTCAAAAGGAACCGTATAGCTTAGACCTAACATTTGTAAATCAAGAGTTTAGGGATTGGCACACAATAGCCTCTCCAAAAATGCTAGTTTCCTTCTTTCCACTCACATGTAATATGTTAGTGGCTAACTTTGCTATTCTTGCACCCAAGGCCACAAGGAATTAGTATAATCACAAGGTTTGTCTTTTGACTCCCATTTCTGTTGCCTAAGGGAAGCTACCATCGTCTAAGTAACCAAGGAACGCAGTAGCTGCTTCATAATGAGGCCTTCCTTCCTTCTAAATATGCACCGATTGTCAAGGTGATGGAGGAGGTTCATTATTTGGAGGCACAATTAAAGGGCACTTCCTTTAGTTAAACTAATGAGCAGTAAGTGCAGCAATATTTGCATGTTTAGACATTAAGGATGGAAACAAATGACTTGTAGGAGATCGGGAGTAAGCAGAGATGGTGGCGCAAATTAATCTCACTGCTGGACCTCCAGGGTTATTGCTTTTCAAGACTTCCTCAAAGGACTGGTCTTCCCTGGGAAGTCAGCTCCACTGTCTTCTCCTGTTTTATGGGATGAGTGGCCCTCTCAGCACCTTTCCTAGGGAGCAAGCTGATCTTTGTTTCAAAATATGCTAAAACAGGATTCCTGATGAGCTGAACTTGGAATCTGTTTCTGGATGGATATCCATGCCCAGTTCTAAATGCTTAGGTTCTAAACATTGGGGATATTGGCATATTCTTGTCATCTTGAATATTCACTAAGGTTGTAAATTCCCCATTTCAAGAGTGGTGCCTTTTCCCCTCTTGGAGTTTCTATGTTTTGAGATCATCTACAAGGTTCTTGTACTTCTCAGATGAGAGATGAGGAGAGCATCCTGCTATGTCTCTTGTCCTTCATCCCTAACCCAGATGCTATGCCTAAGCTGCAAGATTTTTGTTAGAATTTTTAAAGAGTACCCAGCACGAAGTAAGAACTTAAGTAATGCTGGTTCCAAGTCTCCTTCTCACTGCACAAGGACTTCACAGTGGCTAGTGCCTTTGTATCATGTCTCCTAGGGAAGGGAGATTTGCATTGGAATTGGCCATTTTATAGTGAGATTCAATTTTGCCAATTTCTAAAACGTGATTCCTGATGAGCTGAACTTGGAATCTGTTTCTGAATGGACATGCATGCCCAGTTCTAAACACTTAGGTTCTCAACACCAGGAATATTGGCATATTCTTGTCCTCTTGGATATTCACTGAAGTGAATCAATCCACTTTCCATCGTGTAGAAGTGGCAGAGAAAACTATCTTTCATATAAAGAAAGCAAATATTTGGCTTCTATGCCAAGGAGAAGTCTCCCTCCCCTCCTACCAGCACCAACCCCTGGAGAATACTAGAAAGACAGGAGCACGACACAGCCAGTGCAGTGACTGAGTTCATGTTGCTTCCATCGGGACCACTTCATGAAGTTTTGAGCAACTTCATTTATTATTGAATACGTTATTTGATTTCCTAAGCATTTTAATTGCGTTAACATTCTTTCTTTCTTTTTAACAGTAAAATAACAATCTTTTTAATGTTGACATTATTTCCTTCTTTTTAACACTGATTTTAAATATGCTTTAGGGATTATCTGCTGAAAACATGCATTCGTTGCCTTTGGGCAGATGTACAGGCTACAACGCAAATAATGATTTCACAGGAGCAAAAGGAATTGCTGAGCAGGTGCTTGTCAGGGGAAGAGAGACCAGAGAGGAGCCAGGTCTGCCAGTAGAGGGAGAAAGACATAGAATAATTAGTATCTTTGATTTGTTGGGATTTAACGGTTGTGTGGCCTCAGAGTTCGAGTGGGGACGCGAAAGCAGAAGTCAGTGATATTGCAGCAGGGAAAGAATGACATCCCCACAGCTCTGTATTCACTGAGAGTTTGGATTCTCCTTTAGCACAGGCTCTTCAGAAGAAAAATAAAAGAATATCCTTTGAATAATAATGCAAATCTGAGAAAACCCTGAAAAATCAGCTTTTCAAGCAAATGGCTCAAGATGCACTGCTAAATCAAGCTATGGAAACTCTCAGCGGGTTTGCAGAGAGTATGCCCACAATAAGACACAAATGGAATTATCTACTGATCAGATTTTACTATTGTTAGGTATGCAATAAGTTCCACCAACATACAGCAACACTGATCTGCACTTTGTTAAACTTCTTTCCTTTTATTTATTTCACTTTGGTCTCTTGGTGACTTCCTTCTTTTAGTTGTGGTTTGGCCTCTGGAACTCTGCAGAAGTCTCTTTCTTGCCAGTAATCATAGCAGTCACTATTTGTTAACTGCCCGTTACAGATCTGAAGTTTTGCCTGTGCTGCAGGGGTGAGCTAGGGTAGACAGTTCATTTGGAAAGTGATTCTAGGGAGAAGGAAAGATGAAGTGTAGAGAGTAAGTCAGGGAAGGAGGAAAAGGCAATCCAAGGCGGCATTGTTAAGGTCATCACTGTGTGCAGTGGGAGCTTCTCTCCACTGGGACCCCTGAGAAAGTGAGGGTGTTGCCCAGAACTGCTCCTCACCTCTGAGAAGGGCTGCTCTTGCACCCCTTTTGGGACAGAAGGTGCTCCCAAGAGCGATAACACTGCCACACTTCCGGACTGTGCTCCCTGGAGCCAAGCAGGCTCACGCTGCCTAGGAGGAGGCCCTGGGGCAGACAGCAGAAAGGCACAGTGGTGCCCCGGGTGCCCTGCACGAGGGACTGGCCGGCTTAGCCTGGTTCCTGCGCTTCAGGGAAAGGGCAGATATTGTTTAGAAAATCTAATTCTCATATCAGTTTTGTCAACTTTAAGCTTGCAGGTGAGGCTCTGTGAAGAGAAAGAGAATTTTCTGTTTGGTTAGCATTTACAGAACCAATCACAGAGGACTCAGAGTTTCTTCTTTAAAAACAAAAATTTCCTCTTCCACGTCTCATGGCAGGTGAGGAGACCAGGCAGCTTAGGCTAGAAGAAGAACATGGCTTAGAGAAAAAGGAAAGGCCGAACTCAGCCCCTTGGGAATCCTAGTCCCAAGACTCGTGAAGAAGCCAGCCTGGTGACAAGCCAGGAGCAAGCAGCGAACGGGCCACGAGGCAGAGCCTCTTTCTCCCGCCCTGCCAGGGCCCATGCTCCAGGGGAGGGCTCTCCGGAGACCTGTGGCAGAGGAACCACACACTGGTGTACAGAGAGTCCACGTGTCTGCTCAGAAACCCTGGCCCAAGGTCACCTCAATAAGGTGTGGGGAGATGAGAGGTGGCTTGATTTATGGGCCTGAGGCAGCTCCCCAAGGCTCATGAGTGATGTGTTAGTTTCCTATTGCTGCTGCAACAATCCTTACAAACTTTGTGGCTTAAAACAGCACACATTTATTATCTTGAAGTTTTGGAGGTCAGAAGTCCGAGCTGAGTTTCACTGGACTATTGTTGAGGCGTTAGCAGGGCCGCATCCCTTCCGGAGGGGGCACCAGAGGATCTGTCTCCCCTTCTCCAGTTGCCAGACTCGGCTGCGTTCCTGGGCTGGTGGCCTTACATCACTCCGACCTCTGCTTCCATCTTTACCTCCCCTTCTCCAGCATAACCCTCTCCCTCCCCACTTACAAGGACACCTGTCAGCACATTGGGCTCATATGTAGCATCACAGGAATGGAAGAAACCGTATGTACTCACTACTAAATTGAAACTTATAGATCAACACTCATGTGTACATATGGTAGTAAAGTTCGACAGAAATCAAGCAGGCCGGCGGGGGGGAGGAGAGGATGGGTAAATTCACACCCAACAGGTATGATGCACACTGTATGGGTGATGGACCCACGTATGACTTTGACTCAAACTGTACAAAAGCAATTCATGTAACCAAAGTGTTTGTACACCCGTAATATTCTGAAATTAAAAAAAAAGGATAATACAGAATAACCTCTCTATCTCAAGATCCTTAACTTAGTCACACATGCAAATAGCTTTTTTGCCATATAAGGCAACACATTCACAGATTTCCGGGATTGGGAGGTGGACATCTTTGGGAGTCATTATTGTCTCTGCCACAGAGGCTACCAGGGGGCCCAGAGGTGCCCAGGTAGGGCAGCACGCCATAGAGGTAATCAGGGCAGCCGCACAGCTGGGACCTGGGGCATGACAAAAGGCTGCCGCAGAGGGGCTTCCAACTGGAGGAGCGCGGCTCGGGTAAGGGCCGCAGTGCCGGGTGCCAGCACGTCGGCACCTCTCTCAAAGGAAGCAGAATGAATGGGCCAAGTATGTCAGCAGCCACCTTTCCAGAAGCAGATGATTCAGCCACTGCACAGTTCTGACCCCAAAGGACCTAGAGTGTCCCATGTGGGTCTGAGAGCCCTTCTCTGCCAACACCATGCAGCCATGGAAGCCACCTCTCCCCGAATGTTTAGAAGCTGTCTTGGAGACAGAAAGAGGAAAGGAGAGGGACTCCGAGAGGACTGGGGGCTTGTCAGGGAGCCCATATGTATATTACAGAGACATAAAGAATCTGGGTTTTCTTTGCACATCCAAGTGAGAGGAAAGTGAGAGTATGTGGGGAGGGTATCCATGACCCTCCCCACATACATTATTTACCCAGAACAACCTTGTAAGATGGCATCTTGGAAAAAGTCATTTGAGATTCTGCCTGAAAGAGAGAAGAAAGAGGTCCTAGGCATTCTTTCCCCTCTGTTTAGGACATCTGTTCTTAAAGGAACGCGGGCCTTACTGAAGGCAGGGGACAGGCAGGGATGCCGAGCAGGGTGGTGTTACTGCGTTGGAAGACACATGGCCAATGCACCCAAGAGTTAGTCTTTAACAGCAGAATTAGAGTGCTGACAATGCCCAATTATTTTGCTCATTAGGATGACCAGTCTGAACTGCACTGACCATTCTCCAATTAACTCCTTGGCACTTGGCTATAATAATGATTGAACTAATCTATTTGACTCTCCGTGTGGCTGAATGAGCAGATGCAAGTAAACTGACTCTGCATCATTCTAGCACTCTTTCCTCACCAAGAATAAAGGACTTATTCACTTTTAGTTTCTTCCAGGAGCTTTAGAATTCTAAGCAAGTAGAATGGATTTGACAGGCAAAGCCTGTGGCCCAAGACAAATGTGCTCAAATCCTGGCTCTGGGGAACGTGGGCCCGTGGCTTGCTCTCTCCTTTGTGTTAGAGAAGGGATACCGCTGTCGACACCAGCGGACCCTCTGGGTGTGCTGAGGGGCTACTGGGGACCTGACAAGCTCCCCCATGCAGGGAGTCCAGCATTCTCTATGGGCGAGGGGCAGGGGGCATGGAGAATGGGACATGTTTACAAAAAACAACCGAGTCTCTTTTAAGAAAAACCAAACTTCTCAAATAGACATGTTATTATGTAGTTTTCTTGTATCAAATAATAGTTTTGTTTTAATCAGTAGTCTCAAACTGGTGACCAGAGGGTAAAAGTGGACTGGAGAATGTTTTTTGGCCTGATGATATCCTTTTTTAAATGAGAAAATATTAACAATTGGTATATTTTACACGGAGATCTGATTTCCAACTTCTGAACAACTGGAAGTGCAGCACCGGGCATGGATTCTTGTATGGTCTAGAGCTGTGTGATGGCTGAATCTTTATTTTGCCACTTTATTTTAATGTTTTTTGCAGCTAAATCTTTAATTCACCCAGTCAGGCATCTGGCTCACCCAGCCAGGTATCTTTACTCATTCTTGCTGCTTCTTCCCACCCACAATTGTTAGCGCTTGGGATTCTTGCAGGAGAATGGTCCCCAGGGTACATAAACTGGGTATAAAAGGGGCAGGGCCCTGAGCTTCCCAGGGTAGAGTTGTGCCTTCTTCTCTCTCTCCACGGTGCCTACTATAGGTTCTGGCATAGAGAGGACAATTGGCCGACTGAATGAACTTGACTTTCATATCTTATGCTCATTGGATTTTATCAGAGATGCACTTATTTTCCTCATATGAGCTGGGGCATCTGTGCTCTTGCTGGTTGATTAAGGCTGTCACTCAAGCTATATCTTCCCATAAGGGGAGCATAGAGTAAAGCATCAGCAGATTCCCCTCCAAGCACCGACAGGTCCAAAGGGAAGATCATTAGAATTTGCGACACTGAGTCAACCACGTCCAAATGATATTAAAGCCAGGAGGAGCAGCAAATTAGTAAACTTTCCTGTGTGTGCTGGCAG
Organism: Eulemur rufifrons; assembly: GCF_041146395.1. NCBI lineage: Eukaryota > Metazoa > Chordata > Mammalia > Primates > Lemuridae > Eulemur > Eulemur rufifrons. The sequence continues at coordinate 116,271,259 of NC_090989.1, forward strand.
CTGGGCAGTCTCCTCTGCTCCTCTCTGGGTAGGCATATAACTCACTGCAGGCTCGAGGGGTTTGTATCAGCGGATCATAAGTAAAAATCCCATTAAAATGATGTTTTCCTCATCGTTATGATCACTTTAGCGAGATGCACTGGATTGTCAGAGGCATCTCCTGGAGCTGCCTGGTAATGGATTTACCTGGCTGTCCATCACCTTGGCCAAGGCCTGCTGAAGTGTGGGACAGAGGGCCGGGCTGACAAAAGCACCCAGTGCCTCTGTGGAAACCGCCTTGCTCCCTGGGCACTCCTGAGGTGCTACGTGAGAACCATCCTGCACCCCGCGACTGGTTTCAGTGCTGTGAGGAGCTGGCTATTCAAACACACCTGTCTGGGGCTGGGTTTCCTGGCCTGGCTGTGGAGGCAGGAAGTGGGGAGACCCTGGCTCTAACACAGCTCCTGCCACCAGGCCCATCGAATGACCTGGCCGGAGCCATGTTTGCTTAAACTTGATAAATTTGATGGCTGTCATACTAGCATTCTTCGCATTTGCCTACCTTTAACACTGTCAGTCTTGTGCTGAGTAGCAGATGCTTCAGCCTTGGCCCATTCCACTGGGGATAAAGAACCAACTCAATACTGTGTTGTAAGAAGCCACGTGGGATTCAATTTCCACCTGTTCCTCCACACTTGGCTTCTAGTGCCTGCCAAAGTCTCCTCCTTCTGCCCCCATGCCTGTGCCCTGCCACCACCAGCGCTCACATTCCCTGACAACAGCCTCCTCTCGCTGCTGCTCTGCCAGCATGGCTGCCTGGGCTGCGCTGCGGAGCACTCCACGTTCCGCCCACTCGTTCCTCCCGCCAGCGGCTTCCCCAGGCTTTTATCCCCAGGTCCAGGTCAGGTGTCCCCAGATGGGCTCTCACAGACTCCCTGACCTGGCCCCCCGGCTTCTGCCCCAGTACATACTGCATGAGATTGTAAACTGTTCATGTGTTTGTTTGATTCATTATCATGGAAACTCTAGAGAGCAGAGACTCCTATTTTAGCTGCTGACCCAGCTAACCAGCACAGAGCCTGGCACACAGTTTGTGCCCCGAATAAACTGCTGGATAAAAAAATCAATGAGTCCTCATCAGGCATTGGCACAGATATTATGCTCCTAGAATTCCCAAGGCGGGCCAGGAGTTTAAATAACAAACAATACATTAGACTGGCTGAGTTCTTGCTGGACAAAGCCAGAAAGTTCTGTAAGTTACAGATAGCGGAAAAAAAAAAGGTGGTAAATCTAGTAAGATCTTGAAATAAGATATCAAAATCAAAGATGAACAACATTTGAGATTCAGAGAGTTAAAAATGGCAACATTTAAGAATTTTTAAATGCTCAATCAAATGAATCAAAAGATCAGTTAATCACCAGGAGGTTTTAAAAGATTGGATTTTTTCCTCTCTCCCTTGTTCTTCCTCCCTTCCCCCACTTCAGCTCTCCTTTCTTTTGATCTCAACATCCATTCACCATCATGCAAACATTTACTGGGCCCCAGCCATGTGCTCAGGCCTGTAACACACACGGAAGAGCTGGAGATGAGCAAGACCCTGTCCTGCCCTCCTGGAGCTCAGCACAAAGTGAGCAGGTGGGCAGGACAGATGGGTGATTGTGGTACCGCAAGTCCTGGGTTGGAGTTCTGCATGGAGTCTGGGGAGCAGAGGGGAGAGGTAAGTCCCCCAGCAGGGTGAACCAGGGTGGCTTCCCAGGGAGGAGACTCTATCACGTATGTGCATTCTGGACATCAAGTGATTTACACCCAAGACGCTTCTGGTAAGGTTCTGTCTATGCAGGAAGCCTAGTGAGGAGAAAGGGATCTGTGGGCTGGACTATATGTCACACCGGATTGCTAGTATGGGTGTTGCCAGGGTTTCCTACACTCTGCTCACTAGGGCTCCCTTCAGGGGAAGGGCAACTGTCCAGGTGAGCTGGGGCTTTGATCATCAGTAGGCTGTCTTCAAATTTTTAACGTTTATTTCTTCAGTAGAGGAATACCATGGACTAAATTGTGTCTCCCGCTACCTCACCAAATTCATATTTTGAAATCCTAATCCCAATATATTTGGAAATAGGATCTTTAGGAAGCAAATAAGGTTAACTGAAGTCACAAGGGTCAGGCACTAATTTGATAGGGCTGGTTCCTTACAAGGAGACTGGACTCCAGAGCTCGCGCTCTCTGCCACGAGAGGAACGGAGACGGAGGCCCTCCCCGCGCCAGGAAGGGACCTCTCACTAGGGACTGAATCGGCGGCACTTGATTTTGGATTACCCAACCTCCTTAACTGTGAGAAAGCAAATTTCTATTGGTTAAGCCACCCAGCCTGTGGTATTTTGTTACTGCAGCCTGAGCAGAAGTAAGACAAGAAGAAGACAGAGCTTGAGCAGAGTGGAGATTTGAAAACTTTACAGGGTTTCATCAAGACTATGGATATTTTGCATTTCAGTGATAATTCTGATCTCTAAATTTAAAAAAATTAAAATTTGAAAGTATTAATTAGCAAGCTCATCAAAGAAGCAGCATGGCATAATAGGGCAGATCCTAGCCATGGTTTGCTGTGTGACCCTGAGCAAGCCATGGACCTCAGTCTCCTGCCTCGTTTTACCCACTGGGAAGGACTGGCAGAGATGAGAGAATGGTCTCCCACACGCGGCGTGCCTGGCACAGAGCAAGCATCAATAAATGGTAGTCAATGAGATCAGAGCAGTTTGGAAGGTGTTCAGTGAAACTCAGTCCTTCCTTAAATTCACCACTTCAGGAACAGATTTGAGAAATGCTATATTCATTGTATCTTTATCTGTAGAGCCAGAATTCCTTCTTTACCTATTTTTAATTTCCAACCCCATGACTTGATTTGCTGCATCAGTGCTTCTCAATCCCATCTTAGAAAATGCCACAGGGTATCTATAATTATCTCAACCACTATAGCAATGCTCTTATTTTAAAATCTCTCACAATATGGAATTTATTTTAATTCACTTGCATTTGTGTTATACATTTTAAAACATCCCATAAAAGGCATATGGCACGTTAGGACATAGCTGAGAGGTTGCTGAGAAATAAAATAAACAATGCCAAGGTTTCACAATTCCTGCAAGATCCAGAACTCCTACCTCAGAGGAACATATACTAATCCAGATGCCAGATTTTTAGAATCCTGGGATCCAGCAGGATGAGATTTACTGGCAGTGGATTAGGCAGTTGTCACGGAGTTCCCCCAAACATCTTTTGTATCAGCCCAGCATCCTTAATCTTGCCATGTTGCCTGGAGTTCCACCATGGAGAGACCCCTGGGGTTGATGAATCTTTGTTTTAAAGAGCATATGTGTACTTCTGTGGGGATGAAATGTGGCAGCAATCATTCCCATCCCAATGGAAATTAGTTCCTTCCAGAATGTTTCCCAGTAGCACTCTGAGATCAGCCCCCGGGGGCTGGGACTTAGGTGAGGCATAGGGAGAGGGTCGTAGGTTAGAGACTAGTAACAAGGAAGCCGAAGAGAAAGGATTATGGAACAATCAGGCCCCGGCAAGTTGAGGCAGGTAATACACACAGTGGACTTTAGAGGAAGAAAAGAAAACTGAGGGCCCGAGGAGCGCTTGGCTCAGGAAAAAAATGAAACGAGATGCTGGGGCCCCAGGCAGGAAGGGTCACAGAATGGGCATCGTTTCATCTGCTTCATGAATCAGCATTGACTCTTCAATCCCCATTCTCTAACTGCTGCCATTCTCCCTCTTAATAATTTAAAACCCTTTTTAAAAATTAGCCCTTAGTCCCTTTCAAATCTAAGTGAAGGCAAACTCTAGGCTTGCTGCACGGACACTTCCTGGGGGCACAGCCACCCAGACAGGTGGGTGCCACCCCAACCATCTCAATCCTGCACAGCGCTTGAAAACAGACCCTTCAAAACTTTGGTTTCAAGCCAGACACTTGCTTTGTCATTGACAAGTATGATGCAGTGGCCCTTGTGATCAAAAGTCATGAGGCTCTGGAGTGAGTCACAAATTTTTCCACTTCAAAAAAGTGCTCTATGTCACTGCTTACTTCAAAGTCCTCAAGTCGCTGTTCTCAACCTCTTGTCATCCAGAGGAGGTAGTAGAGCACCAAAGGAGAGATGCGGAGCATTTATGATATAAAGACATGCTAGCAAAGATCATAGCCTGGGCCTGGGGATCAGGAGAACCAACTTCCATGAGCTCCATGTGGATCAGATGGACAAGATGCACATGGACAGGTCCACTGACCCACAGCATCCCAGCGGGGAAATGTGGTCCTGCCCCCCGCCACTGGCTTTAAGGAGGCAGTTTCCACCCAGATTTTAAGACACTGTGTGTCTCCCTGAGCTGATTTTTCCAAAAACCAGCAAGTGGCTAAAACCTTGAGGCCTCTCCCCACTGCCATCACCTCTGGGTCAAACCGACCCTCCCTGCAAAGGCGTGAGTGGGGGCCGGTGTGAGGGGAGTGCCATACCTGGTCCAGCTTCCAGTGGAACTCTGCAGGGCGAAAGGTATCAGCCTGGTCGAAGTCCTTCCGCAAGAGGAAGACGAGGCGGCAGTTGTGCACGTACAGGGCATAGTGATGCCGGTTCATTTCTGAAAAGCAGAATGAGGATTTGGGGAGTGACAGAATCCCTGTGTCAGTCTCCATCACAGGAGTCTCGCTGCTACATCACCTAGCACAGCTCAAAGGACAAAGGAACGTGCATTCCCGTCTTCTCATTTACAACTGGTTCTGATGATCGTTCTAGATTAGAACACACATGGTGGAGCTCACTGAAATGGGGAGAGGAAAACCCACAGCAAAACTTTTGCTGAGAAGCCATTGGGGCTTTAAATACCAACCTAACTTACAGTCAGATACTGCATCAGACCCAGGGTAAAGATTACTTAGGTTAACAAGCTCTGTATTTTTGGTTACAAATGCTTCTGGGAGGGTTGGGGGACTCTCTGCCAAGCACATCAGCCACTCTGGGCTCCTTTAACACAGTGGTTTCTCCTCAAGTTCTGGGTTTTCATTTTATTCATCAGATTTGACAGCAGTGACCACAGAGCTCGTCTCCTGTCTCTACCTAATTTATATTAAGAGGAGCTGCCTCACTTTTAGCTGCTGGGAGGAGGGGGAGATTGATTTTCCAGCATTAGACATAGTTCTGTGACTCTCCAAAGCAGTGAATAAATTTCCCTCCCCATATGCAGACAATCAATGGGAACTTTTCTTCCCCTGATATGAAACTTCCTTTCTTGCTTAGGAAATCTTATGTCGTGGATCCCAGCCATGATGCCTGTAGCCACGAGACACTGCCAATTGGCAGAAGAGGAGCTGTGCTTTGGTGCTCAGAGAACTCACATTTACTACATGACAGCACACACAGAGAACGCCCAGGAGGAACATGCTCCATAAATGTTGGGAGAGTGAGCAGGTGATCGTGTGTAGTGGAAGGAACATGGGCCCTAGATTCGAAGAGAATGTGGGTGGAGCTGTATCTTTGGATGATGTTGGGAGAGCCTCAGTTTCCTTAACTGTATTATGACAGGGATGCTGGATTATCCTAATGTGCTATAAGAACAGGAAACTGTGATTGATTTCCGTACATCCTGCACAAACCTTGCCTATGAAGTTTGGGTGGGAGGAATCAACACAATTCCACTTTTAGGGTGCTCCCGGCCTACAGGCTCACGCAGTTGCCCCGCCGTGGTGACTGGTTCAGGACCCATGCCCACAGTCAGCAGTGCAGGCCATTTCCCCGGCCTCAGGGCTTCGGTCAGGTATTGGCAAGTGACTCAATTCAGGCCACTGAACGGGCACTTTTCTTAGTGGTTCTGGGAAAGAACCCATTTCTCTTTTAGCAGAAAGAAAACAGAAGAGACACTCTCTTTCCCTCAAAAAATTGTCTTATATCATTGGGAAGCTTGAGCTGCTGCAGCCATATTTGCTCACAAAAAGTGGATGCACGTCTGGGCACGGATCTGAGAAGCTGCTTGACAAGGGCCAGGCCTCGCGACCCTACCTTGGTGATAACTTTGAGCCATCACAGCCCTGGACGTTTTCAGTTACAAGAAACCCACATTCTCTTTACTGCTTTGAGTTTTTGGTTATGTGATGTTAGTTTGATCTGGACTTTCCATTCTCTGTAGCTGAAAGCATCTTAATTGATACAATGAGGGAATGTGTGAAAAGCATCTGCCCAGAACAGATGCTCAATAGCTGTTACTTATTATAAGGACTATTACGCTGCCTCGTGACCACAACAACATGACAAAGCAGAGTCAGAAGCTGTTTTCAGGAAAGCATCACCGTTCTTGAGAACATAACCAAAGAATGGTGGGAAGGGGAGTGGTCAGGTGCCAAGCATGGCACGACTGGCCTAGGCCAATGTCTGGGTGACCACTCAGCCTCTGGGTCACCAAACCCTCCTGGCCCAGTTATGGGGATTTTTCTATGTATTTCTTGTCCCCTTTTCACTGTGTAACTGATTTTCTGTAGTTTCTGTTGATAACTGTTAGGAAATATATAAAGAAAGAATTTTTGCCTGTAGTTGGATTTGGTGTCAGGAGAGGTTGGGGGCAGGAGGTGGAGCAAGAGGAATGAAAGAGCAGACCTCACTCTGCTAGAACATCATCTGGTCTAGGAGGTTTCTCCCTCCCTCTACCTCCCCTTCTCTGGATTCCTGGTGCCAACACACATGCCAGGGGACCTGGCTTATCCAATGTGTTGGGGATGTGATTTGCTCAGGAATCAACTTCATTTCTTTTCCTGTCCTTAGGTATTCTTTGTTGAAACCTTCTTCCCTTCTCTTTGTTCATGTCTCTGGCAAATCCTAAAGCCTTCTGGTCACTCTCAGATATTAGAATAGTCTTGAAGGGTTCAATCCAAATCAAACATCAGTCTCTCACCCAGTTAAAAGATATGCCCCTCCCCTCCCATTAGTTTTACCAAATTAATGGCAGCCAACAACAGGGAAAGGATGGGGTAACGTCTTTCATTCTTCTTGTTCCATATTCTCATCCCCCAACATCCTCTTAGCTCCAATCATGGTCAGAGGTAGGCAAAGGCAGCTGAGCAGAAGAGAAGTGTAAAGTCTCTTTAAAAAGCTGGTGGAGATTTTCATTTTCACATGGATACTGAAAGTCCTCTGTGGTGGCAGGTGTCTATATATGGCTCCGTCATGGGTGCATGGATTGGTTTTTGGAAAGGCTTTGAAGAGGTCTCTATGTTGTCCCGCTTATCTGCCACGGCCCCAGTAAGGATGGCTGTAATACAAATCTTTATGAAGGAATTGATATAGTAAGTGACACGGTCCCTTTCCTGATGGCTGGGACATGTGTGCCTGCCCCAAACCCACCTTTGTTGGCCCTTACCTCTCCATTCCTGGTGTGAAAGATGCTCTTCCCAGTTGACTTTTCATGAATCCTCCTCAGCCCCTGCCCTTTCTCAATAATCCCCTCCTGCACACACATCTGCCCCTGCTGCTGGGATCCCCTCCTCCTGGCATGCAGCCCTCTGGGCTCTAGCTTTGCACAGTTTTGGATGCCCATTTGGCCCACAAGAACAAAAACACCTGTATTCTGTGGGGAACCTGTTCTCACTGCCTCTTTCTCCTCACCCTACCATTGAGGCAGCTCCAGGCTGCAGACACCCTGGGCAAGAGTCAGGCCTCAGCTTTCATGTACCCTAAACTCCTGGGAATATGAGTCAAACTTTCCCAGGGTTTTCCTGGGCTCTGCTGTTACATCAGCCTGGAGCAGACCCAAGAGTGTTTACAGCTCAGCCAACTGGCAGCAGAGAGTGAGATTCCTACTCCTCTCTACAGAAGACAACCTTGATCCTTCTGAGTGGTTTTCTGGACACCCCTGGAAGTGTGGGAGTATGCCTTCCTTTCCCAGCAGTCAGGAAGACCATCTTAGCACTTTCTATCAAACTGACATCTCTGCCTCTCTCACCTGGTGATTGCTGGACAGTTGGCCCCTCTCTTGGAAAGCTCTGTAGGGAAGTGGCTAGCACTGTATGTGGCCATATCAGTCATTAAGCTCAGAGACAGAAACCAGGAGGGGCTAATGTGTGTGCAGGAGGGGATTACTGAGAGAGGGCAGGGGCTGAGGAGGAATCGTGAAAGGTGACTGGAGAGAGCATTGCTCCCATGGGGAATGGAGAGGTAAGGACCAACAAGGGAGGTCAGAGAGGGCACAAGTGCCCCATGCAATATGCTCATGGGGGAGACACTGCTATGTGTTTTCTTTGCTCCTAGACACATGGCTAAACTCATTTCACAGATCCCCCCTCACAGGTGGGGCAACGTGGCCAAGTTCAGGGAAATGGAATGTGATTAGAAATGAAATATGCCACCTTCTGTCCTGGTCCATAAAAGCCTTCTGTGTTCCAATCTATTCTAACTTTTTGTTCTGTGATTGAGAATGGAAGCAACGAATGATGCAAGAATCCTTAGTCTCTGAATGTCTGGGCAAAGTGAGCTTCCCCACCCTCCAGACCCACCCAGGCCTACTGGATAATGATGCAAGGGAAAACCATGATGAAAGAGAGTTAGCCATTTCGAGTTTTTTTGTTGGTGGTAGTGGTGATAGTGGTTTTCTCTCTCTCTCTCTCTTCTGCAATTAGACTTTGCTGACTAATCAATTCTGTTGTCCATCTGTTTATGAATTACTTCATAATGGGCCACCATTAGTAAGCTTTACTTAGCGTACTGGACAGAAATTAGTGCAATCTTCATGAAGGGCGATTTGGCAATTCACACCAATAGCTTTCTTAACACACATTCTCTGAATCAGTAATTCAACTTCTGGTCAGCAAATAATCAGAAATGTCCAGCATACTCATTATATTTGCATTTAAGAGGAGGCAATCTAAATATCTAACAAAAAAGAGCAAGTTAAATGAAGAATGATAAATCCACATGGCAGAGTTTTAAATTGTCATATAATTCATATTTTCTAAAAATATTTTATCACATGGAAAAATGATCTAGATATAATGTTATGTAAAATATTATGTAAAGGAAACTGATAACATAATAGTATCATGGGTATTATAAAAATAGATTGAAAATTGTAGGGACATTCTACATAGAAGTAAAAATAACATTGTAAGAAATGTACTAAATATTATCAGAAAATATCTCCCAAGTGTGAGGATTTTAGTATCAAAGAGAATACATAAACTTATGTATTCTCTTTTATACTTTTCTGTGTTTTTCATGTTTCTGCTATAAACATATGTTGCTTTAATCACTTGAAAAAAATTTCTGATATAAAAAACCCTAATCAAGTTTTAATTTATTTCTCAGTTTTTCAAAATTTAGGATGAGGTATTTATAGTTTTTTATTTTTAAGTCAGAGAAGTTAGAGAAAAATCTTCCCACCTCCTCTGTGCCAGTCTTGAGCTAAACTGTAAAGCATTTCATACAAGAGCCAACGCTGAACAGTAGCAGGTCCTGCCAATATAGGGGTGCTGAATGCCTGTTTGGGGGAGTGCTGGGATGCCAGTGGGGCATCACTGGCTAATGCAGAGGGTTCAGCCATGGCTGCCCAACAGGGCCCCCTTGAGTTCTGATCTGTGGAGCTGGGGTGGGGCCCTGGCATCTGCACATTTTTGCCGGTGTGCTAGTTTATTCCAACAAGAACCACTGGTGCAATAGCATGGGCCTGGAACACGGGGTCAGAGGATCTAAGTCCAACCCTGTTTTTCTCAGTAATCGGCTGTTTTATCCTGGGCCAGTCACTAACCTTCCGTATTCCAATTTCCTCCTCACTCTACCAGGTACTGCATGGGCTTGGCCCCAAACCCAGTGCTAAACCTCAGTGCCACCTCACACAGGTCTGGGGGTGCTTCCTGCATGAAGATCCCAGAGAATAACCTGTTGTTGGCACTGACTCCTATATAGATTTGTCATATGACTAGGGGAAAGCCAGGCAGCTCTGACTCAGTTTCTACATCCTGAAAATACAGGAACACTTAGTGTGAAGATCAGTTGGAACAAGGAACGTGGGGGGTTCTCATAGCAGCATAATGAGAATAAAACCAGAAGTAACGATAATAACAACATCAGGTAAATGAATGGAGCACTGACAATACATCTGGTGCTGCTAACTGATTTCATCCTTTATTTCATGTTTATTTCCCCCCTTTTAAATATGGGGAAACTGAGGCTCAGAGGCTCAGAGAGAGGAGTTAGCAACTCCTCAAAGGTCGCACCTTAGCAAGTGGTCAGCTATGATATGAACTTCGGCTGTCTGACAGCAGGTCAGCCATGCTTCTGCATTGTCTTTTTATTGTTACATCTGTGTTGTGGTTATTTATTTGGGGTATTTTAACAAAAGAAGCATTTGAAATGGGAAATTATGGAATTATAATTGAAGACAGTGTTGTCAAATTTGCATAAGATCTCAGGATATTTGTGTGTGTGTGTGTGTGTGTGTGTGTGTGTGCGCGCGCGCGCGCCCGGACATGCACATGCTTGTGGGTCTAATGACAAAAGATTTGGATCTAGCTGGATCTGAGCTGATGTTCCAGTTACGATACTTACTAGTTGTATAACTACTTGTGACAAGTTACTTAACCTCTCAGGGATGTCTTCTTATCATTAACATGGGAACCACAATAATGCTTTTATAAAATTATTTGTAGAGATGTGAGAAACTGTTTAGTAATAGCTAACAGAGTCACAATTCCTGTGTGCCAGGCACTGTCCTAAGCACTTTGTGTATATAGTCATTTAATCCTCATAAAAGCTCTGTGAGGAAGATAATACAATACTGCTCATTTTATAGACAGGGAAAGTGAGGGCACAGAGAGGTTAGGCAACTTTCCCAAGGTCGCGTAGCTGATAAGTGGTGGAGCACTTTTACCCCCCAAGCTGTGAACTGCCTTGCACAGTCTCAGCGTGCTGAAAATGTCTAACAAATGTTAGCTGTCATTATTCCATATGGCAGTGATTTTATTAGCAGGACCTTATTCAAAGGAAAGCTTTTGGAAATCTTACTATATGTAATATGGTAAAGGCAGAGAGAGCCTCTTTGCTTGAAGTATGGATGAAGATTCCTTCCCAGTCCCCATCTCGCCTATAGCTGCCCCAAGGCACTTCTGGGAATGCTGGGGTTCTGAGGAACCCAGTTTGAAAACCACTAATTCCAGCTTTTAGATTCTTTGTGTCTGTATCTCTGCTTTCTCCCTGTTCTTACTCCTGCTCAATACCAAGCCTGGCAAATCAGCAGCCAGAAAACCAGGGACCAGAATATATTTCCAGGGTCCCTCTCAGGCCCCTGCTTTTGTCCATGCCCAACCAGCTGGGACATAATGGGTAGCCACCTGGATGGGGGGCTGGGGGTGGGGGCTGGGCTACAGACTCACCTGTTTTGTCTGAGTTGCAGAGGATGGTTTCCTTCTCAGCTCTCACGCCTGGGCTGGGGCCATGTTTCATCCACATGGTGATAGTGAACTGGTCCGTTAGGTTCTTGGGCACAATCCCATCGGGGATCTTGGCACCCTGTCTGCCGTCAAACTTGAAGATCATCTCACTGCTGTCCACCAGCAGTCCTGCAGTCCAGTTGGTGGCAGCACTGGGGGATGGCAAGAGGTCAATGATACCAGAGGAGGCTCCTGCAGGGGTGGGGACAGAAAGGACAAAGGGTCATTGCTCACAGGACAGTTGTCCTCACCTTCAGTTTTCTCTTCCTGGGTCTGGATGAACTACTCAGCATACGTATTCAGAAAGGCCTATGCCTAGCCCTGAGCTAAGAGACTTGGGAAAAGAAGTGCCAAATGCCATCCCAGCCCCTGAGTAGCTTATGGTCTGCTTGGGGAGGCATCAATAACTCACAGGCAAAAGTATTACATGTGTCAAGCAGGGTGCAAGAAAAAAGTGTTGGAGAAGCTTACAGAGTTGGGAGAGCCCTGGAGGCTTTTATTAGCAAGGAGGGTTACCAGAGAAGGCCAGGCTTTGATTTGGACGCATGGATTCATTCATGCACCCATCCATCCATTAACCTGTCTGCCATCTACTGAGCACAGACCATGTGCCAAGACCCCTGCTACCAGCTGGCCATATGACAGTGAATTGGACACAGTCCCTGACCTGGGGGAGCTCAGGGCCAACAAATTGGCATAATATGATCAGGGCTGTGATTGGGGAAAGATCTAGATCCTGATCCCATAAGAAGGGGTGTGTGTACTCAACATACTTTTTGACAACCATTTGTTGAGGCCAAATGGTGTAGTAGTTGAGAACATGGGTTCTGAAGTCAGAAAAACTTGAATTTGACACCAGGCAGCATGATTTGCTAGCTGTGTGACTGTGAGTCAGATACAACCTTTCTGACTCTATATTTCCTCTCCCCAGTGAGTTGTGAGGACTGAATGAGATAATGCATGTGCTGGGGCTTGCGGCAGCATGCTCGTTGAGTGATGAAGATTCACGTGGTGTTAGCAATAACATCATCATCATCATCATCATCATTATTTCTGCCACTGCTATTATTCCAGGCTAAGGCATGAGGACTTAACTTGAAGCAGTGGGGTTGCCGTGGGCAGGTCTGTGTTTTAGGAGAAGCACCCCTACAGCTTAGTGGAGGGCTGAGGTGAGAGGGAGTGGCTGGCCTGGCAGAGAAGATGGACTGCCCTGCTAGAAGGATCCCTGGGCCTCTGCTGACTCTCCTTAGAGGCTCAAATGCAGAGTTCTCTGCATCCTTCTGTTCCATACACATGCAGGACTCAGGTTTTCGAGAAAGAAGTTATGCGGGGAGCTTTCTATTATTTTCAAGTAATAAGAGTCAGGGATTCTAAGGTGAGCCTTGTGCTGGGGGCCGGGGGCATGGGGACTCTCCTGGCATGGCGCTAACCAGTCAGTCATAAGCTCTGATGGGTTTAATGGACAGTGGTTGTGTGTATTACCTGCCATGTGTCCATGGTTATTGGATTTTTGACCTCTGTGCCTCGGAGCCTCATCTTACCTAGGGTTTCACTTTCAAATTCAGCCACTACCAAAAATCTGCTACAATTAAAGTGACCTTTGAAATTCCCTCAGAAATGTGCCTTATTATAAACCAATACAATTCTCTGAAAATGTTCAACTGAGCCAGTTCTTCCTCCAACTTTGGAATAGATCATCAGGTCTGTACCCATTGGCTTGGATTATGCTATGAGAAAAATACTCACCGTTAGAGCCTAGGTGCTCTGCTTAGCACCATGAGAGGTTCACCCTGGGGGAGGCCTTTGGAACTGTGGTATCTGAGAGGGTGGAGGCTCAGGTCTCCCAGTTTGAGCTCATGCTGTAGCTTGTACGCATCAAGGGGAAGTATGGACAGCGTTGATAGTATTATTTCCATGAGTACTGCCTACGGATTTTGTCTGGTACTGCGCCTGACACACAGTAGGCACTAGGTTAATGTTTACAACGGTCTTTCCTCCCACCCAGTGTCCCCATGAGATGCTCCTGGCCGTGCACTCAGTGCTTGGGTGAGCCTGCCCATCCAGCCCCTGGTCCATGCCTGACTCCTCTCATCACACTTACTGCTCTCATTCGTGCTCTTGCCCCCTTGGTTGCTATCTGTGTTCCTTACCTGATAAACTACTTCACACCAATGTTTCATGACCACCAAAGCCTTTGTCCTCCTTCGGTACCATTCTCCATAGGTATTTGTAAGGACATCTATTAAGGCAGTAGGTAGCAGGAATAGATTTGTGGGGAGTTTGGGAATGGGAGATACAAGGTTTTTTGGGAAAAGTTAATTTTCCTAGGAGACAACATGGCCACAGCTTCTTTGATCCATTAAGTAAGTGGGGTCTGACACCAGACTTTGCCAGTGTGAAGATAGCTGGTGACTGGGGGACACACAAGGTGTTTCGTTCCTGAAATCTAGTGTGGCCATGGAGATGCACAGTGAGAGCTCTGGGCTCCTGACTTCCAGCTCAAGCCCATGGCTCCAACACAATCCAGCAGGGCCCAGGGCAGAGGTGGCAGCTGCCAAGGCCAGCCCTGCCACCGTCCATAGCAGCCGGGCCTCCACACAGGGAAAGTGGGTGGGGTTTGGCAGGGCTTGACACTGCACCCCTGGAGGGGCCTTCTTCTGGCTGAGGGCTTGCAGTTCCTGTAGAATTCACACTGCAATTAATACCTTAGGCTAGGGAAGAATTGATCATGCATTTCCCCTCCAAAAGGTTTGGACAGAGGGAGAGAGACAGGTATAGAGCATGGGGCCATGGGAGAAGGCATCGCGGGAAGGTAGGGAGGCAAAACTGGTTACAAAGTAATGCAGCACTGATCAGGATTATTCTACAGATATATTGGCTATGTACAGAACTTGATGTTTTATAGTTACAGACCTTCATCATTTTCCTATGAACTGTTTACGGACACTGAGTGGGTGCCAGGCCTGAATTAAGTACCTCACATACTCTTTCTTAGTTACTCGTGTGTGTGGTGAACACTCTCACGATTCTGGTTTACAGATGAGGAACCCAAGGCTGAGCGAGCCCAGATCACAGCCGGCTGGTGAGTAGGCCCATCGTCAGGACGTCCCAGCTCCAAAGCACACGCTCCCCACTGCACCACCTCAGTGGACCTGGAGGCAGATCTTGTAACCTCCTGTTCATCTGGCAGACACAGAACTGAGGCCAGAGATGGAAACGACTGGACCAAGGTCACACAGTCATGCAGCCAGCCAGAGGCAGCCCAGCCTCACAGTAGTTCTTTCTACCATACAGTAGTGCAGTAGTGTCCAGGAGACCCACCAGCTGATCTGCCAGGCACAGCCCAGGCTCATGGGACCCCACCTCCCTACTCAGGCTGCTGCTTCCTCAGAGGGACACGCTGAGGATGACATGTGCCCTGGCAAAGCCATCACCATGGAGCTTCTTTGTCTTCTCTCCTGAGGGGGAGCAGCAAGCCACCCTCCCTAACCCGCAGATGTTGCCTGCCGGAAAGCATCAAGCTGCATTTAACCAGATGGTGCAGACTTCCATAAGCTTAACAGATTGTATTTCATTTCTTGGTACCCTTAAACAAACTGAGAGAGATTTACTTCCTGTAAGGTTTTTCTGTCTCTTTTCTCCCCAGGGATCCCTGAGGAAAGCAGTGGGTAAACAGGATACATCACTTGCAGAGATGGAGCAGCACCATCTGCACATCAGGGTGTATTTAAGATGCTCCTGTGGAATCCTCCTGGGGCTACCAGGCTGCTGAGGATCCACGCTGGTCTGGTGCACAGCAGTTGCAGCTTGGGTGCTGGGGGCTTGGAACCAGAGGTGGGGTTCCCTGGGCCCCACCAGGTGGGGGGAGCCACTCTGAGCCAGCAGATAAGGGTGGGCATGGGATGAATGAGGCAGATTTCAGGGCACACTGTACTGTGAGAGCCCAAATGGGGTCTGGGACGGTGGCCACTGTCTGGACTTCGTAACTGATGGGTTTGCATTCTGCCCTGGGTGGCCTTGGTGAGGCCAGAGGGTGCTTAGCCCTTCAAGCATCCTGTGGCAAGGGTGATTGACGTGAGCTCTCAGGTCACACCTTCTCAGGGTCCACCCTAAGGCTTGGGCAAGGGCAGGAATGAGTGGGAGGGTCTCAGGGAGAAGAACAGTATAATCAAGGACACGGGTCTGGCTCTGTAGAATGTTCTTACCATCAGCAATATTGGCTGTATATGTCAGCAAATGTTTACATAATGTCTAAGTTACCCAGGCACTGTCATAAGAACACAGCAATGAATCAGACAGAAATGGCTCTACCTTTAGGGATCCAGTGAAAGTCTTTTATTTGCTAGAAAAAGCAATTCTGTGATTCAGAATCTCAGAGGAATCCAGGGAGGCCAAGACAAGTGCCGTGTGAACTGCCAGGACTGCATGGTGGCAGAACATATTCTATTCACAACACACTTCTCTGACCTATGATACCAGCTCGGCCAGGTGACCTGGTCTGACCGATGAAATATGGGTGCAACTGACATGTGTTCTATCAGGGCAGAAGCCTTAAGAGCCCATCTGTGATTCACCATTTCTTTTCCATCTGCCAAAGAATCACAAGGTTCTAGATCAAGGCTGTTCCATTAGCCTGGAACCTGGCAGAGAGGCAACATGGCACAGAGCCACAGCCGATCCAAGGACGTGGTGGCAATGATAAATAAATCTTCATTATTTCAGCCCCTATCAGAGTTTGCAGTCATTTGTTATGGCAGCATAACCTGTCCCATCCTGACTGATAATCCACGCCAGTGATGACATCAGCAGTTACAGTTCCCATTTCTCCATCTGCACACCTTAAACATAGGCCTGGAGAACTTTCTGATGTCCTTTCAGGAGTTCATACTCTGTTGATCCTATAATCAGACTATCATTCCACCTCTAGAATCCCAGACAAGAGGGGTTCCTCCAAGGCCTTGGAATCAGAAACTTGGATTTCTAGTGAAGCAAGCGGGGTTTTAGATGAGGGGTGGCAGGCCAGGCTCCTGGGGCAGGGCCATGAATACGTAACTGCTGGCCAGCTTGGGCAAGGCCACTGCAGGCAAAAACCTCCTTCCCCACATAGGAGGAATGTTGTATGGTAGCTGCTTAAATGACCTCCAAGAAATAAGCATATGCACAGAGAAGCCTACTGCTCACTGCCATCATCCATGAGTCAGATGTATGATTAGTGATGTAACCTGACTCCCAACAGGTGTTCACCTAGTGTCCATGGGAGGCCCACTTCGGCTCTCTGAGAATGGAAGCACTACGGAATGGAAGCACCATTCTCTCTGAGAATGGAAGGCCATGACTAGGGGTTGATGCTGTCACCCCTGGAAACTCCAGCTCTTTAGAGATGTCTTGGAGAAAGCCCTGATCGCTTCCTGTAGTTGGGCTATTCTGACGGTATAAAAGCCTCTGATGGTGACTTTTAGTGACAACAAGTTCTGTTAAGCTGCAAGGTGTAGTAGAAAACCATGGACTTTTATACCTCCTAAAAAATTGCACTGTAACTTTTTTAACATGTCTGTCTTTCCCAGGAGGCTGAATTGGTTTTTTTTTTTAATTTTTTAAAAAATTTAATTGATACATAATAAAATTATACATATTTATGGAGTACAATGTTATGTTTAGATACATGCATACATTATATAATAAGCAAATCAGGGTAATTAGCAAATATGTCACCTCAAACATCATTTCTTTGAGGTGAGGA
This sequence comes from Eulemur rufifrons, assembly GCF_041146395.1. Classification (NCBI taxonomy): domain Eukaryota; kingdom Metazoa; phylum Chordata; class Mammalia; order Primates; family Lemuridae; genus Eulemur; species Eulemur rufifrons. The sequence continues at coordinate 116,288,440 of NC_090989.1, forward strand.
GATTCAAAATTCTCTCTTCCAGCTATTTTGAAATACACAATAGATTATTATTAACTATAGTTGCTCCACTGTGCAATAGGACACAAGAACTAAATGGTCTTATTTTATTTTGTTTCATTTTATCTTATTTTATTTTTGACAGAGTCTTGCTCTGTCACCCTGGGTAGAGTGCAGTAGCGTCATCATAGCTCATTGCAAACTCAAACTCCTGAGCTTAAGTGATCTTCCTGCCTCAGCCTCCTGAGTAGCTGGGACTATAGGCATGCACCATGACACCTGGCTAATTTTTCTACTTTTAATAGAGATGGGGTCTCATTCTTGCTCAAGCTGGTCTCAGACTCCTGAGCTCAAGTGATCCTCCTGCCTCAGCCTCCCAGAATGCTAGGATTACAGCCGTGAGCCACTACACCTGACCCCTAATGGTCTTATTATATTATATTATTTCAAGAGTTAGGACAGCATTTGAACACTCAATAAATATATTTTTTTGAATTAACAAATACATGCATGCATGAATGAATAAATAAATGGAAAGTCCTCTATGAAAATCCACTGGATTCACAAGTATATAAATCCTGAGAACAACTTAAGGTCTGATCACTTGCATTGCTCTGGCAGATGAACCACTTGATTTTTATAGCATGCTCTCACTCTGCGGCCTTTGCTTCAACAGGATGATGTCCTCAGAATTCTTTACTTCACATACAAAACAGCTGGCCCAGGTGTCGTGTGCAGGAGGTTCTGGCCAGCTGCCAGGAGCCCTGCGATCCCGACAAGGAACAGCCCATGGCTTCCCTGCTACGAAGGGCACATGCATCACAAATGTCTCTATTTTCCATAACATGTCGTGATGTAGGGCATCAAAGTAGGCCTTTTATTGGGCTGTTGTTTATGTCAAATTTACTTTGGCCAAGAAGTCTCACTGAAGGCTTCATGGTGCATTTCATATTTAAGGCAGTTATGTGACGCTCAACTCTGAAAAGCCTGGTACTGGGATTCAGAGTCCTTCATCTAAATCTCTGAATTCAGAGGAAATGAAAAGCAGTTGGCCCAGTTCCTCCAAGAATCCTGGCCTCATGAAAAGCAAGGTAGTGGAGGGGGGATCTTAGGCTACATCTGGCGCTACAAGCTGCAGGGGACACAGGTTCAGGGGTCTCCACTGTTTTTGTCCAAAAAAGTGTCTCCGGGTACACATCTCAGGAAGCAAGATGCCTGGCATCCAGCGCTTTGCTAGGCCCAAAGAGGCCATTTCAAGTGCTGCTGCATCTGCTCAGGTACATCCTGACAGCAGGCTTGACACCAGCTATTGTCCAACTTCCCCTTAAACAGACTCTCTCACTGTTCCTCATGGAGCCTACATTGCATGAGGAGGAAGCAGGTGGGCCATGACCAGATTTCCACAATGATCTCCTGGAATCACATCCTTGGCTAGGTCACTGCACAGCTACAGAATCACAGAGGAAACTCCAGAACTCAAACCCCCCTGGAGGTACACACACTGACTCCTGGTGTGCACAGAGTCAGCGAATAGTGACTGAGGGGAAGGCGCTGGAACGGGGAAGGAGAGAGAGAGCATCCTGAGTGAGGGCCTAGGCATGAGAAAGATCCAGGCAGAAGGACCAAAGGGGGAGCCCAGACCAAGCAGAGGCAGAGCATCAGGACAAAATGGGCTGCGGTGACGGATTAGCAGGGTGGAGGCAGATCCTCGGGAGCGTTGAGAATCAGGCCAGAATTTGGCACCTACACCTGGATGTTTTACAGGCATCTGTCATCACTGTCCCCTAAGTCTGCTCTTGCCCCTGGATTCCTAGTTCTGGTTGGCGGCATCCTCGTCTGGTTAGATACTCACACTAGAGCCTTCTCAGACTCTTTCTTTCTCATGCCTGACAGCTAATCAATCATTGAATCTCGATGATTTTGCCTCCTAAATCTGTCTTAAATTCATCCCTACTGCCACTCCTCTGGTTCAGAACTCATTATCTCTTGCTTAGACTATGGCAATAATTTCCTAATTGGTCTCCCTGCTTCCACCCAAAGTCAATAAAGATTTGTAGGATGAAAAATGCATGAATACTGAGCCTTAAGGTGTCTTGGCAGTTCCCCTGTGGGGAAGCCTGGCAAGCAGCTTTTCCGGCATCCACGGAAAACACACAGAAACTTGTTTCCAGAACCAAAGGTGCCATCAGGAGTCAGGGATTACAACCCAGCTTCGGTTTTAGAAGAAATCTAGCCTGCGTTTCCCTTGGACTTTGGAGAGAGGCTGGGGCCCAGATGTGGCAGCAGACCTCAGCCCCAGATTTGCATTTGGGTCTCACTCCTTTGCTTTTTGCCTTTTTTCCTAAGCTTCCCCCGACCCCCGCCCCGGTGCAGTTCAAGAGTCAGACTTCTAACATGGAGGCAGGACTAAGTCTGCCCATGGGGGTTCCTGGGACAGGGTTCCCATGAGTGTGGTGGGCGGTGCTATGGGGAAGGCCGCCAGAGAGAAACACAGACTTCTCTTCAAAGGGTGGCTCCCAGCACCAGATAAGGCCGCCTGCTGAGGGAAAATTGTCTTCCTGGCTGAGTTAACCTGCCCTTCTGCAAGGCGAGGTTGGCAGCCCAGATGGAATGAACTGTGTTAACACACCAGATGCAATTTTGCTCTAAAGCCTCTTCCCTCAGAAAAACCTTCTCACACTCCATAGCTCCCCATCCCTCCCCTGCAACATTCAAAATCGAATCACAAGCGCATGCCCTTGGGCCCATCTGATCTTTAGCAAGCTGATTCCATCATCTCCTTCTAACCTGGAGGAGTTTAGGAAATGACTCTAACCCACAGAGGCGTGGGGTCGAGTTGACTTATAATTCAGGTGAGGGGGAGCCAAATGGGATAGTCATTCAAAGTAAGATGTCATCTTAGATGGCTTATCTGCACGCACAGTGGAAGAGAGGACTGGAAGCAGTTTTCTGAATATTGCAAGTCCCTTATATCCATTTTTGCAAGAGCTGTTTGGAATATTGAAGTCATGGTGTTTTTCCCATTCTACTGCACAATTTTGGAGAGATCTGTGTTCTCACAGGCCTTCCCTGCCAGCCAGGTGATGTGATCAAAGGAATATGGTGATACCCAAGTAGGGTTTATTTCACATTCAATTCCAAAAATCTTCACTTAGTTCTTCGGGCAAGAGCAGTGTGTGTGAAGGGGTGTGTGTGTGTGTGTGTGTGTGTGAATGTTGAGGGAGGAGAAATGCCCCAAAGGTAAGAGTGGAGGGGTCCCCCGAGGGATGGCAGGCTAGACTCTACATTCAGGAACCTCCCTTTCCTAAGCTCCCCACGGCATGGCTGGAGAGTTAAATGTGAGTTCTTGAATGTTCTTGGTGAGAATGAGAAAGAAATGAATTATACGCGGGGTGGGGATGAAGGAGGCCCCTCAACACATCCGCAGTCTGGTTTACCAAGCACACAGGACTGTTCCCACCGTACTGGATGCTCATCCTCTCGTTCCACAGGCTCGCTGGAGAGATGCACATTCCAGCCCCAGACGCCTGGCTAGTCTTTGTGGATGCTGAGTGAAAGAGCCCATCACTCAGACAGACCTTCCTTCAATCCTGGCTCTGTCACTGTCTATCTGGGTGACCTTGAACAAGTCATTCTCACTGTCTGGGCTTCAAATTTCCATCTCTGAAATTGGATGAATAACACCTTCCTCACAGTGAAGATGGGAGAAGTGAGTAAAGTAATTCATGTAGAGTCCGGCAGGGCCATGCAGCAGGTCTCAGTAAAGCTCAGTCCCCTCCGAACCCACCTTTCATAGCACCCCTCCATCAGCCTTACTTCCCAACTCCTGGCCTGCCTCCTCTCCTGTGGCCCCATCCCACAGCCCACGGATGGCAAGCCCTCTGTCCCCCACACATAAACATCTTCGTTTGCCCACCTCTGCCCCCACCCAGTCTCTTCTCTGCTGTGGGCAGCCAGGCCCCGAGCAGGGGCACAGGGCCCCGTGCTTAGTTGTGGGCACTTGGTTTGATGCCTCACTGTTGCCATATTAAAACTCTTGATAATTTTTGAACAAGCACCCCATATTTTGAACAAGCACCCCACATTTTGAACAAGGGCCCCACATTTTTATTTGCACTGGGCCCTGCAAATTCTGTAGCTGGCCTTGTGGGGAGGAAACCAGCCTCTTCCCAGGGGACTGACACCACTCTTCCTGCTGACCCTGGTCAGGTGGCTCTCTGCTAACCAGCAGACCTCTGTCCCAGGGGCTCTTAAACTCATCGTGCCATTTCATGCCTATTTTACCCATGAAGAACAGAGGTGTTGCTGCATCACTTGCCCAAAGCCATTCAGCTGGTCAGTGGAGTCTGAACCAGGGGTGTCCAACACCCAAGGCTGAACCTTCCAACCTTTCCTCCATGAGTAAACTTAAAATCCATCCAGGAGTTACATACACCAATGCAGGTGGGGAGGGCTGATTCTTTCCTAGTATAATAAGGTGTGCTTTATTTGTATATATCATTTAAAAACAATTGATTTAAGAAATTCCAACAGAGAAAAACCTACCACATAACTTCTGGAGGGATTTCTCCGAGTAGGTCTCCCGGTCACAGCCCTTCCCGATGTAGTTGGTCTGCAGCTCCGCGGTGATCTGGAGGGAGGACACGGCTCCGTCGCACGTCTCCAGGCGGATGCTGGGGAACAGGGGCACGCTCCCCGAGCCAGGCTGGTACTCGATCCGTTTGGCCCAGTCTGAATAAACAAGGAGAGGATTAAAAGTAAAGCAGGTTCAGTCAGTTCTGCTAGGACACGTGTTTTGAAAATGGGAATTTGGTCCAACAGATTATTTGTTCCAACAAATACTCAAGGGAACAGTTTGAGAATAATGGGAAGTTTACATTTGTTTATGCAAGATCTCCTCCCTGAGAGACACTGGGCAAATACAGAAAATTGCTCCCAGCCAAACTGAGCCATATAGGAACATAAAAAACATGCACACACACACACACACACACACACACCTCAAACACCTGCCAGCTACTCAGTTCCCCTTGTGTCATGAGCCACGACCATCTGCGTGTGCAGTTACACCTTCCCATCCCTTCCAGAGACGACCTTCCACCGCTCTCAGTAATGTGCCTGCTGCAACCCTGCTTACATCCACTTCCACAAGCAAAGCTCGGGCCTCTCCAAGGCAAAGTGCCGTATTTATCGTAGTATTGTGTAGTACTGTGCAGTGTTTTCTCTTTCTCCCCTTTTGGTGCACCACTGATGACGTTTTTGAGTGTTGTGCCTCTCACCCCACGTCTCCATTTTGCCTCACAGGGTGATTTTTAGGAACTTTCTTGCTACAAAACAAAAGAGAGCACAATTGCTCGAGGATCACATGAGGTTACAAGGAGGGGTGCAGGGATTCTCAGACACTCAGAACTGTGACCCACTGACATAGGACTGATGGTCATGTCACTGCTTTTTAGTGGAAAAACAACTTGGAGATGACGAAGCGCTGGAGAGGAATGAAACCACAATACAGCACTCCATGAGAACAGAGCAATCGCCAAACATCACCAGTGTGAGTGAGCGCCACGGGAACTGATCCATACAACAGCAGCAGTGACTGGAAGTCAGAGCCCATTCTAGGCAAGCGCCAGTGACTTTTTGGCCACAGCGGGCACCCGCGCTTGGCGAGGGCACGTGTCTGAGAGGGCTGTGCAGCTGTCCTCGGACAGACTTGCATGTAGAAGCATGAATCTGAGTCACCAATGTGAGTTATGGATACTATTCGTTTACAAATCTCATATGTTTGTCACATAGAATGTTATTAGATGCTGTCCTTTTGCCGAAGTAGAAAAGGAAAGCTGTGGAACCGCCTGCCCTCACCCGTGAGACGCTCAGAAGGTCCTCATGTGTGGGACTTCGTGTCAGGCTGCAGCCACCAGAAGGCTCCTCACCAGCTCCTGGCGGGCCACCTGCAGCACCGTGGTGGTACCAGTACCGTGGAGAAGGCCGGGCTTAGGGCAGCCAGACAGCTGTTCACTGAGCAACCATTTGCTGAAGGTTTGTTTCCACGTGCCAGGCTCTGCTGGGAGTACCACAGCCACGGCAGCGAGTGCGTCGGGAGAGGGACAGATGATGAACAAGCCCGCGCTGTCCTATCAGAGAGGCATGAGTGCTATGAAAGGCGAAGCAGCTGATGGAGAGGCCTTCAGATTGAGCGTTCACCTCGGAGGCCTGAGTGCCAAGGACACATGCGCTGGGGGAAGCCTCAGGGAAGCACGTTTGACTCAGATGCAGCAAAGAGCGTGGCTTGACTCTGTGAGATCAGACTGTTCTCCGGCAGGTTACTGAAGGTCTCCAAGCCTCAGGCACCTCACCAGTAAATGGGGACCATTGCAGTGACCTTACAGTGTTGGACTAAGGATGGAGTGTGACAACGCGTACATGGCATTCAGCAGTGGCCCTGATCAATGCGCTTCCCCAGTGAGGAACTGGGCTGTGGCCCCTGCACCACAGCCCTGCCACGTTCCAGACAACTGTGCACTCTGAGTTTAGCTCTGAGCCCCCATAGTAACCAGCTGCCACGTGCGGGGTTTTCTCTGAGCACGCCATGCGCAAAGGTTGCACATAATGGTTGTGAGGCCCAACCCCAGGGAATTTGCAATGGGAGGATATTTGGATGAGAGTGACAATGCGTGAAGGAGAATATACGCAATTACGTTTTTCCTCATAGCATGCAGGACCTGTGTGGACTGGCCCAGCACCTCCCGGAGGATGAGATCAAGGAGCTGCTGCAGCCCATGTTCCAGAGGCCCCACGTTCAATCCTAAGGACAAACCACTGGGACAAAGGAAGGTGTTTTGTCAGGTGTTTCTGAAAGTCATAGTACTGTAAGAAGTCATCTACACAGGGCCAGCTGGGTAGCATCCTAGGTACAAAGTGTTTGATGCCACTGTGCATTTGATCATGCTGTTTCTTCTACATAGAATTCCCTTTCTATCACCTTCCCTCTTGCTAGCTCCCCCATGCAGTCTTCCAGGATTTCTCCAGTCTAGTTAGCCTCCCTCCTGCTCCCACACTATCCACAACATTCGACTGCTGCATTCGATTCCAAGCTTCAAGGTCACTCTGAGTCCCCATCATGCGGCACGGTGCCTGGCACAGAACAGATAAACACTAGATAGTGGTAGAGACCGTGAATGAATCCTATGTGATATCTTATTGAAATCATCCATTTGTGTGCCTACCTCCCCTAGTAACTGTGAATTTAAAAGCAGAGATTGTGATGTTTGTGTGTTTTTTTTATTATTATTTCAGAATCTTATGGGGGTACAAATGTTTTGGTTACATGAATTGCTTTTGTACTGCTTGAGTCAAAGTTACAAGTGTGCCCATCACCCAGATAGTGTGCACTGTACCCGTTAGGTGTGATTTCAACCATCCCCTCCTCCCTGCTCCCACCTGCATGACTTGCGTTGAGTTTTACTTCCACCTGTGCACATTGAGTGCTGATTGGTTAATTTCAATTTGATAGTGAGTACATGTGGTGTCTGTTAAAGATACTTGCACTTGAATGTTTATAGCAGCACAATTCACAATTGGAAAGATGTGGAATCAATCCAAGTGCCCATCAATTCATGAGTGGATTAATAAAATGTGGTATATGTATATCATGGAGTTCTATTCAGCCACAAAAAAAGTGAAGTTTGTGTTTGAAACCTCCATACCCAGATCAGAGCACAGGAAATATTTGCCAGGTGGATGTGGGGAGCCCCAGACACCTAACCTTGGCTGCCACTGTGGCAGCTCTTCTCGAGCTGCAGGTGGCATCTGTGGCCCGTTTGCAGCTTCCCTGCACTGACCCCCTCTGACCCTAACTGCCATCCAGCAGAACCATCTATCCCAGCAGTAGCAGCACGTAACACGTTTGGTTCTCTTTGTCCTTGGCAAGGCAATTGGTCTAAAATTGATGATGGAGGAATCTGCTTCCCAATAACAAGAAATGACAGGAAGGGGGGGCCAGTTTTCTTTTTTTCACCTCTCTCATCTCTCCCTGAACTCTTCCTTTTTTCAAAATTTATTTTTATATATTTTTACTTTTCTTCATAAGAACTCTCAATAAAGGCTCTCCCTTTATTTATAGATGTAAATTAAAAATGAAAAAACTGAATTTAAAAAAAAATCAAGAAATGGTTTTGTGACGAGGGCCTTGGTGTGAGCCCGGCAGCACCAGTCTGGAGACCCTCCCACCCCTGCAGTGTGTGAGAGCCCCCCACAATGCCTCCCCTGGCCACGGTCTCAGGAAGCTTCTTCCCTCGAGAAACCCGAGACACCCTTGGTATTAATTCCCTTTATTCTGTGGGTGGCTGCAGGCATCTCTCTTGCATAAGGACATTTTGGTGGTTATCTATGATGAGAAGTTCCACCTCAAATCTTTTGTAGAAGGAGTGCAAACAAACAAGCCAATGCATCATGAAGGGAGAGGCCAGCGGAGGCACAGTCCTAGCGGAGTTTGCATCCTCTCGCCTACCCCTGGCTAGAAGGGCAGGGCCCTCTCTGGCCGCTGGGGAGAAATCAGGTACAAAGGGGCATTAGGAACATCTCAATTGCCAGCTGCTTTGGTGACCTCATGAGGCTTGTTTTTGAGGGTTTCTAAGGAGCAGGCAAAATTGCAACCATATAGTAATAGAAATCGATGAAGCTTTCTAAGTACAGTGTCCTTGAGAGAGTGAGCAGTGACCAGCTCACACAAACAGCTTCCATTTTCCAAGAAGGAGTTGGGGGGGCGGTTAAGAGAGCAAAAGGCAAGTCATCAAGTTCAGCCTTTGCCACATGAAATGTCTATTCCTGCCCATTTCCTGGAAGGTAGGATAGCATGGTGGTTAAAAGCAAGAATTTTAAATTTGGCCTTCCTGAGTGTAAATCCCAGCCTTGCCACTTACTGTGTAACTTTGGGCAAATCACTTCCCCTCCCCGAGCCTCAGTTTCCTCTTCTGTAAAGTTTATGTTTACCACCCAGAATTTTGGAGGGATTAAATGTAGAGTCATTTCAGCACCAAACACGAAGGATAGGTTCAATAGATGTATTATTGTTAAATTGTCATTTATTGAATAACACTTATTGCAGGAGATAACAGTGACGAGGCACTTACAAGGTGCCAAGGACTTTTATATTTATCCTTTCGTTTAATTCTCCGGGGACCCAGCAAGGGGTGTTATTATCTTAATGGAGCTAATGACAAAGCCATGGCTGAGAGGTAGTGTGACTTGCCCAAGGCCACACAGCTCATTTATGAATGCTCTTTCGCTATTCTGAGGATTTGCCAGAACAGAGAACAGCTGTAATTTTTACAGATTCATTTTTGAACATTCAATTTACACTGATACTTAAAAAAAGGTGATAATCCCAATGTTGGCAAAGGATCAGGAGTGTGGTCAGTTTTAACACTACCGACCTTGGGGGCAGTTTGTGGGGGCAGGAGGTTTACTTTGACACTGAAGACTCCCAAATGCAAGTCACATGAACCTTGCAAGTTGTCCTCATGCAGCCTCCATTGCCTCATCTGCATATATTTGAGATAATTATACCTCCCCCTGGGCTTGTCCTTGGGCAGGAGATCCTGCAGGCAAAGGGCCCAATGCAGAGACTTTCCCAGGCAGCCTCATTATGGGAATGTTCCCACCCTTGCATTATAACCTCCCCAACTTCACTGAGCTGTCCTGCTCGGAAACAAAATATTTTTAGTTCATAAAGGGCCTAGAGACTACTTTATGAATTGTGGTTCAATTTTTTTCTCGAGTGGAGAGAAAGGAAGCAGACTGCCTGCTGTTTTAATAATCAGGCCTAAATTACCCTGTAAGTATTTCTGAAAAATCTATTGGGATTTAAACTCTTTCTTTGTGGATTTAAGGATTTAGAAACATGATGATTTTATTATAACTCCCACTAAATTTGGGGAACGTGTGTTTTCTTATCAGGAGACTATTAATCACTTGGAACTTGCATATTAGATGCCCAGAGGTGGAAAAAACTAATCTGAGACTTCTGGAAAGCACAGGCTTTGGGGGCTCTTGTAATCCGAGACATTCAGTCCACTGTTCCAATTCTGTGCTCAGACACGATGCAGGACTAAAGGGAAAGGTGCAGGCGTGGCAAAGACACTCTGCCTGACTTAAATGCGTATGTGCAGGGGCCTCCGCTTTCCGTGGGTGAAGAAGTATCAGGATGTCTAGGAAACTGCTGGATTTTCATAAGGTGAGTGGTTGGATATACGGATGCTGGAAGGTGGGAGGGATGGGAAAGGGGTCCCCTGAACAGGGGTTGTCGGGGCAGCCAGCATTCTGAGGCTCTGCAGGCGTTAACCGTCTGCCACCATTCAAGACTTTCTCTAAGGAATGGGCGGCTTTGATTCAGCACCAAGGGTCTTCCCCTCCTACTGGGAGAAGCTAAAAAAGATACCTTTGGTGGTGGTGAATGTGTTATTGCCACTGGGCGTCCGGAGCATCTGAACTGCGGTGGGTTAGGAAGTAGACATGGACTGGAGAGGTCAACGAAGGTCAGGTGATAGATCCCGGGGAAGAGGTTTGGACTTCATCTCAGAGCCCGTGAGGAGCCATACAGAGGGTCTAGTGAGGGTGTGAAGTCCACACTGTGCTTGGGGATGGTCTCCCAGCCGCTGGGTAGGCCTGGTGTGTGCATTTTCAGAACAGCAGGATACTCCTGACACCTGCGCCTTGATCAATGCCTGCAGGTGTCACTTCTGACAGGGTCACAGAAAGGGCAATTACGTTCCATTCAGGTCAATTCAACTTAGTTAAATTTAAGAGTGTTAATTCTGCAGCTGGACAGACTCAGGTTTGAACTCTGGCTTTGCTGTGTCTTGGCTGTGTGGTTTTGGGTAAATCACTGAACTTCTCTGAGTCTCATTTTCCTCCTTTTATAGAATGAGGATAACACAAATCTACCTTGTGGAGTTGCTTTAATGGAGAAAAGATAGGCAAAGCACCAAGAACAGAGCTGTTGTCACTACTACTATCATTCTTTTCCTTACTCCAAGAAGCCATGTGCCAGCCAGAGCCCTAGGCACATAGAGGGCAGAGAAGTGTGATTATCGCCCCTCACTCAGAGGAGTTTGCAGTCAGAGCAGTGACGGGAACAAAGAGCAGACTGCAGGGGAGCAAGAGGAAGGGGCAATTTTTGCTGAGGAGGGGCTCACAGGAGGCTCCATGGAGGGAGTGGCCTGGGTGTTTGTTTTACTATAGGTATTATTATGTAAGTGTGGTAAAGCCACCAGGTCAGGATACAATTGGCATTGAAAGGATACTCACAGATCCCAGGGGGAGGAGCATAGTGTCACATAGGAGGTCGAGGGAGGGGAAACTGGGCAAGAGGCTTTACTGAGGCTTCCCTGGGAAGGAACAGGTGAGGCAGGGCCTGGCAGGGTTTGGGACTGGCTGGTTTGAGTCATTTCAGCAGGCTCTGGGGCATGTGGGCTGTCCCCAGTTGTCAGACACCTGACTCCAGGGTGATTAGGTGGTGGATGGGAGCCCAGAGTGTGAGAGCCCCATAAAGGATTTGGTTTGGGGGGGTGTGGGCTCTGGTTTGGTTGGTTTGCACGTGAGGAGTTGTTTACTGTCTCTGAGAATGGGCTGATCTTGAGAGGGGCAGTCCCTCCAGGGTCAGCCAGGCCCCAAATGAAAAGTCTCAGAATACAGAGAATAAAAGACTGGTTGATACAGCACTTTGGAGTGAAGGAAATGCCAGAGGGCAGAAGAGAATGCCAGGATATATTCACCTGGGCCAGGTGTGCACAGCTCCAGGCTTGAATGGTGCCATTCAGATGACAAATGACGCTAATACTCCCCACCCGCCTTCACCCCCTCCTCATTGCCTTCCCCCTACAAGGTACACCCTAGCAGCTGACAGGACTCAGAAAGTGTAGACACAGGTGAGTCTGGGGGAGGGGCTCACAGGGCCTGGTGTGAGGTGAGGCCAGAAAGGAGCTTTGGGACCAGATTACAAGGTCCTTGAGTGCGGGACCAGAGAGTGGGTTCTTTAGAGTGTGGGTAACAAAGACGCCAAGCCTTCTGCGAAAGGGAGTGACAAAGCTGACTTCTGACATTGGCTTTCTCTTCCCCTAGGGATGAGTTCCTCAGTATCCAAGCCCGACTTTGGATAAGGCCGTAACAGGTAATGGCCTGAGAAAAACCGGCAAAAATATTTTCTGTCTCTTTGAAACTCCCCCCACTTTTCTTGAGAACTGAAACCTGCATCCCTACCTCAGGCCAGGGGTTGGGGAGAGCAGGGAGAAGGCCTTTTACTCATAGCCTAGAGGTGCCAGTCCCCCAGGTGGGCGGCTGGTGGAGTTCACAAGCTTCGTCTTTGGCAGAGATGGGCCAATTGGAATAGTTAACCACAGTAGCCTAGAACTGAGGGGCCCTCCCTTTAAAAGCTTCGTATTAACATTTCTGCTTATGTTCAGGAAATTTGGGTTTTGAGAAGAGAAGGTCTACCATTTTTCCTCTTTTGCTGGCAAAATAATAAAAATTCTCTTTCCTCCTCCCCAAACAACTCATCCTCTTTCTCCTGAATCGGCCTCATGAACAAGTGCCAAGCTTCCGGTAACAAGGACACGTGACACTTCGACAGTAGAGTACAAGATTAGGCATGAGGAGTTAGATGCAGGGGCACTGACGCTGCCTCCTCTGCTTACCAGCTACTGCACCTTGGGGGAGTCACTCAACCTCCCTGTGCCTCAGGTTCTTTATCTGCAAAGTGGGGAAAAGTCACAACTACATCTCATGGAGATATTGCAAAGATTAAGTAAGATGATACGTGTCAAATGCTCAGCAGAGTGCCTGACATGCAATAAGTAGTCAAGAAATGTGGGATATTTTTTTTTCTGACATGTGGAATGTCTGACATTGCACATAATGTTTTTTAACAGTTACAAGTTTTCAATTATTAACATGCTTTTTATTTAACCACATACAACACAACACATGGTTGGATGAAACGTCTATATTTAATATCTAGTGATTTTCTCTTTTTCAGACTTTTATAGAGTGCGTGCATTTTGATTACATAGTTTGCTCTTGTACAGTTTGAGTCAAGGTTGTAAGTGTGCCCTTCACCCAGTTAGAGTGCATTGTACTCGTTAGATGTGAACTTACCCATCTCTCCCTCCCCTCCTTGATTTCCCCTACTTGATTTCCCTTGAGTTTTACTTTCATAAGTGTTGATCAATTAGTTCCAATTTAGTATTGAGTACACGTGGTGTTTGTTTTTCCATTCTTGCGAGATACTTCACTAAGGATGGTTTCCAGTTCCATCCAGGTTGTCACAAAAGATACTAGATCACCATTTTTTTTTTTTTTTTTTTTATGGCTGAGTAGTGCTCCATGGTATACATATAAGGAAATGTGGGCTATTTTTATTAGGCTTCCAAATTTTGGTTCCACTCCACAGGAGTTCTGAAAGCCAGACCCGGCCACCTTTGTAATCTGCTCTCAGGAGATGCTAGGGAAGGATCCATGGATCTCCCAGGGCCAGGTACTAACAGCTCTGTGAGAGAAGGTGACCCCTTTACGGGAGAGGACACTGGACTGGGAAGAGGGTAAGTAATTATAGAAGGTCCCGCAGCTGGTGTAGAGCCAGCACTTGTGCCAGGCTGACTCCTAAGCCAACCCCCCAAAAAGGAATTCTTACTTTTATGAATTCATTTTCTTTTTAAATTTCATACAACTGTGGGACATTCAGCTGGAAGGAGGCAGGAGGTGCTGAGGAGTCAGGCAGCCAATCCTGGCTCCAACACCAGCTCCATGCTCAGAAGGGCCCCACACTTGGTTTCATTTTTTTTTTTTTTTTTTTGAGACAGTCTCACTCTGTTGCCCAGGCTAAAGTGCAGTGGCATCAGCCTAGCTCACAGCAACCTCAGACTCCTGGGCTCAAGCAATCCTACTGCCTTGGCCTCCCAGAGTGCTAGGATTACAGGTATGAGCCACCACGCATGGCCCCATACTTGTTTTCATGCTCTGCTGTGGCTGTCTTGAAATTCTTAATAATTTTAAAACAAGGGGCCCCTCATTTCCCTTTTGCACTAGGACCAACAAGTTGTGCAGCTGGTTCTGCCTTGCCAGCTGAGTAACCCTGGGCATGTTCTTTAAATTTTCCCAGCCTCAGTTTCTCCATCTGTAGAATGAGGATATTAATTAACTATCCAAAAGGGAGGCCACAGAGCATAACTGTTAGGAACAAGGGCTTTGGAGTCAGACCTGGCTGGGAGTCCCAGTTCTGAAAAGAAAATGGCAGTCCCATTTTCTTTTCCATCTGTGTTTACTCACGCAAACATTTGCAACATTATTACCCATTTCAGAGTTGTATGAGATAATAAATGCAAACCACTTAGCTCTGTGTCTGACACATAATAGGCACATACATTTTTTGAGCATTAAATTATGTGGCTTTGTCTTCTCCAATTAAAAACAATTACACAGAGGCACCATTTAAAAAGAAACCAAATACAAACTCTCTGAACTCAATTACAAATATAAGGAATCCCCTCTCTTCCTTTATTACTGACCCTTTTCCATTTACTATATTTTATTTTCACAAGAGCATTTTATTACCTTTTAATTCCTACTAAAAAGAGATAACTACAAAAGGAAAGGAGGGAAGGGATAAATATCTCCACATCCATATCAAGGCCTTGCTCTTGCTGTTTGCTGAGCCTCTGCCCAGTATTCAGTCCCTGCCCTTCCTGTGGCAGCTTCTCCTTCTTCAGATCTGCAGGAAGAGACTTTGTAAAGGAGACCTTCCCCCACCTCCACTCCAGACGCCACCCTCCCTGAGAATTATTTACCTATTCACTTATGTCCATGCTTTGGGGCATGACTTGTACATCAGTGTGCAGTGCTTGGCACATAGTAAGTGCTCAACAAATATCTATGAAATGAGGCGTGATCAGATGTATAAAATTCAAAACACACACACACAAATACATACACACACACACTCTCTCTCTCTGGCCCCACCCCTCAATTGTGGCTGCCAAAGGTAAGGAAGGCAATCATCTGAAACCCTGGGAGTCTTTGTTTCTGTGTGCATGGGATGGTACACCTTGCCTGTCAATCATCCACTTATCCCCAGCCAGCTACCAAAGGATAGACAGCCACGCATTAAAATGGGAAAGATTTAAGACATGGCTGGTGTGTGTGTGTGTTTGTGTATGTATGTATGTTGCTGTGTGTGTTGCTGTGTGTGTGTGTACATCCCCACCCCCGCCTAAACTGGAATTTCTGTGGGCAAATATGTGTTTTGAAACTGCACTTACAAATGGCTCCAATCTTGGAAACCACCACATATTTTCAACCTTTTTAGTCCACCTAGACATTCTCAATAAATTTCAAATGAAACAAATAGAAATTTGTCCTCAAATTTTGTCTTGCTCATGAACTTTTTTTTAGTTTCCTGATGACAGAGGAGATTTAATTTTGCCCCAAATCAACACTGTGGTGACTGACTCCTCAACCTAAGGAGAGCCTCACATCTTCCCTGGCAGACCTCAGAGCTGTGCACACAGGCAGACGCTTTGGGGCCTTCTTCCGGGAGCACCTGGGAAACCGAAGGCAGCTCCTTGCTGAAGCCAAGGCTAACGCCAGGCCCTTCTCCTGGTGGCTCCCTGCCAATCAGGAGAACCGGTGCCAGCAGGTGAGGACGACACGTAAAGACAGCTCACTGAGGAGACTACATCGGAGAGATGACCCAAACCTAAGGAGGGTCAGGGCGAGGGCGTGTCGCAGAACAGTGCTGCTCACTGTCGTCTACAGACTGGGTCCAGCCCCTCAACTGCTTGTTACAGGTCTGTGATGAGGTAAGCATAGAAACCAAGAGTAAGCATTTGGAAACTTTTATAGCAATCTGACAGAGTAATTTTATAGTTATTGAGTGTCATAATAATAAAAACATTGTGCTTGTATTTTATATATCTTTGCTTTCATTTTGTTTTTCTAGAAATCCACTTCTACTTTAATTTTGTAAAGTATTGGCCCATGACTGATTGTGAGAAAACGCTGGTCCTTCGTTACAGGTAATTTGAGAAGCACTGCTCTAGATAACACCCTAACAAAACTGTTTCCTAAAACCTACTTCCAAAGCCTTCAAGTCTAGGAGTCTAAACTTCAGAGCATTGCAACATTTTGCCCTATATACCCAAAGGACCATTAGGGCCTCTTGCTTCTGAATTTTAGATGGCTCTCAAGGTGAACATCTCCCCTACTCTAATCTTATGGCCATTATCACTTCTCACCTGGACCAATCACCATGACAACCTCCTACCTTACCTCTCTTTATCTCTCTACTCTATGTTGGTCACCACTGCCTGGCCACAACAATTCCAATTCCTCTTCCAGGAAATTCCCCAAGATTGTTCCAGCCCAGACTGGGCTCTCTCCTCCCCGGATTCACAGGCCTTGCAATCTACATCATCTGTGTGGGCTCACACTGTACTTCTCAAACTCCTGTCTACAGACAGGTATGAGGTCCTAGCTGGCATCAGGAAAATCACCTGAAAAACTTCTAAAGACTGTTTCTGCGCTCCACCTCGGGAGATGCCAGTGGAAAGTTTGGAGGGGGAGGTCCTTTAATCTGTCATTTGAATCAGCCCCCAAAGTGATCTGGATGCACAGGCAGACTTGGAGATCACGAGCCCAAACAATACTGGGCAATGAACTTCCATCACTTCTCTCACCATATTCATGAGTCTCAGCAGTTAAGGGAGGAGGCTGAGAAAGGGCCCATGCCTTGCTATCCAGGATGCCCAGAGGGAAATCTGTTTGCAGCCTGGAAACTGATCTAGCCGGGTGGGACTTCACACCAAATGAGTTTAGAACAGGCTTTCTTTTTCTTTCTGTTTTTTTTCTTCCTTCCTTCTTTCCTTCCTTCCTTACCCCCACCCTCCTCTCTCCCTCCCTCCCTCCCTCTCTCTCTTTCCTTCCTTTTCCTCCCTCCCTTCCTTCTTTCCTTTATTCCTTCCATCCTTCCTTTTACATTGTGCAGGCCAGAGTCCCAGAAGGATTACTGATGCAGGATCCAGGGATCTCAATGGAGAGAGAGCCATTTCACTGAGCCATTGGTTCACTGGACTATTGCTCCTCATTGTGATTCCTCCCAGTAGGAGTATATATCCCTGCCCCATTGATCTGGGGTTTGGCCATGTGACCGGCTTGGACCAGTAGAATGACAGTGGACAGTTCTGATGGGAAGATCTTAAAAGGCTGTGACCAATGTGTAAAATGACCCTTGGGCTCCCAACTTCCCTTGGTAGGACGTAGGTTGAGGGAGTTGTTCAGCTGCCAAAGAGGACATATTCTCTAATGCTGTCTTTAGATTTGGTCAAGATGGATAATGGAAATGGAAGGAGCCAGAAGTAGTGGAGAGCAATGGAGAGAGGAGCTATATCCAGAGTGCAGAATCAGGGCCCAATCAAGACTCTTCCTTCCCCCCAGGGTCAGGACCTTGTGCTTTGTCCATGGGACTGCAGGATTGCTGTGCAACAGTGACTGCTGTGTCCTCCTGTTGTCCTCCTTCTGAACCTGAAGGGGAGTGTGTCCTGTTACCCTGTTCCTGATTCTCCATTGTATGTTGCGTATGTGTACAGTAGATTATTTTATTTTATTTTATTTTATTACTTCATAGGTCGCCAGATCAAAAGAAGCCTCATCTGGACCTTATATATACCATGAGACTTTGGACTTTGAGCCTGATGCCATGATCTGAAGAGAATTTTGAGGGTCTTGGGGAAGGCACAGGTGTATTTTTACAAGCACAAGGGAGAGAACACTTGTGACTAAGAGAGCCTGGGTTATTCTCAGTAACTTTGGGTTTGGCATGTGACTTGCTTTGACCAATGGCATGTGGGCAGAAATGAGAGTGGCTAGCTCTGAGTAAAGGCTTTAAGAGGCAATACATATTTCTACTCATTCTTGTAAGCTTCTGCCTCTGCCATAAGAGCTTTATTTACCAGACAGGGGCCACTTATCCAGCCTGGGTTCTAGAATGAGACGATGGAGTGGATACACAGTCCCTCTGCAGCCCGGAGCACTGTCACAGAGCAACAGCTCTGCAACCAAACCACAGAGCACAAATAACAGTGGGTGATAAATAAGTCTTCTTTGTAAGCTGCTGAGATTTGGGGGACCATTGGTTACACAGCATAACCTAGTGGAGACTGATGAATAGGTCTGACTAGTCTAGCCAAATTGGTCCTGAGGATCTTGCAAGCATGTTGGAGAGAGAAAACTTCTGAAAACATCATTGATAAAGAAGTTTCCTTCAGGAAGCTTACAGCATGTGCTGAGATCAAGATCAAGAATAAGGATCCTGAACCAAGGAAGGGAGTGCTTCTAGAACTGCTGGAATGGGTTGACATAGGCATGGACATAGAGCTGGGGGTCAGTGGGATCTGGATGGGGTTAGACAGTCAGGAGTCCACACTTGATCATAAAGAAATTGGATCTGAGTCAAGCTGGTCAAGAATTCTCTTTAATGAGGCAGTCTAGGAAGTTTATATCAGTAGCATTTAAGATGACTACACAAAGTACTTGTGTTTATTTAGCATACAGCAAACTGTGTCTGTTTCTCATTCACAGGAGGGGCTTGGCCATCCCTAGTTCATCCCGGGGCTGCACTTCCTTGAGCTGGAGGAAAAGCCCCCTTCAGGGATCAAGGGACAGAGAAGGATGCTGAGGCTGTGGGGCCGTCTCTCTCCCCACTCGACCACCATAAAACTCCATGCCTCGAAGGACTGAGGCAGATAAGCAGTTCCCTTTGGGACCCTCTCCTGGGCTTCATTTCCACCCGGCTGTGCTCTGTGCCTCATACACATTGAAGATTTTCAGTTGATCATATAAATACAATTGAATGCCAATTCTGAGTCAGATGGGCCATTATCATTTCCTACCCTTTCATGCATAGTCTGTCTTTCATGGTACTATGCTGGTTTCTGAGTATGAACTTATATCTGTGATTGTTTGTCTGCAACTGCTGACCCCTACTCCCCATCATAAGTTCCACAAGAGCAGGGACTGTATCTATTTTGTTAGTTTTTAACTCTCCAGTGCCTGATGCAATTTCTGGAGCATAGTAGATTCTCTCTAAATGTTTGAGGAATGAAGGACAAGGGTGCTTTATGAAAGGTGCTTGTGCCCAGGTCCTGGGGCTCAGGGAGTTAGCTGGCCCTCTTGCTCTGGCTGGGCTTTCTTCTCTTTGCATTCCCTGGATTTGCCTGCTTACTCCAGCCCTTCTGAATTGAAGATTTGGGCTTTACTCTATATGCTGCTTCTCCAGGCCCCTCAGATCCACATACAGCCCCTGGGAAAGTTCTGTTTTGCTCCATGCCCAGCTCAGGCACCTGAGACTCTGCATCCCAATCCTCTAGGCTCCCGCGTGCTGGAAGGGTTCCATTCTATTCTGCATGGTTTGTTTATGCCAGGGTGAATGCCTTGGTTCCCCAGCAAGTCTCTGATCTTGCTAGAGTCAAGCACCACCTCGTTTAAGCCTGTGACAACATCCCCTTTCCTTTCACCCTGGACTTACACTTTCCGGTGGGCAGTGAGGTCAGCAGGCAAAGCTGAGGTGAGCCATACGCTGTTCAGAAACCCACCCCCACCCAGAGCCTGGCTGCTGCTTTCTCCCAACCCCTTCAGCCCTGAAGATCCTCAGCTCCCAAACAGAAGCATGCCCTGCAGAACTGACGCTGGAAAGATGCAGAAGCCAGGCAATTTAGAGCAGCCCTTCTGGAAGATAATTTCTCCAAGGGGGAAATCATTAACTCAACCAACCAGGAGTACTTTCTCTTGGATGTACAGAAATTCTTCTTTCTTATGACCAATAAACGTGAGCATTTTCTGGGCAATTTTCTTATCTCGTGACAAATGTATTATTGGTGTGAGACGGAGCAGCTGTTCTTTAAGAATTTTTACTTTTATGGCTCTGAAAAACACTCACAATTGAATAGTATAGGTTTTCATGTACACAGTTTTCAGCATTTTTGAAAAGATGGCTGCTGTATATTTTGTCATACTCTAGCTGCATCTCTTTAATCTATCAGTCATACACAACTTCAAAGCTTATATTTTTAAAAAATGAAATGACCATAGCTCTAGGTAGTACCAAAGTGCAGGACTTCCCATTTCACTGAACAGTATTCTAGAGTTGGAAACAAATTCTCACCTCTTCAGGTAACACAGCCCAAATCCTCCGAGTCTGTTGCATACATTGAGATCCTTGAGTCAACATGTGTGAGGCAGTAACCTCACAGGGCGGGTGGTATGAGCCATCACGTCACACAGGATTAGAAAGGTACTTGGCAAAATTCATCTTGGCCCTCAGAATGCCTGCAGACTTTGGCCCACTAAATCTACTCTTAAGTAAGCTAAAATTCAGACATAGCCTTTTGCACAAAGGGATTCACCAATGCATTAAAAAGAAAAATGGAACCATGCTAGTGCCTGGCATTTACACAGCCCTAACTACACGACACGGTCAAGCACGTTTGAATACACCTCCCTACGTGAAGTTGCTGAAAGGGTGGTGAGGTTTTATGACGGGGGAAAACACATATGACATAAAAGTTAAGTGGAAAAAGAGCAGAAAGTTTAAATGACGATGCATGAAGGGAGAAAACTATGCCATAATATTGACAATACTTCATTAATTGGATTACAGGGAATTTTTATTGAGATTACTATTTCTTGATCATTTTCACATGAGCATGAAACACTTTATGATTTTAAAAAATTACATTAAAATGTCATAGTGACCCAATTGCCACTTATTACCTCAAGTTCTCTAATAGAATGAGAGCTCATAAATCCTGCCTAAAAAATAAATCCTTCCCCTTTGCCCGGGGGTGCTCACCTGGGAGACAGCCCGCCTTTTCCCTTTGTCACAAAGGGCCCTGATGGCACATGTGAGACCCACTCACAAATCAGACTGGGAGGGCTTCGTCTGGCCTTTGGTGAGGAGCGTTGTTAGAAATCCACAGAGGCTAAGACTCTGAAGGGCAAAAGCCTTGGGGTCTGAGAAGGGAACAACACTGTCAATATTGGCTTCTGGGTCTGGAGTCTGGGAGAAGGGCTGGGTTTGCTGAGAAGCTCACCAAAGCTGGGAGATCCAGCATGTGTGAGGCTGTCACTAACCAAACCTCCCAGCTGGACGGGGTCCCTGCTCCTGGCCTGCATGGTCCTGCCTGTCTGAGGCTGGCTGCTGTGGCCGGGATGCAGAGTCTCAGGCCAGAGACAGGCACTGGCACTGGGGGATGCCTCAGAGGGCAGCAAAGCCTTCCTGGCTCTGTCCTCCAGCAAAGGCCTGGCTGCTGTTGATAAAACAGACTAGCCAAATAACTCACTTGTCGTAAATTGGCTGAAAGTGAGGTCACATTTTACTCTAAATATCAATGTCCACGTTGTCAGACATGCATCCTCCTCAGAATGTGTTAGTTCTTAGAGGCTCCAGACAGGCTCCTCACATGGGTCCCACAAGCCTCCCTGGGCTTCCACTCTTGCCAGGGCCACTGCCCGTGCTCTGCTCATGTGGCCTTGCCTTGCCAGGGGACACTGCACTGTGGAGCTCTGAAGGCACCCAGGCCACAGGGCCCGGGGCGGGCTGGGCTCCACGGAAAGGGAACCTCCCTGCTGAGGCCCACTTTGTTCCTTTGGGCCATCTGAGCTCTGGTTATTTTGTCCATTTCCTCACAGAATCTCTCTAGAAAGTTCTGTCTACTTAATTCACAGTCCATGTTGGAAATCTCCTCACATTTCTTATAATCACTAACAAGGAAACAAATACCAGTCCTTCTACCTCATCATCCAGCTTCTTCCAAAACCTTCCTCTGCAACCCAAGGCCCACGTCCTGTCAGTCACAGAGCCAGAGATGTGGAGAAGATGCAGTAATTAAGCAGTAAGCTCTCTCGGGCACACCCCTCACTACCCCTCCCCAGCGCTGCCCCCTTCCCCACTCCCCAGGGCTCCTGGCTAATTGTATTCACCCCTCAGACCTCAGCCTAGGTGCTGCCTCCCCAGGGAAGCCTTTCTAGGCTGGCCGCCTTCCCTGGCCGGCCGAGCACAGTAGGTGCCCCTGCCCTCTGCTCTCACAGCCCTGGGCTTCCCTGGGCACTGCCCTGACTGCCCTGTGTTGGAGTTACCTGCTCACCTCCCTGCCTTCACCCACCTCTGCTCCAGCTCATGCTCCCCAGGGACTCACCTGGCCTGGCACAGAGTAGGCTTGGCAGGAAGTTTCCTGAGTTGAACGGAAGCTTTGCGAGCTTTGCAGTTGGGCGAGGAGCACAGCTGTTCCTCTGTGTGGTTACGGTCGGGTCAATGCTCCAAGCCCCTGAGTGGGCACTTTATGGGTCACACTACACCCAGCAATGTGAAGCCGGGGCTTCCGGGCAGACCATGGCCAAGTCACATTTTGGTCCTGTCCTCCCTCTGCTTGGAGCCATGTGAGGCGGATACAGGGAGAAGGGAGCACTATTCTACTCATTTTAGATGAGGACAACTGTGGCAAGGAGGGGAGGGGTGCTTGCTGCGGTCACACTCATCAGAGAAGCCAAGTCTGGTTGGTATGAGGATGATGGCACAAGTGCCCGGGCTGGCTGGGGCTGCCCTCCCACCAATAACGCAGAGAGCAGCAAGGAAGCCACCATTTGATAGGCCCTTTCTGGGCCTCTTATGTGTGTTATCAACCTGCACTGCATCCGTCCAAGGTAGGGAACAGGAAGGCCATTTCACCACTGAGGCAACTGAGGCTGAGCTGTCTAACGACCTGCCCAAGGCCACACAGCCAGCGAATAGCACTGAGAGGCTGGCCAGACCCCCAAGACCACTTCAGTGGCTTCCTTTGTTTTCCTCTTCTTTCATTTCCCTCACGATAGTCTTAATTTAGTTGTTCCTACATGCCAGGCACAATTTTGCCTTGTGACAACCCTCCAAGACAGGTACTGTTATTAGCCTCATTTCACACATGCCACCTGTGAGGGTGCAGAGAGGTTAAGTGACTTGTCCACTGTCCCTGAGCCAAGGTGTAGTGGAACTGGATTTTAACACGGCCTTCATGACTTCAGAACCAGCACTCTGAAGCCCTACTGTCTTCTGACTCGCTGCAGGGAGACGTTCTAGCCCACTGCAAATATTGCCAGTGGAGGAGGGCGTCGGCTGACTGCGTGGCAAGGGGCAGACCAAGGGCCACGGAGAGACGAGGTCGAGGGTGGGGTTCTGAGTCAGGAGACCTGGATCCAGCCATGGTTCCACTCTCAGCATCTGCATGTCCTTGGGCAAGCCCTGTCACCTTCTTGAGCCCCAAGAGGTCAGCTAAAAAACCAAGGGATGGATGGCCCTGTCATCCTGCACGAAGGCAGGTCCCAGTGGTGGGCCTGAGTGACAGGAGTGACGCCCCTCCCACCCCACACCACCTACAAGCCATGGTCCTCTCTCAAGGCTGCCTTGTACTCAATTACACATTTTCTTTATATCGTGGAGGAAGGGTTCTAACTTCAGAATTTCCCTCAAAATAGTTTTCCTCCAATGGTCTTGAAAGATGGCAGTGCTCTCCTTTTCTTTGAGATGCCTTATAAGAAACTGGGCAGGAGCTCTGTGTCTGCAGACAGATGGAACTGCCTGGGTATTACTAGCTGTGTGGTAAAAGTACTAACCTCAATGTCCTCACCTGTAGGATGGGAAAATAACAGCTTTCAGGGTGTGGTGGAGAGTAAACAAGCATGTGCATGCAATGCCCTCAGATAGGGTTTGGCAAACAGTAAGTGCTTAGTTAGTGGTGATTATTATTATTATCACTAGAGTCTGCTCACACCCTTTTCCCCTTCAGGGCTGAGATTATTGGACCCAGAAAACCCCCAAAGCCCATTTTCCTCTAGGCTCAGCCACAGGGGAGACAGGTCGAAGCAGGCTCGAGTGTGGGCGCTGTTATCCAGCAGGCCTTTAAGCACATTAGGACACCACCGAGTGGGTAAATCAGCATCCAGTACAGAGCCCTGTGTTGCATTGTAGCGATCGGCTATGTCAGTGATGTCAAAACAGGTCATTCTTCACAGAGGGGTGCTCCATGGGGTCCTCCTCCGGGAGCTCGGTTGCTCGCTGGGCAGATCTGAGCACACCTGGAGCGGCTGCCCTGGGGTCACACTGCTGCAGTCAGGGGAGTTAAGGCCTCCATGATGGCTTTTCCAATTATTTGGGTGAAAATGCTCCATTGTGATTTTAAAACTTGGAATAAAGGGGACTAAAAAGAGCTATTGTTCTCTGAGCCCACAACCAGTGTGGTTCTGTGCAAGGCGCTCCCCTGGCAGCCTTTCATTTAATCCTCACGAGAAGGAGTTTACATCTAGGGAAGCCGGAGCCAGACTGGAGTGATTCCTTCCACCAAGGCGGCAGGTGAGCTAGAGCTGAGCTGGGATGTGCTTCTCCCACCCGACTCCACGTCTCCCTTTGGTCCCATAAAGTCCAGGACATAATGCTTGAGCCAACAGCTCTACTCAATTCTATGGAATAGAATTAAATGTGTGTGTGTATTCATTTGTATGACAGTGCCTATTTTCCCAATGTAATCATCGCATTATTTGCACAGTGATTTAAATTTTGCGAAGTACTTCTACACTAGAACCTCACTTGGTCTTAACAATCCTACAAAATAGTTTGGCCAGAGATTGTGATTCTTAATTTACGGTTAAGGAAGCCAAAGCTCAGCCAGAGAAATGGCTTAAGCAGAGCCTCTGGCCAGATCATGACCGAGCTGAGGCTGGAGTCCAGCCCTTCTCACCCAAGCCCAGCTCCATCTCCACTGTCTGTACCCGACTCCAGCAGCCCCCCAAGTCAACACTGCCTTCCCCAGGGTGGGGTTCAGGGCACGTGCTTGGAAAGGGGACGAGGGGCAGGGAACTGGAGGAAAAATGTGGAAGGAAGGGAGGGAAGGAGAGGTGGCTGGAGCACAGGAGACAGGGAGAGGAGAGGCTGCTGTGCAGAGGAGACAGTCAGGGGACAGGACAGAGACAGAGGGCGGAGGAGGAAGCAGCTGGGCCCTGGGGAGGAACCTCAAATAAAGCCAGTGCTGTCCTCTTGACTGGAAGGGTAGATGGTTATCTTTCATGCGGAATTCTCTTTGAGGGAAAGGTAGAGTCTTCCTGCTCTGGTGTGAGGAGTCACACTTGGGGCTGGCATCTTTGGGCTTGAAGCCTGACACCAAATCTCAAGCTCACCTTGTGTTTCTCTAGTTCATGAGATAACCAGAGGCAAATGTGGGCTCAGGAAAATGGTATCTGAAAGACAGGTGTTATTCAAGCACGCCAACTTTGTCCCCTTGCCTGTGGGGTTTCATGAGATCTGCCTGCAACTCTAACCTCCTTGCTGTCCAGTACTTTAAACTGGCTTTAGGATAAATACATGACTTTAGATACTTTTCAGGAAATGCACCACTTAAAAGCACACTCGGGAATAACCATCCCTTTCAGCTGGTCTCCTTTCCCCCAGTCTCTGCACTCCAGACACCACCTGTGCGGGTGGCTAAGGAGCCCGTCTTCCTTAAGATCCCCCCGACCACATGCAGGCAGGAAAGTCTCTGGGCCCCCACTGCCCTCAGGACAACACAAGAGGAGCCCCCCACCCCATGTTCTGGTCCTCGTTGGCCAGTCCTGTCTTCCCCACTTTCCCCGGCCACATTGTGCTCCTTCCCACCTTCCCAGCATGGGCTCCCTGGTCTGGAATTCCCTACCTCTCCATGCTAGGACTAGTGTCTTTCTGGATGTGGTCCAGGAGCACCTCCCATGGGCCCTTGCCCGGTGCAAGGTTAAGTGTATCCTTTGTGCTCCCATAGTTCTCTCCACCACAGCTTCTGCCCTCAGTACTGCCATCATCTCTTTCTATGCCAGAAGCCCAGGCACGTCCTGTCTCTGTGTCCCCAGCCTGTAGCCCACGGTGGGCCTTCAGTAAAGGGTGAACAAATTCACTCCCAAAGTATTTCCCATGTAATGCGCACATCAACTTCAGTTTCTCTCACAATGCCAATAATTAAGAGTAAACGAATCTCAACCAGCAACTCTCCTGCTGCTGTCTTTTCAACACAAAAAATGTTAGACACACCCTAGGTGTCTAGGAAGTATTTTCTGCATGACCTTCTTATTCAAAGTGAAGTCCATAGACCAGCAGCATCCAGGCCTACCCCAGACTCACTAAATCACCATCTGCATTTTACCCAGGCCCCCAGCTGACGCCTGTGCACAGTCAGGTCGGAGAAGCAGTCCTCTGAAAGGTACCTCTCGCTCTTCCTTCCTAATGAAGGCCCATTTGTAGGATGGCGGATACACTTGAGACAATTTGATGCACCTGGTGGAAACATTTGAGACAATTTGATACACCTGGAGAACTATTCATTGCCCCCCACCCCCGCCAAAGAACAGACAGGAGATTGTTCAATTATGTGGCCGCATCTCCCTTTCTTTTTATTTTGAATAGGACACTTCATTGTGAAGGTAAAAGGAACAGGAGTTGGTTGGCCCATGGGAAAAACCCTTCTAATGGCTGGCTGGGTGAGCGAGTCCTAGTGGCTTGCCACTGAGCAAGGCGTAATCTGCTGCATGGGCGCATGCGCCGGGCCGGGGGTGAGGAGGCGGAGATGGGCTCCTAGCGGCTGGAGAGCAGAGCCTCCGAGCCAGAGTGGCAGGATGTCTGGGCAGCAACACGTATGGGAAGAAACGGTGAAAGGCCACCAGAAAGTCTCCCGTGGCTCTCTTCAAAGGGAAATTGTTCTCCGTAAAGCAACAGTGAAATACTGAACTTTGGGTCCAGACTGGCAGGAACAGGTAATGAACACAAAATCTGACTTGCAGCAACAAAAGGGAAAAGGTACCTTGTTAAGTGTTGTGGGAGACAATGTTTCCAGCTTGGCATGCAGAAAGAGATGGGCCAGGGGATTAAAACGAACAATAAAGAGAAACATAAATAAGGGGTATATTCCTCCAAATAGCATAACAAAATCAAATAAAAACTAAGCAAACAAAAAAACCCAAACTAGCAACTGCATTACAAATAATCCTCTAAGGAACAGGTTAGCCCCCCTGTGCAGAGAGCCAGCAGGAACACATGGGTCAGCTCCGTCTCCAACACTATGGCCACCATCACCCCGGCAGCCTCCAAGGGCCCTACATCCTCTGCAGTGCTCTGCTCCATGAGAGGACGGAGTTCCTTCTCCAAATCCTCGTAGCACACACAGGCCCAGGCTTGGCTGGTTTTAACCAATTGCAAGAGGGAAGCAAACACTAGGAAGACTGCAAATCCAGACAGCTGGCTTGAGAGCCGGGACACACGCCTTTAGCATGCGGCCTGCTGCAGGTGCACCTCTTTCCTGGTTCCTAGTATAATCTTTCATCTCTGCCGACTAGAAGTACCTCTAATCACACCACGAGTTCTCAAAGCTCAGAATAAAACAAAGAGATGGAGTCCTCCCTTCTACTCACACAGGTCTGGTTCATGCTTTGAGCCATCTTCTTCCCTGGCCACATGAAAATAGGAGTGTTCCCTTCAGCAAAGTTCCACCTATCCCTGCAGAGTGAGCTGGCCCTTACCACCTGTTAAGAATTACCATCTCAGAACACAGCCAAGAAGACAAAGCCCCTGCAAGAGCAAGACACGTGTGCCTGGCTCCTGGGGTTGTTTTCTGGGTGCACAGCCCCTGCCTGCCCCTGCTGCCAGCTGAGCACTGGGAGTCCCCACACCACCCACTGGGGAGTGATGCCAGCAAGCAAGCTTTTAGTCCACAAGTAGGTGGTGGATGGGAAATTCAGTGCCAGGGGCCTCGAGGAATGTGGTTCTGCCCTCAGGGATCCCATATCCTTTCTGAGAAGACAAGACTAACCCAGAGAAAAAAGACAGAAATTAGAAACCATAGCCCTAGCAGACAATGCTTTGGTCAGGTCTGAAAGGCAGGTGGCAGCAGAGCTAGGGCCTGGGATGTCCTTCCGTGCACAGCTGGGTAGGGCCACCAGCACACGGGGGAAAGCCTCACGTCCTGTACTTAGAGGGGATTGTTGTGATGGAACACGGGGGCCACTGCCCTGGGGCATCACTGGAGTCTGGGGGCAGGTCCCTCATGGGCCCTGGGAAGGAGGAGAAGACTCTAGCTGTGAGCAGGGTCCCTGGCTCTGAGACAGCTCCCCGGGAGAAGCTGGCTGCAGCAAGGGCTGGGGGACGTGCTGATTAGGAGCGCCAGGAGGCGGGCGCCCTCATGGTGATGGATTGCATTCCCTGTGCCGCCATCCCCTCCTGCCGGAAGGGAAATGACTTAGAACAGGTGCAAGAATTCAAACTGCCAAACTTCGTTTGCTTGGTAACTCAAGTTGTCTGTGAGCAGTCAGTTTGGGAGGGGCCTCTGTTCTCCAGGGGAATTACAGGGAATCACGTCTGGCAAAGGCACACAGCCCCCTCTCAGCTGGGCCTGAGGCACCTGGGCTCACTGCAGCTCCTCACCCTGGCATCAAAACCTCAGCGCACCTGTCACAGCCCTCTCTGTGAGTCACACTGCCTTCCTCACATTGTTCACTGGCACCTTGAATGGCCTCTCCTCTCTGTGCACCTCTCCCATCTACAAAGTGCAGGATTCACTCCACACTTGTTCCAAGAAAAGCCAACCTTTTCCCCCAGGGCATCTGATGACCTCTCATGGTTAGGGGCAGACTGCGCCCATCTGCAGTTAGCAAAGAAGCCAGCAGACCGCCGTTCACTCCAGTTTGCTGCGCAGAGCTGAGAGAAGGGGCTGGACAAGAGACACACATCTGGACCAGTTGTGGTCAGTTCTTGCCTGGAGAAAGGTGCACTTCAGCTAAGAGGCTGCAGCCCTGACCAGGGGTAGAAGAGAGAACAGGTTCCAAGATGGGAGGGTCAGAGTTGAGGGTTTCCAAGTGGAGGAATGAAGCGGACTGGTATGCTGGAGGGAGGAGAGAAGGTCGCTCTCCAACTCTGGGGTCCAGGAAAGGAATTTCAGGAAGGCACTGTGACCATTGCCACACATATGAGAGGCTGGAGGGCTGCCTATCTTCTGAAAGCCCAGCGGGCAATGACTGGAAGAGGACTTAAGGGCTGTCTACAGTGGGCAAGCTGGAGGGAGGAGAGTCACTATGCAGAGGCCTGTGTCAGCTTCTGCCACTGCAGGCTGGCCAGCTGAGGCAGCAAAGCCACCACGAAGTAGTCGATTCTTTTGTTACACATGTTTAAATCACCTTGCCTGACATGAAGAACTGGTGCAAGGAATTGCCTCTTCCCTCTTTTCTTTGTTCTACAGAATGCTACATTTTTCACCAAGGTCTCGCTGACGATTCCTCCATCCATTTAACACTTGCCGAGTGCCTGCATCGTGCCTGGCCCTGCGCTGGGCACTGGAGACGTAACAGCAAATGAGTGCCATCCTCACCCTACAGGAGCTCACTGTCTGGAGCTGCAAATAGCATTGTGCACTATAGGGTAGGTGCTCAACACAGCCTTCCCATGCTGAATTAAACATCATGACCGAGTTTTTCTGTGCATACTTTTAACAAGTACAAATTCTGTTAGAAAATTACATTTAAATATAGGAATAAAAATGTAATCACAAATCTGTAGGTGCCTCATTTGTCAAAGACAAAAAGAACATGGGGACTATTTTTCAGATATGGCTTTGTATTTTGCTTTTCCCACTTAAAATCTCATCATGAGCATATTCCATGCTTAGAAAGCTTATATATCCTATCCAGCCTTTCTCTTCCAAGGCCACATCTTCATTGGGGCTAATCCTTATTAGTTAAAAATAAAACAAGGTGAGTTCTTCTTTACTCAGATTTTCATTCATGCATTCATTCATTCAATGTGTATTTCCTAAGCACCTACCGCTGAGGCCCAACACTGTGCTAAACCTGAGAAATTCAGCGGTGAACGAAACAGAATCCTGCCCTCAGGTCCTTAAGTCTAGTAAATGATCCCAACCAGACCTCAGGCTCCCTGAAGTTGGGAAAACCTAGTTTCCCACTCTGGCTTGTCCCTATTCCTATGTCTCTTGCTTGTTCCCAAATGGACTGACATAAAGATGACTCCACTTTGTTCTTCACCTCTCATGTGTCTTACCTGTGGCTCCTCCACTGAGCGTTTCATCTTTCCTACTTTGTTCAAAGGCAAACAACTCTGGCTCTCTCCAGAGGTGGAATAAATTACACCCTCCCACCTTTCTAGTTTAAAGTTTAAGGGAGATCATGTTGTACAGG
This sequence comes from Eulemur rufifrons, assembly GCF_041146395.1. Lineage (NCBI taxonomy): Eukaryota > Metazoa > Chordata > Mammalia > Primates > Lemuridae > Eulemur > Eulemur rufifrons. The sequence continues at coordinate 116,318,707 of NC_090989.1, forward strand.
GGAGGAATGCTTTGAGAGCTGCCTTCTGAAGGGAATGATCCCAGGTCTCTCCTCAGGCACAGGTGTCCTTACTCTGTACCAGGAGGTCCTGCCAAGCTGAGCCTGGTGAGTCGGATTAGGGATGAATGCCTGACTAAAAGGAGGCACCCACTCAAGATCTGGCCAGGGGCCTAGAGGGCAGCCTGGCATCAGTCCACTCAGTAGGGATGTGAGTGACTAACACAGACTCTCCAGAGGAATTTAAGAATAAAATATATGAGGAAGAGAGAGATAAAATGAATATAACAGGGACCCAGAAGCTTAAAGACACACCAAAAGAAAGCAGTAAGCTGAAGACACAAAGGGGGGTGGCCCCACGAAGCACCGTGGGCTCTGAGTTAGCAGTAGCCTGCAACATCTTCAACCCACGAAGCAGAGACAGGGAGTAGCTGGGCAACCGAAGTGGTGGCACAGAGATAACTCTAGGTCTCTGCTTGGCCACCAGACCTATTGGCATCACCACTAGAGCTATTATTCCATAAACCACTCAATTCTCTGTAAGATCCATCTCGGCAGTAGTCCTTACCTTCCTGAGTTTCTCTAAGCTCAGGGATGAACCCCATCATCTAAAGGTGACCTGAACATTTGCTGTCTTTGCATCCTGAAAGATCTCTACGCTGACACAAAAACCCACCTCCATCCAAAGCTATTGCTTCTTTGTTTTCAGATTCAACATTTTAGAAACTTTTAATCCAGAGGCTGGATTCTGGCTCCTCCATCTCTGCCTGCACGTGCTCTGTGTGAGCACAAGGAACACGAGGACCTTCCCCAGGTGTTGAGCAGTGATGCAAAACTTGAAATGCATCAGCTAGCCTCAGCACCCTTGGATGAAGTGAATAGGCTTGCTGGCAATTTCTCCTGAAATGCTGTGAGATAATTACTATTGATTCAAAGATGTCATGAGATTTGAAAAAGGGAGCTCTGGACAAACTGTGCACATGACATTAGACGAGATGCCTCTGCCATTTTTAGCTGTAAAATGGGGATAATATATCACATAAGAGTTGGGAGAATAAACAAGCTACTCTATTTCTTGCAGCAAAGTGATGGCACTTTAAGAATTCCTCCAGTTACGTTTTATAATGATTTAAAGACAAGTTAAGCACCTTCTACAGAGCAGGACAAGCTGCCTTTACACAACAAGGCTGATAAAACCAGGCCCACCTTGCCAGCCGGGCTTGCAAACTGGCTTCACGTCCACCTGCACCAGGGTGTCCTGAGCAGCAGGCTTCTGTCCACAGTCGTAGGCGGTGACCAGGATCTCATACTGGCGTTGTTTGTCATAGCTCAGCTTCTCTGTGTTCCTGATGTTGCCTGAGAAACACGGACATTCAAAATCATTTCAGGTCAATTTAACCACAATGTACTTCTTCAAAATCCCTCCTCCATTCCACCAACCTTCACAAGAATGAAGTGACCCATTTCCTTATCTCTTTGTGCCTCTTTGAACAAACAAGGGCCAATGGCAGTGTGGCTTCTGCCTGTGGCCTCCTTGTGCTTTAGTGGCAGATTCCTGGGAACCATTGGCTGGAGCCACCCAGCTGGGCAGTGGTACTGCTGGGGAATTCTGCGCACACACCTGGACTCCAGCTGGCCTGTATTTATGGGTAATGGGTCACCAGCAAACTTCCTCCTAAAGTGCACCCATGTGGCTGTGTCCCTGATGCAGGGCACAGAGAGCTCTTCTGCCATGAAATCTCTAGGAAAAAGAGGGAGTTGAGAAAATATCCTGATGCATATTCTTTAATATCTGGGTTTGTGGCCAGGAATGCTCACTGCCTCTTCCCACATTATTTTGCTACCAAACAGGAAGTAAAATCAATAAGAAAACGTGTGACATCCCTCCTGAAAGCTACACAGAATAACAGATTCTTTGCCTTGAAGAAGACATTTTTTTCTTCCCCAAGAGTGACCAATTTTTTTCTGAGCCATTTGTGTATTTTTGTTCCTGTGGGTTTGATATTATGGTTCAGAAATAAATATTTGATAACTAATGGGCAAAATTTTAATTGACTATTTTTGCTGAAATACAATTTTGGTTTCAAAGAACCAGTGAAGATCCAAAGTGCATTTAATACTTTTAAGTTTTTGATTCCAAGAGATTAAAGTCTTCCTTTGCTGAGAATAATTTCTTTCCTACCTTTTTTTTTAATGGGAGAATTGACAGCAAATTAGAACTGAAATGTTATCATCATCTTTTATCAGAAGTGAAATTAAGAAAATGGAAATTAAAAACCAAACAAACAAGTAAACCAACAGGGAATTGCTGACTCAGGCCTGTTTGTATGTTTCATCAACTCTAAAGGAAAATGACCTGAATGAGCTTTCTTCCATTCTAATTGGAGTCTACTGTTCACGAGATTTGAGACAATACGGACTAAGATAAGAAAGCCTGGAAAATTAGAAAAGTCATATAATGGTTTAAAGATTAGAAAAACTGATCCACCAGTCACCCAGTGTTAGTGAAACAGTGCTTACTGCTAGGCCATGAGCAGGTGCTACACACCTGAGTATGTGTCAGGGTGGGGAAGTGGAAGGGATGGAGGTTGACATGTCCAGGAGGGAATACGAAGTTGCCCAAGACATTGGACCAAGAATTAGAATAATGTATTCTGCTATCTGCTCAGGACTGTTTCTAAAAATGCAACTGCATCCACCAATTTGAGGCAGAATTTAGTTTAACAAGGTCAGTCAAAAATTTCTGAATAAAAACGAGTGTGATGTATTTCTGGCTTTGTGGCTTGTGTTCAGAATCCCTTTCACTTTGCCCCAAGTATTTGTTTCATTCTCAGGTCTGGGGGCCTGCACAGGTCTGGAACGGCTCAGTATCGAGTCGGTAACACTCTCCGTGGATTCTGCTAACAAACTTATTTGCAGTTATGGCCATCACAGGGGAGGAATTCTGTCAGGTGGAAGCACTTTAATATAACCACGAGAAGTATATTTCTGCAACATCAAATTGAATTTTGAACAAAAAGTTTTAAATTTCTCTTTCTTTAAAGTTAAATGGCTCTCCAAAGATACACCTCTTAGAAGAGGAAGGCTCAGGGTCTGCAAAGCATGTGACATTAAGCAGACCAAACACTATTGATTGTGGTAGAAAAATAAACCCCCAAGCTGGATCCTTGGCCTGGGTTGTTGCCACTCCAATTCTGTAATAAGTCTTAATGAAACCATCTGAGAACTAATTTACCTTCTCCACCACCAGCAACTTCATATATGTGAAAATGAGTTTCAAAGCACAGAATTAGAAGCATTAGGTTGAAAATGAGTACAATATTGTGACCAATTTTTGCATGGGAGAAGGTCATATTTGGATAAGCCACACATTTAAAATTTTTTGAAAGCTCAGAAAAAGCATTAATTTTGCCTCTGTTACAATTGCATTTTTTCTCTAATATTTGGATGATTTTTTTCCTACTAATGTCTTCTCAGGAGACCTGAGCCCACAGTTAATTCAGGTGAGCTGCAGTCCCTTGCACCTATTTCTCCAGGTCCAAAAGAACCTGGGAAAAAAAATCAGTACCTACTTTGTATGTTAGTGACAGTAATTTTTTTGAAAACTCTGAGGGAGTGGGGATGGGGGTTGGGGTGGTGTGAGATAAACACACTTACCAGTATCTTCCTCCTGGTGGAATTTATATTGGGACAACAACCTTTCTGGAGAGCTACTTGCAAATACATGCCAGGTGCTTTGAAATTGCTCATACCTTTTAGGCATGCAATTCCTGATCTAAAAGTTGATCCTGGGAAAATGATAAAACTTGCAGATACATGTGCAAATATGATCATCTATTATTCATTACACTGAAAAATAGTCTGATAGTAAGTGAATAGGTAAGTATAAAAGTTTATGCATAAAATGAAATGCTGTTCAGCAGTAGAAGTGGTGATTATAATTTTTAAGAATGGGGGAAAATACATATAAGCAAATGTTAAGCGCATAAAGGAAGGACAAAGAAAAGAAAGGCCTTAATTTTGTTTAAAAAGTTCACAGGAAAACTGTTGGAAATATGGTAAATTGTTAATAGTGGCTATCTTTGGCAGGATTATGGGTGACTTATTTCATTCTTCGTACTTTTCTGTGCTTCCCAAATTTCCCACACCAGGCAGAGGTGGCAAGAGAGGAAAGGAGCATTTTCATTCCCTTTAAGAATAAGCAGACGTTGGGACACACTTGGCTCAGAAGCGTGGGCGTCCATCACTCGCCAGGGCAGCCATCTGACAGAAGGAGCCCAGCTGAGGCTGTACGAAGACCAAACAACTGCTTGAAAAGGAGAAAAATCTGCCAAGTGGTACCTGGGCATCACTGCGGCCCTGCTGCCCCTTCGCTGTCATTCCCCGACACGGCTGAGTGGTGGCTTGTGCCAGACGCTCTAGCGAGTGCCTTGTTGGCACTAGTTCAGGTAACAATCACATTGCACAGCTACAATATTTAATTCCCATTTTACTAGTAAGGTTCTGAGCCAAGGTTCAAATGACTTGACTGCACACACATACGCACACACACCGTGGTGGATGTAGGATTAAAACACACGTTGAGATTTTTTTGCCAGCTCTATTGAGGTATGATTGATAAAAAATGTATATATTTGTCATGTACAACATGACATTTTAATATATGTACACATTATGAAATGACTAGCAAGCTATTTAACATATGTCATCTCACATAGTAACCTTTCTTGTGTGTGTGGCAAGAGTACTTGAGATCTACTCTCAGCAAGTTTCAAGTATTCAATACATTATTCTTAACCATAGTCACCCTACTGTATACTAGGCCTTCAGTACTTATTTATCTTATAACTGAAGGTTTGTACCCTTTGACAAATATCTTGTCTTCCCCCTGCCCCCAGCCCCGGGCAACCACCATTTTACTCTATTACTGTGAATTTGGTCTTTTCAAGATTTCACATATAAATGAGATCATCCAGCGTTTGTATTTCTGTGTCTGGCTTATTTCACTTAGTTTAAAGTCCTTCAGGTACATCCAAGTTGTTGCAAATGGCAGAATTTACTTCTTTTTAAAGGCTGAATAATACTACATTGCCTGTGTTTGTGTGTGTGTGTGTGTGTGTGTGTGTGTGTATGTATCTCTCACTTTTTTTAATCCATTCATCTATTGACAGAAACTTAGTTTGTTTCTGTATCTCGCTATTGTAAATAATACTGCAATGACTATGGGAGTGCCAACATCTTCTCAAGATAGTGATTTTTTTCCCCATGGATTAAAAAAAATTCCAAAAGTGGGATTGCTGGATCATACCGTAGTTCTATTTTTAATTTTTTGAGGAAACTCCATGCTGTTTTCCATAATAGCTGTATCAGTTTACATTCCTCCCAGCAGTGGACAAGGATCTCTTTTCTCCATATTCTCACCGACATTTATCTTTTGACTTTTTGATAATAGCTACCCTAATAGTTGTGAAGTGATATCTCATTGAAGTTTTGATTTGCATTTCACTGATGTTAGTAATATTGAGCATCTTTTCATATTCCTCTTGGCCATTTGTATGTCTTCTTTGGAAAAATGCTCATTCAGGTCCTCTGCCCATTTTTAAATAAGGTTATTTGTATGTGGTTTTTCTTCTTTTTTTTTGCTATTGAAGTTGTATGAGTTTGTTACATATTTTGTTTTTTGTTTGTTTGTTTGTTTCACCTGTTATTTTTATTTTTTAAAAAATCTAGCCATTAGAAACCTTAAAATTACATATTTCACTCACATGGTATTTCTATTGGACAGCTCTGTTCTTTTTGTTACATATTTTGGATGATTCCTTACTGGATATATGATTTGCAAATATTTTTCCCCATTCTGTAGTTTGCCTTTTCATTTTATTAATTATTTGCTTTGCAGAAGCTTTTTGCTTTGACATAGTCCCACTTGTTTTTTCCCTTGTGTTTCCTTTGCTTTTGGTGTCAAATCCAAAAAATCATTGCCAAAAACAATGTCCATGTTTTTTCCTAGGAGTTTTGTGATTTCAGGTCTATGTCTTTAATTCATTTTGGATTGATTTTGTGTAAGAGAAAGGTCCAATTTCCCTTCCTCCCTCTCTTCTTTCCTTCCTTTCTCTCTTTCTCTCTCTCTTTTTTTGCTTCTGGATATTCAGTTTTCCCTGTGTGATTTATTGATGAGTCCATTCTTTTCCCGTTATGTATTCTTAGTGACTTTATTGAAAATTAGCTAACCGTATGTGTGTGGATTTATTTCTGAGCTCTCTATTCTGTTTCATTGGTTTATATGTCTGTTTTTATGCCAGCACCAAACTGTTTTGATTACTATACGTTTTAATATAGTTTGAAATCAGGATGGTTGATGCCTCTCAGTTGTTATCTTTGCTTAAAATTGCTTTAGCTAATTAGGGTCTTTTGTGGTTCCAGAAGAATTGTAGGATTTTTTTTGTTGTTGTTGTTACTGTGAAAACTTCCATTGGAATTTTTGATAGAAACTGCAATGAATCTGTATATCACTTGGGTATATGGGCATTTTAACAATATTAATTTTTCTAATGCATGAACATGGAATATCTTTCCATTTATTTTTGTTTTCTACAATTTTTTTCATGAATGTTTCATAGTTTTCAGTGTACAGGTCTTTCACCTCCTTGGTTAAATTTATTTCTAAGTATTTTATTCTTTTTGATGCTATTGTCAATGTAATTGTTTTCCTCATTTCTTTTTTGGGTAGTTTGTTGTTAGTGTATAGAAAAGCAACTAATTTTTGTATTGCTTCTGTATCCTGAAACTTTACTGAATTTGCTTATTAGTTCTAACAGTTTTTGGTGGGGTCTTTAGGGCTTTTTATATATAAAATCATGTCATCTGCAAACAGAGACAGTTTTACTTCTTCCTTTCTGATTTGGATGCCTTTTGTTCATTTCTCTTACCTAATTGTTTTGGATAAAATTTCCAGGACCATCTTGAATACAAGTGGCAAGAGTGGTCATCCTTGTCTTTTTTCTGATCTTAGAGTAAAAGCTTTCAATATTTTACTGTTGAGTATGATGTTAGCTGTGGGCTTATGATATATGGCCTTTACTGTACTTAGAACATTCCTTCTGTATCTTATTTGGTTGAGAGTTTTTATCATACAAGGATGTTGAATTTTGTCAAATGTTTTTTCTGCATCTATTGAGATGATCACATGGTTTTTGTCCTTCCTTTTGTTAATGTGGTATATCATATTTATTGATTTGTATATGGCAAACCTTCTTTGCATCCTGGAGATAAATCCCATTTGAGCATGATCCTTTTATTGGTTTGCTAGTGTTTTTTTGAGGACTATTTTTGCACTTATGTTTATCAGGAATATTGGTCTGTAATTTTCTTTTCTTGTAGTGTCCTTGTCTGACTTTGGTGTCAGGGTAATGCCAACCTAGAACAATGACTTGGGAAGTGTTCTATCCTCTTCATTTTTTTGGATAAACTTGAGAAGAATTAGTATTAGTTCTTCATTAAATGCTTGGTAGAATTCAGCTATAAAGTCATCAGGTCCTGGGCTTTTCTTTGATAGAAGTTTTTTTTTTTTTTACTCATTCTATCTTCTTACTCATTATTGGTCTGTTTAGATTCTCTATTTGTTCATGATTAAGTCTTGGTAGGTTGCATGTTTCTAAAAATTTACCCATTTCTCCTAGGTTATCCAATTTGTTGATATACAAATGTTCTTAGCAGTCTCTTATAATCCTTTGTGTTAATGTGGTATTTGTTATAATGTTTCTTCTTTAATTTCTGGTTTTATTTAATTGAGTTCTCTCTTTTTTTCTTAATCTAGCTAAAGGTTTGTCAATTTTGTCTTTTAAAAAAACCAATTTGGTGTCATTGATCTTTTATATTATTTTTCTAGTTTTTGTTTCATTTCTGTTCTGATCATTATTTTCTTCCTTATACTAATTTTGAGCTTACTTTTTTCCTACTTTTTCTAGTTCCTGGAGGTATAACAATAGGTTATTATTTGAAATTTTTTTCTTTTTTAATATAGGCATTTATTGCTATAAAATTCTACTTTAGAACTGCTTGTGCTACAACTGATAAGTTTTGTTATGTTATGTTTTCATTTTCATTTGTCTCAAAATATTTTTTAAAATTTCCTTTTTGATTTCTTCTTTGACCCATTGGTTGTTTTAGGTGCATGCTGTTTAATTTCATATATTTGTGAATTTTCCAGTTTTTCTACTGTTGTTAATTACTAGTTTCATACCATTGTGTTTGGAAAAGATACTTCATATGATTTGAATCTTCTTAAATTACAGACTTGTTCTATGGCTATAGTGAATGCTTACAGTTTTATGTTGCCTCGGCATCCAGTTTGAATATAAGCTGGACTTCCTTATACCAGAAGTAGGGCTCAGTCACCCTTGACACTGTTTCCAGTCCTACACCTCCTCCAAGTTTCCTCTATGTGGCCAGTTCAGATAACTGCCTCATACAACTGCCTGCTAGTGGCCACTTCCCTATGGGACTGGCCTCACTGACCCTAACACCCTGCATGGACTGTACAGATATATCACAGTGACTACCTCTCAGTCACTGTGTGACCTTCTGGAACTGTGTGCCTTCTTGCAGTTGTAGGGGCCAGCTGCAGGCACCCATGTAATGGTGGGGACAGGGGTTAGGCCAGTTGCATGTTCATGTGTACCTGTGGGGTTCCAACTGGTGGTGTGCATATGTGTGGCTGCAGAGGCCAGCTGTAAGTGCAAGCACCGTGGTGGGGGCAGGTGATGGGGTACCAGGGTTGGCTGCATGTATATATGCAGCTGTAGGGGCCAAGGCTGGTGTGTACATGTGTGGAGTTCTAGGGGCCAGCTGTGGGCACATAAGCCAGTGGATGCCCATGATGGGGATTGGTGGCTCTGTGTGCATGTACAGCTGCAGGGACCAGTTGTAGGTGCAAGCATGGTGGTGGGGGCCAATGATGGGAGTTAGGGCTGTCTGCTTGTGTGGGTGCAGCTATAGGGGATGGGGTTGGTAGAAAGCATACATGTGGCTTCATGATCCAGCTGTAGGCACTTGCTCAGTTCTAAGACCTGGTGACAGGGTGGGGCCAACTGTTGATAGGCACATGGCTAAGCAGTTAGCCAGCAATGCACACATGATGGTGAGGGATGGGTTTGTAGCAGGGGCCCAGGACATTCTGGGGCTCATACACTATGGCTATGCTGGGTTTCTGGGTTGGGGAACTGACAGCGGCAGCACCTAGGGCTTCTTTGGGACGGTATAGGGAGAGGGATGATGGCTCAGGCACCTGGAAACTGTAAAAGTAAAAAACCGTGGGATCCTCAGTGGCAAAATTTGCAGGGGTCCCCTGTGGCTGTGCTGGTTGTTCATTTCCTCAGTGGCAGAAGCTGCTGGAGCCCTCTGCAGAGCAGGCTACTGGGGTCCACAATGGTGAAACTGTGGGGTCCTTGGCAGTGAAAGCTGGGCTGGGGGGCACTGTGTGGTGGCTGTGAGGGCTACTGAGGTCCTCAAGGGGAGAAGGCTGCTGGGGTCCTGTGCGGAGCATGCTGCTGGGGACCATGATGGCACCTGCCACATGTCTGGTACTGATAACCTCTGTGCTTCTTCCTTGTGCCTATTTGTCTCCAGATGTCTCAGCTATGCTGGTCTCCACTGCAATCCAGGTGGGGTAAAACTGAAATGGGTCATTTGGAAAGTGCTCTGAAAGGCTGAAAAGCTGATTGTAGTCCTCACTCTCCTTTCCTTGGCAAGTGGAACTTGAGAGCTGGGGAGTTCTTTCTCTGTGGTGAGCAGTGCTGGGAAAGGGGATAGGATGATGCAAATAAAATGAAACTACTCTTCCTACACTTTTCGTGTAGTTATTCTCATTTATTCTTCCACCTTGTTGCTGTTGCTACTTAACTGGGCTCTTGAGCTCTCCTGGAACTATTTTCTTTCATATATAGCTGTCCACTAGTTGTTTTTTGCAGAGGGAACAAAGGCTGGGGTCTTCTACTCTGCCATCTTGCTGACATCACCCACACTTTGTGTTTAGGAATTTAAACACCACTGCCATGCATCCCTGTCAATTATTATTGAGGAAGAACAACTTGATGGAAAGACCTTGGGGCCAACACTCAGGGGACCTGGGTTCCAGTCCCAACTCTGCCACTAGTGTGACAGTATTATAAGGCAAGCTCTTTATGTTTTAGACTCAGTTCTTCCATTTGTCCAATGGAAATAAGGATCCAGGCCCTGCCTAGCTCAGGGAGACTGGCCAGGCACCATCATCTGGGGACCTATAAGCCCTCTGAAATGGATCTTGAACTTCCCCAAAGGAAGGTAATGTCTCAAACTCACAGGTACCTGGTTATAATTTCAGCCTGAAAATCCACGGGGAGTGAATAAACTTCATATCCCAATCACCCAGGTAAATATCTAATAATTGTGGCACCATTAATTGAGTACTCCCTATACGCCAGGTACCCTGCAAACATTCTCCGCACACTGCTTCCCCTTGAGGCTTCACAGCCCCCCAGTGAGGGAGGGGCTGCTGCCGCCACGATTTCACAGGGAGCAATCCAAAGGCAGGGAGGCCGAGGACCTTGGGTGGGAAGAGGTTGAATCTCTCGTTAAAGACGGGTCAGGCTGACTCCACATAGTGTCTTCCATCCTCCCTGCTGCCTCTCTTCTTCCCATAAGCAAAAAGCCCGGCGGCCTGGAGGGGTTAGGAGAGATCAACCTGAAGCCATGGGGTGCGGAGGTGGGGGAAATTTCGGCCTCAAGGAGCAGGCCCTCAACGCATAGCACTTTCACTTCTGTGTATGCAAAGAACTTCTTCAAGGAGCTGGAAAAGTCGCCAGGAGAAGTGATGGACAAGGGGCAATCGGGAAGCTCATTAGAATGGGAGTCACTTCCTTGTCTGCCTCCTGGGCCCTGCCTTCCTTACTTGGAGAACTTGGAGAGCTGCTTTTGTACACCTCGCTGCTGAGGGCCCCGCTCCCTGGGAGTGACCACTCTCCTCTCCGTCTTACATTGTAAGCCAAAGTTGAAGGCAGAGGCCTGGCAGAGGCCCATTACTCACTTTTAATGAGACAGCCAGGGAAATAAATTGGCATATGTTAGTGAAATGACTCATCAAGGTGAGTAATTATCTTCATGACTGGGGCAGTTTACCCTCCAAAGAAAGAATTTGCATCTCATCTCTCACTGGGATGTGGCCCTCCAGCACTGGGACAGGAGGCCAAGCGGAGCAGGACACTGCGCACAGACACCCCCACTTGTCTACTCTTGCTGTGCACCACGGACTTGTCACTCCCTAAAGTCCAAAGCTTTCGTGGGACAGACTGCACAATTGATCTAAACCCAGAGGAGAAACATGCCAAGCAGTTGTTTTATATTTTATGGTGTGGTGTGTGTGTCTGTGTGGTGGGGACAGAGTAGGCATTTCACAGGGCCTGTAGGAGAAGCTATCAGGGAATAGTTCTGGCAGCTTCACTAATTAAAATTACCCTTTTCTTAGTTCTGAACCAAACTTTAATTAAAAGTCCTGTATTTCCTCCTTTACTTTCTTGTGTGCAATATTGTATCCTGCACAATTAGCATCTAGTCATGTCCTGGTGTTTAATTGTCATTTCCACGTGTTTGGGAATTTTACAAGGAAATTATCTCATTGCTATTTTTTTCTATCTTATGCATATTAGTTGTGTCTTCCAAGACTGGTCATAAGCTACTTGAGGTCAAGGATGGGGTTGTCTCCTTGGCTTTCATCCTCTCTGGCTTCTGCTGCAGTCTCAGGATGCAGAAGACTATATCACAGAGTATGTCTCTCCCTGGTCTCAATATCAAGAAGCTATCTCCTAAAGGCCTGCAAGCAGGTGACTAATATTATTTCCTTCTATACATTGGCTACCAGGAGGCTCAGAACTGATTTGTTGCCTCACCCTGGCTCGTGGCATACTTTGTGAATCAACTTCACCCTTGATGTCAACTAATTTTCCTTTTTCTTTTCCCCCCTAGATGGTAAGCTCCATGTGGACAGGCCCATGTCTGTCTTGAGTTCCATTCTATCCCCATTCCAGTGTCCAGCACCATGCCTGGCACTCAGTAAATTACTACAGAGTATGTGATTTTCAGGTTTGGAACTTTTGCATCTTTGTGTGGTACTTAAATCTTATTTGAAACAAAGCGGGGAAAAACTTACAGACACCCATGCACTCACACTAATAATTAAACAATGTACTTGGCAAATAATTATCATTTGACATGGTGATGGTGTTGAGAATCATAAAGTAGGCTGAGTTGATTGGGCCTCTGCTTGTGGTGTTTACACTACAACAAGTTTTTTTTTTTTTTTTATCCAGATGTGTGGCATTGTGAGTTTTACAGACTGTTCAGTGAGTGGGTTTCTGAGGTTTCCTGGGGTTGTTAGTAGAGCCTGCCAGGTCTGCTAATCATGTACGGCCATTCCCTGGAGTGCAGGACTGAGTTCTGCATTATGGAGCCTAGGCCAAGGATGGCAAGAAAGACATCACCTGCCAATCACATTCAGAGCCCCCATATGGCCTTCAGAGTGGGGGTGGTAGATTTGTTTCCCTGACCCCACTGGGGTCCTCTCAGGACACTTACCGTTTCTGTCAATGGCAAAGGGCACATCCGTCGTGACGATTTCGTAGTTGCAGATCTGGCTGTACTGTGGGGAGCAGTCCTCATCAACAGCCTCCACCTGCAGGATGCTGTCGTAGATCTTGCCCTCCGTCACGACAGCCTTGTAGGCCGGCTCTTTGAAGGTGGGAGCAAACTCATTGACATCCTTCACCTGGATATGGACCACGGCCCTGGGATCACACACAGGAAGGAAGCGATGGTGGTAAAGAAAGAATCACACCAATTTCCCACCCCTCCTGGGGGCACTGACTGGGGTCTTGAGGCCAAGTGAAAGGAGGGCCCACAAGCCAGTTGGGGCAGTTGTCTGACGGTCTGTCCTCCCTCTCACCAGAGACCCTCTCCCTGCCCTCACCCCAATGATCTGAGACAAATCCAGCCCAGAGAGACTCTTTCCTATTCTTTGCCCTTCCCCATTCCCCAGCTTTAGGCAACATGTTTCCTCTTCATTTCTCCCCCTAGTCATTCACTACTCCATTTGGTAAGAATTTAACCCCCTTACTCAGTGTCAGGCTCTGAGCCAAACTCCATAAAGGAACAAGCAGTGACAACCCACAATGAAAAGTGCTGTGACAGAAGCACACAGCACTGCAGAAGCCCAGGGAGAGGTCCCACCCAGGTCAGATGGGCCAGCTTAGGGAGGGCTTCCTGGAAGAGGTGACACCTGAACCCAGTCCTGAAGGCGGAATAGGAGTCTCTTCAAGTGAGGAAGAAGACGTAGAGTATACAGGTGTAGGAAGCACCCTGTGTGGATGGCTGCCAGGGACTGGAGAACTGGCAAGCCATTGAGCAGGGCTGGAGTACCATGGTGTGACAAGGGGGTAAACATATCAAAAGAGCTCTGTCAGGCCACTCACTTGTGTGACTTCTTCCAGGCCGTCTCCCGGGGCCCGGCGCCACAGTCGTAGGCCTGGATGATGAAGGTGTACTCCTTCTGCAGCTCACAGTCGATGGGGCTCTTGGCACGGAGCCGGCCCTCCCCCGACGTCTTGTTGAGCACCACGGCCTCAAAGGGCAGCTCCTGGCCATGGATCTTGAATGCACAGATTTCCCCTGCAGAGGATGGAGGACAGTGAGTGGGCATCCTGACAACTGCCAGATTGAAGACAGCACTTCCATTGACCAGATCTGCAAACCCAGATCCTCCTGCAATTTCCTCTGTGCACATAAAATTGTCAAACCAGAAGAGGCCTCCAGTGGTCCAGACCCACATGTTCATTTCATGGATGGTAAAATTGAAATGTTTTAGGCATGGAAATGCCACCTATCAAGTCTATTCTGGTGGAGAAAGGTGAGAGGCATCGTGCCAGGGAGCTGGCTGATTTTCCAGTTCCCCAGTTCTCCCAGCAGGGTTCCCACTTGCCCTCTGTCCAGTCTGGGATTAGGGAACTTACTCATAGTCAAAAGACAACTGCCCACAGAGGAAAATTTAAAAGGCCATAGTCTTTTGTCCCATGAACACATCCTCACTGCTTGAAAGTGTGGTCCATGAACCAGTGGCATTGGCATCACTTGGGAGCTTGTTAGAAATGTGGAATCCCAGGTCCCACCCAGCCCTCTGGAACCAGAATCTGTGTTTGAACAGGATCTCCAAGGGATTTGTTTGCTCACTATAGTAGCTCAGCTCTTCTCTTTCCTTTACTCCTGGTTTAAACACCCCACATTGCTGCAGCCACATTCTCTCCACCGCTACCACCTCTCCTCTAAGTCTCTCCACCCACCACTTCCCTGTGCAATTTTCTTTTGAAACAGTGGGGGTGAGTCTATGTGAGTTCCAGAGTCCCTGTGGAGCCTGAAAACCTAACCTCTTAAAGAGCTGAACCTGTTGTGAAATGAATGCATTTCTCCTCTTCAGCTGGGCTAATGATTATTGTAACTATTGCTCTGTGACAAAATTATAAGGCCATGAGAATCTCTCTGTTTTCTCAATCAATGGATTTTCATTACTGAACCCCAACTACAAGCAAGCCGTGTAGTAAATGCCTTGGGAAGTGCCAAACAGCCTCATAACTTCTCAGGGAACCACCTGGAGGATTGCTCCCAGGAATATTCTATATTCTAATTCAAGTCTCCCACAGGAGAGAAATCCGCCCCCTCCTTTTACATATATAAGGAAGCATGACCTGCAACGTTTTCTAAGATGTTCAATCAATACCAGTCTTACCTTTACGCTTTTTTTTTTTTTATTTCATTGATCCTCAATCTCATTATGAACATTCCATTTTCACTGCCTCGCCTCCTGGCCACTTCTCAACTGCAGTTGGAATAATGGACAAGGCAGATGGGTTGTGGCCTTGGTTCTAACAAGGAGGCTGGTTCCCATTAGCGGCTGTTGTTTAGATCACTCAGCGTCTCTGTACTGCCCATCCTGACAAGGCTGGTCCCTGTAGCCACCAGGGCAGGAGAACAGGTTTTAGCCGGTCCTCAAGTTTAATTTCCGCCTGAATTAGCTTGGGTTAAATGGATGAACTTCTAAAGTGCCCGTTTTGTGATTCTATCCCAAGATCAGTGCCAATACGAGAATACTACCAACAAATGTGCCCAGACTATTTCTGGGGCTTTGCCTTGAGTGCCCAACCACCGCCGTGGTTATAAGGCTAATCGGACCATTTCTCTTTGATGAGTCAAGTTAGACCTAAAATAGATGAGGGTAATTGTAATCTTCTGTTGGAAATATCTGATGACAACTAAAGTAGTTCTCAAGACACAGAAATCCTTAACAAGAGACAAGGAGAGGAAGGAGGGAAAGGAGAAAGAGAAGAAGAAAGAGGAGATGCAAAGGGAGGGGAAGAGAAAGTAAATGTCAGGGTGACATAGTCCATCTAACAGAATTCAGTTTGATTCAAATCAATAGAGCTAATATTTTGTGAGAGCCAACTAAGTCCCAGGCCTGGAGACACAAGGACAAATAACTTGGGTACCTTAAAACATAAGGATACCTTATACCCAAGTATTCTTTGCCTACTAGAAAAAACAGACAAGTAAACAAGGATAACCAATGCTCACTTAGTTTCACCAGCTCAGTCTCAGACAGGATTAGTCCCTTTTGAACAAAACCTAGAATTCACATCACCCTTACTTATCCTACCTCTTCACCTGACACTTGTGTTCAGGTTGCAAAAAAATTTGTTCATTTATCTATCCACTCATTCACCTTATAAATATTTATTAGGTCTATGTGCCAGGCACTGGTGAAGCAATGACAAACTAAGCCAGGCCCAGCCCTGGCCTGCAAGCTGCTTGCGGTGTGTGGGGGAGGGAAGTAAGCAGTCAATAATCACACACTAAATGGACAATGGTGGTTGGGATGTGTGCATGTAACGAGAGCCATGTGGTGCTAAGAGCCTTCTGACCTGGTCTGGCAAGGAGCCTTCTGACCTGGTCTGGCAGAGCAGGGAGGGCTTCTCTGAGGATGTGACGGCTGTGCTGAGATCACAGGAAGTGAAAGTGGAAGACACCTGGGCCATGAGGAGCAAATCCTGTTTCGGGCAGAGGGGCAGCATGCCTTAGGACCCTTCAGCAGGAAGGAGCGTGGTGAGTCCAAGGGACCACAGACTCCAGTGTGGCAGGGGTGAAGGCCATGACACAGGACTGGCTTCATGAGTCTGTCACCTGAGAGCCACCCAGAGCCCTCTTCTCAGAAGTGCCCTGAGCTAGGTTTAAACCTCTGCTGTCTCCATCTTAAAACTCTTAATAATTTTATCTTTGAACTTGCATTTTGTAAATGAAGTCTGGTGGGACAGTGGATCATGTCATGAGCAGAGGAGATGGGCACAATATGTCTGTCCACTGTGTCTTGCTGCCCCGTGCACATATAGCACTCAGAACTCCAGCAGAACCACGAGTCGATGTGTGGGAGTTCAGTCAGAACAAGGTAAGCAGGCATGTTACATCTTCAACTGATGAAGCAGGAAGCTGACCTCCTCAAGAGGCCACACTTTCCCACACTTTGTTTGAACCAGAACTTGCTTCAAATGCAGAAAGAAGGCAGTGGCAAACCAAGAAGCATGACATTCAAGTCACCCTGCTGTATCCTTTCTTACTCATGTTCCTTTCTGTCTTAGCCAACCACAGATGCTGAAAATGATGGCAGAGAGGAAAAGGAAAGATCACACAACCCATACATAGTTTCTTTTCTTTTTAGGCTGCCCTTACTATCAGTAAGCCAAAAATAGAGAGCGTTGGTAGAATGCACACGTATAAAAAAGTGAAGTAAAAACAGCTGAGTTTGTTTTGTGTAGCATTTACACTGCTCTGGTAAGAATTTAATATGTATGCATACATGAACTACAAAACACAAATTCTGTGATTTGGGGATTATGCACACCAGTTAAATGCTCTTACATTTGGATTTAAAACTGACATTGCACAACATAAAGATACATGGTAAAATTCAGGCCAATAGTTTAAAATTTTCTTCACTTAGAACTATACCAAATTGCAAATTGAAAACACTGTGACAAGTTGAGAGAGAGACTGTGGAAGAAAGGTACCAGAATGAAGTCCTAGGACGAAGAATATTTAAAACTGCAGTTCTCAGCGCCAGTGTATGACATATTGGGCTGTCTTGATCTTTTGTGAGGGCTGTCACTAGAATTTGTTGTCACTAATAAAGCACTGCAGTGGGAGGATGGTGTACTTAAAAGTAAAAGATCAGACCTAATGGTTTCCATATAAAGATATCACTTTCAAAATCTCCTTTCCAACATCCTGTTTTGGGCGGGAGAGCTAGCGTGCTGGGAGTCGTGTGTGCACAACGCGCAGATGAGTGAGCACATGAGGCCGGCAGTGCCAGGCCGCGGGGCCTCAGCTGCCCTCCACATGGGCTGTGGCCCACAGTGGCTGAACTGGGCTTCGCCAAGAGCCCCTTGGGGGCCAGACCAGAAGGCAAGGCCCCGCCACGCCTGGGTGGGGCATGACGGCCCCGACCCCTCAGTCCTGTCCGTATCTCACAATTACCATCTGCCCAGCAATCATGCACCTCCCAAGACACAAGCAGAAGTTGTAGCTGTCTTTTAATACCTAAGACTTTGAGAGAAAAGCCTTTACATTAATTTTTAGAGTATATTTTGCTTCTTCCCTTGAATATCCTTGAACAACAGATTGTGTTGCTTCCATTTTTTAGATGAGAAAATTGAGTCTCAGAAAAATTAAGTGTTTCAACCAAGGTCACTTTGACAGCAAGCAGCAGACCAAGGGCGGAATCCAGCGCTCCCTTCGCTCTTTCCTGCTGCTTACTGCTGGGCGTGATGTTCCAGGACGGTGGTTTTCAAAGTGTCATCTGTAGACTCCTAGAGTCCCCAAGGCTCTTTCTAGGGGCCCACAAAGTCAAAATGATCATTAGATTAATACAAAGATATTATTTGACTTTTCCACTGTGTTGGTATTTGCCCTGATGACATAAAGGCAATGGCAAGTAAAAGTGCTAGTGTCTTAGCTGCACCTAACGGCATCCTTCCCCACAACATAGTCACAGTTTAAAAAAAGTCAATTGCACTTAAGAATGACTATAATGATGCAAGAAATATTATTAATTTTATTCACTCTCAACCCTTGAGTTCATGTCTTTTTAATATTCTGTGTGACAAAATGAAAAATACACACAAAGCACCTCGGCACGGCAAAGTATGCTGGTTTGTCCCTAGGAAAAACATTTGTGTGATCGAAGTTAATTGTGAACTAACCAGGAACTTTTTTCATGGAATGACATTTTTTACTTAAAAGAATGATTGACAGACAAACTATGCTTATTCAAACTTGAGTGCATGGCAGACATTTTTTGAAGTAAGCCTGTCATTTCAAGGAAAACAACTGATAGTATTCATTGCCAATGGTTAGATTCAAGCTTTCAATTTTGGAAAACTCGTGCCTGCTAGTGTGAGCTTAACAATTTGCCAATATTTTAATACTTCTCTGAGGAGATGTATAATGATGTTAATGAATATCACTGTGATATGTGACTTTTTGATATAGTATAATGAAATATGTCAACTTTGGAAAGATCTACTTAACAATGAACGAGTATTTTCCAAACAACCAATGCATAATGTTACACAGTCCTATATGGGGTAAAAGATTCAAAGTGTAGGGTAGTCCAATGGATTTTAATGTAACAGTGTGCAATGGACTGAACGTTTATGTCCCGCCAAATTCATGTTGAAACGAAATATCCAAAGTAATGATGTTAGGAGATGGGGCTTTGGGGAGTTGAATAGATCCATTAGGAGATGGGGCTTTGGGGAGTTGATCCCACATTAATGGGATTAATGCCCTTATAAAAGTGGCTCCAGAGAAATTCCTCGTCCCTCCTGCCACGTTAGGTTACGGTGACAAGATGCCATCTATGAGGAAACGAGCTCCCAACACATATTGAATGCTCCAGCTCCTTGATCCTGGATTTCTCAGGCCAGAACTGTGAGAAATAAATTTCTGTTCTTTATTACTTGTGGATTTATGGTGTAATATTAGAGAATAATATCTACAACTGTCTGAAAATATTATTAAAATTCTTCTCCCTTTCCCAACTACATACCTGGGCAAGGCCATATTTTCTTTATGTACTTCAACCTAAACAACATATCACAACAGATTGAAGGCAGAAGCAGGTAAGAGGATCTAGCTGTTTTCTATTAATCTAGACATTAAAGAGATGGCAAAAATGTAAATACTGCCACTCTTCTCACTAATTTATTTTGTTTTGGAAAATATATTATTTGTCAAACTATGTTATTTATATTACCTGTAATGAGTTTATTATTGTCATTTTTAAATACATTAAGCATTTTAAAGTTCATCAGTTTGAATTTCTGACACAGTGAATATTGATAGATATAAGACAATCTCTTGGAGGTCCTGAAGAATATTTAAGAGTATAAAAGGGACAGGAGATCAAAAAAGCTTAAGAACTGATATTCTTGTATCAACCATAGTTTCCACCCAGCTCATGAGTCCCTATCTTGTTCCCAATGCTCAAAACATGACCCATCACCCTGCAGGGAACTCCCAACCTCAGAGCAACCCAATTTGCTTTGTATTTCACAGTTGGGGACATTTGTAGGGAGAGTATCGAGGCAGAATTTTACAATCACATCATAAATTGTTAGGGGCAGGGAACTTCATTTCCACATCTTCATCCCAATCTGGGGCTACACCAGCCACACTGGAATTCTAGTTCTGTGGCCAACTACCTGTGTGACCTCAGGCAAGTCACTTACCTCTCTGTGCCTGTTATCTCACCTGTAAAATGGGATGATATTAATAATAATGACCTCATAGAGGTGTTGATTTGGGGGAGGCTTAAATGAGTTAATACATACAAAACACTTACCAGTGCCTTATATGAAGTAGGCACTATGTAATCGTTAGCTTTTATCACTGTTACTATATTGAAGAAAAGTCACATACCTCTGGCAATCTCTTGTTTCTGTTTGAGAACTGAAATGGCTGAATGTGGAGATCAGTTCACCATCAGAAATATTTTGAATGTCACATGTGTCATTCAAAAACAATCTGACTCTTTGAAGCACCTTGCAACTATTATCCACGTCTTACACGCTCTTTCCCCTGACCATCATTGGCCAATGCCAGTATCCTGTGCATTTGTGTAATCTCATCCAGGGCGAGCACTGACCCATGAGGAGAGTTTAGTGAGGGAATGTTTTAGTTTGACTGTTTTTTTGCTCATCACAGGGACTAATGGCTTTTGCTGGGCAAGAGTCAGGGGTGCTAAATATCCTGCCCTGAGCAGGTCAGGTATATACCATCTTACCCCGGACAGCCATAGTGTTCCATAAGCTGGTCCCCTGGGAGCAAACACCTGGCTGAGTCTACGCCCCTAGGTCTGAGGAAAAAGATGAGTTTCACAAAGCCTTCTGCTCTAAGTTGCCGGAGGTCCCTCCGGATGGAGTACGGCACCATCTGCTCTCAGCGGCATGCACCGCCCTCCCTGGCACACACCTGGCGGACACTCAGCACTGACCACACTGCCAGAGGGCTGGGCGGAGGAAGTCTTTAAAGTCCACTTCTCGTGGAATCATCTGTAGTCACTTTAAATATAATAAAAATGAAAGGACAAATGCTAATCACATCAAGAGGTAATCATGTTCAGAATATCAAATTAGGGCTGAACTTAGAAATAAATCTATATTTTAACAAAAAAGTTGACTTTAAGCCCTCCCACTTCATATTAAAAACTTAAAACCTTCAAAAGTAGAACACCAAAGGGAAGGGTTCTCTGGAGGTCACTTCGGGTGCTGCTTCACATGTCTGGGTGGGGGGTGCTCGGACAGACCTTGGGTTGAGTCCCAGCTCTGCCCTTCGCAGAGGGGTGACCTTCGGTGGTTTCCAGGTTCCACTTTGTTATAGCTGGGAATAGTAACCACGCCCAATCCTGAAAGTACCACGAGGCTACGATGACACAGTAAGTGTGAAAGAGCTCTGGAAGTGTAAAGGTCTATCTGCTTTTTATTATTACAGTTATAATAAATTCTGCCTTCGAGCCTGTAAGCTTCTAGGTGCATATGACAACTTACCGTGGTTCCCGTTAGAAACCAGAGGCGGAAGGAGGTTGTCACCACATGTAGCTTTCTAGCTACTTGGAATTGAGCTAAATAAAACATCCTCTTTTTTTTTTTATTTTAAAAGTCATTTTTCTGGAGCTTTGTGCCAAGATCACAATTCCTTCTTTTTGGAAGATTAACACAACAGCTATTATGTTTCTGGAACAATGAATGAAGATGACGTATTGTCCCGTCTTTGGCAATATTGTTGGATGAATAAATGATATAAAAACTTATATATGCTGAGAGACTTGGAGAGGTCCCTGTGACTCAGAGAGTTAATAATTTGGTCAAATAGAGCTTGAAGAGAGGTTGAATGGTTATTTGGTCTGCTTGGTGCCTAGTGGTTCCGGAATTGAAGGACTCCAAGTACAAAAACATACTGTCTTTATTCACTTATTAAATCTTCCCAGGCATAAATAATACAATAAGAAGAAAATGAGCAATAATAACAATAATAATTTACAAAAATCACTGTAACTCACATTTACTGAGTGTTCAGTATAAGCCAGGTACTTATATACGGCAACCGTGGAAACAACCTGCATCTCTGTATGCCCTGACCTGCCTGGCTAGGGATTGG
Source organism: Eulemur rufifrons (assembly GCF_041146395.1). NCBI lineage: Eukaryota > Metazoa > Chordata > Mammalia > Primates > Lemuridae > Eulemur > Eulemur rufifrons. The sequence goes on from NC_090989.1 coordinate 116,340,487, forward strand.
AGATTTGGTTGAATCAGAAACCAGCTCTGTTTTTGCAGACAGAAAAAGGAGGCAGATGAACAAAATGTTAGGTGCAACTAAGTACTGCAAACGCTGTAATAGGTGACTTTTGTGGATGTTGTAAGAACACAAATGATGATGGATCAACCTCATCTCCTAAATACTTCCAGAATCAGCTGTTTGTTGTCTCGTGGCCACCACAGAGGAATGCTGTATCTGCAAGATGGAAGGAGTTTCAGCCTAAACTCTCCTGAGACAAGACCCTATCCCCTGGACACTGTTACATCTCCCTCTTCACAGTGGCGTTTCAATTCTGCTATTCCAAGACATTGCAGGTAGCATAAGTCAGTGCCTAAAAGTCAGATGAACTTAGATTCAAACCCTAACTCTTCACTTGTCAACTTTGTAACCTTGAAAAATAACCTCTCCTTACCTCCATTTCCCCATCTGTAAAATGGGAATAAAACCATCTTTCTCTTATGGTAACCACATCATAATCAGAAGAGAACTTTCTTTTTTTTTTTTTTTTAAATGAAAATGTACTATGGCAGAAACAGGGTTGAGTAATTTGTACAAAGCTATCTAATTTAATTCACACAACAGTTTTATAAGGAAGCCGGCAGACAGTGATGGCAGACCAGATCCAAAAGGCATTTCCCTAGTTCTCCTCTGTTTCCCTTTTCCATGTTATTAACTCCCAGCCCTCCTGCTCACCACCTGGTTGATCCAGAGGTGACCACAATTCTAGATGTTGTCAGATGGAAGGAGAAGGAGGGCTGAAATGCAATCACATTGAAAAGGACAATGACTGGGTTTGTAATGGCTAAATTTGTAATATTTGCCAAGAGAGTGTTTTAAATCCTAAGTGTCTCAAAAATTATCGTCCTGGACCCAATTACAAGATGGTTATAAAGACCTTTCCCTCTGTCAGGCAGGAATGGAGGCCTGCCACGTTAAGGGTAGAGAATCATAGTAAGAATGAAGGGATCTTGTTTGCCCACAGTTTTGGACAATAGTTCAGTCAGACCCACACCATGATCATTACCTAGCACCTATCTAGGTTACCTTCTACTTGTCCTTTAGGAAAATAATGGATGTTGAAAACACCTTGAAGGGTAAAAATCTCATACAAATATGATGGCCCTTAATTGCTGTCCAATTATCTCTACCAATAAAATTTTTGTAAGCATCCACCTCCTTCAGGGAGGGAATCTTAGTAGGTACTGAGGTTCCCAGAAGCCTAAGATAATGTCCTTGTTGTCCAGGGGCTTACCAATAAATTTCAAAAACAGAAGCTATACGGAGGACTGAATAATTAAGGCGTTTGAGGTTAAGGAATATCAATGAGTTCTCAAGATATAGGGGCTGAATACTACAGCCTCCTCAATTAATCAGAGGAAGTCTTAATATTCAGATAGAGGTGGTATAAATCATACTGAGAGGTAAAACCTTTGGAATCTTTCTTTCTCCTTTTTCTCAATGTCTGAACAGGGGTCTGACATGGGGCCTCGAGGTTGAACCAGTCAGAAGTTACCTAAAGGCTTGCTTTGTCCCCATCTGCTCTGGTTTAAATATTTTTCCCTTCCAAACCTCATGTTAAAACTTAATTCCCCTTTCCCCCCAAGTCGGAGCTCCAGGCGTGTCTGTTCCCCAGATAGTGCGCGTTGCACCCATCATGTAGGTATATAGCCCTAAAAAAAAAAAAAACAAAAACTTAATTCCCAATGTGGCAACATTGAGAGCTGAGACCTTTAAGAGGTGATTGGGTCATGAGAGCTCATGACTAATCCATTCATGGATTAATGGATTAATGAGTTACCATTACAGTGGGACTGGTGGCTTTATAAGAAGAGGAAGAGACCTGAACAAGCGCGCTCAGCCCCTGCACCGTGTGATGCCTTGTACCACCTCAGGGCTCTGCAGAGCCCCCACCAGCAAGAAGAGACTCATCAGATACAGCCCCTTGATCTAGGCCTATTCACCCTCCCAAACTGGGAAAAATAATTCCTTTTTAAAATAAATTTGCCAGTTTCGAGTATTAGAAGCAATAGACAAAGATACCACCTAATTAAAAAAATTTTTTTCCTCTACTCCCTTCTGAGTTTTTCTCATCTATAGTGTCTTCAGGAAGTCAGATAGGCACAGGGTGACAGTTTGTATTCAAAGAGTGACTTGTTGAATACTCTGCATTCTTTAGTGCAGAAGCCACTAGCCTCAGTATGGCTCTTCGACACTTGAAATGTGGCTAGTGTGTCCAAGAAAATGGATCTTCAATGTCATTTGATATTTATTATATTAAATTTAAATTTAAGAACAGAAATTAAATTCACTTACTGTAAAATTTTCAAGTTTGGGTATGCGAATCAATTTTTCAACTATAAATTGCATAAAATCTAAATAGAGATAAAATATTTTTAATAAAAATTTAGAGCCCTATTTGAGATGTCTTATAAATGTAAAGCATACACTGGATTCAAAAGATTTTTTAGATGAAAAATAGAATAGAAAATTTCTCATGAATAATTTTTTATTTGATAACTTGTTGTAAAGATAATATTGGATACTTTGGTTTAAATATGTTACTAAAATCAATTTTACCTTTTTATTTTTACAATTTGGCTATTAGAGGATAAATAATTATGGATATGCCTTGAATTATGTTTCTGTTGGATGGCCCTGCTCTACACAATCAATAGCACACATCATCAAAGGCTAATTTCCCCATAGAAATAAATGTAAAGCACAGAGGATGCATTCTACAATAACTATTAGAATTATTCTATTTTATGCTGATTTTGGAATTATTCCTAATATTTATGATAATGCTCCCTCTTAAAACAAAAGCCCATTTAACCTTCTTCAGATGATTAAGTCGCATTCAGCTCCAATTCCCAAACTATTGATTATCAAGCCTTGAATTAGCATTGCCTCTTAATCATTACTTGGATGGCATTGTTAAAGCATACAAATATATTTTTAAAATTTAATAACATTGAGTTTCAATATAATAGCATATTGGTCACCTGTAGAAATCCAGATGTATGTACTGAGAAATGTCTTTCACTGATTAGCAGCTAAGGTGGAAGTCTTTCGGCAATAGGATTAAAGTTTGTAATTCACTTAGTCTCTAGAATTGAAAATGTACAATCCTTTATAAAGAAAATTGTCATGTTCTAAAATAAATTTAATAATATATTAAGATTATTTTAATAATTTTATAAACTAATAATTATATATTGCATATCAAGATACATTATGTCAATATTCTTATTGTGCTATTTCTAACTAGAATAATTCAAATTCAGGCAAAATGTCACGCACTATGCATGTTTAAATAAAATGGGGGGTAGGGAGTAAGACAGGGACCTGGGGAGTTCAGCCGCTGATGTGAATGAGTAAACTAACAAACTGACTCTCTCACAACACACGATAAGCCTGGAAAAATACCTGCCTCCACCCCCTAAATACTTATGGGCTCTGGAGAGTGATTTAAAATAGGCAGATTTTGGAGGGGAGTTGAAACTTGCAGGGAGCCACTGGAAGTGGAGGAGTTTTCTGTTCTGGCCCTTTGCCCTGAGGGTAGCTGCAGCCAGGCTGAGAAGGATGGCTAACATGATGGGGAGCCTGTCGTCTTTTTGGCCAGGTAAGCAGGCTTGCCTGAGTGTGAGAGAGGAAGAGGAGACAGCCACCGCAGGGGAAGCCCAGACTCTGGGTTCAAACTCTACCCAAGTCTCTGGCTGGCCCAGAATGGGGCATGTGGGGAGGGACAGACGAAAAGCCCTTTCAACTGAGGTCTGAACTGCCACCCACAGCAACTCAATATAGAAAGAGCCAGGAAATTAAGACCTTTTCCTAAAGGAAAAGGTAACAGAGGCTATCCCTGAGATAATATAGATACGTGAATTCTCAAATGAAGACATTAAATAAGTTCTTTTTAGTATGTTCAAAACACAGGAAGCAAAAATGACAGAGTTAAAGGGAGAAATAGATATTCCACAATCGTAATAGGGAAATTTTAACACCACTCTCAGTAACTGATAGCATGAGACATAAAACAATCAACAAAGTCACAGATAATCTAAACAACACTGCCAACCACTTTGTTCTAACTAATATGTATAAAACACTACATCTAATTTCAGAATACCCATTCATATGCTCATAAAGACTGTATGCTGGGCCATAAAATCAGACTCAACCATTTTAAAAGGCTGAAAATATACAGAACATATTCTCTGACTACAATGAAAATAAATCAGACATCAATAACATTTAACAATAAGAGATCTAGAGAAACTCCAGATATTTGGAAACTAAATAGTACACATCTAAATAATTCATGGATTAAATTCATGAATCAGGGAAAAATTGAAAGGGAAATTAGAAAATAAATGGAACTGAAGATAATACAGATAATACATATCAAAATTTGTGGAATGCAGTTAATTCTATGCTTACAGAGAAATATATAGCTTTAAAAACATTTATTATAAAAGAAGAAAGATCTAAAATCAAGAAGCTAAGAAAAAAAAACAAAGTAAGAGGATAAAAAAACCTTATTACTATATTTAAATAATATATTAAGGAATTGCATGTTATTTTTTAAAAAAGAAAAAAAAACCTTTTTCTAAAAGAAAATTTCAGGCCCAAATGGTTTTGGTGAATTCTATAATATATTAGAAGACTAAATAATATCAATCATACATAATTTTTTAGAAAATAGAGGAAGGAAAACTTTTCAATTCTTTTTAAGAAGCTAGCATTACCTTAATACCAAAACCTGACGGAGACATTACAAGTAAAGAAAATTAAAGACCCCTATCTGTCATGAACATTGGATACAAAAATCCTTAACAATATATATTAGCAAATTTAATCCAACATTATTAAAGGGATCATGACTAAATGGGATTTATCCCAGGAGCACAATATTTAGTCAGTGTAACTCACCATATTAACAGAATAAAGGAGAAAAATCGCATGATCATTTCAATAGATGCAAAGCAAGAATTTGCCAAAATTCAGCACCTATAAATAACTTATTAATAGTAAACTAGGGAACTTGTTCAAACTGATAAAAGGTATCTATGAGAAACGTAGAGTTAACGTCATACTAACAGTGAAATATTAAATCCTTCCTTTCTAAGGTCATGAACAAGAGAGGATGTCTGCTTTCACTACTTAATAGCTCTTAAGTACTTATTATGGGCCAATGGCTTTAGAACAACCCTTTGGGCAAGAATTAATACCAAGTTTTCTTCCATTATACAGATGAAGAGACTCAAGCACAGAGAGGTTAAGAAACTTGCTCAACGTCACAAAGTAATCATAAGCCAAAATTTGAATTCAGATCTCCCTGGCTTTAGAGTCTACTTCTTAATCACAACCATCTTCTCGGTAGTATAATAATAATTATTATTATGGGAGGCTAGAGGCAGGGTAGACGCCTCTGTGCCTGGCCTTTTCTTTATACTTTCCCCCCACAGGCCCAGAGGCAAACATAACTGCTGATGCTTGTCCGCCAGGGACACAGTAGACACAGGCTAAACAGTCCACGGTTTCTAGGAGACGCTAGAGAGCTGCTGCCTGATCTACACATCTCCATCCAAGGCGCCATGCTGTCCATCAATAAGAATACTCAAATTACAGCAGTATTTTGCTACTAAAAGTGAGTCTAATTTGCTCATTTTCATTATTTAGAGGCAGTTAATTAAAAACCCGGCAGATATTTATTTTGCTTCTTTCACATCACCAGTGATTTCTTGCCTCCACGCTTTCATGACATTACAGTTTTATGACTTGACACGGCCTTTAGTGAGCTTCTTACGGTTGTGTCTCCCTTATTTTAATTTCAAGCAAGACATTAAGCCACTGTAACATTCCGGCCATTGCTGCTGAGGCATGAGGAGCAACTGTAGTGTTCGTCATGATCAAAGGGCAGATGCTACTGGATTATACAGCAGGGAAGGTCCTTGGGCCCTTCAGTAGGGAAAGTGGGTGTTTGGCTCTTAACTGGTGAGAGATTGACCCCAAGTGTTGTCCTGGCCAGAAGCAGGAAACCTGAATGCTAGGCCCATTCAGCCATTTCATTATCTCGTAATGATAGAGAACGAATTGCTATGCCAAAAAGTGGCCATGTCAACTGTGACATTTCTAAGAAAGCCAAGCTTTTATTTTACGCAAACTTTGAAATACAAACTTTGCAATTCACTCTTATAAAGTATCTAAGTATCTTTTCATGTGAAATTAATGCTATTTTACCCTTGCATGTTTTGATAGAATTAACATTCCAAGAAAATGTGCCATGTTTATCTGGAAACTCCATACCTGCTTGACAAGAGCCACTTCAGGCAGACAGAAATCCTGCTCTCAAATTGCTGTTTCAGGATTAGGACATCAGGGAGCAAAATGGCAATGAATAAGCAAGATTTTTAAACTGGAAATTAAGGGGGAGCAAAAAACCACTGTAACAATCAGGCTTTTGTAATTTACCTGCAAATGGGAACCTGTGGAAGCAGAAAGGCCTGTAAGCTGCCCATTTGAGAGGCCAGCAAGTAGCTGCTGTAGCCGTCAGTAACCTTGGTTGTCAAGAAAATGGGCCATCCTACTGCTCTTGCTCAACTAACAGAGAACTTTCCCTTATTTCTCCAGGAGAACTCCTAACCAAGCTTCAAAACCCAGCATAAGCATGGGTGTCCCACCACTGTGTCCCTGCCTCCCCTCCTTCCAGCACGTTTCTTTTTGCCTTGTCAATTGTGTCTGCATATCTTTTTTTTTTGTTTCCCTTGGAGCTCCCTGAGGCAAGAATCTGCACTTCTCATCTCCCTGACTTCAACACCTAGCTTAAGGCATAACTTAACGTAGGTGCTCAGGGAAAGTTTGTTGAGCACCAAAGAGACTATCTCAGTAACTTCAAAGGAAGTATGGCATAGTGGTTAAGAACAGAGTCTTTGGAATCGAAATGACTTGGCTTCAAGTACCAGCTCCAACATTACTAACTCTGTGACCTTGACCAAAGTACATTAACTTCTCCAGTCTCGATGTTCTCATCCATAAAATGGGAATAATAACAGATTCTACCACAGTGGGCTATTGTGAGCTTTAAAGTCAACAAAGCAAAGTACATAAAGCACTTTGGATAATGCTGGCATGGAAAAAGTGCACAGTAAATGCTGACAATTGCTAATATCAGTGACGCTGAAGCCGAAACTCATTTTCTTCTTGTTTTGACCTCACAGGAGAGAAAGAGCCTCAGAGCAGGTCACTGTCTAGTGTCAGAAAGATCCAGTCAGGGCCATCTCTAGGACCCTGCCTCCTCACCTCTCTGCCAGCTGCCATGCCTCAGCCACCTCCTTTAACCAGACTCATTTCAAGGTCTGTCTGGCCCCTGCCCCAGAGCCCAGCTTGCTTCTCGGGCCTTGTACAGTGGGCCACACTGGTGGGCCCCTGTTCCAGGAACCAGGACCCTTCTCAGGTGTGATGCCATCTCTAAGCTCAGGGCCTTCCCCTGGCTTACTTCTTCTGCCTTAGTAGCACAGCTGGACACACCACCCCATCCTTCCCAAATTCACTTCCAGTCACTGGGCACACTGCCTGCATGATCCCTCACCCGACCAACAATCCCGCTGCTAGGGGTGCTCACCCAACTTGACAGATGAGTCAAATGAGGCACAGAGCAAGGTCACATGGGGATCTTCCCCTTATTTTCCTGGCTCTGGTGCTCACATTCTGAACCAGGCTGTCTATGAAATCAATGAACAGCTGCAGATACACGAGTCCTCACACTCCCACTCTTTGACAAGTTTCACCCATAACCCATATATTATACTAAAGTTCCCAAATATTCAGGTAGGGAAGCCCAAAGAGGCAGAGGCATATTTTAAACGTTTAATTCAAGTAAAAGCAAGTGTCAGGAAAAATCCATATTTTGAGCTGCAGAAGAAAGAGCAATGGCAGCCCAATCAATATTACAGGAGTATATGGACTCTTTTACTGTTCTATCAATTCCTGGAGCTAATAAGTCAGCATCTCCAGGGACAGTTTCATACTTTAAAACAAAAGTTCATAGTCCCGCTGCCCGTCAGTATGACTCCGGCTTTCACCCTCATCCAGGCGAGTGGGAGACAAAGGGCCTTCCTTACACAGGGACCAGCTGACCCCTGGGCCCTTCTCATCAAGGCCAGGGCTGCTCAGCTGATAACAGGAACCTCCAGCGTGACTGGCTAATCCTTCATTTCCTTGTCATCAATACTGCCGGCAAGGCCCTCACAGAAGGCATGCAGATTAAAATGTTAAATCAAACTCAGAAGAGAAATTTGAAAATCAATTTCAGGTTCCTGCAGAAAAGGCCAGGGAGGATAATTAAGACTCGTAACTCCCAGCTTCAGCTGCTTCATGTTCTAATTCTGGAGCAAAATAAAACAATTATTTCCCAAGAAATCAGCTGCAGCAGGAATGAAATGGTGGAGCGAAACGTGCTCCCTGGGCTGCGAGCCATGATCACCAAGGCATTCTCAGTGCACGGACATGCAGTGAGCAAGCTGACTTGCAACAATTCTCATTTTCTTTTCATGTACCTTTTATTTTTTTTCTGCTGGCAATAGAAAGCCAATGCAAATGTGAAAGGCTGGCTGCTTACAAGTTTATAGTAAATAACCTGAAAGAGCTGTAGATTACCCAGGCCCTGGGTGTCAGGAGCTAATGCATTCTAAATGTAACCCATTTCCAGCAGAGCCAAACTCCACTTTGACGTTTTCCTTCATCGCACGCAGATATTTGTATTATAGGTGCTTTTCTCTTGCCCTGATTTGCCTATTGTGATTCACACAGGCCAGCAATGATAACAGGATGCTTCATTTCCTCCCTGGGCCAATGCAAGATAAATTACAGCCTCGAGATCCATCTCACTGTACAGGAAATACCCTATGCTACCTCTTACTTTCCATGCAAAATACATGTGGATTCAGTTCACTTTTTAAACTGCCTAGAAGGGGGAAGAGAGATGGAATTCTTCCCTCTCCCAGTGTGGGGAGTATTTGCAGATGGTCCAGGAGAATTTATTTCCCTGGCCTCTAGCAGTGAAGGTCACATGATTATGCATACCCCAGAAAAATAAAATAGACAGGAGTCATTTTTGCAGCTCCTCAGAATTGCCCATGTTTTTATCGGTTGGGAAGTCTGTGTTACATGTTTCTGCACAAATTTATCAGTGGTAGTTTTTCAACCTACTCCTGCTTGGCAAATAGTATTTGGCCCAGAACTTCCATGATAAGCTTAGGATTCAATCATTTATATCTTTTATCACTTGTCCTTCTCTCAGCCGATCACATTCATGTATAGAATATTAGGAATAATTAATGAGCACCCGTTACATGCCAGGCCCTGCAGAGGAGGCAAAGAAGTATGGCCACACCTCTGTCCTTCCAGCTGACATCTCCTTAGGAGGAGGCGCTGGCTGCACATGGCATCCGAGAGCCGGAGAATCCATTTCCTGATCACCTGATTGTCATAGAGCAGATAATCCCCCAAACCTTTCAGTTGGGTTTCCTTCATTTCTTCTCCTTAGGGAATAGAACCATCTCACTACTCCCACAGAACGTATGTGAAAGATGCTTGAATGCTTGGAGTTTATGCAAAGAATAGCAGCCCCTGGTGTTTCTCTTTGTTTGACCTCACTTCCTCGTGGAAAGGAAGTCTTTCAGTAGGGTTATTGCTATGGTCTAAATGTTTGTGTCCTCCAAAATTCATATGATTAAATCGAATCCCTAATGTGATGGTATCAAGAAGTGTCAACCTTTAGGGGGTGATTAAGTCATGAAGGCAGAGCCCTTGTGAATAGGATTAGTGCCCTTATGAAAGGGGCCCGAGGGAGCTCGTTGGCCCCTTCTTCCATGTGAGGACACAGCAGGAGGGCCCTCACCAGAACCCACCCATGCTACCACGCTGGCACCCTGCTGGCTTCTCAGCCCTCAGAACTGTGAGAAAAATGTTCTGTTGTTTATAAGCTGCAGTTTATGGTATTTTGTCAAAGCAGTCTGAATGGACTAAGGCAGTTATCCTATTAACCTCAGCCCCAAAAGGAATGAGGTAGAGGAGAGCCAGCCCAAAGACACAAATAAAGGTGGCACTGGCTGCGGGACTGCTTGTCAACCTCCACGAAAACGAACTGATTTCCTTGACAAATCACGTTGACTTGAATATAAAGCAATCAAAAGTAGAGACTATGAACCATTCATTTTCCCTGGATGATCAGCCTCCCTCAGCATCATGGTCCACATGTTGTTGGGGCATAGTGGCTGTTTCTACCCATTAGATATCCACAGAACAGTCCCAGCACCCACTCTGTGCAGGATCAGAGCTAGGTGTGGGGTGGCCCATGGAGAATAAAGCTGACATGGTACCTGTAGTCTGGGACTGGGCCTAATGGAACAGGCAAGTATCAAATTAAGAAGCACAAGACTGAAGATGTGATTGCAAATTGCCTGAAATCTTAGGAAGGGAAACGAACAGGAAAATAAACTGGGGTAGCGAGTACTGGGTAAGTAAAAAATGAGAAACAATTAGTCAGACAAATTGGGGAGTTGGGAGGGTAGACAGTACCTACATAGTGCATTTTAGGTAGAAAAAACAGCAAGAGCAAAGGCCCTGAGGCAGGAGGGTATAGTCCTCTTTTGGAGCAGAAAGAGAATCTGAACATAGTGAGGGAGGGTTGGCGGCATGACAGGTAGTGGAGAGATAGATATGAACACATCATGCTTTCCAATTCAAGGCTTTCTAGTCTGACCCTAAATTTATTCTCTGAAGACCTCCTACTTTCTAATATTCAGCAGATAGCATGGCAAAGATGGCTCTGGGAGGCTGTTTTATAAAGGCAAGCTCCAACTGTTCGGTTCTGCAAACTTTGATACATCACCAGCCAGTACACGTTTGCTGGGAACATCTAGCTGATCAGCCTGGCAGGTCCCTGCTGGCGTGTACGCTCAGATCCTCTGCCCTGTGGAGTCAGGGACACGGTGTCAGCCCTGGTTGGCTCAGGCCAGACAATCTCACCCAAATGGAGTAACAGTGTGGCCAGGAAGTGACAACACAGGAGTCACACTTCGGATGAACCAGGCATCATGTTGTGTGTTTGCACGCATTCCTTCATTTAGACCTCATGGTGACCACAGAAGTTAGGTATTCTTTTTACTTCCAATTCACAGAATAGGAGGTGGCTGAGGTTCAGAGAGGTTGTGATTTCCACGGCTACGCAGTTGGTGGAGTCAGCCTTAGAAACTGTGATGGATTGAATGGTGTCCCATGCCCTGCCCCCCCCCCACCCCCCAAAGACACATTGAAGTCCTAATTTCAGAACGTGACCTTATTTGGAAATAGGGCTTTACAGGGGTAATCAAATTACAATGAGGTCATTGGGGGGGCTCTAATCCAATATGGCTTGTGTCCTTATAAAAAGGGGAAATTTGGACACAGAGACAGACACGCACAGAAGGAAGATGATGTGAAGACACTCAGGGAGATGACAGCCACGTGACTGGGGTGATACTCTCACCAACCAAGGAATACCAAGGATTTCCGGCAACTACCAGGAGTTAGGACAGACAAGGAAAAATCCTCCCCTAGGGCCATCCCAGAGAGCACGACCCTGCTGACACCTTGATTTCAGACTTCTAGCCTCCAGAACTGTGGGACATACCTTCCTGTGGTTTCCAGCTACTCAGTTTTTGGTAGTTTGCTATGGCATCCCTCGGAAACCAATGCAGACAGCAAACCTGAGCCAGATGCACTCTGCTATCTGAGCTGCAAGGCCCACAGCCACACTTTTCCTCAGCTGCCCTTCAATTCCATCTTGGTCCCATACGGGAACCGTGGGGGAAGAAGAAGGGAAGAGCCTAGAAGAACGCATGCTCCAGCCTCGGCTGTCTCATGTGGGTGTCCCTCTTGGTTCCATGGTCTCTGTGAGAACAGACGGGGTTCCAGCAGACGGTGGTGCTCAGAGCATGCTTGTTAAATGAGTGAGGAATTACGCACCTGAGTTGGCCACAGAGGCCAGCAGTGGGGCACAGGGACGGGGTGCTTCATGGGGGAGGTGGAAAGGCCCTAGAGCATTTGCTGAAGGTGTTTAAATGGGCTTCATGACTCTGACCAGCTTTCCTCAAGAGGAAATAGAAATAATCTTTGTCAGTGTTTCCAAAACTTGGAGGAATTGCATAATTAAAACTAGAAATTCTCAAGTACATCAATAAAAGGGCTATAAATAAATCTGTGATTATTTCATTGTTACGTGCCGCTACAGGGGGCCAATCTGATAAGCTTTGCAATGTGCACCTGGCCGGACATTCTTGGACCTCACATGGATGCATCATTTGCTTTTCTCAGGGAACACAGCCACCCACAGTGGGAGCGCTGCCTCTCCTCCCACCAGGGCCCACAGCAGGGGCTGGTCCTGATGGCGTCTCCCGATTCTGGGACAACACACACTTCCAGCTGCCCCTCGCAAGCATTTCTGGCTGTTCCCAAAGCCCAGCATTGTCAGAGCTGGCTCCACGGCCGGGTCCACAGCCCACGGCCTGGGTGGCGTCACGTGACAGGCACAGATGGCTCTGACTCCAGCACATCCTCCCCTGGGGGTGCCTGGAATTCCACCAAGAAAGTCCGTTTCTTTGGGTTCAGTATCACCTATACCGATATTTCTTGGTTTTATTTTGTTTCATTTTCAATTTTTATCTTTAGGCTCAGTAGATAAAATTTAGAAATATAAAAAGGCAAAAGAAGAATGGTAATCCTACCTTTGGGAGGCAATCAGCAGTAACTTTTAGGCATATTTACTTCCATCTTCTTTTAGAGAACTTTTTTAAACTGTAGAGATCACACTTTACATATAATTGTGCATCCTCTATCTTTATTTCATATCATAAGAGCATTTTCCTTATTATTAAAGCTCCCTGCTCTGATAATAGAGGTTATTAAAGACTCCCCACAAGCATTATTTTGATGGCTGCATAATATTCTGTCCTGTGGATATAGCAAACATGTTTAACCTGTATCCAAAAGGTTAAAATGTAGGTTGTTTCCAATTTTGTACAACCATAAATAGCATTGAGATGAATAGTTTCATATATTTTAAAAATATCGTTGAGAAAATGGTGATGAATTTCTAAAAGTAGATATACTAGGCATGAACATTTTGAAGGGGATGCTGGGTTTTCCTGTTTTACTTTAAAATGCAGCTTCCCATTTCCCCTTCCCCGGTAGGATGACACATTGCATCACCAGTGCTCCGATACCCTGATGTCAGCCTCTCAGGAAACGGAGTGAGCCATCCCACTCTCGGGGTGGCGGCCGGCAGCACTATGATGGACCCTGGCTGAGTGATTTTCCTGTGATCCACAGAAAGTCTCAGCCACTGAGCCATTGTCTCCTTCCTCCCCTTCTCGGCAACCTCTGCAAAGACTGTGACTTCCCCTGGGATCAGTCCCCCATGGCACTCCAGGAGCACATTCCTCTCAGTGCAGTCTGTTGATAGTGTTCTTGTTTTCTGGCCAGGCTGGTACCCAAGACTGTCATCAGAGAAACAAAGGCTCCCGCCTGCTAACTGGGATGGTCTCAGTTCCTGCCAGCAAGCATCCAGCAGCAGCTAAAGAGGAAAGTGACTCATCTTTGCTTCTTCATTCCCCCAGAATGTGGGAGCTCTTTAGGGGTATTCAATTAACACCTTTCTTGCCAGACAGCAAGATCAGAATGGAGAGAATGTGCTATCACAGGGGAAGCCCAGCTGCTAAGCTGATGCTGACAGTCGACAACAGTGGCTGAAGACTTCAGACCTCAAGCACGTTTCAGCAAGTGGCAGGCAGGCTGAGGCTGTGATTTCAGTTGCACTGATTGCTGTAGGGAGGGAGTAGGGGGAGGGGAAGGGTGAAGCCATATATAACTCGGCATGTACTATACATCAAGCAGATGTGGCATTTCAAACCTATTAGCATGCTTAATTCTGGGTTATGCTCCTGAGAGCTTGTTATTTTTACCAAATCTTAGAAAAAAACTGGAGTTCAGAGAGGTTATGTGACTCACCCAAGGCCACACAGCCAGTAAGTGACCTAGTCTTTCTGATTTCCATGCTCATGCTCCTTCTGGGAGCCAGTATTTAAAGAAGTCTTTCGAATTGGATCCTTACACCTCCCTGCTGCTTCCCCCACAGCCAGGGTCAGATGGGCAGGCAACAGGATCCCAGTGCCAGAGAGGAAGCCTGGGCCTCAGGTCCCTGGCAGACAGATATTATCGCCCCAGTGGTAAACAGATTAAGGTAACTGTGTTTGGAGCTCCACCTTTCCTAGTGCCAGAAGAATACTCTTAGTCTTTGGAAGGACTCCATTCAGGAAGATTGTGGTCTCTGGCCTCATACAACTAAGCTTGTAAAGTTCCTGGAATATAATTAATATGTGCAGACATAAGTTCTCCCCTTCTCCATTAGGGCCAAATGGCTTTGCAGTTCATTCAACAAATATTTACTGAGCATCTACTATATGTCATCCAGAGTAGGTACCAAATGAAGTGTCTGGGATGTGTGTGTGTTTGTCTGTATACACACACACACACATATATGGAGAGAAAGAGGGAGAGATATGAGTCACTTGGCAGGGAAACATTCTGAGATATTCATTGACAGGCAATTTTATTGTTATGCAAACATCATCAAGTGTACTTAACACAAATCTGGATACTATAGCCTACTATACACCTAGGCTATACAGTGTAGTCTATTACTCCTAGGATACAAACCCATATAACATGCTACTATACTCAATAGTGCAGGCAATTATAACACAAAGATAAGTATTTGTGTATCTAAACATATCTAAACACAGAAAAGGCATGGTAAAAATATGGTGTAAGTGGTAAAATATGGTACACCTGTATAGGGTACTACCATGAATGGAGCTTGCAGGACTGGAAGTTGCTCTGGGTAAGTCAGTGAGTGGTGAGTGAGTGTGAATAAACACTGTACACTTAGGCTACATTAAATTCATTAAAAATATTTTTCTTTCTTCAATAATAAATTAACCTTAGATTACTATAACTTTTCTAATTTATAAACTTTTTAATTCTTTTTAACTTTTTAACTTGTAATAACATTTAGCTTAAAACACACATGGTACAGCTATACAGAAAATTTTTTCTTTATATCTTTATTCTATAATATTTTTTCTAGTTAAAATTATTATTTTTTTGCTTTTTAAACTTTTTTGTTAAAAATAAACATACACATGACCCTAGGCCTACATTGGATCAGAATCATCAATATCACTGTCTTCCACCTCCACATCTTGTCCCACTGGAAGGTCTGCGGGGGCAGTAACACACATGGAGCTGTCATCTCCTGTGATAACAATGCCTTCTTCTGGAATGCCTCCTGAAGGACCTGCCTGAGGCTGTTTTACAGTTAACTTTTTGTAATAAATAGAAGAAGTACATTCTAAAATAATGATAAAAAGTATAGCATGGTAAATACATCAACCAGTAACAGTCATTTAGTATTATCAAGTATTATGTACTATACATAATTGTATTGCTATAGTTTTATATGATTGGTGGTGAAGTGGGTTTGTTTACCCCCACATCACCATAACATGTGAATAATGCATTGCCCTAGGACACTATGACGGCTGTGATGCACTGGGTGATAGGACTTTTTCAACTCCATATAATCCTATGAGACCACTGTCGTACATGTGGTCCCTTGTTGACCTAAACATTGTTAGAGGTGCATGACTGTGTGCGCATGCAGGTGTGTGTGCGCGTGTATAAGACACTAACTGGAAACACTCTAAGTTCTGGCCAGTTCCCGTATGGATCTGCTACCAGGAGAAAGGAATGAGGGAGCACTCACACAGCAAGAGGATGTTCCTTTCCTTAACTTCAGATAGCAGGAACATGGACCTTATCGAGTCATGTTGATAAAAGAACAATACAACCAGCTCATGGACCTTTCATTATGCTTCTTTCCAAGGAGTTTTATGAGAATGCAACAAATAACATGGCATTTTATTGCAATTAAACCTAGACACTGCTCTCCTTTCGGTAAATCTTTCCAGATATGATTATACAGTCAGATAAGACATTGGCTTTTTAGAATGCATCTCCTCACAGGAACTTTATAAAATGTGATATGAAAAACAACTTTGTTCCAGCATTTCAAAGCAAAATCCATGTAGTTTACTCCTTGGAAGGAGGACTTGAAAATGTGGCCAACTGTCCACTGGATTATTCAACTCAATATTTTTAAAGTGAGAAGAAATAGGGGGACAATGCAGAAAAGAGGGAACCTTTGGGAGGAGGTTATGATGCTGCCCCAGGACCGTCTGGAAAGAAGACAGCATCCAGCCTCCCTTCCTTCCCTCCCCATCATGACTCTGGGTTAGAAATCTTCCTGCTGCAGCCTGGAAGGAGCAACCTTGAGTACACCTTGCTGCCATCCCACCTGCCTCAGCTGGTGGAGGCAGGATGAGGGTTGGAAGTTGAAAGCTGAGCCAAGCTGAGCTGTCCTATCAGATCCTCTTTCCCTGGTATTTGGAACTGGCTAACAGTGACTGAGTCAGTTAGACGGTAGTGGGTTCTGGACTACAAGGTATGCAGACTTGAGTTTAGTGGTTAGGTTGGCTTGGGAAAGCAGACCTCAACTGTTTACAGAGAGCACATGAAGCCAAAGGGCAGAGAGGAAGCCCAGGGTGAGAGGCAGAGGGAGATTGCAGTTGATGATAATCTTGCATTTCTAATGAGGCTTGAAAATCCTTATTGCACTTCTTTTTTTTTTTTATTATTTTTTGACATTTCCTGTATCCTTTCAATAAATCCTCACTGGCTGGTGTTAGCATGAGTAGCTAGCTGCTTACTGTTTCTGGCCACGCAAGATGTTTCCAAGATACTGGACAGCCCTCACAACTTGTTTCCTCACGACTCTGCCTTAGACTTTTTGTTTTGTAATTAAAGAGCATAAAAGACAATAAAGTAATAGCATGCTATCAACAAAATAATGAATCAAGGCGAAAATCATTTAAAACAACATAAAAGGCAAATAACAAGGCTAAAATAAAAATGAGCAAGATAAAAATAAGGCCCCAAATAAAAGTTGAATGGGATGAGAGAACTAGATAAAATTTAAGTCATGAATAAAAGTAAAAGTGAGATAAAATAGAGTCATTAAGGCATAAGTCAGCTGAGAACAATTAAAATATAAGAAACAAAAGAGCAAAGTGAATACTAAATGAATATAATCTACAAACTATAAAACTAGGGTAACCAGGCAATAAAACAAAAATGAAAGAAGACAGAGCTCATCTACCTATGAGGAGTATGTCAAAGGCTGAGTGCCCGTGAACAAAGATGGTTATGGCCTTTCCAGCCAAGGCTGTCACTCCTGGTACCCAGGCCTTCCACAGCTGTCTTCCCATGGCAAGGGGTCCCCAAGAAAAAGTCTGCTGAGTGGGGATCCTCAGGGGTCAGAGAGTAGAACAGTCCTTTCCCTCTGAACTCTCTCCATCAATGTGGGCCTTGTCCCCATTCCAGCTTCTTTAATGTACCAGCGTGAAAACATGACTCACACTTCAGTGAAAATAGAACCATATCACCTGGTCTCCTCAACTAAATCTCTGCCTCAGCTACATTTTGTGAGCAACAAAGGGCAATACCCATATATACAGTTCACTGCAGAGTCTAGGCATCAAGATTCGGAGCTGCCAAACTGCCTCCTAGGAGTGGAAAGGAAGGAGGAAGGGTAAGGAACTGATCAGGCTAAAATTCTGCAAAATGCACAGAGGCTTTAAGCTGGGCTGGTAGGGCCAGAGGAAATAATTGGAGCAAAAGAGTTGTCTCTGAGCAGCAGCCTTCCTTTTCCCAATCCTCACCAGGGTGCTGAAAAGGGTCTGATGACCAACAGCAATCAGGCAAAATTGAGATGTATATTACTGACACAAGGCTAAGCTGAAAGTTATCAAGAAGCCCCCAGCA
Organism: Eulemur rufifrons; assembly: GCF_041146395.1. Lineage (NCBI taxonomy): Eukaryota > Metazoa > Chordata > Mammalia > Primates > Lemuridae > Eulemur > Eulemur rufifrons. The sequence goes on from NC_090989.1 coordinate 116,358,487, forward strand.
TGCTCAGCAAGAATACATATCTACCCATGAAGAATTGTTGATTTCATTTTTTAAGGGCTATAGGATCATTTAGGTTTTCTATTTCTTCTTGAATCAATTTGATAAATTTTATTTTAGATACTTGTTCATGTCATTTAAATTTTCAAATTTATTGTCATAAGTTATTTACAATGCCATCTTATTATCATTCAACATCTGATGTCCTCTTTTTTCATCCTTGTTATAAATCATACAGGAATTAGATTAGATCACTCTTTTTTAAACTTATTAACCTTAGCAGAGGTTTAACTATTTTATCAGTGTTTTCAATGAGCCAGCAAACCCAAATAGTAGAAATTAATGAAATAGCAGACATACAAGAGAAAGGACCATTAGGACAAAAAAGGCCTATACAAACTAGCTAACAAAACATGAGAGGAAGACTACATGCCACAAGTGTGCTTAGTAGTGGGTTCTATCAGCACTTACTTTGTGAAGACACACCAGGCAGGAGGCAGAACTTGAGTTGGGTTACAAAGGATGGCTGTATCTGGATAGATTTGAGAGGATGAGGACAAGGAAGAGGAGGAGGTGAGAAGAAGGTCTGAACAAAGGCATAGAACAGACAGGTTGATCGTGTTAGTTTCTGTCACAGGATTTAAGGCACGGAGTTAAACAGGAAATTAGGGCCAGGTCATAAAGGGCTGCAGTGTGAAAGCCAGTGGGGAGGAGCTTGTGGCATATCCTGAAGTAGGGGCAGCCATGGGCAGTGTCTGGTGTATGAGGGTGCTGTCCTGTAGCAGGCCCGCTCTGCAAGGCAGCATGGGGAGGAGAGGCTGGGGCAGGAAGACTGTCAGGAGGTGATGGAAGCTGTCCAGGCCCCATGACAAGAGCCCGCAGCAGGAGGCTGCAGAGAAGTTTGCGAGAAGGTCTAGAGCCTGAGCAGTCAGGAAGGGAAGAGAGCTGAGAGCATGTGCGATGTCCAGTCTATCAGGGAGGGCTCCAGAAAGTTCTGGCAGGTGTAAACAGCCCATCTTAGCACTCTGGGGGTAGCAGGAAGCTCCAGCTTCTTTGCTCTGACCTCTTTCCCTCCTGATGATTGGGAAGATAGACTCCACCTTGCTCTCCAAAGAGACAATGACGCCTTCTTGACTTTTCAACTGTCAGAGCCTTTCACGTGTTGGTGTATGTAGGTCAGAATGATTGTTCCCTTCCCCTAAAACAGAGCTGTCTCCCTCCCAGGCCAATAGTACTAAGTGCCGGTGCCCTTTGCACTTAAAGAGCTCTTTCTCCTGAAGACGTTGTGGACAGTGTGGATGGGCAGCCCCACTGCCTGCACCAAGGGGGGATGGAGAGATTTGTTCTGGGCTTTTGGCCTCTGTTTTTCCTGCAAAACGTGACAGACAGCACACAGCAGAGCAGCGCTCAGAATGGACCTTTTGTGGGAGTGCAGTGAGGCAGAAATCTGATCATTTTCTATTTGAAAATGTAGTTGTTAGCACTGGGCATGTTTTTTTATGCTTGGTGGTCACTCAAGGCAGAGTAGGGGGAAGAGGTCATCTTTCCCTGGTAGCTGAGCTCAGCCTCTCCCCAAAATGAGAAATGGCAGTTTTCACAGTTTCATGTGATTATCTCTCCTGTTACCAATGTTAGAATACTATTGTGAAACAGTACTGTGACACTATTTGCCAGAGTACACGCTGCTGTTTCTAATGGCTGTTATACGTACTCACAGTTTCTTTCATGGCTACATACCTTTGGAAAATGCTGAGTTAAAAACAGGTTTCTTAATGGCAAGACTTTTCAGAGCCTCTAATATGTTAACTTGTATTGTGAATTTCCAAGAGAACCAGTGCTCCCAAGACTACACATTCTTGGAAACATCTTTCTGTAGAGCATCGCATGGGACTACAGCTTCATGGGGTATACTTAGGGAAGACAGCCAAGTAAGTGGCCATCTCCATGTTCATGGAGCCCCTGTGTTCTGAGGCTTGTGTTCAGACTCACCTCTCTTTTGTGTGTCTCTAGACCAGAACCTTAAGGGTGCAGGGGAATTTTTTACATCACAGTTGGTGACACTAAATCACCTAAAGTTATTAAGCCAGCAAAATGTGTGGACGAGGGTTTCCCCAACCTTCACTCTTTTTCCTCTAAGTGTTCACCCTAGACAGAGATATCAAAGTTTGTACTTATCATTAAGAAAAAAAGGGTAAATCACATAAAGGTGTATATGGCTGAAGACTGTTCACTGGGTTACCTATGCTAAGACGCATCCCTTTATTCACTCATTTGATTGCTCAAAAACATTCAGTGCTGCTTGTATTAGGTACAGGGGATTCAGGAAAAAGTATCAGTAAGATACAGGCCCTGTCCATGAGACGATCAGGTGGGAGAGGCAGAGAACTAAACAGGTAATGGCTCTCCTCGGTGCTGTTCTGTGAAAGAGGGTTCCACCATGCACTTTGGGAATAGAGGAGAGATACCTTGCCCAGCCCAGGTAGAGGCATTCAGAGCTGGCCTCCCGGAAAAGGCAATACCTAACTGGGAAGGTGGGAAAATGTGCTCTAGCAAAGCAAACAACGTGAGCAAAGGCTGGGAAACACAGCTTGCTCTGCTTGGGAGAACTGCAGGCAGCCCAGAGAGATTAAGGAGAAGGAGGACTTTAGAGAAGTGTCTGGAGGGGAGGCCAGCAGGATGGGAGGCCACATCAGGGATGCCAGAGGAGGGGGACTGAGGTATGGGGATCTCATTCCGGAAACTGTGAAGAGCACTGTGGCCAGGGACAAAGGCACAAGTGTTTAGGTGTGGGATTCCAGGCAGGGCCACAGCAGACTACGCTCCTGCTCCTCCCTGCCAGCTCTGGGGTCTCTCATCTCCGCCTGCTATGCAGCCTTCTCCACGGTCATCCTAGGACCTCCTCGTAGCTAGCCCCGCTCCACCCACGTCTCTGATTACAAACCCCAGTGCCACACAGAATTACTGGCCAGGTCTCTCTGGCCACACGTGGCCCATCATGGAACATCAGTGTATGACAACAGCTCTGCCCAGGAAGGCAGAGATGGACGTTGTAGGTGTGTCCCTAGGATTAGGGTTAGTTTCAGACAGCATGCCCACTTACCACCAGGGACACAGTTTAATGTGGAGCTACCTGACCACCTATTTTCTGAGCACGTGCTGCCTGCTGTTGTACCACAGCTAGACTGATGGAGGTACTCTAAATTAATGAATGTGTGGCCCTAGGCCAGTCCTATAATCTCCCTGACTTGCAGTCTCTCAACTGAAGATAGGGATCTAATTTCCCTCTCAGTGTTTCCGTAAGGAAGGATTGCATGGGGTGACAGATGTTGAGGCTCTGGTCTGAGTGTAGACTGGGACTCAACATGCCCAGGCACAGGTGGCCAACCGGAGGGTAGGGCCTCAGGGGCTGGTTTACAGGAAGTGTCCAGAGGCAGCCACTGGGCACGTGCCATGAAAGCCAGGGCTGAGGTGTGCATTAGCTTCCTAGGGCTGCTGTAACAAAATAGCTGCTTCTTAGAACATGACAACTGCCTGTGTTCCTCCTGAGCATGTTCTCTCTTTAGTCCTCTGTAGACTTTTTTGTAACAACTTTCCAGGGCCATGTCTTCCAGGTATAGCCACCACCCTTTTTCTTCAAAGGCCAACCTAAATGCAGCCCTGAACACCTTCACTTTCCAAAGGGCTCTCAGATCCTTGCTCCAGAGGTACCTGTAGGCCTCCTGCAGGGCACACCTTACCTGCTCCCTTATTCTTTAGCAGCTTCAGTGCCAGGGGAATCGCTGGTGAAATATGTCACCTCAGAGAAGTGAGAAAATTCCTGCAGAATGTGTTTGCCAGAAAGAGAAGCAAAAAGGTGCTGTTTTCACTTAGCAGGTGTTTAAATTTTTATGAAACACAAACCTTGTGGAAATCACAGAGCTTCAGATGGGTGTTTGGCATCTGGAGTCCCCATGCTCTGCAGGCTGAGTTGCTGGAGGTGGGTGCAGTGTGTGCGGTGCGCTGGGGCAGGGCGTGTGTGCGCTGGATTCTGATGGAGGAAATAGTGTGTGCTCACAGATCCAGCACGGCCCCTGCTGGGCGCTGGGCATTAGAGAGAGCTGTTCAGCTCCCAAAAGACAACTCATCCTTGAAATGTGTATTTGTTCTTCTGTAGGCCCAAATGGCTCTTCTTTCTGCTGTGTGTATTTCCCACGTAACCTCAAATCTAGACTGCCTGGGGACGAGGGCATGCTGAGCAAACAAAGTTCTCTCAGGCCAGCCGAGTTGTACTGGGGCCTCCTACCTCTTCCTTCAAACCTGACACAATAACCATATCCTAGCTCCGCCAAGTCAGTATCAACCAGGCCATAAGCTTCCATGACAATTCCCTCCTTCTTTCCTACCTCCCCCTCCCTTTCTTCCTTCCCTTCTCTCTCCCTCCTTCCCTTTCACACATATATACTGAGCATCTACCATATGCCAGACACTGTGTTGGGCGAACACAAAACCTTGGGTCTTTGGTCTGGTGGGCTTCCCATCCTGGACTGTAATTCAACCCCATGGTCATTGACCTTGAGAAGACTGACTTCCCTGAGACCAGTGACTCTCCACCTTGGCTGCACCTGAGAATCACCAGGGGACCTTTTATACGCTGGTACCAGGCCTCAGAGGAGAGCAATTGAATCAGACTCTCTGGGGCAGGCCCAGGCTGTGCATTCTAACACAGAGCCCGGGGCCCCTTCAGACAAACTGTTCACAAATCCTCTCCCCTGTAACCCATGACTAACAGAGTGTGTTTCTCTGAAAGCCAGTCCACTCTGAAGCTGGGGCTCTATGACTAAAGTCATGACCCCACAACCCCATGGAAGTAATCCTAATTCGTTCCTGTAATAAATGTGCACTTTTACAATTTCATACACAGTGCACATCTATAATAAGACATGATTCTCAGAAACAAGCTGCAGGAAGCCTTCTGTCTGCTTTGCACAGTGCTACCTGTGATGGGGCCATGTGTGCCCATCTATAGCCATGATCGTCCACACTCTGCAATTAGGGACCTTAATTCCTGGTGGGTAATACAGGCTTGGCAACATGAATGAGTGCAGCAGGCTGAGTGAGGACAACAAGCTGGGGGTGGGACGCTGTAGCCACAGGAGTGCTAATGCTGGGTCCCAAGTGAGTGGGCTAATATTTAGCTCCAACTGATGTGGCCGAGTAGAAATTGAGGATCCATGTTGTCAGATCTTCAGATTTTTCATGAATTTTTATGTAAAATCTCCTGAATTTCAAATGTGGAAAGCCAATCAACTCTTTAACATATTTATTAATAAAAGACAAAAACATGTTGGGCACTGCAAGTCAGACATGTCAACCTATCAGATTCCAGATTCTGTTTCTGTGCAGACAGGATAGCAAATGTGTCGCGCAAGCAGGGCTCCATCCACACACACACCTGTGACACACGATCGCAGCTTATGCTCGCCCCCGCATTTAACCTGTGATGCCAGAGGCAGGACAGCCCTATGGCTGGCCTCCCCTGCTGCGGGCTATGAAGGCAAGTGTGAAGTTCATAAAGACCCCAGACATGAAAATACCTCTCACTTCCCCCGTGTTGACTTATAATGGCTGCTGATGAATTTTACACAGGACAATTAAGTCGTGAGCTTTAACAATTGAATGCCTAGAATCCAATTGATTAATTTGTTAATTTTCTTCCTTATCTAAACAATTGTGCTTATGTGTTGCTGGGTGACAGAGCAGCCACTATCTAGCCAGAAAGTCATCCATTTATTTAAAAGCAGGTACTGAACCTCTACTTGAGGTGTGCACCGTGACCCAGGAGGGATGGCAAGCCCCAAGCTCAGAGACCACATTGTCCCAGAAGAGAGGAGTAAATGGTGGGTTAAAATGTCTCAATTGCTCTGTGAGGGAGGCAAGCTAACCAGGAGGGTGCGGGAGGGCTGCTCTCACCTTGGTAACCGCTTCCTGACTGCTTTCATTTCAAAGCTTGCCCAGAACACTGTAAGAAAATCCATGAATGACGATGCTATAAAAAATAATTCTGAAATGTTCACATCAGATGAATAGCCTGCTGTGGGTGCTCTGAAAGGAGAGGGCTTAGCACAAAGGCCTCTGGCGCAAGGTCCCTGCCTACTTCGCCAGCCTGAACCCCACCAGCCTCCCATGCACGGGCCTTTCCGGGCCCAAGTCCAGATTAGCTTTTCACATGTGGTGGTTTCTCTCTACCTCCCTCTTCATGTAATCCCCACGTGTACCAGTCAGAGTCCCAGAAGGAAGCAGGAGCATTAATGGACTATTCATGAGGGTGAGGTTGAGTGCAGAGAAACCACGGGGGTTGGGACAGGAATCAGGGACACAGATACCACTCCTGGGCCTGGGTTGGGGTTGAGGAAGCAATTTCAGAGACCTGAAGCCAAAGGTCGTGATGATGGGGCCACCAGCAGGACCCCTGACCTTGGTGACGGGCATAGCCAGCCTGCGGTGGCTGGGCAGGAGGATGCCAGGCATGCTCCTTCCCTCCCCTGAGCTCCTGCCTGGCTGCACTGCTGACCCACAGGAAGCCAGACCAGGGAGCCTGATGACAGCACCTCCTGCTCAGGATACGGGGCAGGGCAGAAAGTGGCAGGGAGGTGTTCTGTGGGGCACATGGATTACATACAGCAAACTCGCTACCAGTCCTTTAAAACCCAGCCCGGCCTCCTCATCTCGGAGGCCTTCCTGATGACAGCCACCCCCAGGCTAACTTAGGTGTCCCTCCCCTGCACCCCCAGTGCTGTGACTGGCTCTTTTTAGGTGCTCAGAAGGGTGTGTTGGAATAATTAAAAATAATCACCTGGAAGTTTCCATTGCCCTCCCTGGCTTAGATTAGGGGCCTAGCGGGCAAGTGCGTTTCCCTTCTCCATGCTTGCCTCTCTGCAGGGACAGCCACGGGACAGCGGTGCTGGCTGGGCGCTCGCCCTGCCCCAGGCCCTGTGCTGGGAACTGGACTGGGCTCACCAAATTCATCAAGCATCCCTGTGAGGCAGTTCTACCATTCTGATTTTACAAATAGGAAGGTGAGGCTCGGGGAGGTTCCCAACCATGGCCAATGCCACAAAGGCAATATGAGGTACAACCAGGCGGGCAGTAAGAACTTTAAGGACTCGAATGTTAAAAATGCTGGGGAGCCCCACAACCTTCACAGTCCAAAATATAAACAAATAGTACAAGACACGAACACAACACTCCAGTGGATGTTGGAAGTAAAATAGTTTCTTTAAAATCTAGCCAGGACACCGCATCTGGGAGGCCTTCTCGACCACAGGCAAGAAGGCCTGTGATTCTGAAGCTCTGGATACATCTCCCTGTAGCTGAACTTTTCTCCTTTTTGTGTTTCCCCCTGATTTGCCGGTGCCAAAGGCACCCCTCAGGGTACGTATGGATCACACAGCCCTAGGGAAGGAGGGCTTAGCACCAAGTTCCTAACCACCAGGCCCACACTAACTGGCCACACCAAGCCCACCTGGGTCCATCTGAGTTGGCTTTGCCTTCCCTCCTGCAGATGCGGCCAAGAACCCCCCCGGTGCCCGTCCTACCCAGGGTTGGCCGGTACGAGCACCCCCGTCATCCTCAGAACTCAGGGCATTGCATCTTCAACCTTCCCCAGTGGCCAGCTGGTCCCTGAGGCTGGAAGGGAAAAATCCAAATACACAAGAAAGGTCTCCAGGGCAAGGACAAATCTTGAATAGGAACAACCTCAGTTAGAGTTTCGAGAGAGAAACAAGTGATCACTTCCAGCCCAGGGGCTTTGCCAGTGCTTGCTTGGAAGAGGCCGTGTCTGAGTTGTTGCAGAGAGTAGCTGGGATTCAGAGTAAACGAGGTGAATAAGGCCCAGGGCAGGCAGAATGCAGGGGTGGAGGAGCTAAGGAAGGCAAGAGTGAGCTTATGACAATGAACGGGGCCCTAGACAGGGGGGTCCTCCTACGGCACCTCTGTCTGAAATCAGCCCGGGGGCCTGGGCCTGCTGCCATGCATTTTAAGTGTCTTGGTTTTGACTGACGTATTTTACTTTGTACATAATTGAAGCCTACTTTCTTAAATGCTGTCTTAAGGCAGAACAAATCCTCCTCTTCTGTGGCAGCTCTCGCCTGGTTCCAGGAGAAACAAGTAATCAGACTGATCATTCTAGACTGGGGCCCACACTCGGCGTGTCACGCTCTCCTCACACTCAGAGGGTGACTCCATTTACCCAGCAAGGTTTTTGCAGCGTGAATCCTAACCAGCGGGTTCTGGGAGGGCAGGGTGGTGGGGACACTGTGGCCATGTATCCCACGGGTCGGCACGAGCAGGGAGAGTGTGTACGTGTGCCTCCCTGACACCTGTCAGACCGTCATGACAGCTGTCACGGCAAGGGCACTGTGGCTTTTTCCACCCCTGGGTCAGCTTGTCTTCGGCCAGCTAGTAGGTAAGCAGCTGTGTGTGGAGAGGAGCCTCCTGGTCCAGAAAGTGCCAGCCCCCTTCCGAGAATCCCAGTGAGGGGATGTCTGGGGCGCCGTCCCCAGGAGGCAGAACGCAAGCTCTTAGGGAGACCCTCGCTCCAGGCTCAGGCTGTGAGGTTGCACCTCAGTTTCTCTCTCTAGATGTTTCCCAGGCCCTCGGGGCAGCTTTGTCAATCATAAACAAAGGAAAACATTTTTGTTTCAAACGTGCAGCTCCTCTGCCCCTGTGCATCTCCAAAGCACCACGCCCCAGCAGAGCTTGGCATGTTGCCGGCCCTCAGCAAGCGCTGAGTAAACAAGTGAAGGAGCAGTGGGAAGAAGCCCAACTCCAGGAGCCAGATTTTGAAGTCCTGGTTCTGGCACCACCATTTACCATCTGAGTGGGCCTCAGTTTCCACCACACAAACTGGCTACGAGAATGATCATACTAGCCCTACTGTCCTCCCTGGGCTGTGGGAAGGGCGTAGGAGATAACATGTGGATGTACTATTCAATGACAAAGGGCTCTGCAAACAAGAACACTTGTTTGTTGATAGATTTCTAAAACTCTGCATGAGTCATATTCCATTTTGAAGATACTAACGACTCCTTGCTTCGAGGGCCCTACCGGGGGTCCCTTTGAAAAATCCTTTTGAAGTGGGAATATCTTCCCCAGTGTGCCATCTCTGCTGGTTCAAACCTGCCCCATCAGAGCTGAGGTTATCGTGGCTCCAGGAACTCACCTCTGTATCCACCAGTTTCAGGGGCCTGCATCTATTCATGGATTTGTGTGTGAGTGTGTCAATTAGTTAATTCCTCCCCTGAGGCACCAGTCCTGCAGGGAATTCCTTGCTCTCCCTAGCCTGGCCCTTGCTGAGGGTCAGCTCTCGGCCCCTGACGCTGCTCTTCTCTTCCCTGTTTTCCTGCTGACTCACACGCAGTGTTCAGGTCTCAGCTGTCACTCCACCTGCTCCTCCCGGGTGGTCCCTCAGCCCCTGGGGCTCCCCAAGGGTCATACCATGATATAATTGCTAGTTTTCTCATCTGTCTCCGCACGGAACCATAAGTTCTCTAAGAGCATGGACCCTGTCACCCTTATTCACCTCTCCAGTGTGTGCCCAGTGCCCAGCGCAGGGCCTGGACAACAGTGGGCACTCAATCAATACTCACCGAACGAATGAATTTGACTTGGGTTGTAATCCACATTCCCCTCAGAGGTAAGCGACGGTGTGAAATTTCAGTCAAGAACCCTCTATGTACCCTTCCCAAGGCAGGCCTCTGCTTCTGTCCTGGCCTTCTCCCTGCCGCTTTATGCCCCCCGCCCCCAGGGATTGGACTCTGGGGCTCTCTTTTCCCGGCTGCTATTAGAAGCTGCTCACTCCCTGCCCCGCCCTTTCCTCCTGCTCCCGGCAGCCTGGAGGTAGGCACCCCTGGACGTAGGCACCCCTGTTCCTCACTGCTGCATCTTAACCGACCTTAAGTAAGCAGCCGCCGCACACCTGCAAGTTTAAAAGTGGTCACTGAGGGTCAGACGAGAGACCCAATGGCACGCAAAGGGAAAGGTAAGATTCTAGGGACCTCAGGCAGTTTCCTTGGTAACTGTTGGTTTCTCTCAAACTCCTGATCTCAGCAGGGGCTGGACATGGGCCCCTTAAAACCGTAGGACAGAAACCATCAAGCCCCAGGCCCCCACCCTGAGGGCACTGGAGAGGGGCAACACCATCCAGACCTCCAGTGTCCCTTCCGAGGCCTCCCAGGGGACTCTGGTGAATGTGTCTGGTGCTCCTGACTGCCTGCTTCACACCAAAATGAACTGCATCCACTCCTTGGACCGGCAGTATGGGAGGGGAGTGGACGAGATGGGAGACTCTGGAAGCGTGCTCCTGGAGGGCGGCACAAGGCATGCCCACTGATTAAACACGCATGAGGTGCACAGCACGTGCTCTGCCAGGCACTGTCAGCCCTGCTGGGCACTACAGTTTACCCCTCTTCACCTGCAGATGAGAGAACCCAGGGAGGCTCACACAGCTGGGGAGTGTCAGGGCCAGAATGAGAGTCCCGGCAGGGTTTCCTGCGTCCCACTACTCCGCTCCCCTCTAACTCAGCCATTGCCTGAGTGACCCGCGTGGTCTCCTACCCTGGAGGCCCCCTCCTCGGTTCACCCCCACTGAGCAACCAGAGGGTCTTTGTGAAACCCAATGTGAATCTTGTTACCCTCAAACTTAAAGTCTTGGGTAGCTGCTCATTGTTCTTTATCCTGTTTGGGACTTTATCCCAGAAAACTTAGTCCACATTTTCACCCCACAGCTGGCCCCTGCCCAGAGGAACCCCGCTAGGGTGGAACGAGAGTCAGGGGGAAATGCAAAGACAGAGCCCTAAGACGGGAGGTTCCCCTGGCTGTCAGGCATTTCCACTATCAGCTGCCACGAAACCTAAGACCCTGCTATTCTGCCAGTCATGGTTTGAGAATCAGAAATTTGGATCTCTCAATTGTTTTTCTTAGCAACTTCATTGAGGTATCACTTACATGGCTTAAATCTCTCTTCTTTTAGCAACTTCATTGAGACATCATTATGTACTTTAAAATACTTGCATGATAAGTGTACATCTCAATTATTTTTAGTACATTTACAGAGTTGTGCAACTATCACCACAATCCAGTTTTAGAACATTTATATTACCCCCAAAAGGCCCCTTGTACCTTTGGACTCACCAGGCAGCCACCTCAGACAGATCTGCCTTTTCTAGACATTTCATATAAATGGAATCATACAATGTATAGTCTATTGTGACGAGTTTCTTTTATTTAGCATAATGTTTTGGAGACTCACCCATATTGTAGTGTGTATGAGTAATTCATTATTTTTTTATTGCTGAATACTATTCCATTGTATGAATATGCCATATTTTGTTTATTCATTTACCAGTTGGACATTTGAGTTGTTTCCACTTTTAGACTATTATGAATAATATTGCCATTAATATTCATATACAAATCTGTATGTAGATGTAAGTTTTTAATATCTCTTACATAGAAACCCCAGGAATGGAATTTCTGGGTTATATAGTAAATTTATGTTTAACTTTTTAGGAAATTGCCAAATTGTTTTCTAAAGTGATTGCACAATGTACCACCTCCCACCAAGCAATGTATAAAGGTTACAGTTTTTTCACATCTTTGCTAACTCTTGTTATGGTTGTTGTTATTATTATTATTGTTATAGTATATCCATTCTTGGGAACCAAAAGTGGTAGCTTACTATGGTTTTAATTTCCATTTTCCTAATAACTAATGATGTTGAGTACCATTTCATGTGCTTATTGGACATTCTTACATCTTTTGTGAAATATTTATTCAAATCTCTTGCTCATTTAAAAAATTCAGTTGTTTATCCTCTTATTATTGAATTGTAAGTGTTCTTTATATATTCTGCATTCAAGTCCTTTATCAGATATATGATTTGAAAATATTTTCTCCAAGTCTGTGGTTTATCGTTTCCTATTCTTAATAGTCTTAATGTCTTCTGAAGCATAAAAGTTTTTAATTTTTATAAAGTCCACTATATTCGATTGTTTTATGGATCATGCTTTTGGTGTATATAAGAATTCCTTGCCTAATCCAAGGTCATGAAGATTTTCTCCTGTGTTTTACTCTAAAGGTTTTCTACATTTTACATTTTACATTTAAGTCAGTTAATAATCCGTATTGAGTAAGCCTTTGTCTCTTGTGAATTAAGGGTCTAAATTCATCATTTTGCATATGGATATACAATTATCTTAGCACTGTTTGTTGAAAAGACTACCATTTCCCCACTGAATTAACTTGGCACCTGTATTGAAAAATCACTTGATTACAAGTGTAAAGGTTTATTGTAGACTCTTAATTCTGCTCCATTGATCTATATTCCTATCTTTCTATCAGTAGCCCACAGTTCTGATTACTGTAGAGATATAGTAAGTTTTGAAATCATAAAGCCTAAGTCTTTCAACTTTGTTCTTGCTTTTTAAAACTGTATTGGCTATTCTGGATCTTTTGTATTTACAAAATTGGCTTGTCATCTTCCACAAAAAAGCCAGCTGGGATTTTGATAGGGATTACCTTTACTCTGAAGATGAATTTGTGGAGAACTGTCATTATGATATTATTGAATCTTCCAATCTGTGAACTAGGACAATTTCTCCATTTATTTAGATATTTCTTATTTTTTTCTTGGTAATGTTTTTGTAGTTTCAGTGTACAAATATTGTACTTTTATGGAATTTATTGTTAGACCTTTTATTATTTTTGATGCTATTTTGAATGTTTCCTTAATTTCACTTTCAGATTGTTCAGTGCTAATATAAAAAAAGAAAATTGACTTTTTAATATTGATCTTGTACCTGCAAACTTGCTGAATTTATTAGTTCTAGAAGAATTTTGTTAATCCTGTAGAATTTTCTACATCCAGGTTGATGTTATCTGTGAATAAAGACAGATTTTTTCCTTTTTCTTTTCCAGTCTGAATATCTTTAGCATCTTTTTTTTTTTTTTTTTTTTTTTTTTTTTGGTTTTATTTTGCTGGCTGGAAACACTGGTTCAATGTTGAATAGAAGTGTGAAGAGTGGATATCCTTACTTTGTCCCTATATATGGAAAAAGCTTTTCATCTTTTCAGTTGTTTAGCCTCTTACTATTGAATTGTAAGGGTTCTTTATATATTCTGTATTCAAGTCCTTTATCAGATACATGATTTGCAAATATTAAGCATAATATCAGCTATAGAATTTTTGTTAATACCTGAAGGAAATAAAAATATTTTACCCCAAAATATATTTCTTTGACATACTTTGAAATAGCTGTCAGATAGCCAGCAAAGGGAAGTAGCTCTGCAAAACTGTCTTTTGTGGAAGAAATTTGCATCTGCAGAGAACCTGCATCGATGCAGCCAGACCTTCCCTTCTGTGGATCTAGGAAAGATTAATTGACAGTCTGACACCTTGAAAGGTATGAAAGAAACATTTGCCGTCTATTCCCTCTGAGGGCTGCTACCTGTGAGTTCACCTACGTAACAAGACCACCTTTGCTAGCCAAGGCTCCTCTTCTCTCCCTCCCACTATAACCTGATTTTGCCACCATAAACTATTTTTGGCCATGATCTGAGGCTCTATTTTTTCTGTAACTTCATGATGGTATACAAGCTTCGGCACTCCATTGTGAGGGTTGGGGTAATCACTTCGTGATTTTCCTCCAGGTACATATTAATAAATTTGTATGCCTTTTCTCTAGTTAATCTGCTATAAAAGCAGTTATAAAGAGTTGATTTTTCAGTGCAATTTCAGAGGGCAAAGGGGAAGTTTTTCCCTCAGCTCCTGCATACCCTTTGCCAAGTTGAAGAATTTCCTTTATTCTTAGTTCACGTAAGCATTGAATTTTTTTCAGATGCTTTTTCTATGTCTATTGAGATGACCATGTAGTTTTTGTTCTACTTTTGTTCATTCTAATAAGATGGCAGATTGTATTTATTATGAAATGTTAACACAACCCATGGTTCCTAGGATGAATACAACTTGGTCATGGTATATGATCTTTTTTATATGCTGCTGAATTTGATTTGTCAGTATTTTGTTGAGAAATTTTGCATCCAGGTTCATGAGATATTGGTCTGTGGTTTTCTTGTGATGCCTCAGGATAATACTGACCCCATGGAATGAACTGGGAAGTGTTTTTTCCTCTTCTACTTCCTGGAAGAGTTTGTGAAAGATTGGTGTTATTTCTTCTTTAAATGTGTGCAAGAATTCACCAGTGAAGTCATCTGGGCCAGGATTTTCTTCATGGAAAAAGTTTCCATTGCCAGTAATTCAATTTATTTGCTTAGTAAGGTCTATTTTCTATGTTTTGAGTCAGTTTTAATTATTTGTATTTTCTAGGGATTTTTTATTTCATCAAAATTATCTAATTATTGGCATAAAATTGTTCATAATCTTCCCCCAGTGTGTTATTTGTTTTCAGTCAATTTCTAGAGTACCAAAATGGTTGTTTTGATGAGCTTTTCTAGTTATATTGTTGTTTTTTAGGGATAGCATTTGCTTAGTTCTTCACTCCACTATTACAGAAGTGACACCTTTCCCTTTTGGTTTTGATAGCCCATCCTCAATACTCAGTGAATAAGACTGTGTATGAATGACTTGTCAGTCATTTGAGTTTCTATCCAAATGACAACTCCTCTGAGAGGCCTTTCTTGGTCACTCTCATCTCAAATGCCTGTCCTCCTTTCCCCCAGGTACTTATTGTCACATCAGCCAGTTTCACTTCAGCATAGCACTTATCACCATATGGATTTTTTTTATTTATTCAGTCACTTTCTCTCTTATTCATCGTCTGTTACTCCAGGCCCACCCAAGCCTCCCCGCTGGAATGCCAGCGCCATGAGGCAGAGGCTGTGCTCACCTACACATACAGACTCTTGGTCCATGGGAGAACCTAATAAATATCTGCTGACTAATGAGTGAGTGAAAGAATAAAGGAAAGAAAGAAAGGAAGGATTGCAGGAGGAGATGAGCTCTCAAACTTGGGCAACTTCCTTTCCAGGCCAGTGGTTTTGTAATACACATTCCTAAATTATGATTGTATTCCCAGGTGGGGTGGGGGGACACAGTATGAGGGAAAAATAACATATACTGAGCTTCTACTGTACATAAAGAGCTAGTAGACATTTCCTGCATATTTCCAAGCCTCTCTTGCAGTTAGGTTGGGACCAAGTGAGTAGCTCTGGCCAAAAGAATGTAATTGGAAGTGGGTATGTTATGTCTCTACTGCCATAACTGAGCAAGGTAGCTATTACTGTCCCCCTTTAAAGATGAATCTGGTGAATGTCAGAGGTGAAACATTGTGACCAAGCTCACTTGACTGATAAGAGGCAGAGCCAACTTTCCTTTTAAATCTGGTTCAATGGATTTGAGATCCTTCTGTGTTTTCATGCTCTGGGCAACCTACACAGGAGTAATTATGCCATTAAGTTATTATAAACAATTACAACCGTAGATGGTTTGTTGTGAATTAGGCAGAGAATCAAAAGCCCCTTTCCTTTTTCTTTTCCTTTCTTAATGTGAGTACACATAATGTTTAGCATCAGTGCAACCCTGGCTAACTATCAAAATTATTTTTATGCTGATTCAATTAAAATTTAGAGCAGAAGATCTAGTTAAGCATAGAAATGGCTTCATTATCTGACATCCATGGTTTAAATTTAAGCTTTGTACTTCAGCACTTCCAATGCTTTTATTCGTTCACTTGTCCACCCAACACATTTTCCGGTTTGATTTCCCCTACCGGGGGATGCGGAGATGAGGAGACTCAGCCCCTGCCCTGAAAAGTGCAGAGTCTCTAGGGAGAGCTAGAACCAAAGGCTTCATTTTTCTACAAATGCCAGGAAATAAACTGCCATCTCCTGCTTCTCGCAGTAATTCATGGGGCAGATGCCACGGCTGGGTCACGGGGTCATGGCAGATTCAGAGAGGACATCTTTGAACAACAGGATCACTGCTCTGGGTAGATGCCTGGATGTCAGAAGAGGGACTGGGTGCTGGCCCTGCCTGGGAGATCTGGCTGTGGCCTCTGCTGTGGCCTGTGGCTGTGGTCTCTGCTCTCCTATTTGTCCCACCACCTGGTAACCACCTTGATGTGCACCCATGCAGGCATGCCTGCCGTTCCCCGGCCTCCACTGCATCACCTCCTACAAAGCAAGAGGCTGGACCAGATCAGCCCTTCCCTTCCCATATGCACATCATCTGGGGCATTTAGAAAAGCACCCATGCTCTTGTCCCACCCCCAGACTAACAGAATCAAAATATGGGAGTTGGGGGCTTGGTGATAGAGGACTGAGATGTCTACGAAAGCTCCCGGGTGAAGATGATAAGCTGCCAATGTTGAGAACTAGAATAATATTAATTTAAAATATTTTTGGGGTCCTTTCCAGCTCCGTGCAGGATTCAAATATGCAAGACATGACCCAAGAAGGGGTCGTGGTCTTGAATCACATGCTGAAAGGCATTTCTAATATCTTGCCTTTGAAAATGCCTTATGTTTTTCTAAGTGCTTTCATATCCATTAAGGGAAAAATGTTTAAATACTAATATTACAGTGAGGTAGGTATTTTAGATATTTTATGGATGAAAGATTTTAGGCATTTTATGGATGAAAAGTTGCCTCCACAAAGGATAGTTCAGAGTCTCTCCCAGGGTCACCAGCTGTTTAGCCACATGCTGGGACCAGAGCCCAGACAGGCTGCTGACCCCAGCCCAGAGCAGCCTCCAGGAGCTCTAACTGCTCCTAAACCAGGAAGCTTCCAGAAAGTCGGTTTTCCAAGGGAGACAGAGGGGGCTTGGCCATGTCTCCCTGATACTCTGAGAGACTGGAGAGGTTTCTCAGGATTCCAAGTGCAGGAGACCCACTGGCTGGCCACCTTCAGACACACAGAGCCTGGGGAGCCCTAGCCTGCCCAGCGGGCACTTCCCAGCCAGCCTGGGGCTCTGATGAGGGATCTAAGACAGCTTGACCCCCATGTGGCAGAAGTGGCCTCCCTTGGCATTGGCCCAGCTCATGCCATAACAAGGAGAGATGTTCTTGTCAGGGCGCCTCACACTTAACCCCTTGCTATTGGCCAATGGGCTGTCAGAATCCATAAAAGAGCCAGCATTTCTGAAATGTAATCCAGAAATTTATCATTTTTTCCTAAGTATTATGTCGTTGAGGCTGGTCAGCTCAGCACTGGACTTAACAGCTCAGACAGGGATGTCTGAGCCTCCAGAGGTGGCCCCTGCCCATGCTGAAAATGATGACATCCAGATGCCCCTAAACCACAGCTGTCTGTGCTCTGTACAAGACAGTCTAGATCCCAAATATCCCCGTCCCAGAACCTCATTCTAAAGGCATGTTGAGAAACCACAAAATGAGGCAGACAGTAGAGTCTCTGCTCAGCTCTCATTCCTGTAAGCAGCTTCCCTGGCAGCCTCTTCTCTGCCCAGGCTGGTGTCCCTGCCTCTGCTTGCCTCCCTCACGTGAGAGATCATCTTGGGGCAACAAGACAAGTGCTAAAGTGACAACAATAATAAAAATCTCTGTGCTGGGGGTTAGGGGAGAGCACACCCGGACCCCCAGCCCAGCCTAAGGCCAAAGCTCTGCAAGCTGCTGCCCATGGTCTCTTCCCTTGAGGAGCTCACAGTCAGTGGGAGAAACAAGAGATCAGAATTCAGTGTGACAAGTGCTGCATGGTTTGAAGGGGCCCTACCCCAGCCTGCAGGACCCAGGAAGCCTTCTAGAAGGAGCTGGTGATGCCTGAGCTGTGAGTTTTGAAAGATGCTGAAAATATTTATGGTCAACTTCCCATTCATCCTTATTTAAAGACAAAAGTTCACGTTAAAGTACATTTTAGAAGGCAACAAACAAATGTTCACCTACTGAGGAAATAAGTGCAGCCCTTGAGTGAAATAAAACCCTCCCCCATGATGTCCTGAACATGACAGTCCCTTAATAGGCTTTGGCCTCCAGGACTGATCCTGTGGGCAGCCACTGATATGGTCACAGCATCCCTGCTGCTCCTAGAAGTGGGGGGTGCTGTGAGCCTGACTTCTCAGATGCCTTCCCCACGCTCGGTACCTCAGTGCCAGCCAGGCTGCCTTTCAAACCCCCTGACCCCCTGTGTGCAGAACAACACTTCCTGGGCTGCTCCAACCCACACCGACCCTTCACCCCTGAAATTTAGCAGCACATCCTGGCCGTCCCAACACTGTGTCTGATAAGCCTGTATTGCTGCCAGCCTCCACCTACTGACGAATTTACCCAGCGTGTTCCTTGTGCCAGCCATCATATTGGGAACCATGCTAAATGCTGAGGGCATTTTCTCACTTAAGCCTCACAACCACCCCATAAAATTGATGTTAATATCCTCATTTAACAGATAAAGAAAGTGAGGCTCAAATGACTAAGAACTATGTGAAATTGCAGACAAATTCCCCGAGTCCAACTATTCATCAGGAGAGTGAATTCTCATACTTAAGTTAAAAAAATTGAATAAGAAATGCCTTTCTTAAATAAGAGATACCGTTCTAAAAAGTGTAATTTTAGAAAGTACAATTTAATAGCAATGCCACTTTCTTCCCGTAAAACACTCTGGACTCACACGATAGCTTGTCTGGTCTTCTGATGCCACAGTGAGAGCTGACCGCGGCTCCTCCCCTCCCAGCCAAGTCTAGGTCTCATGAGGACAGGACCGCGCCTGGTGCTTCTTCAGACACCTCTTCGAGTGTGGCACAGGGTGGAGCAAGTGAGGGTGTCTGAAGAGCCACCTCACACTCTGAAGAGTGTCTGGCAACTGGCAGGAGGACAGCGGGTGTGGGGGTGGGGGTGTCGTTCTCCAGAAGTGCTGCCCTGCAAAGGCAAACGTTGCCCTGATGCTCATGACCCCAGTGACGGGGACGCAGTGCGGAAGCAGTGGGGAAGCAAAATCTCTCTTGTACGGAAGGGAGTTAAAAGGGGTGACTTTTTATATGCCTGATTCTCCTAATTTAGCTGGGCCCACTCCAGATTCAGCTTCTCCCTGTGAAAACACAGACGTGCCTGTAGCTACAAGGCACGCAGGGGCTGCGTTATTTGGGAATGGTCTCTCGCAGTCTCTTAGGAGACGTCAGGGAGGATTGAGGGACAGGCAGAGGTCCTCTTCTACTAACAGTGCCACCCAGAGCTTGAGGAAATTTGCCAGTGTGGGTCAATGTGGGTGCAACCACAAATAGAGTGGCACAGAAATAAAGTTTCCATGGTTGTCACAAGGGGACGGCAATGTGCTGGGTAGAAAGGTACCACCAACCGACAATTAACGAACATAGAGTTTCTTTACCATTAAAGGACATAAGATGTCGTTGACCACAGAAGATATGGAATCTTAGGAAGTGAGGTACACAAACAGGAGGCCCACTCCCAGATGGAGGCACAGTGTCCGTGGGTGCCCAAATTCCACCCTGATCCGTGCAACTTTGGGTGATATCATGTGGCGGCAGGTGCTGTCAGATGTGAGAAGCCACATTTGCCATGCTCAGGAGGGGCCTTCACAATTCTGTGCAGCCTTACCTCCTCCACCCCTTCTGTTCTGAAAACCAAGGCTATCTGCCTAGTTATTCTCCAAATGCAAGGAGCCACTGCAAAATGGGCCAGCACGTTCCTGAGTGTTTAGTGTGTGGTGGGTGAATCTCGAGCTGATTTCCCAGGCTGAATGTTTTCCAGTAGGCTCAGCCTTCAGATATTTGCCTTAGGTCCACTCTGGTAGTTCAGTCTCTCTGCAGTCTGATGTGACCTCAGCATTTGGGGGCTGTCCCTCTGCCTGTGATCAGCCTGTTTGAACTCAGGCAGAGATGGACAGCACCACATAGCATTTGTATCATTACTCTTTGGGTATCACTATTCAGAAGTGAAAAAGAAACACATAAATGGCCCAGAGTAAATATTATCATTACTTATTAATGTTTTATTGCGGCCATCTGAGTACGTTTTAGAGCTACTAACTGGGGCAGATACAGTCATCCTTAGATATCCACGGGGATTGGTCCCAGGATCCCCCTTGGATACCAAAATCTACAGATGTTCTAGTCCCTTACATAAAATGACATAGTATTTGCATATAACCTATGCATATCCTCCTAAATCACTTATAATACTTAACACAAGGTAAATACTATGTAAATAGTTGTTATACTGTATTATTTAGGGAATGATGACAAGAAAAAAGCCTATACATGTCTAGTACAGATGCAGTTTTTTTTTCCTAAATATTTTTGATCTGAGGTTGATTGAATTTGCAGATTGGAACACACAGACACAGAGGGTGGTTATATTACTAGCAACTTAAGTGAGGCAAAAATTGCATTTCTGAAAAGATAGATCCTGGAAGTTGGGTGGAGAGAGATGCATTCCCCTACTCTGAAGGAAATAACCTGTCCCAATTAGACAAAAAAAAAAAAAAAATCCCAGTAATAGATAACATTTGAAAGAGCGGCTCTGAGGAAGCACAGGACACTGCTGACAGGAGCATCAGTGAAGGGGGTTGCTGTATTTCTTAGAGAGCCTTAGAGGATTTAATGACTAGGTAGGAATCATTGTTAATTAGCACATCCATTGTCGAAATGCAAATGTGGCTGCTAACCCAAGCATCTCTACTCTAAGTACACCAACTGTGTCCTTGTTTACAAGGTAATTGTCCCCAGAACCCTTGTTGTTTATAAATTGCTACTAGAATGGAGGTGAGAGGATTCTTAATAGGAATTCCAGGAAACTCTGGGCTTCTGAGCCCAGCTGGATATTAGAGGGAAAGATCCTGTTATCTTAGGACAAAGTCTCAAAAACCAAGGACCTTCAATGGAAAGGAAGTGAACAACAGGACTTCCCATCCTGCTTTTGTGGTCTTAGCATCTATACTTGTCCAACAAATGATTGTGGATTTATCTGCAGTCCTAGAGCCTCCCTTTGGCTTTGACTGATAAGAATATTAATGATCACTTCATAATTAAGAGATATCATTTATTGAATACTGGGAAATGTATCATCTTTTTTAACTATCACAGCAACCCTTTAGAAGGTCCCTTGTTATCCTTATTTTTGAAGCAGGAAGACCAAGGTTTAGTAAGATTAGCTCAATCTTTTCAGCCTACTCATTGGGATTAGAACTAGGTCTGTCTCATTCTCTTGCCCAGGTTTTTACTCAGGTACGTTTATCTGTTCAGGGAAAATTATGGCGAATTTCCTCCCTAACTTTCCAGTTTTTTCCCTCTCCATATCACTATTACAGGAGTCCAGGAGTTTTTATTATACATGTTTATAGATCCCCAAATACAATGTGTGAATTTATGCCTCAGTGCCCTTGCATGTGCTCTTTCCTTTGTTTTAAACCTATTTAAAAAAATCAAAACTTGTAAATAAGTTTAAAAAAATGATTATCTGACTTGTTAAGGCCATGGTAGAGCAGGGGTGAGGACCCTAGAGCCTGCAGGCCAAATCCAGCCAAACACTGTTTTTGTAAATAAAGTTTTATTGAAACACAGCCAGCCCAATTTATTTAAATGTTACCTAGCTTTTGTGCTACAATGGCCAAATTGAGTATTTTTGATAGAGATATTATGGCCCATAAAGTTTAAAAGATTTAGTATGTGGGTCATAACAGAACTAGTTTGCTGACCCTTGCTCTAGAGAGACTTGATTGTGTTTGATTTACTATTTACTATGGATTAGGGCCCAGACATGTTTTAGTCTTTAAAGGTTAGAGGTGAACTTATAGGAAACTGACAGGGCGAAAGATTGGTAGAAAAGAATTGCAAAAGTTACAGTTCTATTGCCCTGTAAGGATTACCTAGCTTTGTATCTCACTGAGCTATATTTTCCTAGAATTCCTTTTTATTTCAGAGACTATATAAAATCTCAGCTCTCATGTTCTCTTTTGTACTGATTTTGTCATCCCGCTGGTTCCTTCATTAAAAAGTTAAATCAAACTCTCTCTCTCTCTCTCTCTCTCTCACATACACACACATTTTTGAAAATTTTATTTTACAGGCCTCTTCCATCCACTCCTAATCATACTTCAATACTTAGTTGGTTGTCATCTCCTCTGGGAAGTCTTCCTTGATGGTGCTCCTTAGACCTCCCCATCCTGTCCTTGGACCTCTCCCTCTGCACCTGGAGCATCCGGAGTACCCTTTCCCCAGCACTATGCTCAGTCCGTGAAGCAAGGGATGCTGGGAAAACAAGGACTAGACCTGCTGCATGGTCCGAGAGAAGAAAGCCCAGATGTGTACAGGACAGGTGGGGGTGGGGATTGGTGCTGAGGGGTCCAGGGCTTTGTGAAACCCCTAATCAGCCTTTTGGTAACTTTACTCATGGCTTTCTCCACCTCAAGGAACTAATCTCCAACTCTCCAGAACTATTGAGAGCCCCAGGTTTCAGTAACCTGGAGTCAAAGGCAGAAAATTGTTGCTTATTTGGATGTAGGAAGAGACCAAAATAAGTGCCTCATTACATGCATACCATCTGCAAAAGCTATACATGAACTTGGAAGCATCTTGTCAAAACATCTGGGAAGGGAGAGTCCAAGAAGTTTCTAGCAAGCAATGAATAAATGGGTAAATGGAACCCAATCATACAAAGTACCCAATATTGCCATTTTGAGATGACAATATGTTATTGATATGCTCATTATTTAGTGTACTCCACAATGTTTTACTTTTGGAGATATAAAACATGCATAGGGGCATTCACAGGTCATGCCCCCTCCCCACTGCACATCCCACTTTCTCCATTAGATCTAGTCCCTCATTGCAGGACTTTTAGGAACCCAGTGGCAATGGCAAAGCTTTGTGTTAGAGGTAGAAATATGTAGCCAATATTTTAGTTTCCACATGATACCTGAATTTGCAAGTTCATTTTGCAAATTCATTTTGCATGAGTGAAACTCCTCTAGCTGTTATCTTCTGAGATTAGCATGGATTTCTGGCAGGTGGTATTCTCAGCATCATTAAAGAAAGATATGGTTCACTCTGGGAGGCTGAGGCGGGAGGATCGCTCAAGGTCAGGAGTTGAAGACCAGCCTGAGCATGAGCGAGACCCCATCTCTACTAAAAATAGAAAGAAATTATCTTGACAACTAAACATATATTAAAAAAATTAGCCAGGCATGGTGCTGCATGCCTGTAATCCCAGCTACTTGGGTGGCTGAGGCAGAAGGATCGCTTGAGCCCAGTAGTTTGAGGTTGCTGTGAGCTAGGCTGATGCCATGGCACTCTAGCCCGGGCAACAGAGTGAGACTCTGTCTCAAAAAAAAAAAAAAAAAAGAAAGAAAGATATGGTTTTCTGGGATGTGCTCCTTTCAGCTTTCCAAAGTTACTATCTTTCTATCTGTCCACCCACCCCTACCCTAACCAACCACCAAGGCAAGAGGCAGAGTCACGCTTGCTGTCCTAGCCAGCTCCTTTTCCCCAGGGATTGCAGAGTGTGTGTGCATGCACGTGTGTGTGTGTGTGTGTGTGTGTGTAATAAAAACAGGTTTATTAGCCCTCAGCCTTCGTCTGACTCCTGGTTCTTCTTCTTAGACATCCCACAAAGTTTCAAAAACTGTCACCCAAATGACCCCTTCAGTCTATGAGAGACATCAACAAGGGGAGAGGGAGGTTGTCAGCGAAGGTCTGGAGAGAGATGCCGTGATGCAAGATGCTCATGTTTGTCCTCTGTTAAGAAGCCAGGCACCAGGAGTGATGCGGGAACAGGTGGGTGCTCACTCCCCTCCCCAACTGCATGCATTTTCAGAGTCTTGTTAAGAGCAGGAAACTTATCCATGGAACCAATGTGAAAAAATAGCAAACAAAGATTGTAAATGGGTATTTGTTGCTTCAATCTGGGTCCTGTCACCTTGCAATTAGATTCAAACACCTGAACTTTCAAATGTCTGAGCAACTATTTCAACGATTTTGCAGATTCACAGATTTCAGATATGGCCATTCCCTCCCCAACCCACACACACCACACTTACTACTCCAGCCATACATTAGACCCCCACTGGAATGCCATCTACTGTCTTCTTGAGGAATACACAGGATTATATAAAATGTAACCAACAAATGTTCCTTGAATAAATAAATGGATTGTTCTTACTGCAAAAGGATTTTCATTGTACAAAAGGAAGCATGGGGTTTTTTTTCTATGCTAGATTCCTTCAGTGCATTCTAAAAGTAATTGGATTCTGGTTCAATGATGAAGTAGAGTGCACATTCCTGGTGTAAAGTGAGGAAAACACCATTAACCACAGTAATAACTGACAGCCAGTCTTGGCAACATCACTAGGACCCTATATATGCCAGAAGGAGGGGGCTGGCAGAGCAGGGGAGAGACTGGCTGGGCTGCAGGGAACACACCTGTGCATGTGCATGTAGACGTGTCTTCGACACAATGGAACATTCAGGGAAGGAATTCCCTCCAGTACAGGTCAAACAGCAGCAGGGCTGGCCTCATATATTAGGCAGATTTGGCTGTTACATATGTGGTGTGACTTGGAGCATAATACAAAGGTCTTCCTGTGTGACACGGTGTCCCCCACCCACTACTGAGGCCTACCTTCCTAGAATGGGGGAAATCTTTCAGTCCTCAGAGAAATTTCAAGCTAGTTCCCTAAGAGAAAGAAAATCAGCAAAACTCAGTTTGGATGTATGTGACTGATAACAGATCCTTTCTGGAGAGCAGATTGGTGCTGATGCCTGGTGGTGGTGGGCATGGTGGACGAGGGCGCCCTGGCCTGCACACGAGGATGGAGAAAGAAGAATGTAAGGCAATTGAGAACAGCCTTTGATTATTGACCCCAAATTGAGGTGTGGAGATAAGGGTGATCAGAGAAAGACGAAGGCCATTTAATTTGAAACAGATGTTTTAAAAACTTGGTTTTGGGCTCCAGTGTACAAAAAAATGAAACTACAGAGTTCAGTCCACCCAAGCTCATGGAACCAGACTAAACAATTTGGCTTTTATCTGAGAGTTTGAAGCCAAAGAGTTAGAGCCACACCTCCATTTTTGGTAACTACCATTTCCAGAATGGGGGAAGAACATCTCCAAAGTCAAAGCTTTATGACTTGACCAGAGTTGGTTAACTCCGCAAGCCCAGAAGACAGAGCCAACACCTGACACCTATGCCATTACTCTTCCTTTCTACCCAGCAATAATCAATGCTACTCATCAGCACAGCCTTCCTACTGGGCCAATACTGAGGCTCAGATTCCTTCAAATCCAGCTCTCCAGGCTGCCAGAATTAGCTGAGCGAACTTGGCTCCTTGGGTCAAAAATCTACTTTTCTTTCTTGGTCAAAAACAATAAAGAGTTTACACATATAAATTCTTCAAAGATTCCATCTCTATGCATTTTTCCCTGAAGAGGCAATTCAGCATAGGGTGTTTTAGTAGATATGCAGTAGATCTATGAGCATCTGATGAAAATTCATGTGAAAACAAGAAGACACAATTGACCCATTAACAACAGTCCCTGAGAGTGAGGTGAAAGCGAGCGTTACCTGCGGATCGTGAGAGCACAGGTGCTATGACTGCTCACTCTCTGTTGCTCTGTAAGAGAAATGATCCACTGAGGCCCTATCTACACAGAGCTCTAGCCATGTTCAGCAGGAAAGAAGTGTTTAGTCTGTGTTTTAATGATGAGTCAGATGTTTGCCTCACCAATAAAACAGCAGAATCATGATGATTTAACATGTCCACACCAGGTGACTCACTTTTGCTCATTTTCTGGTTTAGGCTTCCCGTAGAAATGGCTGGACCCCAGCAGTGTGGAGCACTCTGGAGCCCACCTCCCAGAGTCATGACACTGCGGAGGGCTCGGTTCAGCTGTCCTGCAGGGCCTGCTTGGGATCTTCAGCCCTCTCAGATTCCGTGTCGCTGAGAATGACCTAATACCTCTTGTTTAACGGGGAAATGTTCAGGAGCAAAATGTATTTCGTGTTGTTGGTCTAGTAGGAAATGCCAAATAACACATTTTACTTCATGTTTCAGTCAAGGATGTTTTGTGAGAAAACTGTGAAGAAAAATGATTCTATTCAAAATGTGTATATGATTCTCAGGAGAAAACAGAATCTGGGTTCCTTTAAAGAAGATAAAACAAAAACTTTAGTTAAGCCATGAAATACTTCCCATAAGAGAAAAGTGAAAAATAAAGGTTAGGAAAAAATATACTTCCAGTGTTTACTATCTATTTGTTAGAAGAAAAGAAGAACATGGCGGGCTGAGGCGCTAACGCGGGCAAGTCTATGCTACTGGCTTAGGTGGGGTAAGAGGGCTGGCAGGTGCGGAGCACCAGTACTGGCCACTACTCCAGAATCTGGAGCATCCAACAAGGGCCACCTACATTTCACTTTCTGTCCATCCCCATGACCCGCACAGTCACCTTCACGGTTGTCATTGTCTCGTTTTTGCAGGGGAGCACTATGAGACGCTGAGTGATAAAGTCATTGGCCAATGATACAGCCAGTGGGGCGAGTGGCAGAGTAACTGTACAAAGAGAGGCCAAGGAAGTTTTCAGCCCCAATTTTGGATAAGTAAGGACGGATAATCACTCTGCTCAGAGCTTCTGCATATTAGACTCTTGTTCCTAAACTTGCTTACTTAATCTCATAATTTGATCCCACAAACTCATCGAATGATTCCTCTGTTCAAAGCATTTATGCCAGCAGGGGACACTTCCAGGAAGATTTGAATGGGCAGAGTTGGGAACATGGGAAGTCAGAGCACAGAACAGGGCACAGATATATGGTGTGGGTTGAAAGGGAGCAATAGGTAGAGTGTGGGTCACCAAACACAAGATGGGGGTGCCAGACACACTCTGTACTGGCCCCATACATTCTTATTCTAGCTCTCTGCAGCCCTTGCCTAAAGGAGAATACCCAAAAGATTGTGTGTGGGGTGGCTGAGTGGACTTGGCAAATATGAAATTCTAAATCTGAATAAACAGTGTACTAACGGATGCATTTTACAGCTCACTCAACTGGCTTGGAATAAACACCTTTGAAATAATGAGAATCATCTCAATGTTTGTATGCCTAAGGGAATTAGAAATGGCACAAGAAGGGATAGCAGAGTTTGGGGCTCTGCCATCCTCTGCCATCTCTCATATTCTGTGTATTGATTTGGAAGAGACTTCTGAATCTCTCCACTCACTCCTTTGGATGAAGACCCAGCGTGGGAAGCCATGCGTGGTTTCAGTAAGCTGAGATGATGGGCTATTATATCCAAGAGTACCATATTGAACCAGCAAACACAGATAATTGAGTTACCTTCAGAATGATCATTCACAGTGAAAGGCTTTGGATTCCTTTAAATGAGGAGCAGCTGTGACTTTAAAGTACCACCCGGCAAACATACAAATTCCCATTTCCAGACCCATCTGAAGAAACTAAAGTCTGGAGTGTGTTGAGAGCAGCTGGCAAGTCTGTCCCCTCTGTCCTCCTCCCTCACCACTGGAAAACCCAGACAGGACTGAGTGGCCGCCACGCATGCTGCTGCCTTCACACACAGGCATGGCCTTCTGCTCCTTGCTCCAGGCTCCACCCCATCACCAAAAAGCCACACATGGACACCAATAGCAAATCCTGCATGGTGAGCCTGGACCCACCCAATGCCTCTGTCTTGGCTCCCCCAAAACTACTCTTGGGGAGCAAGCATTGTGAAACTGACCTACTCCCCATGTAAGGCAAGCTACGGGAAACAAAAGGCGAAAAGGGAAAATAAGAATACAGCATCATCCGGAACAGAATGTAAGCCACGTGATCTATGCTGATTTCCAGTCTTGACATGCCCTGAAAGCAGATGGCATTTGTTGGACACCATCAGGCGTGCCCACACAGCTTGTATGGCCTGCCTCCTTGGAAATAACAAAGCCCCATTTATTTCTGTGCTTCCCCAGAGCTGTCAGTGTAGAGTAGTCACAACCTCCTCACCCAGCACCACTAGCACAGTACACACTTGCTCTTCAAAACCTCTGAGCCCTGTGCCACGTGCTGGGGAAACACTGGTGAGTGAGATGTGGTTCAACATTCATGGGATGGTGGGGGAGATAAAGACAGACAAATTCACTTTATGGATTTGTGCACACTGTTCCCATGTACAAACTGGACCCAGAGGAGAGGCTCTTGCTAAGTGTGTTACCAGGGAGGGTATCCCAGGAGAGGTGGCCGCTGGCTGGAATCTCAAAAGATGAGCAGGGATTAGTCAGGGAGTGAGGTAGTGTTAAGCCAAAGGGGAGGGTGTTTCAGGTAGAGGGGATTGTATACCAAAACTCTAGTGGCCAGAAAAAGCATGGCATTTGTAAAAAGTACTGGGTGCAATAGATTAGATAGATAACTGTCCAGGAAATATTCACGCACTCTCCTCTTGCCTCCAGGGTTTGTCCACTGGCATGCAAGTTGACTTTGAACTGAGAATATGACTTGTCTTGGCCATTGGTATATCAGCGGACACGATGTGCGCAGAGGATTACTAAGGGCTTGTGCCATCAGGCTCAGTCCCTTGTGCTCCTGCCTTTCACCATTAGAATATCATGTCTTGGAAAGCTCCAGGCCCAACGGCGGTGAGGTATATATAGAGCAGACTTGAACCTGTCTCAGCGGAGCTCAGCCTAAACAGCCAAACTCCAAATGATGACAGACCTGTGAGTCGTTAATAAAAGCTTACCGCTGTATGCCAGTGAGCTCTGGGGTGGCTGGCTCTGCAGCATCACTAAAAATACAGCAAGCAAGGCAAGAATGGGAGGCAAGGAGGCTGGAGAAGAAAGACATTGCCCAACATAACCAACTGGAACAAGCACCGTGAAGACCCAAAGGAAGCAAAAGGTGGCCCTGAGACGTGGGACAGGGACTTCCTTCTTTTTGATAGTCACCCCTGCCTGGCACTTAGCATAGTTCTGAGCACACAGCAGTTCCTCAGGAAGCAGAGTTCAATGACCAAACCAGTGGGTCCTCAGCCAGGAATAATGAGCTACACACACATCAGCAACAAAAGACTACCTGCAGCACTGAACCAAAACTACCGCAGGCAAGATTTTACCTATGGGCACAGCCTAGACCATTTTTCAAGTGAGCAAAATCATCACATAAACTTACTTAGTGTAACCAGAACTTGAGTGAATATGAAAGAGGTGTCAAAATTCATATTTTAATTATAGTTTGACTAGAACCTCCAGGTTCCAGAAAAACCTGACAAGCCTGTAAATGTAGATAATATTGAGTACAACAAAATGCCCAGTCACTCAGATCAGAAACCCTTATTCAGTAAACATTTATTAAGAACCTGGTATGTGCACTGCACTGGGAATCCCTGGAAGACGCAAGCTGATCCTTTAAAACAGCCTCGTCAAAGCATAGATTTATGTGCAATCTTATTTCAAGTACACCAGCACCACAATTTTTTGTTGGACTAACCTCATAGTATCTGGTGATATGGTTTTGCCTTGAAATGAGCTTTCTTAGGGTAAAGTGGAATTAGCTCTTCTTAGGATCTCCAGAATGAATTGAGAATCAAAAGCACCAGCCACTGAAGATGTTCAGAGGGCAGGTGTGGAACAAAACCCTAGCACCATCCCCTTCTGGCCAAGCTGGAGGGCAATTTTCACTTCCGTGTCTCAGGGCTCTGTGGGGAGGCCGCTGAGGAGGATGAAGGAGGAACGGTGAGCCTGAGAGGAGAGCACTGGGAGCCAGGGCCCACGGGATGGGGGAGGGGACACACTCCATGGAAAGATAAAGTCAGGGAGGTAGCAGGGGCAGCCAGCCACTATAACATCCTGCCGTGTGCTCTTCACCAACATGACTTTGACACTCCTCCCATCTGGGAGGGCTTGGCCCACAGTGGAAGTGACGCCATGTGAGTTCTAAGGCTTTGTCATAAAAGGCAATACGGTTTCCACCTGGTCCTCTCACAATACTCGCCTTTGGAGCCCTAAGACGCCGTGTGAGCACCTCAGTGCTCTGACGCTGCCATATTCTGAGGCATCTCAGGCCACATGGAGAGGCCACGAGATGTTCTGGCATAGTTCCAGATGACAGTCAGCATCAACTGCCAGACCTGTGCGTGAAGAGAGCTTGGCACGATCCCAGGTCCCAGGATCAGGTTATCCCTAGCCATTCTGTCTTCCTGCTGAGGGCCCCAGACATTAGGAGCAGGGGCCAGTCATCTCTGCTGCTTCCCCTTTAAAGCCCACACAATCCAGAAATGGCAGCTGCTTTGCCTCACTCAGTTTGGGGTACTTGGTTACACACAGCAACAGACAACTGGAACAGGAACATGATAGAGGCTGCCTTCCTAGTTTCTTCCGTACTCTGCAGTGAATGGCCAGCAGGTCAGCTGCCCCACGCAGGCTGGCAGTGTCCCTATCTTCCACCCCTCACTCAGAAACAAAAGCCTATGAAATAAGTGTAAATATGTTTCATTGTACAGGACCTACAAAGATACTCATCCCTTTAGAAAAATGGTTCTCAACTGAGGACGATTTTGCCCCTTAAGGGACATTTGGCAACATTTGGAAGTATTTTTGATTATCACAACTTGGGAGAGTGATGCTACTGTCATCTAGTGCGTAGGGGCCAGAGGTGCTGTGAAACATTGTGCAATGCACAGGACAGTCCCCAAAACAAAGAATTATCCGGTTGGTCCACAATGTCAACAGTGTGAAGGTTGAGACTGATTTAGAAGACAGCAGCCACTGCAAACTGGGTAATTTGCTAAGAATGCTCCATTTTCACAGAGGAATGCTACCTGGGCCAGGAAGACAAGGCTCCGGCAAGGTATGATTAAAGGCCCTTTTCCTTCTCTTTCAGGTGTTAAGTAAATGAACCAGGCTCTCTACCCCAGGGTACTCAGCCCCCACAATGTCCTCTCCGAACCTTGCCTTCCACACAAGGCTCCCTTTAGAGCAGAGCAATTAGCCACCTGCTCTCAGAATCACCCTGGAGAACTGCTTCTTTTGAGTGTGTATATTTATATATATATGCATGCACGTGTGTGTGTGTGTGTGTGTGTGTGTGTGTATTCACTAAGGATAGTAAATTTTAGCAGAGTGTGTCTGCTGCTGGTGGCCAGGGAACTCTTACTGTAGTAAAACGGATATAATTTCAATGCACCACTCACTAGCTTCTTTGACAGAGAGCCACTGGGGGTGTGGGGTTGGGGTTCTGCTATAATTCCTCATTTATCCCACTGATAATTGAATACGATGTGCCTGGCCCTGCACTGGGTGCTGGGTGTTTTGAATGGAAGGAGGCATGGGCAGACTGTCCTCCAAACTGCTGGGGTGTTTGCAGGTGGCTGGATAAGAACCTTCTCCTTCAGCAAGATTTACGCCCTGTTTACCTTTGGCAGCAAGGAGAAAGCACGGCTGAAAGTCCCCTTCACTTTTACAGTGAGGGCGAAGCCTCGCTGGCTGATTTATGTGCCTGCTCTTGTGACTCCATTGGAAGTTACTCTGTGGGGTACGCCCTCTGCGAGGCAGGCGGAGTGGGGCTGAGGTCAGGGGCACACACAGCAGCGGCCAGGCACGCTCTCCGCAGAGACTTCTGGAGGAGGGGTGTGTGATAGTGCTGAAAACCACGTCAAAGCAAAATATAAAGAAAGCACTGTCTTATGAGGCTTTGTCAGTTTTTTTTCCAAAATGAAAAGAACTTTTTCTCCTTAATGATTAAAGTAGTTGTGCTTATTGGAAAAACACCTTTAGATAATATAGGACAACAAAAAGGAAATAAAGTATCATACGGAGAAGGGGGAGGGGGAAAGAGTAGCTTTCCAGTAGAGAAACCTAACAACCACTACTTCAGCCAGGGGACTCAGGTCAGCATCAACAGTAGCAAGTCAGGTGCCTTGACATGATGTGAGCGAGGAACGTGGCATTTTAGGGCTGTGGTCTTCCTCCCCAAAACCTATAACCCCAATCTCATCATGAGAAGATTATTAGGCAAATCCCAGCTGAGGGTCATTCTTCAAAATATCTGACCAGTACACCTCAAATTGTCAAAGACATCAACAACAAGGAAAGTCTGAGAACCCATCACAGCCACGAGGACCCTAAGAAGGTGTGATGACTAGATGGAATGGGGTGTCCTGAATGAGATCCTGGATCAAAAAAAGGACAAGTAAAAAGTTAGCAAATCTAAATGAAGTGCTGACTGTAGTTAATAATAATGTATTAATATTGGTTCATTAATTGTATCAAATGTACTATATCAATATAAGATGTTAAAAATAGGGTAAAGTGGGAGTGGGGTTTATGGAAACTGCACTACCATTTCAAATTTTCATGTAAATCTAAAACTGCTCTAAAGCATAAAGTTTATTAAACAACAAAAGGAAATGAAAATCATCCATAATTGTGCTCTCCAGCAAAACTACTGTTACTAATGTGGTTTACAGCCTTCTCTTTGCATGTACAGTCATTCTATATGTATACATATTTTTATTATTTTAATTTTTTAACCCCAAACAGAGTTATTCTATACTTATAGTCTTTTAACCCTTTTCATTCCCACTCTGGTACTCATTTGCAAATCTGGCCAGCTTACATAACTACAATGTTCCATATCTGGGTGAAGGTGAAATGTATGTAAGAAGTACATTAGAACTTAAAGTCAGGCATACTTCAAAAAATTAGCCTGGGCCAAGATACAGGCCAAGACAAAACGCACATTTTAGGATGACATCTGCTAGGCAAGTACTAGTTTAAACAATATAAAGGATACGTTCAACCTATAGGACAGGGAGTGAGAGAAGAACTCAACCCTGTATCGCTGTATTGCATACCACTCACTTCACAAATACTACCTCTTTCAAATCTCACAGAAATCCTGCAAGATATTGTGCCCATTTTCAGGAAAGGAAACTGGGACTTTGAGGGATATTTGTGACTTGCCCAAAGTCATATACCACTTAACATGTGGTAGAGCCAGTGTCCAAACCCAAGGCCAATTCCAAAACTTGGGCTCTTTCTCCTGCATAAGGCAGTGTTGTTACTTGGGCCAGGTCAAGCTTCTAGAGATGAGAAAATTAAGAATAAATGGGTTTATGAGTAATCACAGTTCAGTGTCTAGAACAATATTCATTAACTAGGTAATATGTAATTGTTTTTGCACAGTTTGAATATCTGAAAGGTGTATGCAGCTCTCTGTGTACCTTGGGGAATCACAGGGTGAACGCAATTCAGCTAAGGACAAAACTCCTAAGCCTCTGTTTCAGTCCCCGTAGCTCTGAGGTAGCACAGCACTGAGGGGATGCAAAGATTCCTGGGTCCCAGCCCTAGGGAATCTCATTTGGTAGGTCAAGTTTATGGCTTGGGAATTGCTATCTTTTAAAGCTCCCAAGGTGATACCAATGCATAGGCAGATTTGGAACTTCTGAGATGGGTGGGTCCTTCTAGCTTAAAGATTCTTAGAGCCATTGATCAGCAAATTAAATCCCTGTAATCACTCTTCACAAATCTCACTATAATTCCAAAGGGCTTCTTCTGGTCTTCTTAAAACCTTTTCCTTAGAGAAAGGAGATGAGGAGAGAGGGAGAAAGAAAGAGAGAGAGAGAGAGAGAGAGAACCACAGTCTGCTAGCACTCTTCTGTTCACCACACAGAACATTGGTCATGGGGCAGGGCTCTTCTTGAAATTTCAAAAAAGCACAAACTGTCCAAATGGGGGATACCCCCCTGAGATCCTTCAGTCTAACCCCTTATGGGACAGACAAGGTACCAGAGTTCCAAGGACCACACTCAAACCTGGACTATCCGCCTCGAGCCCACCCGTGAGCCACCATCGTGGAGCAGATGAGGTGGCTGCAGGTCACGCCTGCTAACAGGGCAGCTCCGCCCAGGTGAGCTGCCGCGTTCCCATTCCCTCCTAACGCGGCAGCCTGCGCGGGGCTGTGTCAGGAGGCCAGAGTTCTCATCTCTGCCTCCCAGCTCATTAGAAAAGAGCCCATAAAGCCCGCCCCGCTGTCTGTCTGGGAAAGGCAGACAAGCTTAGCGCACGCTGGATTAAGAGCGGCTGGCTCAGCCTCGGGGAAGCAGGGAGGACGCAGCGTCTGTACACCGAGCACCTCCGGCCTGGAGGACGGACCACCCACTTTCCCTGCTGTTGGATCTCAGGCAGGAAAAGCCTCCTGGGGACTAGTGGCACAGTTACCAGTCTCACAGGGTCCCCACAAATAGGAACTCTCCTCACAGCGCATGAGCATCATGAGTGCACCACTCACTTGGCGCCCCCTAGGGGCCATGGGTGGAACTGGACACCTGTGTATATTCCCTCATTTCGTGCTTGCTGCCACCTTCGTGGGAGAGATGTTACTATTCTTGCTTTATGGAGGAGGCTTGGAGGGATTAAAACACTGGCTGTGGAGAACTGACAGAGGTGGGACTTGAACCCAGGAATGAGCGGGATAAACTCCCAGAGGCCCTTGAAGTGGTGTTATGGATTCAGGTTTTATTCGAAGAGCTGTGGGGTCACAGATAGACCTGTAGCTCCAGACTCGCGTTTCAAACAGATTCCTCTAGCTGGAGAATGAGGAAGAAAGCGCAGTGGATGCGCATAGAGACGCATCACTTAGTTTCTTAAAGGGGAGAGAGAGAGAGAGAGCAGTCAGAGAAGTGGGAGGAAAACGAGGGTGCCAGGGCTGCTCCGAGCCCTGAAGGTCAATGACTTCTGCAGCAGAATCACTGAAGGTGCTCTTAAAATTCAAATTCCTGGGCCCAACTCAGGTTTACTCTAGGGAAAAGCCTAGAAATCTGCATTTTCAAGAATTTAAGCTCAAGAGCTTGGGCTCTGGAGCAAGAGTGCCTGTGTTTCCACCCAGATTTGTCACTCCCTAGCTCAGTGACTCTCATCAAGAGGCTTGCACTGTCTGTAAAATGAGCATTTTGCTAGTCTCCTGCCCATGTGGAAGTATGAAGATTATAGCAGTTAGTATATCGAAACCCCTAGTTCCAAGGCCAAGAATAAGAGCTCAATTAGTATCCAAAGGCTTCCGAAGGGGACGGTGCTGATTAAATGTTAACTAGTGGAGTCTCAGGCTCCATGACACTCCGCAGAGATGCTTTAGTTGTGGGCCCAATCCAGGGCTCAACAAATCAGACTAAAGGCGACTATATTCTCCATCTCAGGCGAGGCCAGTCCCACAGCCTGGGTGTATCTCCATTAGCTGTGACACCTAATAACATCCACTTCTCCCTGTGCATGTTCATGCACAAAGGCAGCACCTTGACTGTCATGGGTTGAATTATGTTGTCCCAAAAGATGCCCTAACTCCCCAGTACCTAGGAGCATGACCTTATTTGAAAATAGGGTCTTTGCAGATCAAGTTGAGGTTACTAGGGTATGCCCTATTCCAATATGACTGGTGTCCTTAACAGAAGGGGAAATTTGGACACAGAGACAGAACATACAGAAGGAAGGCAATGTGAAGACACAGGGAGAATGCCATCTACAGGCCAAGGAACACCTGGGGCTGCCAGAAGCTCAGAGAGAGGCCTGGAGCAGATTCTTTCTCACAGCTCTCAGAAGGAACCAAACTTGCTGACACCTTGACCTTGTACTTCCAGGCTTCAGAATTGTGAGCCAATAAATTTTTGTTGTGTAAGCCACCCAGTTTGTGTTTGTTTTGGCAGCTGTAGGAAATGAATATATCCAACAACCCAGATGGGCAGTCACTAGGGCTTTAGAATTAGAGAGTTGAGTGATAGCTCCTAAGAAGTAAACCCCAAATTCCTGAAATCTGGGTCCTGTAATGCAGCCTGCTGTGCACCAACTAAGGTAATGACCCTTCTGAAGACCACAGCATCACTACTGATTGGGGGGAAGCAGCTGCTCAGTTCTTCCCTCTACTGTCCATTTTCTTGGGGAGGGGGTGAGTCCTGGAAGGACCACGGCAGGGGGGGGGTGAGTCTCGGAAGGACCACGCGGGGGGTGGGGGTGAATCCCGGAAGAACTACCAGCCCCTCCCTCCCTGTGAAGCTGTGCAGTTGGGTTCATGATGACTGACGGGTGCTCAGCAGCCCCGTTGGCTCATCGTCCGGTGGATGTCCATGATAAGCCTTCAGCAGGCAATTCTCTGCAGCACAGCTCACACAGAGCAGCAGCAAATGGTTCCATGAAAGAAAACACAAAAGCCCTCCCCTCTCCAGGACTTCAGCTTTTACTACATTGAAAACAGTTGGTTTTCAACAAAGTCATGGCAAGTCTAGGCTGGCTTGGTCAAGCTGATGAAAGCTGGGGTGTCCGTGTGCCTGGCAGAGGGTAAGTCTGCAACTTCACTCCAATTGGAGGGAAGGGCTGTGTGCCAGACAGAGCCACAGAACCAGAGTGCTGAGCAGAGGGAGAGTCCTGCCACGCTGTGGGGCTCGCCACACCTCATCGGATGCTCTGAGAGAGGCTGGCCCACTTGCACAGCCTGAAAAACTAGAAATGAAGAAATCTGAGCCCTGGAAAAGCATGCACAAGACCCTGCATGATTACTCCCTAGCCACAGTCCCGTCTCGTTTTCTTCCCTCTCCTCTCACGCTCTGGGCTCAGAAATGCAGAGCAATTGGTTGTTCCACCTGAGTCAAATCCTGTCCCCACCACATACCTGCTTTATGAGCTTGGTTTCCCCCACTGTAAAACGGGGAGACAAATATCAATTCTGTGTGGCTATTATAAGGATTGCATGAGCTAAAATATTTACAGTGCCTTCACAGTGCCCAGTACACAGTCAGCACCCCTTGGTAGCTATTACTGATCATCAGCAACTCATTCATCAATAATCTAATTCAACAGTACTTAATCCACAAATAACTGCTGATTGACAACAGATTAACCAGTAATCAAAAGGACAGTAATTGGCTCCTTCAACCTAGTTTCCCAATTGCTTCCAAAGCCCCAATCATGACACTGTAAAAGATTAAAGAGCAGCTTTCTGGCGTCTAGTTTAACTTAGACTCGGTATGGCTTGGGGCCCCAGTTCTGTGGGAGGGTAGAGGTTCCCACAGTGGTGAAGGTCAGAGGAAAGAAGGCCGTTCCAGACTCCCTCCTCTGCCCCACCATACACAGATGTACAGCCATATGCAAGCCTTTTGTTAGTTAATTTCTTCCCCTGTTCTTGTAAGAATTGACTTCCTTAAGCCCAGGGGCCCCAAATTATAGGTGTATGATTGAATTAACATCAGCATTGAGGGAACCAGCAGCCATCTGAAAAGACCTTTTTAAGTAATTGTATTCTCCCTTCTGTCTGTATTGCAAATAATGGTAATCAGTGAGAAATGCAGTTTCTTAGGCTTCCAATCTGATTTATCCTGTCTTTAACTATCTTTGTGCCCCTGGCTGTCTTAATCCAGGGAGAACCAGGCTGCGGTTTCCATGTCTTAGTGTGTTACAGGCCCAGGGCCTGCAGAGGAGGGGAGGGCCCCAGAACTGGGGGCTGCACTGAGCCCTTTGACTGAGGTCAGAGAAAAGCCACTTCAAGGTTCAATGAAGCTTGCTTGGCCTTTCGCATTGGAGCAAGTACACACAGTTCCGAGTTTCCTCACCAGCTTATCCCTTGCCTGCTACCTGCCATAATCGACCATTCTTAGTAATAGAAAGTTGTACTGAAATTTATATTTCTTTAAATACTACCAGCATAAAGTGCATAATCCTTAAAAGATGAGAAACCTTGTGCCTTGACTCCACGTGCTGCCACCAAATGGGTCGCCAGGTCCAAAGGTCCTGGGTAGCCAGAGGCAGGCTGCCTGTCCCATACTTAGATTTTAATCAAGACAAAGATGCAACTCACTACCCACAGAGCCAGTGACATAGCAGCATTTTCCCCACTAGAGTGTGAAGATCCCCCCGCTTTGAGTCCCCACGGGGGCAACCTTCAGCCAAAGAAATGTCTGGTCAGTGCAAGGAGCCATTCACTCCTTTGCGAAGCCCCCTCAGCCATTCCTCTAAAGCAATTTACA
The DNA here is from genome assembly GCF_041146395.1 of Eulemur rufifrons. Classification (NCBI taxonomy): domain Eukaryota; kingdom Metazoa; phylum Chordata; class Mammalia; order Primates; family Lemuridae; genus Eulemur; species Eulemur rufifrons. The sequence goes on from NC_090989.1 coordinate 116,396,429, forward strand.
CCCTCCTGGAGTTGGCCAGCTCCCCTGGAGACTAAGGCCCTGTGTCTGCCCATCCAAGCGGCACAACAATGGCGGCACATTCCTGAGACTCTGGGGTCAATGCAAGGTCGATTTCAGGTTCAGCTTCCCGCACTGCTGCCTTGGCTTTAAGCTTGCTTCCCGCACCTTCCCTGCAACTTCTGCCTATTGACATTCAGCCCAAACTCCAAAGCTCATCTTACCTGCCACCTTCCGGTTCCCTTTCTCCTTCAGCAAATGCCTTAGCTACCCTTCAAGTCTCCTCTCAAATGCTACCTCCTCTGTGAAGCTTTCTCGATTCTTCTGGGATGATTCAGTGATCCTTTTCTCAGCCTCATATAGAGTGTCCCTTCATTCTGTCGCTTCGCAGAACTTATTGCAATTCTTTTTGTTCAGGAGCCTCCCTACGTGGCCAGGAGGTGCTCTACAGTAGGGACCTTGCCCTTCCATTTGTGCCCCCACAGTCTAGCCCAGGGCCTGGCACAGAGCAGGTCTTCAGCAAATGTTGTGTGCTTGCTGAATGAGCACAGAATAGTACGTGTACAAGTAACACAGAGCAGAAACTGCCAGTTGGGCAATGACGAATGAGGACACCAGGCTGTTCTTTCATTTTTATACTTCAGAGCTGCCACATGTCCTCCCTTTATTCAGGTCACATCCACAGGAATGAGTCATTTCTCAGTGGCTAGAGTGGTGGCTATTCTTGCTCATTCTAGAAAGCTCTTCTGTAATGGGTGGTAAGCAATGACTTCATGGAAACACTTGCTCCCTTTGGGGTAGCATCAGGATGCTTTTCCTAGTGTACCTTTATATGCAGTGTCTCCATCAGGCTGTGACATTGGTCCAGGAATAGAGCATTTTCATTTTGCAGATGAGGAAACTGGGGCCCGAGAAGTTAAGCAGCTGTACCCCAAGTCACGTGGAGAGCTAAGACAAAGTCAAAATGAGGCTCTACCCACTGTCTTCTTCTGCTCTTTCCACACCAGTCTACCTCTCCTTGACCAAAGTGACACAGCATCCAGACATAAAATCCATGTGTAGTTTTTTTCATTTCTCCAGCCTTTTATCTGACCTGCTCATAACAACCTCAACAGCAGGCTGAATGTGGAACTGCAAGTACTTCTGGGCCAGTGTTTCAACCCCAGCCACTGTCTATATACCTGGCTTAATTAACTCGCCAACCACTTCCCTGATTATAAATTAGAGCTTTCTTTGTCTTTCCCTAAGTAATACCTACTCATTATGAAATTTAAAATTAATTCAGAAAAACAATATATTGTATGTCTCCCTCTGCTCAGTATTGTTAGTTGCTATGATGAGACTGAGGATGAATGAGGATGATCTATCCAGTGTGGTAGGGGTCCAAGGTGGTAGCAGGGAATTCCACTGGGGTGAGATGGCAGGTGACTAGATAGTGAGAAAGAGAAACCAGAGGGGGTGATGAGAATAAAACTGTAGTCAGACCATGAAGGCAGGAGCCCTGGTAGAGCTTGCACATTGTGCTAAGCCATTTGGGCTTTATTTTCTAGAGAACAGAGAGCCACAGAATCATAGAATCATATGATGCTAGATTTTGGAGGACTCTCCAAGGTAATCTGATTCATTCATCCATTTTACAGATGGGCACACTGAGTCCCAGAGAGTGATATGACTTGCTAAAAGTCACATGGTGAATTATTGGCAAAAGGAGTGCATAATCAGAGTTCTGATTCAGCAAGTCCTCACTGGGGGTGGCGTGGATTAACCTGCAGAGATGGAGGAGGTGCACGAGGCTGGACTGCCTTGGCGTCGAGCTCATGCACTTACAGAAACGGAGGCAGAGAGAAGTGGAAAGGGACCCTGAGAGGGGTCAGATGGAGAAGAATGATCCCAGCATCCACTGAGCTCCATCAGGGTCCCACTCAGAGCCAGGCTCTATGCCAGGTACTTTTTGATGTACTGTGTCCTTTAATTGTCTTAGCCCAGTGAGGGAAGGATCACAGATTTCCTTGAGAAGGAGGGTTAAGGTTCAGAGTAGTTTGACAACTTGCCTAAGCCTGAACTTGGCTTTGAATACAGGTCAGTAAGACAGCAAGACCCAACTCCTTCCACTCAGCTGAGCCTCCCTGAATTTTGTAAGGTCCTCCTAAGATCTGGAGGAAAGGAACGGGGTGGAGCCCCTCCACCCAGCCCACTGCCAATCCATTTTAAGCTTCTCCTGTTCTTACTCCTCCCTGTCTTGTGCTTGTCTCCAGGGGAAGGGAAAAGGGATCTTTCCTATAGATTTCCTCACCAGAAAAGATAATTGAATTCCCGTGGGAGATACGAAGACCAGAAAACCCAGCATCCACTGTGTGAAAGAGATGGAGTTCGACAGAGGTAATCACAGCCTCTGAACTTCTTCCTCAGCTTAGCCCCTTCCAGGTTTAGAAGAACAAGTCCACATCCACATCCACACATTTCTCATCCATCCATTATGGCCAAGTGTTCATCTAAGCCCGAGGAGACACACAGCTCTCCATATAGAAACATAAGTAGATTTTGAAAAAAAGTCATTGAAATTTACACAATTTGCAAAATACAAAAAAGAGCAAAGCCCTTGCTGAACAGCTGGCATGTCTTCCTGTTTCTTACAGGGTTTAGTATAAGCATCTTAATGGGTTTTTCCTCTAGATAGGGCCTTTCTTACCCCTCTCCTCCCAGCCCTGTCTCTCTCTTTTTCCTGCCCCTAATTTTTTCTTGAAGCAACACCAAATAGCTTGGAGTCCCCTGTGTACATTTCTTGTCTCCTTGTCTTTGACCCTGCTGTTCTCTTCTGGATTGTCCTCCACATCTCCCACCCTCCCCCCTCACCCAGTGTTAAGGCAGCTCAGGCAGTAATCTGTCACTGCCTCCACAAGGTTGGCATTACCCCCAGGCTGGGGGCGGGGACCCCACCCCTGCTCCCAGAGCTCCAGTGCTTCCCTCTATCGGTGTGCTGTCTTTGTTTCTCTGCTTGTTTTTTTTCTTCACTGCAACAGGGATCAGATTGATTCATGTCTGCAGATCCAGAGCCAAGCACATTATTAGAAAACACTGAATATATTCTTAAAGAATAAACATGAATGGATGGATGGATTCCAATAAGCATTGTAGTGATTTGGGGGGAAATATATAAATGAGCTTGGAAGCTTACTAGAATTGGTGGAGATTTAAAAAAATCAACACTGGAGAACAAGCAACTTTTGGGAAGAAGAGTGAGCAAGAGAGTCAGCGTTGGCCAAAGGCAGATGCAGAAATGAAAATGTCATATGGGGACATGAGAGTGAGACTGACTGCCTTGGATACAGTGTTAGACCTATGGGTAAATGTCGTCAGTTATACAGCAGAAGCCCTGGTGACTGAGGACCACAGCTAGCCTATAAGTTGCCTTTGTGTGAATGAAAAAAAGATACTCCCTTGGTGCAGATGCCAACCTGAAGTCACGTGGCCTAGGGAATGGTCAGTACCTTTCTGTTAAGAAAAAGGAAACTTTTGTTTCGGTAGATACAGCCCAACATTTGAGGGTGTGGCCTGGTGAATAGAGCAAGTGCACAATTTTAAGCCCCAATTTTAGGTGCCCTTGTACAATGCCCAACCTACATAACTGTATGCAGTGCCCTGACCTTGAGAGTCCAGGGGACATGTATAGAGAACAAGAGGTACAACTGAAGCCCAATTCTTTTCATAAATCCTGAATTTTAGAGCTATTTTGCCTTTTTTTCCAGGCCCCAAGCCTCCAAAGTTCACTTTCCATTCCAAAAATCCTCATGATATTGTGAGCCTTTACTTCATGTAAGTTCCCCTGCCAGCAGAGCCTGAGACAAGGGCTTGGGGCACGTCATTTACTTGGGAGATGATGTGGGGAAGCCAGAGTGATGGGATGAGGAAAACAACACAGGAAACCATGGGAAGGTGCAGAACTGGGATACTTATTGCTGTGGGAAGACTGGGGCTCAATCTTGCCAGGGACCTTTTAAAGAAACATGTAGAATGCACATCAAAATTGTCCCTCCAAAAGACCAGTGGCAGGGACATTTATTGACCACCCCTCATCCTCTCACCCTCCATAAGCTAGCACTGGGAGCATTGACTTCCCCACACTTCTGGGCAGTGCCTGGGCATGAGTTGACTGAATTAAAATAGATGTGGGGATGCTGAGAGTGTGCATTTACCTGTCCATCACGACTGCATTGAAATCAGGTGGGCTGAGGGGACACCACATGGGGCACAAAAAGCATCTTTTATAGCCTATCCATAGGCCAGATCAGACACTGGGAATCCCCTCTTTACATGGAGAGTTCAGGAAGAGCAGCAGCCCCTCTGCCTCCCTCTCTCTCAGGAGAACCCTAAGATATTGCTGAAAGGCTTGGCTCTCTGCCATTCATTCCCCTGCAGCAGACAGCTTCATGGAACCCTAAGAAAGGCAGCTCCCCGCCATAAACAATAAAGGTGCTAGCACTGCATCCCACCAGTGCCCAGGGACCAGGCTGGGTGCTTAGGACCATTCCTCCCTGAATAGGGGAAGGAAAAGGCACCAGCTTGGCTTTAGCTCTTAGGCCAACAGTGAATTACTTACATTTAATATGTTATGGCAGACATAATGATATAAGCTGTTTTCTTCAGCATCCTTTAGAAATGGAGGGACATTTACATTTTAGTGGCACTTGGTCATAGATTGCCCATGCCTATTTGGCTGGGGCCTGGCAATGAATACAGGAAGCCAGATAGGCGGCCGTTGATCAGAGCCTAGATCTTACCCCCATAAATATGACCTGCAGTTACTCAGTGACAGAGCTGGGTTTGAATCTAGACTGGCTCCAGAGTCCACTGCCTTCTCCACTCTACCGTGCTAGATCCCATCAGTATTTTCCATATCTTGTGTTCCAAGGGAACCTCCCCACCTACAAACAGTACTAAGAATTGTACCATGTGAGAATGTCGCATTTCTCTTCTATCCATTGTGTTTGTGCTGAGTTCCACTAAGGCTACGAGACGAAGCAAGATTTGGGAAAAAGAGTAGGGACAACCATGGGGAGAAAGCTAACACCTGGTCCTGAAACACCCCAAGTATTTTACAGTCCAATGAGGAGAACCCTGAAGGAAAAATCTGTGTGGACTGGGAAGCTCAGTAAACCTCTATGCAGAGGGTGAGTCTGCCCTGGGTTTGGAAGAATGAGCAGGACTTGGCTTAGACTGCCTATGTGATGACTATCTTGGTGTGCAGTCCCACCCCAGGAACTGTGGGAAGATCAAGAAACACACGCACACACTTATTTATACTTTCCAGGATGCCAGGGAATGTCTGTCTGTCCTGGTTTGATTGGGAGCAGCGTCCAGCTCAACTTCAGAGAGCTTCCTAGTCTGGGCTGGAGAAATTACCTAGTTTCCTTCAGAAGAAGCTAAATCAGTACGAAGGCCAGTGTAGGTGAAAGAAGACATAATGATTACCCAGAACAACTACTAAACTGTTCTCCTGTGATTCCCATGGGCTTCTGGGATGCCCTCAGAGTGCTGGGATTGAAGAACAATTGGCCTGGAGTGCTGGGATTCTAGATTTCCCACCCCACAAATGCTCAGCTTTTGGCTAATGTGGAGTTTCTAAATACAGTTTCATTAAACAAATGTACCTGTGGCTAAATATGTCTGAAAATTAGTTAGAAACTATCATGCTACATCAAAGTCTTCAGGTCCCATAGTATTCCAGAGATGAGTGGCAAGGAAACTAACATTTATCAAGTGTGTGGCACTCATTTCAATTATTAATAATCCTCACAAAACTAATAAGAGGGAGGTTTTGCAGTTACACTAACTTGACAGATTAGGAATCTGAGGTTCATGAAGGTAAAATGACTTGCCCAGATCACACAGCTCTTTGTCATTGGCTCAGCGCTTGAACAGAGAGCTATCTGATTCCACAGCCCATATTCTCTTGAGTATACCAGTTAGCATGTCGAGAGAGTCTCCCTAATTCCCTTGTCTAAAGTTTGAAGAGAGGTATAAGGAAGGTTTGGCTAGCAGTCCGCAGGAGACCTACACTCTAAGCCTGAATGCAACAGAACACTGATCCTGTCTGGGTACAAGAAGGCTTTGGTGTTCCTGTCATGCATAAAAGTGCTTCATAAACTGTGCATGTTGCTGGGGCAACAGGGGTGGGTTGAGTGTTTGGGGTTATTCTCCCTGTTATTGTCCTTCTTGAGTACAAGATAATGACTATGTTGTGATGAGTAATAACAGCATTTGTTACCATAGTGCAGAGTTGAGCATCAGATTTTGATTGAGTATCAGCAAGCTTGGCTTCAACTCTAATCATTATTGGTTTTCCTCATAAAATTTAATCCTGGATCATTTTGTGTGTGTGTATGTGTGTGTTTCTGTGGGTTAGACTTGTCCTCTCTGTCTTCTGTGTGCTTTCTACCATTGCTTTAATGATACTGACCCATTTGCCAAGAGCTATATATGCATGATCACTTTAATGAGGTGTTATTTTTTATGCAATAGATAATCTTATTTGATGCATTTTTAGTTATTCTTCAGGGCAAACAGTTTGTATTAATCTTAGCAATGATAGATAAAAGGTCAGGTATAAAGTATTTCACATCCAGAAAGTCAACCTTTCACTCTCAAAAGAGATGTTTAAAGCAAGTATGGTTCTAGAGGGCACTTTGGGAAAATGTCACACCAAATTGCAGAGGTCAGTAAGAGATTTTTGTTGAAAAGCACAGAAGCAAAAAGAAAAAGCTAGTGATTCTATGCAGGCCCTAAGCCTTCATTCCCTGGGTCCCTCATCGTCCGCACAGTGTCACGGCATTCAGGACCATGGCCAGCGCCATGGACAAAGGGGACAGCTGTGCAGAAAGGATGATAGATTTTGGAGAATCTTGTCTCTCAGGCTCTGGGGTCTTCAGGAAGAATCTGAGTTGAAGAAATAAGCCATAGCCTTGAATCTTATATACACCATGTATTAATATATAAACCTCCAAATTCAGTTTGGAAAAGCTAGGATGATGAAATAATGTCATGTACGGGAAACATCCAGCACATTTTAAGTTCTCCTCTCTTCAGTACCATGAAAGAACGAGGTAATACACAGCCTTGGATGACTACAACAACTCATGGACAATCATCTCTGGAAGGTTTAAGCACAAGACATGAAAGGGATGTGAAGAACTTGCCTTTGGGGGCCCCTTCCTTCTCCTGTCTTGCCCCCCCCCCCCAACTTCACATCTAGAAGCCTTCCCTATTGGTCAACTACTAATTCATGAGATGCTGCTGACAGTGACATAAAAATTTAGCTCCTGGCACAAAGTATTGTTTTGGGAACCATAAGAACCTAGGGACTACTATTCAAAGCTCAAGAGAGTAAAGCCATAATGGTGGCATTTCAGGTACAGCACCAGGCAGCAGGGGGCAGTTGGGATATGGTATATGGAGGGTGGAATTCTGACACATCCAATGTTTATTATAATGCATGAAAATGGTACTCTTTCCTTCTAACACCTTGTTTTGGGCTAGGACTATGAAGAGGAAAAGTATACATATGGCTTCTTCAAAGCTTTGATCCTCATGTTATGGGCAAGGTGTTTGGGGAAGGAAGTTCTTCATGAGCAACCTGCCCATGGTGAGGTGAACTGCACTGTCGACTTACACATCAGACTGGCCCTCTGGCAACTCTACTTTATGCTTTCTGATCTAGCTCATCAACCCTCTTGTTTGGGGGGGCATCTTCAGGTCCTTAATCTCTTTGTAATCAAGACAAACTTCCTCCTAAAAAGGATACATGCCAATCCTATAATTTGTCACAGATATTAACTGGTTTCTCAAATATTCAGCATCTTTTTGACACATTTGAAGTCCCCAAAGAGTCCCCTAAACCACATTTCTGTGCACCATCACCATGATATAACTTCTGGTTTATATAACTTGTTCTCAGGGCAAAAAGGTCTTCTCCCTTATCTCTCACTTGTTTCAATAAATCTGTTAAAATGCATGAGATGCAGGGACTTTCGCACATAGTCTGGGCTGCCTCTTCACATTGATTTGGATAGAATAGAAAGATATAAATATACATGCAAATCCATGCCAAGAAGGCATGCTCTGCAATCAGGCTAAGTACCATTATTTTTTAAAGTTATTTTTCTCCCTGTTAAAAGAGTAAACAGGCAAATTATAGAAATTTTGGAACATTGTAGGGGAAAAAAAGGAAAAGCAATTTATCAGGCTTCCAAAATCCTAGAAAAATTATTGTAAACATTTTGGTCTACTTTCCATAGCATATTTTTTCCCTATACATAATTTTATTGTGTACATATGTTTATTTCCCTTAGTGGAAATAATGTGGTGTATATGCATCTTTATATTATCCACTCAGTCTTATACAGTAGTGTCTTTACATGTCACTTAAAAATTATTTTTAATACTGCAAAATTAGAGGGGTAAACCACTGATTATTTAATTATTCCTCTATTATTAAATAATTAACTTGTTTCCTATTCTTTCTTGCTTTTAGAGATTACACCACAGTGGACAGCTTTCCACATAAAGGAAAAATATTGCTAAGCATGATAATTTTTTAATAACTAAGCTTTCCACCAACTGTTTTTAATTAATAGCAACACTTTAGTGAAGGCCTAATGTGTGTATAGTACTTCTCAAGGTGGTATAGAAGAGATTTGCCATTATAATATCCCGTCCCTAATCTTGAGCCTTATTTGAAGAGGTATGGTGATACTTTTATCTAGTTGCCCCTCAGAGATTTACTCATCTTATTTGATAAAGGATTTCTTTTTATTCTACTGGCATCAGGAAGGGTCTGCTTCTGGGCATGGCCTTTGGACACTGCTGGGCCAGGATGTGGTGCTGGAAACCGTTGCAGCCACGTTGTGAAGGACACCAAGGATTCGCCCAGGACAGGAGACAACACTGGAACCTGGGTCCTCGGCGAAGTCATTAAGCTGCTTATTCACCTCATCCTGGTGCTGTCCTATCACCTGCCTTCTTATTAAATGAGAAAATATATTTTCCTCATTGTTTCTCCTAGTTGACTTGGACTTATTTTTGTGTTGTTAATTGCAGCTGAAAGCACTTAACTGATAAAGTCAAACCAACACATATCATAATAATGGTGACCATTTATGAAGTATATTACAAACTTTATCTTTAATTGGACAGTAATTCCCCTCACCAAACAGATGACGAGACTGAATGTCAGAGAAGCCACACAATTTGCCCCAAATCGTGGACCTGGGATTTGGGATTTTAGTCCGTATTTGTGAGTCTGGAGCCTGTGGACTAGAGCACTGGAGAGTGCCAGGCATGTTACCCATGAATCTGGAGAGGAAGTGGGCAGCTTCCCTCGCTCCCAAGCCCTTTGCTGAGATGTGCACGTGTGGTGCTTACTGCTTTATAAAATCCTTTTGCATCTACTAACGTATTCTATCTGCCCCCATGTACCCATGGAAGAGGAGACAGGTTCAGGGTTTAAGGGCTCTGTCCAAAAGCACAATGCTAGCTGGCATCAGAGGCTGAACTGGAATCCAAGTTCCCTGGCAAGGGGTCCAGAGCAGCCCCCCAAGTCCCTCTGCCCCAGTGCCAAGGGGAGGGGGGACCCAGGAAGCCCACTGCTGGGGGAGCTTGCTTAAGGAGAGAACCCCGCCCTTCCTGGTTTTCTCTCTTTAGTCTCCACCATTCAATATTCTTATTTTCTCAAGCACAGCATCTACCCTGTGGCGCCGTTAACAAACATAATATATCAGAGCAAGAATTACAAATATTTATGGCTGTAATAACTCCCCACCCAAAAAAGGGGCATGGATCAGATCATTAGACAAAATCTACCCAGCATGAGGTGTGCCTTTTATTTCTCCCTTAGATTTTAATTCAGATAATGTACATGATTTTCTGAGGGTGAAAAACTGCCTAGGGAAATAGGATTTTGCATAGCAGGGATGCTGGTTTGCAAATAGGGGATTTATTTTTTGATTCACTGATTCCATCAGAACTTTGTAACCCAGAAATCCCTCAGAGGCTTTACAACCAGGACTCAGAGATTCCAGGAGTGATAGTGTCCCGGTGGATGTGAGAGTCTGATGTACACAGTGCCTTCTCTTTCACACACTCTATCTCTTTTAAACCTGCATTTGGGGAAATCCTTTTGTGTATGTATTTTAAAGTTTAATAAGAAATAATAATGTAGGGCTTATTCTAAAAGACTCAGGTCATTGCCATCTGTCCTAGGAGTTTCCCAGACCACCACTTGCCCTCTGTACTACAACCCCATGAGACGATTCCCATGTGGCACTCATTGCTCTGCGCTACATTTGGCTGTCTTCTTGTCCATCTCCCCCACTAGCCTCTGAGATCCTTTAAGCAGATACTATCATATTTGTGTTACTATCCTCAGTCCTCAGCATGGAGCTTGCCATGGGGATCGGTGCTCAATATGTGTTTATTAACGACTCCTAAATGGCGTGCAGTACAACGACTCAGTGTAAGTTGCCATCTCAGTATTCAAGCCAGGAGGTTGCCACCAGGTTTTCTCAGATTCTGGGCCAGGCAGCCTGATGGAGACCGGCAGTGTATGACCCAGGCCGGGGAAGCTCTGCCTCTCCCCAGCACTGTGGTTCTGCTTTTTCCTTCACTGACAACGTGCTTGTTCTGGAACTTGGCTATGACTGATGCTCTGCCCCTGAGAATGGCCCCTGCCCCAGGATTTCCCTTCTCCTTGGAGTCCTGGGTCTGGAAAGATGGAGCCACAGAGGGCAGTGAGGACCCTGGTGTTCGTCCTACAGCTAGAAACTAGCTGAGGCCACTGTGCCCCGAATGCTGATCCTGTACTAGCCAAGGCTGCAGCCTCACAGCCCTCCTTCCTTGGAGGCTGGATGCTAAGGGAGGCTGGAGCAGGGATGGCACCTTGAGCACCAGTCTGCACGGGAGTTGAAATAGCAGAAGTGGGGGAAATGTATTCCTCAGAACTCTTCTCAGAGAGGACTGTCTGATAAATTCTGGGGGTGGTGCAGGGCTGGGGAACCAGGGGCTCCTCCTAACTGCCTTCTTGGGAGGGTAGCTCAGGTCAGCTGAGAGGCTGGTTTCTCAGCATGGTGTGTACCTTTTCAGCTCCTTCCCCTCCCTGGCCTCATTCTCACTTCTAAGACATGCAGCAAAAATTTAAGAACTATCAGCTTGAAGGGGTGCCATGTTATTAGCTTCTAGGGTCCCCACCGGTCTCTCTCCAGCACTCCTCAGGGAGGGTGGGGGGCCTGAGTATAAATCCACACCCAAGAGTGTAGGGGACAGGAGGCAGTGCAAAGATCGGACAACACAGGCCTCTGCTGGGAGCTTCGAAGGTAGGAGGAGACAGGTCTGGGGCTGGGGATGTATGCTCACCTGCAGGCAATTACACAGGGGACTGATGGCGCTGGTTGGGCAGTGTCGAGGCGTTGTCAGAGAGGATAGAGGCAGGCTGAGGAGGCTTGAGCATGAGGTTAGGTTTACTCTGGGCCCACGGTTATATAAAGTCCTGGGGAAGATGTATTCTAACCTCCTCCTTAAGGGCCCAAGGTCTTGTTTCTGGAATAAACTGCATTCTGCGCAAGGTAGATCTGTACAGCCAAGGGAAGCCACCCAGTTCCACAATCACTCACACAAACACACACAAGCAGTCACCTAGGACACCCTTGCCCTTTACCCTTCATAAGAAGCCCATTGATTTCAGCCCCACACCCACAAAAGATAAGGAAGCATTCTTTGATACTCCCAGTATATCCTTTGTGTGGTACCATTTAGTGGAGTGTTGCTCCTGGCAACCAGTGAAAATGACTTCAGAGCCCATTTTCTGTGACCTCTGCTCACCTCCCTTCAAACAAACTGATAAACATAAGCAACCCAGGCTCTTAGGGCTGCACTTGCCTTCCGTGTCTGCCCTCCCTCACTCCTGCCGTCTACTCCTGCGTTTCTGGAGCTGCCTGAGGCCACACTAGCATACATGGCCTTTCCCTGCTTTTGACTTGGTTCCAGGCTCCAACGAATAATGAAGATGTACCTAAATCCTGTGTAATCCAGAAGATACATCCATTGACCACACCCCTCCCAAAACAAAAAGGAAGCATGGACATTACTGGGCGGCAGGTGGGGCCTGCTCCATGACACCAGCTCTCAGCAGTGTCACTAGCCCGAAGTGTCCACTTAATGCCAGTGGGGCAAAGTGAGCCCTGAAACATGTGACACCTGCATCCAACAGTCACCAAATCTGAAGTTTGCTTCTTTCGTTACTCTGTTATTTTCCTTATCAATCTTATCACATGCTCTTTTTCTCCTTCAGAGAAAGTCATTGGGTTGTTACTTTCAATTATTGGACCCACAGTTGAGGCTCCCTTCCCTGTCTTTCCCCTTACCCAGGTCCCCATTCCCTACCTGAAAACTACAAATGGGGTGAACTCCGACAAGGGCCCGAATGCCCAAAGTCTATGATGTTCTCCAGGTGGGCAGTTGTCCACTTCCACACGGGAGTTCTTAGGTTCTCGGGGTGTCACGGCTGGCTTGCACCATGCATGGATCCTCAGGGGACCTGAGCACAAGGCCTGTCAGCGCAGCCAAGCTCTGGGAAGGCGCACCGCATGGCTGCCGACAGTCAGACCCGGACATACTTTATGCTCCCAGATGACACTTCAGATGTGAATGCATCTCAGGGTGTGACAAGGACGTTTGTTTAGAATGCTGGAGTACAGCGTTCAGAGACTGCTGGGAATGCACTTGCAATGAAATGGAAAAGCCATAAAGCAGCAGCAAAGCATTTGCAGTGAGAGCGGCCTTTTCTCTGAGGGGAGGTGACAGAGTTGCCACTTCTCCAAAGCAGCAGCAGAGTGCTGTGCCCGGGGCACGTTTCAAAAGAGCAAAGCGATTATTATTTGAAACAGAGACAGAAGGAAATTCCTAGAAGGGTTTGCACCTTTGCTTATTATTAGAGTGATTTACAATCATGTGAAGGTACATGCTCAGAACTCTCCACATGCCATCTCTTTATTCTCTTCAAACCTCTTATCACGATACTTGTGGTGGACGCTGCTGCTGGCTGCCTTCCCAGCGTCCATTTCCTCTCCCACCTCCTAATTGGATCCCGATCTGTTCTGCAGCAAGCCCATCCCTGACCCCACAGGGGCAGCCTGATAACTTAAGAAGCAAATCAGTGCGTGGCATTGCCCTGGCCACTGTCACTACACCGAAAGAGGACTCATGACCATGGCCCAGACAGACTGAGGATAAGGACACATGTGCCAGGGAGGGGGACTGATTCTCTCGCATGCTCATGCTGGGTGAGAACACAAAAGCACACAGACCCCAGTGCCACTGGTGGCCACCTCATGATCTCAGGGAACCACCCATAGCATGGCACCCACTGAGTGCCATGCTACGGACAACAGAGCAGAGGGACAGGGAGACCCGGGTCCCTGACACCATCACTGAGCGGCTGGATCTGTCACCCCATCTCCAGGTGGTGTCTTATAGTGTGAAAAAAGACATTTTCTTAATTCCTAATTCAGGGTAAACTTGAATTACTCTTACACTCAGAAAAATCCTAATTGATCTAGGACCATTTTTATTATCATTATCATTTTATTAATAAAGAAACGGAGGCTCAAGAGCCTCATTAACTTGTCCAAGGTTATATAGTTAGTAAACAGTGTAAATCCAAGGATAATTTGACTCTAAGTTCAAACTCTTAATTGTTTTTACACATAGGTTCTTATAAAAATATGCAGAAATTTTATACTCCACCTGCATTGGAGGGAAGAAAAATACATTAAATCACTATTATCTTTCAAGAACTCAGAACATAGATTGTTTTGCAGATGGATTGCTTTTAAGGATTATTTTAAAGTTCAAAATTTCCACATTACTCTTTGTCCAGACTACTTCTCAACATTCAGCACAAACCTAGGTCAAAGTAGACGCCAAATGTGTGTTTATTAAATGACACACCTAAGGTCTCCAAGCAGGGAATGGGGGCTCTGATGGGGACCCAGGAAAGGTTTCTAGACCCTTTCTTGCATCACAGTTAAGTCCCTAGAACTCCAGCATGTGGGTACATTTAGGCCAAGGTCTATTGATTTAATAGTGTGAATAAAATACTCACCTTTTAGCAGTAGCAAAGTTTTCACCATTAATCACTAATATTTAGGTGATAACCTGAAGGGCTCTTGATAATCTCCCGGGAACAGACATCCTAGAGGGGCTCTTCACTAGCTGCTGTGCTCTGCTAGGTACCACAGGCCAGCTTCTGCAGAAACCCAGCATCCCGACACCACCCTTTGTCTGAAAACCCACATTCCAGATCCACCTGCTCTGTCTCTATCGAACCTGACCCTGCCCTCTGCTCTCCCCACAACCCTTGGAATTCCTCTTACCACTCAGCTTCCCAAGCCCTTCCTAACCCCTTCGTCATGTATTATGCCCCCTTCTCCCTGCCTCATGGCCTTGGCTAATCACTGGACCACATGTCTGCCTGTGCCCATGGCATCTCAGATCACCTGGGTAACAGCAGTCTCAGAAAACTGCCCATGTGATGACAGCATAAGTGTTAGGACCATGGCCTCTGGAGCCAAACTTATGATCTGAGTTGCTTTGGACAGGTCATCTAATTTCTTTGTAACTTACTATCCTCATCTAAGATGGGAAGATTAACAGTCCCTACCCCATACAAAGGTAATATGCCAATTATGAGGGGCACAATGTAACGAATGAGTTGCACAACTCTGGAGGGCGCTACTGATACGATGCAAAGCCTGCACATCAGCACAAAGTGGTCCTGACTTTCCCATATGATCAAGGGGATGCTTTCTCTAGAAGGCTTGACTACAAGAGTTGCAAAACTATGGGAGGCACAGTGAGGCATCCTAAGAAGCTACCAAACCTGGTATCAAATGTGAGGGAGAAGAACACAGTTGCACCTTTAATATGAATTCCAACATTTATTCATTCCTCTTACGATTGTATGTTACATCAGATAACAGTAATAAACTCTTATACGAATAGTATTTGGAGAGTAAGTTAAGTTCCCAAGGTTTTTCACATACACTGTCTCATCTGAGCCTCAATAGTCCTGAGCAAATAAAGGCAGACAGAGTGTCTGTTTTGCAGGTGGGAAACACAAATTCTGGCAAAGTTTGTGAATCCTGGCACAGCTGGTCACTGGCAGATCTGATACTGGAATTGGGGGTTTGTGGCCACCAGCCTGTAGGGTCTTTTCCAGAAGGAAGACTCCGCCATGTGGACTGGGGCTGGGTGGGAGGCTCTCCCAGGAGACAGGCCTGGGTGGGAGGCTGCCAGCACCAAGTCCAGGCCTCTAAGGCCTCACCCACTACTTCCCCAGTCTTTGCGGGCAGCCTTCCTGAGATAGCCTCAGGAAGCTGTGGCTTCCAACTGCTCGAGGCAACTTATCAAACAAGCCTTCCCAGAAGATTCCCTGAACTTATACCACCTGTGCTTTCAAAGGATGATGCAAGGAGTAACAATCCTGTTTATAATTGAACCATCTGCTCCACCCAACACTTCTTCGGTATAATTCATGAAGATTGTTTCTTTGTTTGGCTTTTTTTTTTTAAAGGCTCAACTTCTTTATAAAGAAGTGTTGTTCCCAGAGGATCTACTAATCCAGGAAATCACTGAAACTTCAACTGGAAATACCCCTAATAATTTACTTCATTATGACTCTGCCTAACACCAAGAACTTATTTTCTTGGCTTTCTGGAATTGTCTCTAAAGTGGGACAATTTCCCCATCAGCATCCTGACAGCATTATTTCATGGCAGGCTTTATTTGCATTCACAGCAAGTTTAAAACTTGACATAGTTAGATGAGATTAATATGAGGTGTCTCTTCAAAAGTTGAGTGGTATAACAATTTAGCAATGCCTCCACCAACTATGTGAAATGAAATATTAACTTCACAAATGCGGTGACAGATTAGAATATCATTTCCCTCCAGAGCAATTACAGCTTCTGATCACACATCCAAACTACCCCTGGGAAAGGTGTGAGCCCCCCTGTCAATCACAGAGCGTTGGCTGTGTCCAACACTGCTCTGAGAGATCTGAGACACGGTCTCTGGCCTTAAGGAACTGACATACTGGCAGAATTAACTGATGATTAAAATGGCATGCAGTGGAGAAGCAAAATGGGGGACACAGACACCAAGAGATATTGAGAGAAAAAGAAAGTGTAGCTGAAGAAGGGGGTCCATGGAAAAAATATGAAATAATTGCAAGACTGTGGGCACTGTTTAGCAAGTGTCCACTTGTGCCAGCACCGTGGTAGACACCTGACATGTGCTACCGAATTTGGACTTGATCACAATTCTGTGAGATATGTCCCAAGTTCACCAAGTTGGAACAGCTGCCATGTTGGAAATGGCATGACTTGGTTCTCCTCCAGGACTCAGGATTCGGGGTTCCTCCCTCAGTGATCTCAGGCAGGGCAAGGCCCACTCCTTGTGTCACCCTCATGTGCAGGCGGACCTCCTTCACCCCACTGCTCACGCTGAGTTGTAACCACACGCCGATTTGTCTCCCACTGGGCTGTGAAGAACATGGTTGGGTTGTCACTATGTCCCCAGAACCTAGTGCAGAGCCTGGCGCACAGCTGGCGCGACGCCCACTGAAGGAGCCCACAGACTTCCAGTTCCCTCAGAACCAGAACGAGGGTAAGCACGCCCTCCTCTGGAAGCCCGTTTTGCCTCCTTCTCCCTCCACCTAGCTCCCCCTCCCTCACCCACCAGTGAGACAGAATCATCTTGGTGGCAGTGGCCAAACGCACTTTCCATCTTTACCCTCCCTACCTTCCACCCCCGACCCTGCACCACACTGAGCCATGTGCTCCAAACACTGATGTAACAGGTAGGACGTGATCTTGCTAAAAGACAGCAACTCTCACTTGAAGTTTTCACTGCAACAGAAATGGCATCTGGGCCTTCCTGGAAAGCAAGTTGCTGGGGGAGCCCCCATATTCAAGAAACAGCCACTCTGTGGATGCTTGAATCTTTTAATCTCCCTCTACTAATTGACAACAATTTCATGACGGAAGGACCTGAACAAGGGAACAATGGAAGGTCTCACACTTGCCACACGTAGAAGGCAAAAAAGCCACAGTAGTGAGAGGATAATAGCATCCACAAGAACAAATAAACATTTTCATAATCTGCCTACTAATTAAAATAGCAAATACAATCAAATCCAATTAACGTGGATTGGTCTGTGGGGCTTTAAATCAGAGAAGCCTGGTTGATTGCTCTGGAGTCATTAATTAGGCCTGACGTGGCTTCTGCTAAGGAAATCCTCCTGGCATCGGCCTTTCTCGATTAGGGATTCGTGATTGGCTGGCAGATCGCAGGTGTTGTGCATACCTGGGCTTGTGGAACGGTCTTCTCCAAAGGCTTCCCATCCTTTTACACGTTTTCATTCTGGCCGCCATTCTAGGACGGCTTCCGGAGCGTCCGAGTCCGGTCAGTGCGTGTGGCAGTTCCGGGCTCCGAGGCGGGACCCAGGGCGTGGGTGCAGCTGTGCCGACCTCCAGCCCTCCCTCGGCAGCAGGGCTCTATTCCTGTCCCGCATGCTGCCCCCTGCCTGCAAGCAGCCACAGCTTTTGGGCCACTCTAACAATTGCCTTGGCATAGGCTGGAAAGTGATCTCTCTCATCTAACCAAGATCACAAACTTAGTTCAACCATGGGGTCCCTCAAGCCTGGTCACATGTGAGAGCAGGGGTCCTGCCCTGAAGACAGAAGTTCCTGTCCTTTAGGGAGACAGACATGTACACAGCTACTTCCATGTCCCCGACGCCAGGCCAAGCACAAAAACAAGTGGGCCTGGCGTGAGTAAAGTAGGAGGGGCTGGGAACCGTGGTGAGGACACAAACTCCTTCTTAAGGGGTGGCCACTGCTACACTGAAAATGATGGCTGTGCCTCCTTTCCTAGCCACTCTGGGGTTACCCAAAGATTAGAAATCCAGACTCTTATGCAAAAGGCCCTATTTAATCGTTTGTTTTGTGTTTTAAGATTGGCTTATTTTTGTAAAAACACAGTGGATGATACTGTAGGGTATCATGGGGGCAGAGGAGAGCACCCAACTCTGCCACTCAGGTAGTCCTACGAGGCCTCCAGGGCAGGTGGCACACGGGTGGGGTCTTCTCCAGAGTGACAAGGGTGGGGCAGGGAGGAGGAGCAAAAAGCAACACAGGCAAAGTCATGGGCTCAAAGGGCTGCCCTGAAGTCTGCCCCCTCCCAAGGGTCTTGGCATTGAAATCACGACCAGAGGAGAAACGCCAGGGCAGCAAGTAAGGAAGGCTTCGTGTCAAGAAGCCCGGGGTCTCTCATGTATCGTGAAAGAGTGCTTGGCTTAACGTTAACCTCACGAGATTTCATCTTTACCCACCTTTTCCCTGGGAGCTTGGTTTTGAGGACAGTTATTTAATTTTCAAATGGAAGATGGAGATAAGAAAAAACACCTCATGGGATTGTTGTGATGATTCCAGGAGACAGGGAAATACCCAGAGCCTGTCACTGGCTGATGTCTGCCCTACAAGTAGCAGAGTTTATTGCTGTCAAAGATCCCACTGGCCCAAAGCACACTCTTTCCTTTACCCACTCTCAACTACCCACTCTGGTCCCTTGGCCCTGTGGCCACATGAGGACTGGGACTGGGGTAGGTTAAAAGGCAGAGAGCAATCCCAGGAAGTAGGGCCGATCCTGCTCTTCCCACTTCGACCTGCCCTCCGTATCCCCAGACTGGTGGATAGCACCTTCCCAAAGGGCCGAGGACCAGTGGCAGGGAAATTTACCTGTGCATTGGCTGTGATCTGGTGATTGGCAGACTGTGCTTTGTGTCACAAGGCCATTATGATGTCTAGACTTTTTACCCATGACACACTTCACTGTGTGAGTGTAGAAATAGCCTCTGAGTAGCAGGTACAGAAGTGCTGGCAAGCTGTAAAAGCGTCGCTGTCAATCTCTGAGTCGTTTCACTCCTGGAATCATTATGCCCCTTTGCTACAACTTTATAACCCATTTGTGCTTCTTCCAAAGCACTGACCGCAACTGCCACTTCCTCCAGGCACTCTCAGCTCTTCTCTGCTCTCCGCCCCTCTCAGCAGTAATTTGTCATATAATTCAAAATGACACTGCACTCCACGGAACTGCCATCTCTCCTGTGGAGTCTTTGGTGAGGCCCCTCCCCTTTGGCCTCCGTTCAGGGCCTGGGGGCTGCGTGGGGCGTGGAAGGAGCAGCGGGCTTTGGAGTCAGAAAGCCCTGCATCCACCCCTGCCTTGCCATGGAACCTGGCCTGGCCAACCTCTGAGCCTCAGTTTTCTTATCTGTGAAAGGAGCTAATAGTCCCTAATTTGGAGGTTTATTATGAAAATTAAACATGAAATGCACAGCATCTGACGTGTGGAGGGGTTCAATGGAGAGCTGCAAAACCGTTCGTTGCACTGCCTTTTCTGGCTCTTCTGCCGGAGTAAGAGTCTCTGGACGGTGAGGGAAGCGCCTGATTCACCCATCTTTAACCCCCACACCAGGCACCATGAGTGTCATGCTATTTGATTCACTGAATGTCACTGCCTGGACTTTTCCCCCACAGAATCCTTGCGTTTCATCTTTAAAATGTTTTCCTGTGTTCAAAAAGAAATTAACAAATATACCAATAACACAAAACAGAAATTGTTCAGGATTAGGGTGAAGACCTTTGAAGACAAGCTAACAAATAATCCAATTGCTGAAAATGTCAACCCTTAAAAGGTTTTGCTCTCAATTTTCAAAACAAATGTAAATTTCCATCTCTCTTTCTCCCATGTAACCATTGTCAGACTCTAAAACCAAAGCAAACGAAATTGTGTGTCTCTGAAAACCCCCAATTGTTTCCTTGACCCCAATTAATTACAGTTTTATTGTGGTTTCGCAGAGTTCACTTCACTGCTGATTGCAACACACCGGCTTACCCTGGCTCCTGACAACGCTCACGGCAAGACAGAATGAGAGATCCATCGGTGTCCAGCTGCCATGTTTCTCATTATCTTAAAAGAGGGCTTAGAATTTTCTTGCACACTCCTAGTGCAGAGCGATTACTTCAAACAACCTCACAGCTCACGTCCTACAGATAGAGTTGTACACTGAAGGTGATAACCATGGCTGTCAAAACTGTTTGCTGATTTCCTTGGGGGAAAACTACTTGAAAGAAAAATAAAGAGAAAAAGAGACTCCTCACGTGTGATAATGATAAAAGAGGTCAAGGGCCCAGTGATGACAAAGTGAATTGCCAGGGAGCAGCTCTTCAAACCGGCCATCACCGAGGAAGGTCACACCGCACAGAGCACACGCACACCGAAAGGGGAGAAGTCGCTTATTTCCGTGTAACTGGGATCCCGATTTGTAAAGTCAAGCCCACCTAGAGATCTCAAACCAATTATTCGTTAGAAAAACTAGCACAGAGCAAACAGCTTCTGGGGAGGAGATCTTTAGATTGACGTTCTGGCTCTCTCATTAAGATTAAATGTCCGCATTCCTTCGTAGCATTTGGGGAAAGCATCCACCAACTGCAGGGGAGAAAGAGAAAGTGCTGTGAGTCCAGAGGAACCGCAGAAAGCAGACCAGACTTAATTGGATTACCACTAATTAGGCGACTCTAATGAGAATTGAAGAACACTGACGACATACATGTAGAGAACTAACTGGAACGATCTTCATAATTGGAGACTCGACTGAAGATAAGGCTTCTCATTCCCTGGGTGCTTCGTTAGCACAAGTTTGTTCCTCCATCTACCCATCCGCCCACAGCCCAGGATCCGGAGCCAAATGCCTGGGGGGAATCCTAGCCACACTCACTCACTGTGTGACTGGGGCAAGTTGTTCCACCCTCACCGTGTTGTTTCCTCCCAGCAGGATGAAGATGATTAAAAGAGCACTCCCCTTACTGGGTTGTCGCAAGGATATATCAGCTATCACAGAGGAAGTCCTTAGAATAGGTCTTCAACCCAGTGAGTATTCACGAATCTTAGCTGCTGTTGTTATTAATTCACACACACCTCCTTCATCTCTTCATTCAAATAGCATTTATTAGGTATTTCAGTGTTCCCAATTTTGGGATAGGTGAAGCTGGTGATACTAACCTGGATTCAATGACTTCCTCCTACTTTTGAAATCAAGTCTCCATTGACCCTGGGCTACGCCTGCTCACCTGTTCCTTCCTCTCCCTGCTCCGCCTGCCATGGCCTTCCTCCAGCCTCCCTGATCAGCCACGCTGCACCCTTCCCTCCACAGGACCTTTGCACAGGCCAGCCCCTCAGCCCGGGATGCTGCAGGAGGGCAGAGCCAATAACTGTGTCTGTTTGTTCTTGAACCCACAGCACCTAAAACAGGGGCTGGTTTGTACTTAGGTGCACAATTAATATTTATTGAGTAATAATAAATAAATGAATTAATTATTAAAAATAATTAATAGCTAAGACAGTGGATAATAGTAGCCAATATTTATTTAGTGCTTGCTCTGTTCCAGAAACTGTTCTAAGCACTTTTCATGTATTATCTCATAATAATTCCATCTTGGATGGAATGAAATAGAATAGCTTGAATGGAGTGGAGGGTAGGGGCATGGCATGAATTGGAACAGAATAAAATAGAATAGGATAGGATAGAATTTAGGTCTGTGCGGGAGGGAGACCTGTGAGCAGACCACTCTAATCAGTGCATGAATCACGGTGACAGAGGAGAGCAGAGGGCACTGCAGCTGCCTAGAAACGCCATCCCGACCACATTTGCAGACACTGACCAAGGGCATGGAGGTACCAGATACTGAAGTGAGGGCTGGAGGACCAGGAGGGATTGTCAGCCTTTCTAGAAAGGGGAATAGCAGCTAAGAGTATGCAGGCCTGGGAGGGCCTGGGAAACCTATGCAGTGTGTGAGCCCAGGGCAGAGGGAGCCTGCTGTGGACAGGTGGGGCAGGGGCTGGGGAGCAGGTCGGGACCAGCCAGGTCCAGGAGGGCCTATGGGCCAGCCTGGGTGCTCACTAAAGGCTTTAGAGTGGACAGATTTATGGTTCATAAATACATCTCTGGCTGCTGCACTGAAGCTAGATGGAATGGGACCAGGCAGGAGACAGGGAGAAAAGTTGGGAGACTGCTTTGGTAGTCCAGGGGACAGATGTTAAGACCTGAGCTCCTGCAGTCTTAGCAGTAAGGGGAGAAAGGCCAAACTGAAAGAAGGATGTGAAAGAGGAGGAGAAGGAGAGGGAAAAGGAAGGCTAGAACCCCAAGACCAGACCTCCCCTGGGGGTGACACGGGGAGGACAAGGCAGAAGGGGCCCTGGCTGGGTGACCAGGCAACAAGCAGCTACAGTGATAAGTGTCAGTCCTGACCACACTCTGAGGCCTCAGTCCTGGCAGAACGGGTCTGTGTGTCTGTATTGCAGGCAGGGTGGGAGGGAGAGTGCAGAGCCCAGGCCTGAGGAGGACAGAGTCGGGCGCCAAAGCAGAATGCAGACACTATGGACATTAAGGCCCCACAGTATGGGGAAGGAGAGGGCTAAGGAAAGATTTAGTCACTGGGGAACAAGTCCTGGTAGGACACATGGGGGTGATTCTTGTGGCTACCAGTTTCTTTTAGCTGTGACCTGAAACCCTGGCCTAACTGCAGTGATCACTGAAGGACCCTAGTGTGCCCAACAGGTCTGCTGGAATCCCCAGGTCTTGCATTCTCTGCCTGCCTGCCTCGTCATCACCTATGCCCTCTTGGGACAGCACCCACCCTCCATGATCTTGTGACATCATTGGTAAGACTAGCCTCCACTGCTCCACCTGCAGAGCCCAGTGGGACACCTGCCCCCTTGACCTCTTCAGACACCCAGGGTCTAGCCTGCATAACCTGGGATCACCTCCTGGGGGAGGCTCAGCAGATGCACCAGACATCTCCCTTCTCCCACTGGCCCCAAGCATCTTGCTGCCTCGGGCCCTCACAGGTGTGTTCACTGCCCTCCTGTCCACATCTCCTGCTCAGCCTTCCTCAGAGAAGCCTTCCCCTGGACGCCAGGCCAGGACGACCAGTGAATGCTCCCAGGACCCCGTACTACTTTGTCTCACTTAACACGGTTGCAATTTAAATAATTAGTTGTTTAATCTTAGGCTTAATAACTGACTCTCCTACCTGACTGTAAGTTCTGTGAGAGCAGAAAAAGATAAAACAGAGTCAAGTACATAGCACATGCTCAATAAATATTTGTGGAATAAACGAATGAATAACTGATGCAACCATGGCTCAAAGATCATACAGCTAGTAAAATGTTGGATCAGAATCACCTATTCTGCATGGGCTTCAGGCCAGTTCAGTTAGGAAATGACTCCTAACAGAGAAGTTGCCCTTGGATCTCGTGAGAGCCACCCGTAGCGGGGAAGTGCGATGCGGGAGGGTGGGAGGGGACGCTGACACGCCAATGGATGTCAGTTTTCTGAGAATACTGGATGGCTTAGCATAAAACTGGAGTGAAGATTGTGCTTCTGAAATGTTAAACATTGTTTAATAATTTGGCACTGTGCGACGAGAGGTTTCTGTCAACACTGAACATGCAGCACTCCAGCTGGCTAAGAAATGTGCAGGGGTGGTTTTGAAAAATTCACCAGTTCTCTTGGGGAAGGCCAACTAATCTGATTTTAATACCTCACACAATGCTTTGGAATTGTACTCATTCACTTCAAAATGTGCTTGCTAGAATTAAGTAGGTGGACTCACCCAAAGGAGATGCAGCCTCCTCCATAAATACCACACGTTTATTTATCAGAATGCAGAGCACATTCCAGGAGGGATTGCAAAGGATTTATAACCATCGGAATGATTTACGGAGAGCCTACTACGTGCTGGCGCTGTGCAGGGCCTTCACCCAGGGCACCTTCCTTAGTATTAAATGACACTTTCGGAACTGGTGATGCTTACGCCACATTGCATTGAAGTGACTTGCCTGGGTACCAACATCTAACATGAAGTAGAGCTGGCCTGGGCAGCTGAGCCCCTCTGGCCCTGACGCCTGTGCTCATTCTCCAGTTCCATTTTGTCTGGCTCCTGAGATGATGTTGGTACTGTCAGTGTTCCAGAATTAAGGGGTCTGTAGCCTTCCATGGATGCCAAGAGCCAATTCCAAGGTGACTGGCCACCCCGAGTGCGCTTTCCCCAAAGGCCCAAGATGGAGCTGGCAGGCTCGAAGTTCAGCAAATGGAGGAAGAGTCTATCTTGGGTGGGGAACAGGGATGCTTTGTTTCATCCTTCATAGTCAACAAGAGCCTCGTTTTGAGACAAGCTGTTCTGTCTGTAAAGGTTATATCTGCAGACCCTGTTGAAAGGATCCTCCGACAGATTTCTGAGGACGTCTTCGCTGTACCACTGTAATTGTTAAGTGTAAACATTTACAAGCACCATAGTACTGTTCATTGGTTTGGCATTGCTCTATTTTTTAATATACCAGAAGCCTTAAAAAGTAGAAATGGCTCGGACTTCTCTGCTCACATGAACAGTAGAAGAAAGCAGAAAATTTGCAAGCTAGGATCTGGCCATTTTAGGGAAGTTGATTTTAACAAAATAGAGGGAGTATTGAGACAGGATAAAGAGGAAGAAACAATGAATCAAATAAAATAATTCAGTCAACAGACACTTACTGGGCCTCCACTATGTGTCATGTCCTGAATCAGGCATAGTCCCACAGACACGACTAAGCAAGGTCTCCAGAGTTTGTAAGATTTTTGAGTATTTAGTATATACCATACGCCAAATCCTGAGGAGGATAGTTAGAGGTTATTAGACCAACCACTTTTCGTTTGCGCAGAGTGGGAAAGTAAGACAGTGACGTGAGAACTGTCAGCAGCATAGTCTGTGCCCCGGCTACGGGGGCAGAAAAACACAGGGACACGAGGCCCCAGGAGGAAGAGCGAGGAGGGAGGTCGAGGTGCCGTCACCAGTCCTGCAGGGCATGTGGCCATAACCTAGTTACAGAGGGTTTGGGAAATGTCCCACAGGGTAAGGGGTTCTGAGATACTCAGGGTCATTCATATAAAAACAACAGAATGAAAAAAATAAGTAATAAAAAAATAAAACCAAAAATGGATCCCAGAACACAAGAACTCTGACGGGGACGGAACAAATAGCCTTGAGTAAGTAGAAAACCACTTCAGTGACTGAGACATGCATTTCCTGGAAAAGCCACATGATGTGGGTTCTGAGACCAGAGACTCGTTGTTATAATAGGATTCTGTGTCTGAAACATACAGAATGAACCACGCCAAACAAGCTCTTTGTAGGACTAAGAGGAAGGCTGGGACAAAAATTTGTAAAGTAGCTACTTGGTGGCAGGCAGTGTTCTCACTACATTGTTTTTCTCTAATACTCAAGTCCTGCAAATCAGGTTCTGCATTTGACTTCCTCTTTACAGACATAGAACCTGGGACTCAGGGTTTCAATAACTTGCCCAAGACCACAAAGTGTTGGAGCCAGGATCAGTTGACCACAAAACCTGAGCTTTTCCCTAAACATGCTGCTTCCTCTTAGAGTTACAATGGTGTGCAGAAGAATCGCATGTTTAGTGAGGGAGGTAATGGTGAGTGTCTGTAGTTATGGGAAACAATTTGGAGAGGTCCTTCCTGGAGTGTGATTCAGTGACTGAAAGCCTATTGATGAGTGCTGTGTTGGCACTTTGTGTTCAACAGCCACACAATGGAAGTCTTGTGGGAATAAAGCTGGTACACAGAGTGTGTGCTGTGAGTGTATTTGGCAAGGACAATCTGGAGGACACTGGACCTTGAAAGATAGATAGGGTCTGGACATGTATAGAAAAGAAGAGAACTTTCTATGGGAGTTGGGGTCAGGCACAGCACAAGCAGCTGGTGGGGGCATGGGGATGACTACAGTGTATATGGCCTATTCCCACTCAGAGTAAAGACATGGACATTTCAAATACCATTTCCTTCTTGATTACAAAAGTAACATATGTTCACTGCAAAAATCCTTGGAAAGACAAGTAAGTATCACGAAAAACTTAAACAGTTATCCATCAGTTTTTGGTGTCTATCCTGCCAGGCTTTGTTCCCTTGTTCTATGAACTTTTATCGAAAAACAACCACACACACACATTCATGATCAGATAATATATCCAATCCCATGTCCTGCCTTTTTTTTTTTTTCCTTAACAAAATACTGGGAGTATTTTGTTCTCCTAAAATATTTTTCAAGAATCTAGATTTCCATGGCTGCATAGTGCTCTGTTAAGGGCCTCCCAAGTTATTCTTTGGTTCTATGAACCTGTCAACCTGCACTGGGAGATGTTTCCAGGTTGGATTGGTGAGTTCACCAAGGCTTCCTTGAGTTCCTCTTGGTACCCACAGGCCCCGGTAACCTTCTCATTGCTGCCTGAACACATTCCCTACTACAGTGTATCTGGCCTTGCTGGGGGTAATGTAAAGGGAACAAAAGGAAGAGTCTGCTTTCCTTTTAGTGGTAAAGGATCTGAAATTCCTGCACCCCCAACACATTATAAACACAGGAACTAAAGGATTTTAGAGGACATTATCTAGAGGTAATAGAGTTTAAAGGGACCTGTCTCAGGTTTCTGAAAGTATTAAGAGACGTGATTTCTAATTCAGCTCCTTGTTGGAAATAAGCATGATCAGGCTATTAATATACAAATGGAGCCCTTTCTGACCCTGTCTCATGTGGTGACAGCTTGAATCCATTTATAGGATCCTCAGCACAGAGTGGAGCCTTCCTAGTGATTAGCACTCAAGGTGGGAGAGAGAGGGAAGGGAGACAGGGAGCTTTGCCTTTATGCGTGGACAGCTAGCCCAATTTTATCCTCGAGGGAGAAGCAAACTATCATGCATAGCTCACTTCTCATATGACACGCAGGGCACTGAACAATTGCTATAGGTTATTTTACTTTAAATTTTCAATAATAGGTAAGTAAAGAATAATTGTCAGCTTTTCCTCCCTGAAGAGACAGAGTGATATAGCGTTTTGCCCCAAATGACACAGCTAATAAATGGTGGGGTTGGGGTTGGGGTTTGGACTCAGATCAGCCTGGATCCAAAGCCAGCTTTCTTTTCACCACACACCTCTACCCTCCTGCACTGATTCAATAAGAAAAGACACTTCCTCCCTGTCTCATCCCACCATAGCCCTGAAGAGTATCAGCCATGTTCAAAATTCAAACAGGGTGTTATGGACTAAATGTTTGTGTACCCCCAAATTTATACATTGAACCCCTAGCCCCCAATATGGTGGTATGTGGAAGTGGAGTCTTTGGGAGGTGATGATGTTTAGATGAGATCACGAGGGTGGGGTCCTATGATGGGATCGATGTCCTCATAAGAAGAGGAAGGTAGACCAGATAGACATCCACCATGTGAGCACACAACATGAAGACGGCTGTCTGCGAGCCAGGAAGAGAGCCCGCACCAGGAACTGAATCAGCTGGCATCCTGATGCTGGACTTCGCAGCCTCTAGAACTGTGAGAAATAAATTCTTGTTGTTTAAGCCACTCAGTCTCTTGTATTTTGTTATGACTGTCCAAATGGACCAAGACCCAGGGATTCAGAGCCCTGCCAGCAGCGAAGGATTCCACTTGGAACTGAAGCAGCATTTTTGATTATCAGTGGTGAGGAAAGAAACATGAAGGGTTTTTAGGTTAGCCTCAATTATCAGAAAATTCAAAGAAATGAAGTTTATTGTAGTTACAGCCTGGAGTTATTTCATCTTCCCACTGTGTATTTCTGAGATAACCACATGTATCCTTTTCTGAGTATTAGATGCATTGTCTCATTTAATCCATAGACCAACCCTAATGAGTATGTTTTCTGATTGCCATTTCAAAGACAAAAGAAAGGAGACTCAAGGGAAAAAAAGTAACTTGCTTAAATTCAGAGAAAAAGTGGCCTGCTGTGGACTTGGTTTCCCCAAGATTCTGGATTATTTAAGTGCCAAAGCTACAGGCTCTTCCCTACGAATGGTGACCTCATGGAAGGCCACAATGGGATTCTTGGTCATGGCTGGTCTCCTCATGTGTCTGGCCAGATAGGTTGACACCTTCTAGGACACAGGGGCTGTGCCTACCTCCTCTAGGGCTCCTGAGTTACTGAAGCCAGGTCATGGTGGCCGAGGGCCAAGCTGGGACACCAAATGGTCGCTTCAGGTTCAAATTTGTTCTGACATGTTATACAAACATCTCCGGAAGCCACCATCACTTCCTTTGTACCAAGTGACCTTCAGCTGGATACATTTTAGAAGAAAAGTATTTTGTAAACTGTAGAGACCTCTATATTTGGAGAATGTTATTGTAATTACACTTGGGAAAACCCTGGAATGATTATTTATAGATTATTCTTCTTTTACAAGTGAAAAGTATCCAAGAAGGTTAATGACCTATCAAAGATAACAAAGCTTGGCAGAGCTGGACTAAGGCCTAACATTTCCATTGGATTTAAGTCAAGGAAATACTAATTGAGCACTCCCTGTGTACTCTGACATCTTGCTAGGCACATAGGACAGGAAGAAGATGCAAGTCCCTGGATAGGAGAGACCACATCTTGGCCTTCTCTGGTTGCTCAAGCCTAGTGGTATGCTTGACACAAAATAAGCACGTAAGAAATATTTACTGAATGAATCAAATGGCTAAACCTACAGATAGATTCTCATGCTCTTATTTATTCTTGTGAACAGTTAGAACCTAAACAACCTACCTGAGACTTGTATTCACACAAGAAGACCTTAGGTTTTCCTGTTATCATTACCCCTATATTTATGTGCATCCCCAACAAGATTATATACTCTTCAAGGGCAGAGACCTTGATCCTGCTCTTGTCTACCATGCTGTGTGCATTACAGGGTGAGATAGAGCCTGAGAACTCGGCAATGGCCAAGAGATCACAGTCCTGCACCATCTCTGGGGCTGATACGCTTTTGGCTCATGCCAGAATGCTGTCCTCATTTGGAAACCTAAGACTACCTGGTTCCACACTAGACCCACACCAGCCCTTCCTACCAGCTCTTTCCCCATCCCCACCCCTACTGCCTGGCCTACCAAAGTGAAACATTCTTCTATCTGCTCTGGACACCTGCCTCTCTCCCCCAGCTGGACAGTAGGCCATAGTGAGGGCATGTTTTCTATACCCCCAACCATTCCAACCCTAGAGCAGTGTTTTTCACATGGCAGGTATCCAACAAACTTGTGTTAGACACAGAAAACATTTTAGCCACACATGTTTGGCTTGTTTTCAGCCAAGGTTGCTGGCCTTTGAGAGTAAATGCTTTGAAGACCATATTTTTCAAAGAGCTCCTACGCAAATCCAGAATTAATAAGCATCTAAATTACAAATCTTACCATGTAGAACAAATTGGATTTCTTTTCATTAATAGCAAGGAAGCAGAAAACAAGCCCGATCCCAAGGGAGCCAAATGAACATAGTTATTCACCATTTTCTCTCTCATTCTTTTTTTTTCCATCTATAAACCCATCTTTATTCAAT
The DNA here is from genome assembly GCF_041146395.1 of Eulemur rufifrons. NCBI lineage: Eukaryota > Metazoa > Chordata > Mammalia > Primates > Lemuridae > Eulemur > Eulemur rufifrons. The sequence continues at coordinate 116,425,978 of NC_090989.1, forward strand.
TATGTAGCTCATAAATATGGCCCCTGTATGTCAGCACAGTTAACAAGTGATCTCCAATGTCAGAGCCCTTTTGACAGCTCATTCAGCCTTGCAATAATGGAGCCACAGTTCTTTTTTTGTTTGTTTGTTTTAAGAAAAATAAAAAAAAAACAACAAAAACTAGCAAAATCCAACCAAGCTTCAAATGATCACACTGTTCCACTGATGTGGGTCTAGTGGCTTTTTAATCAAATAAATGTTAATGTTGTTCAATATAACAGCATAGAAGCCATGTAAAGTCCAATTCATGCACAGAATATTTTTATATTTACCTTCTTATAAATATATTTGCTTTAAAAAAAGAGGCCTGAAGGTTTTTGCACAAATCTGTGTATCCTGATAGCAAAGACTCTTCTCCAAAAAAAAAAAAAAAAATACTGTAAGGATTTGAGAAAATTCCACCTGTATCCTGAGGTTGCTCTTAGACCTTACACATTTGCCTGACAGGTAGCTGGGCAGGGAGTGGGGAGTGGTTGCTTGACAGACTCAGCCTCCCGGAAGAGCACCTGGCCTCCCTGCCTGTACAGCTGAAACCCAAAGCCTGGTGAGTTAGCCAGATGTAAGTCCTTGAGCATCTTCTCTCTAAAGTAGAAATGGTCAAAGTGCAGCCCAGGGACCCCTGGGGTTCCCTATGCCCACTGGAGGGAAGATCCATGAAGTCAAAGTTATTTTCATAATTACACAAAGATGTTATTTGTTGTTTTCACTCTTATTTTCTCATGAATGTACAGTGAAGTTTTACAAAAGGAACATGAGTTATAGTATCAAAACATAGCAAATGAAAAAGCAGGAATAAGAATGCTGCTGTCTTCCAATAAGCTATACATTAAAGATATTTGCAATAATGTAAAGCCATGTCACTTTGCTCACTTGAGTCACTGTTTTAGAAAGTGTAGTTGTTTTTCATAAAAGATGTTATTTATGTTAACATGCAATAGGTTTGTTATGATTGCTTTTTAAAATGAATTAAGCATATTTTTAAAATATCAGCTTTAATTTCTAGTGAGGTTAAATACTGATAGATATAACATTATGATGGTTAAGTTTTTTTTTTTTTTTTTTTTTTTTTTTTGAGACAGAGTCTTGCTTTGTTGCCCAGGCTAGAGTGAGTGCCGTGGCGTCAGCCTAGCTCACAGCAACCTCAAACTCCTGGGCTTAAGCGATCCTACTACCTCAGCCTCCTGAGTAGCTGGGACTACAGGCATGTGCCACCATGCCCGGCTAATTTTTTTTCTATATATATTTTAGTTGGCCAGATAATTTCTTTCTATTTTTAGTAGAGATGGGGTCTCGCTCTTGCTCAGGCTGGTCTCGAACTCCTGACCTTGAGCGATCCACCCGCCTTGGCCTCCCAGAGTGCTAGGATTACAGGCGTGAGCCACCGCGCCCGGCCGATGATTAAGTTTATGTGTCAACTTGACTGGGCCACAGGTACCCAGGGTAAACATTATTTCTGGGTGTGTCTGTGAGGGTGTTCTGAAAGAGATGAGCATTTGGATCAGTGGACTCTGAAAAGCAGACCGCTCTCCCCAGTGTGGGTGGGTGTCATCCCTTCTGTTGATGGCCTGAATAGAAAGAAAAGGCAGAGGAAGTAGGAATTCACCCTTGTGCTTCCTGCTTGCCTGCTTAAGCTGGGATTTCAGTCTTCTCCTGCCCTTGGACTGAGATTTACACCTGCTCCTCTGGTTCTTAGGTCTTTGGACTCGGACTGCAATTATACCACCAGCTTGCCTGAGTTTTAGGTTGCAGATGGCAGATGGTGGGACTTCTCAGCCTCTGTAATCATGTGAGCCAATTCCTCATAATAAATCTTTTCATATATATATTCACATCTAATCAGTGTGGTGTGCACTGTCTGGGGGCTGGACATGCTTGAAGCTCTGACTTGGGTGGGGCAAAGGCAATATATGTAACTAAAACATTGTACCCCCATAATATGCTGAAATAAAAATATATATATTATATATAGAAATGTATAGAGAAAATAGAAATATTTGTATATTTATATATTTCCATCTCCAAGGCATCTTCCCTGACCCCAAACAAACCCTACGCTGGCCTCTGTAACACTGATTACCTAGTACTGTATTTATAGACCTCCTTATCTGTGTTTCCAAGTGCCAACTCTCTGAGGCAGGGCTGAGTGGTTTTCATTCTTGCATTCTCAAGGCCAAAGAGAGAACTTGGCACCCAAGAAGAATTCAGCAAATGCTAAAGGAAGCAAGAAAGGCAAGAAGGAAGTGAGGCGGGCAAGAGAGCAGAGCCTTGTAGGAATTTTGGTTGAAGGATGTTAATTGGGATCATAGATCCAATAGGGTCCATAAAACTCTCAATCACAATTATTCACTGAGGGCCTAATCTCTGCTCAGCCCTACATCAAAGCTTGGTTCCTATACATTATTATGCATAAAGATCCCTTGAGTTATTTATTAAACTGCAGATTTGGACACCCCACCCCCAGAGATAATTAAATAACAAATCCTGCACAGGTGGGGTGTGGGGGGAGAGACTGCACTCTGGGCAATAGCTCCCACTGAAGAAGCCAAGAGTGATAGTTTTCTGACCAACAAGAGGAAACATTTTCAGGTTGTTCACAATTTGGAAGTTGTTCTTTTCCATCAAAAAGCAAGGCTGTACACAAAACCATTATTGCACGTGGCGTTCTCCCAACCATTCCATAAAAACATTAGTATTCCAGGAAGGAAAAAGAAAACCTTCACTGAGAGCTCCAGCATGCAAGTTTGTGTAACTCACACTGAGTTCTAGAACTTCGCCTGTCTGTGCAAACCAAATTAGGGGCAAACTCACTAGCATGATAGAATGCAGCCAACAAAGAAATCACATTTCGTGTGAACTTTGGGCAATGGTTGGCAGAGACTGAGACGTGTCTGTAAGTCACTTTCCACACTATAGAAGCAGCAGCCTTTGTGATGCAGAGTAAAGTGTGTGTAGGTGAGCATGGGGAACGGGCAAAGACGAGTAGCCAATACAGAGAAGAGAAGACACAGAAGGGCATCGGGGCAGGATGGGGAACAGCGTGTGCTCCTCTATGCCATGCTGAGGGCCCCACCACTCCCCTGAAAGGACTGCAGTCAACATAAGCACAACATTAGAGTTGGATTTAAATATGAATTCCCTGTGCATATGCATGCAGATACATACAAATAGTGTATGCACGTTATGATCAAATACAGTGGTTTAGTAAACTGAACAGAACTTACTATATAATGTAGTTTCAATTCTAAATGAATCTTCAAAAAAAATTTTTTTTTTTATTAAGAACTCTGGTAGGTTTGGTTAAGGACTAGGGACAGGGGTACCCACATAATCATTCAAGTTGAGATCTGGTGAGTGAGTGGCTGTCCAGGGCTATATCCCCTTCCCACCAAGACAAGGCCTATCCCCATTCAGTTGGGCCACATACTACCATGATTAAAAATTGTGTCCTGGAGTGGTAATTTGGAGGGCTTCCTGCAGGAGGGAGCTCTTGACACTGGGCTGTTGGAAACCAGCAGTACCTAGCTGAGTGGAGGGGGAAAGTGAGTGTGGGAGAGTCCATGTGAGAGTGAAGCACTGAGGCTAAGGCACAGGGGCTGGGGGGAAGGCTGGGGTCAAGCTTGCATGGGGTGGGTGCTCACTATATGTCCACTATTCAGAGAGTTTCTTGTCTTAAAGGGGCTACAACCCATTCTCAGATCTTGGATCCCACACCCCCTCTGCTGCAGCTTTTGCTTAGGCTGAAGGGCTTTCCTTGCCTCTTCCAACCCTTTCATCCTTGAGTCCAGCTCAAATGCCCCCTCACCCTCATTCTGCCCAGGTAGGTTTCCACCTTCCTGCCTCTTCACTCCAACTGTGTAGCTTATCTGCACTTCCCTTTAGGTCATATTACATGACCTTTATATCTGGTTCCTTGTGTGTCCACTCCCCCACCCGGAACCACAACTGCTGCTCCCTGGCCAATGAGCTTTACTGCCCTTTGCCTGCTAAGTAAAGATTTTGTGACTAGATGAATGGGCAGCTGAATGAGTTTCCTTGAGTGATGCTGGGCAAGTCACTTCCCCTTCTGGGCTTCAGCTGCCCCACTCTGTCCCGTATAAACCCTGCTCACCCTGCCAGACACACCACAAGTAGCTTCTCCTCACTAACATTTTTGTGGCCCCTGTGTGTCCTCAAATTTCTTATCACAGTGTACTATAGCCATGTGTGTCTACACTTACTCTTTTCTCTAGACTGTGAGCTCCTTGAAGGTTTATAAGCCAATGTAACTTACGGTTAATATTATCATTATCATTGTTATTTCTTTCCATTTAATGGGCACTATATTCCAGGCGTGTTTTAAGGACTTTACATAGATTATTTCCTTAACTATTTACAACAGTTCAATGAACTATTGTATGTATTTTACAGGTGAGCTATATTAGGCCTACTTTACAGATGAGGAAACTGAGGCTCGGGGATATTAAGTGACTTGACCAAGATCACTCAGCATGTATGTAGCCAGGAATTGTGTGCAAGCCTGTGAATATCAGAACTTTAAGTCACTGTGTTTGACATCATCTCACATCTTAGCACAAGGCCCAGCACATAGTAGAAGCTTAGTAAACTGTTGATATATGAATGAATGAACGAATGAGTAGAGATGGTCCCTGACTTTTGATGGTTTGACTTAGATTTTTCCTCTATTTATGATGGGGTTATGTTGTATGCAAATATACTAAGAAGAAAACACACTGTTGACTTACGATGGGTTTATTGGGACGTGGCCCCACTGTAGGTCAAGGAGCACCTGTATTAGGTTGGGCTGTCATGATGGAATTTAGAAGCTCCGCATATGGTCCTACCTGCTCAGATAAAGATAATTCACACAGTCACGAAGCTTCCCAGAGCCTCAGTGCCATCATCTGTTAACACATCACAGCGCTATATGTGGAGGGTCTGCAGACAATGGCCTTTAGGCCAACTCCAGCCCTACGCCCATTTTTATATGGCCAGCGGGCTAAGAATGGTTTTTACATTTTAACTGTAAAATTTTAAAAAGATTCTAGTCTTTCAGGAAAAGGCACTCAACCTTGTGTCTTGCTCTGCAAAGCTTAAAATATTTATTGTCTGGCACTTTACAGAAAAGAAGTATGCCAACTCTTGCTAGTGACTACTTCACAAGCTCACTGTGAGAATCAAGCGAATCTTGTCAGCAGAAATCTTCTGGAAAGGTAGATGCCGTAACAAAGGCATTTGTGTGCATAGTAATTAACGTTAGTTCTCATTCTGACACCAGAGGTGGCCTTCTTGCCCAGAGGCCTTCGCACCTGCTTCCCACCAGCGGGCATGAGACCCCGTGTCCTCCAACACTCCCAGTGGCCGGGGGAGCCTTTCTGTGCAAGTCTGAGTCTATGAGGCTGGGAGACTAAATGCCAAACTGGCCTTAAAATACTTGGCAAACAAACCGATCAAATAGAGTCCAAATGTTTCTTAATTAGTCAAAACACTAATAAGAAGTTAATTACTCGGAGTTATGCCCAGAGAGCTCCTCATAAAGGAGCAGCTGGAAGGTCTGAATTTCCCCTGAAGGGTATCAGGCCCACTGCAAAATGCACCCAGACATCCAGTGCTTCTCCGTCTGCCCGACCGTCCTGCAGGCACAGGGAGCAGAGGCTGCTGCAGTGCCGGCCTGGCCCCTCCTGCTGGCTCAGCCCCAGCTAGCTCTCCGTTTCCTTCCTGGACCTCAGGTTCTAAATCCGTAAATAAACTTGTTATATCTTTCCTCTCTACCTAACAGGGAGGTTATGAGGAGCCACTGGAAAAGTGGATGTGATAGTATAACCTTTGCTATGATTAGAAAGAATAAAACACAGCCCTCAAGGGACAGATGGTCAGAGCCGGAAACTGTAAAGAAAGTATTGGTAGTTTTGACTTTATTCATTCCACATTCAACTAATATTTATTACGATCCTATTAAGGGTCAGACACAACATAAAAAGTAAAAAAACTTCTCTAGGGAAAATAAATTTAAAAGGCAAATACATTAAAAAATACTTCCATTGTATATGACAGACAAAGGGTTGAAATCATTAATTTATAAAAAACTTACAAATCAGTAAGAAAATGATAAGCATCCCAATTAAAGTAGGAAAAGGTGTGAATTAGGCAATCCATAAAAAAATAAAACAAGTGAGCTATACACATTTGAAAAGATGCTCAACTTTACTAGTAATCAAAGAAATGCAAATTGAAATGACAATAGGATGTCATTTTCTGTTATGGCAATGCAGGTAAAGTGTGATTATCTCTGATGTGGGCATAAATGGGAGGAAATTTTGAGAATATAAATTAGTTTAAACTTCCCAGAGGGCAATTTACCAGTACCTAGAAACATTTTAAATCTCTATATTACATCTCTATTAATTTTCTAACAGGATGGTTTTTAGGGAACTGACACAGTGATTCTAAAGATCTTCAGGAATAAATATGTGAGGATGTCCAGACAGCGTCAGAACAGAAAGAGCAAGGATGAGACTGGTTTCCCTTCCAGATGCTAAGACAGCTAAGGCTACAAAGTTTTGAGTTGTAGGTATAAGAAAAGACAAATTGGTCAGGAGAATAGCATGAAGAATTCATAAATAAATCCAGGTATAAAGGCTGCATTCTAAATCAGAGTGGGAGGGGTAGAGAGGACTGTTCAATAGATAAGAGTTGGATTATAGTAATATTTCAGTTACAATAGACTCAATTCTTAGACATTTTCAGTTATATCTCAAAAGTCTTTTAGTTGCTTAAAAGTGGATTTTGAAATATTTCAGACATAATAAAGGCCATAAAGAATAATGTAAGGAACTTAATCCATTCATGTATTGATGGGCCCTTGGGTTGTTCTACTCAGCCACAAAAAACAATGGTGATCTAGCACCTCTTGTATTATCCTGGATGGAGCTGGAGCCCATTCTACTAAGTCAAATATCACAAGAATGGAAAAGCAAGCACCACATATACTCACCATCAAATTGGTATTAACTGATCAACACTTAAGTGCACATATAGTAATAACATTCATCGGGTGTTGGGCAGATGGTGGGGGGAGGAGGGGATGGGTATATTCACACCTAATGGGTGTGGTGCGCACCGTCTGGGGGATGGACATGCTTCAAGCTCTGACTCGAGTGGGGCAAAGGCAATATACATAACCTCAATATTTATACCCCCGTAATATGCTGAAATAAAAAAGAATAATGTAAGGAACTTATGACCTATTCACTCACCTTAAGAAATACAACATTAATAACACATGTCCCTCATTTCTTTATTTTTTTTAATTTCAGGATATTATGGGGTTGAAACATTTTGGTTACAAGTTATGACTTTGCCTCACCCTCATTTTTGATCCCAACTTCTCCCCTCCCTACCACCACCAAAGGGAGTCACTGAGTTTGGTAGTTACTATTCCTGAGCATTTCTTTATACTTACGATTCATTTGTACTTATCTCTAAGTGATATATATTGTTTTACATATTTGCATATTTTAAATAAATGGCATTATACTATAAAAATAGAAAGAGTTTGGGTAGTTGTATAACACTTCAAGGAATAAATAAAGCTAAATCTTTATATTACTTTTTAAATCAAAATAAATTTCAGATAGATCAAAGATTTATATGTGAATCACACAAGTACATAAATATTGAACAAAAATGTGGGCAAATATTTTTATAATTTTAAGGTAAGAAAGGCAGAAGCCTTTCTGTAAAGGGAAAACTATGATAAAGCTGAAAGATAAATTTTAAAACTGCGAGAAATAATTTATGTGATGGATAAAAGGCTAAAATCCCCACTATGCTAGCTGATTTTAAAGTCATAAGAAAAAGCTCAATATGCAATATATCAACAAAGAAATGGACAAGGAAAATAAATATGAAATTTACAGAGGAAATTATAGCAAATAAACATGAAAATATGATCATATGATCATTCTTCCTTACACTAAAATGAATATAAAGAAAAACAAGATATCATTTTCCCTAGAAAATTGGCAAAACAAATATATATATAAAACCAGGTATTGTTGGGAAATTTTAGAGAGAGGAGGAGAGAAAGGTATTATGGACTGAATGCTTGTATCCCCCTCAAATTTGTATATTGAAATCCTAACCCTCAATGTGATAGTGTTTGAGAGGTGGGGCCTTGGGAGGTAATTGGGTCATGGGGGAAGAACCGTTACGAATGGGATTTGTGCCCTTACAGAAGAGACCCCACAGAGCTCTATCACCCTGTTTCTGCCATGCAAAGATACAAAAAGAAGTTAGCAGTCTGCAACCCAGAAGAAAGCCCACATCAGAACCAACCATGCTTTTAATCTTGGACCTCTGGCCTCCAGAACTGACTGTGAGAAATAGATTTCTGTTGTTTATAAACTACCCAGTCTATGGTATTTTGTTATAGCAGCTGCAGCTGACTCAGAAAGGAGAGGGAAAGATAGAGAAAATGAGTGCACATTGATGGCAGGGCTTTGACACGTTCACACTCTGTGGGTGAGCATGAAAATTGGTCTCCTAGCCTCACGGAGTTTCTGTTTCCCCATTGGCTAATACGGAAATAATATTCATGGGAAATCAAGCAGGAGGGAGGGAGTGGAAGGGGATGGGTAATTCACACCTAATGGGTACAATACACACTCTCTGGGGGATGGGCACATTTATAACTTTGAGTCAAATGGTACAAAAGCAATTTATGTAACCAAAATGTTTGTAGCCTGTAATATTCTGAAATAAAAATAAATAAATAAACAAACAAAAATGACGATAGCTCCTTGCAAGCACCCTCTTCCCTTCCATGCCATGAATAAGTCAAGCTCATTTCAGCCTCAGTATCTTTGTATTTGCTGTTTCTTCTTCCTTCTTTGGCCAAATTTCCTGTAACTGCCCCTGCCCCACCCTCAATTAATTTTCTGTGCTAATATCACTTCCTCAGAAAGGAGCTCCCTGACAGTACATCTGAGATCACGGTCTTCAGGAAAGACTGTTTTCTTATGTCCAGCCCTGCTCTCAGCACCACAGGGTCTATGAGAAAATCTGGCTCCTCAAGGAGCTTCCCGTTTTCCCAGGGAGGAGGCTTACAGACACATCATATAACAGCCGACCCTCTACTGGGCACTTACAACTTTTGAGACACTCTTCCAAGCTCTCACAACAATCTTGTGTGGGGGTTGCTATTATTCTCATTTTGCAAGTGAGGAAATCAAGGCAGCGAGAAGTCTAGTACCTTGCAGTTTATTATAAAGTTGGGATAAAAACCTATGGATTCTGGAATCAGAGTCCGTATAGCTCTTCACCTCTGCCCAGCGAGTTGGGTGAATAAGACCAACTTCTGTGCCCCATGTTCACGGGACGTGTGCCTGCATTTTCACATCTACTCCAGTGGCAGTCACTAGAACAGTTCATAAAACATTTCCGGGTCTCCTTCTTCTAGGCACATGAGACCATAGCATTTTTCTGCCCACTTTTTTAGAGGTGGCCGTGTAACTAGCCCAATGAATTTTGAGCAGAAGTGAAACCTGTGTCACTTCTGGGCAGACGCTTTTAAGAACTGGGAAGCAATTTGTCACCTTTCATGGTGCTGGTGATCAGTGATGTCCTTAATGATGAAGGTGATATCAGCCCTGGACCCCGAGTGAAAAAGACTTGGAGCAAAACCCAGTGTAGGCATGTAGCATAAGTTATTTTAATCCATGGAGAAATAAACCTTTATTTTAATCTACTGAGATTAATAACTTAGTCCATCATGACTATAACAATTTCTACTTAAACTTCATCATTACCCCATTAGGTAAGATTCTTTCCCCTATTAGCCAGCCTGACTGGCTGAGGCTCACAGAGGCCAGGTAACTTCGTGGTCCCATCACAGTGAATGATCAAATCAAGCCTCTGATTTTACAGACCATGTTCCATTGGCTACACATGTTGTGACCCAAGACTCATGCTAGAAGGTGCCTTAGAGATCCCTTAGTCCAACTGCCCCTTTGGAAGATGAATACATGGAGGCCCAGGGTCAGTGCTTTCCTGACTTTCAGTCTTGTGTTCTTCCCATAGTTCTGGTTTGCACCTCAGTCTTTGGTTCTGAAAACTCCAGATCCTTTATAACACTGAGGAAAGGTATATAGATATGGGAGAGAGAAAATACAGTGAAGGCAAAGGAAGGGGAGACCTTGGCTCTCAGCCAGGAAGGAGGCAGGCAGGGACTGGCTCAAGACGTGAAAGGTGCATGTCAGTGCTTGGACCCAACCAATTGTCGGGGCTCCTCAGCAGCACTCCCCCTGGGGGCCCACCATGTAGTAAACGGCATCGACACCCTCCTCATCTCTCACGGTGTCAGCCCTGGGACCCTCTCGACTCACCCTTTTCCTTATCCATTCCATCTTCAGAGTTCTAGGGACCCTCCTGCCTAAGCATCTTTTAATTTCATCCTTCGCACTGCTCACCCAGGCTGTCATCAGCACCGGGCAGCTCAGCTCAGCTTAGGTGCCTCTTCTCCGGCGTACTCAGTGTTAGGCACTGGGATAGACGTATTAGAAGGCAGCTCCTTGCCATGGACCAGCTCCTCGGTGGCCTACCAGGAAGGAGGGGAGGGGCTGCACAGCTTGGAGGCAAAGCTTTTACCCGCAGAACTGGGAGTGAGCAGAGGGAACTCAAGTCGGGCCTTCCAAGGAGCCCCGCCGGCCTCCCCGCTGCCTACTGGGTGCTGGCCCTCTCCCCCTTTGTCACTCTCTGTTCCTCAGTCTACACTAAGAGGTACCCTGCTTACCCCACCTCCACGTGCCTCTTCAAAATCCACTTCCTCCAAGAAGCCCTAAGTGTTTTCTCTTTCTGAAGATTGAGCTTACACACAGAGACTGGGAATGCTGCTGTCAAGGAGAAAGAGGGGAGAGAGATCGAGCTTGACTCCAACTCTCCTTCCTGGGCTCCTCCATCCGTGTGGCAGTGTGGTTCTGCGCTCTAATAGGTTTGTCTACTCTAAGCCCCTGGGGACAGTTTTCTAACTGCCTGGGCATCGAGGCCGGAGGTGACCACCGTCAAAGCCTCATTGTTTTCACAAATGACCAAACAATCCTGTAGTCTTCCAAAGTTGAAAGCTCTGGTTTCTTCGGTTATTAGCTATTATTTGAAAAGTTCCCCGTGACTTTTAAAGCACAGACTCCCAGCAACCCTGTGGGGGATATATCGTTATTCTCACCCTCATTAGGCAAATGATGAAATTGAGCCTGAGCGAGGTTAAGTAACTTGCTTAATGTCACTTGACTAATAAAGGTTGAAAAGTGGATTTATAGCCAAGGCTTCTGACTCTGCATCCTGCATGATTCTCTCCTTTACGCAGTGGTTCTGACAGGCAGTCAGAAGTGCTGGGGTCACTAGAGATTATGGGTAGGGGTATCAATTCGTTCATTTTTCAAGAAAGATTTGCTAAGAAATTAGCCCATCAGTATGTGAGTCACTCAGGACACAGCAGTGTTCAAGGCAGATAATGTTCCTGCACATTGGGGGGCTCTATTTTAGTGGGGTAGATAGGAAAAAAACGTCAATGACATAGTTAACCGGGTGAATCAGAAAAGGTCTAAATGAAGAGGAGATATTTGAGCAAGATGTTCATAACAGGAAGGAAGCAGCTGACAGGCAAGGGAGAGCGAGGCAACAGCACCCAGGGGAGGGAGCAGCAGGAGCGAGGGCCCAGCCTGCGGGAGGGGTGGAGCCAGGCCAGAGCCTCTGGGCGTCCTGAGCGAGGAAACGAGGAAACGGGTGGCAAGAGGAGAGGCTGGAAGGCAGGTCTCAGGCAGGCCACGGGGAGCTGTAGGCCTTGGAGGGAGGAATTGTTTTTTTACTATAAAGACATCGAGAAGTCTTTGAACTGAATTAAACAGGGAGAAAGATGATCTAGATTTTGCTTCAAAAAGACCTTCTAGCTTTGAGTGGAGAATGCGCTGAGGAAGAAGGGCACGGTGGGAGCGGGGACATCAGGTAGGACGCTGATGAGGCCCGCCAGGTGGGAGACGCCGTGGCCGTGGAGGTGGAGAGGATGCCCCCATGTGAGATGTGTTTTGAAGCTGCGACTGGCGAGACTTGCACTGGTGTGGACAGGCTGGGGATTCTGAGTTGGAGTGGTTGGAAGCTCGTCTGTTTAGACTGAGGGACAGTCAGTTGAGGTGTGAGGTGTCATTTACTGGTGACCTTGACAAAAGCAATTTCAGATGCATGCTAGGAAGGGAGGACAGACCGGAGGGGAGTGAGAGTAATAAAGTGAGGAGGTGGTGCCCTGAGTACAGGCGACTGGTTGGAGATTAGTGACCACTAACACAGAGTGTTAGCTCATCACGGGCCAGGCCCTTTCTAAGCACTTTACACGGATCCACAGATCTGTGTCAGCTCTGTAACAACCCCATGGGACATTTATTATTAGTAGCCCCTCTTAAAGATAAGAAAACTGGGGTCCTGAGAGATGAGTGATGCTTTGCTGAGAGGGGTGGTGGAGACTGTTGGGTGTAGCTGAAGGGAAGGGAGGGATTTCAATCTGTGTTGCTGCTTAATGTCCTGTAGGCAGCTGGCCCTGTTTGCACGCTGAGGGAAACGGGGGTGTCGCTGCAGTCAGGTGAAGCACTGGCCCGAGAAGCTCACAACATTGTCTCCACTGGAGGATGGGAGGTGAGGGGCTGTCTTCTGATGTCTCTTATCTTCATGTTGAAGTACAGGGTGGGATCATCAGATAGACGAGCAGCTAACGGTGGCTGAGGACAAAGGAGGAGGTGTGACTCAGCACACTCATGCTTACACGCCCAGTTGTCCATTCTGCACTCAAGGCAAAGGGTGAGCTGGGACACGGCGGGATTCCAACTAGGGAAAAGCCTTTCCCCGCCAGTCTCCTGTTGGCTGCAGTATTATTGAGTGCATTTGTGTTTCCCCCATAGACTGTGAACTTCTCAGAAGACATGGGGATACCCCTTCGTATCCCATTTCCTCTGCCTCTTCATTTACAGAAATCTCTCCTTTTGTCCCTCAATCTCACTCCAGAAGTCACCCCACCCAAGAAGCCTGAACTGGTCTTCCACAGTCCACACCAATGAATGTCTTCCCGACACTTGGCGGCACTTCGCAGGCTCCTCCAGCTGTGTCAACGTCCCCCGTGGATGGGAATCTCCCTGAAGGCAGGGCTCTGTCCTCTTAGTCACCTTTGAAGCTTCCTGTATTACCGGCCCCCCAGCCCCCCACCCCAGGGCCGAGTGCCCTGCCTGACTCACAGGAGCTGTTTACTAAATGACTGACTGCGAGATGAACTCAATCACATTCCAAACCAGGCTCAAACGTTCCCCAAAATGGGTGTTCAGAGACAATTCCAGAATCCATCATCTTAAAACTGCAAAAAGATAATGAAGATCTTTCCTGAAGCCTATTAGCAAAGCTAGAGCACTAAAGGGACCTTTGATCCTTATTTCTCTACCTTTTACATAAAATCTGGTTTTTAAAAGCCTTAAAAATGGCTGTTCAGCATCTAGTAGGCTGGTCAAAGAGACTTCTGAGACTATTTTACATGCCACACAAGCCCTGTTTCTTATGTGAAAACACAATTTTGCCTGACTCAATAGGAAAATTTGTCATCATTTAACACATAGGAGAATCTTGATAAAACCTTATGTTTTGGGTTTTAAAACCTTGTATGATATTTAAGAAACGCGTCTATGAGACTATTGACAGGATTGTATTTTAGTCTATGATCACGTCGGCAGAAATGTGATTTTAGAAAGGCAGCAATTGCTAAACACTGTGTTTCCATACAGACGCATTTGTTAGTGCAGGCATGTATTTATTTCTTCTTTCATTCACTTAACAAACATTAAAGTGGCCCCGTGACTGTGTCAGTCATTGTCTTTTAAAAGTTTGTAAAGCGTGTAAAGGTTTATTACAGTGCTTGGCCTCCACTCTGAAGGCCACGAGGAGCCACGGAAGGGGCCAGGGCAGGACAGGGGCCCAGCTGGCCTCGCACTACAGACAGGACTGTGGTATGGAATTAGGGTATGGCCCTGTTCTTGTTCCTTTAACTTCAGCTTTTGACTAGTTGAGAAGAGAGATTAACTAGGTACCTAAAAGAAAGATCCCAATTTCTAAAAATACAATTCAGTAGATGTCAAAAAACGATGAAATCTGGCTCTGAACCAGGCTGTCTGGGTTCAAATCCCAGCACCTTCACTTTCTCGCTGTGTGACCTTAGACAAGTAACTGAACTGCTCTGGGCCTCCTCTATGTAGGGATAATAACATAGCTTATCCCATAGAATTCTGAAGATTAAGAGATTGGATACAAGTAAAGTTCTTGGAGCCATGCCTGGTACACAGTAAGCAGTCATGCTGTCTATACTGGGGCTACTTGTTTGTGTTAGGTCCCGCGGACCCGTAGGGGAATGACATGGTCCCTTCCTCACGGAGCAGCCAGTGAAGATCCCAGGGGATTTCAGCACAGTGTGCTCAGTGCAGCAAAGGAGCAGCAGCAGCTGATCCAGGCAAGGAGGGACAGGGCACAGGGGCTTGGGGAGGAGGGGGTCGGGGAAGGCTGCCCAGGAGAGGGGACTGGGAGGGGAACATGAAGGATGGACAGAAAGAACCCAGCTCATTCAGGGGCTGTGGAGAATGCTATAGGCTGCTCTGAATCAGCTGGATCTTCTCCACTCAGATTAGTTCATTAGTGTCCAAGCCTGGTTCACAGTTATTTTCATGTAAATCCCTTGGAAGGTGTTAATGGGACCTTCCATGGGAGCAGTGATAGCATCATAAGAGATAATTAGTCAGTGGTGTTGGTGGGAAGCAAGGGATACTAACTGGGGCATGGTGAGAAGAAGGAAAATCAAAACAATCGATCAGCGTTTCCTGAAGTCAATATACAAACCTCAGAAATTATGTCTTGGACTTAGGAGTCTGGATTCTGCTAAAATACTAGGCAAATCAAAGTGCATTTTTTTTTTTTTCTGTCAGCACCGCTGGAGACTCTTCCTAAAACATTGAGAAAATGGTGTGTAGTGACTGCAGTAGAACCTCTCGCAGCCGCTGGGTGTCTGAGAGGATCCCGGGTGTTGGTTCGATCCTCACTTCTTATTGCCACGGTTCTAGGAGGAGAGTGGGGCCCACTCCTCCCAGCACGTGCCCCAGCCTGGAGACTGCTCCCTCTGTCCCTTCCTTCATTCCTCCCTCCTGCTTTTCTTTTTTCTTTCCACTTTTCTTCCCACCCTCCTTTCTTACTTTCCTAAATTTTTGCTTTTGTTTTTGATTATGTGCTATGTGTTAATGATGGAAAAAGATGACAACAAGTGACATATGGAATGTGAGTTGCCAGCACTCCTGTCTGAACCTCTGTTACCTGTTCTGCTAAAGCTGCTTTTCAAATGTGGGTTATATGTCATCTATCAAGAAAGAAATGATTTGAGATCAGTTGGGTGAGTTAAAAATTTGAACTAAAATCACCCCGATAATCATATGGTAGAACCCCGCCCGACCCAAATTCATTCTGAAAGATGAGCAACTTAGTCCTCGAGGTTTTGAAGTGCTAGTTGGCTATCAGCTTATCCCTCTCTCCTCCTGAGCACTGGCTGGGACAGGCTTTCAGACAGAGAATAGAGTTTGAGAGACACAGGTAAAATAAATGGTACAATGATTTGGGGATCAGATAGACTTGTGTTCGAATTCTGGCCCTGCCCATCACTCAGAACCTGTGTGACCCTGGGTAAGTCACTGAACATCTCTGAGCCTTAGTTCAGTTTGTAAAATGGGAATTTCCTACCTACATCACTGGGCTGTTTGAGAGGATTACACAAATTGATATACATAAAGTATTCCCTTTTCCTTAGGAAAATAAACTATGTTTTCTTAACTTCCACTATTGTTATAGTATCCCTTTATATGAACTGGACAACATTTAAATTTTTTTTTACAACTTTAGTGAGGTATAATTGAAGTACAAAAAATTTCCCACACTTAAAGTACACATTTCTGACCGACTCTGACAGGTGTATATACTGTGACGTCATCACCACAATCAAGAGAACACGCACTTTTGTTTCCCCCAAGTTTCCTCACGCCCGTTACAGCCCTCCCCTCCCTGCACTCCATCCCAGGCAAGCACTTCTCTGCTTTCTGTCCTCAGAGGAGAGTTCACATTTTCTAGAATTTCATACAAATGGAATCATACAGGAGGCACATTTTTCTTGGGTGTGTGTGGCTTCTTTTACTCGGCATGATGATTTTGGGATTCATCCATGTTGTGTGTATTGCTAGTTGACTGCTTTGTATTGCTGAGTAACATTTCATTATCAGGAGTTTTTTTCTTTTAATTTTTTATTTCAGCATATTACGGGGAAATAAATGTTTAGGTTATATATATTGCCTTTGCCCTACCCTACTAAGTGAAGTATCACAAGAATGGAAAAACAAGCACCACATGTACTCACCATCAAATGGGTATTAACTGACCAACACTTACGTGCACATAGAGTAATAACATTCATCGGGTGTCGGGCAGGTGGGAGGGAGGAGGAGGAGATGCGTATATACACAACTAATGGGTGCCATGCACACTGTCTGGGGGATGGACACACTTGAAGCTCTGACTCAGAGTTTTTTTAAGCTAGTAAGGCTTCCCTTTACAAATCATACAACATTCTCAAACACCTAGGAAGCTAGAAAGATCTTATTGTTTCTAAGTCTCAGAAACATTTGCTACTGTTATATTCTACTTTGAGGCATGATGCCTACTCCTTAGCTGGACTGTTAAGGCCCTTGATTATCTGCTCCCTGGATTGGGCCAGCCTCTTTCCCCTCTGCTGACCAGCCTGACTCCTCACTGCAGCCTGACTTCTGCACCTTCCAGGATCTCTCCAGCCTCTGACTATCAGCACCTTGTCGGGCTCCAAGCTGAGTGCTGGGAATAAGGAGAGATGAGGGACATGGTCCCTGGCTGGGGAGGAAGACAGACAGGTGTACATCATGCCCGTGGGTAGACAAAGAACGGAGGGAGGCGAGAGAACATGCATACATCTGTCTGTCTGCCAGATGGGAGATATGGATGGGCATTGTCCAACTATTCTTTCTCCCCAGTTTCTCAGGGACATCACTGGAGTGGGGAGCAAGCTTTATGCACCTCCTGTCTACCCCTTCCCTACCAAACATACCTATACAGGGCTGAACAAAAATGACATTCAATAAATATTTAATGATTTGTGGAGGAGAAATATTCCAGAGTTTCCCTAGCTCTCCTTGAAAACACCACATCTATCAAGGAGAGAAAACCACAGTCAGGCATGAATAAAAGGCCCAGTGTGCAGCTCTGACCCGTGGTGCATCCTGTAGGCTCCAGCCTGGCCTCTGCTAGAATCAGGACCTGGACAGAGGCTGCTTTCTTTGCCAGATGGCAGTTCTGGGCCATGGCTACTCAGAGGTTGGGGATATGGTCAAGCCTCTGTTGCTTGAAGGCCACCTCACATTCTGCTCTTGGTGGAGCAGCTCATTGTAAAGTTCAATACTAAAGTTTTCCAGGCATTATGACAACCACTGACACTCATAAACGCCCTGGAGGACAGCTGGACTGGACCTAAACTTGACATTTTGTAAAATGTGAAGGCCCCTGTCACAGTATAGGATGCCTCTTGCCCTCCAGTGGGGGCGATCTTCTTGTCCCCGTTTGTCCAGGTTGGTTCTTGTTTTGACACTGAAATTCTATGTCCTGGGAAGCCCTGCAGTCCCAGGCAAACCAGACTGGTTCATTACCCTAGTTTCAACTCACATCCCTTGGCCTACCTTTTACTTTAGCCCAGGAATTCTGGAAATGTGGTCACCTAACCAGCAGCATTGGCATCAAGAGAACTTGTTAGAAATTCAAATGTTCAGGCTCCATCCCAGACCCACTGAGTCAGAAACCCTAAGGGTGGGAATCAGCAATCTGTGCTTTCACAAGCCTTCTAGGACACCCTGGTGCTGGCTCATGCTTGAGAACTGCTGTTCTAGCCACGTCTGTTGCTGCCAGCTTTGCACAGGAGTACGCCATCAGCTCCTGCCTCAGCTGCACCCCAGAACTCCCACTGTGCACCTGCTTCTCTGATGCAGCCGGGGGCGGGGGAGGGGGTGCTGTGCCTGCAGGGACCACCTGCAGCCACGCAGGCTGGAAGTGTGAGGGCATAACATTCCCTGAAGCAACAGGTGCTGGGGCCAGTGGATAAATGACACCCTCTTCTGCCCCTCGGGCAGACAACTTGAAAGCCCAGTCTACACGCGTGCCGTCCACTACAGTAGTCCGTAGGCACATATGGCAATTTAAATAATTAAAGTTAATTAGAATGAAATAAAGGAGCCATATTTCAAGCACCCACTAGTCACACCTGGCTAGTGGATACAATATCGGGCAGCACAGAGAACAGTCCCAGCACCACAGAAAGTTCTACTAGGCAGCGCCGTTCCACGTGGCTCCTCAGAAGAGCCTAGGGAAACTGAGCCCCAGATGCCCACAGCAGTGACCAACTCAAAAGTGCCATTTTGTATTGGTTTTTCCTCCTTCCTTGTTTTACTCCACCCAGTCCCCTAATTCTGCCTCCTGGAAGAATCCTTCACGAAGGCTTTGTCTCAGGCCTGGCTTTCTCGGGCGGGGGTGACAGGTGAGTTGTGGCAGGGTGGGACAGGGAGCTATCAGGAAGGCCTGGGGGGAGACAAAGCCCCTACCCACCCCCAGCCCCTGCCACGGTCCCAGCTGTCCACGAGCAGGTGGGGCGTGCCGAGGCTGCTGCCAACCTAGCAAACACGGGCTGTGGGCAGAGGGAGTCTTTACATTGAGAAATGGAACTTGAAGATGACGGGAGAACAAAGCCCTTTGAATGAGCCGTTTTGCTTCAGAGGTTTGTGTTGACTTCGGGAGAGGATTTATGCTGCTGGAGCTTGTCTTTCCACAGAAAATAGGCACCCGAGGCAGGGCACACCCTGACAAAGTGGCTCTTGAGCTAGGAAATCCACAGTGCAGCACACTGCCCCGATTCAAGGACTCGACCCCCGTGGTCCCCTGCAGGTTGTGAATAATGTGATTTTCTTAAGGAAAAGAAAAAAAAAAAAAAACACTCTCTCATTTTCTTTAGCACTCTATCAATATTATAAATGTGGAACAGCTCTACAATTGGCTATTTTACCTTAAAGACTGGTTAAAGGTGATGGTGTTTTGACGTCTTTTCAATTCAGCTCAATTTGACAAGTCATTATGGTGGCCTAGCATAGTGCTTTTTAACTCAGCAATAAATTAGAAGCCCAATTTAGTCTTTTGTTTAAAAAATCTAACAGCATTTAGATTTTAAAATACATGTAACTCTTCACTTTGACAAAAATCTACCTGGTTTTCACATGTCATTGCTTCATCTTTAGATTAAAGGCTTATTTCAACAATAAGTATCTTGCTGCTTCCTCTTAAAAAAAAAAAAAAGCTGTTCTTTTGGATGACAATTTTATTTGATAAATAATTGCATCAATTCCTGCCAAAAGCACATACTAGCTGCTCAAGGTGAAATTTACCAGTTTCCAATTTTTAATTAGCCTGTTTCTCCTTTACAGTTGGAGCTTCTAACAGAGAATTAGAGCAAAGTAACTCACTGAAGAAAGGCAAGTCATGCGGAAAATGCCAATATCAATTTCCTAAACAAGTCATAACTTAAATGCCACACACCCAGTTCCCAGCTCTAAGCTTTAAAGGGAGAAGCAATCAAAGAAACAGATTGGGCAGGGAACATTATCAATTAATGAGAGAAGTTAAAAGGAAAAAAGAGTGCATTAAATAAATTGGAAAAACAAATTCCAACTGAAGCTTGATTATTTTCATTCTGAGGATGAAAGGCTTTTCCATTTGGACTCATCCATCTCTGCCCATAACTTTAGCAAACTAGAGCCACGGCCCTGAGACCTGGGGAGGAGGATATGCCTAGGGCATGAGGAGGAGGACCAGGGTACAAGGCTGGCTCTGCCACCCTCTGAGTGACCTAATGCCCATCCCCAAATCTCTCTAAGTCCATGTTCCTCCTCTGTAAAATGAGGATAGTGTGATCAGCCCCATTGACTCCACAGGCTCACTTTAGAAGCTGAAACTGAAACATTAATCACCTGTTCTGTGTGCATGTGTGCTACTGCACAAACGTGATTGCAGAGGTGTGCCAGTGCATGTGTGCACACATGTGCAACCTAAAAACATAAAAAGACTTTGGTCTTCCGAAAGATTAGGAAACACATGAAAATAATAAATATAAAATTCCAGCTGATGAATACCTCTGGAAAATTTGGTCAGAGGGGCACACAGGGTTTCACTTGAACTGGTGACATTTTATTTTTTAAGCTGAGGAACAGGAAAACAATGTTTGCTGTATTAGTTTTTAGAAACTTGTGTATTATGAAATAGTTATTTTTTTAAATAAAAGGGCCAAATGGATAAGCCTCTGCTTGCAATAGGCGAATAGGAGCTCTGACACTGTGATGTAGGGATTGTACCTCTTCCCCAGCTCCACTGAGCAGCCTCTGGATGCCACTGCCGGGGAAGAGGAGAGCTTGGGGTTGGTGGGGTTGGTGGTCCTGAGGAGTGACAACCACTTTCCATCTGGAAACAGCAGCTCAGAGGCTCCCTTGCAGTGGCATGGTCCCTTGTTCAGCTTGGCCAAAGTGGGGTTGCAAGTGGCAAAAATCCAGATGCCCTCAGAAATTTTAATGTCATATACATACTGAATGACAGCACAGTAAGAGAACTCTGAGTCACTTTTGAACTCAGACCTAGTTTCAAGACTCGGTTTCTCTGGTCACCAGCTCTGGACCTTTGGCAAATTACCAGGCCACTTTATGAATTAATTTCTTGCAGGATGCAGGATAATAATGCCCTCCAAGAAGATCATACATGATGTGACAAGTGTGGGAAGAGGAGGGACTCCTTGAGGAAAAAAAAGTCACAGACAAATTTCTTTGGTCTACAGAGTGTTTCAAAAATATTGAATCAGCTGCAAATATTTTCAACTTGGGAGATTTCACAGAACGCTTCAATTTCCAGCTTGTTGGAGAATCAGAAGTTCTGCCTCGCCAGGCCTTTGTTCTCAGGGTGGCGGCAGGCTGCTGGGAAAGGCAGCCATGGTCTATGAGCACTGCAAGCTCTTCGGCCCACCCCAGCCCCTCCAGGCCCCTCAGCCTTGGAGCCACTTGTCTGCACCTGTACCACTTGGGCTGGAGCCTCTTCTGTGAGGCTTGACGGGAATGTGTGTGAAGAACCTAGCTCAGCAGTTCAGCCCCACGAAATTATGCCGCCCTGAGAGGTTCAAAGTGGTGCTCCAGGAAGCATCAGAGCTAGGCTATTTTACAAGGGCAAACCATCCAGAGCTGGCTCATGGACTGCACAAAACATCGTCTCAGTAGTGTGGTTTGAGGCACATACCTACCCTACACATACACACACACACACACACACACACACACACACACACAGAGTTTTTGGCTAGTGTGCCCACTGCCCAAAATAATCCCACTATGAAATTTTATTTCTTTGGGATTACCGTAGCCAATTGCCTGACTCCTCCAGGAAATGTCCCTGTCGCTGCACTTCGGTCCTCTGTTGGACCAGTTAGCTAGTCTGAGAGCAGCTGCAGCAGCATGTGCCTGGAGGGTGGGTAGTTGAGAGGGGCTGACAGCGCCCCTAAGGCTGGGCTTTCACTGGTTTCCTGTCTGCTTGGACTTCTTGTGGTTTTCAGGCTCCTCTCTCATTGTCTCTTTGATAGTTTACTTCTAATCTCAATCAGAGGACTCCTTGGAGGATTCTCCACTTCCCATCCCAATGTCAAAACTTGCTGCTTCTAATCAGCTGTGAGTTGAGGAACAGACAACCAAGCTTTTTAAATCAAAGATCTTATTTTCCATAAATTCTCAATGAGTGGACTATGAATGAGATCCTGGAAACTTCTCTGAGTTGGGTAAGTAGGTAACTGGAAGCACAGGTTTTTTGTTTTTTGTTTTTTTTCCTCCCTCCTCCATGTATTTCTGGATTAAGAAATACAGGCAAAATAGCAGTGACTATAGAACTCTGAGCCCTTCTGCACCTTAAGTGTGAAGCCACCTGGATACACTATCTCAGGCACGAGCTGCCCCAAGGCTGGCGAGAGTAGGGTGAGCCAATGTTTGTTTGTTTTCATTTCTGAAAGATCCTCAAAGTCCATGAGCTCACTGAGGGCAGGAGCACTCTCTTTCTTGGTATCTCCCACTGCACCTGCCACAGTTTTAGGCACTAAGCAAATATTTGTGAAAATGAAAAGAATTTGCTCATATTATATTCCAGTGCTCATTGACTGAGGTTTTCAATATTTAATGATGTGCCACCTTGCCCCTTGGAGGCTATCTGCCACACACTTACTTGGTCACACTCGGACTCACACTCACACTTAGACCTTGAGCCTTGAAAGGAACCTTCAAGAAACTCAAGCATGGCCACTCTGCTCTCCATGGCACCCAGGACAGATATTGCTAATTATTATTTTTAATACATTAATCATACCATTCATTCTTACTGAGCCTGGATCCTACCTAAATCCTTCTCAATACAGCATCCTAGGAAGACTCAACCAACTAATCTGAATTGGCTTTTGGATGAAAGTTATTTGCCATCCTAGATCAAGGTCAGTGTACCAAAATCCTTGTTTTTACAAAGACTCAGGCTGACCCCAGACATATTAGGGCAGTTGCAGAAATTCTCCAAGTTTCCCCAAAGCAGCCCTGCCTCTTCCCCCCGCAGTGCCCTGTGTACCCCACCTGCCGTTGGCTGGTGCATCATTGCATGTGAAGCCTACTTAAAGCCGGCCTGCCCTACGGCCCCACCTGGCATCATGGCACACTGGACGAAGCTCCAGTTCTGTACCCAAAACAACTGAGCAGAAATTCAAGTCTCTACTGAGCTCTCTCAGAATCATCCGTAATGTACAACAAAACGTCCTTGTCATTCTCTTTCCCTGTTCCTCATTGGCAGGGCAGCTGCTTCTCAATGACTTTCCTCACTCTCTTAATTTTGAAAAATTCTCCTCGAACCAGCCCTGGATGCCCCTTGCCACCTCCTCCCCTTGTACCTTCTGGGCGGCTCCTCCTCTCTCCCATTACTAATTTCATGCCTATTTCTGTGTAAACAAATCCAGCCAGACTTTCTTCCCTTCAATTTTCCCACTTACCCATCACCATGATTCTGCACAAAAAAGACCCAGGACCCAAAATGACAGAGTTGGCATCCTACTCATGGGGCAGGGGAAGGGGAAAGAATGTGGGTATTGAAATGGTAATATTTACTTCTTTTTGCACACATATTATTATGTAAGATTCTAGAATCTCAGAATGTAATCTACTTTGAATATTTCTTCTTTCTTGCCTAAAATTGCCCTTTACTTAAGAGAGCACATGGATATTTCAGCTGGAGACGCCACTCTTCACCAAGCTGCTCCTGTCTGGCCCAGGCTCTGCACTGGGGCTGCAGGCACAGAGGCAAACAAAGCAAGGCCCCTGGCTCAGGGAGCAGACAGCCTGGGCAGGCGATGACAAGGGCGGAGCAAGCCACCACGGGCTGCATTAACTGTGGGCCACAGCCTACCATGCTCCTGTAAGGCCGTGCTGGCCTCTGGACCAGACCAGGGGGTGCTGATGGGTGCAGATCCCCCAGGCAGTGTGAGAAGGAGGCCTGATCATCATCTCAGACTAGGGTGTTTTGAAGGAGCAAAGGGTGGAAGTGTTGGCCCATTTATTCCTTCCTTTGTGCAGTTGGGAGTACATTTACTGAGCACATGACTGTGCACCAGGCATCTGATAGGTGCCAGGGACACAGGGATGTTTAAGGCAGGCTGTGACCTTGAGGGGCTCACGGCCACTGAAGTTAAGCACGTGTCACTCGTGTTTCTGATTTCTCCCTGTCAGGGCCTGAGCAGAGACAGGCTGCATTACTACAAGGATCACGAAGGCAGGTTATATCACAGCAGTCACCTGGCAGAACAAATGGTGGTTTCCAGAGCACAGCCCTCTGCCCCTACCCACCACAGACAGTTCCTTCCTCCTCCATATACCTCCTAGCTTGATGTAACCCCTCCTGGGAGCACACCCTGGGCCTCCTTTTCTCAATGAATCGAGGCCTGTGGCAGCTTCAGTTCATGGGCCTTAGCCAGGTCCCCAGCAGGAGCCCTAGTCACCCAGCACGGACCTGGTGCTGAGCCACGGAGCCCTTGGCAGCCGTTGTGAGCTCTGCCTGCAGCCTTGGGCTTGTTCCTATCCTCCCGAGCAAGGGCTCACTCGGTAGACATCCTGCAGAGGATGGGTGTGGAGCACATGGGAGCCCATAGGGATGAGTCTCACAGACACAGCGTTGAGGGAAATGTCCCTGCTGCATGACTCCGTTTATATGAAGTACTAGAACCGGCAGAGCTGATCGATGGTGATAGAAATCAGAAGAACAGTTATCCTGGGGAGAGGGTGGCAGGAGGGCTGCAAGGAGCAAAGGGGGCTCTCTGGGGTGCTAGAAACGTTCTATGTCTTTATCTCTGTGGTAGCTATGGGCTTATGTGTGTATGTAAAAACTCACTATTCTGTACTTGCTGGATGAGTGCACTTCACTGTATATAAATTATATGTCAATTAAAAAAACACCTTGGGGGGCCCTGGCAGAGAGGTCACTGTAAATGTGCACAGATAAGTTCACTTTAGTTCACTCCAGTCAACAGTTTCTGGCACTACCATGTGCCACACCACCCCCTGGGGCCCAGGGGATGTCAACGAGGAGGCACAGCATGCATCTTTGCAGAGGTCATGGTCTGGTGGAGACACAGCGGATGTAAGTTGAACCATGAGGGGAGGGCAGGCTATGTCCTGAAGGGCGGGCAGCCACTGGCCTGGGAAGTAAGAGAGAAGGCTTCCCAGGCAAGGGACAGCCTGTGGGGAGTGGCCGGCAGCCTCTCCCAGTGTGGTGCTCTGGGGCATGAGAGCAAGTGCTGGGAAAGGAGAGCAGAGAAGAAGCTGCGCCGCGTGGTGAGGACCATGCACCACAGGGTAAGACCCGTGAGTGCCAGCTGGGCCTGCCCCCACTACTCTCACCTCGTTATTTAGGCCACAATTGTCCAGGGATCTGTGACTTATCGTAATCCGCTTATAGTCTTCAGTCTTGAATGCCAAGTACACGAACGAGTCCAGGCAGAGGCCGCATTGGACCACCCCGATCTTGCTCACAGCCTGGTTCTAGCAGGCTGCAGACAGGTCAGAGGGCAGCCAGTCTCCAGTGGGGCGAGACTCTGACTGATGGCCCCCTAAGGGGTCTCTAAGGCAAATGTCTCCTTGCACTGGCAGGGAGAGCCTGGGCTGCCTGTTTAAGATGCAGGTTAAGCCTTCCTCTGAAAGCACCGCTGTCATGGCCAATGAAGAATTATAACTTGTCTACATATATTGTTTATTTCCTCTTTCAATAAAGCCTCACAGAACACGGATGTTCCCTCATTTCCATTTCTATTAATTGCAGTGTCTTTGAGGTGAATAAAAAGACTGTGCAATCAATAGTAATGATGCAACCACCCAGCACAAACATGTCTCCTCCACTGTCTCTCCCCCACATCCTTCTATCTGCTTTATTAAGTGGCAAAGTATATTATTTTTTTAAAAAAAGTGTACCGGTAGGGGAAACAAATCTACAAACAATTATTTTAAAAAATTAATCGGTGATATAATTCAATTATGCAGCATGCAGTGCAGAAAAGTTCTCTTAATTACAGCAGAATTGAATAGAACATTCTTCAGCCTTAACCTTGTTATTTTTCAAGGTGAGCTATTGCTAACTAAATTCGAGGATGGCTTTTCAATAGCCTCTCTTTGTAGCAGTCATCTGCAGAACTATTCAGAAGGAATCTGTCTCTGGCCAGATGCAATTGGAGATTGCTGGAGGATAAATAGATAGCTGGAGGCCGCAAGTGAAAAGCAAGGAGCTTGGGCTTTGAGGCTAGACAGAGCTCCCTGGCAGAAACAAAGCCAGTGACCTTGGGGGAAGTGACTCAGCTCCTCAGACCTGCAATTTATCTCATCATCCCTTCCTTGCAGAGTTCCAGGGACAATGAAATGTTTTAACATATACAAAGCACCTGAGGAATCATAGGCACTCATGACAGACATTATCATATCCCCCACTTGTCTGAGTTCACCTGCAGCTACATGGACTGTTCCTGTATGCTGACTGCTTCTTACCTCCAGGGCTTGCATCTCCCTGCTTCTCTGCCTGCAGGCTTTCTTCAGTGCCATAATAGCTCGAAGTGCCAGCCCCTCGGAGCCACACTCTACCAATGAGGGCGAGGCATGAACAAATAGTTGGCCTTCCCCATCCTTTGGTGAACATTCTACATGACACTGGTGACCAACCATGCCAGTGTGTGAGGGATAGAGGGGATTCCAGGATGTGAGACTTTTGGTGCTAAACTGGGTCCCTCTGGGCAGAGTGGATGGTTGGTCACCCTAATTATATCTCAGGGGGTCCACAGTGGGAGGGAGCCCAGATGCCCACAGTGGTAACCTGTTTATTACTGCACCTTTGATTGCCTTTTCTCCCTTCCCTGTCTTGTGTCATCTACTCCCGTATGTGAGCAGCCCCGGGTCACCTCCCAAACAAACTGCCTGCACACAAGTCCTTATCTCAGGGGAAAGCCACACTCAGGTGGCTCAGGGTAACTCTCTTGCCTTCACTCCTGCTCTTTACTCTGTTCCAGACCCTTCCTCAGAACGCCTCCTAAAGGAGGGTATGGGAAGGAAAACGCCAAAGAAAATGCTGCCTGCTGAGTTAAGGGGACTCTCAGGGCCTTCAGATCGGGCATGCCAAGGGGCCATGCACACATCCTCAGCTACCTGTGAATGGGCAAGGTGCTATCAGCTGGCTTGTCATCCAGACACCAGGGCCAGCCTTCATCTGTGACAGCCTCCACTGTTCCCCACGCCCATGGAGCTATTCCTGGTGGGGAGAAGAAAGGGACATTCTTCGCTCTCTGTGTGGAATACGAAAGGGAGGTTGTATCCAGGTGCTCTGTAGAGCCCAGGCAGCCAGGTCTCCCTCCTCGCTGGCCACCAGCCCCTCAGTGCTGCTCACCATTTCTGTATCTTCGTTCATGCGGAGCCCCTGATGGCGATTCTCCCTTGGCATCTCTAGCACGTACCTTTCAAGACCAGGTATAAACCTGTAGCATCCAGGAAGCCCTCCTGACTGTCACAGCTCACACTGACCTCAATCTTTCCATTCACTGTCTGTGCCACTTTGTACTTACTTGCTGTGGCTTGTGTGTTACTCTGTTGCCTCCTAGCTGGACCCAGGGCTTGGGGGTGGTCCCAAGGGGGTGGGGCCTGAGCACAGTGGTGAAAGCTGCACAGGGAACACGAGGGGGGGGGTGCTCAGAGCCTGCTTGTGAGGCAATGGACCATAGTTAGATTGCTTCTTACTTGGGGCTTCCCAGAAGTAGAACCTGAGATGCAGGTTCTTCTGAAAGTGATTTATTAAGATATCATCTCAGGGGAGACATGTAAGGAAGTGGTGTTGTCGGGGCAGGGAAGGGAGGAAGTCGAGCAAGGGCGTGATTTCAGGCAGTCACATGGAAGGTGGCTTCAGTCTGATGCTGCAGGGGAACTCTGGCATGTAAGTTACATCTCGGAATTGACCCAGTCTGAGGCAAGGGAGCTGGACTTACTTCTTCACTAGACAGTGATTGGTTAAAGGCTGCCTCGATATGGGGTGCATAGAGTCCCAGACACTTCCATCTCTCCACCTACAGGCGAGGCACTCCCAGCACCCCCAAAAAAGTCCTCCAACCATAACATTCAGATACTGAACACTCAGGGCAAAAGCCAAGGGAGCTTACAGTAGGTATCCCCTCTAGCTACTTGGGCACAGCAAACCCGTCTCCTTGCTCGGCACAAGTGGTTACGCATAGACACAAGTGTCTGAAACTGTTCCCAATTCCCAGCTTAAATTCTGACCCACCTTGCTCATGGCTTTGTGATCTGTGCCTGTTGTTTTCTTCTCTGACCCTGTGACTTCTTTACCCTCAATGGCCTATCCACTCTCCAGATCTGGTGAGACCACTGCCTCTCGGACCCAGACCTCTGACTTACCTCCTTGAAGATAAACACACTTCCCCCTCTCAAGATGCTGCTTATACATCCTTGGGAAAACTGCCCACACTGCATCCCATCCCAGGACCTGGTGAGCAACATGCCTGACGACACTGCCGTCTCTCAACTCTCCCCATGCCCTGAGCAACCAGGCTTTTCAGAGCAGGCAAACACAACTCTTTCTGCCTTTCTGTTCTGCTAATACTATCTGAAGATGCTGGCCCATAGTTGGCAGTTTTATAAAGGAACTCCTAACAGGACCACTTTATACAAATAATTAATATCAAGATTAGCTGAATAGATAGGGTTGGGGTGGCCTCCAACAGATTTGGGGAGCTGGTCCAGCCTCCCCCACCAGCAGCAGGAATCTGATGTCTAAATTTTCTCAGTCAAAGTCCTTCTCAAGTTCTTATACCAGGAAAAGCAATGCCAGAGCCCTCTGTCACTGTCCTACTTCTTCATCTAGGAAGCAGAGTCTTGTGTGAACCCATGTGACCTTTCCTCAGTAGATATAAGGTTCATTCTCACCCCTTCACAAGGGGTACATGGGAGGTACCAAAGGCCCAGGGCAAGCCCTGTGTGTTAAGCTCAATGTCACCATGCCAAGTGTCCCAGGATTACGTCTTGGAGGTTACAGTGCAGCAGGCAGGCTCTTCCTGGCTCTTGCCCTGGAGCTGGGAGGAGGCTGAGCTATGACCTTTGCTCAACCATGTCACTTAAGGATGCTGGTGGCCTCGTTCCTCTGGCACCGTGAGTTCAACCACCAAACATCCCCTGAGGTTTTGTGAGCAGCTCCAGTCCCATCTCCTTTTTTTTTTTTTTTTTTTTGAGACAGAGTCTCACTCTGTTGCCCAGGCTAGAGTGAGTGCCGTGGCGTCAGCCTAGCTCACAGCAACCTCAAACTCCTGAGCTCAAGGGATCCTCCTGTCTCAGCCTCCCAAGTAGCTGGGACTACAGGCATGCACCACCATGCCCGGCTAATTTTTTTTTTTCTATATATATTTTTAGCTGTCCATATAATTTCTTTCTATTTTTAGTAGAGATGGGGTCTCGCTCTTGCTCAGGCTGGTCTCGAACTCCTGAGCTCAAATGATCCGCCCACCTTGGCCTCCCAGAGTGCTAGGATTACAGGCGTGAGCCACCGCGCCCGGCCCAGTCTCCTTTTGAAATTAAGCCAGACCCCCTGAAAGTCACAGTGGGTGAAGATACCCTTCTTAGCATGAACTGATATGAACTTATCAACTACCAAATGCCTTCCTGTGACTAAACACTTAGGATTCAACTTTTTGAAGGACTTTCCAGTGCTCTGAAATCTGTCACAGTGAGTCAACCGAGTGGGCGAGCTACCCTGAGGGACTGTTTCTGTGGGCTTTCTGAGGAGGCCCTTGCTGGGGTTGTGGATAGGACAATCAAGAGCTAGCATCCATTAGGCACCAACGTTATACTAGGCCCTGGAGTTCTCACACAGTAGCTCATGGAATCACACAATTGCTTGTAGAGATTTCTTTCCTCCCCACCTTATTATTATTATGCCTATTTATAGGTGCTATAAAAGAACTGTGAATTTTAGAGTCATACCAAGACAGGGAACTGGCAGGCCTTGCTTGATAAGGAGTCATAAGGCCCGAACCAAGGACTCTGATAAAACAGAAGGTGGTGGAGAAGCTGGCCAAACCCACTTAGAACCAAGATGGCCATGAAAAACCACGTCAGGTTATCCTCATTGCTCATTACACGCTATTTATAATACATTACTGTACTAAAAGAAACTCCCACCAGTGCTGGGACAGTTTACAAATGCCACGGCAACTCCTGTAAGTTACCCTATATGGTTTTAAAAACTGGTTCCTTCAGTTCCAGGAATTCCCCACCTTTTTCCCAGAAATCTTATGAATAATCCTCCCTCTGTTTAACATAAAATTAAATAGAAGGTATAAAATAAGACCTCAGAAACTCACAAAGGGCTACTTTTTGTTTCCCTGAGAGATAGCCACTGCTCTACCTGTGGGGCAGCCTTCCTTCTGTTTCATTGATACTTCAATAAACTTGTTTTTGCTTTATTCTGTCGGCTGGCTCTTGAATTCTTTCCTGCACAAAGCCAACAACCCACTCGACCTCCAGGCCAGACCCCAGTGTTCGGGTTCACTTTCCTGTATCAATATTGAAGCCACATAGACCCGTAAAGTTTCAGTTTTCTCATCTATAACATGTTGTGAGGATTAATGGAATCTAACATGAAAAAAGTATCTTGCAGCCTGGTGGATAACCAATATTTTTAAGAAGAAGAGGGGAATGAGTATATTTTCCAACCTGCAGGAATTTTAAGATGGTGTATTTTATTTCCAAGACAAAGTCATTCTTTAAGGAAGTTTGCCCTCAAAATGTGGAAAAGATGCTTCCCTCATCTTGGGTGCTTATTTGTCTTCATCTGAATGTATCACAAATGACCATGCAGTGAGGGAGTCAAGGAGGACGTGGGGGTGGGTGTCTGAAACCCAAACGAACTGAGTCACTGTGTGCAAGAGCCACTTCCTTCACGGTTTTCACGATTGAGCCAAGACTGAAAGGAACATTGCCAATCACGACCTTCCTTAAACATTTTATGATTTTCTCATCTGGTACTCAACAGATGAAAAGTGAAATACTGAATATTAAAGTTTAAATACTCATTCTAATTATTATGACCTTACTGATTGGCTCTTGTATTCTAGACATGCCCTTTCCCATAAAGAATCTATTTCTCTTCACACTTACCCTGTGAGGTGCTAATTGTTGACCTTATTCATAGCCTACACATGCTGCCTACATTGTTACTCTGTGTCTCCTACCAGAGAGGAAGAAACTGTGGCCAGTAACACCAGGTACCTTGCCCAAGGTCACTCAGCTAGTCTTGGAGGAGCTGGGATGTGGACCTTGATCTAACTTGTTCAAAAACTGCTTATGATTTCTTCCCCCTGTCCTTCCATGGCCTTCTAGGAATCTAGGCATGAGCAAAATAAAAACAGGAAGGCTGTCAATGATCCAGCTTCTGCTTTGCACTTCCCTCCCACCTCCCCGACACATACAGCCTGATTCTAAAATGGTAGAAAGTAAATGGCATTCACTTTGAGAGACAGCCTTGGCAGCTGCAATAAACACTGCCATTATCACATCTAATGAGAAAGAATAAGGAAAGAAGGTTGAGAATTCAGAACTGTTTCTGTTTATTCTTCTATTCTAGAAACTA
The DNA here is from genome assembly GCF_041146395.1 of Eulemur rufifrons. NCBI lineage: Eukaryota > Metazoa > Chordata > Mammalia > Primates > Lemuridae > Eulemur > Eulemur rufifrons. Next base: position 116,457,403 of record NC_090989.1, read on the forward strand.
AGTATTCCTTGGTTTAAGTAAACATATTTAACCTCAGTTGAGGCCTGTGCATTTGGATATCTGCATTATACAAGCACACTTAGTTTAACTTTCACTGCCTTCGAAAACTAGTCAGGCCCAGCAGGCAGCTTCATGTGCTAATGAACAAGTACAGTCTTTTGCTATGGTCTGAATGTTTATGTCCCTTTAAAATTCATATGTTGAAGCCTAATCACCAAAGTGATGCTATTAGGAGGTGGGGCCTTTGGCAGGTGATTAGGTCATGAGCGTGGAACCCTCATGAATGGGATTAGTGCCCTTCTAAAAGAGGTCTGATGGAGCTCCCTCTTCCCTTTTCATCTTCCACCACATGAGGCACATAGTAGGTGTCACGTATGAGAAACTGGTCCTCACCAGACACTGAAGCTGCAGGTGCCTTGATCTTAGACTTCCTGGCCTCCAGAATTGTGAGAAATAAATTTCTGTTGTTTATAAATTACCTAGTCTGAGTTATTTTGTTATAACAGCCCAAACAGACTAAGATACCTTTTAATGACATAAATAATTAGCCTGGAGGGGAGGTATGTAAACAGAAGTGCACCAAATAACCTGCTCCTTGACCTTTCCTGCTTGGACATTAGCTGGCATTTGGGCTGCAGCCCTCTCCTGTGTCTGGGACCCTGGTGAGCAGAGGTGACCTCCAAGAGATTCGGGGATTAAATAATCACAGAATGCAATGGTGCTCTAAATCCATTCGACTGGGGGCAATGATGCACTGAGCCATCAGCTGTTTGGTGAGCCAGTGCAAAGTGATTACGCCACTCCCTGGGAGGGAAATCACCCAGAGATGCTGCTAAAGAATTATCTGGCATGCCTACATTAGGGAGTAATCCCTCTTAAATTATTACTCTGTTGCAAGACTATTAGATGATGCTAAATTGTGTCCATGCTAGGATGAGAGGCCCAATGCACACATCTTCCCAGGTCTGGTAGGGATGTGTGATGATGGGGAGGGGTCTGCAAGACTTCCCTTGGGGCCCTGGACCACTCTCAACTGCAGATGCCAGAATTCTGCTATCAGCAGCCAGGTGATAATGCATGTGTTTTTAAGTAAAAGTAAAGCTTCAACCATTCTGTGGGTGGTAATGAAATCATCCAGAAATGCTGAGTGTCCCTGTGGCACCTGCCACCTCTTGGACTAGAGTTTCCAATTATAGATCCACAGACCCACAAGGTGGGCATATCACCATCCTAGTGTCCCCAGCCCCCATCCTCTTATACACACACAACTGGGCCTCATGTGGAGGATTCATGTTTTCACTGGTCCAAAGTGTGATTCATCTGGGTGGCAAATACTGGAGTTGACAGTGGGTCACACATGGTCTTCTATTCTCAGCCTGTTTCAGGCTTATAAATTCTTCCCTCCTGACCAGACTGTAGGCACCTCCCAACCGGAGACTTTGTCTAATTTTCATCACAAATGTGGCTGACAAAGTGGTTGATAAAGCCTCCCCTCCCACAGATATGCCCAGGCAACTGGACCCAGGGAAGAACGGGGTGGAGCCGGGGTCTGGGGCCAGGTGCATGTGGGTGTGAATCCAGCTCTGGCCTGGGCTCTCACACATCCCTTGACTTCCCTGAGTGTCCATGTTCTCACCTCTGTTGGGAGGTTCTGAGTATCGCAGGTGAGTGAACAACATACTTAGTGGACACATCGTTAGTCCCCAATAAATGGCAGCCATCCCATCCTCATAAGGGCATTTGTTCAGTTCCAGTTTGTACTCTTTTCTAATTTTCTTGGCATGTTATTCCATGAAAATGGGCCTAATAAATGTGCACCTCGTATATTGGCTTTGAGGCTCACTCCTGTCTATAAAAACAGGGGCCCACCAAATAGTTGCTCAAGAAACTGGCTGTACTTTCTCTCTCTTGCTTTCTTTCTGTCTCTACCATGTCACACCTCATCAAATCCTCACAAAACCTCTCTGAGATATGTATAGTTATGATTGTCATTTTACATAAATGAGAAAACCGAGACTCAAATAGGTTAAGTAACTTTGTTGGGATCACACAGCTAGTGAGTGACAGAGCTGGGATTTGAACCTAGGAGTAAGCTCTCTCCCAACCCTTCTTCCAACTCCTCTGGGGCCAGAAGCAGGCTGGGCATGCAGGGGGGGAGCTGCATTTCACACAGTCCTAATTTTCTACAATGCTCGGTGTGGTCCCTCTTGGCTCAAGAATTGAGGCTGTACACACAGAATTTAACTCAACAATAAGATAAGCTTTTCCTTCCAGAAGGGGCCACTGTTTAATCACCTCCGGGTCTGCGGATGCACCACAGGCTTGGGACAGTCTGCCCCACATCAGTGCTGACCGCTGGATTTCCGTTAATTAATACTAAGTTTAATCTTCTTTGATTACAAGCATTGATTGTCACTGATCTCTCAGCCATCCCTGCCAGTGGGTATGTATCTGAGTTCCAAAACACTCAGGCACCATCGTGCCAGGAGAAAGGTGAAATGAAACATTAAGCTGGGTTTACGGTCAATTTAATTAATGCAAATGTTCAACTCGGTTCATTTGGCCCAATAACGCTTTCCAATAAAGCTATTGGGGACAAACACTTCCTAACTGTTTATTTTCTATGTCCTCTTAAAAAAATCCTTTCCGTAAGAAACTAAGCAAGGTATATCCCAAAGGACACTATTAGGTCCTAACTTGTCTCCATGGAAAACCTGCCTCTTGCCCAAAATCCTGAAAACAAGGTGTGGGATCTCTCAGCAAAGAAGAAGTAAGCCTGTAAATTGGCAGAGTTGAGGGTGAAAGGGAGGTGTGAGTGTGAGTATGAGTCTGTGTGTGTGTGTGTGAGAGAGACAGAGAGAGACAGAGAAAGAGAGAAGGAAGAAAAGAGGCACTATGGAATGTTTACCCACTAGCAGATTTATTAAAGACTTTCCTGGTCAATTAATCAATAGACAAATCTCTATTGAATAACATAGTTAATAATGTGTAGAGCCTTCCAGGGCCCAGAGCAGCACCACATACATTATCTCACTTGATTGCTGCTCATAGAAATCAAGGTAGGGGTACACTACGGTTTCCACCCTACACATATAGGAAATGAGATTCTGAGAGGTCAAATGGGTTGCATAAGGTTACACAGCACCAAAGCCAGGACATGGACTATGTGCTTCTAGCCCACTGCCACTGGGGTACCGTGTGCAGTTGTGCAGGTGGCACCCTCACAAGGGCACCTGGGCACTCCCATGGCTCACTGGTATCTAGTAAATACCATGGCTGGATACTGAGTCAGCCAGGAGACTGCGGCCTCTCTTTCTAATTTCCTGATTCCCAATGACACCTCTGTTCACCCAGCCATATGCCTGTGGGTGGTGTCTGCCCAGGGGAGGTGCCATCCTCTAACGTGCTCCAAAGTGCTACACACAGGCTTGCAGCACTCATCCTGCCTGTCCACCCCCGTGCCCATCAGATCTACCATACCACCCATAATGCTATAAAGTGCGCATGTTTCTCCATAGGCAAGCTCCTGTTTAAGATCTTCTTGAACTTCCTGAGAGGAACAGCTGAGCTTTAGTCATCTCTGTGTCCCCAGAGCCTGACAGGGGATCTGCAATTTTGAGTGCATGACTGGCAAAAGGGCTGAGTGGATGAGTGCATGCATGCACATCCAGTGCGCTTTTCTCTACACATTCCTGGCCCAGCCCCCGCTGGGTGATTCTCCTTCCTCTGAAGGCCCAGAGCCCTCCCCAGTCCCTCCGTACTGGGTCTCAGAGTCATCTGTGCACTTAAGAGACTACTCTCGTACTAGACAGTAAGCTATGTGAGGGCAGCCACTGGGTCGCGCCAATGAGCCTTTTTACCACCAAGCACAGAGCTTGGCATTAAATGTCATTTCCCTCCCCTTTTTCTCTGCCTCCAATTCATTCTCCATTTTTATGTAGCTGTTTCTTAAGGACAAATGATAAGCTTATGTGACAGGAGCTAATGGATGTCAGTGTGGGTATAATTTCATTTCACGGAATCAGAGTCCAAGAATAGCTACACCTTCTAGGAATGCAATCTTCTAGGGTATTCTCCTGAGGCCTTTCTGCTCATGGTTCTATTTTTCCTATGCTGGAGTGTGTGAGACATACCACAGTTCTCACACCACTAAAACTCAGTGCAAGTGTGAAGATGAGGTATTAAAAAGATGGCAAAGCCCTTTCTCAGGCCAACCAAACCAGAAATCACTGAGGTTTTCTCCTGGTACTTTGCAAGATTTTCCTGTCTCCTGGCCTTGGGCACAGCAAAACTTCTGGACTTGTGCCTGAAAGAGGCAACCAAGTGGTTTTAAGTGGCTTCCCCCCTGAGAAGGTAGGTATATCCCCATTTGGGAAAGGATGTATGTGTTCACCCATCTTCAGCTTCTTTCAGTAATTGCTATTGCCTGAATCTCTCTCTGCTATGGTGAGGCTCGGATTTTCTCCCTGACATGCACTGTTCCTTCAATACCCACAGACTTTCATCTTGCCCTGAGACCCAGAGATTTTCAGCAGACCAAGGCATTGGAATCTGTGCCTGAGACTGTGAGACCAGGACAGAGGCAGTCTATAGCAGAGACAACCTACAGAGCAGCATTACAGAGCTCGGCTTGCTCCAACATCTCATTAGTCTGTATTTGCTCCTTAAGCTAAATTCTCCTCATTCTCCTTCTCAAGGAAAAATGTGAGGCTTCACATGGGGATAGATGCTCACAAAAGTCTTGGTGGATTGAGAGGAGAGATCAGCATGGTGTAACAGATGGAAGATACATACTCTCCCCCAACCACATGCTCAACTGGATGGGCTGGTAGGAACATAGTCTATTCTTCATTCACCTTGGGATTCCCAAGTAGGTCTGGCTTCCAAATCTTGCAGCTTTAATGCAGGAATGAAAAGTACAGGTCTCACTTGTCCCGATTCTCTTCACCTGCATTCATGGCAGACGTTGCTAATTGACTGTGATACTGTTCCCTACTGAGCCGGTTTCAGCCTCAGTATTCTTTCCAACACAAAGTTCCAGATGATGACCGACAATCAGAGCTGGCACATAAAACGCCACAGCTCTCTTCGTGCTTGCCACATAGCTAAAGACAAATCACTGGGTAATACTCAAAGCCAGGTAGGACAATCAGTGCATCTGTGGATCAGGTTTCTGTTTAAACTCCTGTGAAGAATGATCACCTGTTAGACTAATCAAGAGCCTATGTTGTGACCATTAGTCCAACACTAATTTGTCTGAGCTTTAACTCTTGACGTAAACAAGATGGTTGAAACTAAAACATACCAGGGAAAATCCAGGCACGTTTTCATTTATTCAGTCTCAACTCAAGGCAGAACAACCTACTTAAAACTAATGATGAGCTTTAGGAATAGATTTGTATACAGAATACCAACCATGCATCCTTGAACTGCTCTCTAGTAGCTGAGAATTGGAAATATCCTTTAGGCATGCAATCATGTGGCTGAGAAGCAAGGCATTCCTTAAACTTAAAGTTGGAAGATCCTATTTTAATTTTATTAAGAACATCAGTTCTACTCTCTTCTCATGAATTCAACACTTTCAAGTTTGCTTTTGTCGTTTTGAATCTCACTGTTGCTGTCGCATTTCTAATGTTGTTTTACTTTATTTCATTTTTTGCCCGTTTATTAATTTTTTTTAATTGGTTTCATCTGCCTATACAGAACTTAGGAGCTTTCACCCAGGGAACAGCATCTTCTCTGCATTCCCTCCAGCCATCAGGTGATCCGAGCACGATGGGTGGTGAGCCAACACTGAGTGTGGAGAGAGACTAGACATGGGATACGGATTAGGCCACCCTCAGCGATCTAGTACCACTGTTCCAGGTGTTGAGCTATGGAGAGCTGTCAGGTACAGTACAGGAAGATTTGTTAGGAGCACCCATGAATCACAATGGATCTGTCCATAGCAGGCTGAGCTGAAGCAATGTGGTCCTGATGTCTGCACCACCTATGACTACCTAGCAAGGGGCCCAAGAACCCTAGAGCCTCGTTTTCCCAGTGTGGGAATGCTTTCTGAATTTATCAGCTCAGCTCACAAGAGGGAGACTCAGACAGACACAAATGCCTCTGTCTGCCTAATTTTTCTTGGCTTCTAGTTCTGAATATCTCTTTGATATATAATATTCTTGCTGACTTACAAACTTCCCTCTTTAGGAGTTCTGTGTGGGAGTGGGAAGAATGATGAAAATCTGGCCCTTACCTAAGAAAACTCAAAGCACTGATGTTTTATTTTTCTTCCACATAAACCTGGCTTTTATTTCATATCAGCAGCAGGAGAATCACTCTTAAAAGCCAATGCTGATGGAAAGTGCATTCAAACTGCATTTAATCACACTCAGTGGGGATAGCCCAGCCAGAGTGATTGCCTTGCTTATTTATTTATTTTTGACAAAAGCTTGTTTTCTTGAAGGCTGGGCTCACGAGGCCCCACCAGTAGCCCACGCACAGCTGTGGTTTGGAGCTCTGATCCCTCTGAGCATGGGTAGTCCTCGGAGTCTCTGCGCCCACTTTTCTCTGCTGAGAAGTTGTTAGTTCATGCCTTCTCTCTCCCACTAGTGTTGAAGCATCTGGAGGTGCAATTGGCCTTGGGGCTCTTCCTTTGGACTTTCTCTGTCCCTGTGTGCACCACCAGCAGAGAGCACCTGCAGCCTGGATTGTCCCTGGCTGTTTCTCCATCTCTCTCTCCAGCCAGAGAGGACAGTTCAGATGCATGGTTGAGGGCCTAGGAGTTTGTAGCTCCACCGTTTGGGTCCAATTCCTTCCTCTTTGATATACTGAGTGAATTCAGGTCAGTTTTCTAACCTCAGTGACTTTCTCTAAAAAAATCACAGTAGTAATAGTACCTCCACCTCAGATCATAATGCAGATTAAATGGACTAAAATATGCAATGCACTTCAACAGTAGCCAGCACACATTCAACATTTTATGTGTTGGGAGTTGGGAGAGAAGGTAGGGATAAAAGACTATGAGCTCCCTGAGGGCAGGAGCCTATCTAAATCACTTCTGTAATCCCAGTTTTTCCTCTGCACAGAGAAAGCTCTCCATAAGTGTGTAGGAAGCATGCCTGTGCTCTGAGATCTCCCCCACTGGCCTAGTTCTCAATCAATAGTCACTGTTCAATGAGAATCATCATTTTTTCAGCTGTCCTAAAAACAACAGAGTGATTCTCATGCTCCTCTTTCTGTTCCACGCTCCTGGGTTGCTTACGAAAGAGGCTGGAGGTTACCTCTTGCTGACAGGTCAATGGAAGACAACGTGAGGGAATCATCCTCAAAGGGAATTATCATCAACCACAGTCAATTCTCATTATTTGCAGCAGTTATGATCTATAAAGTCGCTGCAAATGCTGAGTTAGCAAATACTGAACCCTTGCTCCTAGGGGAAATATGGGGTTAAGTGTCTCTGGTTACAACATTTTTGTCAAATGATCATTACACTGCTGTGTTTTGTGTGTTTTATGTCACTGCTGTGTTTTGTGTGTTTCTGTTTAAAGACACTTTATTTAATATAAATTGTTGATTCATTAACATTGAACTCTCAGCAACAGCACTATCACTGATGCCTGAATGAAGCTTGTCTGACACATGCTTTTCTCTATAAGGCAAAGCCTTCTTGTGCTTAGAAACACTACACAGTATTTCAGTACTGTGCTTGGGGGTCTATTTTAAAAAGCAAAACCATCAAAAAAAGCATAAAAGCAAAGAAAAAAAAAAGAAACAGTAAATAGACCATAAAAAGGACACTTGTTTACAGTCTGAGAGCTGAAACAAGAAGGCAGAGCATCTCTTTGTTTGACCTCAGCTGGGAGCACGCACATCGGGCAACTCAGGCTTTGCACCACCGTACACATATCCAGGAATGACTGTGAAAGAACTACAGGTATTGATATTGGGATCACAGATAATTTTTAGCAAGTAGGCAAATACAAATACAGAATCTTCAAAAAATGAAGATCACTCTATATGATTAGGCAATAAGGAGGGAAAATATTAAGTATGGCATTTGTAACAAATGCCGGTAGGACTACAGCTGCAAATGCTTATAGACTATCAGAGTTTGAATTTAAACTTTTTTTCAGGGATCTTTCTCCTTCCTGGAATTATCAAAGAGTGGTTAATATGAATATTTTGTTGTTTTAATATGAAGCCTATTTTATAGAAACAGAATGTTTAGAATTGAGCCAGTTGTTCTAAGCCACTAGACTCAGATGATTTTTGTTTCCTTGCAGCCAAAGGAGAAAACGGGAAGAGATGTAAGATTTTTTTTTTTTTTTTTTTTAGTATCTACTCTGTAGTACAAGTAATAATTGGCATTGTGTATCCATCTCATTAAATTTGATTACTTGGGAATTAGGCTCCCTGGTTTTATTTAACAGATGAAGCTACAGGGGCTCAATTTCCCAAGGTCTAGAGTTCCCCTTTAGGGCCATATGCCCCCACAATTGCCTGAGTGAGCAACCGCTGAACCCCATGGCGGTGACCGCCCCTTCCACATCTTCCTGTGCCCATCAGGACAATTCCACCTTCCACACAGCCCTTATCACTCCAGCCCCAGCTTCTCACGTCACCCCTTATCACCTACACTAATCCCCACATGTAGGCTTCACACATTTCCTAAGCTGAACCAAGTTCCCATTCTCCCAGATCTTCCCACTGCTGCCTCTGCACCTCAGGGTTTGTCAGCACTGACTCTTCCATATTCTCCACTTCTCCGAATGGTTCCTTCCTATTCTTTCTCTGACGATGCCAGGCTATCCTCTGAGGACATCAGTTCTCTTGCAGTCTTCTCACTGTTTCTGTCAAATACCTCAGGAACACTCCAAACCATTTGTTCTCCTTCCCTCTTCAAAAATCCTGGCTCGTTTCATGGTCATCCCACAGGACTGTGTAACGCACAGTCTTCCTTGCAGTTGTCATCTACTGCCCTAGTGATCCTTCTCATTCCCTGCAGAGCTCAGCTTCTGGCTCACCAGTTTTCTTGCCACACTTCTTACCATTCCCATTCTTAGTGATCCCAACATCCTTCTGGAGAACCCACCCTATATCCTGGCCTCTTCCTTCTGCACCAAAAACCTTTACTCATCAAATCCCAGCCACCTGCTCCCATGGTCATACCAAAGATCCCATTTCCCTGACAACTGCACTATCTTCGTAAGCAGACACAAGTCAATCTTCTCTCTCCACACTATCTCCTGTGCTTCCACTTCACTTCCTTTAGTAAAGCAACTCCCACCCATCTATGGACCCCAAGAAAGGTTCAATTCATTCGTCTTGCCACTTTTTCATTCTCCATCACCAATATTATTTCTTCACATCCACTTTCAACCAGTTAGATTGCATAATTCACCATTAAAATAATTTCATCTCCAACACCTTTAACGTTCTTACACATACCCCCCCCCCGTTTCATCCCAGGCAAACACCACCTGTGGGTAAGCCCTCTCTTCCTCCATGCCTGCACCTTAGGAGAGGAGTGTGCTGGGGACGCCACCACTACACTGGCTGGCGTTCTGTGTGTGCAGTGACATGTCTTTATTCCTCTCAAAGGCCACTCACACACTGAGCCTGATCACTGTCTGCCTTCACTCCAGCAATCAGCCATGCTTGCTTACACATTACACTTTTTTTTTTTCATACTCTACTGGATCATTTCCAGCAACAAACAAACATACTTATAAACATAGTATATAGGAGCACAAAAGCCTGGCAAGTTTTTACTACGATCTCTATTTTCTAAATGAAGAAACTGAGCTTCCGGGAAGTTAAGAAACTTACTAGGTCACACAGCTGGTTGGGCAGAACAGGGTGACTCTGAAATCTGTAGCTTTCATAGCATCATGCTAATTAGGCTGGCTATATGATTGACCTTGGAATAACTCTCAATATCAATGATAACTGATAGACCAAGTACCAAAAACATTTTGCTAGCTAAAATAAACCATAAAGGATACATGGAACTGGACATTAAGTGAATGAATGGTGGACTGTGGGAAACCACATTTCTTACTGTTGGAGTGAGAGTTTATAGATAAGCAAGAAGAGGAGGCTAGAACGATGCAGGTGCTAGTGCATCACTGAAGTCATTAGTGTGAACTCATGTTTAGGTTATTATAGATACAGACAGTTACACACACAATATAGACATGTGTATAATGGGTTAGTATACATGATGTACATTTCTTGCTCTGTCATTTGACTGAGAATAAAAGCAATAATTCCCTAGAAGCAACAAGTACCTTTAGCACTCATATCTCGGTTTCTAATACCGGTCTCCAGTGAAAAGAATCAGGGCTCCTTGGAGAAACAGCTTATTCTATACTTGGGTAGGAAATATCCCAGATGATCCTGGAGTATCTTGTGAGGCCAGAAAGTAAAGAAACGCTCAAGAAAACTCAAAACTCAAAAACCAAAAAACACAGTGATGGGGGTACGTCAAAGGGAAATAGTACCCAGATAAAAGTGTCCCTGATGGCCAAAGTTGTAACAATCTAAGAACAAAATAAATAAAGGAGTATTGAATTAAAACTCAAAGTATTAAATAAATATCCATGAGTCAATACTGATAAAATATAAATGATTAAATAAACAAATGGAGAAGAACAGAACAAATCTCCTGTGCAGAAACATTACAAACAATTTATATAAATCTTCTCTCAAGGAGGTGAAGCATAACTTCCCATGACGTAAGTGTGGGATATGCATTATGATTTATTTCTAAAAAGTACAGTAAGAAATGGGGGAAAATGAGTAGGTTGGTAGCCCAGGCACCCAAGAAACACTTTCTGAACCAGATGATCAAGTTTAACATGAACACTAATGTTATACTGAAATTATATATCCTTTATTTGACATTCTGAAAAATGGAAGTTTACCACTGTGTTCTTTCTCTCAATAACCCATATGCCAGGTCTTACCATGAGAAAAGTTATCAGACAAATTCCAATAGGGGATATCGTACAAAACTATGTACCAGTACTTCTCAAATCTATCAGGTCATTGAAACAAGGACAATTTGAGGCATTGCCCTAGCCAAGAAAAGCCTAAAGAGACATGGCAACTATATGTAATATGGTTTCCTAAATGAGATCTTGGAACAGAGAGAGACATTAGGTAAAAATTCAAAAAATTTACATAAACTATGGGCTTTAGTTGGTAATAGTGTATCATCATTAGTTTATTAATTGTAGCAAATGTATCATACTAACGTAAGTTATTAACAATAGGAAAAACTAGATGTGGGGTAGGGAAACTGTACTACCGTCTCAATTTTTTTGTAATGCAGAAACTGTTCTAAAACTAAAGTCAACCAGAATAAATCAATGTAATTTACCATATTAACAGACTAAAAAATAAAATCCATACAATTACATAAATAAGATGTAGAAAAATAATTTGACATAATCCAATAGCATCCCTTATAAAAGTTCTGAGGAAAGTAGAAATAGAAGAGAATTTACCAACCTGATGAAGAGCATCCAGCAAAAATCTATTTCCTAAGACTAAAGGATTTTTCTTAAGATGAGGAATAAGGTGAGGATGTCTGCCCTCACCAAATCTGTTCAACTCTGTTCCCAAGGTTCTAGCTAGTTCAATAAGGCAAGAAAATAAATAAAAGACATCTAGATTAAAACAAAATACACGAATCTATCTTTATTCATAGACCACCTGATCATGGTATAGAAAATCCCAAAGAATTTATAAATATGCTACTAGAACTAATAAATGCACCTATCTCTTATTAAAAAAAGATTAATATACAGAAACTAATTGTGTTTCTATAATATATATTGGCAATAGACAGACAATTGGAAATTGAAATAAAAAATATAATACTGTTTATAATAGCATACAAGCTATGAAATAGTTAGGGATAAATTTGTCAAATTGTGTACAAGTACATTGGGACACTGTAAACTACCAAATACTGCCAAAAGAAACTAAAAACAATCTAAATAAATGGAGAGATATATTGTATTCATTGATAGGAATAATCAGTATTGTTGAGATGACCATTTTCTCTAAATTAATTTACCTATTCAACACAATTCCAATAAATGGTTTCATTTTATTTCATGCTTTCATTTTATTTTTAGAGAAATTGACAAATTAATTCTAAAATTTGTATCAAAAGGAAATGGGCCTAAATAATCAAAATAACTTCAAAAGAGAAGACCAAATTTGGGAGAGTTATACTACCTGATTTCAAGATTTACTATAAAACTGCAACAATCAAGACATTAGTATAAAAATACACGATAGTTTATTTGAACAGAATAGAGTGTTCAGATATAGATGCATGACATTGACAAGAAAACAGAAAACATTTCACAGATTGGAAAAACATATTTGCACAATATGTAACCAACCAAGGATCTATACCTATAATACATGAAAAACTTTTACCTCAAGAACAAAAACAAGAAGCTAATATTAAAATGGGCAGGGTGGGCATGGTAGCTTGCACCTGTAATCTCAGCACTTTGGGAGGCCAAGGCAGGAGGACTGCTTGAGCCCAGGAGTTCAAGACCAGCCTGGGCAACATAGCAAGACCCCATCTCTACAAAACATAAAAAAAAAATAGCCAGGCTTGGTAGCACTTGTAGTCCTAGCTAGTTGGGAGGCTGAGGGGGGATGATCACTTGATCCCAGGAGTTGGATGTTGTAGTGAGCTATGATTAAGCCACAGTACTCCAATCTGGGCAACAGAATGAGATCCCGTCTCAATCAATCAATCAACAAATAAATCAAATGGACAGAAGATTTGCTGAGACACTCACCACAAAAGATGTACAGATAGCAAATAAACACATGGAACATTGCTCAGCATTATTATTTATTGGAGAAATGCAAATTAAAACTAAAAGAAGCTACCAGTATACTGGTATGGGTAAAATTAGAAACACTGACCAACTAGAGCAACTACACTCTCATATACTGCTGATGGGTTTGTAAAATGGCACAACCAGTTTGAGAAAGAGTTTGTGGTAGTTCTTAAAGATGAATCATATAACCTAGCTATTCTATTTCTAGGTATTTATCTCAGAGAAATGAAAGCATATTTTGATGCAAAAACAAGTTCAAAATGTTAATAGCTTTATTTGTAATAGTCCAAATCTGAAAATAACCCAAAATTCATCAACAGGTAAACAAATAAATTCAGATATATCCACACAATGGAATATTCCTTATCAATAAAAAGAAATGAACTAATGTACACTATAACATGGGTGAATCCAAAAATCATTATGCTGAGTAAAAGATGACAAAATACATACTGCCTAACTGCATTTATATAAAATTTTAGAAAATAATCTATAGGGTCAGAAATCAGAGGACTGATTGCCTATGGGGTGGATGGGGTTTGAAAAGGTGGGAGGAAAGCCTTGCAAAGAGGCAGGAGGAAACTCTTGGGGATATGGATGTGTTATTTTGATTATGGTGATAGTTTCATGGACTATATACATATATCTAGACTTATCAAATTGTATTCAAATGTGCAGGTTTTTTATGTCAATTCTTATTTTTTAAATTTTTTTATTTTAGCATATTACGAGGGTACAAATGTTTAGGTGACATATATTGCCTTTGCCCCACCTGAATCAGAGCTTCAAGCATGTCCATCCCTCAGATGGTGTGCACTGTGCCCATTAGGTGTGAATATACCCATCCCCTTCTCTCCGCTCTCGCCTGCCCAACACCCGATGAATGTTATTACTATATGCGCACGTAAGTGTTGACTGGTTAATAGCAATTTGATGATGAATACATATGGTGTTTGTTTTTCCATTCTTGTGATACTACACTTAGCAGAATGGGCTCCAGCTCTATCCAGGGTAATACAAGAGGTGCTAGATCACCATTGTTTTTTGTGGCTGAGTAAAGATACATGTATGTCAATTATTCTTGACAAAGATTTCAAGAAAAAAATTAGAAGTGAGTTTTGTCTTTTTAAATATGAATTTGCTTACCTTTTTTGTTTTTTTCTTTCTTATGAATGCATTATAGATGCACATAGCTTCTGGGTACATGTGATAACTTAATAGATTCATGTAACTTGTAAAGATCAAATCAGTGTACTTGGGATAGCCATTGTTGTAAATATTTGTCTTTATGCTAGAATCATTCAAATTCTTCTCTTCTAGCTATTTTGAAATATACAATAGATTATTGTAAACTATAGTCACCCTACTGATCTATCTAACATTAGGTCTTATTTCTTCTGTCAAACTTTATATTTGTACCCATTATTCAATTTCTCTTCATCTCCCCACCCCCCTCTACCCTTCTCAGCCTCTGGTAACCACCAATCTATTCTACCACATGTTCTCACTCCTATGTGGGAGCTAAAAAAGTGGATCTCATGAAAATAGAGATTTTTATCTTTTTAAGGAAAAAAAATATGTGGAAGCTAAGGTAAAATTATAAAAGGGATTGACCCAAATATGTGAGCCCATAGCATGGTGTAGACAACAAACTTGTGAAGTTATTCATTTACTACCAAGGGCATGTCTACGTGTTGTTTATATCTCCTCCACATAAACAGTTATGATGTTACATACGTATCGTGATTTTCACCACTGAGAAAGTAGATATTGTGAACAGGTTTTGAAAATAAAGATAATTGTACAGAAACCCCTTCTTAAGAACTTGTCATCAGAGAGTTTTATAACTTTGGGCAATCATATGGCAAGTGTCAGAATGATGCAAATTTCCAACATATTGTTAAATCCCAAAGAGGTCTTGTACCCCATAGACAATGGTTCAAAGATATTAAGATGGAAGTTTCCACAAAAGACATTAAAGTGTGTGGGGGGGGGGGAGATGAATAAGGATGATGTTATGGAATTTAACTGCAAGTAGAAAATTTATCCCTGCTTCAGCTTTGAACAGAATACATATCACAGCAGCAAATGGGAAATGACAAACTTCTCATCAAAAACTTGATTTCTCATTCTCATTGTGACACATTTACAGCTTTTCCAAGGATTTGACTAAAGAGAGTCAGAAGAAGAAAAGGGAAAAGACAAATGAATTGGAAATGACCTCATCCATTATCTATGGCCACATGGAGGAAATAATGCCTTCCCGAAGCTGGGCCATGGATTAGCTGTCAAATAAAAAACCTATGTATAAATATTTGACCTAAGCACAAAGTATTAAAGTAATTTCAGCTGCATATGTCTATGAGAAAGTCAATGCCCATCTGGAATTAGCAAATTGGTAGATGGAAGTTTCCACAAAGGGCCTCCTTTTCTTAGTCGCAAAGTCTATTTAAATAACTTGACTAACGGGAGCTCAGCACAACAAAGGGAGGCTGAAAAGCTGTGAAGAGAGAATGTGTAAAAAAGAGAAAATTAAAAATGCTGTGAAGGCTTAGGAAAAGTACTCAATCAATAATTAAAGAATAACAAATTAAAACAGAGATGAGATCATTTTGCCACCAAAATGGAGAAAATAAATATATTGTGTATAATAACATCTAGTATTGGCAGGATTTTGTGAAAGGGAGGGCACCTAAGCACTGTTAGTGGGAATGTAAAATGAAAAATCTGAAAAGAATATATTAATATGTGAAGAGCCTTAAAAATGTTTATATTCTCTGACTTAGCTATTTGTCTACTGGGACTTCATCTTAAGGAAAGAATCCAAACTAGAGACTCTTTTGGCACAAAAGTGATCACTGAAATACCATTTTTAATATCAATGTTTGTATCAGCAAAATTTAGAAACTACCTACATGCCCAGCAGCAGAATTAATTAAATTATGACACATCTATATGTCAGAACAGTGTACAGCCATTTAAAAACATATTTTTTTCAAGACTTTTTAAAAATGACACGGAAATTCTTTAATATACAGAAAAATAATTTTTTTACATACAATGTGATCTCATAGCAGACACACACATACACATGCACACAAAACTGAAAAGAAATAGCCTATAATACTAAAAGTATTTACCTCTCCATGCCAGTGAAACTGCTGGTGATTTTAATTTTCTTCTTTATAAAAAAACTGAGCAATAATGAATGTAAGATACAAGAGGATACCATCATGATCTATAGTAAATCCTTTCCATCACTTCTCCAAGTAATGCTTGCCCTCCGAACACAAGACTTTCTTGGTTACACAAGCAGGCTGTGTTACTGCGGATTATGTCTTGTCCCACTGGGTCATGGTTTTCCATTCACCCAAACACTTTTCCTTATTAAATCTCTTTAATCTCCTAAATGATCCCCAGAGATTTTTCCACATGTAGCATGTACCAAAGTCTATTTATGGAGCACACATTTAATTATTGTAGGGACTTTCATTAGTATAAAACATATTTGCTTTAAAAGTTTAAAATTGATCCTCTATACCCTTTTTCAACATTTCTAGTGAACACTGAATTCAATTCCATAAATAAATTTATTCTAAAAATATTGACTAAGTGCCCACTATATGACTTTTTACTCTACACACATTGCTCTCCTATGCATTAAGCTTGTCTTTCCAGCCTGACCTGAGAGAATGAAGTTCAACTTCTAGCATGTAGCTTGGAGTTGGGCATAATCAAACACATGCCCAGTTGTGTACCGGCTTGGAAAGACATCTACTTCTCAAAGCCAAATGTAAATTAAAAACAAAAAAATAAAAAAAACTCAGTACATTATAAACATTGTGGAATGTTCCTGATGATATTTTAGTTAATTATATTTACTTGGCTGTCTTTATGTTGGACTGAATCAAATGGAAGTCTTAATCAGAAATTTTTAACCTGGGCACAGCCCAGCTCAAAAGAGAAGTCCTGTAAGACCTTGAGACACACTCCTTTTCTAGAATGTTAGGTCCAACATATGTTCTTCTGGGATAACAGTAAAGAGGGGGGATGACAGAGACTATAAGTAACCTGAAACTAATTCTGAAATTTGCCAAGGTAAATGACCATTTTTGAGGTCCTCAAAAATGGACCAGGCACAGTGATGGCGGTTTCCCATTTATCTCATTAAATCTGCACAAATAACCCAATAAGGTTGATGGCGACAATACTCATTCTACAAACTTCAGAGAAGTGAAGTATCAGACTTCCATTCATATATTGGAACAATTTGCAATCATTCAAAGACTTATTTTCCTCTGTGGACTAATTCAATCATGAATCAAAACAATGTCCTGTAGGTTGTTTTTAGAGCAACATGGCTCAAAATGTAAAGTCCACCTTCATTAAAAGGGAGGTGGGCATCTGAAAGGAGAGGCTCCAGTCCCCAGGAAAGGAGCGAGGTTAAAGACTGGGGGAGGAGGCTGTGGAGGGTAGTTTTGAGGAAAGTCCTCTCCTGTCTTTAGCTGCCATTCCTAGGATTAACTTTGACCTAGAAATAGCTTTGTCATCTCACACTACCCATGACACTCACATCAGAAAAATGTGGGCAAAGGGAACCTTTGGGGTGGCAGAGATGTGACATGTACACACAGAAACCAATTTGCCAGATTCACGATTTAAGGATATTAACATTCTAAAATGTCCTGGCTTATGTGAATGAAGTCAATAATTTCTGTTCTCAAAGCTTATGCTGGAGTTGAAAGAAGAGTCCCAACCCTGGTTCTGTGTCCAGTTTCTAAGGATCAATAAACACGTGATCAATAAGCCCAGAAAGGTCTATGCCTAAATTTTCTCACTGCAAACTGCAGATAATGGTCTCTGCCCTGACCAGTCACAGGGATGACGTGAAGACTGCATGGGATCTATTCAAAGGTTCATGAACTTGAGATCGTTGAAAATCTCTAAGTTCTTCAACTATTTTTAATCGTAGCCTTTGAAATTTTATGAATGACATGGTTCTGCTTCACACAAAAATGTACAAATGCACATATACAAAACCAGTACACATCATTATTTCAGAGAATTTATGGAATCCCTAAAGCCATGATAAATACTAGATTGAGAGCCAATTTTATAAATTTGTTTTGGGAAACTCTGGAGCCCAACACCAGTCTTCCCCCTTACATGTGATGAAAAAAGACCTAAACCCTTTGGTGGGTCCCTGTCTCTTGAGACCCTGAACTTTCTATCTTCTTGTAATTAAAAGAATTCAACTCAGGTCTGTCCCAGAGCAAGGAGCCAGGCCTGATTTTGGCAGATAAGGAAACAGCCCCTCTACGTCACCTTTCTGCTGTGTTTTCTATCGGCACACCCTTCCGTGTCAGGAAAGGCTGGAATGCTGACATGTCAGGGGGCCCCTGTTTGCACTCTCCCTGCCTGCACTGTGCTGTTTTGGATTTTTAAAGTGAATTATAAAAGAGCAATTATACAAATTTGATTATGCAACATCATAAACATATGTAGCTGCTGCCAATACTAATTAAGGAATATCAGACTCCCCCAGAGCCACATGCACAATGCACAGAGTTCAGAGGGGCAGCCAACAGGTTTCTTTGGGATAGAGACAGCTGTGGTCCACCTGTGGTCCACCCTGTAAGCCATGGAAGAACCAGGCAGTGAGCACAGCAGGGTCCACGTGCTAACCCTGACTAGCCTGCACCTTACTCCTCCTCCTGCCTGTGACCCCTATTAGCTGACTCAGTCTTTGCAATGAAACCTTGACCTAGAATCTGTGCACTGCTCTCCATTGCTCTGCCTTGACCGTAGGCAGGGCTCCCACTGTCTGTCGCCTTGTGTCCCCGGTCTGCACAGGTGGCCAGGTTGATCCCAGTGATCAAACTCAGGCATGTTTCAACAGTCTTCGTAGGTGGAAATGTACATTTGGCTGACTATGAGTTGGCTTGGGGGGTTGCGGAACGCATTATCCAGAGACTGGCATTAACTTAGCATGTTGGCCTGGACTTCCAGGCTTCCACAGAGACACACTGGCCACCCAGATCCAACCAGCAGTGGCTTTCATAAAATGGTTGGGTCATGGCTGAAAAGCTCACAGGCTTTCTCACCTGCGCTATCTGTCTCTTCAACTCTCTGAGCTGCTACTTTCCTCCGAGAACATAATCGACCCAGTAAGATGCATCCGTGCACCACGTTGAATACTTGTTTGCACTGTACGGACCAGCCCTTCTCGAGTTGTGCTCCTCTGTCCTATGATCCTCTCCACAGCCGTGTGTCTCAGCTTTCACATATGCCAAGTGACCCAGCGAGCTTGCTAACATGCAGATTCTGATGAGCAGGTCTGGATGGGGCTGAGGGTCTGCATTTTAAACAAGTGCCAGATGAGGCCCACACTGCTGGTCAGTGTGGTCTCTGAGTTCTGGTTTGGGACCTCCAACAAGGGTGGACTGCTCAAAATCTTCACCCAGGGTTTGCATGTAAGCGGCGGGTTCCATTACAGAATCTGCTCCCTCCCCAACCCGCAGGCCTCTTGTCACTGGTCTAATCTCTTCCATCACTGCTCTCCTCAATTTTGTTTCCAAATGTTCCTTCATAAATAAAACCAGTCTTGTTGTATCACTCTTTTGATTAAAATTCGTCCATGCTTCTCCATCGTGCTTAGAAAACGAACTTCTTAACGTGGCATTTATGGCTCGTTGCACTCTAGGCCCCGTCTCCCACTGCAGCCTGGCGTCTCCGCTGCTGCCGCCAGCTGACCCTGCGGTTCCCAGGTGTGTCATGGCTGTCTGCCTCCCGGCTTTACACTGCGAAACCTCCTCCTTCCAGTCCATCCCCTTCTCCTGGGCTTGGCACAGACTCCATTTCCTCAGGGTACTTGGCCCATTCTTTTGCGTTGTGTGTTTACTGCTTTGTTTCCCCCACTGACAGAGCCCCATGCAGGCAGAAATGTGTCCTTTCTGTCACATACGTAATGTGTCATTGACGTACAGAGCGTGGGGCTTGGCTCAGAGAAGGTGCTCAGTGACTGTATGAAGGAGGAGGAAGGAAGGGAGGGAGGAAAGCGAGAAGGAAGGAGGGAAGGAGGGAAGAAAGAAGCGGAAGGGAAAGGAAGGGGAGGGAAGAAGGGAGGGAAGAGAGGGAGCCGGGAGGGAAGAGGGAGGAAGGGAAGGAAGGGAGGAAGGAAGGAGCCTAGCAGTTGCCCTTATGGACTTCCTTTTTCTCCTGCCACCCCACCCAGGAACCAGGTGGCAATCACCAGGCTGGAGTAAAGACTTTGTCCGCAAACTTTATGAAACATTTTTAGCTCTTCCTGCCAAAGATTCAAGAAAATCAAATTAGCTCTTCAGACTCTTAGTCACAAAACATGCATTTAATACCTAGGCAAATTACTGAAGTGTAGAAACAGATGCTGAATGAATCATCCAGGCCACAGCACTTTTTTAACAGAGGAAGACACTTAAATGATGATTCTTTTAAAAAATTTTTTTACAAATGACCAAACTCAGTGATTGACTTGCCATAAAAGAGATGCCAAATTTCAGTACTTGAGAACAATGAAGTCACTTTCTGGCAACATCACTCATTCATTCATTTCTCCCTACTTTCCACAAAGAAATGGTGATGTCTACAAAGCTAGACCTAGGGAAAGCCGGCCGGAGAAGATTTGGCTCTGCCCTTCGAAGTGTTCACAGAGGGGACCACACACCCATGTGTCCCCACATGCATGCAGCCAACATATGCTTGGCACAAGAGTCACACATGGACACATCTGTCACATGGAGAACCAGTTGGGGAGGAAAAGGCTCTTCTCAGAATTCTGCTGCCCAAGAAATCCTTTACAATTCCATATTGTCAGTTCTGGATTCAGTAAAGGTCACACAAAAGCAATATTCCTTCCCACCAAAAAAGCAAGCTTTGAATTAAGTTCTGCCTAAAACTACATTTCACATTAATGAAGACTATATTATTAAAATGAATTTTAATTTTGCTGTTTTACGCTCAAGTTTGGAAAAAGAGTGATTAATTAAAGAGAATGCTTTCCTCTCTCTTTTCCCCTGAGTAGGTTTTCACACCCATTTGGCCTAATTATCCCTGGCCAAAGGCCATCCAATTGCAGCGGAATGCTGCCTGGCTCTCCAGTGTGGAGAAATGTCTGTCTGCTCCTCCCGGGGCTGAGGCACTCACGGGGACAGTGGCACTGACACCACTCCAGGGAAGCCCATAACGAAGAGCAGTACATCAAATGATTATGTAAATTTGACATCTAAAAAGTAATTGAAATAGATTGCTCTCATTTTTTCCCTATGAAAACTTCATGAAACATTAGCCCCAACCCCCCAAAGAGGCACAACCAAACAGTTATGACTCTCAGCTGTAACCAGCTGACATAGAAATGTTCTTCCATCTTATTCTCAAATGATCCATCCCCGTTCCACCATGAGGGTACCGCGTATTCTTCGGAGGGCCTTGAAGGACCAGATCTGGCTCACTCAGCATTCCCAGGCACTGGTACAATGCTCAGCACAGAGTGGGTGCCAGGGAACCTGTGCTGAGTGAATGCATGATCCCTCAAGACACGTTTGCTGGCATCAAACGTTTGGGTTGCTGAATCATATCTGTCTTCCTGGTACATTGTCTGTTAGTCTTGTTTGGCCATATCCCTCCATAGCACAAATTATTCCCAAGTTTCTGCTAAACAATTAGACAAGTACTTCTTGAAAGGGGGCACCTGCTATTTCTTAAATTGACATGAGCCTTGTCTGGCATCTGAGGTCACACTACTCGCCTTGCTGGGCCCACTCTGCCAGCCACAGGCCACCAGGCAGGCTGCATGGCCACACTGCCAGCTGGTGCCCTGCTGAGTGGGGCTCTTTGGTGAGTGTCCTAAACTCATGTCTTTCCAACCCCCTTCCTGACATCTCTGACCTCCTGTACTACCACGTTCTCTCGGCTGGGACCCATGAGTTATAGCAGTTTCCAAGAATGGTAGGTGAAATGACAATAGCTAGAGTCCAGCATGTAACAGAGGAAAGAAAATAGGTTTTCATAACAGACAACCTGTAGTGCAAACTAACTCTTCCCTCTCAGTCACCCTAAGCCTCAATTTTCTCATCTGTAAAATGGGGATAATAATGCCATAGGGTTGGTGAGAGGATGAATGTGCAAAGTGCCTGTACTGTACCTGGAATATTGTAGGTGCCCAGTAAGGAAGCCATTTGCTCTTGTGCCCCTAGCTTGGTCATATCAGCTACTTAGACCAGAATCCATGACCTTGACTCCCCCTGACCATTTCCTTCTGAGCGTTCCAGACCCCACAGTAACATGGTGCCAGATAAGCCCTCTGCAGAGCTGGCTCACACCACAGCTTTGTCACACTCTCAGATGGGCACATTGCCTAGATGTTCTCACGTGAGCTCCAGGGCAATTGCTCCACCAGAACATCTGCAGGTGTCAATTTATCTTCATCGAGGCTCACATTTTCAGCTGGAGTTCTTTGAACA
Organism: Eulemur rufifrons; assembly: GCF_041146395.1. Classification (NCBI taxonomy): domain Eukaryota; kingdom Metazoa; phylum Chordata; class Mammalia; order Primates; family Lemuridae; genus Eulemur; species Eulemur rufifrons. Next base: position 116,479,763 of record NC_090989.1, read on the forward strand.
GGGAAATAACTTTAGGGACAGGACGGTCTCTCTCCGGGCCTTGTTTGTTAGACTAACAGCTTACAGCGGCAGGGCCTGACTCGCACCAAGCTGGCTGGCATCTCGGCCCTCCATGGCTCCAGGGGTTGTAGGTACGTGCTCAGGAGAAGGAAGGAGGGGGGACTGCAACTGGGAGCAAGGAATCAAAGGCCCCAGTGGCAGCCCCTCCTCCCATGCTGTATCTCTCTGCATAGATAACCGAGCTGGAAAGAAGTAAATCCCTAAGGTCTCAGTGCTATGAGGTCCCCTAGAGATCATTTAATCCACTTCTCTCATTTTAAAGTTAGATAAGCAGATGCCCAATGAGGGAAAGTGACTTGTTCGGAGTTCTGCAGTTAATTACTGGGAAAACTGAGGTTGAAACCTGACCTCAAAATCTGTAGATGATAGTTCCTTTCTATCTCTTGTATATGGACAAATTTTACAATAAAATAATCTTCAAACACATTATGGTAGGACTAAGTTGGAGGAATTCTATAAGGACCCCTCATTCACACACTGATCCTGTATCCGGTGAACTGTCAGAATTGTCATCATCAGGCTTCAAACCCTGTGGATCTGTTAGCAGCTGACTAGTCCTCAGCCCCATCTTCATCTCTGGGAGATTTCAGTGGCCCCTCTTCTGGCTGCCAATGGGTGTCCTCTAAGGCGCACGCTGCTGGGAGCGCTCAGAGGGACTCTCCTGTGAGCAAGTGAGCAAGTCCGCTGAACGCATCCTGGCCCCACCTGTCTGCTGGAGCCTGCTGCCCGCAGGCCACTGGAGGAGAAGCCTTGGTCTCCTCTACTGCTGCCCCAAACTGCTGCCACCTTCTCCTTTGGGCTTGGCCACTCTGCAGACCAGTCGTCTGCTGCCTGCAGGACTCAAGAGAAGGCTCCCTGCTCCTGATGGGTGGCACTTCCTCACGGGGCCCTCAGCAGTGCGGCCTGTGTCCATGCTTCAAAACAGCCCCTTCAGCGTCACCTGCAACCCACTGTTCTGTGGGGTGTCAGATCCACTGCTTTGCTTTGCCCAGGAACTGGACACAGCAAATTCCTCCTCATTGCCCCTCCTCTGCCCTTAGATACCCACAGACAGGTCTTCGAAGTCCCCTCTCGCCCCCAGCTATAGGCCCATTAATTTCTGCCCTCAGAGGCCTGGGAAGTGACAGGTCTGAAATGCAGTGGCATCTGGAACCACCTACTGCTCATACATCCTTCTTGATCAGAGAAGTGACCTCAACATCGGCAGCATGTTAGTATCACCTCAGGGAGCTTTTAAGGAATCCCGATGCTGGCCCGATCACACGGCCATTAAACGAGAGTCTCTGTGGGTGTGGGCCGAGAATCTGTATGTTTGAGAAACCCTGGAAGGCAGGGACAGTTCTTACCTGGGGGGATTTGCTAACTAGGACAGGGCATGAGGGAGCCTCCTGGGTCTAGGGATGCTCCATGTCTTCATCTCGTGCTGCACAAGGGGACAAAGGCTTTCTCTGGGGAGGGCTTGGAGGGAGGGAGGTGTCGTCACTGCCGTGAGCCCCCACACCCACTCCACATGCTCTCAGATGCCGCCTTTCCCACTCGGATGGTACTCAGAACAAACACGCCGCCCAAAACCATCTCACTTGGTTTCCTTTACAGACCCAGGTGTTCTGTGTTCGCAGGCCTTTATTTTTTAATGAAAGAAACCTATCTAATATGCCAGTTTGAAGTTGATGATTCTTAGGCTCAGATAAAAGTGGTTTAATGCAAAGGTGGTTTTAGGCACCATAAGGAAGCTCGAGCTTTCCAAAGGTCACCTCTCGCCTTCTGGGGGACAAATAGGAAGAAAAGCCATCCTGTTTGCCAGGGACTAAAGGGTTTAATGCAAGATTTCCAGAGCTAACACTGGGAAAATTCCAAGGAAACTTGGGTGAGTTGGTCATCCTACCAAGAATTAGGTCTGAATCGCTGCTGGTAGTTGGCTGGGCTCTCAGCGTGACCAAGAAGGAGATGCTGGGCCCTTGTGGGACAGATATTACCGATAGCCGAGTCAAGACCTCAGGTCTATGTTGAAGCCCTTTCCTGATCTTCAGCTTACTCTTCAGCCAAAACCACCTTTCAGTGGCTGTCACCCTTAATTAGAAGGGGAGACTGCATAAGCCCGTCAGGGCGGAAGTGCTCTGCAGGCTGTGTTTTCTGGCACCTGTCCAAAACTGTGCCCCGCCCCCCCCTCAGGTATCAGACACCAGGAATCCTGATGATGCCTTTGTTTATTATTCAGACTCCTCACAACGACTAGTAAGAGCGTTATTCTTCCCGTTTCTGTAACCCTAGGACCCCAAGTCCCTCTGAATCCACAGTCCGTATCCTTCCTACCGCACTGTTCTGCCTCTCAGCAGTGAGGAGGACGCCCTGCCACAGCCCACAGCGGCTGCTGAGAAGCTGGCACTTCGTCTGGAATTCCTTCAACTCACCCTGTGCCTTCCTACTTGCCCAGATGTGACCCTGCTGCTCTCTTCCCAGGCCTTGGACTGATTAAGTAGTTTGAGATTTTCCATTTTTATTGAAACTTTAATAAAATAGTAATACCACCAGTGTGCTTAGCTATATTTTGCTATGCACTTTAATAACATTGTTTCGTGAAATCCTCATGCTCTGAGGTCAGTGGCACATCCATTGTACAGTTGAGGAGACTCAGGTTTAGGAAGATTAAATAACGTATCAAAGTGTATACAGCTCCTAAGTGTCCTGCCAGGTTTCACATCCACACCTGTCTGATTCCTTCACCCGGCCCCAACGGGCAGGGAAGCAGAAAGGTCTCCAGAATGTTTCTTCAGACCCACGGTACTGAAAGTTCCCCAGCAGCAACTGCCCACCAAGAACCACCGTCATTTACCAGGAATGCCCTCCGATTGAAGGGGCAGGAGAGGCATTCAATTAACATTTCATGCAGAGTCAAAATTCATGACTCTCCTGGGGGAAATAATAAAACGTCACCTTCATCATAATTAAAAATGATACTCAGCTTCCATCTGATATGCATCTAAATCTATTTTAGTGTTATTAGTGTGGAAACAGATTCTCCATCAGTGTCATTCCTGCCTCATAAATAAGCTAAAGTAAAAGCAAAATAAATTTTAAGTTAGAAGTATCAATGTAAACGCATTTTTACAAGTTGTCTTATTTACAGTCACAGATTCACAGTTTATTGAGTGCAAGCTTTAAAAAAAAAAGCTACACATATCTGTACAGCATAACAAGAAGATTTTAAGACAATAAGAATACCAGCGATACGCATGTCCTAACTCAACACCACAGCCATGTGGTTAGAGCGGGGCCATGCCCTAAGGCGTTCTTCCTCCGTCCCCAGGGCTGCACACGGGGTGAGGCCACTGCACAAAGCTCTCTCGAGTCTCTGAAGTCAGGAAGAGTGGCCCTTCCCCAGTCAGAGCAGGACAGCACCCCAGTGGAGCAGCACTGTCTTTGGAGAAGGGAAAGAGCTACTCACTGTGACCAAGGGTATTCTCAACTCCAACATTTGTCAGTCATTACTTTTCCTTTTTGGAAGTTAATGGTCTCTGGGACATGGCCATGTGTTTACACCTCTACCCTCTTGACCATGCTGTACCCTCCCCACCTCTTATCTACCTGGTAAACTCACTGATTATCCTCCATAACCTATTTTAGTCATTATGTAGGCCAAGGATTAAATACCCTTTTTTCTTTGCAACCTCCAAGCCTTATATATCCATCATTTGTTACACTTATCCACAGTTGGGAAATTTCTTTATATAAATGCCTGTCTCTCCTTCAAGCCTTTGTGCTTCTTGCGGATGGAGCTCAAGTTCCTTCACTTATGTGTTCACATGTCTAGCACAGTGCCTGGCACAGAAGCAGTTACCCGAACATATGCTCCGCATTGGAAGAGAACTAAATCAAATTTGTTTTACCCTGGAACTTATGTCTATTTGACTTTCTCACAGGCATACTTTTATCTAGTGATTCATTTAGTAGACATTCCCTGAATACCTACTAAGCCTTGGGGAATAAAAGCCAAGTATAAAACACATCTCCAGCCCTGGAACACATGGTTGTCAAGTTAGGAAACAAAGGCCATGTGTACCAGGACAACTAAATCGGGTCATCCAAAAGTGTCTTCTTCTGAGAAAGCAAGACACTCTGAAGAAGAGGATCTGTGTGGTGAGGGTGAGGGAAGCTTGGGGTACCCTGCACACCCCCACACCTACAGAAGCACATGCTCTTAGCACAGCTAAGCCTGAGAGTCCACGGCAAGGCATGCCGCGGCATTCTCAAACTGACAGTTCAAAATTTACTAAGCTATAGAACTTACAGAAAAAGATAAATGTAACACTCTATAAGAGTGTTTCAGACAAATTACAATAAACATCAAACCAGAACTACAAATTTAATAAGATATAAACACAAATATAAAAAGGCCATTCTCTTACTGCTCTTAAGTTTGAATCAATAAACTTTAATAAGCAGTTATAATGTCCAGGCATGAATTTAGGGGCTAGGGCTACACAGATGAACCAGACCCTGGGCCCAATGTAAAGCCTGAGCCTGGCACCCTGAGTGTGTGGGCATGCGTGTGCGTGTGTGTGCGCGTGTGCATGTGTGTGGTGCCTAAGACAGAGACCCTTCCCACAAACATCACAGCTGCCTAGTTAGATGTAGAGTAAAAGAACAAAGGGGAGATGGCATTTCCTGAAGGTTGTGGGGCAGGTCCCGCACTCCATAATGTCCCGAATGGCAGGGATGTGAGATTGGCTTCACACTATAGTAATTCCCTTCTAGCTGTTAATAACTATGACATCACCACCCCCACCATCAGGGAGCCCCTCTCTGCGCGCACCCACCCCCGCCACGTGTCAGCGAGATGGTGGCACAGTGCTAGAGGGCCACCTGCAGGTGCAGACAGTAGGGGGAGACCTCCGGCCTGACAACTCCACTCTTAGCCACGACTGAGCGCAGGTGTGAGCGCTTCTTCCCCCAGCACTCAGTGCAGACAGCCTTCCTCTCCCCTGCCCCTCTGACGCCTTCGCAGGTCTGGCTCCTGACAGGAGAGGAGTCACAGAACGGGCAGGGGACATGTGCACAGAGGCCTGGGTTGTGAGGAGCCGGGTATACTCCGTGTTTTACCAGGCCGGCTGTAGTCCTAGCTCTGACATGGACTGACTATGCAGCCTCTGTCTTGGCCTGTTTTCTCGCCTGTGCAATGCAGGGAGAGACACTATGTGTGTGTTCTCAAACATGAACATGCCTCTGAACTACCTGGAGATTATGTCAGAATGCAATGTCTGCCGCAGATGTGGGGACCTGAGAGTCTGCACTTCTGACCAGCTCCCAGGTGATGCTGATGCTGCTGGCCCACGGACCACACCCTGAGAAGCAGGACTCTTGGCCCCGTTCCTTCGCTCAGGGTCTACGATGTTCATGTTCACATTGTCAGGACGATGCAGCGGCGATCATTGCCTGTGTGCCGCAGCAGTCAAGCCCAAAGGCAGCACTTTCACTAGGTACTGACACCCACACGGGCATCCATGCCACCTGCACTAGTTTGCAGTCGTGCACACATATGTACACATGCCATGGGCCTTCTCTCTTCTCCCCCATGTTCACCAAAACCTCCTTTCGTCTACTAAACCACAAGAAAAAGCGAGCAACATTACCCAGGTCTCAGGACACCAAGACCCTTCCATGACCCGCTTGTGGGAAGCACACCGCTAGCGAATCATTTCCCCATCAGGGGCTTCCTTTCTGAAATCTGGATTAAAACACTGAGTCTCACATTAGCCCTTGGAGAGTGAGCAGTCACATCCTACCTTGGGAAGGGAAGATCAAAGCCCATTTTTATCCCTGTCCATTACCAGCGGGCTTGATCGTGCGTACCTCCCGTGTCGCTGCCCACTTGCTGCACTGCACCACGTGGGGGAGGGTGAGCTATGGTACGTGAGAAGGGCTTTGACCCAGGGTGGGGTTTGGAAAATGGGACTCACGCAATTAGCGAACATGCTTCTGCCGGCCAGGGTAGAAGAAAAGAGCAAGGGGTCGCAATGGTTCAGCAAGAATCAGAGCTTAACAGTGAGTGAGGCAGCAGGGACACAAGAGGGTCCTGATAAAAACAAGCACAAAAAAAGTACACTGACCACGGCAGTGTCTGGGCAGCTCCTGTATGTGAGCCCCCAATGAGGGACAACACAGGCCAGCTCCGGCCGTCCTCCAGGGCAGGGGCGTGACATCGCGGTGTTCCTAGGGGAGGCAGCCACTCCGGGAATGAGCACTTTTCCTCCACACGCTGTTGGGCAGTGAGGACTCGGTCAGGCCCCACTGCCTCTGTGAATGCCAGACACAGGCAGCCTGGGGAATGGGCATCGTGTCCTCTCATAAAGTTCAGAGTCCCACGTGCTCTCGATGCTCGTTAAGTGCCCCTGTGGGAAAGTGATGGCCCACTGCCAAAACCCTTGAGGTCCATAAAAACCCTGTAGTTCCCAGCCAAGTGGAAAGAGCTGGAGCAGAAGCTGGGTCTCTGTCTTAGGTTGGGAAAAGTTAATTTCCTTGGGCTCTGGGAGGCTGAGCACAGGGAACAGATGCTCAGGATGACGCACACCAGGCCTCCGAAATGGCTTTTTAAGTAAAAAATACTCTCAGAAGTCAGCCTATGGAAGACATAGGGCCACCTTTTCCAATATTATATTTCAAATGTGTTTTCTTACTATTTTGGCTCGTATCTCTCAAAGACAGGTTTTCCTCTAAAGTATTAAAGATGCATTTAAAAATGGTAACATGGTTTCTATGAGTCTCTGTCAAGGAAACCACTGATTCCTGGAACAGACCAGGTGTCTTCCATGTTTTGTATCTGTCAGACACTTTACAGGTCCTCTGTAGCACACAGGGCAACGGGATTAAAAAGCGTGCGGCGGTCGAATACCTACTTTCCTTCCTGACAGCAAGACGCCGGGGGCTCCATTCGTCTTGTTCACGGATCTATCCCAAGATTCCAGCACAATCCTTGGTACACAAGTGTCCAATCAAAATTTGTTAAATGAATGAATGAATACATAGTTGTACCGCTTGTGCCAGAAGAGTCTGGGAAACTAGGATGGGGGCAGGATGACTGGGAACAGCGACAGGGTATCTGTCAAGATCGGAGCTAAGATCGGGATCAACTCCCTCCTCAGCCAGCTCTCACATGCTCATTCTCCACGGTAGACCTTGACGAGCAGCCTGGACCACAGACCAAGGTCCGTGGGTCAGGAACACTGAGTCCTCTCTCCTCTCCGTCACCATTCCTCCTCACACACCTGCTCACTGAACATGGCTGTAGCCTTAGATACTGGCCAACGGAGCATTCCTGGAAGTCACTGCCAATGGACTGGAGACATGAAACCTATTTACCACACTGACCATAGGTGGTAGGGATGGGCAGGCACAATTTGACAAAATGGGTATAAATCACCATGAGATGGCACTCTTAGTATTCTTTTCTTTCTTTCTTCTTCTTCTTCTTCTTCTTTTTTTTTTTTTTTTTAAATTTTACTATCTTTCTAAAAATATTGAGAACAGAACACACAGAACCATAACTACAAGTCACGATTTCTAAGCTGGTTTCATGCATTATCATTTCCCATGTTCTGTCACTTTGGCAACAGTTACAGTCCCTCATCTCCTGGGGTCCTGGTACATTACAACCTGGTAACAGGGGACACTTGCCATTTTCCCCACTAAGTCTCCTACGTGATGGTCAGAATGTCATCTGGAAGAGGAAGATTCTCTGATAGAGAGGCAAGTACAGAGCCAGGGGCCCTCGTAGTGCATTTAAAACGTGTTTTACCCCAGCTCCAGAACACCCCTTACCCCCAGGTCAGTCTTAATTGTGTCAACCTCTCAAAGCTGGCTCATTGCAGTTTCCCTTCCTCCTTAACTCTATTCTGCTTCTTTGCTAGCAGCAAGATCAAGAAGCATCTACCATAAGCAATGTCCCCACCTCTTGGCTTGTGAGAAGTGTGTCAGCGTGCCAGCAATGTGAGTGCAATCCCCGAGTGTGCCATTTTACATCTATGTAAGTGTTATCTCATCTGCCCTGTCAACACACCTGTTAAGGTGGTATTACACCATGGCCATTTTCAGAGGAGGAAGTGAGGCTCAGGAAAGGTAAGCAACTTGCCCAAGGCCTCACAGCTGGTAAATATTACAGCTAGGTAGGTGCTCAAATCTTCTGTCTCCTAATCTCATTCTCTTCCCACAATGCCCTCAGGTCTCCCTGTCTATTTTCTTTGTTCACGATAACTTGCTCAGTAAGTACTACCATAAAAAGAGTGAGATATCCAGGTGCAATTAAGGCAGAGCTCTATGGCCAGGCTGGGCTGGGCTTGCGGAAATTCAGAGGTAAGTGCGCAGATGGAACGCCTGCACCCGGGAAAGGTAGAAAAGCACATCCTATTCTTTGGAGTAAGATCCTACAAGATAGAATTTTCTTTTCTTTTAAAAATATTTATTTTATGATTTTAATATTTTGAAATTTATTAGGTCTTATTTTATGTCCTGTTAACATGGTCATCTTTGTTAAATGTTTCATTGTGCTTTTAAAAATAATGTGAATTTTACCATTGTTGGGTGGATTGGCCCCTGTATCTTTATGAAATGGCTAATGATACTTTTTATCTTATATTCTACTTTTAAAAAAATATAAGTATTGCTATACCAACTTATTTTAGTGTAGTATTTTCAACACAAAAATATTTAACTATGGATATATAATACGTGTGTATACATATATACACATATATTTATAAGCACAAGTATGTATACGTATGTATATAATTTCACCTCTTTTAAAATACGTATATTTTTCATATTTTATCATTGAAATCAGAATGTATCTTACAATCAATGGCATGTGACAATCTCTGGCCAGGCTGTAGTCATGATGTAGTTGTCATTGACAGTGTATACACATCAAAGTTTACAGAATGGCTTTTAGCACCCAAAGAAAGTCCTGGACACAAAAAAGGGGCACTTTTAGGAAATACTACATTAGCAATGCTCTTACTAACATAGAGGATGATATTGTGTGGAAAACTTGGGCTTGGATAACTCTGAATTGCAAATGAGTAGAAAATGCAGCCCCTGAATATGAAGATGATTTGGGAACATCTCAACCATTTCATTTTATCTATATTTTATGATCACTTTTACGTATGCATAAGAGTGATAACATTCATATATTTGTCTTAAAAACTTTTTTTTAAAACAAAATAAAGTAAAAATTCTAAGTAATAAAAAGGTATTGTGTCATAGCTTAACTGGCAATGTTTTTCCTTTCCTAGTGGTACATAAAATAATGGCGCATCTGACAATTGATGGCATCTTAGTGTCAATAAATAGAGCTCACATGTGTAGTGTGCATATGTATTCATAAGTGTATTTATGTGTGTGTGTGTGTGTGTGTGTGTGTGTATTCCTCAACTCTAACAAAAATGAGCTGCAGGTCTGAACTGAATCGAAATTGTGAAGTTATCTCATTTTGCTTTCCATGCCACCAACCACTCTGCTCCATCTCACGACCAGTATCTGGGGAAACTAGCAGGAAAAACTGGGGTTATTGAGGCCTTCCTGCAAACCAATGTGGCAAAAGATTGCTGGAATAGATGATGAGATGCAGAATACATTTGGGAAATGTACAGACATATTTTTCCATGTGTCACTTTGATTTTCCCCCCAAATGAATGCCTTCAATTCAGTTGGGCAATCTAACTTTCCTTTTAGACCCACATCCATTGTATTTTACACTATGAATGCTGAACTAAAATTCTGGAATTCAAATCCCTTCTTGCCTTAATCATTCTATTATTTCAATGCATCACAAATTTCTTTGTAGCCAAATCCAACTATGGCTGTGAGGCATTTTTGAAATAGTCTTTTTAAAACTGACATTTTTATAATCACCCCTAACTCAAATTAAAATGGTTTTGACATGGTATTCTAAGAAGGCACAGTGCTTAATAGCAAACACTCCTCATGTGTTAAGCAGGATTAGTCAGCCTAATTTTAAAAAGATCTCATAATGAGTATGCCATAATAGATGTTTTAAAATTTGGGCCAAATTGGCTTCTATGTTTTTCTTTTAATGTCTTGAAACATGAAGAGAAAGTTCTACTTCTGAAAATGAAGAGAAATTTCTGATTACCAATTATAAGATGAGATGTAAAAAAAAAAAAATGGATCAGGTTTAGACTTATTATTTCTTTTTCCTGGTAGAAGTAAAATATATCAAGAATAGTTGCTTCTGGAAAGTATAGATTTTTTTTTTTCTATTCTGTGCAGGAAATGTTACTAAAATAGAACGCAGAGAACTTTACCTAGCTGAAAACCATGCATAATTCAGTGTAGAGAGTGAACCATAATCTCTTTACACTGTTTGGGTAAATGGTTTGTGCTCTGAAAACAGAAATTTTCCAAATAGCACTGAAAAGTCAGATTATATTTCTATTCAGTACAAATATCTGTCACAACTTGAGGCTCTTGAAATCTGTCCTGTGACCCCAAAAGGTCAGGAGAAATGTCTTCTGTCTTCAGATCTAAGACAGGATGCAAATACACTATTGGGGAGGATGCCTTAGAAAATATCCATGATCATGAGCACATAGATGAGTAGAATGGGCCTGTCCGTTTGCATACTGGATAGGTTGATGGTTGATGGGCAGACACATGTTGATTTCCTTCCCCTGTAATTGGGAAATACTGAACTATCATGTGTAAAGATTTTGACTTGATTCACAGAAATGCTTTTGAGACAGCAGATTCTAAAGTTTAAGAACATGACTCCAAATCCCTGGGTAACTGTTAATTATGCAAGGTTGGACAAATTTTTCACCCTCTGTGTGCCTCAGTTTTACCATCTGTAAAACAAGGACAAAAACAATATCGAATAGGACTTCCACTTCATATTATGATGGAATAATACAAACATTTTGTCTTAAATAAACAGAATACTAAGAACATATATAAAACAATGGTTTTTAGATATTGTACCACAGTCAGCTCAGAATAATGGTCACTGAAAGTAGAGAAATAAATGAGGTAAGTCTTATGCTCCAACTTGCTGCCTGGCAAGAGACTTTAGGCTGCAACACAGGGAGAGAGTACCCACACGTAACTCAGCAGTCTCTGTGAGCTAAGAAGTCAGAGTCTGAAGTTTGGGAAGGTCCAGGTGGTTGTAATTGGTTGGGAAGAGTGTCATAGAGGAAGGAGATGCCTGGAGAGAGCTCTGGAGATCTACAGAAGGTTTCCCTCAACTCTTTGACTGAGTACTGATCAGAGCATGTGCATGAGCAAACTACCAAGGCTGGGGAGAGAACTACTGAAAAGGAGCTGGCAGAATAATCCCTAGAGCTCTTACGGTGCTAGGAATAGATTTTGTTCCCACCAGCCAGTGAACAAAAACCTTGTAATATAGGAGACATGGAGTAGTGCCTCCACAGTGGGGAGAAATTATCTCTAGAAAGCAGCTGATCTGGTACCACTTAACATGCTTAAAAGCCTTGAAAAGCTCAGACTGATTCCAAATAATTTAAGTGTATTCCAGAACAAAGTACCAAAGTATTTACAGAAATACAAAAAAAAAAAAAAAATCACCAACTAAACAACACAAAATTCATAATGTCCCAAATCCAATAAAAAAATACTTGATATGCAAAAAAGCAGGAAAACGTGACTCATAATGAGGAGAAAAAACAGTGATAGAAACAGACCCAGAAGTGACACAGATAGTAGAATAGATAAGGCCACTGACATAGTATTATAAATATATACCATATGTTCAAGAAGAGAAAGCATGAGCAGATAAGGAAAAATAGCGACATTTTAAAATAAATATATATACACACATATATAATACATGGTACATATTATATATAATAGAACTTCTAGAGATGAACAAAAACAATATCAAGATTAACAATAAACTGACTATGATTAAAAGCAAATTAGGCATGGCAGGAGAGAGTGGTAAACTTGAAGACATAGCAATAGAAACTATCCAAAATGAAATAAAAAGGTAAAAATAAGATTGAAAAATTAAATAAACAGAGCATCAGTGAGCTAGGGGATGAGACAGTAAGCAGTCTAACATACATGTAATTGGAGTCTCAGAAAATGACAGTGGAGACAGAAAAACTATTTGAAGAAATAATAGTTTGAAATTTAACAAACTTGATGGAAGCCATAAACCCAAAAGCAGTTCAGTGAACCTCAAACAGAAGAAATGAAGAAAACACATAAGGCACATCTTACTATATCAACTTGCTGAAAACCAATATTAGAGAGTGAAAGGTTTAACTTAGCCAGAAAAGAAGGCATATTACTCATAGAGAAACAAAGATTGATAGCAGAGTTCTCAGACTTCTCATCAGAAACAATACAAGTCAGACAACAGTGGAAGGGCTGGGCACAACGGCTCACACTTGTAATCCCAGCACTTTGGGAGGCCAAGTGGGGAGGATTGCTAGAGGCCAGGAGTTCAAAACCAGCCTGGGCAACATAGTGAGACCCTATCTCTACAAAAAAAAAAAAAAAAACAACACAGTGGAGTAACATCTTTAAACTACAGTTAAAAATAGTAAACACTTATGGTTGTGTTAAGGTTCAAAAGAGACAATTTTTAGTTTTAAAATTCTTTCAATAGTGCAAAGTAGGTGATATTTCAGTATTTGGTAAATATTTAAAAATACAGCTGTAGAATCCCTTTCCCAAAGGGCAGTAGAATTTTAGGTGTGTGGAAAGGCCCTTAGAAATCATCCAATGCAAACTGATGATTTTACAGAATTGGTACCTGAGGCTCAGAATGGGGCCAACACTTGCTCAAGGACACACAGTGAGTAGCAGGCAGAGGCAGCTTGAGGGTCCTCTCAACACCATCTTCCATAGTCACCATCCATGACCAACCACTTGATTTTCTGCATCCTCATTCCTACTACTGTTCTTCACTGCTACCTCCTGTCCATATCTCTGAATTTTCTCAAGCAATTTATTCTTAATTCCCTTCCTTCCAGCAAATAAAGTGCCCTCACCTTCTTTAGTCATCTAGCTCAAAGCAGGGTTTAAGCCTTGGAGGAAGACAAGCCCCCCACTACCACCCACTCCTAGCATGAGAAGGCATGTGTCTACTCAGTGGGAGGGTGCTTGGGAACCCTGGGATGGTCTGGGACTTCTGTCTTAACCCCCAGCTCTCCTAGCTCCACTGGCAAAACAGCTCTGGAACCCGCTGGCACAGACAAGGTGGACAGCAAGTGTCTCTCATCAGGGAACAGTGGTAAGGTAAGCTAGATGAAGACTAGACTCTCTGTCAGTCACAGCAAACCAGAGATTAATTAGAGCCACTCAGACCCACAGGTGGGTCCCCGGAGCTGCACAGCACTAGACACAACTTAGGCCCTGATTAACAGTTAGCACTGTTATCACCAAACATGCATTTAAATTTCTCCTCAGACCAATCTGCTTCCATACCCAGCAGCACTTAATCTCTCCTCTACTACCACCCTTCTGCTTGGAGGGCTACATGGCTGACATGGAGCATCTTATGAAAGAGTTGGATAGCAAGGACTGGTGTGGGACTATTAGGGCCCCTACCTGGCTCTGCAGGAGCAACATCGCTGTCCTTTGTGCCCAGCTATGTGGAAAAGACCATGTGCTAAAAGCATGGAGGACAATAATGAATATATTTTGAGACTGAATGCACTGGAAACATTTGTTATATCATGTTAATGCTCACAACCACCTTGAAAGATAAATACTGTTAATCCTATTCTGTAGTTGAGGAAATTGAGGCTAAGAGAAGCTAACACAGCTAAATAAAGGCCAAGGAGATAAATTTCATGTGTAGTGAAGCCACCTCTTCTGGGGTCTTATGAGCTCTGGGAAAGAAGAGAGCCGGTGGGCGGTGGCCACAGTCCTGGTTGGCTTTCTGCAGGAGGTGGAGCTGCTGCTGTACCCTAGGAGACAGGTGGAGAGGAAGAGTGCGAGAATGCAAGCTCAGGGCACAGCATGAATAAAACAAAAGGGCAAGAGTGATCAGGGCAGCAGGCAGGGCAGTGAGGAAACCCACCAATGGGGACAGAAGGCTGAGTGACATCAGAATGGGGGAAATGGGTGGAGCCCCAGTTTTGATCCTCTCAGCTAGGCATAGAGATACATAGAAGATTTCATGCACAGGAGTAATATGAAGGGAAGAAAGTTTTAGGAATGTAACTGTGATAACGAATTTTTTGCCATGGTGCCAGCACATAGGCAAACCAAACCCTAACAGCTGCCATTTATTAAGCATTTTAAGTAAAGCAAACACTGTAACAGAGCTTTACATGAGCCACCTACTCTCCACTATGACCTTGCTAATACGATGTTACTTTCATTGTCTACATTTTACAGAGGTGGAAACTGAGACCCTGAGAGTTAAGTAGCTTAAGTCTTCAAGTCCACAAGGCACAGGCAGTGAGATTCCGGCGCTTATGCTCAATGGCCTTGACATTCAAGGTGTGGCACAGAGAGGGGCAGCAACAACCTCGCCTGGGAGCAGCAGTATTTGTATTTGAGGATCTTTTCCTTAATGAATACAAAAGTACTTAGAAAAACATAAAGCATTATCAAAGGAAAGGTATTACAAATGCCTTTCATCCATGGAAATTGGATTTGAGACTGTGACCCTTTCTTGGGTTATGCCTTGCATATTTGAATCTCAACACCGAGCTGAATGGGCCCAGATAGTCTTGAACAAGGCTCTAGAGCAGGTGTCCAGGTGTTAAGGGCCAGAGAGTTAATGTTTGAGGCTTTTCAGGCCATGTGATCTTTGTCATGATTATTTAACTCTGCCATTGTGGCATAAGAAGTCATACACAATATATAAATGAACAAACATGGATGTGTTCCAATAAAACTTTCTTTACAAAAGCAGGCAGTAAGCTGAATTTGGCCCTTAGGCCACAGCTTGCAATACCTATTCTAGAGCACCAGCTAGTCACCTCTGGAAGAGGGGCTGGGGAAGGAGGAAATATGCTTCAAGCTAAACACACATCCTGGAAACGACCTGGACGCAGGTCATTTCAGTGGAGGGCAAGAAAGCTTTGTGTTCCAGGTGTCTGGGACGACACCACCAATTCTAACACAGTGAAGAAGAGCATCAGACCATTTATGGCAGGGAAAACTTTGCCCATTCATGTTGAACTCCTGTTAGATGGGCTCTATAGTGTAGAAGGAAATGTCAACTGACATCCACCAATTCTTTTTTTATTCATTCATTTTCACTGAATGAATACTATATGGTAGGTAGGATAAATATAGAGTAAATGACGAAGTATCCCTTTTCTCATAAAGTTCATAGCCCGATGGGGAAGGAAGATACAAAGTCAGCCAGACTGTTGTTGTGAGTCCTGGAATGGAGACAGCCCCATGGCACTGCACGAGCTTGGAGCTGAGCACCTCACACAGCCCAGGAGCAGCTTCCGGGGAGGTCAGCCTCCTTGAGACTTGGAGACTCGGAGGATGCAGAGTCTCGGAGGGAAGGTGGTGGGCAGAGCAAGCGCTGCGTAAAGCGAGAGGCAGGAGGAAGCACGGGAAGTGAACATATGGCATGCGCAGAACCAGAGACTTGGGACTGAGACGGGAACGGTGGGCCTGGGTGAGGAGGAATCTGCGTCAGATTATCAGAGACGTTTACACCTCTGAAGGACCTGGGGCCAATTCATAGGGGAATAGGGCACACTGAAGTCTTTTAAACCAAGAAGAAATCATATCTGAACTTCTCTTCTGAAAATCTGGATAACTTTACTAAGGCTTCACGATGGAAATCGGATGGACTGAGCAGAGGAGGGGCAGGATGGAGGGGCGGCCGGTCGGGTGACTTGAAGGAAGCGAGTGACCAGGGTCGGGGAGAGGGATGTGGTATTAGAAAGAAGAATGACGGAGGTGGAACCCCTGAAGTTTGGAGAGTGTTGAGATGTCAGTGGTGAAAAGAGTTAGAGAAGACACAGAGTTTCTGGCTGAGTAACTGGGTGGGTGTTGGCGTCATTCGGTGCGATATTCAGTACAGGAGGGGCAGGCCTGGAGGGAGGTAATGAGTTCAGCCTTGGACTGGAGTGTCTGTGGGGCCGAGCAGATCAGTAAAGGTGTCAAATGGGGAGGTGCATGGCACTAGAACTCAGTGGGAGATCTGGGCAGGAGGTAGGGATTGGGAACATCAGCCTGCAGGAATTGTGACCAAAGCCATGGCAGGGATGAGATCACACAAAGACAGTGCATGGAGGAAGAAGAGCAGAGAGTCCAAGAGGACCCCTGGGGACAGAAGGTCAGAGTAGGAAAACCATGAGGAGGAAGGGAAAGGGCACCCGGAGAGGGAAGGAGGACCCGAGAGGGTCACTTAGCATTCACTGGCAAGGAGGGCTCACAGATTGTCGCATGAAATTCTACAGCCCTATGGCTAGATCTGTTATTCTAATTTCACAGATAAGGGACTGGAACTCACTAAGGTAAAGAAACCTGACTAGGTTTGCAGCACCAGTAAGTTTTTGAGGTGAAAATGAAACATACATGTATGTATTTATTTGAAGCCCATGTACTTCTATGTCACAAGCTGTATCACAGGTTTCAATTAAAAAGTTGATTTCTAACATTTATTTAGTACGTACTGTGCTCTAGACACTGTTCTAAACATTTTAAATATATTCACTTATTCAATCCCCACAGTAATCCAATGATATCCTTTACCAATAATCTGGTACCACTATTATCCTCATTTTTCAAGTGAGGAAACTGCGGCACAATGGACTCACCCAAGGTCACACAGCTAGAAAGTGGCAGATACAGGATTTGAACATAAAAAGTCTGGCTCCCAAGTCTGTGCCCCAAATCACTATACTACATGGCTTGAATTGACCTGAAATCTTTCATCCGGCAAAGGCTAGTCATGGGAAGTGAAATTATAGGTAGGACTACCAAGTACCAGGCGTTAGGTTAGGTGTTGCAGTTCAAAACCAAGCTAAAATGTCACAGTTCCTACCTAAATTGATCTTACCATTCAGTGCCTCCTGTAATTGATTCCCAATCTGATCCAGGAAAGAAGAACAATAAAGACACAATGGAGTTGGGTGACAGATTGTGGAGGAGACTGAACTCGGGCCCAGGTGAGAAAATACAGGCCTTTACTGAGCGCCTAGTGTGGAGTACTCTTCTACACTGGAGAGGAGCTATAATGGGCAGCCTAATTTAAGGGGGCAGATAGATATTTTAGACTTGCCTTGACCTGAATTTGTCTCACCGTGTGTATTTTCCTGTTGAAGGTATTTTTGTGATGGTTAATTCACTGCGCACGAAACACTCTGCATTTTATAAAAATCTTACAGCTTTTTCCAATCTCTTTTTTGTGATGGGAATAGACTTCAACACTTTTAACTTAGAGGGCTAGGATTTGTGTAATTGTGGAGCTCCTCATTGGATGATGGGAGGGATATTGACCACTCTGGAGCCAGGAGGGAGAGAGAATGTGTCTGCTTCAGATAGGAAGGACACTTCGGTGACATGTGAGATAGTGGGAGCCCCCAAAAAGAAGCTGAGACCTCTATTCCCTCTTAATAATGGCTCCCTCTATCTCTTGATAATACCTTCCTCCCGAAAGCTCACCCATGGAATTTGACAGTGATGGTGATGAGAAAAGTCTGAATGGGAGGGGGGAGTCTACAAAAGATGTTTCATTGTGAAGAAACAGTTGACCTATAATAAAAGGGAAGAATTATTTCCTCCTTTAAAAGCCAAATTTGAGACTTCTCATTGCCTTCAGGAACTGCTGGGCTGGCCTCATGCTGCCAATGAAGTCTTCTGAGACCCTAGAAGGTTCTTTGTCCTCATAGTGTTTTGTTACTCAAGACCTGAGAGAGGCCAAAATACAGTGGGGTGATTTGAGAGGATCCCCTCTACAGACACCAGCTTAGCACCATCTGTAGGATTTACATGATGTCCAAAGGTCATTTCTAAAATGGCTGTGTCAGTCTGTTTAGGCTGCTATAACAAAATGCCACAAACTGGGGAGCTTATAAACAACATAAATTTATTTCTTACAGTTACAGAGGCTGGGAAGTCCAAGGTTAAAGTGCAGGCAGGGCCAGCGAGGGCTCGCTTTAGCTTTCTGGTTCATGATGGTGCCTTTTGCTGTGTCTCACAGGTGGAGGGGGTGAGTATCTCTCCCAGACCCTTTTCCTAAGGACCCTAATCTCATTCACAAGGGCTCTGCCCTCATGACCTAATCACCTCCCGAAGGCCCCACCTCCTAATTATCACTTTGGGGGTTAGGATCTCAACATGAATTTTGGAAGAACACAAGCATTTAGAACACAGCAGGCTGTATTTACTGTTTGAAGCTTGCTTCAAGCACTGGACTAGCTTTACTCATTTAGTAGATTATAGGGAGGTCTAAGATGCCTACAGGTTTGACACATCCCTTTGCTCTCACGCTGGCTATCCATCTGACCACGCGACACCACCAGGTAAAACCTCTGCCCAACAAATATATTTGCCTCATGTTACTGCGATCAGTATGTAATGTTTCATATATCAGAAACCAATGCCCAAATTACCTCTTTCCCTTGCTCACTGAGGTCTGATATTCTATCAGTATCCCACCTATGCACCCAGCATCCATTCATTTACCCATCCATCCATCCATCCATCCATCCTTGGTCTATCCCAGGCAGCTGCTGGCTAAGCATTTGCTTTACAAGCCCTAGCCTGGGGGTAAGGGGATGAATCAGACACGTCCCTCAAGCTACTCACAGGCTATTAAAGACAGATAGGAAAGCAATAATTTCAACATAGTGCGATAGATTCTACAATAGTTATACATCAAAAACAAAATATAGCTTGGGCTACTACCTCACATTCTGCTCAGAGCGACAATCAGGAGACACCGTGAGTGTGAGAAAAACTAGCAGCTGAAGAATGTGTCTTCGTCCCCTTAGGGCAGGAAGGAACACTGCATTGTTAGCACTTCACATTTCAGGGAGCAGGAGCTTCATTTGCCTTTGTAAGAGAAGATCTTGGCAGGAAAAAGACTGGAGAGCTGGGTCTAAAGAGCCCCAGAGGAATGGTGGAGAAGGTGAGAGTGGGTGCAGGATCTCAGCCTGCCAGAGTGACAGGGCAGCTTTCCCCTTCCTGCCTCACTCAGGACTCGCTTCCTCACCTGCGTGACCACATGAGGAGCATCAGTTCAGTTTTTGCTTTGAAAAACGAAAGCCAACTTGGAGATATATGGCCCCGAGGCCTGGGATGGGAGGAAGATGGAAAGGAGGACAGAGGGCAGGAGAACTGAGCCATTGGTTGTCCCTGGAATGGGGTGATCTGGCATCTCAGGCCCCTCAGCAGCGCCAGCCTTTGAGTAACCAGTTGAAGCATAGATACTGAGCTGGGAGCAGGCAAGTGAACTGTTGCTGGATTTTATCATTTTGGTAATGAAGCATCAGCATGACCATTGTTGAGAAATGGTTGAAACTCAATTTGACTGAATGCCTTATTCACATATTTTCAAATACACATCATGAGCTTCTTGGGGCTTGTTCTTATACACTTAGCTCCTGAGAAAGCTGGACAAGAGATGGGCAGCTGGCTTCTGTCTGGGGCTATCTAGACTCCTGCATTGCTGGAACTCATGCCAAGACTCCCGAATCTGTTCTGCAGTCATCACCCAGCATAGTTCCACGGTGGGGCTCAGGTTCCTCTCCCTGGCTGTGGGTGGTGGAGACCAAGGGAAACCCTGGACTCTCACCTCAGGGGACTCCTTCACATACAGAATGGACACTTGGTCTTTCGCTGCTCCATGCCAGGGGCCAAGTGGTCAGCTTTGATCTCCAGCACTGCACAGTTTAAGTCCCATCCCATATCTGTTCTCGATTAGGCAATTGCTCACATTTGTAATATATTTTTTTCCAACATTTTATTATGAAAATTTTCAAACATGGAGAAAAGCTGCAAGAATTCTACAGTGAATAGCCATATATCCTCCTTTATCATACAGATATTCATTTACCTAGGCATTGATCCACCTTACTTTCCAATGTGCTTTTTTAATTAAGCTTTTTTTGGAAGATAATTATAGATTCACATACAGTCATAACACGTCTGGAGCTCTGGCTTGGGGGAAAAGGCGGAACAGGAGCAACGTATGTAACCTGAAATTCTGTATCCCCCATAACAAGATGAAATAAAAAATAAAAAAAATAAAAAAAATAAAAAAAATAAAAAAAAAAAAAAAGAAATAATACAGCGAAATCCTGTGTACCCTTTCCCCAGTTTTCCCCAGTGATAACGTGGCACAAAGCTATCATACAGTATCACAACCAGGATAGTGACATCGGTACAGTCAGGATGCAGAACAGTTCCACCACGAGGACCCCTCTCACTACCCTTCTGTAGCCACACCTCTTTCCTTCTATCCCCGCTCACCCTTTCAGCCCTGGCAACCACTAAGCTGTTTTGCATTTCTATGATTTTGCACTTCAAGAATGTTAAATAAATGGAATCATGCAGTATGTAGACCTTTGGGATTGGCTTTTCCATTAAGTGTAATTCCTGGGAGATTCACCCAGGTTGTTGTGGGTATCAACAGTTCATCCCCAAGGTGTTTTCCAAGGCATTTTCACACCTAGGAAAGTTATTCATGAGCTTGTGCTAATATTACCCAAAATATCTAGCAATCTTATAGAAGGAAACACTTTCTTTAGAGTCTTTCCTTTTTTAAAACAATCAACTTACGGAGGTTTTAACACCTTGTGGTTATTGGCCACAAACATTTTGAAAAGTTTCCATCATGATTTTTGTATGTGTGAGTTTGAAAAGGGCATAAAAATGTCAGTGGCCATATTCATCTTGCATAAAATATTTGAACTTTATGCTACACTAAAACAATAAATTGTTTCTGTAATAAGACATGGGCAATTAAACAAGCAAGGGAAACAATTCATGTATCCTGAGTCGGAGGGAAGCAGCACAATTGAAGTAATGTAATCACACCGCAGGAGCCAGAGGACGGGACATGTGCCCAAGAGAGGTCACTGGTTGATGTTTCTTTATACAATGTACAACAGAAGTGGAATTTAATTTGCAAACAGCAATCTTTAGAAACCAATTAGGAGTTTATTCCAAATAGGGCAAACACCAGTCAGAGATTTATGGAATTCTCTGCATGAGAATGGAAGTTTAGCATTTAGCGCTCAAGTCCTGCCCTCTGCATCTCCTCAGGAAAGACTCCCAGGGGAAAGGTATGTGGTGGGAGCCTGGTGGGACTGATAAAGAGGGTGTCTCCCTGACCTCACCTGGAAAGGCAGGGCAGCCATAAGAAGAGGAGCCCTTCTCTGCAGGGATGACAAGACCCCTCTCATAAAGCAGCAGGTAGGTGAAATGCAGAGGAGGCTGCCCAGGGAGCTCTGTGGTGGTGGTGGTGGGGTGGGGGGGTTGAGCTCATGTCCCAGAGCTAGAGGTTGCCAATGGTTTAATCAATTACACAAGCATTTTTACTGCAGGAATGCTCAGACTCTTTGACATAGGATCGCACATAGTTCTGTAATTTATTGGATGAGAGGACCTCATTTCTTTGTGAAGCTTCAATCCGACTACACTTCTCTAGGTCACACTTTGAGGACTCTGATCTGCTTGGTCCATGTCTATAAAGTTTGTGTGCACATGAACACAAGAATACCAACTCTGTGCTAGCGAGGTTTCTCTTTATGTTCCCTGATGTATCTTCACTGCCTAGAACAGTACCTGGCTCCTAGTAAGTATTCAATAAATGCTGGTTAAATGACAATAAATAATAACTTTTATTTCTTGAGTTCCAGGAATTGGACTAGACTTTTTCTGTTTTATCTCATTTAACTCTCAAAATGATCCTGAGGGCTAGGTTCCATTGTTATCCCTCTACTATAGGTGAGAAAACTGAGAATTACAATGATTAAATACTTTGCCTAAGATCACACAAATACAAGGAGGGCAGGTTGGGGCTTCAATCGAGATTATATGACTCCAAAGCTCAGCCTGGTAAATGTACCACTGTATTGCTTCTAGGAGAAAATGGATAAGTAAATACATCCATCCAAAAACTCATCCAGGAGCCCCTCACTGTAAGAGAACTAGCCTAAGTGGCCCCACAAAACACCCCATTTCCCAGAGCTAATTGTCCTCTGAGGCAGCCTTGCAGAGTGCTCAGGGATCACACACATTTCTGGGACCTTCCTGACTGCAGAGGATGGCATACACTCCTGTAAGAACTGCAACAACACCAAGGACAAGAGTCACCTGAAATACTTGGTTTGATCCTCATTTAGTTATGTGTGATTCTTTTTGAAAAAGTCAACACTGAACACTATAGTATCTGTGATAAAGCAGCCACAGGAACAGGGAATGCAGGGTAGGGGTGGGGGGAATGAAGGTCTTTGAAGCAATCAAATAATTGCTATGGCTTCCAAACAGGAAATTAGAAGCATTTATTTTAGCACAGTAGATGGAAGCCCAGGAAAGAGGGCATCACAAGTGCTCAGCGTTCCTAGTGTGTCCGTGAGAGACTTCCACCCGGCATTGCGGCAGACAGCAAGTAATGAACCCGCCTGGGAAAGTGGATGTTGATATGGTAAAAAGCCAGGTGAAAAAACGTGTTCTAAGATCCCTGTTTGGAAACTGGAAGTGCATCTCTCAGCGAGTGCTGGATTGGCATCTCAGCATTCAAGGGCCTCCTCAGCTCCCTCCACAGGCTGGCAACAAGCTCCAGACCCTGTGAGGGGCTGGCCCAGGCACTGGGAGCAGCTGCTTTGCTTTGCAGGGGCCCCCTCTCAACCAAACTTAGCCAGGCGTGACTCTGCCTGGGGGAAAAGGAGCTGCACCCAGTGTTAAGATGCCTAAGTAGCACAAATAAATTAAACTATTGCTGTTATTAGGAATTGTGCTGCAAGCACACTCTAATAGCGACTTTTCCTTTGTGCACATCTTGTGTTTTAGCCAAAGATGGAAACTTGTTTCTGGTTCCAGGTAAGATGGCAGCTCTGGCCCAGGGAGACAGGGTCATTTGGGTGAGTGGGACATTTCCTAGTCAACGTTATCTCAACTTAGCATAGGACAGTGGTTAAGAAGGCAGGTTTTTGAGCCAGATTGCCTGGGATTGATTCTTAACTCTGCCACTCACTAAGTGTGTCCACTTTGAGCATGTTATTTTATTTCTCTGGGTCTTAGTTTCCCCATATCTATAATAGAGATAAAAATGAGAGTATTCATTTCTTAAGATTATAGCAAGGATTACAATATACAAAAGATATAAGCCATTTAGATGAAAGGCCTAGCATATAAATATTAACCGCCATTCTTGCTGTTCCTGGTCCACATTTTCTTATCCAAAGTTGTTGAGGCCAGCTGTGTTCTACAAGTCAAGTTTTTTGGAATTTAAAAAGGTAATATGATGCATGCAATTTATACTATATAGCATCCACTGCAGAGTTGAGGGCAATACCCCATAATGAAAAAAGGTTATTTCTGTGGCTAATTACAGGAACATTCACATTAAATGAGACAAATAATTTTTCCACTGAATGAATTTTGGCATCAAACTTATGAAAAGACTTTCTCTTTTCAGAACTTTTGGAATTTTGAATAAGAGATGTTGACTTGTCTCTCTGGTACCCCCGCAATGGGTTGCTGTGTCTATACTGGGGAAGATGCCCCCCTAATTGGGTCTCCTGAGCTTTGTTCCTGGTTGACTGTGAGGTTTGTTCCAGCAGCAGCAGGTTCCTGCCTAGACCTTTTGCATGAGCCTGGACATGGTGGCTGGTCCACAGAGGTCTCCATCCTGTGGCCTCCATCTTGTGAGTGCCTGACTGGCACCCAGTGCCTGAATCTGGTGCCCAGTGCCCAGTGTCCAGTGCCCAGTGAGTGATTATATGTCTTGCTGGCTTTCTGCTTTTCACATCAGCGTCAGAGGTTTAGGTAGTGCAAGGCAGCCTCTTTGTGCTGAGTCAACTCTGTGGCATGGATAAATTCAAGTCCCTAGGGCCCCAGTCCTGGCTGTCCTGTGAATCTTGTAGCAGCATGCTAGCTAGCCAGCCTTCCACTGGGCACACCCACGTCTCACCATGGGCACTAGCCAACCTTCAGCACAGTCATCAAGCACCTGAAGGATGTGGGTGTTGCTGGAAGTCCCTAGGTCTGCTGGAATTAGAATGAGACCCTCAGCAACCTCAAAATCTGGCCTGTCCTGCTGCTTCCTGGGATTCTATGAGTCAACTATTTGCCCCGTATTCTGATGGGATATTTAGTTCTTAGCTGCAGATATAATCTGAGAAGCATCTGGAGTGATAATTGAGAATTAAAGTCATAGGGAAAGACTTGAGAAGAGCAGTCATAACTTAAAGCTATTATCTTTCTGAGTATCCATCATGGTTTTGGCCCATAGGAGCCCTCAGATGATGTTATTAATTCATTCTTTCAATAATATGAAACTCTTTTTTTAGTAATGGGTAAAAGCCCAACACTGTACAGATACAAGGAAGAACAAGGTATGGCCTGTGATCTCTGCTCTGATAGGTTGTACATGTGAAGTTAGGTTCAGTGTGGGGCTGGGCTCTTGCATCCTGAGCTTGGATAACTTCTTCTTTGTCCTCTATTCTCCATCTACTACCAAGGTGGTCTCCTCACAGCCCAAACCTACAGTCCACAGAGCCAGCACCAGTTTCCTTCCTGTTCTTCCTGGCCTTAGGGCCACATATATTAATGCAAATAGTAGTATTTTACTTAACAGCTAGATGAGGATCCAACTGCACAGTGTGGGCAAAAGCACTGAGCACACAGAGGTATCTGTAAATTTCACTCTCCTTTCTTTCTCTGGATGGAAACTGGCTGTCTTCATCACATATCAGCACAAAATGATATTCAGTCTGGTTCTGTTACTTCTCTTCTCCAAGTTCATGGGTGTTTGCACTTGGATTTTCAATTAGATAGAAAGCACGATGGAAGCAGATGCCAATTCTACTCATGTATCCTCAGCATAGGGTACTTGAAGAAATTTCTACTGAACTCAATAGAAATGTCTGGTGAATTTGCCTGTGAATGCATCCAGAATCTCCTTCATGAGCTACGGAGTTAACAATAATAGACATGGGAGATGTGCTTGCTGTGCTGCCCAGGCAAGGATGCCTGGTTCCAAAGCTAAAGACATCTAGACCAATTTAAGACTGAAAGTGGAAACTGTAAACTAACCATGGGGCTCAGGTGGGAAGATGACAGGTGAAATTCCCCATAGTGGTCCCGATGATGCCCACAGTTCTATTCTCCCAAGAAACTTGCACTCCCTGCCCCAACCAGTGTTATAGACTAGTGACCAATTTCATCATAATACTGACATATGCAGGACCATGAGTGCTGAGATGGCACTGGGGAGGTGGGTGACTTCCACAAGCTGGTGCTGTAGGCAGACAGGACTGCAGGCCCTGAGAAGTCTACGAACTGGTGACACAGCACAGGATGAGCAGATGCCGAAAGCTGAATTGATGCATTTGATTGTTTTCATCTAGATGTTACTTTGCTGACCGCAGGAAAAGCGTGAAAGGCAGTATAGCATAGCAGTTCAGAGCACTGCAGTCAGAGCCAGACTGTCTGGGTTTAAAGCCAGGCTCTGCCACTTACAGCTGTTGACAACATAACCTACGCCCTCTCTTCTTCCATTTCCCCATCTATAAAACAGGGACAGTGATAGTGCCCACTGCCCCGGAGTTGGAGTGATATGAAATGAGTAAACATGGCCAAAGCTCTTCAACAGTGCGCAGAAGAGAGAAAGGCCTAAGTATGGGGCAGAGGTGCTAATGATGATGCTGTGTCCCACTATCTGACATGGCACGTCCACGGGGAGGTGCCAGTGTCAACCAAGAAGCTTGGAAGAAGCAAAGCTTCCAAGCAGGTACCTTCTTGGAACTCACCTTACCAAATGAGATGTCCGGAAGCTCTGCTTGCCCGCCCGCCCCGGGTGCCAGAGCTGACTCTGCAGCACTGCCTGGAAGGGCGGGCACAATCACCGCGGGGGATGGGGAGTGTGGAGGGGGTGCCCCACTGTATTTACCAGTCTCTAGGACACCAAGATAAAGCTCACTGTGAATGACGAGCAGCAACCACAAAACCTTAAAAAATACATCAAAAAAAAAAAAAAAAAGAAAAAAGAACTCTGGATACAAGATCACTCCTAGATGAAATGCCACCTTGTTTTCTTAAGGAGCTTTGAATTCTCCGAATTAAGGAACTGTGGTTTGAAAGGTTACCTGCGGGAAATCTGGAGCTTTTAAAGCCCTGGGCTTTAATTAAAACTCACTGATGCACATCTAATGTGTGAGCCCAGAGGTCCCCTGCCTGCTCTCAGGGAAGGCAGGTCGGAGAAGGTCTTTGATAAGATGAGAAACTTTAAAGTCCTTGGCTGCGCCTGTGAGGCCCTCTCTGCCCTCCTTCCCTGTTCTTTAGATGCAAATACACTGCAAACCCAAAGGGCTGTCATTCCTGCAGTTCATGTATGATGGTTGCTGCAGTGCTCCCAAATTGGCCAGGGCATGGGTGGAGTTGATGCACTAGTTACATTCAAATAAATTCCCACTTACACTAAAAAAAGCCAGCTTCATGTAGCACCTACAATAATCTTATGTATGAATCTATCACTGCTAGTTGGAGTTTCCTCTCCACCGGGTTGAGTTCCCTCTGGTACCTCTCCGCCACCTCTGCTCACTTGGTTCACTGAGATGATTCAGGTGGTTGCACTGTTTAATCCTGCCTCCCATAACCATATTTGTGAAGGCCGTTTCTATATTCTGTCCCCACCAGGGACTCCACACACCCTGTCATTAGAAACAAACCCAAGTAGTCATTTCCCTCAACAAATCCCATCCCAGACAGTATGTTTGTTCTAGGTTTCGTGGAGCTTTGGTAATTTTATAAAGCTGCCATCTACCTTGAAAAGTTCTTGGGGAGAAAGGTCTTTTGGGCTAAATTGGTACAAAGACATGCTTAGTTGACCTACTCAGTATTTTAAAAAATTTGAACTATTTGCTGATATGTAAAGATCAGGAAGTTTTTAATGGATCTACTCAGGTTCTTCTCAAAAATCAGAATATCTAGGAACAAGGGCCAATATTCCAACAAGGCCACGATTGCATGGGTTCTGCTTTTAGTGACACACTGCTGTCTCACTTGCTTTCACTCCCTGCTTGGCCCTGGGATAGATGGGTCTTTTCAACTGGAGAAGTAAGGAAAGATAAGTGAACAAAAGCTTTGTAGTGCCTGGATTATGGTGGGAGCACCACCCAAGACTCCCAACAGCTTTGCAACGAAGGGATGGGTAAGGTTGCATCTTTACTTGCATAGCATGAAGATTAACCCAGGCAAAGCAATAGCAAATGCAGGGACTCAGGAGAGTTTTGGTCCCAAATACTGGAATTTCTCCGCTAAGAGGGATGGTCATTTTCTGACACGAATTGGGAAATTTCTGCTGATGGGCACTTAATAACATAAAAACATTATGTTTATAAAAATTAAAACTATTACATATTCTCATCAACCTTGATTTAGCTTTTCTTTTACTTCCTGAGTTCTATCCCCTTGATGAGCTCCTGGAAAATGACCACAGGGTCCTACTCCAGGTCAGCCTGCTGCGGGGGCTGATGAGTGGATGAGTTCACATATGCTGAGCCATCAAATTAAGATTCTGGTGGAGGGGGGCGGAGGAACCAGTTCATTTTAGGGCCTCATGAGTTACTAATGTGCTTCTGAGCTGAAGGAGATTTGGTTTGGTTTCCTCCTTCTTTGCTGCTGCAGAGAAATTTTAAAATTTAAAGTCATAACTTCCAAGCTTCCCCTGCACTTGACATTTTGTGAAGTTTCATTTCCTTGCCCAGCAACAGTGTTCTGCTTTCTAAGGCAAATATGCCCCTTTCTGCTTTCGAAGCAGCTGCCTGGGAAAAAACCAAAGGTGAGGGAAGAATATTAGAAGAAAAGTGTCACATGTGCTACAAATCCTAGGGCCTCAACCCTCTCCCACAACACCAACCATTTATATTTCTCCCAGATCTTGAAAAAGTACAGGGAATATCACAATCATATTGCAGGACAAAGATTATTTTGCTTAATGTATTTTCCTGTTTCCTATTTTTGTCATGCATATAATAACTAACAAAACTTTTTTGTTATGGTGACTGTTGAATGATAACCAGTTTTACCTGGATCTCAGGAAGCCACGGAGCAAGTGTCACTGTGGGGTGAATAAAGATAGATTCTAACAAGAAAAGCCTATTATCAGGGCCAGTTACAGCTCCTTGGACAGCCATCCAAGAGCATAGTTGCTTAGTTACCTTGTCAAATTCTTCTTCATAGGAGAAAACATCCCCAACCTTGGCACAGAATTGTTTCCAGAAGAGTGAAACCTGTGCTTTTTAAAATAACCCTTGCTCTAAAAACTAGGCTGGTGGATGTAACAGACCCTCAGCTGCAGCCAGAGCAAGCTCCTACAGGAACCATGAAGTCAGCAGACTTGGGCTTGAGCACCCTCTCCTTTTACGGCAGTTAAGCAATTGCATCCTGGAGTTACACCACTGGGATTCAAATTCTGTCTTGACCACTTATCAGCAGTGTGACCTCGGGCAAGTTACTTGACTTCTATGGACTATGGTTTTCTCACCTGTAAAATGTGTATCATGATAATACCTACAGCATGGGTTTTTGTAAGGATGACATGAGTTAGTACATCTAAAGCATTTGTAACAGAGTCTGTCACATAGTTAAGTTCCTAAATGTGTCAGATTATCTGTGGGACTTCTTTTCATTATATTGTCACTTGATTTACCAGGTTTTCATGCCTGGTCTTAGATTCATTGTCTGGGCATATTCTTCCCACTTCACCTCCATTGCCACCAAAATCTAATATCTGCATGGATCTTGGAAGTTTACAAAATGCATTTGCACTCTCTCACACAATCTTCACATCAGCCCTCGGTGCTATCCTCACTCTGTGTGACTATTTTGGGCGATCCAACACCATCTTCTCTTCTCTATGCCTTTCCTTGAATCACAGGAGCTCGAAGCCTGGAAGCCAGATTTCCTAGAATTCTAACCAGCAACTAAGAGCTTTTCTGATTTTTGGAAGAGTAACAGCAGAGAGGCACACATGGAGGAGTTAGAAGGGGAGGAGAAGCAGAGCCCGGGCTGCTCCTGAAGCACTGGCAGGCAGCCAGCAGGCCCTCCAGCAGAAGGCAGGCAGTGTAGGGTGACGCCAGTGGCATCTGGGCCTCGCTTTGAGTGGCACCCACATGGGTGCTGCCATTCCTGACTTTCCAATACTAGTGGTGTTTCCTTCATCCCCTTGGCTTCTCTAAACACCTTGTATCCTCTAATTCCCTCTATAAAATCCCTTCCTGCTTGAAATACCTAGAGTGGTTTCCTAACTAAACCCAGACTGATATACCTACTATATATTATATAAGACACATTGAGTACTTACTATATGCCAGTCACTGCTTTAAGCATTTTATGTGAATTAACTTATTTACTCTTATAACCCCACAGTTTGAAAAGTGGCACTATTACCATGATATTAAAAAATAAGGAATCTGGGGCACAGAGAGGTTGAGTTACTTGTGAATGATTATTACTATGCTCTACTAACTCTCTCAATTTACTGGATGTTACTATATACCTCGCATCCCGCTAAATTCTTCAATAAGCAATGAGTCTCGGGTTTTTCCAAGGTTACACAGTCAAAAGTCAAGCAGGGATTCCCATCCCTTTCCAACTTCATATCCAATGTGTTTTCCTCTAAAACCTCTCCTACCTCTTACCCAGGGATAACTATCATGAACAAAGGGCCAGATAAATTGCTATAGTTAATGGGTGTTTGACCAAGAACAAGTTATCTGCTTCCTGTTCTATGTGCTCTTTACATTTTACCAAGAAAATTATTTTATTCCAGACAAAAAGCCTGTCATATCCTTTGAGGCCCAGGGATAGTCTGGCATTGTCACACAAGGCAGGAGTAGGAGAAAGCAGGGAAGGAGAAGTAAAGGAGGCGAAGGTGAATGGTAGAAGAGGAACAAAGAGGAGAGTAAGGAAAAAGGTCAAGGCAAGATGAGGAAGACGAAAGGCCAAGCCACAGACTTTCTGACCATCAAACCTACCAGCCACATAAAAGTAAAGGCAGAAAAGAGAATCTGCGCACTTCCTATTTTCCACCAGGGGGTCAAGTTCTCTGTCATTGCAGGGCCTAAGTGCAATTACTAAAATATTTATCCCATTGCTCTAGATTTACATCATAATGCACAATTCGTAAGTGTTAGTTATTTTGGTTGCTTGATAAAAATTTGATGCATTCTGACTAATGTACATATAATAAATAGTCCAATTTTATTACATTGTATAAAGACTTCAAAAATCTATGGTATCTATGCTTTTCCAAAGTGTAAGAAAACAGATAAGGCTTCAGACAAAGAAAGATTGCTTTCATTAAATTATGCCATTATTGAATTTCTCTCCCTATGCTGTACTCTCCCTGTACTCAAAGCTGTCTGCCACATGAGCAATCACTTGGGGTGGGAATTTTCCCTGAATCTCTGGAAGCAATCCTTGAAGATACTATTTAAATAATTAGGAGATTCTTTACTGAAGGTCTGTAAGCAGTGAGGATGTGTTAGAAAAAAGTTGGACAAGTTAGTGAGTGTTATGCCCTGGCTATTTGGAGATGATGCAAGCTCTGGCTCTAATTCCCAGGACGTCTTGAAGCTGGAGAACACTGATCACCTACTCTGTACTATGTACTTAAAAAAGCCCTTCAAAGTGAACATATTCATTCTTTTCCTTTTTATAGATAAGGAAACTGAGGCTTGGATAACCTTATCTAAGACAGAGGTATTATTGAATGGTTGCCTTGGGGATACCTTGCATTCATTGCTCTTTATTTTAGATTAGAACTATAAACCAAGCTGCGGGGTCAATTGAACTTTTCAGATCACCAAATCTTGAATGGATTGGCTCAAGGATAGAAATTAAACCTGGGTCTTCAACCTCCTCTGGGGCCTGTAAGCTTCCTCTGCTCTCATATCCTTCCAGTAAATCCTCTTCTGCTTTAGTCAGCCTGAGTCTGTTTCTGTTCCTTGCAACCAAAGTGTGTTTACTGACACAGGGCACGGCTGGATCCGAGCCCCAACCTCACTGAAGCCAATACTCTAGGCCATGCTGACCTATGAAGGAAAGTGAGACACCAACGGGCCCTGCATTCCATATCACAAGCTCAGACCTAGACTAGGAGAATGAGAATAGACCAGGCATTCTGATGAATGCAGCACCGAGGAGAGGCCCGTGGCCACCAACAGCTGCTCTTTAGCACAGCACTCCTGCTCCATGCCCTGGCAGCTCTGGGCCTGTGTCTTTGCCCAGGCCTGGGGGCCTAGGTGCCTTTACTTTGCTCTGATAAGAACCAGTAGGCAGGCTGGGTGTCCAGCCTCCTCAGGACTGGCTTCCTCCAGCAACGCCAAGCAAACAGCCAAGCAAATGGCCAGGTGGAGGGATCATGCACCTGTCCCCCCTGCTCACTGGCATTGTCCAGGGGCCCTCAGGATCCTCTTGCTGCCTCCCTCCCTTTCCCTGTCCTGCATCCCAGAAAAACAGTCCTCACCCCAGGCCATCCCAGTGCCCATTTTCAGTCTGATGCAAATCTACTTGTCCTACATTTTCTTTCCTTGGGGCCTGAGGCCATACAGATAGTAGGTGACATTAACAGAAGTATAGTTACTAGATTGTGGGAGATGACAATCCCAAAGTAGCCAGGGCAGGTTAGGCCATATCTGGTGTGCTGTGTCCCATCATTCCATCCTAAGAGCAACATTTTAAGACAGGATTTACCAAACTGAGGTGCGTGAAGGAAGGTGCTCTGATGTTAGTGGGGTCTAGAAAACAAATAACAAAAGATTTAACAAAGGGTTAGGAAGAATGGCTGGTGGCAGACATGCCAGCTCCCGTCACACATTCAGAAGGCAAGCAGGGAGGTGGGAGGAGGGACACTCCATGGTCGAGGTTCTGGAAGACAACGCCAAGACAGAAAAGTGAGAGTGGAAAGGAAGATTTTGGTCTAACATAGGAGAAATTTCCTAATGAGGGCTTCCTTCTCTGACACTGAGTATCCTGTTCCTCTAAGTCCCCAGGTGGGTGTGGGTGACATCTGCACAGGGACGCTATCAGAGGGACTCCAGATTCTAGGGGGAGGATCAGATCATGTGATTCCCAGAGTCTCTCTATGTTGAGATTCCAGGATTGCATTGTGCTCAAATGTTGAGGGACAGTGGGGGCGTAACTAACTGAACTGTTCCATCCATACTCTGAACTCTTGAAAACCTGGAAAAGAATGAATTAGAGCTATGAGTGCTAACAAAGGATCGAGTTTACATTGCTGTAAATATGAAAAAGCAACATGCAGGTAGATATTTCCATAGAATTCTATATATTTTCTTTGGATGATATGTAGATACATGAATACAAACATGCAAACACATACACACACTCAGGTTAGGGAAAATAACACTAAATAAAGGGGAGGAACCTGGGACTGAAAATGGTAGTAAGAGAAGAGTTTAGCTTTGTTCTGATGTTTCCTTTCTTTCCTTTTTTATTAACAAGGAGAATATATCCATATATTAGTTCTGGTATTAAAAATGAGAGGAAAAGTGCCGATGGCTATGAGGCTATATGAAGTTTGCTTGCTTGATGATTGGTTGGTTCATTCGCCAACATCCGTCAAGCTTCTCCTGGGGACCAGACGCTTCGTAAGGAGACAGGGAGCAGTGGGAAGACAGAGGAGTCTTCCCCTCAAGAGGCTTATGGCAGAGGGGCCAGCAAAACAGCAGAGTCTGCAGTGGGCTGCGCGGGAGAACACAGCCAGGCAGGGGGCATCGGGTGGCTGTCCCAGAGGCCTGGTGGGTCTTAGGGTAGGAGATGAGTGTTCCAGGCATAAGGGACAATGTGTGGTGAGATCTGGAGTGAACAAAAACATGGCCTACTTGGGAAAAATCAAGTAAGTTTGTTACAGGTGCTGGGAGGGAGGAGGGGCTGTGAAAGATGAGGCTAAAGGCATAGGCAGAATGCAGACCAGAGTGGGCCTTATGGGTCACGTTAGAAATTAGACTTTAGCTGAAAGGTGGTGAGGAGCCCCTGAAGAATCACAAGCAAGTGAGAGACTCATGGTGGACTCTCAGCCTAGTTAAAGGAGTTTTCTGGGCTGGGAGGCTTTGGGTGGTCCTCAGAAAACAGCCTATTAGCTTTCTATTTACACATGCACAGTCTTGATTTCAAAGAAGTACAACAGAATTAACTTGTAATTATCTAATGCAGATTAATTGCCTTGTGGATTACCCGTGGCAAATGACAAATGCCAGTCCCAAACTGGTTTTCCATCTGCACGCGGGACACTGGCGGCTGCCTTTCCGTCATCAGTCACCTGCTCCCCTAGGACTGCGAACTCATTTTTACGCTGAACTGAGCCAAACCAAAATCCAGGAGGTAAATCTCTGCTAAAAACGATTAACATAACGCATCAGAAAGCCAAGTATAAAGGACTGCTCATTCAGGAAAGTGCTCACAGCAAGCACCCCCTCCCAAGGAACCGAATGTCCGCGCCTTTGCGCACGCAGCCAACATTTGGTGCAACCGCGTTTGAATCTTAGCTCCTCGTTAGACCCGTGATGTCTGGCAGATTACTTAATCCCTGGGCACCAGTTTCTTCATCTCATGTCTAATATAGATGATGCAGAGAAAATCTATGCAGGTTTAGAGCCAAAAATCAGTAAGCATGCTGAGAATTGAAAAATCAAGCACAGTCAAAATTACACTTAAAATAAAAACCCTTAAATCCTCTTTAAATTGTGAGTACCAGGCCCTTCAAAGCCCCAAAACATCCATTTTTTTTTCTTTTCCCATATTTTACTGATTCACAGGAGATTAAGGTCTAGTTTGAAGGGCTGGGGAAGAAATGGCATATGGGGTGAGGGGTGGGTTATGTAGACGATTTCTCACTACCCAAGTATAGTTTCTTTCGAGTAAATTACATGTGTTCTATGATTCAATTCCACTTTACTACTGAAAGTATTACAATTACCTAAAATTTTTTATTGTAGGGGATTAAATGGATAAACACATACATACTTACACATATGAATTACTAAGCATATATCATATCAGGTGGGTTGGGGTCTCCCCATGTGTCTATTGGTCATGGATAACTGAGAGCTGATTATTCACCCTAGAATGGATCTTAAATAATAGAGCTGGAAGTTCCTTTAAAATAATCTAATCTGAAGGGCTCAATTTATGAGAAGGAGACTGAGGCCAGGAAAAGGAATGCTGTGCCAAAGCCACACTGCTGGTGAGTGCAGAGCTGGGACAAGGTCCCGACTGCCCTGACCACTGGTCGAGAGCTCCTTCCTTTCCACCACCCTCAGCCTCCACAGGAGCCTGGCTCTGCCTATCCAGGAAATGAGGACCCCCCCCCCCACCCTACACACACACCCCAAGTCCACAAAGCCTTTCTTAAAAATCATGCTCACATTCATGTAGTAAGCAGTCTCTGTGCACTGTTGATGGAATACTTGGAGGAGGGGAGTGGGACATATGAATTGGAGACTCAAATCTTCCGGGGGTGCTGAGGAAATGCTGAGTTAGCCTCGTGGCTGTTTAGGTACTTGTTGGCAACCCCTCCCTGCTCCCAAATTCCTTCCCAATAATTGTAACTAGGTCCATTCTGTAGGTTTCTATAAAGACTGTCCCCCCTCAAACATACTGCATGGACAGGGGCCACCAAGATCTTTCCTAGATTAAATGTCCAAGAGAGTAGCTTCTCTCACGAGTGGTGCAAAGACTGGTCAGGACACAGTGTGGTTTCACTGCAATGAATTATCCAATCAAGAGTAGCAGTTTGACATTTCCTTGAGCTTCTATGATCTCAGCTCAGGCAATTACATAATTTCCCTCAGGATTATAAGAGAAAAACAAAAAAGTGCTCTCAGACTTCAGGAGTCTGTATCCTACTTGGGAATGCTTAAATACTGCAGGGTGTATATTACGTGGGTTGACTAGTTCGTTGGTGCCAAGCACCTGCCTAGAAGTATGTGTGCTACTTCCCAGTGTTTCCATAGCATGCCCCAGCTACTGCCACTTCTACACAGTAGAACACCGTGTCTCTGGTTCAGGAGTCACATCCTCACAAACACATTGTGATCATTCACGGGATGTGAGGATGGTGATCTCAGGAAGCATGAGCTAAGGGCTTCAGAGTCAGGCAAACAGAGGGTGAAATCCCAGTCCTTCCCCAACACAAACAGCAAGTTCCTGTGCCTCAGGTCCTCATTTGTGAAAGGGGGACACTGGCAACAACCTCCCAGAGTCATCGCACAGATGTAGTGATGCACAAAAGGCTCTTAATAAATGAGCATGACAGGGGAGGTCCAGGAATGATGGAATGAAAAGTAGATTTTCTCAGCAGAGACAGGGAAGTTTCTGTCTTGCTCAACACTGTAAGCTCAGCACTTACTACATGGCAGGAGCTCAATGCATATGAATAAGGGAGTGAACGCATGAGCACCTGAATGGCTTCTGATTTGCAGCCCTGTAAGCGCTTAGAAATGTCCTTGAAAGCTAAGCTTGCAGTGAGAACTCAATTAATTAAGGCTGTAACACAGACACACTTCAAAGTTGAACCGTGGAAAAGCCCCTTCTGCCAGTACCCGAACCGAATTCATTCCCTTTCATTGCGCCTGTCTCTTTGTACTACCTGTCCTCTCCAGCTTCCAGCCCTGGGGAGAGTGGTGCACAGGGGGTGCACCTCCTCAGACAGTGAGTATCAGGGTGCTCTGCACCCTCAGCCTGGGAAGCTGCAGGTTCGGGAACAGCACAGACAGTGCCATGCCCCAACAGGGATCTACATCTGCCTCCCAAAGCTCCTGCCTAGCAGCAACTGATGCAGCCTCACTCGGCACCCCATGCAGGTATGTATAAAGCCATAGGATGGACCACCATGCCCCAAAGCACCAAAATCTGGCCCTGGCAGTTGACTTACTTCCAAAATTGAGAGGAGAGTGTTATCTCCCACCAATGAAATGAAAATGAAAAAAATCTATCAATGGCCACCAAAGCTATGTAGCTGAAAGGAGGTGACTGTGCTGGCCTGAAAGCGCGAGGGATTGGAGTCCATTCGTTCTCCACCTTCCCCAGACCCAGATGTGCAAATTCAATACTTACCCAAATGCCGAGCTGTCTTTCTTTTACTGAATGGAGCCTGGTTTGAGTGGCCAGAACGCTGCCCTCAGCATCCTCCCCAGCTCTCTGCCCGTCCCTGCTGACAATCACGATGCATACACCATGGTTTCTGATTCTGTAGATGGCTGCAGTCCCCAAGTTTCAAAAGTCTGAGAGCAAGGTGGGTGTGGAGTAGATGGAATGGTAGTGACACCTTTTATGGGAAGGTGCTACGATGGTGGCAAAGATGTGAAGAAACTTGGGGGAACTTCAAACTGGGAATTGCCAATTTCTACCCACTGTCTCTTTTTGGACTACACAATAACCAGGAAGTGATGGTGGTGGTGTATTCATATCCAATAACAATGGGGAAGATTTACTGAGCCCTTCTTACATGCCAGGCATGTTACAGCACTTTATGAGTATTACTCATTTTGTTCTCCCAGTTACCCCCTGAGAAGTACAGAGAAGTTACACAACCCACTCAAAGTCACAGGGCCTTTATATGGCAGAACTGGGTCAAAAGACAACAAATAACATTTTAAAAACAACAGAATGAACTAAAAAAGGTGAGTGAAATAAAAAGTAATGCAGCAGAACCCCAAAATGCAGCATCAGAATTAAACTTTGCATTGGTAGCACACAAATGCAAAATGAACACTGGAAAACCGAGTCAGTGATGAAAACAATAAAATGAGAAGATGTCTTGAGAAAGGCAGGAAAATGCCAAAGCAATAAAATAACAACCTCATAGTGCATCATACACAGAGGACAGAGATCCTAGGTTATCTGGATTTGTGAGGAATAGAATCAGTAAACAAAGATATAGTAAATTTTCCTTACCTAAAATAAGCAAAAAAAAAAAAAAATATAGCTATGAGATTAAAAGATCTCATTATATTCCATAAAAAGAAATAAAATGGAAAAAAAGTTCTTTTCCTAGATATAGCCAGCTAAATTTGTTAAATTGAGGAATGATAAACATTATTTTGGAGACAATCAGTAGACTACTTTTACTAAAAAGAAA
The DNA here is from genome assembly GCF_041146395.1 of Eulemur rufifrons. Lineage (NCBI taxonomy): Eukaryota > Metazoa > Chordata > Mammalia > Primates > Lemuridae > Eulemur > Eulemur rufifrons. The sequence continues at coordinate 116,517,120 of NC_090989.1, forward strand.
TTAAGGCTGGGCAAGTAGCTCATGTCTGTAATCCCTGCACTTTGGGAGGCTGAGGCAGAAGGATCTCCTGAGGCCAGAAGTTCGAGATCAGCCTGGGCAATCTAGTGAGACCCCATCTCTAAAAAAAAAAAAAAAAAAAAAAAAAAATTGGCTGGACATGGTGGCACATGCCTGTACTCCCAGCTACAGGTTGAGGCAGGAGGATTGCTTGAGTCCAGGAGGTTAGAGCTATGATCACACCACCTCATTCCAGCCTGGGTGACAGAGTAAGACCCTGTCTCAAGAAAAAAAAAAAAAAAAAAAAAAAAAAGGAAGTAAGTATGTAAGTTAGAGCCTACAAACCTACATCAATTTCAATAGATTAAAGAGTTAAGTTAAAAATGATCCATAAATGCTTATACTGTTGGTGGGATTGCAAATTAGTACAACCTCTATGGAAAGCAGCATGGAGATTCCTCAAAGAACTAAAAGTAGACCTACTATTCGATCCAGTAATCCCACTATTGGGTATTTACCCAAAGGAAAAGAAGATGTTTCCTCAAAAAGACACCTGCACCTGAATGTTTATTGCAGCACAATTCACAATTGCAAAAGTGTGGAATCAACCCAAGTGTCCATCAGTTCATGAGTGAATTAACAAAATGTGGTATATGTATACCATGGAGTACTATTCAACCATAAAAAAGATGAAATGATACCTTTTGCAATAATCGTGATGGAACTAGAGACCATTCTCCTAAGTGAAGTATCCCAAGAATGGAAAAACAAACACCACATGTACTCACTATTAAATTGGAACTAACTGAAGAGCACACAAGTGCACAGAGGGAAGTAAAATTCAGTGGAGGTTGGCCAGGAGGTAGCGGGGAGGAGGGGAGGGGAATAAACCAACCTAATGAACAATATGAAAACTATCTGGGTGACAGGCACACCTATAGCCAGGACTCAAGCATTGCAGAAGTAACCTATATAACCTAAAACATTTGTACCCCCTTAATATTTTGAAATAAAAAAATAAATAAAAATAAAAATGATCCATATATAACCTTGGAAAAAATTATGTTAGCACTATTTAGATTTTTGTATGGAGAACATTTTTCTTTTCATTTGCAATAAAAAGTAATAAAAAACTCACAAAGAAAACGGTAAAAATTAGATTAATACAGTTTAAAATTTATATCCTAAACAACCTAATCAAAATTTAAAAGCACAAAAAGGAAATAATATTTTTTACAAAAATATGGCAGACAATGTGTTACTATTAAAAGATCAAGTTAGATATACATTTTGCATGTTAATAAGGAAGCTGTAATCACTTCAATTATAGATATACGTGGATGAAACTTACAGAATAAGAAACTTACATATCCCGTCACCAAGAAAATGCAAAATAAAATGGGGGCATCAACATTGCTTGTCAAATTGGCAAAACAGGGGAGACTAGTTGTTTTCTTAATTGCTGACAAACCAGTTCCTTTTTCGGAGCCAGTTCTACACTGGGCATGAATAACACTAACGGCGTATACGTCTGACCCAGCAATTCGACTCCTAGGAATCTCTCCTGTGCCACAATCAAACAAGTGTGCCGAGGTGTATGCAAGAGCATTTCCACCAAGCACAGGACGCTCTATTTACCCTGTTCTCGGCTGGTCATGATTATTTTAAAAACCTCCATCAACATCAATCCTCACAGGTGTTTTGAACTTTTGAATTTGTGGAGCATTTCCACAAATGTCATCTTATTTAATTTTTAAAACAACGTCCCGAGGAAGCATTATTATTATTATCCCCATTTAAAGACACTGGAAGACAAAAAGGATAAGTCAGAAGTGTACTTTGAGTTAAAGGTCACGGAAAGTTTTCTCTGATTTCTGAAAGTATGCCATTACGACTGAAAGTATAATTATAGAATGGGAAGGCTGAATCATTTAGGCCAACTCCTTTCTTTTACAAATTAAAGAATTGGCATTTAGAGAGGGGAAGTTCTTATTAAGGTTTACGTGGCAATTCTGGGACACTTTCTGTTGCACTAACTCATCGTAAAATACAAACATTCTCGGGATGAAGGACCTCATGGACCTATTGTCAGAGCTCTTCTCTGCTGTTTATTAGCTTATTAGGTAAAATGCAGGCACCTTAGAATTTGGAAATGGGTCATATTCTGATGGAACATGATGGGTCAGTTGTGATGCAGAAATGGGAGGTTAAGGAAGATCTGAAGGAAGTTCTCAGGATCTCCCTGACCACCCGTCTTCACCTCGCAGGGCTCCGGGCAGACTGTGAGCGTCTGGATGGGTAAAAGGGTACAGGAGAAAGAGGGAGCCATAGCAGGTGCTTTATCTACCGCTTGGGCCAGGGTAGCTTCTGATCCTTCCCAGGAGCAGGAATTCCTGGCTCAGGCAGGTGGCCAGAGCTGTGTTGTGGATTCCACATCTACCATTTCAGACAGGTGTCTGTACTGCTGAGCGTTATCTGCAAGGACCCTGGACAGCACTGCAGCACTCAAGGGAGAAGAACCACCAAACCCTCCCTAACCAGAGATTCTAACAGGGCAAGTACAAATGTCTCCCTGGAGAGTCTGAGGGAAGCTTCGCTAGGAGATTTTAAACCTGGTCTCAGCCTCTCTCTTCGGCTGCTCCAAATCCACTTGGCAGCACATTTATCAGATACTTCATTATTTAAAAGAGGAAGCCCTGAAGAGTTGGTTTGGGAGCTAATTTAGGTCTGGAAGATAAGAGCTGTGTTTGGTTTTCACGTGTCAGGTGTCCTCATATTTGATAAGAGCAGACTGGTATTAACAAAGCCAGAGCCCGCCTGGAGCACTTCAAGCTCATTTTCCTGCCGGCTGGGGCTGCGATTACTTGATCAGTTCCTTTAAGGCCACTTTGCCAAATCCCTGGCCTGCCACTCTTCCTTAGCCTCTGCCCTGGCCCCTGCCCGCAAGCCAGGGGAAACCAAGCAGGGGGGCTCTGCAAGGCCAGCCCAGTCTGCAGGAGCCGTGTCCTTCTCTCCACGCCTCTGCCTCCTGCCGAGACCAGCTCTGCACTCTGGAGAAGGAGAAGCTCTCTCTCTGGGCTGCGTCCTGCCCCTCTAACTCCCCTGACTCCACTGCCAGGTAATAGGCCCTCCAGGCCCCATGAACAGACTAATTTAAAGTTGTTTACAGCTCTGGATCTCAGCAGCAGTATTTCCACAGGCAGTAATTTGTTACTGATAAAAGCGAATGTTCTGAAGTTTGTGAATGATTTCCTTTTTATTTTTTTAAATAGGAGTGGATTCAAGGTTGTATCTATAATAAAATCCCTTACTCCTTCACATGCCAGTGTGATTTCTTTGGGGCTAGAGGAGAAGAAGCTCCAAGCCTTCTGGGGCACAATGCACGCTGCCATGTGTGCACATAGGAGCCTGCTGCCCACGTGTGCTCCACCCACACCACGGTGGCCGGTTTTGAGCCTCCTGAGGCATGGCTGTTTGCATCGATAAAGGAGTAAAGTCTCCTTAGGGAAGAACCTTGCCTTACTGCCCTCCGGCCTCCATTCCCAGACATGGTGCCTGCACACAGTAGGTGCTCAATCATCATAGAATAGTGGAAGGTGGTGCTTTGACTGGTGGGCGTATTGGCTGAGAACTGCAATTGTGAACACACATAGAAGGTGGCTGTGTGTGGGGTCAAGTCCAGACAGCAACTACGCCCAATCCTCAGCCCTCCTCACCTTCTCTGTGGCTTTCCCAACCGTGTCTGCTCTTTGGCCCTAGTTTAATATCACTCCTGTATCCCCAGCTTTTGTGACCCATGCAGCACCTGGAAATTGCCTTTCTCTGAACTCCTATTTCAAGGCTTGGCTAACTCGATTCTTGAGCATTTACCACATGTTCAGGTGCTTCATGCATAGCTGTCTTGCCTTCTTGTCTGCATTGCACATGCCTCACAGGCCTCACACCCTCTGCCTCTGTGCAACCATGTCTCCCTTCCAGCACTGAGGACTCTATGTGAGCTCAATAAGCATTTGAATTGAGTTGAACCTCACATAAGTATAATGATAAAGAAATAAAACCCATAGGATTTGGGTGTCAGATCTCAGCAAACCACTTTGTATGCTGTGTAATCACGAGCAAGTTAGTTAACCTCTCTGACTTCCAATTTCCTCAACTTTGAGACGCAAATAAGTTTTACCTCCTCATGAGTAGAACAAAGGCCACAACTTATAAAAAATGCCTTTTCTCTTGTCATATGCCTCACTCTTCCACCGTGTCTCCACTTCCCCACTGCTGCCTGACTTTCCCACTCCTTTTTATATTTTGAACCCCTTAAGAATAATTAGCAGGTCAATAATATCATAAGGCCCACAAATGTATTGGCATTAGGGATTGCCAGTCCCTTCCCAAGAATCTCATATAACCAGAATGGGGGACAGACAGGCCTGACCAATCACAGCCACCACTGCAATCTGGCTGCCTGTGGGGACAGTGACCAGGGGAATAAGACCCTAGGCAACTATAAGGACATCCAGATGGCTCATTTTGCCCTTCAGACAGGGGGGTGGTTACCCTCAGCACATCCACTTTCCCTAGGAAAGGGGCATATGGACATATCTGGAGTGACAGGCTGAACATCACATTGTCACTGTTAGTTCCAGATACCACTCTCTACTCCCAAGCTCTGTCCTGGACAGTAAAGTCTTTCTTTTACAACCAACCAGTCCAGGGACTTGTCTTTTCCCAAATTGACACACACACACACACACACACACACACACACTTCCAATAGCTAATCTACTGCGAAGACATGCGGCTGACACCAAGAATTTTATGTGTATTTATTCATTAACACTCCCCTCAAGTCTGCGAGGTAGGTATTGTGATTACTGCCACTTTACAGATGATGAGATGAGGCACAGAGAGAGAGTAAGTGACCTTCGCAAGGCCGGAAGGAAAGGAACACATGGTAGCCCACGCAGCCTGGCTCCAGTGTCTCAGCCTCTGGGCAGCGCTCTGCCTGTCTCTCGAGGCCGCCCCATCTTCTTGGATGGCTCCAACGGATAACAACAGCTACCATTTGTGAACACCTTCCACATGCCATATGCTATTTCATATACTATTGTTTTGACATTCCAGAAAGAGTGATCAAAGATTTGAACAGTTGAGACATATTCAAGATCACACAGGCAGAAAGTGTGAAGCAGGAATTTAACGTTGAGCCTTTCTCACATGCCGTGCTGCATCCCAAGGAACACTTTTTCTTTGGAAAATGGGGAGCAGAAGGAAAGGGAGATCCAGAGACGTTAATTGCAAGAGGATGTCTCCTCATGGCGTGATCCTAGCTGCCTCCTTTAACCATGACCCCAAGAGACACATTTCTCCTGCATCTTTGTTTCTTCCTCTGGTGTCTGCCAATTAGATGGAACCTTGGAGTTAATTTTTTCCCATGCTCCAGCTTTCACATTAAGTAAAATCTTTGCAGCCTTCACTTTCTCTTCTTCCTCTCCCTCCTCTTCCTCCTCTGTCATTGTTCATAACACCACTCATTACCATCCCTGGAATCTTTCCAAGACAAGCGCTGCCAGGAGAAGCCATTGTCTTGTCAGAAAAGTCCATTAAGACTGTCAGGCTCCCTAACAAATCAATCAGGCACCAGGAGGCCTTTCAAAACGATTTCATTTGCCATTCAGGCAGAAACAAATAACTATCCCAGGTGAGTGGCAAAGGCACGGGCCAGGTGCCAAATTGTGCCCTGGTCGCAGGAAAGGAGCTAACATTTTGTACCAACAAATGGCACAGGGTGCGCCTACTTCTCCCATCTTAAACAACAACAGCAAAAGCCCACACCTCCTGGCCCCTCTTCCCCATCAGCTAGCATCCTGTTTCTTTGTGCTCCTTTGCAGCCTTGCTCCTCAATAGAGAGTGGGTCTTGACTCTCCATTTATCTCCTCTCATTTTCTATGGACCAACTCCAAGAAGACTTCCATTCACCCTTCCTCCCAACTACACCTTTCAAGGTTATTATATACAGTGATCCTCTCTCAGTCCTCATCTTCCTTGACTTATAGCAGCACTTGATCACTCTCTATCTTTGTCAGAGTTACTTACTGTTGTGATAAACAACTCCCCAGTCTCAGTGGCTTAAAATAATAAAGGTTTATTTCTCACCCATGACACATTTCAATTTGGGAGGGGGGTGCTACTCCACGTGGTCACTCAGGGACCAGATCCTCCCTCCCGGAGGCTCCACCATTCCCCAGGGCCGTGGTGTCCTCCACTGCTCTGAAAGTGCCAGAGGTCTCATTGGCCAGGCCTGGAGGTGGCACAGATCACTTCCAGCCACATTGCACTGTCCAGAACTCCGTCACACGGATGCACCTAACCTCAGGGGAGGGTGAGAAATGTAGTCCAGTTATGTGCCCCGGTCAAAAAGGGCCTGGTTTGGTGAACATCTCACTAGTCTCTTCTATGCTCCTTCTACACTGCCTTCATTTTGCTTCCAGACACTTGACACTGGCCTTTCTTCTCAGTTTACTTTGCTCATCCTGTCTCTTCTCTTGGACATCTTAACATCCCATGACTTAAAAGGCTAGCCGTAGGGCCGACTGCGGTGGCTCACGCCTGTAATCTTAGCCTCTGGGAGGCTGAGACAGGAGGATAATTTGAGCTCAGGAGTTAGAGACCAGCCTGAATAAGAGAGAGACCCTGTCTCTACTAAAAAATTAGAAATAAATTAGCTAGACAACTAAAAATATATAGAAAATTAGCCTGGCCTGGTGGCGCATGCCTGTAGTCCCAGCTACTCAGGAGGCTGAGGCAGAAGGATTGCTTAAGCCCAGGAGTTTGAGGTTGCTGTGAGCTAGGCTGACGCCACGGCACTCTAGCCTGGGCAACAGAGTGAGACTCTGTCTCAAAAAAAAAAAAAAAAAGGCTAGCAGGCGAGCTGTATACTAACACTCCTAAGCTTATTTCTCCAGCCAGACCTTTCTCCTAAACCCGACTTGGGTATCCTGCTGCCTGTGTCACATTTCCACTGGATGCCAGAAGACACGGCAAATGGAATGTTCCGGTCACCCCCTCCCAAACCCTCTCAACTCAGCCAAGGCACCTCAGATGTAATACACCAGGAAATCTGTCAGCTCTACCTTCAAAGCATACCCACCCCAATCCTATTACTTCTCACCTCCTTCTGTAGCCACCAGCTCTCAGCTGGATGGCTGCAGTAGCCTCCAAACTGGCCCCCAGTACTGCCCTGGTCCCCTACAATCTATTCTCAACACAAGAGACAGAACGGTCCTATCAGAATGTAAGTCGAATCATGCCACTCCTCTGCTGAAATCCCTGCAGTGGCTCCCATTCCACCCAAGGGAAAAGCCAATGCTCTGATCACGGCCGACAAGCTCTGTTTGATTTGCCCGGCTCCCAGTACCCCTGACCTTTCCCTAAACAGCCAGGCCTTTGCACAGGTGTCTGCCTCTGCTGGAAACATCCGACCCAGGTAGCACAGGGCACGTCCTTCCGTTTAAGTCTTTGTTCAATATCATCTTCACAGTCAGGCCTACCTGACATTCAGTCTCCCCCTCCCTGCTCTACCTTTTCAGGGTTTTTTTCCCTTTTCATTTTTATCTAACCTACTATATCATTTGCGTGCGCGCGCGCGCGCGCACACACACACACACACACACACATAAAATTTGCTATGTCTGTTGTTTATTGTCTGTGTCTTGCTCTTACCCCTGCTGGGATAGAAGCTTCCCAAGGGCAGAGAACACTTTTTGGCTCACTGATATAGTTTAAGTTTCTAGAACAGCTTAGCACATAGTAGGTGCTCAGTAAATACTTAAAAGTAAATAATTATTATCCTGTACCATGGAAAGTTATAAAGCATTCACAGTTGCTCTCTTAGTGGCCAAGTTGTTCCACTCCAATTCCCCATGCCTCCCTCCATCCTGGTCACACCACTCAAACCTTCCTGGCTCCCCACTGAGCACAAATCCCCAGCTGGCAGGGAGCCTCCTCTGCATTTCTGCCCATTGCTCTTTCCTCACTGTGGCTCCTGGTTCTCCCATATACGAGGCCTGTGTGCCAGGCAAGGTGACTGATGGCTGCGACCTGGACATGGCCACATTTCTCTCCCCTCTGTGTCTCTGCTCCCAGCTTCCCTTCTCTTTTTCAATGCAGCCACCAGGACACAATCATCTTCCAAGGCTATTTCAAGAATTACCTCTTACATGGAAGCCTGCCCTGATGTCCCCACCTGAACTGAGACCTGCATTGCTCCCCAGCAGATTTCCTGGAGGGACTAATGTGACAGCAAGAGGTAGAAGGCCTGTCCCCTCCAGGGCTAGCAGCTTTAAAAAAAAAAAAAAAAAAAAAAAAGGCACGGGTTCTCGCACTGGCACTGGTCTGCCTGGAACGCTTTTCTGTGGGAAGCCCTTGGAGCGGCCGCGATGGCCAGCCAGCACCAGGAGTATTGAGCTGCAGCACTTTGAGGAACGGGACAAAAGGCCGCGGCCGGGTCGTGGAGAGGGGCACCCAGCCCCTCTGGGGGCAGCTCAGGCCCTAAGGGGAACGGACTCACCCCCAGCCCGGCGCACAGAGCCCACTGCAGCTTCTACCGCACGCGGACCCTGCAGGCCCTCAGCTGGGAGAAGGCCGAGAAGGCCGAGAAGGCGGCTCTACTGGAACGGGGACCGCTACTTCAAGGGCCAGCAAGTTTCAGGGGATTAGAGACCCTGCTCTGCTGTGCCTGCCCTGCTTGGCTTTTCAGGAATTTCGTCTTCTGGATTCCTGCCCGCTTTTGCGGTTAGCCTTCTGAGTCCTGACTGGCAGTGCCTTCCCCTCCCTTTGTGGCGGTTCTCTGTTTATTGTTTATTGGCAACACGTGGCAGCTGCAGGCTGTGGCGTTTCAAAGCCAGTCTAACTGGCGTGCTGATGACTTGTTCCTGGGGATTATTTGGAACTGACATTTTCTACCGTAGGCTCCAAAGAATTCTTCTTCATTGATTAAGTAGGTAGAAGGTACCAAGAGATAAAATCTATTCTGGAATAGTACTGTGAATCTGTAGAAATTTTTGTTGTATTTTTAAACTTGATAATTAAGCAGGGAAAGTGGTAGGCTAAATAGGAAACACATTTTACTGAACCTTAGGATTAAAAGAGATATTATAAATTATATGATGATGCTCAAATTTCCATACATTATATCTCACTATTTGCTGTGAATAAAACTTGAATTCTTTCCTGAAAAAAACCTCCACAGTCCTCTTGTGTATATCTCTTATGACAGCTTCCTCCTCTGAATAAAGGTTTTGAGGGCAGGGCCTTTGTTAAATTCGCCTCAAGCAACAAGTATAGGGCTTTATGCTCATGTATCTTTCCTTCCATTTAACAGACTGTTTTGCTCTGTGCTAGGACCGGAGGCCTGAAGGCAAGTAGGTCACCCTCTCTGACTTCAGGATGCCCACAGTTGGCGAGGACACACTTGAGGGAACAGGTGGTTTCAAGGTCATGCTATCAAGGTCCTGCAGATGTAAGTATTGAGTGAAAAGTCAGCTCAGATGGGAAGGGGAGAGACTGGGACAGGTTTATCAGAGGCGGCAACACCTGAGCCAAGACCTAGAGATGGGGTAGGTGTTTCAATAAGGGGCAAGGGTGGTAAAAACCAGTGAAGGGTTCAATATTTGTAAAATTCAATCCAATCATTGAGAAATATTCTGTCTTTGATATCCTTTCAAATGTTTGATTATATATACACAAGGTGTTATAAGATTGAGAAAAAACTCCAATGCCTTAGGACCAGAAAGAAAATTTTAAACTTATAACAGGATCTTGCATGTCAAATAGCCTTTTTAATGCCCCCAGATGCTTTCACATGCATGATATATTTTGTTTCTCACGACTACCTTGCCGATATAAAGAGTGTGATATTAGCACTGTCATTTCACAGATTTAGAAATAAACTTGGAAATGTACGGCTTGTCAGCCACTGACAGGCACACTAACTGTTTTCAAACATAGGCTCCGTCTCTTCGCCTCCTAAGACTTTCTGCTACGTTTGGGGGTCATTACCTGGAGTCTAAGGAAGAGGTTCCATAAATGGTTTAGGGGCTCCATAAATCTCCTGAAATTTTTATAAAATTCTCTAAGCATTTTTCAGGGCACTAAGTTCTGTATATTTCATTAGATTTCAAAGGGACTATGATTTTAAAACATGTACAAACCACTGCACCGTACCACAACCAAGGCCACTGAGAAGGAGCAAAGAAATCTTGGCTTTCATGATGACCTTGATCAAGGTGAAACTTGGGACTGGTTCACACAATTTCTGCCCAGAACAGAGCTCCCAGGGGAAGAAACATGAGGCCATGCATATGATAGCGACTCCTAAGTTAAACTGCCTTAATGCTTAGACTGAAGGTCTCCTAGGAGGTACCTGGAAACAGAGCCACCAGCTGCTCCAATCTAGCATAAATAATGCCCTCGAGCTAAAATCTGAACTCTATTTGTGTACAGTGTTTGGGTTCAGTGTGGCTAAATTTAAAAGACCTTTGCAATTTCTAACACCCACTGTCTGAGTTGGATTAAATGTCATTATACTCTAATTAAGTGATTGCTAGAGGTGAACTCTGAGTTCACCTGATGGCCAGGTGCACTTACTTACTTTGTTCATCTCAGTGATTCCCACACTTTGGAGAACACCAGCATCACCTGGGGTGCTTGTCAACTGTATAGCTATCCAGAACTCACCCCACGCCCACTGATCACATCTCTGAGAAGGCCATCTGCCTATAGCCAAGTAAAAGGAGATTGGGAGAAAAGATTTCCAATATATCCCAATCATTATTGATTACAACTACCACCTGGGCAGGGGCCTGGATGGCTCCAAGTTTGAGAAGCATCCCAGATGATTCTTATCACCAGAGTGGACTTTTTTTGGAAACTTTGTTCTCTTTAGTGGATTCCAAATCTGGGCCTGCATTACAATAGTCTATAAGGTTTCAAAGGATCTGATTCCTAGATCCACTCCAGACCCACTGAACTGAATTTTTAGGGGTGAAGCCCAAGAATGAGTTTTTCAGAAAGCTCTCCAGATGATTCCGATGTTCAGGCAAGGCTATCAGTGATTAGACAGAGGGCTGTCCTGGTGAAGGAAGTCTGGCCGCCCGCCAAGCCTTTCTGCTCAGGAGCTTCCTGACAGCCTGTGGCCAGCCTGCCCGAGGGCCGAGAACAGCTCCTGCACAATGCTCTGCGGGCTCAGGAGGCTGGGACACACTGGCAGATAGAATGACTGGCCCCACACCACACAACCTGCACGTGGCCAACTGACTGGCTTTCCACCTTTTTGGCCCTGTTGCCCATGTGGGGACTTGAGAGAAAGACAGGGAGTTAGCAACTCGCTGCGGGGTAAGATAATTTCCCCACATCCGGGCTCTGATCAGGCCTTGAAGAATCCTACCTGGGCATCAGAATGAGACCCACCTGGATGCTGAGAGCATCAGGCAAGTAACCTAAAGGCCCCTATCTCATTCATCCATCTCTCAAGTGGGGATATTATCACCTTCAGCATAATGGGATTGTTCAGAACAGGGAATCAGCAAACTATAACCCACAGGCTAAATTCAGCCAACTTTTTTTTTTTTTTTTTTTTAGCAGCCTACAGGCTAAGAATGGTTTTTACATTTTAAATATTCACACTTTAAATGGTTATATTAAGTACCTACACAATAGCCTTAATGTTGCCTCTTAACCTGCAAAGCCTAAAATATTTGCTATTGGATCCTTTAAGAAAAAGTTTGCTGACCCTTGGTTTAGAGGATTAAATAAAATAATCTATAAAAAGTCCTTGGCATATGTGTCCTACCTGCTATTATCTTTCCAAAAGCTTTTAGGAGCTGAGAACATCCGCAGGCTGGCAGACCTCATCCCCACAACCACGGAGAACTGCATTCTGCCCACAACCTGGAAGAGGACCCCACTCCAGATGAGAATGCAGCCTGGCTGATGGGTTGATTTCAGCCAGATGAGACCCTGCACAGGGGACCAGCCACACTGTGCCCAGTCTCCTGATGCATGGAAACTGTACGATAACAAATGGGAATTATTTTGAGCCACTAAATTTGTGGCACTTTGTTATGCAGCAAGAGAAAACTCATACAGATGTTCAGATACCAAAAGCTGACCACTCTTGCCAGGAAAAGGCACTTGACCTTCCTCATGCTCCTGACGTCTCCCTCTTACCTCCTTCTGCCTCATCTTTTGGGTTCCCTGTTACCTAATGGAGCCCCAGCTGACTAGCCCCAGCCCTCAGGGAGTCTGTGGTCTTTGGAACACTGGACCCTTGGGAATGCCCATGAATTTATCCATTCCTAGGGACTGCTTGGGCCAGACACAGGGGACATGGGGATGAACAAGCTGGGCCCTGCATTCATAGGGTTCCCAGTCCAGGGCTTAGCAGGGTTTCGTAATGCTTCAACACAGCATAAACAGAACCATGAGAGACAGTTGTGCCAGGTCTGTTATACTCAGCACTGTCCATCGAGGCCTTTGTGTGCCACTCTGCTCATCCCTGAAGACGCAGGCATAATTTAGACTGCTGAAAACACACACGACCTTGCCACTCAGGCCCACCTCACAGCATCTCCTGGCCTACGGTGGTGTCACTTACCTCCCGAACCATCTCTGATATGCCTTCCTATCAAGAGACTGCCAGGTCCCTTAAGATAGGAACTACAGATGGCCACACTTACATCCTACTCCACAACTCAGAGAGAGTTAGGGATCTTATGTCCCAATTCATCAATTCTCAAATGCCCTCTTCTCTCTAAAATTCAAGCAAATCCCTATTTGCTTTCCACCTGCCTTTGCAAAAGGATTAGCAATGAATCTTCAAAACACCAAAGGTCTACTCTCCACAATTATAAAACCATGGATAAAGTTAAATCTTCATAAAACAAATCCAAGTGAAGGGGTTGAAAAGCTTAACTTCTTGCCAAGTAGGTGGGTTAATCTGTGTGTAAGTAGGGGTGTGTGTGTGCATGTAAGTGTGTTGACAAAATAGTAATTTTTCCCCTCTGACTGCCACTGGCCAGCTAGGCTGATGCCAGAACTAAGCCAGGGTCAAGCTTTTGTGGTCTGTTCTTGTGGTTGCCAGAGTCTGTGGGCCTATGATACAAACATCATAGGTCATATAAATATTTTAGTCCTAGTCCTAGTGATTTGCCTTCCCCAAAGCACCAATACACCATGGAGACGTGATCATTGGCTGGTTCAGAATGGACAGCCTAATTATGGTAAGAAGTCAAAATTTAACAGGATCATCAACTAAGTCTCAGATACAATATGACATAAAGGCATTTTTCCTATCACGGAATACATAAAGCATCCATATGTATGTATTGATGCCTTCCCAAAACTTTCCATTACTTTTGCTGGAAGCCTCAGTACATTTCATAGGGACTTTCAAGACTACCTCAAGAGCCACAGATAAAATTCTAAAGTTTCCCATGAGCCACAGAGTATTCGAGTTGGAAATACCTTAGAGATCATCTAGTCAAACAGTTTAGTCTCTTGTTTTCCACATGAAAAAACTGAGCCTCAAAGAGGGGAAATAATTTGTCCAAGGATACTTTCCGAGCTAGATTCAGAACAGAAACTAAAACTGAGGCCTCCTGTTTTCTAGACGAGGGTTTCTCAGCCTCCACAATATTAACATTTAGGGCCAGACAATTCTTTGATGGGGGAGTGATCCTGTATATTGCAGGATGTTAAGCAGCACTCTTGGTCTCTGCCCACTAGCTGCCATAGCAACCTTCATCCCCCCATTAAGACAACCAAAAAAATGTCTCTGGATATTGAAAAATGTCTTCTGAGGGGCAAAATCACCCTCAATTGAGAACCAGTGATGGGAACAATGAATGATGCCAATCTATGTGAATTTTGGCTCTAACATTTACCTGGCTGTGCAATTACAGCAAATTACTTAGCCTTTCTGAGCTTTAGCTTTCTTATCTTTAAAGCAAAAACTAGTGCCACCTTTACAAGCTCTTGTGACTAGTGGATGTAAATAAAATTATGTATGTAAGTCCCACAGTTTGGTGCCAGGTACATGTTGCCTCTAGTAGACTGGCAGTGGCTATTTTTTTATTTTTTATTTTTATAAGATTTGATGGCCTGACACCAGGGTCCAGGCTGGCAATATCCAGCAAGCTCTTTCTCCTCTCTGCAATCTGCTGTAAATGCCACTGAACAATCATTTCATTGTGGGGACAGCTACCTTGGCAGCACTGAGCTGAGACTGTGGCCTTCTCACATTTGGAGGAAAGGAGTGCTTGCAAGCCAGGCAGGGCTATATTTGTCCATGCTGGAAAACAAACTGCATGGTATTTGTTTGTTTTTGTCATGTCTTTAAGCTGCCTTATCTCCAGCTGCAGGATTCTGCAAAGTAAAATTCAATTAGTATTTATCATCCTTTGCCTAGCTGAGTAAGTCAACTGCTTTCATTGCTGAAACTCATAAAAAATGTGGAATTGCCAAAGACCTATGAAAATTTCAAGATTTTAAGACAGAAAAGGCCTGGGTATAAGTCAAGAGAAGGAGAGAAGTAATTTTTTCCTTAACAAAATGACCATGTTGCTGTTTTGATCACACTGTTATATGAATATAAACAGAATCTTTAATACTAGGGCTTTCAAACTTTGGCTTCCCCGTGAAACCTGTGTGAAGAAGCTCAACACTGTACAACAGATGAGAGCGGGACACTTTGGCTGTTCGGGCTGCCTCCCTCTGTTTGCATTCCCACTGTGGGCATTTACCCTGGTTGGCATTCCAGGAGACTTGAACTGATTATCTCATACCCACCCTAATGGCCAAGAAGGGTCAAAGGAATGTGGGCTGGAGACTTCTTGGTTCCATCCCTGCCTTTTTTCTCCCCTGGAAATGACGAGGGATACCCATTCCATTACAGCCCCTTCCAGCAACCCTGGTTTGGCCAGACATGCGGAGGCAACCCCCTGCCTTCCCTCCCATTTCTAGGACCTGTCCAGGCAATGATAACTCATGGCCAAATCCTACAACTGCAACTCAACTTCCCTGTTTCTTTGACCTTCCTTAGTGTGGCTCTGGATTTTTCTCCCTGCCTTCCTTCACCATGAGAGTGGGGAAAGCTCTGCCATCTCTGACAATGGCCAGGTGCCAGGACAGGATGCCTTGATGTCAGAACCTGACATAGCTACGAGATACCTGTTCTCTCTCTTCCAGCTGTCATTGGAGCCAGTGTGGCTGCCCCCAGGCATTCTTCTTGGACAAGAAGAAAAATGCTTTTGGTTTCTTGAAGTCAATTTAGGACTAACCATCAGAAAGACAGCCCACCTAGGGAGCTGCTCATGGTCACATCTATTTCTGAAACCTCTTTTCCATCAGAACGTCCACTATAGAAGAGTATGTTTCATTTGCTTATTCATGTAAGCTCCACAATAAGAGCCCTTGTCTGTCTCATTCACTAGTATAGTTCACATGCAATAGACAATAATTTCTTATGAACGAATGGTGGGGTAGGGGAAACACTTGTCCTTGGAGTGTGCAAACCTCCAAGTGTACCAAACCCACAGTACTGTATCTCATATTCCCTGGATAGCTTCATCCAAGTTCACAAACTGGTGGCCTGGGGCCAAATTCAGCCAGTAGCATTGTTTAATCTGTAAACCACCTGTCTACACAGTGCTTTACAGACAAAACTGAATTACTTTTTAAAAAAATTCAACACAAAACCCTGGACTTCTGGTTTCTTTTCTTAAATAACAAGATCTGGCAGCCTCGAGCTTACCTTTCTAGATTAAAATAAATAATAATCTCTTAACTATTCTTCCCACTAAGTACAACTCAAAACCCTTGAACATAACGTATAAAGCAAATATAAGAAGACTCTGAAAGTTGGAGAGAAGAAGGCAGACGAGCTAGAGACCTTGAGACCTGAGGAATGACACAGTTGTAAGGTCCTTTTTTGTTGTTCTTGTTTTCCTCATATATCCCAAACTTGGAGCTGAAGAAGGCAGCAACTCAGAAATGCCAGCTGGTACAGGGAAAATTCAAAAAGGCACCAACAATTGCCCTCTCCAGCAAAAGAATCAGGAAAGGGGCAGCATAGCAAGACAGAAAACTTTCAGACAATAGCTACTCTACTCAGACAAACACTAAATAAAGAATTGTGGCCTCACCCCTACTCATGCCAGCAAAGGCTGTGTAGAAAGCCCAGGCTTCCACGCTCCTGAGTTTGCAATGTGTTACCCCAACACCTGGCTGGAGTAATATCAGCGAAGGCAAAGTAGGGAGCTGGAGCTGTCATCTCCAGTAACCAGTAATGAGCACCCTCCTACAGGCCACGTGAGGAGGCTGGATGTCCACCCTCACTTGGCAGTAATGAGGAGCTCTACTGGGGTGGTGTCAGAAACAGCTAAGTGGAAAGTCAGGACTTTCACCATTGCTCAGCTGTAATGAGGCCACCTCCACTGCAGTGTCACTGGAGACTGCCTGGGAAGCTGAAACTTCCACCCTACCCAGCAGTAATGAGATGATAATCCCTTTAGGTGCCAATGAAGGCCAAGTAGAGAACCTGGAATTCTACCCCCAGTTAACAGTAAGAAGGTGGTGCCCCTCTTTCCCTTGCTGAAGCAATGTCAGAAAAAAAAGCCAATTAAAACAGAAGGCAGAAATAAGATCTACAGTCTCAGAGCAAATACAAAATTGTCCAAATTTTAATAGAAAAATCACTCATCATACCAAGAACCAGGAAGATCTTAACTTAATGAAAAAAATCAGTAGATGCCCCACTGAAATAACAGGGATATTATAATTATTTGGCTGCTATAGACTGAATGATTATTCCCCTCATTCATACGTTGAAACTTAATACCCAATATGATGATATTTTGAGGTGGAGCCTTTGGGAGGTGATTAGGTCATGAGGGAAGAGCCCTCATGAATGGTATTTGTGCCTTTATAAAAGGAATTTCAAAGAGCTCCCTCATCCTTTCCATCATATGAGGACACAGCAAGGACATGGCTGTCTGTGAACCAGGAAGTGGGCCCTCACCAAACACCAAATCTGCCAGAATCTTGATCTTGGACTTCTCAGCCTCCAACACTATGAGAAATACATTTCTGTGGTTTATAAGCCACCTAGTACATGATATTCTCTTATAGCACCCAAATAGACTGACACTGACAAATATTTTTAAGCATCCATGATAAAAATGCTTATATGGTCAATTATGAACACACATGAATCAAAAGAAAAAGAAGAAGGCCCAAGCAAAGAATTAAAAAGTCACAGTAGAGAAAAAGAAGATATAAAGAACCAAACAGAAAATATCAGAACTGTAAAATACAATAACCCAAGTAAAAATTTCAGTAGATGAGCAGATGGACGAAAGAATCAATGCACTGGAAGAAAGAAAGATAGGAATACCCAATCTGAGCAATAGGTGGAAAATAGACTTAACAAAAAAGAGTCTCAGGGACCTATGGGACTATAACAAATATAACATTTATGTCATTGGAGTTCTGAACAAGAGGAAACAGAGAGCAGGGCTGGAAGAAAATACTCAAAGAAATAATAGCTGAAATCTCCCCATATTTGGCAAAAGCCACAAACTTACAGATTTAAGAAGTTGAGTGAACACCAAACAGGATGTATCCAAAGAAATTCATGACAAGACACCACAACTAAACTTCTAAAGACAAAAGATACAGAGAAAATATTGAAATGAGTCAGAATGACACCTTACCCATAGGGGGAAAGCAGTTAGAATAACAGTGGATTTCTCATCAGAAATCAAGGAGGCCAGAAGGAAGGGAATACTATTTTTCAAGTGCTGAAGGAAAATAATTGTCAACGCAGAATCCTATATTCAGCAAAAATACCCTTCGGAAACGAAGGTGAAATCAAGACATTTTCAAATGAAGAAAAACTAATAGAATTTGTCACCAGCAGTGCTATTCTGAAAGAATGGGTAAAAGAATTTTCAAAACAGAAAGGAAACTGTAAAAAAAGAAACTTTGGAACATCAGAAAAGAAGAAAGAACAATATAAGCAAAAATAATGTTAAATACAATAGACTTCCTCTCCTCTTGAGTTTTCTAAATTACATTTGAAGCCAAAATTATAACACTATCTAATGTGGCCCTAAACATACATAGAAGAGATATTTAAGACAATTATATTATAATAGAGGAGGTAAAAGGGATGTGAAGGAAAATAAGGTTTCTATACATCACTTGAACTGACAAAATGACAACACCAATCGACTGTGATAAGTTGTGTATGTATATACAATACCCAGATCAACCACTAAAAAAAGCTATGCAATAAGATATATTTAAAAAAAAAAGCTATAGTTAAATCGAAATGGAATTCTAAAATGTTTCCAAGTAACTTATAAGAAGTTAGGAAAACAGAGACCCCTCATAATAGAATATACACAAAATAAATAGAATGGAAGATCTAAACACTATCATATCAACCACTACATTAAATGTAAATGGCCTAAAAAAACAATTAAAAGGCAGAAGTTGTCAGAGGAGACTGAAAAACACAAACCAATATGTTGTGTAAAAAATATTTATTTCAAATATAATGATAGAAGTGGGTTGAAAGTAAAAGAATGTAAAAAGATATAGCATGCAAAAATTAATCAAAGGAAAGCATAGAGGCTATATTAATATCAGACAAAGCAAACTTCAGATTAAAGAAAATTACTGAGACCAAGAGTAACATTATATAATGATAAAGAATCAATTTACCAAGAATATACAGCAATTCTAAATGTGTATGTACTAAACAACAGAGCTGCAAAATACGCCAAATAAAAACTGATAGAACTAAAAGGAGAAATAAACAAATTCATAATTATAGTTGAAGATTTCAATATTCCTCTCTTAACAATTTATAAAACTAGTCAGAAAATCAGATAGGATATAGAAAATTTTGATGATACCATCAAAGAACAGGATTTAATTGACATTTATAGAACTCAACAACAGTAGAATATACCTTCTTTTTAAGTGTCCACAGAACATATACTGAGATAGACTATAAATGGACTATAACACAAGCCTCAAAGAAAACTGAAATCATACAAAGTGTTACTTTTGACCACAATGGAATCAAAGTAGAAGTCAATAATAGAAAGCTATCAGGAAAATCTCCAAACATTTGTAGGGGGCAAAGGCAATATACATAACCTAAACATTTGTACCCCCATAATATGCTGAAATTAAAAACAAAATTAAAAAAAAAGAAACTGTGCAACACACTTCTAAATAACTCATGAGTCAAAGAGGAAGTCTCAATGGAAATATACTAATACATTGAACTAAATAAAAATACAACACATCAAAATTTATGGGACACAGATAAAGTAGTGCCGAGAGGTAAATTTACAGCATTAAATGCATACACTAAAAAAGGAAACATACAAAATCAATAATCTAAGCTACCACCTCAAAAGCCTAGGAAAAGAAGAGAAAAATAAAATCAAGTAAAATGCAGGAAAATACACACAACAACAAAAATCAATGAAACAAAACACAAAAAAGCAATAGAAAAAAATCAATAAAATAAGGAACTATTTCTTTGAAAAGATTTATAAAATTGACAAAACTCCAACAAATCTGGCCAAAAAAAGAGAGGAAACATAAATTATCAATATCAAGAGTGAACCAGCAGGTATCATTACAGATCCTGCAGATTTCAAAAGGATGCTACAAACAACTTTACACATGTAAATCGGTCAACTTAGACAAAATGGACCAATTCTTTCAAAAACACAACTTACTACAACTCATTCAATATAAAATAGATAATTTGAGGTAAGCCCTATAACTATTGAGGAAATTGAATTTGTAATTTAGAAACTCCTCCAACGACACTGTTATGGAGAATTTGACTGGAGAATTCTACCAAACTTTTAAAAAAGAATTAACACCAATTCTATACAATCTCTTCCAGAAAATAGGAGAAAGATCTTCTCAATTCATCTTATGAAGTAGTATTATCTTGATATAAAATCAGACAATGACAATACAAAGAAAACTACAGACTAATATCCCTCATGAATATGGAGGAAAAAAAATCTGAATAAATATTAGCAAAATGAATTCAGCAACCTATAAAAAGAATTATAGACTATGACTTAATGAGGTTTATTCCAGGGATCCAAGGTTGGTTCAATATTTGAACATCAATCAATAGTATCACCATATTAACAAACTAAAGAAGAAAAGTTACATATTCATATCAATGTATGCAGGAAAGAAGTATTTGATAAAATCAATACCCATTTATAATAAAAACTCACAGAAACTCAGGAATAGAGAACTACCTCAATTTGATTTAAAAAAAAATCAACAAAAACTCTATGGGTAACATTGTATTTACTAGTGAAAGACTGGATGCTTTGCCCTGAGATTAGGAATGAGACAAGAATATCTTCTGTCATCACCTTTGTTAGTTATCATGCTGGAAGTTCTAGTCAATGCAATAAGACAATAAAGGGAAATAAAACCCAACAGATCATAAAGGAAGAAATAACACTGCCCTTGATTGCAGATGACTTGATTGTGTAGAAAATCCCAAAGAATCTACCAAAAACAAAACCAAAACTCCTAGAACTAATGAGTTTAGCAAGGTTGCACAATAGAAAATATAAAAACATAAGCTAGTATATCATATTTCTATATACTAGCAATGAAGACATAAACAGGAAAATGGAAAATACAATCCCTTTTACAGTCACTCAAAAAATGAAATAGATATAAATCTAAGAAAATATGTACAGGAATGTATATTTAAAACTATACAAAACTGATGAAAGAAATCCAAAAAAATGTAAATAAATGGAGAGATATGGCATGCTCATGGATCGAAAGACTCAACTAGGTAAAGACATCAATTCTAAAATTGATATACATGTTTAACTCATTTCCTGTTGAAAGCCAGCAAGATTTTTTGTAGTTATAGAAAAATTATTCTAAAATTTATTTGGAAAGGCAAAGGAACTAAAATAATTAAAACAATTTTGAAAGACAAAAATAAGTTGGAAGTAATCCATTTACCCAATTTCAAGACTTATATAGCTACGGTTCAAGATTATAATTTTGGTGGAGCCATAGAACTGAAAAGAGAACCCAGAAATAGACCCATACACCTATGTCTGCTATATTCTGAATGTTTGTATCCCCCACCCCACATTGTCAATTTCATATGCTGAAACCTAATCTCCAATGTGATGGTATTAGGAGGTGAGACCTTTGGGAGGAGATTAGGTTGTGAAGGCAGAGCCCTCATGAATGGCACTAGTGCCTTTATAAAAGAGGTCCCAGAGTCCTGCCTTCCTCCTTTTATTATGTGAGGACTTAGCTAGGTTCCATCTATGAACCAGAAAGAGGTTCCTTGACAGAACCTGATGATGCTGCTTCCTTGATCTAGAACTTCCCAGCCTTCAGAACTGGGAGAAATACATTTCTGTTGCTTATAAACACTCAGTCTATGGAATTTTCTCATGGCAGCTTGAATGGACTCAGATAATGCTCAAATGATTTTTGACAAAGGTGCAATTAACAAAAGACAAACTTTTCAACAAATGGGTGTGGGAGCAATTGGACATCACAGGCAAGAAATAAAAAATAAATAAAAGAGTCTCAACCTAAGTGTTTTGCCATATTCAAAAATTAAGTCAAGATGTATTATGCACTTAAATGTAAAACTGTTAAACTTTTAGGGGGAAAAAAAAAACAGAAGTGAATCATCAGAATCTAGGGCTAGTCAAAGAGTTCTTAGACCTGACATTAAAAGTACAATGCATAGAATTAGATTTCATCAAAATCAAAAACTTTTGCTGTAAGAAAGACTCTGTTAGGAGGATGAAGAGACAAGTTACAGGCTGGGAGAAAATATTTACAAACCACATATTTGACAAAGGACTAGTATTTAGAATACGTAAAGAATTATCAAAAGGCAACAGTAAGAATATTAAAAAATAACAAAAAACCCAATTCAGTTATGAAATGGATAAAAGACATGAAGAAACATTTCACAAAAGAGGGTTACACACAGAAAATATGCACACACAAAGACATTGACATAATTAGTCATTAGAGAAATGCAAATTAAAACCACATTGAGATAACAATATACCTATCTGAATGACTATAATAAAAAATAGCTACAATATCAAATGCTGGTGAAGATGCAGAGAAACTCTATTACTTATATATTGTTGATGGGAAAGTAAAATGGTGCAGCCATTTAGCAGTTTCTTAAAAAATTAAACATGCAACTACTATATGACCCAGCAGTTGTACTCCTGACATGTAGCATCCCAGAGAAGTGAAGACTCATGTTCACATAAAAGCTTGCACATAAATGCTTATAGCAGCTTTATTCATAATAGCTCCAAAATGGAAACGACCCAGATGTTCTTAAATTAACAAATTGTGGTATATCCTTACCAGGGACTACTACTCAGCACTAAAAGGATGGACTATGCACACAGGCAACAACCTAGTTGAATTTCCAGAGAATGGTGCTTAGTGAAAAAGGTCAATTCTAAATGGTTGCTTACTATATGATTCCATTTATATAACATAGTTGAAATGACTAAATTACTGAAATGAGAACAGATAAGTGGTTACCAGGGGTTGAGGAAGGGATGGCTGGGAGGAAAGTAGGTGTGGCTATAAAAGAGTAACATGATGGAAATGTTCTGTATTTTGACTCTACCAATGTTACTGTCCTGGTTGTGATACTGTATGATAGCTTTGCATGATGATATCACTGGGGAAAACTGGGTAAAGGGTACACAGGATATCTGTATTACCTCTTACCACTGCATGGAAATCTATAATTACCTCAAAATAAAGAATTTAGATTTTTAAAAACCAACCTTCTTAAAACAAAGGTAGCCATTGCTGAGTAGCAGCAGTCCCTCCTGTTTGGTTCACTACAGTCCCTTCCAGTCCAGATTTCCTCTGGCCAGGCCTCTTCCTCCATTGGCTACTTCAGACCTGTGAGTAGTGATCTGGGAAACACAGAAGCTGGGGTGGCTTTGCTGCCAGGTACACCAGAGGGCCTCCAGGGGTCCGCTTTTGCCCCTGCAGGTGCAACATAAGCAACAGGGATGAGATGTTCCTGAACTCCACTGCCCCTTCTCCCTACTCCCATGCTGCTTAGAAATAGGTTGTAAGCCACTCAGTCCTTTTCAATTCAAATCAACAAATATTTACTGAGAATTTCTAAGCTAGATGGTGTGCTAGGACATAGGATATTTGAGCCGGCTCTGGCATAAGGAGCAGATGATTAAACAGATTGCATTGAAAGTGCAGCAGAATCCGGGAGCAAACATGTCAAAAGCAGTAAGAGAAGGTGATAGGTCAGCTTAAGCATGGAATATACAATCTGTCATTCATTCAACAAATTTTAATTGAGCCCCTACTCAGGGCTCAGTGCCAGGAACACAAAATGGATTCAGACACTGCTGCTCAAGACCCTTGGGAAGGCAGACTCACAAACAGACACGTGCAGCCCACTGTGGCAAGTGCTGGGCAGAGGACAGCACTGAAAGAGCCGTGGCCACAAGGGTGGAGGCCACAAAGATGCCATTAGGAGAGAAGAGTCCATTTCACGGATGTCAGTGCAGGACCCAGTCCGGAGTGGGCTGGACGTAAGGCCCTGATCTGGGGCAGGCACCTCTCATCACTTCCTGCGATCTGGCTGTACACACTGCGTTGCATTTGGCTCAGGACCCTCTTTGTAAATCGATTTCAAACATTTATAGTCATGTCTCATGGACTGGATGTGGGCGTGAGAGGAGCGGGGAGGGGGAAGGCACAGTGGAACCCAGATAGCAGGCAGGAATATCTGAGCTCTCGAGAGAAAATAAAGCAGTACACATGAGAAAGAACTGAGATGGTGGAGGCCAGAACCAGCAGCAAGACTTGAGTGGAAGGCTGCCTACCGCAGGACCGCTCAGACCTGCATGCGAATACATCCCGCACACCTCAAACCTGGGGGGACCCACCCGTTTCTAGAGAGGGAGGGCTTCATGGTAAAACAGAAACCATAGTATGACTAGGAGTCCGGACAACTTCTCTGAGGGAACCCCTGAGCAAGAGTAACTGGAAGAAGAGAAAAGACAAGACTTTTTCTCCTGGGCTGGGGATAGAGGTGATTAAGAGAGGCCAGCGTGGCTCAGGGCCTCCCACGTGGGCTGGCCCAGGGAGGGCACGTGACCCAGCCTCAGGGTGGGCCGATGAGGACAGCATCAGAGTAACAAGCACACAGAGGCGGGCAGTGGCCACCAGTGGCAGAGGCTGACATAGAACACACCCCAATGGTATGCCCACCTCTCACTTCCCCAATTTGTTTTCTTTTTCCCTTTTTTGCCCGTCAAAATTTGCTATTAGTATCATTAATGTGCAGAAAGAATCCCTGCCACACTGGGATTCACCTTTCCATTAAAAAAAAAAATACAAAGAGGATTGTGTTTTAATGAAGTCCACGGCCACCCAAGCCTAACATTGCAAGTGACATCATTTACCATGGCACTCAGCTGTATCTTAGATAAATAATAATAATTTCTAAAGTTTGTAGATCATATTGAACTTGGCTTAATAGGCCCTCTCTCCAAACCTCTGAAAGGATGGCTCATAAAGAAGTAATTAGTTTATATAGACTGTCAAGGTTCATGGGGGACAGCTGGCCTTTGATGCCTTGTCTGTGATTACAGGCAGCTACAAGATCATAAAATCAAGCTCTGAACTCATGCCAAAGTATTCAGTGATCTCAGTCTGGACACTCTGCCAAGCAGAATGAACTATAAACGCCTCCTTGTACTCCTATTCTTTGGGTTGAGATCTCAAATAAGTCTAAGACATTTAGGACAAACATGCACAGGCCCAAAATTCCCATTGGGAAGGGATTTGAATTGGTATTAACTTGCCTAAGCTTGGATATTAAATGGTACAATTCCTGACAGTTGGATTTGTTTTTCAGTGATCACTGACTTTGCTGTGATGGGCACTAGCCATGAGTTTTTAAGAGGTTTTTACGAGGTTTCCCTCACTGTTTGCAAATTCTCAATTCATCTCTATTTCATTTCTTCTCTGTGCTGCCACATTATCTGAGCTCTCTTGGGCCCTTTGTTCTCCTTCAGCTCAAACCATGCTTTGTGCCCTCCCACTCCCAATACAGTAAATCATATTAACGAGTGGTTTTCCTTAGGCCTCTTTGGTTTCCAGGGACAGATACATATGAAGAGATAAGAGGGGATAAAAATGCAGCTACAAGGATGATTTTACAAAAATCTAGGATCACCAACACACCAGGACGACTCAGGAACTGAGGCTACTATTCTCTTCAGGGACCCCTTATAGTGTCTCCCCTTTGGGCACATCTGCTTCTTTCTGGGACCAGCTGCCCTCCCCTCATTCTGCTGACAGTTTGCACGTGTGATGGAAGTTTCATCTGAAACACCCTACAATCCCTGGCCTCTCAGCACCCAAACAGGAAGGCAAGTGGCCTATTTGATGTTTTCAATCTAAGTAGCAAGTCACAGATTATAACTAGCCTATTTATTTGGCATCTAGAATTGCACCCCAGGTTGGATCACAGTTGGGCAAAGTGGCTGGGTCATGGGGCTTAGAGTTTGGCCGCCAGGGGCCGTGGGTGGGAAAACACCACAGACATGTCTGTATCATACTTGTCAATAAGGCATGTCATAGATTTGGAGTCCCTGATATCCCAGAATGTCTGCAAGCTTGGAGCTTGTTGGGTCTTCCGAATTGTTTTTCCAACAGAAAAAAAGGTGGTTTGGGGGTTTTGTTCTTTACTTTTTGTTTTTCCTTGTTTATTGTATAAAGTCCTGACTTGGGAGGCCCAGGTTTAACCATTGCTTTCCCAAGTTGGACACTGACGTGAAGATGGATGAAGCTAAGAGTTTCCTTAGGGACAGAGTCCAGGATGCTGACCTCAGGTGCGCTGTGCTGACTCCCTCTGAGCCCATCAGACCCGGAATGTAGCAGAACCAAATGACGGCCAAGGGGAGGAGGAGCCAATGCAGCAGTAGAGAACAGTGGCTGGGGAGAACCTTTTAGGACCAGAATTACCCTGAAGATGGGGGGGCCCCTGGCAACATTTTTTAGCAGGATATTAGAATCACCGCAGCCAAATGGCCAAACACAGTGGCAGGTGTGTCCCTCCTGGGCTCTTTTCCGAATGGGCATGTTTACTGAGGTTTTCCTTCCCTGGGTGGGTACGTGTGGGAGGATAACTCATCTTTTCAGCTCCTAGGTCTCTGGATCAGGAGGAGCTGCATCCAGCTCTCACAAGGATCACAAAATCTTGGTCTTTAATCCAGATGCCATGCTTGTATACAGCTTTTGGGGGTCCTAGGACAAGGGTGAGTTATTTTAAGTGAGGAAGGGACGAATAATTGTGACCTCAGGCAGGCTGTGGTAGAACGGGTTGCATTATGACCCTTCCCTCTGTGCCCTTTGATGGTCCACTTCTACACTGACTCTGGACTGGGCTATAGAGCTTGATTTAGCTAGTGGGACAGTAACAAATTTGTCATTAGCAGCTGCTTGCAAAAGTGCTTGCACATTTTGCACCTTTGGCTTCTCACCACAGGGACAAGCTCAGGCTAGCTTATTGGAAGAATACATGAGGGAGAACTGTGTCATTCCAGCCGAAGCCACCCAAGACCACCCTAGACCAGCCAGTGTACAGCTGACCCACCAGCTGCCTGTAGACACGTGAACCAGCCCAGCAGGAATCAGCTGAGCCTGGCTCAGATTAGGAGAGCTGCCCAGTCAACAGGTAGGCTCATGAGAAAGAAGTAATGGCTGTTGTTTGATGCTCTGAAGTTTTGAGGTGGCTGTTGCACAGCAATACTTAACTGAGACATCTGGGTTAAAATTGCAATTTTACCATTACTACTATGTTCTGGGCAAACTATATAATCTGGGTTAACTTCAGTTTCTCCTTCTATAAAACAGGGATAATGATAATGTCTATTTCAGAGGATGTTGTAAAAATTAAACGATATAGTGTATGTAAAATAGTGCCTGGTATATAGTAAGTACTCAGTAAATGTTAGCTAATTTTCAGTGCTGTTGTGTGCAATTGTTTTCTGTACAAGGATGTATGACAAAGGGGACAAGCAGGAGCTGAAATCCACTTCTTTCTCCACTTGCCAAGCTGTGTGCTCTGGAGTGAGACAGTGTCCATCTGTAAGAAGGGGCACCTGTTTCTAATTTGCACAGTTACCATATGGGCTGGCACCAATGCTGCTATTGTTATTGATTTCATTGTTCATTTTTCATCTTGTTTTAGTGTAGTATTGTCGTTAACTCAGAGTCCCAGAAAATATGAAATTCCTACATTCAACTGCTTCTCTCAAGTTATCTCCCAGTGCCAGTGCTCAGGTGTCCTAATCTGGGACTCTACATCCTTCCTGTTAGAGTGACCAACTCACTCTGGCTCTCCAGGACCTCATATATTCCAGAAAACCCTTCAGTCTCAGATAAACCAGGACAGTTTGCCTCCCTGACTGTCCCTTTCAACCTTGTTGGTGACAAATAGCCCACAAGTGTCTAATGGTTCTCCCTCAAACATGAGTTTGACCTAGAGCATGACCTAGCCAGAGTCTTCTCATGGAGAAGGTCCAGTAGCCCTGGGCCAGAGTCACTGGTGGGTGTGAAGGCCCTGCTGGCCTCACCCCTACATCCCTCTATCAGTCAGACCACAGAACCAAGCCTTGCTCTGGGTCTTTACCTGGGACCTTCACTCTCTTCTCTGGCCGAGTGAAGCTCTCACCTGTCCTCCTTTCCCTGAACTCTGGCTTTGAGTCCCTCCTCTAGCCATCCTCTTGGGGCCATCCCCTTCAGCTTTCCTCCATGGCCTTCCTGCCCTCAAAGTCTACCTCTGACCACTCAGCACAGGAGGAGCTCTGTGTGTCTCTCCTCACACAGTCTCCTGCTGCTGCCAATAAGCCCTCTCCAACGAGACCCCGTGGAGAGGACTGGGGCACCAGGATGAGCACAGAATGTGATGGGGGAGAAGAAAACAGTAGAATCCTTCAGATGAGATGGGCTACCCTACACTTACCAAGGCTGAGCTGCCACACAGCAATGATACACATATGGGCTTTGATATGAACAAAACCAAAAGAAGGCCAAGTGTCAGGGGCTACCTAGACAGGCAGCTTCAGAGACACTGAGAGACAGTTTTTGGTAATCAAGGAAAGATGATGGACCCCAAGGATTATGTGAATGGCCCCTGTCCACCCCAGTGGTGCTGAGATCTGCCTCCTGGGCTGGTTGGCCATCAGCAGGAGAGAAGAGTATAAAATGTGAAAGGGAAAAGTTGGAATGAATGTGGTGCCCCTGGTGGAGATGGCCAAGAGAGGGCCCCAGACACACACACCCAGCCCCATATCAATCACTGTCAAGGCTGAAAGCTGCCAAACTGGCAGAAGAAAGAGAATGAAGGAACAGAGCCCAATCAATACTTTAATTCCAGAGTGAGGGATACATCAGGGCTTCCTTCTCCCAGTCTGCTTGGCAGAGATTCTGTTGGCAGCACCAACAGAATCAGTTGTATAGGTGTGGCCATTGCAACAGCCTTGCTGCTCCTGGGGAACAACAGATGGACCTTTCCCTGTTATCCTCTCTAGAGATCACAAGCATCACCCTGACCAGGTTTCCTGGCTGCTGTCCCCTCACCCCTCAAATGTTTTAAGCTTTAAAGCAATTTCTGCATTACTTCTATGAATCCTCAAATAGCACCTTGCCTGCCACTGGAGAACCTGAGATCAAATTCACTGTGGAGAGGGTTCGCCACAGGGATGGAGGCCTGAAATCTGAGTACATGGGGACTGAGTCCCCCTACAGGTGGCAGACAGGCGTGGAATGCGAGTCCAGTTCTGACTTCCCCATTTATTCTGAACTCTACCATCTTCTCTAAAGTTGGGCAGTCACAGATAGTGTGAGCAAAACATTTGACAACACAATCTCAATCTGTCACTGTAAAAAGAACACATCTGTTTTTTTTTATTCACTATGAACTAAATCACAAAAATAAAATCCTGTCTCCTATGCTTATGTAAGAAAGGCATTTCCAAGTTGCCCATGGAAGTTTTATTTTAAAAACATGGAAAACTATTGTAAACAGCCTAAATATCCAAAAATAGGAGAATGGTTAAATAAATTATGGTACATCTATATGATGTATAATTATGCTAACACCGAAGTAATATTTTTGAAAAAGTTTTAATCAGCTTGGAGAATGCCTGTTAACAGTGAAAATACAAAGACCCAGAGCCAAGTACACCATGATCCAAATTAATTAAAAAATATATATCTACACATGAATATAAAAAGTCTAGTAGGATCTTAGGAGTATGGGTAAATTCTTTTCTATAAGACAAGGATGCCCACTGTCATGACTTCTATCCAACATAGTGCCGGAAGTCCTAGCTACAGCAATCAGACAAGAGAAAGAAATTAACAGTATCCAAATTGGAAAAGAGAAGGTCAAACTATCACTTTTTGCAAATGATATGATCTTATACCTAGAAAACCCCAAAGATTCCACCAAGAGACTCCTGAAATTGATAAATAAATTCAGCAAAGTCTTAGGTTACAAAATCAATGTACACAAATCAGTAGCATTCCTATACACCAATAATAGAGTGAGAGTAAAATCAAAGTCTCAATATCATTCACAATTGCTACAAAGAAAATAAAATACCTAGGAATATACTCAAACAAGGAACTGAAAGATCTCTACAAAGAAAATTACAAAACACTAAGGAAAGAAATTGCAGATGATATAAACAAGTGGAAAAACATACCACATTCATGGATCAGTAGACTCAACGTTGTTAAAACATCCATACTACCCAAAATGATTTACAGTTTTAATGCAATTCCCATAAAAATACCAATGTATTTTCACAGATCTGGAAAAAATAATTCTATGCTTTTTTTGGAACCAGAAAAGAGCCCGAATAGCCAAAGCCATCTTAAGCAAAAGGAACAAATCGGGAGGCATCACGTTACTGGACTTCAAACTATACTACAAGGCTATAGTAAGCAAAATAGCACCGTATTGGCACAAAAATGGGACATAGACCAATGGAACAGAACAGAAAACCCAGATATGAAACCATTCACGTACAGCCAACTGATCTTTGACAAAGAAGACAACAATGCATACTGGGGAAAAGAAACCCCATTCAATAAATGATGCTGGGAAAATTGGATAGCCACATGCAGAAGAATGAAACAGGATTCCTGTCTCTCACTACTCACAAAATTTAATTCAAGATGGATAAAAGACTTAAGTGTAAGGTATGAAACCATAAGAATTGTAGAAGAAAATGTTGGAAAAACTCTTCTAGATACTAGCCTAGGCAAAGAATTTATGACTAAGACCCCAATGGCAATTACAGCAACAACAAAAATAAATAAATGGGACGTGATTTAATTATTCTTTATTCTTTTTAGTGATTTTCACCTGTACTTAAATGAACAGACTTTGGTCCACGTCTTTGTGCTCCTGGCCTATCTTGACTCAACTCTGTGAGGTCTGAGGCAGTGGCCCAGATTGCGGATTCCAGATGGGTCTGAACCTGGTTCTTTGCAGGGAGGCTACAGGCTGGCTTCTAGCTGAAGCCAAGTGGCTACTTAGAGAGCAGAATGGGATGCAGGGAGCACCCTGCCTTCTGGCCTTCAGGAATGGCCCCCAAACAAACCAGCTTGGAATGCAAAGGCACATCTACTGTGATACTGATGTGGCTGGCTTCTCCGGGCCAGAACAAGAGGTCAGAGAGCTGTGGGGCAGGACAGACTGAAGATGGCTGAGTCCTATGCCTGGAGTCCTGAGGGCACTGGAAGAAGGACTGAGGCCACAGTTATAATATTTCCCAGTGCCCCACGTGGTTCTCATTCATGGACCTCTTGGTTTTTGCTGCTTCCACAAACCACAAACCACCTAAATACAATTTACTTATATTTTCCTTTAAATTTGCTTTTTTAAAAAAACTCAAGTGAATTTCTGTAAAAAGAAAATGACCAAAATGAAACGCTAGTAATACTTGCCTCAAATAGAAAGTAATTTAAGTAAAATGCAACAGAATTTTATTAAAATTCTAGCTTGAGGTTGTTGCCTATGGAAGGCTCTGTGAAAGAGCTTTCTTCCTCTTTGTCAAAAGAGTTATTAGCAAGTGTTTGAGAGGTAGGTGTTCAAGAGGTACTGAACCTCCTAAGCTGCACCTTTGCCCTTGACACACTCAGAAAGAGAACTTAAAGGGGAATGCCTTCCTCAGCACGGGATTCAGCATTCTTTAACGCTATGTCTGGGGACCATGTAAATCTACTGCCAATGAGATGTGTCTTACACTGGACATCTGGCAGAGAAGAAAGACGGCAGGACTTGGAGTCTGGAATCCAGTGACAGGGCTGATCCATCCTGGCTAGGTAAGCTTCAACAGCTTACAAAATTTCCCTGTGATACAAAAGGAATCATAATATCTGACCTACTTGTTTCACAGAGCTGGTGAGGTTTGGATGTAATTGTGTGTGTGCATGTGTGTGTGTGTGTGTGTGTGTGTGTTTATAATAAAAGGCCACATGGTTTGTGATAGTCTGAAACTATATCTTTGAACTAATAGATTATAAGGATAAATTACAGGTAGAATGTGAAAATGTTTATTCCCAACTAACTGGCATTTATTTACAGAGTTCTGCATAGTTTTGAAGCTACTTTCCCTTACATTATTTAACTGATTGTTCTCACACCACCACATAAGCAAACAATCTAGGCAGCATACTTGGTGGCACAAGCGGATGACTGCATCAAAGCTTAGAACAAACTCCAAACTTACTTTTTTCTTTTCCTTAACATCATCATCACAGATTTAAATTGCACTATTGTAATCAACCTAAAATGAGTCAAACACTTGTGGCTTATTGATAATAATAATAATTGCAATTACTCTGATTACCCTCATTATCACCATAGCTGTGATGATCAGAACTATGATTTCTTGGGTATCTACTGGCTGCCAGAGGGTGCTCTAGACATTGTGCATTAATATCTTTTTAATCCACATATTAACACCAGGAGTAGGTATTACGATTATACTCATTTTAAATATAAGAAAACTGTCCCTCCGAGGAGTTCAGTGACTTATCTGAGATTGTATTATAAGCTAGTAAGTGGCAGGTCCTAAATGTAAAACTATGTGTGTCTGGCTCAAAGCCGGTGACTATTCACACCCCTTCCTTCCCTTCTCACTATAAGACACCAGGGCTATACCAAGCCTTCTGGGAGGGTCTCTGCCATCAGACACCTATAGATCCCTTGGCATGAGCAGGAACCTGGTGCAGGTCCAAAGACATGGAGGCAGATAGACTGGCAGACGCTGAACACAACAGAGGTACAAACAGAATCAACCATGTAGGAAAGAGCATTCCTTGCTGCAAACAGGACCATAACCAGATGATCAAACCAGGCCAGATCACATCCCAGGCAATTTTTTCTGGGCATCCTTCAGAGAGTTGCCGAGCCTGAGAAGTCAGCCAATTATGCCTGATCATTCTCTGCAGCCCTGTCCTTATAAAAGACAAGTCCATTCTGGCCCAATGTAGACAAATGAGCAGTTCTATCATCTCTGAAAGGCAATCTAATTCTCTTCAAATTTAAAAGTCTCTACAGTTTTCTAACAGGCCTCAGTGGGGCACAGGTAGAAATTAATAAGTTCACGGTGTGCCCAGCTTGCTTTCATTATCGTTTTTTGCCATGCA
This sequence comes from Eulemur rufifrons, assembly GCF_041146395.1. Taxonomy (NCBI): domain Eukaryota; kingdom Metazoa; phylum Chordata; class Mammalia; order Primates; family Lemuridae; genus Eulemur; species Eulemur rufifrons. The sequence continues at coordinate 116,549,964 of NC_090989.1, forward strand.
GTGGACCGGCTTTTCATTATTACTCAAGGGTTTTTCCGTATCTGTTTCTCTAAGAAGGTGAAATCTACAGAGCTCAGACCCTGGGTTGAGAATCGAGTCAAGTCTAACGGGCTGGACTGCAGTCTGAGGGAGGTTTCATTGGCTGAGTGTCAGTACTTCACTCACCAGGTGGGGCAGGGATCAAAAGGGAGCTCAGAGCAAGTGGTGAGAAAGCCCCGTGCTGGCCTGCTCTGGGATACTGGGCAAATTGCTTAACCTCTCTGTGAGTTAGTTATCTGCTCTGTGAGACTGGAGGGAGGAGGGTCTGGAAAAGGAAACCCAAATTTATTAAAATTCTACTACATCTCGAATCATTGCAACATGTGTCAGAGACATTTTTTAAAAATTTCATCAAAACAAAAAGCCTGCCAAGCTTATATTATTTCACAGATATTGACAGTAAGCAGCTATTCCATCATATTGTCCCTAAGTCACATCATTAGGATAAGGCACATGCAGGCCAGGGAATGATTGGCTGCTCCGGTGTGAGTGGGACTGCAAACTCACACAACTTTTCTAAAAAGCAGCTCAATATATTTCAGGAACTTTAAAATGCTTGACCAATTCATTCCAATTCTGGAACTCCATCCAGACAATGGAATCTGAAATATGGACACGTGTTATAATAAAATAAAATTGGAAATAGGCATATTGTCAATCAATAAGAGAATGGTAAATGATAGAACATTAAGTAGGAAATCATGCAGCAATTTAACCAGTCACAGAAGAATATTTAATAAAATATTGTATTTTTATTAGTTTAGTGGGGAAAATAAGTTATAGTATTAAATATGAGATGTGATCACTATTTTTGACCAAAAAAGAGTAGAAAAATGACTGGAAGGAAATACACTACAATGTTACAAAGTAGTTTTCTCTGGAGATATGAAGACATATACTTCATGCTTTTTGTGTGTGCTTCCTATATTTTCCACAGTTTCTACAATAAACACTTGTTATTGTCATAATCAGGAGAAATACCACAAAATCCATTTTATATCCCTGAAATCTGCATTTATATATAAAATGCAATCATGATTTTAATTTAAATGAAAATCACTTGAGTTGTGTATGATTTTTACTAATATTTTAACAGAATCTATGTGCAAGAAATTTTTAAAAAAATATTTCAAGGGGAGAAAGATAAGAGAAACAAGGCAGAGCACAAACAGTATGATGAAACTGTCTTCCGCAAAGCTTACAGCTCATCTCACAGGCTAAGCTGGAAATGAAGACCACTGGGAAGGGGTGGGGAAGCTGACACAACACAGCCGCAGCTGATAGGGGGGACTAAAAGCTTCGGTTGACTTGGAGGAGTGATGGAGTTGGCAGATATGAATTTTTCAATTTTATGAGAATGATAGGGATCTGAAATAAATCTTCAGTATTTTCTTTTTAAGATAAATGCTTTAAAATAAACGCCTACAGCATGGATGGATGGCTAGTGCCTGTGTCCTGTCTTAGCACCAATCATAAATAACACTGAGAAAAATAGCTTTGGCCAGTCTAAAAAGCACCTTTATTTTTTACTCTTAAGAGCTTGGAGGATTATATTTTGATGCATTAAGCTAGATTTTTTTTAAGGCATCTGCAAATAATAGGAGTATAGGAATTTTCTTCAGATGGAAAAAACTATTTAGGGCTTGGCTTAGAAGTAAACCTTGGTTTCAAGATGTGCTTGAACAACTGTGGGCATATCCAACAGTTAGAATACAAATTCAAGTTTAAGGGAATGTCATGGGTTTGAAATGTAAGGAAATTCTTCAGGGAATCTTCAGATAAAACTTGTAATTTTTCTTTAGCCCTAAAACCTAGACAGTTAAGTAATCTTTCATAAATTCAAACTTTCAAATATCAGATTTGCTTGAGGTTTTTATTTTTCTATTCTAGTCTGCATATTAGAGAGCTTATAACTTTATTATAAACAGCTTATTCAACTACATCAGTGTCCCTGTTCACTACTGGGTGAGCTCAGGACTACATAAAGGGTAGATATAACACATAATCAGATATATTACTCATCTCTTAAAGGGTGAGCCTTGATACACTGAAATGACTTAATGACATCTGTTTACTTCCGCTTTAATCTGTCACTGATTTTCTCTGTTACTGCATGGGAAAAGCGAATGAGAGGGCCTGCCTAGTGGAAGGGCCTCTGCACACAGGCCGTGAGAGAAGGGGCCAAAGGAAGCCGGGAGCACAGGCTCGGAGTGGAGAGGAAGCCACCCCTCAGCTCTGTATATCAAATCTGATCCATCAAGAGAAACCAGAATCCTGCATTTTTATGCTAAATCTCCCAATTTCTAAATGTTTGTCTCTACTTTTTAAGCACACAGTGCACGCCAAGCCAAACATTTTCATGACCCAAACATTTTTGCTAATATTTATTTAAAAAGCCAATTTTCAGGGGTTGCTAAGAATTGCCAGTTAAGCCTGGTACCATGTTAGCTATGTGCAAGAAGGGGGTGTGCTGGAGTATTCCTAGGCTGGCAAATGTTTGGGGAAGATACTTCATCTTTTGTGGAAAAGACAGCATGGAGTTTACACTTCCAAGTGGCATTCAGTTGAACTTCTGAGGGTGGTTGGGAGAGGTATGGAAATGCCCCAGTTCTAAACACCATGGAAGTCACCCTTGATGGCTATTATTCTACATAAAATAAAGAAAACGCTTTCTTCTGAGAGTCGAGAGTGTCTCCCCCATGCTCTGCAACAATGCTTATGGGTTTATCTTCACATACTGCTGGATTTCCCCATTTAACCCACTCGTTCTCTCCTTACTTTATAATACTCTATAATGAAAAAAAAAGGTCTTCACAGAGCTTATCTCTTAGAAGTGCAAAAGAGCCTATTTTTTCTGCCCAAGTAGCTCATAATGTAGCAGACAAACTGTCAGAAAAAATAGACTTCATAATGGTGAAAACCTCAGCCTGGCACCCATCTATCATAAAGCAATCTTCCAGAAATCTTGAAAACCTTCATTAAATTTCCTGTCTTTCTCCTGACAGTTATAAAATGTTAACAATATTACTCATGATGCAGGCATCTTCAGAAATCCTTTGTCCAATCCCTCCTCCTGTTGCTATCACCTGTCCTGCTCTTTGCCAAAATCCACGGAAACACATGACCTAGCCGTATTCCTCACCCGCCCCTCCTGGGGCCTGGCCCTTGAGGAAGTCAGAACAGGAAGCAGGGGTAGTTTTGATGACAGTGAGAAGGCTCTCTGGCCACCAGATGCAGAGAGCAACATGGCACTGCCTTTGGAGTCCCCTCCAAAAGCCATACCCACTTGAAATCTCAAAGGCAAGACCCTGTCCCACCCTTAGTATTTCCTGGTCCTTTTTTCTTTCCCTTTTCTCTTGCCAATTTACCAAGCTACAAGTTTCCACATATCCATGATATATGGGTAGTGAGGACAGAGGGTCACACATCTTATCATGTCTATGGGTCAGCTCTCTAGGGGAAAACTCCCCTAAGAATCTTACTAGCCCAACTTCTCCAACTCCAGGGTCAGTTCAGCAATTAACCACCCCTCAGAAGAACAAAAAAACAGTGGTCTTACATTGGAGACAACGCGAAGGAAAATAAAAACCACATAAGGAGAGACAGAATCCACACCAAAAACAAGAAGAGGCATACAACTTTAACATTGTAGGCTGATCTAGGAGATGCACAGCTATAAACAGCTATAACGCCCTGGCCTGGGCTCTGTGGAGGTTTCCAAACACGTGTCCACAGTGAGCCAAGCCCGACCATGCTAAGCCATCACCTCACCTGCAAAAGGAACTGGTGCATCCTTATCCAGGGCTACCAGAGGTGGGTCCAAAATGACTGTGTCATTGTTCTCAGTTATGACTCCATGATACGAAGTCTCGATCCATGGCTTGTGCTTGTTGACTAGAAAAGAACAGGGGAAAAACACAACAAACAAAAATATCATTTGAATAACTAATCTATAATAACAGTATCAATATCATACATTTGCCCAATCATAGGCTCTCAAAAAAAAAAAAAAAGAATCGATTGAAAGCTTTAATTCTCAAATGCTACTATCTACTGATAGATGTTTCAGAGTTAAATTTCATTATCAGTAAATAAACCAGAAGATTATGGCTGTGTGCACTGGGATTTCTGACATCAACCTAATCTGATCCAGCATTAGGAAAAGTTGCTGCATTTTACGTACATGCATATATACAGGTATGTATAGGTACCAATATATATGTAAAGATGCAACAAATATTCGAATATTCACTGATCACTTAAAGACTGTGTCTATCTAAATGGTCTAAATTATCTAGCAACTTAAGTTGCTCCTTAATCATTTGACCAGCTGAATGTGTGCTCTGTACATAGTTCTAATGAATAGGCCCCTGGGTTTAATTAAGGGGGAGAAAAAAAGATTGTTTCTCCCAAGAGCTACAAACTATTTACATTGCATTTGTGTTGATGGCTAACAAAAGAGCAAAGGAGTGTGGGGACAGCCCACGTTATCTAATGAACAATTAATACACTTAAAGTACATATCAAATATATGATATTGGTTGAATTGTGTCCCCCCCAAAAAGAAAGGTTGCAGTCTTCACCCCTAGTACCTTGGAATGTGGAATATTTGGAGGTGGGGTCTTTATAGAGGTAATCAAGTTAAAATGAGGTCAGTAGGGTGAGTTTTCATCCAATATGCCCAGCGTCCTTATAAAAGGGGAAACTGGCATAGACACGCACACAGGGAGAATGCCATGAGAGGATTGGAGTGGTGCTGCCACAAGCCAAGGAACTACCAGAGCCAGGAGACAGCCTGGAGCAGATCCTCCCCAACAGCCTTCAGAGGGAACGCGGTCCTGCCCACACCATCGTTTCAGACTTCTGGTCTCCAAAAGTGTGAGACAAAAATTTCTGTTTTTCTAAGATTCCCTGTGTCTAGTATTTGTTATAGCAGCCCTCACAAATGAATACAATATACTTATGTCAGCAGGTACTAATGAAGGGCAGATAATTGAAATAAGACTTGTGCCAAGATGTGATGTAATATTCCTAGCGGAGAATCTCATCTGGTGAATGTAAGGTCTCCGCCAGTTCCTTCTTGGTGTGTCTTGTCTGGTTTGGCTCTGGCCCGGCTGACTCCTATCTGGATAGCTGCAGGGGCTGGTCTCTCGATAGAACTCTTGTCCCGTGTCGGTCCACGCTGGCATCAAGAATGATCTTTCTAAAACATTAGTCTGATTACTCAATGGTGAGCTGCTTGGCTTCTCTCTCTCTTTTTTTTTTTTTTTTTTTAAGCTCCCCGTGTACCCTCACAGAAGTCTGAGTGCAGAATAGGTGTTTAGAAACAAAACGACAGGTTATTGGGAGCCCTAGCTGTTCCGATGCCAGCCCTCACACCCTGCTTCACAGTTTAAAAGGTGTGGCCACGTACCCAATACTCCCCCCAGCAACCTGTGAGGCAGGCGTGATCACTATAAAGGTGAAGAAACTGCTTCCACGAGGTGTGACTTTCCCAAGACAATCACATAGTCAATAATCAGTAAGTGGGAAAACCAGGAACTCGTTCCTGCTTTGTGATATCCAAAAAGCATGTGCACACACAAGCACATTATAATATATATGTAATACACATTGTACTGTATATGTTTTATATATTGCATTACAAAGATTTCAATAGCCATAGCCAAGCAAGAGCTCATAGCATTGAGAGCAGCTCTGATGCAGTGACTCCTGTCCCCTTCCCACCTCATCATCCTTCAGAGGGTCAGTTAAGAGCTGCTCCAGGACTGGTGGAAGCCTCAGCCTGGGCCACCATTTGCTCCCTCTCACCCATTCCACAGCAGTCACGAACTAACCGAGAAGCAATCTAGTGGGGCAGGGACACGGGCCTGCTATTCTCAGGTCTTGGCCCCTGAGATCCATTTCTGCGTTGGATCACGCCCAGGGCAGAGAGTAGCTCTGCTCACTGCGGGTGTGGAAGGCGGGGCAGGTTCATGCATTCTCAGGTTTTGGCACTCAGACCAATGCTTCATTATGGACCCTGGAAGAGTTACAGCCATCCTGGGCTGTCCCCACGCTCCTTTGCTCTTTTATTAGCCATCAACACAAATGCAATGTAAATAATTTGCAGCTGTTGGGAGAAACAATTAATCTTTTTTCCCCCTTAATTAAACCTAGGGGCCTATTCATTAGAACTATGTACAAAGCACATGCCAAGAACTCACCCAGTGTTTCAGATTCCCTGTGCCACTTGGCTCTGTGGCAGGCAATGGGATCCAGAGGCACCGTTCCTGGTTTTGCCCTGGCTTAGCCACTTGCTGCTGGGCCTAGGTGAATCCAGTGTTCTCAGAGTTTCAATTCCCACAGCTGTGGAATGGTGGTGATGATGCCACCTACAGGGCTGTCCTGTCATTCAGATGTCCTGTGCCAGACACAGCCTCTGCCCTTTCATTGCTCAGACTCACCACCTGCTCTCTGGGCAGTGACAGTGTCTGAAGGAGAGGCGGTTTATAGACCAGCCTGAAAGCTGCAGTCGTCCCCTCCTTAGTGGGGATGAGCTGATTTCCTTCTAGCCACAGACCTGCTCGCCCCCCCCCCCCCCACTCTTCTCTATCACTGCTACAGGTAGCCGGGTACCTACCACATAGTAGGCATTTTACACACATACATTCACTAATTCTCACAACAACCTCCTTAAGTAATACTTTATATCTCATTTTGCAGGTGTTGAACTGAAGTCCAGAGGGATTTATATGTTCCCATTTTGGAAAATAAGAATGTTAACGTCCCTAAAGTTTTCTCACTTCTCTTCCACATTCTAACTTCCCTCAGATCTATCTGGACTTTTGCTTTGTCCAGGTTGATAAACATTTGCATTTTTGATATGTAAGCAAAATTAGGTCTTGTATGCTTTGTTCGTAGACCAAATCACCAGGGTTGCACACCAATAACCTAAATTTACATTATTTTGATTATTGTGGCAAGTATTATACAAGAATTTCTTTTTCCTCTTAGTATCCCAATGGTCATTTCAAGGACAACATTCCTTGCATCCAGACCAACTGGATTCTTTATTCTTTCACTCCATCAAATGGCTGGATCGTGCTCCATTTCAGCTTGCATTATATTTGGAAGCAGCCTCCTTTGTATGTTTTTTTGTTTTCTGAACTTAATGGTTGCCTTTTTATTTCTATTGAGTAATGAAACATAGGACTTCTTCTCTGCAGCTGAACCATGTTATAGCTTTTGAATAATTCCATCCATTATTCATTCTCCATTTGTAAAACGGAGATGCCCATTTCTCAGAATTGCTGTGAAAACTGCGTGACATAAGCTAGTACCCCTGGAATAGAGTAGGCATTCAAACACTCTTCAGTTCCCCAGCCCATCCCATGACCTGCTGAGGTGTGACCTTGCACTATCAGAAATATTTAGCCCAGCTTCATTCATTCAACAAATATTTATAGAGTATTTAAAATGTACAGAAAACATTGAGTTAAATGGAAAAAAGTCCTTGAAAAAAGAATTTAACGAAATTTGACATACATTTTAAATTAAAACTATCACAAATTATAAATAGAAAACAACTTCCTTAATCTGATAAAGAACTTGTACAAAAACCCATAGCTAACATCATACTTAATGGTTAAAGAGTGAATGCTTTCCTCCTAAGATCAGAAGGAATACAAGGATGCATATAACCTCACTACTTCTATTCACATAGTACTGGAGGTTCTAACCAGTGCCACAAGAAGAATAATGTCAGAATGGAAATGAAAATGTAAAACTGTCATTATTCACAGAGAACATGATCATCATTGTAAAATTCTACGAGATCAAAAATGCTACTAGAACTAATAAGAGGTTTAGCATGATCACAAGATAGAAAGTCAATATATAAAAATCAATGGTATTTCTATGTACTAGCAATAAATAATTAGAAATTTAAATTGAAAAATACTGTTAGCATCAAAAATATGAAACAATAAGTTTCACAAAATATATGGAAGATCTGTACACTGAAAACTCTAAGACAGTGCTGAAAGAATTTAAAGACTTGGAGAGGTTTTAATGGAGAGATAAATAGTGTTCATGATTTGGTAGACTCAATATAGTAAAGATATAAATTTTCCCCCAAATCGATCCATAGATTTAATGCAACTCCAATCAAAATACCAGCAGGACTTTTTAAAGGATAAGCTAATTCAAAAATTTATATAAAAATGTAAAAGACCTGACACCCAAAATAATTTTGGAAAAGAAGCACAAAGTTGGAGGACTAACATTACCTGATTTCAATACTCATTGCAAAGCTACCCTAATCAAGATAGTGTGGTATGGACATAAAGGTATACATGTAGATCAACAGAAAGAGCAAAGAGTCTAGAAATAGACATATGCATACGGTTGCATCATTTATGACAAAGGTTCCAAGATAATTCAATGGGGAGAAGGTTAGTCTTTCCATTAAATGCTGCTGGAAAATTTGAATATCTTATGCAAAAAAATGAACTTCAGTCATACTGCACACCATACACAAAAATTATTTCTAAAAGGATCATAGTCCTAAATGTAAATGTAGAGCTAAATGTAAAATTATATTAATAAAACCTTTAAAAGAAAGCATAAAAGAAAGTCATAGTGTCCTTGGGTTAGGAAAAGATTAGAAGGGTAAAAAAAAAAAACAAAAAACCCATGAGCCATAAGAGATAAAATTGATAATATCAAACTTTGTAAAAATTATAAGCTGTTATTTTTTGAAAAACACACAAAAAAATTTTGTAAAATTTTACAGACTGGGAAAATATTTATAAAACATATCTCATAAATATATATCCAAAATACATAAATAACTCCTGCAATTCAATAATAAGACAACCTGATTTTTAAAAATAAGCAAATATTTGAAGAAACCTGTCACCAAAATAAGTATATGAGCACCAAATAAAAGCATGAAAATATTCTCAATATCAAGTCATCAGGGATATGTAAGTTAAAGCCACAATGGGACGTCACCACACCACCACTTGAATGGCTAAAATAAAACTGACAATACCAAGTTCAGATGAAGATGTGAAGAACCTGGAACTTTTCTACATCATTGGTAAGAATATAAAATAATACAGGCAATTTGGAAAATGGTTCATCAGTTTCTTATAAAATGACTAAGGAATTTCATTCCTAGAATTTACCCAAGAGAAATGAAAACATAAATTACACAAGAAGACTTATCTCAAATGATCATAGAATCTTTATTCAGAATATGTAGTGCCAAACTGGAAACTAAAATGGCCATCAACTAGTGAATGGAAAAACAAATTGAAAGATATCCAGATAATGGACACCTACTTGGCAATAATAAAAAAAGAAATCAACTACTGAGCCATGTGACAAAATGAATGAATCTCCTAAGAATTTCACAGGTGACATGAAGTGAAAGAAGTCAGACACAAAACCCTGCATGCTATTTGATGCCATTCATATGACATTCTGGAAAATGCAAAAGTATAAGGACAAATACCAACAGATCAGTAGTTGCTAGTACTTGGGGACAGTGTAGGATTAGATTACAAAGGGGCACAAGGGAACATCTGGATTGTGGTGGTAGTTACACTTCTGCGTGGGTGCATTTGTCAAAACTTATCCAACTTCACACTTAAAAAGGGTGAATCTTATTATGTGTAAATTATACCTCAATCAATGTGGGCCAAGAACAGTCTTTATCCTCAAAGGACTCTCAGACTAGAGTGAGATCCAGGACAACCAGAGATGGTAAGAGGTAGGTAAGAAGAGGATGAGCAGAGTGCTATGGAAAAGAGAGAGGCACTGACTTAGCCACAGTAATTCAGGATCACTTCTTGGAGAAAGTGGATTCTAAGTCATGAGCAGTAGGAATTATGCAGGGATAAAGGATGTGGAGGGCTCCAGACAGAGGAATGTGACTGGACAAAGGCCCAGTAGTAAAAGCACTTAATATACGTTGGCGAAAATGTGAATAATTAGGTTTGCCTGCAGGATAAAGTTTGACGGAGAGCCCAGCCACACAGCTGGGCTGATGGACAGCACTCACATTACCCAGGGCCTGTTGGCATGCACAGAAATCATCCAGGAGCTACTTCCAAACCCTGGCTTCATGGGGTGCTTCTTTCCAGAAAGAAGCAGTAGGTGTTGATACTTGTGACTTGGCTGCTATTCCTTATTTAATCTCTTTCTTCCCCTGATGTTCTCTCCCTGAACAAAATGCTGTGCCTTTTTTTTCCAATAGACTGAGGCCAGGCAGCTCAGGCTTTGCTCCACTTGGATGCCACTTCAGAAGAACTGACTTTTCACTAGTTCTTCACAAAATCATGTCCCCTTCCTGAGCTCTGCCATACCACGCCACTTCAGTACTGCTTCTTGCCTCTGCTTTGTCTCTTTTCCATGACGTTTCGGCATCTGGAAAATGCCTGTGTTTTTGCACTCATGCAGAGGAAATACCAGTGTGATATTTCTGCTCCATTTACAGAGAAATTAGGTCTTGCCCCCCCCAATGTACCTTTAACTAGAGCACAGATGCATTTCTCAGGAGAGCCCCTCAGCTCTCTTCTCTTTGCTTCCACCTTTGAAAAGTGCATTACTGCTCCCCGTTCAAGCTGCAGGGCCAACTGGCTGATGATTCGCCTTTCGAATCTTTATGCTTTCATTCTAAAGTTGACCCTTCTGGTCACTGCTAGCCCCTGAATCCTCAGAACGCCGATACTTCTCCCTGGCTAAAAGTAAACTATGAGTAGAAAACATGCTTTCCTAACTGCAAAATGCTCTAGAGCGAGGTTAACTATACACTGGTAGGTATATTATTCCAGAAGTCAGGCTGGTGTTTTTGCCTGCCATGCTCTACTTCCCCTTCTGACCTGATCCCCTAGTAGAACTGCTTAGACGGGGGGTAGATATTGGACCCATGAGGAATTGATGGGTGTAGTAGGTTAGGCCAATTAATTTTACCTTGAAATTTCCATTTAACAGGCCCAGAAATGATAGTTTGCTTGGCAATGGACACTTGAGATCCCAAGATGGCAGTTTATAAAGAGTTGGGGTGGCATTCATGCAACAATCACTCAAAGTTTAGGGGAAGCTGAAAATCCATTAAAATCAGAGAAAGTCAATCTGCCAGGGGACACAAGATTTGGGAGCAGATAGGCAGAGAAGAAACACACCCCAGGTGGCTGTAGGAGACTTAGAGGCGGGCCCTGCTTACCCTTCAAGACTCATCAGCCTACTTTTGGGTATCTGCAGTTGGCAAGAAAACCCTTCAGTAGCTCTTCCCTCAATGACTATTTTTTATTTGTATTGGTTTGAGGAGGTGTCTCTTCTTGCAATAAAATGATCCCTAGCTACAATAATTATAACAGCATTTAAAAAATATTTTTATTCCCTGCTTTAGCGTGAGGCAGGGATAGGACCCCTCTCCAAGCAAACCTGATCCTGCACTTGCTAGCCTAGGATCCTTCAGCAGCTCTTCTGCCCCCATTACAAGATCGGACGAGGCCACCCAAGGCCCCAGCTCCCTTGATCCCCGCTGCCTTTGCCCTCAGTGCACTGTCTACTCTGCTCACATTCCCTACTCCTGACTGCTGCCTGTTTGTCCTTCAAGATTCAGCTCCAGCTCCTGCTCCTCTGGGTGCCCTTCTCTGTTCCCTCATGTCACTCTTATGCCACAGGTCTACTGCATTGCCATTAGCTATTTTCCTGAGGAACCTCAAGCCCCTTGAGGGGAAAGCAGTGCCCTAGTCATGATGTCCAGTTCCCAGCCCAGTGCCCAGCACACAGTAGGTCACTTGTAAACGAGGTGAGCACACCTCTGCCTTGCTAGCACCACCAATACCTGGAGCAGTTAGCCCCACTTTGATTCCAATGAGTAAGTATTTCTATGTCACCCAAATAGAAATAGGGTGTGCCTCCCAAATCTTAGGGTGGCATTTACCATCACGTAATTAGAGGCAATGTATATAGCTTGCTAGAGGTACCAATTAGAGAGTTTTAAATACAAATCTCATGTGTATGACTCACACATGCAAAAATCCACAGATGAGACTTACATTTCACTGTTTTAATTGGGTTGAAAAAGTATTTGAAGAAAAGATGACTGAGTCATTAATCCTTAACTACTTGGTAGGTGCTTTCAGTGGGAGCAGAACATTGTTTTCCTTCCTTTTCTCCCTTCCTTCTCCTTTCTTTTCAACCATCCACCCATCCATCCATCCATCATTCCTATTTTCATCATTCCTTTCATCTATCATTTTCTATCTTTAAATACTCAATTATTTGTAGTCTGGACATGCTCAACATCATTAACTAAATTGCTCCAGCCTGGGGATGAGCTATGTGCCAACATCCCATTGGGTACTGGCACGTGAGCCAGGTGCAAGGCTAGGAAGAACTGTGCACTGGGGTGCCACGTGGTCTTACAAAAGTGGGATTTTAAGCTGTCTCTATACAAACCATCTGTATAAAACCAAATGGCTAAAGCTCACCCTAAGACAGCCCCTAAGGCTGAGTACAAGAGGTACTGGGTTTAATTTCAAAGTCGCAACACTGCATACTAACAGGATATCTTAGCCGAGTCTTTCAACTTTCCCAGAGCTCTGCTCTCCTTTATGAAATGGAGATAACATCCATTCTGCAAGGTCGTTGGAATAAGGTTAAATGAGGCCCTGAGTTAGAGCTGACTCACTGGTAACTAGCACCTCATAGCCCCCAGCAAAGGCTTTTCAATCCAACCTCGATACCCACAGGTTGGGATCAGGCCCTACACGGGACCCAGTGTCCCAGATAGACATGCCCATGATGCAGCCCATCTCCTGGGAGGATGGAGACATAGCAGAGCCCGAGGCTTAACTCCCCAGGGCTGGGAGGATTAGACGAAGTCTCTAAAGAAGATTGAGAATCATTCGGAAAAGATCACTTAGAATAGGAAGGGGCGAAAGAAGGACTGCCATTGTTTAATGCTCCCATTCAGTTGCTGCAGCCAACTCATTTTCCTCACAAAATGTTTTAGCTACTGAACAACATCATTGGACTAAAGAGTGTTCTAAATTGTTATATCTATAATTCCCCAAGATCATTATTATTTCAATATCTCATACACTGCATTTTAAACATCTTTAACCCCTAAAACCAGCCCTTAACTTACTTTGGAATTTATGCTAATGAATGTAATTGTCTAAGACTCTGTAATTGCTGCTGTCAGACCAGAATTATTACATAGCCACTCAGGAGCTGTGACTCCTGAGGACCTACTGTGTGCCAGGCTTTGCAGTCAGGATCTCATCAAGTCCTCACAAGCACTCCCGTGGGAGGGCAGCCTTGGCTCCACTTCATGGAGAGGGAGTGGAGGATCAGAGAGCTTGAGGAACTCACAAAAGGCCCTACGTGGAAGAAGTGAGACTCCCACCCTGGCTGGCCAACCTTCACCCCACCAGGGATCAACACAACAGCATGCCTTTGTTCCCATCTCTTGTGGGTCAAGCTTGGACCAAGTGTTGAGCAGGGTGCAAGGAGACACACAGCCAAGACTGAAGCTGAGTGGATGATAAGTTTGGATATTTCTCCCCTCCAAATCTCACGTTGAAATTTGATCCCCAACATTGGAGGTGGGGCCAAGTGGGTGGAGTTTGTGTTGTGGGGGCGGGTCCCTCGTGAAAGGCTTGATGCTGTCCTCCTGAGTTGTCACTATTAGGTCCTTTGAGAACTGATTGTTGAAAAGGACCTGTCACCTCCCTCCTCCTTCTAGCTTCCTTCCTCTCACCATGTGATGCCTGCTTCCCTTCGCCTTGCAGCGTGAGCGGAAGCTTCCTGAGGCCCTCCCCGGAAGCAAATGCCAGTGCCATGCAGAACCATGGTCCAAATAAAACCTCTTTTCTGTATAAATTACCCAGCCTCAAGTATTCCTTTACAGAAACACAAATAGACTAAAACTCTAGGAAATGGTCAGGGTTCTTGAGAGAACCAGAACCAGTAGGATATATCTACTTATATCTATATCTATGTCTATATATGTGTGGAGATATACATATTTATGTATATGTGGAGATTTTGTGTATATATGTGTGTGTGTATATATATATATATATATATAAAGAGAGAGAGAGAGAGAGAGGGATTTTAAGGAATTTGTTCTGGTATTTTTGGGACTAGCAAATCTGAAATCTATAGGGCAAGCATGCAGGCTAGAAAACCAGGCAGAAGTTGATGCTGCAGTTTTCAGGTAGAATTTCTTTTTTTCTGGGAAACCTCAGCTCTAGCTATTAAAGTTTTTAACTGATTAGATGCACCCATGTTATTGAGAATCCATGAGATTATAGATGTTAATTAGTGTTTGATTAAGTAACTAGGTACTATAACCTAGCCAAGTTGACACATCACAAACTAATCATCACACCTATCGAAGAATCTGTTAGAATGCTATATTTAAATTGAACGACAAGATTTGAAGTACAAATTCCTCTTAACCTCAGATAGAAACACCGTATTTTTGTTTCTCTCCTGGCAAAGAAATAAATAAAACCCTTGTGGCTTATGCTATCAACTTTGTCCTAGAAGGTAGCAAATGTGTGATACATTTTTATTGCAAGTTCCATTTCATGCCTTAGATTCCGAGATGTTCATAACGATGGGTGGCAATTATCTGGTTTACGGTATATTCACTGCAGAATGCTCTCCTACTTCTCAATGCTTCAAAAAGAAAGCACTGGCAGGCCAATTTCACTGCTTATTTATGTGGACTGTTATCTGCATTTCTCCAGCTCTGGCTTCTTCCTGGGAAGGTAGGGAATATCAGATGCAGAGGATATGAAAAAAAACCTCCTCCTTCCACCCACCAAATATACAATTATAATAAAGCTGCAAACCAAATGCCCTAGGTCACTCTCATGGTCAGTCCTGAGTGTCAGTGTATCAGATAAGATGGTTCCATTTCCATCCACATGTCTGCACTCTGCCTGCCCAGTTCAGCTCAGCTCAGGCACCACTGCCTCAGGGCCTCTGACAGGTCCCTACACACACACCCAAGACTGAATTAGGTCCCAATCCTTGCCCTCCAATAGCCCCTGCTTATCTCTAGGATATCAAGGACTGTACAGGAATGTAAATGTCTTTTAGTGTCTTTCCTCTACCAGATGGAAGGGAAGATGCTGGGATATGTATCAATAGTTCTAACCCAGCATATTAATTCTCAGAAAAGGCCCAGGAATACTTGCCGGGGGTAGGGGTAAGGTCCGTGAGACCCTGTCAGGGGTTCACAAGGTCAAAACTATTTTTATAAAAGTACTAAGACAGTATTTACTTTCTTTGCTTTCATTCTCTCTGGAGGAGTTTTCCAGAGGCTATATAATGTGATACTGCACAGATTGACTACAGAAGATATGAGAATCCAGCTGTTTTCTATTAAGCCAAACATTAAAGACATTTGCAAAAATGTAAAACAATGGCACTCTTCCCAATATTTTTTATTTTTTGATAATATAGTTATTTTAATAAAAAGTATGTTATTTTGGTCAATATGTGAATATCATTATTACTTTTAACTGAATTAATATATACTTTTAAATTTTATCCATTTTAATTACTAATGCACTAGATAGAAATAGGTATAACCTACAAGAACTAAAGGTCTTTGGAGTTAATATTTAAGAGTGTTAAAGTGTTCTAAGATCAAAAAGTTTGCTATATGGCCTGGCAAAGGACTGGAAACATGGTATATACAACTCAAGCAGAAAGACAGAGAAAGACTGTGAGTGGGGGAAGTAAGAGGGGAGAAGAAAGGGACATTGGGGAGAGAGGGAAGGAAGGGTATCTAAAGTTGTCAAGGTGAGACACATAATAAGTTCTTAGCTTTAACTGAGTTGTGGGAAAGTCAATCAATGTAGTGAAAGATCAACTCTTTTTTTTAAATGTTTTTTTAATTTCAGCATATTTTGGGGGTACAAATGTTTAGGTTATGTATATTGCCTTTGCCTCACCCAAGTCAGAGCTTCAAGCATGTCTATTCCCCAGACGGTGCGCACCGCACTCATTAGGTGTGAATATACACATCCCCTCCCCCACATCTGCCTGACACCTGATGGATGTTATTACTATATATGCACATAAGTGTTGATCAGTTAATACCGATTTGATAGTGAGTACACGTGGTGCTTGTTTTTCCATTCTTGTGATACTTCACTTAGTAGAATGGGTTCCAGCTCTATCTAGGATAATACAAGAGGTGCTAGATCACCATCTTTTTTTGTGGCTCAGCAGAACTCTATGATACACATATACCACATTTCATTAATCCACTCATGCATTGATGGGAACTTGGGTTGTTTCCACATCTTTGCAATTGCGAATTGTGCTGCTGTAAACATTGGAGTGCAGATGGCTTTTTTATAGAATGTCTTTTGTTCTTTTGGGTAGATGCCCAGTAATGGGATTGCTGGGTCAAATGGTAGTTCTACTTGCAGCTCTTTGAGGTATCTCCATATTAGTTCTTTTCCTGATTCTGGTTGTGAAGGAAAAGCACCTTGTTGACTGAATAGCTCACACCAAATGTTGTGATACTGTGTAGGTAATAGAGCCTCTGATTCTTTTGGAAAAAGGAAGAGAAGCATCTTCTCTTGCAGTATGAACTTGAGTGCATGCTGTCGGGAGAATAATTGTCTGGAATTACAATGCTTATATCTCTTACAACCTGGTTGGAGATACTGCCATAAAAAAAAAAAAAAAAAACTTTATAACTCATCCCAGCAAAAGGCATAGAAGGTTAAAAGCATTGTGATGAATTTCTGAAATAAATTTGGACTGTGAATGGTGCCCAGGGGGCAACCATTGTGTCTCAAAAGCGAAATCATGATCTTAATTATTTTAAAGGGTAACTCCACTGATGGAGGTGCCAATTTCTCCTAGAGGTAAATAGAATGAGTATTTGCCAGGTGGAAGAATCTCTCAATGCCTAAGACTATCCCGAAATTGATGACTGTGACCCTTGCTCTCCCCAGTACTGATCATGGGACCTGGCATGTGGCAGGCATGCTATAAATGTGTGTTACAAGATTACCAATGAATGAATAAGCCCTTACTGCTTGTGTCAATTATCTGGGCAAGGACTCATATGTAGTGATTCCTCTGCAATTATAAATTATCTTAACCAAATGAAAGGAAATAGTATCTTAGTACTTTTATGAAAAGAGTTTTGACTTTGTGTACCCTAAAAGGGTATCAAGGATCCCCTCAAGAGTTCCTGGCCATATTTTGAAAACTGTTGTTCGGGGTTAGGGATACAGGCAAAAAAGACTCATCATCTTTCTCCATCCGGTGATAAGAGGTTTGGACATCCTTATTTCTGAACAACTTCTGGTTGACCAAGAGAATTTTGGTTTCTATATACACCAGCACTTCTGGGGATAATTAGAAAAGAAAGAAATAAGGAAAAGGAAAGAAAAGAGAATGGATGGACAGAGTAGATAAAGGAAATTGGCAGACAGTAAACACTGATCTAGAATAGTCCAGCATAGAACGAGAAGAATTTCATGGAATTCCACGGAGTTGAGAATGTCTAAGGAGGAAAAGTAACTCCTGAGTCATGAAATCATATTGCCACCAGATATTTGGGTGGTGAACAAGACATGCATATTATCTGCAATAAAGCACACAAATACACTAGTAATGAACTGATTTAGGGTCAGAAGAGTATAAAAGACTCTTATGAACATGAAATGATAAATGGAACTAATTGTGCAGGGCTTATTAAATTGAATTTAAGATGGATGTCATGTCATTGATAGTGTTTTATTTGGTGTGCTGTATATTAGTGAAAATGGAGATATTTATATAAATGGTTATATATTAATTCTAAATCTCATTTCCTCAAATATATTTTTTTAATAAAAATTGAATTTCTCAGCAGCGATGCCCCCCCATTAGACATTTCCAGGAACCCAATCTGCTTCACACTGTATTGTCTACTAAGGACAGGAGCAAGACTGCTCCTGCTGCCCAGCTGGTATCTGACAGAGTTAGCAGAGCCGTTTCCCCCTCTGAAGTTAGCAGGGTTAGCCCAGGTCCTCCAAAAGGCAGACATCAATGGAAGATTAAAAATGCAAGGATTTCATTATGGAAAATGCCTGTATGAGGAAAATAGGGAGGAAGCCAGAAAAGGCTGGCAAAAAGGCTAGACTTTGACACAAGCATAATCTCGGTGGAAGAGGGACAGAGAAAACATTGTGCAGGAAGTGCCCTAGACTGCCACGCAGTATAAGTAGGACCTGACAAAGCCAAGGTCCGTGGTGTCCTAAAGTCAAAGTCAATAGTCAGAGAGTCTCACCTCTTCCAGGAGAGGGTTTGCCTTAGTATCCGTTGGTAACCCCACTCTCAGCCATTGGCATCCCCACTCTCAGCCATTGGCTGGGATCAATTCACAGAAAGCGTGGCCTCGGTGCCAAGACATCTCCTTGGCTAGCAGCTGGGGCCCTCACTGCACTCCCACAGTTGTAGTCTGTGAGACACCTTCTCAGGGTTGTCATACAGAGTGCCTGGCCATGCCCTCAGTTTCTTTAAGCATCCCTGTCCTAGACAAAGTGATGGACAGTGGGGTGAGGGAGGAATGGAATGAAAAAAACATTATATACCCAAATTAAGTGTTTATGCTGAGAAGGCTGGACAAAAATAAGATCAACAAGATTGCCCCCAGGAGGGGTGGGAATAAATCTGTCTTAAGGGAAAAAAAATGAGAGAAAACATGGCTATGGTTATAAAGTCAGCTTCTTACTCTTGTATCTTGGACCTAACTTAGAAATGGTTTTTGAGACAGATCGTGATCTCACTGCAGTGAACTGTCATAACTGTTTCGAAACTTCAGCATCCCTTGATTCACTGGTTGATCCATGACTGTAGAGGTCATTCATGGTGGGAGCTCTCTAAGAATGGACACTCAGCAAGTGTTCAATGAACTGGATTGAAGGCATGTTGTCATGGTGGCCACTGGGACATTATCATCTAGGATTTTACAATGCCTCAAGCAAACAGGATTCCTGGGCACACTCAGGGTACCCCAGATCCAGCCCCTGGCTGTGAGAGAAAGGGAAGGCAAGGGTGTTCAGATTTAGAATGTGAGTTACCTACCCTTTTCTTAAGGATGAGCCTCTGACCAGATATAATTTATTGTTCCCATTCAAACATTCAGGAAACCCCTCACTTCTGGGTCACCACTGTGGAACAGCAGCCAACTTTTGATTTCCTGCTACTTGCCTCATGAGCACCATCTCAGAAGTGGCACAGCTATTGCTACTCAAGTCCAAAGCTTAGGAGGCACCTCGATTCCTGCCTTTGCCTAAGCAACAATCCTTACACCATCACATATAATCCATCAGCAAGTTCTGCCATTTCTAAACTGACATAGATGCTGAATTTCTCTTCTTCCACCTGCCAACACCCCAATCCCAGCCAACACCACCTCCTGCCTTAGCCTATGCAAGAACCCCCTAATTTTCCTCCATCTCTTCACTCTTATCCCCTACAATCCCTTTTCATAGAGCTTCCAGAGTGATAGCTTCAGAAAGGAAATCTGATCATAAAGAAGGCCATGGCAATGCCTGCTTAGACCCTCTCACAGAAGCCCACCCCACTTAGAACAAAGTCCAAACTACTCATGGTCCACATCCCACCACCTTCCCTTAGCCCAGTCACACTCAGCTCCTTTTTATTTCTCAGATTCATCAAGCTCATTCCATCCTTGGACCCGCCAACCAGCCACTCCCCTGCCGGAAATGCTTTCCCCCAGTCACAGGACTAGCTCTTCTTCATCACTCACCCTCCATGCAGACCTCCAGAACCTCTTCCTGAAGACCTTGCCCCACAACCCATCCTATCATGCCTTTATTCTTTTCATCACAGTGATCACACCTGAAACTACCTTGACTTTTTAATTTTAATTTTTTTTATTTCAGCATATTATGGGGGTACAAATGTTTAGGTTACGTATATTGCCTTTGCCCCACAAAAGTCAGAGTCTTGACTTTTTTATTGTCTCTCTTGCCCCGGGGGAATGAGAGTCCTGAGAGCAGGCTCCTTGTCTGTTCCGTCCACCACCCTTTCTCCAGAGTGCAGACAGTGCCTGGCCCGTGGCAGACACCAGCGCATAGATGCTGGGTCAGGGAATGAAGTAGCATCCATCGTGGCTGCGGCTGTCAGTGAGGTCAGAAAAGCTTCTTTCTGACACTGGTCCCCTTCTTGTAGAGCACTTTCCTGACTCAGCTTGACTTCCCACCAGTGTTCTCTCTCACCTCCTATGGCTGTCATTACCGTTCTCTGTTCGCTGCCCCCGTTATGCACCGGGCATCAGACATGCTCAGACACCTTCCATACCAAGGCTCTTATCTTTGTCCAGAGAAAATTTGAGAAGTCCCAAGGCCCTTTATCCTCAAAAGGGGTGAGGCTCAAAGAAGGAATTCAGAGGTGAGGTAACAATTTTGAGAACAGCCCTTTTGATTTCCTTTGTAACAACCTTCCCGCCCCCCACCACTGCCAAACATACACACAGGTGCGCCCAGCCCTCATAGCTTTTCCCCAGCACTGGCTGCCCAAGTTCGTGGATAACAGTCAACAGAGCCCTTCCCAGCACTGGAGGGACAGCCCCATTCTGTGCCACTCTGCTGGGCAGAGTGCCCAAGCCAGAGCTCTCGCCAAATTCCCGGTACAGGGAGGTGGCTCCAGCCTTGAAGACTTACACAGTCAACAGAAGAACGTGCTCATGTTTTTCTGTAGGGCCATTTGCTTTTTTTAACTGCCTGGCAGCCCCTTGTATTCCCTGTGCCAGTGGGTGCACTTGTTCCTCCCCCACTACGTCTTTATAAAGCAGCCCCGCCTACACAGGCTACAGGACTCCAAGGGAGCTGAGAGGAGCTGCGCAGGGGACAAGTGCCAGGACCCCTCCCTCAACAGTGGAAGCTGAAACTTCAACTCCTTCTCTACTGGAGTTTAATAAGCCCCACGCAATTCCAAAATGTTCATAAACCAACCTCTCTGAGACGCCACATAAAGCAAGCAGGCACCCAAGCTCCATAGCCAATGTGGCTGCCGTCAAGCTTCCATCAGGAATGTCTGAGTTGAATTTAGTACATGTAGGGACAAACCTTGGACCCAGGGCTTGTACACAGTGGGTGTTTTAAATATCTCTTGGATTATGAAACATTTATGTCTTGGGTATGTAGATGATCTCTAACACCACTGAGCATGGAGTGCAAAAAATAGCATTTCCTATAGCACAAGGGGACTGACCACCTACAAAGCAGAACTTTGTAAACTTAAATGCTTAATCCTGGCATAAGTGGTTGAGGGATGCAATAGCTTCAACCCCACTGTAAATAACTTCCAAAATAGCTCCCACTCACGGGTACAACTGGGCTGATAGAATGTCAACACTGACTGCCCAAGTACCCAGTTTAGTCCACAAGCAACAATTCAGGCAACAGGTATTTATTTAATGAGTGGCTATTACATCTCTGTGTGGGGGCATATGTGAGATATTAGAAGTACAGCACTAATAATTACATAGATAATTACTCTAATTATACTAAGTAAGTATCTTAATAATTTTAGCTGGGAGAAGTGCAAAGAAGTCCAGGGTCCTGTGAGGATATACACCCAGGGGAAGTGGCCTAACTGGGAGTGTTGGAGGGACCACTCTTCAAAAACGACAGGTAAGCTGAGACAGATGGAAAGTGTTCTGGAAGAGAGAACTGCATGGGAAAAATTCTGAGTGGGGCAGGAGTGTGGTCCGTTTGAGAAAGAACCATAAAGAGATGATCCAGTGTGGGGGACAGGGAGGCAAGGGCCAGCTCTCCCTGGAGAAGCTCCCAAGGACATCAGAACAGGATTCAAAGCTCTAACTATGTAATTTAATACATTAATTAATATATTAATTATTAGTACTACTACATTAATTAATAGTTAATTTAACAGATAATTTTGTAGGAACTTTGGAGAAAGCGGGGGCAACAATGGATTCATCTTTGCAGGCTTTCAGGAGTGGGGGCTGGGCCTCAGCTGGGTCTTGTGTGATGGGCTGAGTAGGCAGAGAAGCAAAGGAAAGTCAAAAATCTGGATATCTACTTAGACTCCTTCCTCCTCTCTCATCTGTCAATTCATCTCTCAGCATGTCTCTTTATTGTCCCTCATAAAAGTGTCTCTTTTCCAAGTTGGCTTTCCATCCCCGCTGCATAAGCCGAGGGCCCAGCATTGCCCTTGGAGCAATGGGGCTGGAAACACAGTAGGTGCTCAATAAGTGCTTGGGCAACACTTTGCTACTTGGCCTTGTAAGATCAAATAGAGCAGTAAGCTCCTTTTGGACAAATCATGTATAGTTATAAACAGCTTCAGGTTTGTTGATAAGCTTGTGCACAAGAGAGATGTGAGTGTCTCCGATTGTCTCCCACACTGTATTCTCCAGGGCATCCTCCCAACTGCAGGCAGCGGGGCCTCTTTGCAATGCAGACTGGATCCAGACACCTCTCTGCCTACATCTTTCCAGCAGCTCCCATCTCCCTGTTCATAAGGATCCCACGCCTTAGCCTGGCTCACAGTCTGTTCGTCTCGCAATCTCCGCTTGTCTCTGACTGCCACTTATTGCCTCGTCTCCCCCAACACCTGGAACTACTTCCAGTTTCCTAGGTATGCCCTGCTCTGTCTTCACCCCTGCCTCAAGCCCAGAGCTTCCCTCCCACTGCTACCCAGGGTTTCCAAGGATTCACCACTCTTCCTACGTGACTTTCTTTTATAGGCCAAGGGTATTGCCAAGCATTCACTTTCCTGCTAGAACCACTCACCTACCTTTGTGCACAAGCTCAAAAGCAAACCCTTCTTAAGCTGTTTATATTTGCAAATGACTTGTCCAAAAAGAGCTTATTGCTCCATCTAGCCTTCTGAGGCCAAGGAGCTAAGCATTTCCCAAGCATTTTCCAAGCCCCTGCTGTGTTTATAGCCCCATGTCAGCCACCAGGAGAGGCATGGGGCAGGCACAGGCCTTCCGTTGTGAAGATCACAATCCAATGTCAGTGACATCACCATAAGGAAGGAGGCCCTTTCTAAGAAACAGGTGCAGGAGGTGCCATGTAAAATTAGATCAATATTCTATTTTGACTTTACTGTTGCCTTTCTTTTGTTGTAACTAATGTTTTCTATGGGTTGAGCACTGTGTTATGTACTGGATCTGCCCCAGGCTGTGGCAGGGTGGACTCCCTGGGAAGCAGACTCCGAGACAGGGTTTAGTGTGCAGGAAGTTTTTTAGTGGTGCCACTGGGATCAACATCTGTGGAAGAGAAGGAAAGGAAGAAGCAAGGGTAGAGGGAGAAGGGAAGCTGTGATGCAGCCCAAAGGCAGCTTCAACAAACTCCAAGATGCTCGAGAGCTTGAACGGTCCTTTCCCAGCTGTCCTGAGTTGGGCTGAGATGGATGGGCCTTTGTACTCTTGCACTCTTCAGCCACTGGTAGGGGCCACCCCAGGAATGGGGGTAACTTTGGGCACAGTACCTTGCTAAGGCTGAAGCAGTGCCTGAAGGGGCTGACAGCTGAAACCTGTTTCTGCCAACAGTTCTCCCAGCAACTGAGGCATCTAATACTTTATTGAAGGGTTATCTGGGCAGCCCATTGCTGAGTCCACCATACACTGCGAAAACTCACAATAACCCAGTGATGTAGCTAGCATCTCCATTTCACAGACGAGAAAGTGGGGCTTGATGTGAGGAGCATTTGACCAAAGTCCTACAGCTAGGTTTGAACTCCGCTCTGATTCCACAGCTTATGCTCCTGTCACTGTGCAATGCTCACTCCTTCCAAGCAGGTGGACAGGGACTCATACTGTGCCCCTCACCTAGCAAAGGCTGGACACACAACCGACTGTAAGTACCTACTCTTAGTTGAAGTAACAGCATGACAGAAGGAAGAGACAGTAGTTCTCAGGTTAGTCCAGGGACTGAGTGGAGCACACACCACGTGTACTCACCTCTACCTTCACTGAGGGGCTACACCTCATCCTAGGCCACATTCAGGAACCTAAGATGGTACCAGAGCTAGGACTTGTGCATGGGGTTGTCTAATTTAGAAAATAAAAATACAGGACAACAAGTTAAATTTAATGTTCAGATAGACAATTGATTTTTTTTTAATATAAGTATTTCCATGCAATGGTTGAGACATGGTTCTACTAAAAAAAAAATTGCTGTTTATCTGACAATCTGACATTCAAATTAGCTAGGTGCTCTGTATTTTGCCTGGCAACACTCCTCATGGATGAAGAGGAAGGCCTCCGACCCTATCTACAAGGTGATTTCAATGACACAGAAGGTTCCTTAGACCACACTCTTTCTTAGCCTGTTGTCTGAAATCCATTGACCTACACCCAAAGTTTCTTCTTGCACATTTAAAGCTACTGCTCAGTGTAGAAGAATATACATAAGTGAGCACATATGGGGAGGAGGGACAGCCAAGAATGAACATTTCCAAGGGGACGAAGGGCTCAAGGAGAAGACTGATGGTGTGCAGGCAACCTTGCAAGCTTCTCCACGTTGCTTGGTGCAGCTCTATGAGGAGGAAGGTCCAGTCTTTCAGGATTGCTGGGCAGGCTCATGGGCAATGCTCTCTCTGGCCCCTCCCCATGACTAAGCCCCTCTCCAACAACAACCAGCTGCACCCATTGCCTGTTTGTGGGCCACCAAGAAGCCTGGTGTCCCAGTGCCACTGCATCTGGAATAGTCCCAAGTTTTGCAAAAGTCCCACCTTCCCACTCAGAGTCTTCTTATCCTGAACCTGACCTAGAACTTGAGGTTTCTTAGCAGCTCTGTGATAAGGGAACAGTATGCAGATGATCAAAATGCTAGCACAAGTGACTTGAACTTCTTCCTTTTCTCCCAACTTTCCAGATGAACCATTCCCTTTTATTACTCAGAGATTCATAAAAATGCATAAGGGAATGCAGCAGCTTAAATAGTTTTCTTTTAGGGGTTTGGCACTAAATACATTAAATGAATTCCCTCAGCCCTTGGACAAGAAGCCATTAGATATGGACTATTACTTGCATTATCATTACATTAGTGGGTCATTATGAAAAATAAAAGTTCTAATCAGCATGAACATTTATAAAGTGCCATGATGGGGAATATGCCAGGCTGGGCTGTCTCAAACATCGAAACTAACCACAGTGAGTAATGACTTTGAACAAGAAAAAGGTTGAGCACAAAGAATTGCTTTAACAAATCCCACTCAAAGTCATTAGCAATTAAAGGCTTTAGGGAGAAAGAGGAGGTCCACCCCCATCTCTCCAGCTCAGTGAGAGAGTTTTCTGCGCTCTCCTTGTTGACCGGTGACAATACTCAACTGTTTTTACATCCTCACCCAGCCTCCAGCTGGAACAAGAGGACCCTCTAAGGTCCTCACAGGTTCCAGGCAGCCTGGGGGTCCCTGAGAGGTAGTTAAGGGGCTGCAGTGGAAGGTGAGGAGCCACCGCATGAGCAGTGTGGTGACCCCTCCACCCCTGCTTTGAGCCTGCCCTTTCCAGCTCATCCGTTTAGTTTTTATTGTGATCCTCTTTATGAGTTACTGACTATCAGAAATGAGCTACATTCACTTCCCCTGGTTTTCCCTTCAAGGGCAAACCAGGCAGTTACTAACACAAGGTGATTTTAAAGTGACCAAGCTACCTACTTGTCATGTTGCAGGGGACTCTCTTGTGTCCATGGGAGTGTGGGTAAATCACAGGGGCCAGACTCCGGGGCTGGCACCACAGCTGGATCAGGTGGGAAGAGCGACCAGAAATAGATTAAGTAAGTGGGCAAGCGGCAAACTATGCACGCAGTCGAGCCTAGGATCCAGCAGAGAAGCTGACTCATCCCTGGGAGCAAGGGCTCCCTCTAGGGTGAGGGCTGCATTTGGAGCCAAGGAACAAGGTGAGCAGGAGACAGGAAGGTTATCATTGAAGGCTCGGCCTCAGGGGTCCTTCCATTCTCCTCTGGGATGCTCTCCCTGACTTCCCAGGGGAAGTAGCCCATTCCCCATGGGACCCACTGAGTCCTGCACAGACTCTTACTGAATGCATTGAAGTGTCTTATTGCACTTCCTTGTTTCCATCAATTAGACCGTGACCTCTGCTAGGGAAGGGGAGTGTCCACATCAACTCATTCATCCATCCATGCATTTATCCATTCAATCATTAATTGTCCCAACAGATTGACAGTCAACATGTTTCTTTCACAGTGCCAGGTGCTTACATTGTCTCTGTATATCTAGCACTTGAAACAGAGCTTAGTGCTGAGTAGGTAGTAAATGAATGTTCATGAATAAAGGCACAGAGCAGGTGGTGTAAGAGGGAAAGGATGGTGGCATGGTGATGGAAGTCTCAGATTCTGGACTGACACTTATGTCCCAAATGACCAGAAATGCCTTCCTCACTGGTCAATCCCATTAAATTAAAACTCTTTTATTGCCATACCATTACTCTTCTGGAATAAGATATTTTCTTCTGTATGTTGCTAGCATTTACTATGGTCATTTTTACCACATTTTAGGTACAACACAATTTCTTCTGAGTTTTCCTTTCCCCCAACTGAGCTTCCTCTGAATTATCTACCTGCTTTATTTAGCAAACCCTCAAGTAGCGTTTGAGAAGCGAAGGGCTCCCCATGTGTCTCCACAGCACTGCCTGCTCCAAAAAACCCTCTCAACCCGCTTCCCTGGGTGTGCCCCGTTCTCTCTCCTGCTTTGTTTGAGGGATCTAGTCCTCCTGCTTTACAGTAACAGCCCAACAACGCTTTGCTGGGCTTTTGCTATTTCTATAATATCCTTTTCCTAATAAAAACAACCTGTATTGCACACTGCATTTTAACTGCAGTTAAATTCCCCCTCCCTTGCCATGTGTTCAGCAACTTTAGGGCACCCCATTTATTGTAAGTTATTACATGCTTAGTTGAACTTATTAAATTCAGTGTTTCCAGTTTTGTTGATTTTCATTTCTGCAATGGATTCCATGCCCCTTCATATGTATTTTTGCAACGAGCTTTCAAAACCAGCAGGGAGGACAGGGAATTAGACCTCACCAGAGGGTGACAGCTGGGCTCAGGGTGTCCTGGGAAAAGGTCTTCCCAGAGTCTGCACTGTGGCTCCAAGCATTTTGTCACCCCATGTCCAAGTCCACCTAACTAACTCCCAGACACGAGGCAGGCTTCTTGCGGAAAAGAGTTTTGAAATAGTAGCCATCGCGCAGGCTGGCACTCTCCCTCCCGGGCAATGATTTCCATCAGGCAGGATGTTCTGTAACACCATCTGTCCCACATGGGTGGGATGTGTCGGAAAGATCGTTCTGCCCGCTCTAGGAATGATATTCTTTGAACCCAAGAAACCCTCCTGTGCTTGGAAGAGGCATTGGAATCTTGCCTGGAACTTGTTAAATTGCAGAAGGCTGAGCAGAGCATGCAGACAAAACTGGAAATGTGTTAGAATTTGCCACCGTGTCCTCCAGCTGGGGGCTGGACAGCCCGGGGCCGGGTGCTGCTTGAGGACCAGCCTCAGCCTGTGGAAAGCAAAGCTGCGTTTTCTACCACCCACCAGTGTCTGCTGAGACAGTTGAGAGAGATTTTGTCTAAGTAGCCCCTTGGGAGTCTGCTTATTCCAATGATGCAGCCTTGGGAAACCATTTGGAGCACTTCTCTCTGAGAATTGCCTTCGGCTATGATCCTTTCAGCAAGTGCTACACAGGTCCCACATGTGCTGGGCAGAGCACATGACTGTGCCATTTGCTTCTCCCAAAAACCCGGTATCTTTAGAAATCATTGTCTCCCTTACACAGATCAGGCCACATTAGGCTCAGAGCTGTTGTGGATTTCCCTGTGGTTCCTCCACTCCTATGGGCCAGAGAAGGAGCTTGAAATCAGGGCTCTCTGATGGCCTAGTTGAACTCTATCCACTCACCCAGGTTTCCTATCTATAGCTATCTGTAGCCACTGGATAAATATTTACTGAGGTGACACCACGTGTCAGGTGCTGTGCTAAAAGCTTGGTTACAGAGGGTTTAGTAAAGACATGTCTTCTGATCTAAAAGAAATCAGTGTGGGGAACTGTGGGGAATAGTTAGCTAAACTATCCCAAGAA
The DNA here is from genome assembly GCF_041146395.1 of Eulemur rufifrons. NCBI lineage: Eukaryota > Metazoa > Chordata > Mammalia > Primates > Lemuridae > Eulemur > Eulemur rufifrons. Next base: position 116,578,131 of record NC_090989.1, read on the forward strand.
GGGAAGACCATCAAGGAATGGATAAGGGGCAGCAGGTGTGTGGGGGCAGGAAAAGGTCTTTTTGGGGAAATCAGAGGTGTGAACCTCTTTCACAGAAGATGAGATTTGAAATGACTCTTCCAAGATAACAAGGAGTCATCAAGACCCAAAAGAAAGGGAAGTTGTTTCAGACAGAGGAAAAATCCCATGCAAAGGCCTCGAGAGAGGAGAATGTGCAGCCTGTTGGGTGAGTAAAAATGGTCCAAGATGATCTGGATTCCAGATGCAAGGTACACAGGCTGGGGTGTGAAAAGGAGCCCAGCCTAACTCATGTCCAGAATGAACAGCACTTTGAGCCTAATCTGGCAGTTTTGGTTTTGTGGGCCCTGAAAGCAATCTTTTTTACAAAAGAGAAAAAAAGGGCATTTTAAGTATTTTTAATATAATCAGAATAAGTGTGCAATTTTCTAGGGGGACAATTTTAACCACATCCCTCATTTGGAGGTCCACTCACATGAGCAGGAGTCACATTTGTCTCCACCCCTCATAATTTCCACGTGTCATCAGCAATAGCTGTAGAAATTCAGTTCTCCACCAATTCCTGTTGACAAACAGCCAGTCCCCCAGTCTTCAATTTGACTGAGTTTGATGCCTTTCCCATGACTCGGGAAGCTCTAACAGGAACGTCTCTCTCGAAAGCTTCAGCCCGAAAGGATGATCTTGAAGGCTCTGTTAATTTTATCTGGTGGGAGCACTGGGGAGCACATTCCGTTCAAAAAGACATGTATTAAGTTGTCAGTCACGATATCATTTGCCTTAACAGTGTTTAGTATCTACCAAGCGGAAGCTGACAGACAGCACAAAGGCACTCTGTGAGGGAGACAGCATGCTAATTAGCACAGCACCCTCCACGCACCTCCCCGGTTAGGAAAGCTAGAATCATAACATGTCTGTCTGCACACTTCTTTCAAAGACTTCAGGCAAGGAAGAGTTGGAAGTTTGCTATCAGAGCATCCTAAGTTCCTACACAAAGGATTAGGCAGTTTTCCTGACTGGCACATGTAGGTGGGGCTGGACACAACCAGCCCAAAAAGAAACATCCCTCCAAAACTGACAGAATGGGGTGACAGTTCATTTTATGTGTCAACTTGACCAGGCTAAGGGTGCACAGATAGCTGGTAAACCATTATTTCTGCATGTGTCTGTGAGGGTGCTTCTGGAGAGAATCAGCAGTTGAATCTGTAGACTGAGTAAAGAAGATCCACCCTCAAGGATGTGGACAGGCATCATCCGATTGTTGAGGGCTTGAATAGAACAAAAAGGCAGAAGAAGGGTCAATCTGCTGTCTCTGTTAGAGGTGGGACAGCCGTCCTCTCCTGTCATCAGTGCACTGGTCCTCAGGCCTTTGGACTCAGGTAAAATTATAGAACTAGCTTTCTTGGTTCTCTAGATTGCTGATGGCAGATTGTGGGACTTCTCTCGCTCTTCTCTCTCATATATACATGGAGAGAGAGAGAGAGAGAGAGGTCTTGTTGGTTCTGTTTCTCTGGAGAACCCTGACGGACACAAATGAGGTAAGATGTAAACAGTGCAAGCCATAAGGCTCTAGGAAATGCTTTCCATCCAGGATGCAGGAAGGCTCAGCAAGGCTTAAACGGAAGTACTGAGAACCACTGCAGCAAGAGAGAAGGAAAGGGAATTCCTTTCCTTCCAAAAGAAACAGGGTTACCTGGCAGAAATACCTACGTTCATCCATGTGATGATGATTATCATCATTGCAACAGCAACTGCTGCTTCAGGTCTGTGTTCTCTATGCCAGGCACTGTGTTGGTGCTTCACACATGATATCGTATATTCACAGCAGCCCACAGCCCTGCTGGGACGAGGGTGTTATCATCCCCATTAGACAGATGAGAAAATAGTGCTCTGAGAATCCGCTGGTCACAATGACAGTACACAGCAGAGGTTCTTCAAGTCAGGTTGCTCTGCTACTTATATTTTAGAGTTTAAAGTTGTCTACGACACCCAATGCCCTTTCGCATCTATCATCACTTCTGACTTCCTGTGAGGTGGATGGGACAGGTGTTATTATTCTAATTTTACAGCTAAGAAAACTGAGGTGCAAAGAAATATGGTGCTTATGACTTTCAATCACAATGGGCTAGCCAAGATCAAGGTGCCACCTCCTTCCTCTCAAGGCGTCTCTCCAGGTCACAAGAGGGCCTAACAGCACTAGACCAGTCATTATGTGAGCAGGAATACCCAAAGACAAAATGATAATTCTTATCACATGAACAGAAAGTTGAAAATAAGAAGAAAACCTATCACAGAAATCCAGGTGCAGAACCTGTTCACTCATGACATTTGCTATAATTTATGGAGAGTCCTGGAGAGTCCTGAGAGAGTCCTGGCACCAGCTATGGGTTTGGATAGGTGGGCTCAGTTCTGCACAGCTTCTCGGCATTTTCCAAGGACATTGTACTACCTCACACTACTCAAGGGAAGCCTCTCACTGAGAGGTCCACCCTAGCCTGGGAAGTCAAAACGGTCTTGTTATCTTCTGAGTCTCGTCTCAGGTTGAGGGTCCCTCTATGTGTGGCCTTTCTGCACTAAGGCACTTCCTCCCTTGGGTGTCTCTTGTCCTGGGCAGCTACCTCCATGGTCCATCCACACAAGGAAGCACCATGCACCAAGCTAGGACTTTGCAAACACACATCTGAATGCCAAGGTGTACTGAAGAATGTGTAACCCCTAGCCTACCTATCTCCTTATGCAAATAACAAATGATCATATTAGTCTGACAAATGAGGCAACCGAGGCCAAGAAGAACGAAGGGAGGTGCTTAATGCTATGAAGAGGGCTTGAGGGCCTGGAACTCCCGTTTCATTTTATGCCAGTGGAACAGCTCTTCTGTTGTTTTGGTTTCTATATTAATTGAGGGACACAAAGTTAGGAAACTACTCAGGATGGGACCCCTTCTGGGGTAAGCAAAGGTCTTGAAGCAGTGAAACTCCCCCCAGGGAGACAAGCAAAGGTCCTCTGTGACAGGGAACTGGATGGGACATAGGCACTGGCTTCTCATCCTCAGGTGGTACGGGTGAGGCAGAGGCTATGGACATCAGCTGCCCCTGTCATGCACAGAGGTGTGCTATGTGGTATACTTGCCCAGCAGGGTTATATATTGGGTTTCTGGGCAGCAGAAGCTGCTGGAGCCAACTGGCTCAATGTGTGGGGTTGTGCAAGCACTCTAACCCAGTGAGCAACCTCAGATCAGTGCAAGATGTTGTTAGCAGCTGTTCTCTGCACTGGCCAGGCCGAAAGGTCCTCTTGTTTGTTATTATTGCCATTATTCTCCTAAGGCAGGCTGGCTTCCTAAAACTCGACCGTAGTGACTTCTGGAATACACAGCTACAGCCATGCTTCCTCTAAAACAGCCCCTATGATGAACCTGTCCCTGTCATTCCTGCCTGTGCCTTCCTGAGAGTGGTGCCATCACGGTCCCTGGAACCACCCAATTCTGCTGATGGTAGTGTCCATCTGGTTAAAGGAAAAGGCAAAGCAGGACTGCACGAGGCCAGGTGGGACCCATCCCGGTAGGCATGTCCATCTCAGTAGGTATGAGGCAGGATTTGGGACAAAGTCCAGGTCCAGGGACTGGGGCTAACTCAGGAGTGAAAACCCCACCTCCTCTCAGTCTCACTCTGTGACAAAAACCACAATTGGGGCTGGGGTAGAGGCTAGAATGCCCCTTTCTGTGCTCTAATCATGTCCTCTAAGGCTACCGTCACCTGAGAAGCCTTTCCTCATCTCAGCAGTCCACAGCCATCTCCACCCCTGATTGGCCCCACAGAGGCATTTGATGTGAAGGGGCATTTTATGTGAAGCGGCCTTTGAGCCCTTGGTCACTAGCAAGCTCCCATTGCTATCACTGGCATAACTTGAGCATCTCTGAGTCTCCTTCCTTGATGGAGACCACAGAAAAGGTTTTAATTAAGTTAAGGAGGGGTTTCTTGTCACTCAAAGGTGCCTGAAATGTGGCTGGGAATATGGTAGGAACCCAATAATGGCAGAAGGCACAGTAGTGTGTAGAAAGGGGCAGATTTTGCAGTTAGGTGATCCTGAATTCAAATCCTGACTTTGCCACTTAAAAGCTATGTCCCTTAACAAGCTATTTAGCAGAAGAGTATAGAACAAAACAAGCTACTCAGCTATGTGAGCTCCCTGAAATGGGGGCAGTTGTGCCCATCCAAGTATTTTTTGGAAATTAGGGGCAAATAGTAAAAGGATCTCTAGGTTGCCTAGACATGGGTTCTCAAAGTGTGGTCCCAGGACCACAGGGTCAGTATCATCTGGACACTTGTTAGAAATGCAAATTCTCAGACTTTCCTCAAATCCACTGAATCAAAAACACTGGGGATGGTACCCATACCCTGAGTTTTAACAAGCCCTCTGGGTGATGTTGGTGCATCTAAAGTCTGAGAACTTCTATAGGCTCAAAATAAATGCCAAAATGCCAGTGTCCCCTCCCTCCTTATCCAGAGACAAAAGAATGACTTTGACCTGCACTGGGTGAAAAATACAGAGCTGAAGTAAGGAAGTGGCCAGTGGCCAGACAAGTCATGACACAACCATGATCATTTGGGACAAGTCATTGGGCAAAGGAGAAGAGTGTGGTTCTACTCACTTAAACCTGAGCTGAAAATACGTCCAACTAGATCTAGCCTAATAAGGATTTGAGTGGTTGCTGTTACAGAGTAATGAACTCACCTTAAAAGCAGGCACTCAATGCACACTGATAGAGTCAGAGCTAATTAAATATGGGCTGCCACGTGTATTTCTTTACATTCGCTTTCCCCTAAGACAGTGCTTTTCAACCCTGGCTGCACATTAGAACCACCTGGGGAGCTGTGAAAACTCCAGATACCCAAGCCGCACCCCAGAAAAACCACATCAGCACCTCGGTGGAGGGGGTGAGACCCAGGCATGAATAGTTTTCAGAGCTCCCCAGGTGACATCAATGTGCAGCCCAGGGCTGTGACCACTGAACCAGGTGGGATAGGCCTGCAAGGCAGGGGACCCACAGGCCGGCAGAAGTGGAGCCCAGACCCTCGTCTTTGTGCCACAGACCCCACCATTGTCATTGCAGGTGGGAAGCTAGCTGGTGGGTGGGAAGTCACTTAGACATCACAAAAACTTTTAGAGAAAGGAAGGACAAGTGTTATCATTTCAGTTTTATGTAAAGGACTGATAACAAGAATCTATTTAGAACTCAGGAAAATCAGTAATAAAAAATAGAACAACCCTATCAAAAAGTGGGAAAAGGACATGAATAGAAATTTTTCAAAAGAAGATATAAGAATGGCTAACAAACATATGAAAAAATGCTCAACATCTCTAATCATCAGGGAAATGCAAATCAAAACCATAATGAGATATCACTTAACTCCAGTGAGAATGGCCTTTATCAAAAAGTCCCAAAACAATACATGTTGGCGTGGATGCGGAGAGACAGGAACACTCATACACTGCTGGTGGGATTGCAAACTAGTGCAACCCCTGTGGAAAGCAATATGGAGATACCTTAAACAGACTCAAGCAGACCTACCATTCGATCCAGCAATTCCATTATTGGGCATCTACCCAAAGGAACGAAAGTCATTCTATAAAAAAGACACCTGTACCCAAATGTTTATAGCAGCACAATTCACAATTGCAAAGATGTGGAAACAACCCAAATGCCCATCAATTCATGAGTGGATTAGTACAATGTGGTATATGTACACCATGGAATATTACTCAGCTATAAGAAATAACAGTGATATAGAATCCCTTTTGTTCTCCTGGAGAGAGCTGGAACCCATTCTATTAAGTGAAGTATCCCTAGAATGGAAAAACAAGCGCCACATGTACTCACCAGCAAATTGGTTTCCCTGATCATCCCTGTGCACTCAAATCAGTGCACATTTGAGAATAACACCAATTGGGTTTTGGACTGAGGTGGGGGGAGGGGGGAGGGGATGGGTGTATACCTACATGATGAGTGCATTGCGCACTGTCTGGGGAATGGACACGCTTGAATGTTCTGACTCGGGGGGATGGGTGGGACATGGGCAATATATGTAACCTGAACTTTTGTACCCCCATGATAAGCTGAAATAAATAAAATAAAATAAATAGCATTACCACCTGAAATCCCAAGATCTTGCCTGAGCTGCAGGGTGGCCAGGAGGTGAGCTGGCTTGACCCAGGTCCTGGACCTCTATGATGCAAGCTCACTCTACTGGGACATACTCTCTTTCCCTTCTGCTTAGAAATCTGCCAGATGCTGTGTACCTACTATGTGGCAGCCATTTCTCATCCTTAGTGACCATGCTGCCGGAGAAGTATAGTTACATTTTACACAAACAAAATTCAGGTACACACAAGTAATTAACTTGCCCAATATCACATTGATAGTAAATGACAGAGCTGGAGTTGGACCTGGATCTTTTTTTGTCCTAAATACAGTGTTTTCTCCACTAAACCACACTGCCTTTCTTGGAGAAAGGACATGAGAAAATGCCAACACAGACTCTTAAAATGGACCTCAACTTGGAGCCATCACAACAAAGTATCACAAAACCAAAAAGAGACACATCTTCTACTACTTCTAATTTTTCATATTCCTCTATCTTTTCTACAAGGCCTGGCTGAACCAGAAGCAGAGGAGGCCATGCTGACCTTGGTGAGAGTAGGCACAGCACAGGCATGGGAAATGGCTCAAAGCAGAAGCCATTCAGAGGGAGTGTCCCCATGCTTGCAGGAACCACCAAGCTCCAGGATAAGGTGTTTTATTTTGTTGTTGTTGTTTGTTTTTTGAGACAGAGTCTCACTCTGTTGCCCAGCTAGAGTGCTGTGGTGTCAGCCTAGCTCACAGCAACTTCAAACTCCTGGGCTCAAGCAACCCTCCTGCCTCAGCCTCCCGAGTAGCTGGGACTACAGGCATGCACCAACATGACCGGCTAATTTTTTCTATATACATTTTTAGTTGTCTATATAATTTCTCTCTATTTTTAGTAGAGATGGGGTCTTGCTCTTGCTGAGGCTGGTCTCGAACTCCTGAGCTCAAACGATCCACCCACCTCGGCCTCCCAGAGTGCTAGGATTACAGGCATGAGCCACCTCGCCCGGCCTAGGATAAGGTGTTGACATGGCTTCTAATTCCTGGTAAATTTGTCCTTCATATTTGAGTCTCAGAGTGAGGTTCCCATGGCTACCTGGCTTCCCTCAGCCCTGATCCCAACACACCTCCCCAGCTGTGCTGTCTCAGGGAACCTGGAATGTGCACCTATATCAGGTGGCCTCTGACCCCAGAAGGGTGCTGCTCCCCAAGCACTGGCCTGGTGGCTGGATGGGGCTCCAACCTTGCCAGCCCTGGTCCAGCAAGTAAAAACCAGACAGGTGCACGAATACAGAAAAGGATCCACAGAAAGCAGTGTTGTGGGGAAACAAAGCTTGTTTCCTTTTTGGCCTGTCCCTGTCTCTTTTCGCAAAGCATTTTGTCCTCCTTTCAAGTACGTGTATCACAGGAGAAATCTGCTATCTGCCATTTTGGGTATTCTCAATATTCACAGCCCACGCTCTCTTGTATTGTTATATTTTTGTCCCTGTGGAGAGATGGCCAGTCTCAGAAAATTGGGCAAGGGTAAATAATTTAGGGGAAGGAGAGCTCCAGACTAGGGGACTTCTTACTGAAGAGCCCCCTCCTATGCTGCACTGGCTACTGAGAGTCTGTGTGTGCCTATGTGTGTGTCGTATGTCTTTGTGTTTGTCACACTTTCCTTAGGGCTTCTGCTAAACAAGCAAGCAAGCCAACAAAACACCTATTGTAATAGAGAAGACAAAAGGATTGTAATTGCACAGACATAGATTTAAATTCCAATCCTGATGCTGCTTAACCCTGCTCAACTCACACAATCATTCTGACATTGCGTCTTCATCTGAAAGAGGAATAGGGATGCAGTGTCTGCTCTACTGATGTCTGCCTCATGGGGCTGGGTCAGAATTAAGTGAGGAGTGCTGTGCCATACACATTCAACTCACATCATTACTACCCCTAACACATTACAATCCCTTTACAATCTCTGCCGTCAAGAGCTTATGGTCAAGTAGAAAAGCATTCAGACCAGAGGATGCTAAGTGGTGGGTGCTAAGCTAGAGGGAAGGATCCTCACGGCAAGAACTGCAAGTCCCAGAGGAGAGGCACCTAATCTAGTCTGCTGTCCAAGGAGGCTTCATGGAGGAAGTGATCTTTGAGCTATGCCTAGAAAGGAATAGCTGCCATTCATTGGCCACCTGCTACCTGCCAGGACGGTGCTCAGAGGATCCCTTAAGCTTTCCCATCCATTTCTCACAACTATGAAGAGAAGGTTAAAGTCACCGTGCTTTACAGATGAAAACACTACAGCTCAGAGAGGCCATGTGATTTTTCCAAAGTCACACAGTTGATTAATAAATACAGCATCAAGATTCCAGCTCACGTACCTTTGTCCTCAAAACCTGTGTTCTATGCTACACTTTGGGTCAAGTTTCCACCTGTGTTAAAATCAAGGTACATGACCACAGACCAAATAATAATAAAAACAGTAGCAACAAAAATAGCTACTACATATTGAGTGTCACAACTCTCACTCAATAGGCACAGTAATAATTATCTCTCTCAAGGCACAGTAATAATTATCATCATCTTAATCCATACAATTCCTGTGAGATAAATACCATTCTCTCCATCTTACAAATATGGATCTAGAATCTCAGAAAATTTAAGTAACTTTCTCTAGGATTGCCTAATTCCAAAGCCTGGCCTCTTGCCATAATACCACATCAGTGCCAACTACAAATACAGTGAAAATCAAGGGGAAGATTTGCCAATTGTCTTCAATAAGAATCCAAGATCCTGTTGGGGCACGATGACTAAGTGTGATATATATTTTTAATTATTAGAGCACTACTATCTATCCAGGTCATTTCAGGGACACTCGGGCTGATAGGCATAATGAGCCTCACTTTATTTAATAAGCTCTGATGGAACCGCTCACTAAGAATGAAAGTGACCCTCATTCTGCCTTCCTGGATCTGAAACCTTCAAATCTTCTTAAGTCCAAGGTAAATAATGACTTACTCATATTAATGCTCCAAGATAGAGATCTAAATCTCCTAAGCATATATCTGCATTCACCAATGCTCTCAAGATGAACAACAGAAATATAACTTAGTTTGGGGTTATAAGATTTTAGAGATTAGAGTTTAAGCCAGATTTCTGAAATGGAGGGGCTCCAGACAGGAAGACACTCACAGAACAAAGGCACCCTGCAAAAAAAATATGGTTGAGCCACATACTCCAACCTCAGTGTCTTAAAATATTTCCACCAGATTGATGTCTCCATTTTTCAAAAAAAAAAAAAAAAAAATGTTATTGTTCCACGCAGTTGTGTGTGCTCCTCTGTGGTTCTATTCTCAGGATATGACAAGGCAGAGCTGCAGGCTGTCCCTATGGCTCTGCAATGTCTTCTCCCACTTCCTCCCTTCAGCTGCTTTTCCTTGATGTTCTAGAAGTTTAGGTGCTCACGGATTTCTTCTAGCCATACTAGTTTGTTTGTAGAGACTGTGAAAATATAAACACAGCGGAAATGACACATTGGGTCATCCTCATTCTTTGAGGACGGCCACAAAGATTACACTGAGAAAAAGTGTGATGGAAACTTACCAGGGTTTCCCGAAGTGTGGACCACAACAGAGGGATGGGGTGCTATTAGGGACATCAAAAGGATTCCAGAATCAATAAGTTTGGGAAACACTGAACAAAACAAAATTAAACAGGTTTCTTTACTAAGATCTCAGAGTCTTTGACATGCAAATATGTATTGTATAATTCCAAGAGATGAATATTTTACCCAGCATATCTCCAATATATCTCACTCTTTTGAGAAGCACCACTCTGAACTGTTTTTATGTGGAACACCCTCTTGAAAACACTATCTAAACCTTTCTTGAACCCATTTTTGTTTGTAAAGTGAACACCGTTCTTGGGCAAGGCATTCCATGTGCTCTATATTCTAAAATGTTCTTATATTCACCTTCCAACGTTCTTTTTACAAACCAGCGTGGGAAATTCTTCACAAGTCATCATCTAGGGGGTTGCTGCATGTATTTTGGAGTTTTTGATGACTATGATGTTCCCTGATGGATTAAGGGAATGACAGCTCATACATCTTGGGCACTAAATGACAGCTGCTCCCTCCGCCCTATCCTGCTCCCCCCAGCCCAGCTCCACACTGATGATCAGCACTGTACAATGCATTGCCTGGTGGCCTCTGTGCTGTGCTGGGAGAAATCTGCAAAGCGGACGCTCAGCAAGTGTCAAGTTACCTTCTCCTAAGCTGATTTCCAAGTGATAATCCCCACTGCCCAAAGAGGCTTGATTAAAAACCCAAACTTTCTCAGCTTTGGCACAGGCAGGGTTTCTATGGAAACATTATTTTATAAGCAATGTCTTAATTTAGTTCTCTAAACCACTTGGGTGGCCTTATAAGCCCTGCACATGGTTACTCTTCCCAAGAAGCCAGTTGCCTGGGGTGGGGGCTGGGCACTAGTCCTGACTCAGAGAAAAGCTGCCCTGTCTGATGTCTGCTGGGACACAGAGAGTCGGCCAAGAAAGAGATGACCTGGAGGATCCCATGGGATCCTGGAGATCCCATAAGTAAGTGATGGAGTTGGGACTTCAAGTCAGGTGACAGTTAGCTCTAATTTCAAGTCAGTTGATCATTTGACTCTAACTACAGCCAGTTACCGAAGGACCATGGATGGGAGGGAGGAGAAACTCCATCTAAGCTCTGACCCACCCCCAAGGTCCAAACTGCAGCCAGTGCGTCCTATTGCCTGCAAGGTGGGCTGTGGCTATTCTAGTAAGGAGCATAGGTAGTACTCTCTTACGTCCAGAGAGAATGTCCCAGGTGTTCTGCCCTATACTGAGGCACCCTGCGTGGGGTACCTCTGTTCCTGCCTCCCCAGCTTTTCCAGTACTGTGCAATGTGCTTGGCCTCCCGGCAACATGAATGCCCTGCCATTCTCCAGGAGTCAACCTTCAGACGTGAGAGGGACCTGGGCCTTCCCAAACATAATCTTCGGCATGCTTCCACCCAGTCCCTGCTTATGGATTTACCAAGTGCCAGTGCCCTTCAGGTCTCTCTGGAGACACCTTGGGTACAGACACAAGCAGCCTGAGCATGGACCAGAACTTGTCTATAATTCTACTGAAGAATCAGGCCTCTGTGTGGTTTCAAAGGCAGCAGATAGATGCCTGCTCTATTTAGAAAACATTTTACGGGTGCACCCCATCTCCATTTAGAAATCCTTTAAAATGAAGACATTTTCCAAAGACATTGAAAACACCTTTTAATACAACATCTTACATACAGGAGCTCCCTGGGGTGTACTAAGGGTAGTTTTTGCTATCTCCACGAGGACTCAGATGTAATTATTAATACAAGGAAGTAATTATTTACTAGCTATGGTTAGCAGTTGACTTGTTCTTGTAGGAGCTGCTTTGGATGCTGTTTTCTATTAACAATGTATTTCAACTTTAAGAAATATAAAACTGTTTTAAAAGAATTCACTTCTCTGAAACACCCATTTTGTGCTACACTTTCACATGTCATCTCATTTAATCTTCATGACACCCCTATTATATTCAACTTTCAGGCAGAAAACTGAGCCTAAGACATACTAAGTAACTCCCCACTTCTAGAAAGTGGCAGATCTACGAAACTGGGTCTACCAAAGCCCATGGCCCATGTACTTTCCCCTACCCCATCCCTTCTTTTCTCTACATTTTTTTCAGTGCATAATTATTTTCTCTTCTTTTCCTGCATGGAGAGATTAAGTTGGTTTACAAAATATTTTTAGAAGATTTATGCATTCTAAGTGAGGTTACCTGTATTAGCTTGACAAAATAAGAAGGAAGGTGCATATGGATCTATTTATTATTCACCTTCAAACACACACAAAAGAATTAATTATTTAAGTGCTATCAGTAAAATAATAGAAATCAGAGGCAGGCATTTCCCCTTAAAGTGAAGAGTCTTTTACATTCTTTCCTCCTGTTAAACTTCAAACCAACGTGATGAGTTATGTGAGCTCACCATGCAGAATAGCGATATGTATCATAATTGCAGCTCTCCATGTGAGCTATCTATCAGAAACCTTAATGTAATTGCCAGACTGAATCCTAATTCATCTCTGAGAGAAGCTTATTACTTTGGGGGTGTTGTATCACCTGCTTTTAAATCACACACAAGTATAGCTGCAATGATCTATTTAGTCTTCAACATTTTAAACATCGTTGCTTGTGTCTACATTAATTCCCCATCTGCCAGCTGGTTCAGACAAGATACTAGTCAATGGTAGGGCAGTTTTAGGCCTCGCTCTGTGCTAGTGTTCCTACCTCCGTCTCTTTTCTTCCAATCCATTCTCCTCTACACAGCTGCCAGAGTGAGCTTCCTGAAACATGAAACCGTGCCATGCGCTGCTGAAAAGTCGTGGGTGTCTCCCCACCACCAGTAGGACACAAGGCCACTCATGATCCAGCCATCACCTGCCTGTCCCACCTTATCTCACACCACTGCTGTTTTAAGCAGAATTATAGACCAGAGAATGGCCAGAGTAGGTGTGCCTGCTGCCTCCAAGGGCTGTGGATATTTATTCTAGCTGTGAACTACAAGCTTAACGACCTCTCTCAGAACACAGAAGAAAAGGACAAAAACATAAGAGTCATGATAGAGAAAATGATAAATACAGAAGATTGCAAACATACACATAATTTGTATTCCAGAAGAAAGCATCAGTATACAATATATTCTGTAGAAGCAACAAATAGAGGTTTTAAAAAAGAAATTTGCTGAGCCAAAAAAATAACCTAAAAGGATCATTGCATTTAAAAGTAAAATCCTTGAAGAAACTCACTCTTAGCAACCATCTTCAAAAATTTTGATTTGAAAGGACGAAAAATAGCCTAATAAGTACCCGAGCAGAAACTATGAAATAGATTTGCTGCCCAAGAAATAAAGTCCAGCTGCCTCCAGAATTCTCCTAGGGTACACTAAATGCCATGACACAGATCTATCAAGGTTTTTTTTTTTTAATTTAAATCTTGTTTTTTATAAGCCCATGTTTGCATGTAACAAATTCCATAAATATTTATATTTATATATAGTCACATTTGATGACTAGTCTTCTTTCCATCAATTATTTTAATTTTTTTTTCATAGTTTTGAGGGACAAAGGTTGTTATGACCCAGTGAAAGTATGGCAGCCAAGCTGCGCTTCCTTTATGAAGGCCCTGGGAAGATTTCTCCCATCCCTCAACACTCGGGAAGCATGCTCTTTGGTCTTGCCGGGGGCCGGGGGAATGATCTCGGTCCAAAGAGATCAAAGAGAAGAGAAATTAAGAGCTCAGGAACAGAGAATATGCTGTAAAAGGATTGTCAGTGCTAAACCCAGTTAAAGACAGAGTCCAAACATTGCTTTGAAATGGGCTACAAAGTTGCAAATGTCAAAACTTCTCAAAAACAATGATGTAAAACACAACATGGGAATCTACACATGGAAACACATAGCCAGCTCTCCCTGGCCCTAAGAAAGCCTCTAGGACCCCTGAGGCTGAGCCAGGGCCCCCTTGTCTCCTCCCAGCCCTGTGCTTCTCCTTGTGAAGTACTCAGCTCAAGGCTCTGCATTAAATTTGTTTCACATTTTCTTTGCCTTTAGAAGAATGTGAGCCCCTAAAGAGCTGGGGCAATTATACTTTTTTCTTTCCCCCTAATATAGTGGCACACAGTTTGTAACTGTAAATGTTCACTGAAAGAATAAATGAGGAAACACAGAAACGTTCCTACACTAACCCCCAGGAGACCTTCCCTAAGGGAATAACCTCTGATTTTCCAGTCAGGACTTCCGTGTGTCCCTAAGAAAACAGTTGTGTGCCTGCGAGCTGCGTAACAGCCTTATTCTAGCGTGACTGCATAGGCCCCACTGCACACTGTGGTTCTCACCGCCCCTCTGAAAGTTTGCTCTTGCCACTCCCACAAGGCAAAGGAGGAAACTGAGGCTCACAGAGGTCGCATAACCATTCCAACTTCACGTGGTGCAGGGTGGGGCTAGAGCCCGGTTGGATCTCTCTGACTGTGAAGCTCACGCTCTGCCGCCACTTTCTGGCCGTAACCGTCTTCGGAGTCTGGGAACCTGTGTCAGAGACAGCCACATTGTGACATGCAGGGGTTTTATCTCTAGAGTGTCAGCAGGTCGAACTCAGCATCCGTCCCACGAGGCGCCTTGCTAAGGCTGCTCAGTACGCTGTAGATGGAATTCATGTTCACTGTACATTAGGCAGTTTAGTTTCCCAGGAGAACACTGCGTCCCCTTGATGAATGGGGTCCCGGTTGCATTTACATGAGGGTGGGAACGGAGAGCGGGCTTCATACGCGTGATAAGGAGCTTGGCGATGCATCACTCGCCGTGTCGGCACGCAGAAGTCTGGGGTGATGAATGGGGCTCCAAGGGAAAGAGCTCCTGGAGGCTCCAAGCTGCAACACACCAGGCCTAGCAGACCTGGTGCCTGATTAGGGGTTCAAGAGCACCAGCTCGTTCAAGATCCAGTCCCTAATAAATGCATCCATTTGTCAATAATTTCCTGAGCACCTTGTCTGAACCAAAGTCTTGCTAGATTCCACACAGACAGAAGGAGGATGCTGTCCTTATCTTTAACCTGCCACCTAATAACAAGAACATCAATTATTGAGCACATACTGTGGACCAGACACTTTGCATGGAATGTTTTATTAAATCTTCACCACTTCCTTATGAGGTAGGTAAAATTATCATTTAAAGAATGGGAAACCTAAGACTAAGAAGGATTAACCAATCATCCCAAGGTCATCACAGCTAATTAGTTAAAGAACCTGGGTTTGAGGTTCTGAACTCAAGTCCAACTCCAGAGTGCTTTCCAGTGACTTTTCTGCAGCTATGCAGACAACGGAAGCTCCCAACAAAACATACCTGCAACGTGTCCAACATTCTGCACGCTTTGTCTGTCTTTATTCTCACGGCAAAACAGGGGTGCACCAGACCTCTCTGTGCTATTTTTGCAACTTCTTATGAGTTCATAATCAGTTTAAAATAAAAGTTAAAAAAATAAGTGGTAGGAAGCAACTTTATTTGACAAACACTTAATAAACATCTAAATTGGGCTCAGCGGTGTGCTGATAGTGGGGAAACTGAGATGGCCATTTGGTTTCCAGTAGCTCAGGACTATAAATTTTTATATTTACTAAGGTTCACATCCTCTAAAATGTTCACACTCTCATCCTCCTGTGGAAACACTGCCTACTCTTCTCCTCTGAGAATTTGTGCATTACATCTGCATCTTTGATTATCTCACATGTTAATCTCACATGAGCCACTCACCTCCATCCCCTTCCCCTGCCAACGTCTCTGAGCTGGACATCACCCAATGCAAACTCCCCACCCTCTTTCTACCTTCCCTTCTCCACTCAACTCTGTGCCCTGGAGGCCATAGGGACCACACCAATGAGCACCCTTGCCTTCCCTTTCCTGACTGGGTTCAGCAAAGGAGAAGATCGCAGGCACTGAAAGAAGGGAGGAGAGAGTTTGGGGTATGTACTCGCCCAGCTCCCTCCCCATAGGGTCACTGTGACATGGCTGATTCCTTCCACTAGCAGGAAGGTCACTCTTCTGTCACATGGCCCTCCCTACCCAGTTTATTTTCATGTCCCCCAATGATTCCCTCTCCTTCAGCCAAGGGGTAGCTACTGTGTCCCACCAGGTCTAGCCCCAGAGTACCACACTGTCTCTTGTGGTTACAACATCCTGCCCATGCTTTTGTAAATAATTCCTTTATTAACCTCTCCTCACACTACCTAATTTGAATGTGCCATCTGTCTCCTGCCAGGATGCTGTCTGATACCATCTTCGACAGCACAAACTATATTTAATGCATTGTTTCATTACATATGGAATCAACCACAGAGCAGAGCCAGGCCCACAGTGGGTGGAAATTGCCTGATTGGATACTTCTTCACTTGCCCAAGAGTTTGGCTTATGGTAAGTTTATTTAAATTATATTTTTTGTAAATGTAATTCTATTTTAATTAGGAGAGCTCAATATTTCTTAACTTATTTGGGGGACATGGGTCTCCAAGGAAATCTGATGAAAGATCAACCTAGAAAAATACACAAATGCATGTTTTCATAAACATTTGCATGAATTTTTAGACAGTTCATAAACCACAGCTTAAGAACCCCTGCAATGAAACCATTATTTATTAAAGTAAAGAATCCTATCATGATGTGAGTACTTGCTTTCTAATTCTAAGACACAATTCTAAAGGCTTTATTATTATTATTTAAATGAGGATGGCACTTGGATTTATAAGTCAATGTGGTATTGTCAGGATTTGGTATGAAACACAAAAATTCTACATGGTAATAAATGACATAAGAGAAAAATAACAACAGGACTGCATACAGCCCATACTCTGTCCCCAGCACTGTTCCATCATAACTGCTTTGAGATTAGCCTGGTTCTCTCTGTCCATAGGGGTCAGGAAAATCACTTTGTATCTAGGAAATTCAACTCAGGAAGGGCCAGGGAGCTGTGATTCCTGACAGTCTCCTCATCCTTACTTCCATAGCACCTTGTTCTTAGCACTGTAATTTGCTCAGCCCCTGCCCCTGCCATCAGACTAGTGTTTTCAACACCTTCCCACTGTAACACACTTGACCCAGAAGGTATACTGCAATATATTAGTAACAATAATTAAACCTAGAGACCTTCTTATGTACTAGGCTGCTTTTTATATACAATATACATCAGTTAGTCCTCTTGAAAACTCTATCCTTTGGGGTACATATTCCTATTTTACAGATGGAAAAGTAGAGGCTCAGAAAGGTTAAGCAATTTGCCCCAGGTCAAATGTGTAATAAGTGGTAAATCTGGGATCTGAATCCTGAAAGTAACCTAGATTGTTACTGCCTTTCAGGGTTAGGACAATGTTGGGGGGCACTCCCACAAATCCCAGCCTGCTGGCCCTAACCCCCCCTTCTCCCCTGCAAGAATGCATTCTGGTATGCAAGTGAGGAAGAGTGACATTATAGTGATAACCTTGAACCTGTTCTCAATTTTTTTGAAGTCAATAATTTCCTAATTATTAAAGCATTAGTTGAACCATTGTCAGGGACACAGTATTGGCAACCCACCTCCTGATGTGGCCAAGGTCCAGATATGACCATCCTTGTGTCCCCAGAACCCAGCCTAGCCCCTGGCATAGCTCAGGCTCTCAATGAGCATTTAAATGAATGTATACAAAGGTGCGTGAATGAATAAAGTTGAAAAAGATGGCCCTTAAGTCTTCAAGGCAAGGTCATTAGAAAAACTTTTGGCAAAGGAAGAAGTAAGTGATGGGGACCAATCTAGACTGTGCCTCCCTTTATGCCACCGAATATCCCTCCCTGATCCCCAAATCCATCTGCTGGGCCCTTTGTAACACAGAGAATATATTAATATATCAAAAGCAGACAGCTCTGTCCCTGTCTCAGCTTTGGACAGTTCTTTCGCCTTCTCATTCTGATGGAACCGAGAGGTCCCTTAGGGCATTTTGCACAGGCTTTCTAAGAGGGTAATTTTTCTCAGGTCACAGTCTGGAGGTAGGAAGGTGTCCTTCTGGATTCCCATTGCTACTTCTAGCCCCTTGCCTCCCTCCTTCACCCAAGGCTTCCAGCTCTTTTGAAACATATCATCACACTGCTGCCACCTGCCAAAGTCCCAGTCACCCCCCAACCCTGCCATTCAGCCAGGACTTCAGCCCTGGCCCCCTACCTTCCTCCCCCTCACCTCTCCTGTCTTCACTGTGGTGGACTTAGACACCCATGGGGATGGTCTCTCCATAACCATGGCCTCTCAGCTCCTTGCCCTTTCCAAGCCAACAATCTCTCTTCTCCTCCCACCTTGGGCCCCCACTCCCAAGGCCATCCCTTGCCACAAGCCCTGAACCAGCCCCACATGTCGATTGCAACCACCAGCCCTGACCACCACCTCCTATCCCTCCTCTAGGTCACTCTAGTGTAAATGCACTGACAATTCCTTGATGCCAGGGCCCTCCAGCCCCATGACCCCCTGACCCTTGCACATCCTTCCTGTCAATCATGTACCTGTGTCCTCATTTCCACCCTTTTCAGCTGAGCCGAGCACTACAACCACTCACTTGCAAAACTGCTTCCCTCCCTTGGCTCTCCCCTTCCTTCCCTCCAGGCATTTGAACTCCAATCCCAGTTCAACCCAAACAACCCCCCTTCAGATCCAGTGGCACTCCTGCGAATGTGCCCAGAGAACATCCAGCAAACGGTGCTGCCTGGGCTCAGTCTGTGCAGGAACCCGGATCTCCAGAGGGACTCAGCACTGCGACAACCCTACCACATTTCCCCAGTGAACTCGCTGTCTCACTCCCCAGGAGATTATTTCACACCTTCTGCTCTCCCCTTAAAAAGCAACCCTCCCTCCGCAAGTCCTCACTCTGGGCTGCTAACTTCACTGATCCTTCATAAAGAAACAGATGAAATCAAAGAACTACCACACCTTCCCACCTCTAAGTTCTCCAACTCCCTGGCACCTGCTCGCACATCGTCTGCTTTCCCCCGTCTCAGTAGAAACCTCCCCGCTCCTCGTCCCGACCCTCTTCCTGTGCCCTTGATCTGCCTTGCTCCTGCACCTGCCCTCTCTCTTCTGAATTGTCAACTTTTTTTCTCACATATAAACATGCCTTAAAATTGACTCTCTGAAACACTCCCCAACCCTGTAATCCCCCTTCCTCCTTCAGCCACTACCCTGTTCTCACACTCAAGTTCTCTGCAACCTTTCTCAAAAGAGTTGACAACGCTCACAGTTCTCACTTCCTCTCCCCCCACCCTCTCTGGGCCCACTCCAGCCAGACTCTGTCCCCCCCACTCCACTGAGACCTCTCCTGCTGTGGTCATGCATCACCTGCATCCTACTAAACCCAATGGCCTGTTCTCGTCTTACTCAACTTCTGAGCGGATCACGTTGGTTTGCTTGAATCATTATCTTCTCTAGGCTTGTACATCACCACATTCACTTGGGCATCCTTCTGCCTCCCTCCTGCCACTGGCTCCTGTCTCCTTGGCAGCTTCCCCTTTCCAGGACTCAATGTTGGCCAAGGACTTGGTCCTTGTTCCTCTTCTCTATGTGCACTCACTTCCTGCATGCTCTTATCCTGTCTGATGCTGATACCACTTCATTCCCAGGCCTGATCTTTCCCCCAAGATTCAGATGTGAATGTTCAACTGCCAACTTGACATCCCCTTTTGGAGTTCTCATGGGCTTCTCCACATGCTCTGGACTGGACTCCTGACTGCCTCCCCCAAACCTGCTCTTTGCCTGCTCTTCCCCCTCCCAGTTATGGACACTGTTACACACTCAGTTGATCAGGCTGAACACAGGGGAGTTATCCTTAACTCCTCTTTAAACATTGCCTGCACACTGCATCCATCAGCAGGCCTGCGGCTCTGCCTTCAGCATTTTTCACAAATACATCCACTTCTCACCACCTCCCACCACTTTTACCCTCATGCAAGTCCCCATCGTCCCCTGCCTGTGCTACTGTGGTGGGAGCACCTGCTGTCCCTGCTCTCATCGCTGTCTATGCCAGCTCACCCCTTGGCAGCCATGTGCCAACAACCCCATGGCTTTACAGGTAACACAAAGTAAAAGTCAGCTGTTACATGGCTCCCCTTGCTCTGGTCCCTGCTTCCCTCTCCCTCTCATTGCCTACCCATCCCCAGTCACTGAGCAGCCACGCTAGGTTTCCACCCAGGGTCTTTGCATGTGCTCTCCCTTTGCCTGGGATGCTGTTCTCCACCTCTTCTCACAGCTGGCATCTCAGCATTCAAAGAACCACCTCCTCAGAGATGCTCTCCCTGACCACCTTGATAAAGTAGCCAACCACTCCTGGTGGCTCTCTTCCCCATTAACTTAGTTTCTTCATACAACTTATTTTATTTAACAAACACTTATAAAAGTGCTTACTATGTTCCAGGCACTGTTCTAAGTATCTTATAAGTAGTAACACATTCAAACTTCATGCTGATCACATGAGATTAGTTCTATTGATATCCCCATTTTACAGATGAGGAAACTGAGGCATAAAGAGATTAAGCAGCTTTCCCAAGGTCCTACAGCTGGTATGCGGCAGGGCCAGGATTAGCACTCAAGTTGAAGCACTGGAGTATAAACCTTCTAAGGGCTCTTCTGGGTGTGAGATGACATTGAAGAGAAGTTATTAGCATGAGAGTAAAGGGGTGAGAAATGCCTTAGGCTGGGGTTAGGAGGAACTCCAAGACTTCCAGTGTGACCTTGAGCAAAGTCCAGTCCCCTCTCCGCTCTAGGTTTCAGTTTATTTATTGAGGAAATGAAGACTTCAGGCTTGATGACTCTTGTTAGCCTGCCAGTGATGATCACGATTGTTTGGCAGCCTTGCTGTGGCTATGAATTGGTGAGTGATTTGTGAATTTAACTCATGCATTGTAGACTGAGAACACTGCTGCTATTATTAATACCACCACCACCAACACTACTGCTACTTATAATATAAGGAGGATGGTAAGATCTGCTTCGGCTTGCTGAGTGTCTCCTACTGTGGCCCTGCGCTTAACATGCTCATCTAATCCCCTCAACTGCCCTTGAAGATTACTCTCCTTCATAGAAGACTACTGAGACTCATAGAGGTTAAGAAACACCCCCCAAGGTCATGCAGCCAAGAATCGGTGAGGCTAGAATATGAAACCAGGTGAACTGGGCCCCTCTCTTCACCGTACAGGTTCCTCCAGCAGTTCCTACTGTTCTGTTTACATTCCCCTTAGTACTTATCACCCTCCTGTATATTTGCTTATTATGTCTTTAAACCTTTATCCCCTCCCATGCTATGGAATGAATTTTGTCACCCCGAAATTTATATGTTGAAGCCTTAACCCCCAATGTGACTGTATTTGGAGATAGGGCTTTTAGGAGGAAATTAAGGTTAAATGAAGTTATAAGGCAGGGTCCTAGGATAGGATTGGTGGATTTGTAAGTAGAGGAAGAGATCTCTCTCTTCCTCTCTCTCCATGAGATTGCACTGAGGAAAGGCCATGTGATGATGCAGAGAGAAGACAGCCAGGAAGAGAGGCCTCCCCAGAAACCCAACCATGCTGGCACCTTGACCTTGGACTTCCAGCCTCCAGAACTGTGAGAAAATAAATTGCTGTTATTGAGGCCACCCAGTCTATGGTACTTCGTTATGACAGCTTAAGCTGACTAAGACAGTGCACTAGGATGTGAGCAACACAAGGGCAGGGGTCCCTGTTTATTTTGCCCACTGATGTATCCCACGTGCCCTAGTATAATTCTTGGCATGCAGAGGTACTTGGAGACATTTACAGCCTGAATGACTGACTCCCAAATGCAGCTCCTTCAGTGCTGGTTCCTCCATCTGTGAGGCTCTCATTGCTATGGCTTGAATGTTGGTGTCCCCTCCAAAGTGCATGTTGAGACTCAATCCCCAATGCAGCAGTGCTGAAGTTGGGGCCGTTAGGAGGGGATTAGGCCATGAGGGCTCTGATGAATGAGACTAATACCTTATCAAAGGGCTGGAGGGAACCAGCCAGGCCCTCTTTCCCTCTGCACTTCCACGATGGGAAGACACAGCATCTGTCCCTTCCAGAGGGTGCAGTAGTAACAAGGGACTATTTTGGAAGCAGAGAGAGCCAGCTCTCACTGACACCAAATCTGCTGGCACCTTGATCTTAGATTTCACAGCCTCTAGGACTGTGTGAAACAAATTCCTATCATTTATAAATTACCTAATCTCAGATACTTTATGATAGCAGTACAAATGGACTAGGACACTCATAAATTAACTACCTCTCCATGACTCCAAGATAAGGTCGGCAAACTTCAGCCTGATGGCCACACCCAGCCATGGCATGTTCTTGTACATCCCACAGGCTAGAAATGTTTTTTACATCTTTAAAGTGTTGTAAAAAAAAAAAAGAAGCAAAAGAAGAAGACATCAACTACAACAAAAACATGTGACAGCAACTATACAGCCCACAAAGCCCAAAATATCTGACCCTTTACAGAAAAAGTTTGCAGTGCCCTGTTCTAGGAAACTAAGGTGACAAGAGGAGTGCCCATGCCTTGGGAGCCTCGGGGAGGGTGCAGTGCCCACACACTCTCCCCGGGGGGCCCCCAATGGCGCACACTCTCCCTGCGTTGTTAATACCACCTTCCAGCCCATTAGGGGAGCTAATGTGGTACATAGCAGAGTGCTCAAGAGGTCCCTTCATGGAAATTTTCTAAGAATCCATTTCTTAGGGGCAAAGACATTCTTTATTATCTAATAAAATAGTTATACTGTGAATCAGGAGTCCATGATTCAGCTAACGTGATTCCATTAGTGGTTATCGCCACTCCTCGTCATTTAGCTTCTGTTGTGTATGGAATGTTCTTCCCTTGGCATCCATCCGCTGCGTTCTGCCGGCTTTGAAGTGAAGAGGGGCCATCCAGGCTTGCCTCCTCATAAATGCCAAGCCTGCACAGCTAATAGATTCATACCGTTAAAGATGCATCCACAAGCTCGTGGAGCAGGGAGAGGCGTCCTCCGGCTGCAGAACGTGTGTTGAAAGCTGGCGTGCACCCGCAGAAGCCGTAATTGTAGTCAAACCTAAGTGTCTTCTAAGGGCAGTGTGAGAAACGTCGGGCTGCAGCACAGCAGGAGAGAGAAGGGTGGGGAGACACGGCCAGCTCAGCTTCACTCTGCCTCTGATTAGATCAAAACCATAATTAACAATCTTCCCCATGACAGTTGCTTTTTCATTGCCCCTGAAGCATTACTGGTGTCGACTTCAAACGGTGGGGCTGTGTTTCTTCTCCCTATTCAGACTTAATGAGAATTGCTTTTTTCAGGAGGGAAGGTAAGACCAAGCCTTTGCCTGCTTGCCTGCTCTAGTGTTGGCAGCGTGGTCCTCGTCACACATGCCAAGGCCCTGGAAGACAGGGGTTGTCTGCAGAGCTGGACGCTGTCCCACTGCGGACAGTCCGAATTGCTGTGGATAGTCCCAGTGACAAGTGACACGCTCCTTCTTGCTGGGCCCACTAAACAGTGTCTGAGCCAAGCCTCGTGCTTTTTCTTCCTGACCACGGAACGACTTCCCCTCAGTCGCCTTCTAGTTATGCTCATGAGCAGTGAGAAGGGGCCTGGGGGCCTGGCGGCGGAGGTGAGGCCCCAGTGCCTTGTGGCCCTTGTCTCTGGACTCAAGGCCCAGCTGGGCGTATTGCTAAACTCCTGCTCTCATGGCCTCCCTTTACTCTGCATCCCTGCAAGGTGTTCTGCCCAGACGGAGGGGGCCTTACGGTGTGTTGAGTCCATACTGTATCTGTGTTGGGATCTTCACTTTGTGCCTCTAGATCCATTGTCTGCCCTACCCTTCCTACCCCGGGAGGCTGACCTGCCAGGCCTGCAACGGCAGCCCCCTTGCCTCTGGCTTCTGGTTTCTGACCACCAGGTAACCCTAGGAAGGGTGGGGTACCCTGGCCCCAGCTGACTCCCTGTGGTGCGCTCTGGCCTGGCGGTGTCCCTCCACTGAAGGTCACAGTCCTCTCAAGAGCCCTATCTGTCTTGAGGTTCCTGTAACCTTTCCCTCCTCCTTTTGTCATTTCTAGCCCAGGGGTGGTAATATCTTGCTGTTTCTAGCCCTGAGATACTGCACTATTTCTTGTGGTTTCCCTGGCCCCTGCCCACACATTTGAAAATAGTCTCTTTATTAAGCTCTCCTCAGACTAACTCAGTTGACTGTATTATCTGTTTACCATGAAGAACCTGACTGATGTAATGCTTTATCTTGCTGTCCAACTGGTGGGTGATTCCAAACTACTCAGGGGATGCTAGAGTGTGTGTGTAGCTGTCCACCAGGTGTCTAGTGGCTTTGGCATTGGGATGCCTAATGACCTGCTGTGCATGGCACAGTCTCCTACACCCAGGAATCCTCCAGTCCAGGAAGTCAAATAGAACTCCCACTGGGAATACTCCACAGCCCAGTGAGGAAGCCCTGGACATACCCCTTTCATGTGAGAGGAAATCAAGGCCCAAGGAGCCTCTACTCACCACCTAAGTGGCAGCCAAAGATATTCCATCTCAAGTTCACAGACTTCCAAGTCAGTGGTCTCTCTGAGACAGTGAGGTGGCCTGCTGCCTCCCACACGTTCTAGCAGTTAACTGTGCTGTGATTAATGGCTTGCATTCACTGAGCACATACTATGTGCTGGGTGTCTTAGACCCATTATTTGATTTAATTGTGTCTTGTCTGTATGTCTTACCAGCCCAGCCTGAGTAAAGGGGGAAAAAAAAAGACTTCTCTTTCCTTCTCCTCCTTAGTGTCTAGTGCAGGGCCGAGCACACAATGGGTGCTCACTACTCATTACTGACAGGTTGACTTGATTTGGGGATTCTGCTAAGTGGGGACACAGAGTCCTATCATGTCCTTTCTGCTTCTAATCTAGGAGAAAGCAGTTTGGAGAAGCAGGCAGTTGGGAAAAGAAGCACTATGATCATGACCTGTTATAACATTGAGCTGTGACACCCCAACTGCCACTTCCTGAGCAGGCATTGTGTCCCTTCTGGGCCCCATGGCTAGTGGGGAGCTATGTCCTTCTCTCTCTCTCTCTCTCTCTCTCTCTTCCCTGTGCCCTCCTTGGCTCCCACCTGCCTGCTCTGCTGGGTTTTTGGCCTCTAGGTCTTCTTCCCCACCTTCAGCTGCACCACGCCTGCTCTCCTTGTGTCCTGGGAATGCAAGAGCAACACCAGAGGAAGTGTTAATAAATGAAGTGATGGTAATATTAGGTTACTAAGTATGGAATGTCTAATTTCCTTAAGTACTAAGTTTGATAGCTGATATCTATGACATTTCACTTTGACACTTCTTTTTTTGTTACTGTGAAGTTACATCCTCATTCTTTCAAAAGCACATTTTGGCTTGTGATTATCTTTCAAAAGTGTTTTTAGAGCAATTTTTGTGAAACTATGGATAAGTAAAAAATTTGTGCTAGTCTTTAATATGAGTTCCATCATGGAACCAATGCAGCACAGACAGCTTGAAATATCAATGAAGTGTGTGGGAAGGATGTGGCTAATGAACGCACAGTACGTCAATGGGCTGAGAAGTTCTGATCTGGTGATTTTAATCTTGAAAATGAGCCACATGGGCAACCTGAGACCCAGGTGGATAATGATGAGCTGAAAGCTGTAGTGGAAGTGAATCCATCTCAATCTATGCATGAATTAGCAGCAAGGTTTGACATTGACAGCAATAGTGGACCATCTGAAACAAATGGGCAAGGTAAAGAAGCTGATAGATGAGTACTGCATGATTAAATGAGCGTCAGAAATCGTCTCGAAGCTTGCCTTTCTTTGTGTCACGACATAAAAGTGAACCTTTTCTGTACTGTATTGTTACATGTGATGAAAATGGATTCTTTCTGATAATCACAAGTGTTTGACACAATGGCCAAAGGTGAAGTGCTGAAACATAGTCCAAAACTGAATATTCATCAAAAAAAGCTAATGGTGTCTGTTTGGTGGTCCAGTGCTGATACTATCCACTACAGCTTCATGAAACCTGGTCGATCAATTACAGCAGATGTCTACTGCAACCAAATGGCTAAAATGATAAGGATGCTTGTTATTAAGCAGCCAAGATTGTCAATAGAGACAGGTCAATCCTCTTGCAAGAGCACATGCCACAAAAAAACAATGCTGCTGAAACTACAGAAGCTGGACTTGGAAACTCTCTGTCATCCACTGAATTCACCAGACCTTGCACCAACTGACTACCACTCCTTCCAGGCTTTGGACAACTTGTTGCAAGGAAAAATATTCAATTCTCACCAAGCTGTCAAAAATGACTTTGGCAATTTTATCGCCACTTGCTCTCCAGGCTTCTTCGCTGCTGGCATGAACAAGCTACCGTTAAGATGGCAAAACTGCATCAACAGTTTAGGCGCATACTTTGATTAATTATACTGCTTCTTGTTTGAGATATAATAAACTACACTTTTGATTCAAAACCAGACATTTCATATTTAATCACCTAATCCTTGCAACCGCCACTTAGGGAGCCGCTTTCTATTCCAGGCATGACACTTACACTTCTGCCTTAGTAGAGAACACATTGTCCATATTCTAAAGGTGAGCAAACAGTACCGCAGAGGTTAAGTAACTTGTCCAGGGTCTGTAGCTCAAACCCAGGAGTACCTGAAATTGAACCCTGCGCCCCCCACACCCAGTGCAAGTTCCCCAGCAGAACCCCTCAGTCTTCCTGCCTGACTCTGCCTCCCGAGGGAGGTCCTAGATTGCTACCCACTAATTATGCCCAGTTTTGCCCCTTCTAAGCACTGCTGAACACAGAAGAAAACCCAGTTTCCTTCCCGAGCCTCAGTGTCGCCAAGGTCCTCCAGAGCGCTCCCCTTCGACAGGCCGCAGAAGGTCTCAGCAGTGATGAGACCAAGTCATGAAGCATTGGTTTCCTCTGGGATTAGGCAGTTTTCTCATGTCTCCTTGCCCTCATATCACATTGTTTCTGTCCTTCAGTTCTAACATACGGCCTGTGTTAGTCTGCTTATGGGTTGCCATAGCAAAGCACCACAGACTGGGTGGCTTGCACAAGAAAAATTTATTTTCTCACGGGTCTGGAGGCTAAGAGTCCAAGTTCAAGGTGCCAGCAGGTTTGGTTTCTCCCGAGCCCTCTGTCCTTGGCTTGCAGATGGCTGTCTTCTCACCATGATCTCACGTGGTCGTCCCTCTGTGTGTATCTATGTCCTAATCTCCTCTTCCAGACACCAGTATTGCATCTGGGCCCATCCCATGACCTCATTTTACCTCACTGACCTCTGTAAAGAGCCTGTCTCTGAATACAGTCACATTCTGAGGTATCGGGGGCTTCGACATACGGATTTGGGGGGACAGAAGTCACCCCATAACACTGCCTAAGAAGTCAGCAATCAGTAGCAGGGTGTCCTGATGCCAAGGTTACCTCAGACAAAGGGACCCAATAGGAGGAATATGGAATCCGGTCAGGGTTCCAGGCCCACCTGCCCTGAGCTCTCTTTGCGGCCTTGGGCCAGTTGCTTTGCCCCCTCGATTTTGCCATTTGTAAAACGGGCACAACTACAGCTGGCCCTGCTGGCCCCGCCTTGCTCTGCTTATCCTACAGTCTGTGGCTGGAAAGTTCTCGGAGAGCTAAAGCACCGGACCTATGTGATTGGTAGTAACATTTCCACTAAAAGGAGCGACAACAATAAGCAGAAAATTGATCTCAGCTTCCCCTCCCCAACCCCAACAGGAGACCCCCTCATCATTCAGCTCCCTTCCACGGGGGCTCGCAGTCCCAGGAGCATGTCACGGCTGACTCTGGGTCAAAAGATCTGCCCACTTTACCTCATGACATCCTCACCACTACCCTGGTAGAAGGTTCTGTTTTACAGGCGAGGATACGCAGGCAAGGGGGTTTGGCGGTGGCTGTGTGAGTCCAGGACCTGTGCCCCCAGTCCTGTGCGGGGGACTGA
Organism: Eulemur rufifrons; assembly: GCF_041146395.1. Classification (NCBI taxonomy): domain Eukaryota; kingdom Metazoa; phylum Chordata; class Mammalia; order Primates; family Lemuridae; genus Eulemur; species Eulemur rufifrons. Next base: position 116,605,828 of record NC_090989.1, read on the forward strand.
GCCCTGGTGGCATGCACCGAGGGCACTGAGCCGTGTGAGACACACCCCTGCCTCTGAGGAGGCCCCTATGACAGGCAGGGCAGGGGTCATTCTACAACACAGGGAGGGGAGGGGGCACTCACCAACGGGGTGGGACACCGAGCAGGGCTCTGCGGGATGAGGAAGAAGCAGGCTGAGAAAGGCGTTTACAGCACAGGAAACCATGGTGCACTCAGGGCCATCCTGGCAGAACTGTGCCCCTTCCAGCCTGGAACAGTGGGGCAGGAGGGGCAGAGGGAGGCAGGAGCATGGGAGTGATTCTGGAAGAATGACCCAAAGCAACTAGTACCCAAGCTTCAAAATGGGCAAAATGGTAGACTCTGGAAACTAGAGCCCCAAAAGCTTAATAAAAAATATTCAGTTCACTTTGCCAGTGAGCTATTAAATGGGAGGTGTGTGAGCACTTAGAAGGGGTCCAGCCACTTCTGAGGGCTGTCTGAGCACAAGCACATCAACTTGAGCTCTCTTCTGTTGGGCAGGTTGGGAGGAGTCAGTGTTTCCCAAGGCTGGGGCTCAGGTGATGAATTTAGGTAGTGTAGGGACCAGGGAAAGGTGAGGGAGGCACCCAGAGGGCAAATTTAAGGAGGCACTCACTCTCTGCATGGCGCAAGCTCAGGGTCAGCCCTGAGGGTGAGCATCTTCTTAAATTTTGCACCCAGGAGCCTCACTGACCACCCTCTAGTCTTGGCCCTGCTCCAAAGGAGAAAGCCAGAATATCCCTTTTCATTGCAAGATCAACTTCCTGCAAGGAGAAGGCAAATATGTCTTTAAACCCGGCTGCACTCTCTCTGGCTTAGAGCAGGCCTTCTGCAAAGTGACAGTGTCTAGCTAGAATTTAATAATATTACTTTGATTTCACAATATTTAATTTTACAGATTTATAGCAAGTGATATTCATTTTCCGTTTGTGGTTGAAACATAAAGTTTCCTTTTAAAATAAATTTAACTGGGTTTTTAAAAAGTTTCTCTTAAGAAAAATACTAACTCAATAATAGACCAGGAGATATGCAGATACGGCAGAAACTGTGCAGGTGGGATGGCTGTGACTAAGGCTGGGAAACACTGGTTTCCCCGCTTCAGCCAGCTGTGCCATGCATGGAACGAGGTTAGTGGGGAGGGGCCACAAGAGGGAATCTCCCCTGATGCTGGGTGCCAACACACCAGCCATTCTGTCTCCTGAGCCCAGAAGCCACTCCTGCCCCAGGACAGCGGGACTCAGGCTCCCATCTCCAGCAGAAACACTGGGTCTGCATTCCCAACAGGAGGTGCAGAAGCTTGCTGCCTCCAGGGATCTCTCAGCATAGCAACCAGGCCTGTTCTGGGATCACTGCAGCAAGTTCTTCTTTGCAGAGAATTTCTGATCAAGCCTAGGAAGCTACTTTTTATTTCCTGAAGAATCAGAATTTCTGACAGGTTGCTTTTCAGGGAGAACAATAGGATGGGGACAGTTTCTCAGAAAAGACTTCCTCAAAGTTCCAGCCCATCTCTGGGGGCATGACACCTCGGTGACTGATGAGGACATGGCTCTGGTGCCTTCACTTGAAAAGAATTCCAAACACAAAGGCTTTTGGCCCAGGCTGCCCTGCCTGCAGAGGGGCACAGATCAGATGGGCCAAGCTGATTTGGGGAGAAAATCGAAGCAGAAGCAGGACCTTTTCCGGCCTGCCCCTTGCAGAGAACTCTTTCTTCACATTTCCCTGCTCAGCCCCCACGTCAGAGAGGAGCAGGGAGTGAGGCCTCGTCCCAGCCCTGGTGAGCCAGAGGTGGGGACGAGGGGCCAGGAAATATGTGCCCCCTCCACCCACCACCCACATACTCTGAGCAAGGAATAGGCTGCCCTGTATTTTGTGTTTTTACACCTTTGAACACTGTAAACACACACAGAGGAAAACCTACGTATGTTTTAAGGAAATGCCGTGCACCCCACTATGGTGCCCTGTAATTGAGAAGGCAAAGACAGAATCACGGAAGGAGAATACCTAGGCTTAGGGGCTGCAGAGTGAGACACAGTTCGCACAGCCACCTGTCGCTTGCTCACAGCATGTGATTTAGAATAAGCTTTGCAGCTCTTGGAGCCTTGGTTTCCTCACCTGTAAAATGGGCTAGTTCTTCCTCTCTTCAGGGAACAACTCATATAATCATCTGAAAGCACCGTGGAAGTGAAGACGTGTTGGCCATGCAAAAGGCCTTGTTATACTGAAGGAAAACAGATGCTATGCAGGCACCGGAGAGGGCTGGGAAAAGTCAGGGCATTAGTCACATGAGCACAGAAGAAGGGAGACTACAGTGGCCATCACTGAGAGGGTGCTGGTGATGGCTCTTAGAAAAGCTGTCAGTAGGCAGCAGAGGATGTTAATCACGTTAATGATGGAGAAGCTGGGAGTGGAGAGTGAAGGTCTGTGCAGCTGGGTTGGTGAAAACAATGTCACTGCATTTGTGATTCATTCATTATCTCTGTTCATCCAACAAATATTTAGATGACACACTGACAGACACCAGGAATAGAAACGATGGAAATATTGTATCCTGCCTCTAAGATCCTTAAAACCCAGGGTCTAACATATCTGGATTCAGTGTGCGATGGCCCTTTGAAGGAAAGCATTCATCTGAACTGTGTGTGTGCTCTTCTGCCGTGGCAATCAGCTGGATCATACCATGAGAGTTATTATCCCTTTGTCTAAGACCATCCCTTTGTTCCCCCAACACAAATTTATTGAGAAGCTTGGGCTAGGTGATGCAGCTCCAGAGACTAGCCGCACACACACCTGTTGCCTGAGGGCTGCAGACCAGCGCGGGAGACCCACGGAAGGCAGAGCATGAGGCAGGATGCTGCCCGACTACCAGCGCAGGGCAGTGGCAGCGCCAAGGGGCAGACCAGACCCAGCTGTGGGGGAGGACAGGGGACAGGTTTACAATACAGGAAGCATCCTTGGCAAAGGACGACATCTGCAAAGCATGAAAAGTGGGAGGAGCATATTCTAGGGACGATGAGTCATTCAGCGGAGCCGGAGAGTGGGTGAGAGGAGCTGTGAGCACAGCCCTGGACACGGGAACACCGAAGGCAAGCAAGAGGGACGTGAGATCTGGATGGAGAGCGGGTGTTTGGAGCCTCGCGGGCAGGGCAAGGAATCTGGCCCTTACCCCGAAAGCAGGCAAGGAGATGGACTGTAACTACCAGTGTCTGCTCAGAGGGAGTTTGTAAGCTACCGCAGGCCACACAGACCCCCAGAGCACGCCAGTCCTGTGTTCTCTGGCCTGACCTAGCACAGTCCTCCCACAGAGCTGGTGGCTTCCCCATGGTTATGAATAGCGTCCCACACTTCATGACACTTACTCGTTTGTGTAATATATCACACATATACATATACACATTTATATTGTGTGTAAATATGTATATATGTACATACAATATGTACACGCAATACAGTGAATGAAACATTTGTTTCATTCACTGTATTGCTTAAAATGAATCTTTTTGTTCAATCTGATAGTCATGCATTGCCATCAATCAGTTTCATAATTTTCATAACTGCTTCCTGCCTCAGTTGTCTTATCTGGGAAACAGGAAGGATCGTGGCCAACTTAACTTGGAGGGCCAATATCAAGGTAAATAAGATGCTTCCCAGAAGCCTTTTAAAAATGTCAACCTGAGACAAATGAAATTATCTGACTGAAACCATAAACTCTACGGCTCCATTTCCCACCAGTGTGAATGGTGTCGACACGTGGCAAGAAAAGGGGCAGAAACGGGCGTGGCTGGCGCCCAGCAGAACAGGACAGCAGAGGAGGAAGGCGCTCCAGGCTCAGCAACCGGAAGAGCACAGCCTGAGATGGGGACTCGGCACGTGCTGTGCGAGGACCCCTGGCTGAGATGATCTGTAGGCAGCTCCCATCCTGAAACTGTACTGAAGTCCGAGAGTCCCGTAGCCACTGAGAGAGTGAGCTGGGGTCTGCGCCTGTCTGCAGGAGCTCCGTCACTGGCCCGTAGGGCTCAAAGCATCTCCTCAGGCCTTTGGGGAGTATGGCTTGGGTTGCTGCTGGGCGTTTTGAATTTGACATCAATTAGGCACAGTGGTATGGTAAAAAAAAAAAAAAAAAAAAAGCAGAAACCTCAATTCGAAGTGTTTGCTGATTTTCATGCTCAGGTGGGTCAAAGGCAATACATGTAACCTAAATATTAGTAGCCCCCTAATATGCCGAAACAAATAAATAAATAAATATGCAAACAATTAACGTAAAAAAATTCCAACCATGACCAATTTCAAGCCACCAATAGTTTAACAATTGGCTCAAAAAAATGCAGAATATTTAACAATTGTTTCCCACCAGCTGGCAGGAACCGGCTGCAGCAGAACACTGAAGCAGCCATCATGAGGACAGTTCTGGCATCTTAGGGCCTCTCCAGGAAATTACTACACCAGATTATGAGCCATTTTCTGTAATAAGCATTTGAACTTCAGTTTGGTTAAATGAAAGTCAGCAGCAAAGGAATTTTTATGGTACGTTTTTCTCATGCTCCGTCTCTAAAGGCATGTTTGCAAAGAGAGAGAAATTTTCAAATTTACCTTTTCCTAGTGTCAATAAGCAGGATTTTCCCAGAGCTCTGAAGGGCAGACTGTCTGCCCTTTCTCTCACCACAGTGCTTGGTAGGTCAGACGTGCAGTCTCGGCACAGGTTCATCCCGCCTGTGCTGGGACCCTAGCATTTCCCCTGGACTGTATGCATCCGTAAGGAGCCAGAGGTAAGAGTGATCCCAGCCTTCAGAGCCATCCACGTTTGACAGACGGATGAATGACTCTTTCCTAGTCACTGAGTTTATGAAGGGAATTGTGGCCTTGCGTGTAATGCAGTGTGTGGCTGTCCACGTCCACACCACTCACTGGGACTCCCCCATGAAGATGAGCTCCTGTGAATTAAAGCCTCCTATTATTTCAGGCTTTAAAAGTGTATATGCTATTATTGCAAATTTAGGGGAAAAGAAATTATTTTGAGTACAGTGAAAAAAAACACTTTTAATATTTGCTCCTCTTCTCTGTAACCTTACATCATCTGTCATTTCAAAAGCAAAATAAGCTCCAAAAATAATAGTGTTCCTGAAATTGCTTAGAAGATTAGTTAAAGGATGCTTCTCTTTTCTTTGCCACCCTCTCATAGAACAGAAATCAAAATTTCAACAGGATGGCCCATTTTCTTCCTTTTAAGCAGGAAATAAATGCAGGTTCTGTTTTGAGGAATCTTTTAGAGTCAACAAAATGAAGAATTCCTTCTGTTTCTTTCACTGGGTTTTTGAGCCAAGCCATAGCAGTGACACTCAGAACGTGCACACTTTGTACACGCTTTTGTATTGTGAGAAGGGTACAGCACGGGCCCCAGGTCAGACTTTGGGTCTGAAGCCAAGTTTTGTAGTCCACTAGCTGTGTGGTCTTGGGTAAGCCACATTTACTCTGCAAACCTCTGTTTTATCACCTGTAGAATGCTAACCTTCCAGAGAAGTCCTAAAGATTAAATGGGACAGAGCATATGAAGTCCTTAACAGGGCGGCTGCTCCTGCAGGGTAGGCACTCAGTAAATGATGATGATGGTCCTCTTTAGCTGCTCCGAACATAGGTAACTTATCTTTTCAACTACACCTTGGCTTCTTGGAATGGGCCTTTTTTTAATCCTCTTATAGGCCCTGGGAACACATAGGGTATAGGTACAAAGCAAGGTCTTGCAGACTGATGTCTTGTTGACTCAGGAGGTAGGGGCAGGAAGAAAGAGAGCTGTGCCCTAAATAAGAAGGAATCAAGGTAGTCCCTGTTTAAGGGATCTCCCTGGGTGGCTTGCCCTGGGGGCTCATGTTTCCACTGGAGAGATCACCTCTCTGATTTGGACAACAAAGATGGGGACTCTCTGAGCCCACATCCATGAACTCTTCAGCATGGATGGGGGATCTGGCCAGAGGAGATGAACAGTGACATACAATTTCAGATGGCAAGGGCAAGGCAAGAAGAACAGATACAGGGAGCAGCAAAGGGGCTATGAGAGGAGAAAGAGGAGAAGCCAACACACTCCCCCAGAGCCTTACCATCTGGCTGGAGGCAGGGCTCCCGGGGGCAGCTGTGAGTCACCCAGGGGCAGAGTCGCAGTGGAGAGAAGCCAGGACTGAGAGTTAGAAAGGCAAGCTCTTCCTACCCACATGCCTGCGAGGCACGGCCCCCGGAGGAACTTGGCTTTCCTACATCTACCACAGAAATAATGAGAGGAATGATCCCAGTGTTTGCAGCAACATTTCTATCCTCTGAGGGAATTACGTTAGAACATCCGTAGCTAGCTTTTTTATTTTTCTTTAATAATAAAGAACAAATAAGAGCTTTTGAAAGAACAGCCAAGTGAAAAGTCCTGATCTTAGAATCAAAGTTCTATCTTCACGACAGAAGTGTAGACATTAATTTCTTAATTCAATAACATGATGCCCCATGGTGTTTAATGTTTACACTTCCCTCTTTGCTTATTGCCCAAATATTACTGTACAAATATGCTCTGAGGTTTCTCTTCTAGAGTAGCTCATTCCCCGATCTTTGAAATTTCCTGTGTTAATGATCAGGGAGTGGGCAGCTTTGAAAGGAAGGTGCTGGCCATTTTAACATCCATTTGGAAATCAAGAAGTTCATCCCAACTAAAAAGTCCAAGAGAGTCCCGACTCATCTAAATAGCATGTGCCTCAAAATAAAAGGATTGAGAAATTCAAGGTAAAACTCGAATATTAAGGTGGACTTGTTCCAATATTTGAAGATTTTTAAGGTGGATGGTGCAAGTAACTTGAAATTGACAGCCCTTTAAAGTAAAGACATATTTTATCAAAACTTAGTGTAAAATTGCCATAAATAATTCTTAGAATTATGGTCTTGAGAAGGCTGCTGCGGATTGGTGTGATGACAGAGAGGGGCAAAGGAAACCTGGAGAGGGTTTTACAAATTTCTTTTCCCTTATGGCTGGAGAAAACAAGCCCCAGAGAGGAGCATGACTTCCCCTGGGTCGCCTGGATGTTAATTGCAAAGCTGGAACTGGAGCATGACCTCCTGACTAGATCACAGGAAACCCAAGTCCTCACGGTCACTCTGGCTCTGGGCTGATCCTTTGGTTCTCTGTGCCGCCTTAACATTCTCCTGCTGGAAGCAGTGGGCCTCTCCATCAACCCTGGGAACTTCCTCAGTTCCCTAAGAAATCTCAAGCTCTTCTAAAGATCTCTGCAGGGTCCAGTGCTTTCATAGTGCACAGCCACTATGGACACTTCCCTAAACTCAAAATAGCCTTGAAAAAGACCAAGGAGCAGTCTTCTTATGGGAAGCCCATGCCTGCACCTTATCCACTGTTGGCCTCCAGAGCCAACAGAAAGGGAGACTCTCCACCTACTTTTGCCCAAACATAGGCCAGTTATCCGCCCAGTCAGGCAAGAGCACCTCTCCTAGCTTGAGCACATCCAGGCCCAGCTAAGGTTTCCTCTGAGCGTAAGTCTCAGCCCCTCCCAGGGAGCTATGTAGACACTGTAAACAGCCTATGCTAAGCTTCCTGGCCCTGCCAGGGGGTGAATGTGATGCTCTGCAGTAACATCTGCATTTCTGAGAGGGTACAGAGAGCCATCCAGGGTCCAGTAGCCTCAGACCAGGGAAGGGGCAATGGTGTAGGGGGTCTTCCCCTGTTATATTTGGGCAAAGAAGAAAAAGAAGCCATTTTCCATACACAATATGCTGAGAACCAAGAAAGACCTACAAACCCAGAACCTACTCCCTAAGCCACGAATCACAGTGCTTGGGATTCCACCATCAGAGTTCTGCCCAGCGCAGTCTCTTGTGTTCACATCTGGGCTCTTCCACTTCATAGCTGCCTGGCTTGAGCGAGATACTTGACCCCTCTGAGGCACACTTTTCACCTTCAAGCCGACATCATGACACCCGTTCACAGAGCTGCCTCCAGCAGCTCTATGAGAAGGTATAAATGGAGCTCTCCCATTGCCTGGCACCCAGCAGGGATGTAAGAAACACTGGTCCCTTCCTTTCCCTTTGGTTGGAGGGTTTCCTTCTCTGGGCTTATCTTCGAAAGTGATTCTGTCCAACGAGGGAACATAGCATATTTAGGTACATGCTCCTTACAGGAAGAGATGAGGCTTCTAGCTGCAAGGATGACAGTAAGTTGACAGAAGAGGGACAAGGCTGGAAAAGGAATGGAGAGAAGCAGAGAGGGCTGGATTCAGCCCCATCACCACCATGGCAGGCTGCCCAAGTTCCACGGGCTCTAGGAATCCCTAAGGATCTTTCATCCCATTGCTTGGGCTGGTAAGATGGAGACTGATTTCTAAGTAGCTGCACATAATACAGCATTAAGTACTGAGGCTGAATACTCTAAAGAGAAAGCATATTTTATGTCAAACACACTCCAATTTCCCCCACGCAAGTTTTGATTAAATGTTTGAAATGGCCCGTGTCAGCTCCTGGACTTGTTGCTATGGTGGTTCTATCTGCATTTGCATAATCAATAGAAGAGTAGACAAAATTTCAGAAGGAGAGGCTGTCTGAAAATTCAATTTCTGTATTTTCTACAGACTAGAAAGGGACACATCATGCCTGGAACACAACAGGCCACTCTTTCTTGAGGGCGCCCCTAATCAACTGCTCACTGCTCCGGACAGTGGCATGATGAGAACAGTGGCCTTGGCTGAGACGGAGGTCTCGTATCGCCTGCTGGCTGGTTGTGCTGCCTCAGAGAAGTCTTTTATCTGTTTTGAGTCTCCTTTTCTTAGCTATCAAATTGGGAGATGGACACTTGTGTCCCTGCAGTCTTGTGAGAGTTAAAAGGTCGAGGAGAACAAAATAATTTCGTGAATCCCAAGGGGAATGGTGAGTTCATTTCTCCTGAGATAACAAAGGAAACAGCCTTCGAGAGTGATGTGATTCCTACACTCTTCAGTTCAGCCCCCCGGTAGAGAGGTAAGAAACCAAACCCAACCCTGGCTGCAGACTTTATGGACTGCACATGAAGGGGGAGCCACTGGCCAATAAGACAAACAGAAAGTTCTCTTCTGCTAGCAGAGTTCAGATACACTTGTACTCAGACGGGGTTACTGTTCTCCTTGAGAGATAAATATGGAGATGTCTGTTTCAACAGGTGTTGTGCTTAAAGGACAGAGTGAGTCTGCACTCACACTGGGGGTAAAATGGCAGGAAACCCCTCCCCTGAAAATCCACACTGCAAGACTCTTCCCTGGAGCTGTTCTTGGGTGTCAAAGAGCAACAGTGACATCAGGAGCTGCTCCTATTGAAATGATGCCAACTTGGGAAAAGCTAGGGAGAGGGGGTGGATCCAGGCAAAGAGACACCCTCTTGTGTTAGGGGAAAAGAGGGAAGAGAAATCTGAGAAGTGAATATAGAGAGATTCAAAGACTCCAAAGGACAGGCTACTCCTGGGGAAAATGGCAGGGGAGCCAGAGCAGGATGGGGGGGCTCCCCAAGCACATGCCATCGCAAAGGACCATATCATCGTGGAAGGTCCCTGTGGGCTCTGCAGAGATTCTGATGTAGCGAGACACTAGTCTGTTCTTGTCTGTCTTTTGTCAGCTGCCTCAGCATTCAGCAAAAGAATTCTGATAGATTGTTAGTCTTCTTAAAGAAAATCTTTATCGCTGATGCCAGACAGTAGTGAGACTGTATAAAAGACAAGTTGTCATGTCCTTAATTGAATGATCACTTATACAGTGAGCTCCTACTCAAATATCTGCATGCTGCTTAACACAAGGATTGGAAACACATACTCAAAGCCTGACTTAGCCTAAATAGCACATAGGTGCAATTATAATTTTTGTTAAATATAAGATGAAATTAACATGCTTTCCTAATTTTAATTATATTTGCATAAGAGCATTCTAAAAAATTACCATGAAACATTGTTACCCTGCTTTTATGGAGATTCATTTTATACATGGACTTTCTTCCATATAAATTATGCTTAAATAACAAGGTTCTCGCACACTGTCTAGCCTGGTGTGGTGGTTTTGGGGGAGGCCTAACTGACCCTCCCATTTCCTTGCAGGAAATGTCTTCTGGAAAGGGCCATTGCCTAGGATGTCAGGCAGAAACAGGCAGTGTGGTGCTGTGAGCAGTGCTCACTCCCAGGGCCATGGGGCAGGGGAGCATGGGCTGCGGGGGAGAACTGACAGCCCATCCCACGCTCTGCCCTGAGTGTCCGGGAGGCCACACTCTGAGAAGACGGAGGCAGTGGATGTCTGGTCTGCAGGGTCCAGGTTAAGGACTCAGACACAATGCTGTGCTCACTCTGCCAATGGGAAGAAAGCCCTTCTCGATCAAATCTGCCCCTTCCTGGGAGAATTCTGGCAGGCTCTGGGGAGGTTTCCCGGTATCAGCTCTCAGGCGAAGCACATATTAAGGAGGATGCAGGTTACTGTGCGCCCAGTCTCTCCAGAGTAGGAGTGGGCCCTGGGCCTCTGTTACTCAGGGAATCTGTATATCTGGAAGGTGTGTTGCTCAGGATTGGGCTGTTTGTAAAAGGAAGTAGAACAACAAAGACCAATCTTTAAAGAGTGGATCTGAGTGTATAAGGCAACCTCAAATGCCTGCCATACACATGGCTATTTGAAAAGGAAGGGCCTCCACACATCTTGCCTAAGGAAGTTACCATGTTCTGCAGGTAAACCAGGCCCATGACCCCAGCCCCTGCAGACTAAACAGGGGTGATTCCTACACTGAACGAGACCAGACTGAGGCCCCATCACCCCTTAGGTCACTGAGTGTGACTTCTGCTTAAAAGGGGCCCATTTGCAGCACAGCAGCAAGCTAACCCACAGCAGCCCTCTCTCAGGGGCAGTGTATTTGCCAGGGAACAAAAGGAAAGCAGGTCCCTGAGGCTGAGGTGCTTTTCGTGTACACAGGAGGTACGATGCCAAGAGTGTGTGAGGCCTGATGCATCTGACAGGTGCCCGGGGGTCTGATGAAACAGCACCCCACTCTGCCTCACATGCCCCAGTAATAAGCCTGCATCATGGAAGGAGCCTGGCAGAGATTAGAAGCTCAATCAATGTTTACCCAATAAATGACTCTAAGAAATGTGCCTTGTGTAGAGGTTTAGGCTCTAGGCATGGGCAGTTGAACCTTTCACTGTGCTCTGAAGAGGGGAGAAGATACTGAGCAGCTTGGGAGAAACTGCACCTTTGCCAGCCTTCAGTGGGGGCTGCAGCCCAGGACAGGGGGAACAGAGGCTACTGTCTAAAAACTACCAAAATGTGTGCCATGCGCTCCCCTATAAATATCTGGGGTGAGAGTTTAGGATATGATGCCTTCATTCTAGGAACAGTGTTTGCACTTGGGGCATGAGCCTTGGTGAAAGCCTCGATGTTCAACCAGGATCTGTCCTGAGCATAGTTTTTAAGAGGCACGTGAATGCACCATGTCAGTAACTTTAATAACACTTCTAAAGTCAGAGAGAAGAGACAACTTAAAGATGGCACATCTTACAAGGATGAATTTAAAGAAATAAACCTCTGGATGAACTTGACACTTATCTCACTAATTCTTAACTGCTGTTAGTCATTGCTTAACCTAAACCCGGAAATATCACAAGACTTGAATAGAACACTTTTTTCTAAGCTACCCTGAATCTTTGTCTTGGAATAAGACTCCTTCTGTGTTACCACCAGAAATTCAGGTTTTGCCTTTTATCTGCTATTTCTCAGCAACAGTTTCTCTTTTTATCATACCCAGCTTTGGGCTTTTCCTTAATTATGAGCAGCTACTCTTTCCAGGGTAAATCAGTGAATATTTGGCATGAGCTAGCTAATGATTATATTTTACACAGTAGCCATAGCAGTAAAGTCAGCCCAAAGAACTCCACCATAGTGTTAGTCAATGGAATTGGAGGCTGGAAGCAAGAAAAGTAAAAGCTCCTCTCGGCTGGGCATTGCTTAGTTGGCACTGAAGAATTTTAGGTCTTTTTTGACATTTGTGCTAGGAACAGAATAGAAACTTCTGCTGCTGGCAGTTCTTGCTTGGAGAAGAACAATGCTCTTCCAAGTGTGGGTGGTGTGCTTCAGAGAGTTTATCTCTCTCTCCACTGCCCCTCGCCTGCTGCTCTATCAAGGAGAAGGCAGGTGGGAGGGACTGTCATCGGAAGAATCCAGGTCATCCTTTGAAGGGTGCAACTCGACACTTATCACCATTGGAATCAGCAGAGGGGAAAGATATCCTTACTCACTGCATGATGGTGAATTGTACGAGTTGGCGATATTCTGATTAAAGTTGTACAATTCCTGCATTCTGGCTAAATTTACCAGTCTTTAATGTGAACAAGTACCTCCTTGTTCCCTGATAAGAACAAGGTGAAGATAAAGTTCTAATCAGCTTTCACAGTTCCCTCTACCTTCTCTATCAATCATGCCCCAGTTCTCTGGAGATCAGAACACCACAGTTTTTCAATTACTGGCAGGCCCTATTTTTTATTGTTGTACCACCTTTGTATTGTGAATCCTTTTTTCATGTATTTGTCTTCTCTCTCCAACTAGTCCAGAAACTCTTTGAGAGCACAACTGGGACTGGGCACACAGTAGGTGCTCTATAAATGCCTGCTGCATTGGATGTGATTCTCCAGGACTTCAGCAAGACCATAGTAAACATGGGGAAATAATGTATCACCCCTGAAAAACTACTTTGTATTTTATATTTGACAACATGGCTGAGCACACTACCTGGTTTGGACTTAATTTGATATATTGTGACCAGGATTCTGAGATCACAGCGAAAACACTGTCTTCAAAAGGACCCTGAAAAATACATGAATGCATAACTCACTTATCCATGCTGCTGATGGAGAGATAAATGTATAATCTCTAAAATGAAGCCACAAAGAGCCTGTGATGATGGAATTGGAGGCACTGTGGCAGGCGTGGGAGGATGAGAGAAAATTGAGGAAAAATGCTTCCTTGTCTCCCCTGGACAGCACACCACCAACAGTGCAGCCAGGTCTTCTCCACCCACAGTAGGTCAACTGTGCATTGCTCATTCAGTTCCTGGGCAGAGAGTGCAGAAGGCAGTGTGAAGGCAATGAGGAAGTTAGCAATCCCTGGCTTGGCTAAAGGTACAGGCCGGCACCTCCTCAAAAGAAGGTATCTCCAGGTGTTCCACCCAGCTGCCCAAGCTACACCCAATGCACAGGCACTGTGAGCACAGGCAGGCCCAGGAGAGGTCTGCCTTAAGAGAACTATTAAATAACAATGCTAGCTGCTATCTTTAATTGGCCAATTCTCTTTCAGACAAGGAGCTATGTGTTTTCATGCTTTATTTCAAATTCTCACAACAAAAATAGATTTTAATATCCCTGTTTTACAGGTGAGAAAACTGAGGGTCAGAAGAGTTGGATAAATTGTTTATTTCCTAGAAAGATTTGGCCCTGAGATATTGGACCCCCAACCTGTCTCACTTCCATGCTTTTTCAACTACTGGTCATTCTGGCACTATTCTACCTTTTCACATGTCAGTCTGAACACCACAATTAGAGTTCTTTTTCCAAGGTGCTTCCATCACCACCTAGGCGGATCTGAGATTTCTGTTTCCCAGCCTTTAATGTCAATATCATTAAGAACATGAAACAACAAAGGAGAGTTCTGGGTCATAAGAAGACAATGGCTTTCAGTTGAGTTTTTGTTGTCTATATAAGGAGATTACATTCTGCTATGGAAAATCTTGCCAGGCAATCCACAGTAAAATCTTTAAAGTTTCTATTTGAAACCAGAAACAAGATTCTCTGCAATACGTCTCTTTATCTGCCCCCTGCCCTACTTTCCAAGCACCTGAAGTAACTGTTCTATCAATACCAAGACCTAAGGCAATGACTGTGACTTTAGGTTGGCTGGACTGATGCCTGAGCACAACAGGCTTCTTGCCCCCAAATCAGGGACTATTGGTTCTAGATGGTCCCTGGGAGATCAGACCAAGCCCCTTGGTATGATTTCTCTTTGGGAATGTCAGCTCCACCCACAACTCCTTCACAGAGAACATATTCCTAACATAGCCCCTGCAAGGAGGCTGTACACCATGTGACGGTGTCCCTCCTAATCACAAACGATTGACCCAAGTGTGTGGACAGGCGTTTATAGAAAGCCCACTGACTAGCCAGCAAGCTCTGCAGGAATTGTGTGGCCTGACTTAAAATGAGGACTTGGATAAACGGCCTCTTTCATCAAGAATTTGAACAAAGAAATTCTCAGGGAAGTTACCAGTGAGCCACGAACACTGGATGTTTAAAATTTGTAGACCCAGAATGTGGCAGAGGCAGTTTGTGTTCTCTGAGCTTCCCTGTGCTCTCATACTTGCCCAGCCTCCCTTGCAATTGGGTTGGAGCCACATGACTCATTCTTCCCAGTGGACCATGAGCAGAACTGAGTTGTTTTACTTCTGGGCCAATGCAGTTAAACACAGTTGTGCCTTCTCCATCATTCTACCCCTTTCTTTGGCTATATGTTCCGGATGACATAGCTATACAATAGAAAGAGCCTGAATATTGGACCATGCCTTGGAAAAGAGCTGTCCTGGAAAACCAACAACCCACACCAAGCTTTGCAAGAGTGACAAATAAACCCTTATTTTATCATTCCACTGAGATTTGGAAAGTTGCTTGTTATACAGTTTAAGTTGGTTTATTCTGAATAACACACAGGGCCAAAGCCATTATGGGTCTCACATAGGAAAGCCAGTTAGAGGAAAAAAGAGAAAGACACAGATGCGCAAAGAAAATTCGAGAAACTGTGAGACAAGAGGCATATAAGTGGTGCCCAACACTGGAGCAACTTCAGGGTCTGTCCAGCCTGATGTCTGGTGGTGGTTTGGCTTTTCCTGAATTTCTACAAGATGCATATAAAGCTCTTAGTGCACACGTACACTGGCACACGGGGTAGCTTAGCAAATGCAGTGATGACCAACATTAATACTGCTATTACTGCTTGGGGACTGACTGATAAAATAGCAAAGCGAGTTAAGTCTGTGGCCAGCACAAAGCAATGTAGTCCTCATGGACTACAGGGCAGGGCAGGGGGAGGGCCCAGAATCTCACACTCACTGAGCGAGTGCCTACTATGTACCAGGAACCTCCCTTGATTCTTATGAGAGTCCTAATAGTAGAGTAGATATTATCAACCCCATTTTACAAATAAAAAACTGAGAGTGGTTAGAGGACATACAACCAACAGTCCCCAAGATCATGAGTAAAACCCAGCTCTACCCCAGTGCACCAGGTGCTCTTTTCCTAACAGGTTCCTGCAACCTTGCCTTTCCCTTGGCCTGGCACTAGGGCCTGCAGGAATACATCCTGATCACGAGGGGCAATGCAAAAGCTACCAAAAAGACTGTCGTGGCCCCTTCTCCAGGAGCATCAAGAGACAAGATGATAGCAGAAGGGGATTGCAATCACACGTGGGCACCAGAGCCATCGTGTGCCATCACTTCAGCTTTGTGGAATCTCGCAACTCTCTACGGCATCCTCCTGGCTGATGACACCTCTCCCATCGTGTCAGGATGTGAGCCTCACAGCCCACCTCTGCTGTGCATGTGTGCGAAATTATCCTCCACCTACAGACAGAGCTGCGTGTGTGCCCCACACTCAGCCTGGATCCTGGCGGGCTGTGTGGGAGGCTGGGTAATCAGAGCACATTTAAGAAGGAAAAGGAATGTAAGGCCTTCTAGGAACTGCAAATTTATATTTTTCTACCACAAGGTCATGTTTTGAAAAGAGCTTGAGAGAATTGCATATTTTCCAGTCCTTCCCTCCCATCTTTAGAGTTTAGAAGGGAATATTGAAAGCAATATTTTAAATCATTTTCTTTTGCTTAAGAAAAAGGCACCCACCTTGTTCACTGCCTGATGTTAATAAGTGGAGGATGAGGTGGCATTGCCATAGGGACACGGAAGGTAACTGTAATACCTTAGTACAGCCACAGCCAAGGGCTTGGGAGGGGAGCCAATACCACATCACATGGTGGGGGAAGGGGGGAGAAGAGAGATAATAGAAAAAGGTCCCATGTGAAGTCAAGAAGGGAATAAGTTCAGAGCAAAGGATGAGAGGAGTCATCAGGATAAATAGAGAGCTAGCACTTTCCAAAACAGAATTCACTAAAGTTGCATGGTTAAAAAAAGAGACAGAAATGTAATTTACAAAGGATGGTGATGTGGGATTTTAAATAGAGTGATCCAGAGTATATATGCAAGCAAGAGTGTCAAATGAAGATAGGACAGAAAACATCTGTGTGACCTCCCAAGAGGAGGGAGGATAAAGAGGACGGCCAATGTCCGGCATTGCCAGCCTTTAGACAGGCCTCTGCAAGAGCTGATTATCCACTACCAGAGAAATTAGCCTACAGGGCAATGTGCTACTGCCTCAGAAGTATCTCCTACAGGGTGACCCAGAGCCTGGCCAACAGAAGCTGACCAGTTTCCTAAATCCACCTGTGTTCCTTCTGCGTTTGGCTTAACCCTTAAACTGTGACAGGCGTTTTCTTCTGTATTGGAAAATAGATTTCATCTGCTATGCCAGCTATAATTGAACCTGTAGTATTACACTGAGAGGTATTCTGCAGCAGAAATGCATCCAACTAAAAATGTGCCTTCTCACACTCCCTTGCAGGGAGAGGTGGCTTTGGGACCCAGTTCTTGTCAATGAGATGAAAGCAGCAGTTTGGTGGTTATAGTGAGTTGAACAGTGCCCACTCCCCAAAAAGACATGCCCACATCCAGGGCCCTGTGAATGTGTCCTTATTCGGGAGAAGCATCTTTGCAGATGTACTGAAGGTGAAGATCTAGAGATGAGATCATCCTGGAATACCCAAGTGGGCCCTTAATTCAACAACAAGCATCCTCATGAGCATCAATGAGAGACCAAGGACAGATGCATGGAGAAGAGGAGATGGCCACGTGAAGATGGTGGCAGAGACTGGACAAGGCAGCTGAGAATGCCTAGGGTCACTGGGAGCTAAAAGAGGCAAGGAAGGGCTGTCCTGTCGAGCCTTCATGGCGGGGGGCAGCCCCTTGATTTCAGACTCCCACTCTCCAGAGCTGTGAGAGAATAAATCTCTGTTGTTTTAAGCCACACAGCTCAGGGTCAGTTGTTACAGCAGCCCTAGGAAACTAACAATGGAACTTCCAGGAGAGCTCCTTAGAAGCTGACAACCAGTCTTTCACTCTTGTTTATTAAAATCTGCCCCAGGAGAGAAAGTGGTGATTGGATAAGATTGTTAGGGCCACATGTGGACCAGCAGACTCTCCTGTCCTCTGGACTGTGGCGTTGGGCACACCCATCACTAGGCTCTCTGCCCTGACCCGTGACTCTCACCACCTGTGTGTCCTTGCAGACGCTCACTATTAAGTATGGCTTGAACCTGTGGTTTAGGCTCGGATTGATGATCCGACCTGGAAGGTGCCAGTAAATTTTCCCTCACACCCAAGCTCCTGGGAGGGCACTCAAACTTCTAATGCTTTCATTAGCTCAATAATTCAGAACTTGTGGAATAAAATATTTGGAAACCAGATGGGAGGCAGACAAGGGACTTCGTGTCTACAATAAAACAGTGAACTACATTCAGGGAGGATTACATGTTTTTGACTATTTACTAATTGTCTCTAAAGCCAGGGAAATGAATAACGTCTCCAGCAAAAAAATTTACTGCCTTCAAAATAGCAAATATGCAGTATCTATACATTTCCAAACAAACATATTTTGATTAAGCCATTAATGTCAGTTTATAGCTCTTTCTCCCTCTCCCTCAGTCTTGCTGAAGGATTTAACGTCAAACAATTCACCAGTGACAGCTGGTGAGAAATCAGCTTTGAGATTTCTCATTAAAAGTAATGCTGTGTTAGTAGCCAAATACTTGGAAATGTGAAATGTTAAAATTTAATGGTGTGGAAAAGGTTTATTCTAACTTTGCAGATTGTACCATCGTTGCAGAAGTTGGTAGAAAATAACAACTTGGATTGTGGAAGACCCAGTGTAGTTGTACAAATGACAGGAGTTTGTAGAAGTAGGTACCCACCAGTTTGCAGAAGGAGATGTCCACCTGAGCTGCAATACTTAAAATGGTTTGCTTTGCAGTGTTCTTGAAACCTCCAGTTAGCTCTCATGCTCATGCAAAATAAAGCTGCTCCTTGGTTTCTGCTTCTTCACTCTACACTCTCACCATTACTGGCCGTTATGCTGAATAGACAAATTTATTCAGCTTATATTATCTCTCCAATGCTGTTTTCAGGAACATTCTGTCCAATGTCTTATATCACGGCATTGTGTAAGCATTTAGGAAATTCATTTCTCTGAGAGGAATAGCAGGAAATAAAGTTTCATTTGTATTTTAGATGGAGAACAAAAATACGAGGACTCACATCCAATGTAATCAAAGCTGCCCATTTGCATTTTGGGGAAATAATTATGCTCTTTATCTTCTGATCTTAAATCACTTCCTGAAAACCCCAAACACCTGTGACAATAAAAGTGTACAACTACACAAATTATTCAATGGATCCCATCTGTAGATTTTAATACCAGCCCCTCCCAGCCCAGTAATTGCACAGCAGTTGAGGATAGTTGAGAAGGGTGTACATGTGGGCTCTCTGTCCTACCCTATCTATTTCTTTTCTAGAATTTGAAAGTGTATGAAGTGGGACCAACACAGTTTAATATACAATTATGTCTCCATTCCAATAATTTGTGTGGTTTTACTTCAATGTTTTGTATGAGTGTGTCTTATCTCATCAACTTGATGGCAAGCTGATCAAGGGCACATGGTAAGGGCTGAAGATTATCAACTGCTATGAGTATGGTTATGATAAAAGTGATTCCCAAGAGAAATAGTAGCCCCTAAGTAAGGCTGGTGGTGCTTCAACAAAGAAGCAAAAAAAAAAAAAAAAAAAACCCAAACCAAATGGTTGCTATATCTCTCCAGTTTAAAGGTAGGATGTGAATTAATGCCTTTTGCAAAAATTTGGATGGAACTGAAGACCAGTATCCTAAGTGAAGTATCTAAAGAACGGAAAAATAAACATCACATGACTTGCTATTAAATTGGAACTAATCAATGAGCACACATGCACAGAGGGAAGTAAAACTCAGTGGAAAACAAGCAGGGGAAGTGGGTAAGGGGAGGAACAAAAACCTATCTAATGGGTACAATAAACACTATCTGGGTGATGGGCACACCTGTAGCCATGACTTAAGCATTACAACAGTGATCCACGTAACCAAAACATTTGTACCCCTTAATATTTATGAAAGAATGAATGAATCAATGAATGAAAGGTAGAGAGAGGAAAGGACCACTGGGATTGGAGACAGACGTGCCCTGGTCCCAGCCTCAGCACTCCCACTTTGTGATCTTGGATTAGTCACCCAAACCCTCTGAGGCTCAGCATCTTCATGTATAAAGTGAAGGTAATAATATAGTTATTATATTAGAAAAATATATGTAAAGTCCCTGGCACATTATAGGTACTAGCAAAGTGTCCACTCATTTAAAGCAATAATTCTATAATATTGTACCAAATATTGGGGCTGGGAGGAGTCGAGCTCAGCTGGTCCGACCCTCCCTCTTATAGATGAAGACGCCAAGGCTCAGAGGAAGGAGGGGGACTGCCCCAAGTTTAACCAGGAGCTGGCCCACTCAGGGTGAATGGCAGAGCAAGGACTAGAATCCCAGCCTCCTCCAATCAGACCATGGCACTAGCTACCTCACCCCCCATGCCTCTTTCACTTCATGTCTCTCCAAGCAGAATTCCAGGTCCAAGAAGATGAGACTTCTCTTTCTTTCCCACAGCACAGACTTCTAATCTAGACTAAGAGACCACAGATCCCTTGTGAGATAAAACATGACTGACTCTGAATCAAGAGCCTGGGGCGAATGCCAGCCTTCCAGTATGGGGCACATCTAGCTTTGGGTATTTTCAAAGGAGGCTTTCCTGGATCTCCACCTGCACTGAAGCACATGGCCAGCTAATGTTCCTAGCTGACATGGTCCTGGTTCATAACCCAGAAGCCTTCCCCGTAACTATCTCAAGGAGAAGGCATGGGAACGGGGGACAGCCACGCAACAAAAGAAGGGAATAGCAGGAAAGTACCCCTGTCCAAGACTCTCTCACTCTCCCAGCACCTTACCATCCATGCCACAAAATCTACCATCAGAGCATCATCCCTTTCAGCAATGACATTTATCCTCTGGCACGTCACAAATGCTCTCGGGAGATGTAATATATTATAAGCCGTTAATGTCAATTGGATTATCAGAAACTTTCCTCTGCAAAAGCTGGGAAACTTCCAAGCTGAACATGATTTTCATTAGATAGCTTTGGCTTTAGAGGGAAAGGGGAAGGATTTAGAAGTAGTATTAGTTATGCCCTGAGCTGTTTGGGGAGCTGGGGACAGCATAAAACCACTGGACACTGGAGGGAAAATGAGATTTCAGGAGCATGCAGGCACAAGGATGATGAAGCAGAGAACTCTAAAACTGGGCTTTGCAGTCATTTGGTAAAATCAAATTACTTTCCCTTAGAATCTTTTCTCTGAGAAAGGCACTCTTGTCTTTCCAAGAAGCTGACTAAATCATCATCCAGTGTCCTTAAATTTCCTCTCTCCCCAGTGTGCTTTATCTCCTAGGAGAGCAGCTTGACACAACTGCACAATCGTTGGAAGCAAGAGCCCATCACAGGCGAATAAACAGCAGCCCACTCACCAACAGCGTGGGTGCCAGCTTGCAACGCAACGACTTTCAAGTCCTAAAGCTAATTTACAGGGTTTGGAGCGGCTGTCACTGTCCTTGGAAAACACATAGCACTAAAGAGACACAGATGTTTGTCACTGGTCACTGACATGGTCCCAATCCCCCAGGTGTTCACTTCCAGCCACTCACTCTTCCTCTCCCATTTTGTGCAGAAATTTTATTGTACTGTGACCAGTATTCATAATTGGGATACAGGCACAGTTTCCACACACTTCATGAGAATTGGGGGTGTTGTAGCTGAAGTGGAGTAATATTAACAGTCATGCCAAGGCCTGGTGCTAATTATTATGGAAGTTGGAAAATGCATGTTACTTGCTCTACATTGGCTGACATTATCAGGAGTGGAATAATTGTAAATAGCCAACTGTTTCCTCCAGTTCTCCACTAACAGTACCGGGCTTTGCTGTGTTAAACATCTATTTACAATGCCCTTGTTAACTAGAGATACAAAAGAGCTAAGTAATTTTTAATTTTGGATGTTTGGCTTGAAGCAATCCAGGAATATGGTCAGGCAAGGTAGAGCACCAAAATAAAGGAGGGACATGTCTACTTGACAGGACTGCTTCAGAAACGGTCCTCTCCATGCGATAGTAATTCACGGGTAACTTTCAGAATAAAAGTCAATGTTACAAGTTAATTTGTACTCCCACTCCATTAATATTCTCCCCACCATTATTGCTCCTGGCCCCCAGACATCCCTGATATATGAGCATTTATGGTGTGGTGTTGGGAGGGAGACAGAACTAATCAGAAAGGAACAGAGAAATTTTGCTCGCAAAATCTTTGTGGAAGACTCTCATAGGGTTAAGGATAACCCACCCTTCCTAATGGGAAGGCATCATGCAATCAATAAATCTGACTAAGGTTCAAAATTCAGTCTTAATCTTAAGTCACTGCAAGACCTCGAAAGTCGTTCTGGCAATGATGACAAGCCCTGGCTGTAGTAGGATTGCTGACCTGTTACAACAATATTCTTGGAAAGTTAGTTTGCTACAAGTGAAACCTGCTGCAAGGGAGAAGACAGTGTGTTCAAGAGACTTCAGAAAATTGCCAATTTCCATATTCAAAGGGAGCCTCCTGACAGCATAACATGGGGGTACAGACACTGGAGAGGGCTTTTGTCTGCTTTTTTTCCAATGTTTGTCTGCCATTGCTGCTACAGATTAAAGGATATACTATTAATATTGCATAGCAGTCTAGCTGCTTAATTTAGGCACTTAAGATGTTGCATTTAAATTAGAAAGAGTTTTGAGCACTGAACATTTCATTTGCTAATATGTTTGTTCCTTTTTTCCCTACAGAGACTCTTGCATCATTTGAAATAAAAATTCATTTCGTTGAATACATGGAATTGGTGCTAATTAAAATTCCTGCAAGAGTTAAAGGAATCAGCCAGCCCCAGGAAAATATAAGGTCAATTTTATTTTTCAAAGGGCATGGAGAGAAATTAAAATACCCTTAATTCAAGTCATAGATTTCATAGAATTTGAAGAGAATTTACAGCTCCTCTAGCAAAATAAGAGAAAGGGCATGGTCTCTGAAGTCAGATGCAAGTTTGATGTTTGGCTCTGCCTTTTCCAGAGTTTGTGACCTTACACAAAAACAATTACCCCACTCCCCACCCCACTGACTTAGCAAGGAGACGTTTTAGCAGGAAAAGCCTGAATGTCAAATGCATGCAGCATGTGCTTCTCCCTTACCTTGGCCTTGGGGTTGGAGGTTGGTATCTCTCTTAAAATCAGAAGAATATTAACGATGGAAAATTAAGTCAAATCTCTGTTACTGAGAAGAATTTGAATTTCTCATAGAGAATAGATGGGCTGCTTTCAGAAGGAACTGCACCCTCTCAGGCATGACATCTCCCATTTCAGACCCCCCAGGGTGGTGCTCCAGCATTTTAGTCATTCTCATATTACCTTTGAGGGTTCTTGCCATGTATGAACTCTGCTTGTACTTTTATTTACTTTTTGTTATTATTTACTTCATTTTGAATAAACTAATTTTATTGACTTCTCTTTATATTGAGATACTGTTACTTGTATCTTAGAAATAATAGGCTTGCCATGCTAATGGCATATATTTTAATACGCAGTTAAATAAATACATTACTATAAATAAGCCATGTTCACCTTGTGCCATTCAAAATCATTGTGCATACTGCTTATTGGAAACTACTTCTCTAGGGGAGAGTTAGAATAGATCACCATGGTTTCCTCCCACCCCATCTTAAAATGACGGGATCTAAGCACCCCCACCCCAGTGAAGAGCTGCGGACGCTGAAGCAGAGCCTGCCCTATCCTCTCCCAACCGCTGCCAATGGCCTCGGGGACAACAAGATCCAACCTCAAGGGATATGAAATGCACAGGACCCAGAGGGGCTCAGAGGGAACCTGAACTGTATTATTTAAGGCTGAGTGGGAAGGGGGAGGACAGGGGGCTCGGGTGCAAGTGGGAAGAGAGGTTAAAGGAAGAGGAGGCTAAACTGGGGTCGAGGGGATAGGAAGGCGAAAGACATCTGCAGCCCACGGTGGGTAGGGAACATAGCTGGGCTACGTCCTGGCTGGAAGATCTGGACGTACCATCAGTTATCATTTACTGGTCTTTAAATTTTTTAAATTTTTTACTTAGTCTAATTAATAATACCTGTGAAATAATGGCTCAGGGAATGAGCACAGCAGGCAATACCCCATCCTCACCTGAGGAAGCCTGGGCTGGGCTGTGGTGGAGGAAGTCAGGTGGCCAAATGGACCTAACCTCCCCTCCTCCCTCCCTCCCTCCCTCTCTGTAGCCCCCATTTGAACGCCTTAGGTAATGAAGGGCTTAGATCCTCGCAGAAGCCCAGAGGCAAATACACACTGCGGGGAAGGGTGGATCTGGCGGCCCCCAGAAGAGCTGAGCTGTGCCCACCCACACTTTGTCCTGGTCCTTGGCCACCTGGCCAGCATGCTCAGAGAGGAGGACCCCTGAGCTAGGAGGGGCCAGACAGCCCTCCCTGGAGATCGTGGGAAACACACTGTGGAGGGTAGGGGTGGAGAGGAGGATTGCTCAGTCTCTTCTCCACTGAGGTGTATGGAGGGTGGTGAGCACTGGATGAGCTTTCATCATTAGCACAACTCCCTCATGTTGTAATGAACTTGTTTGGGGCCACAGGAATCAAGTTGGAGAGCAGGGATCAGACAGAGGTCATCTGACTTCCAGCCCACTGCTCTCTGACAGTGACTTCATCTGACAGTTTCCCAAATCTCACCTGCCAGCCTAGAGAAGCACCTGCAGTGCCTGCAAGCCGAGCCCTGGGGGGCAGACTGCCTCAGTGGGGCGCCCACTCTACCTCCCAGCTCGAAACCCCTGGCAAGTTCCTCCACCTCTCTAAGGCTTAATTTCCCTCGACAAAAATAATAACCATCTCCCTCTAAGGCTCCTGCCGGGAGAAAATGAATGTTTGTGAACACTGAGTACATGCCAAGTGAACACCAGCTTCTGCCCTGGACTGTTCAGAACTCTGTGCCCGCGGCTCAGAGCAAAACGGGGGCATCTGTGTCATCCTTACACTCTTATTAAGAGGCTCACATTTTCCCAGCAGAATAACCCAGCTTGTCCAAAAGTGCATTCCCAAACAACAATGCAGGGAAGATTCCTCAGTAAATTGAACAGTGAGACAGCATCTCAGTCCTAAACAATTCCAGACAGGGCCAGGAGGTTTGAGAGATATGCTCTGCACTCTCAGAATCCTCAATGTCTCACCAAGGATCCAGATTCTGAGTCACCCCCCACCAACACACACAGCGGCCTCCACAGACAGACTTAGAGGGTGCTGGGGTCTAAGGGGCTGGCAGAGAATCCCAGGACCTGCTTTCTGTAAAGTCCCCTGGATGATTCTGAGGCACAGCCAGGCTTGAATTAGAGCATCCTTGTTTATTCAAAACACATTTACTGAATACCTACTATGTGCCGGGCATTGACTGGGGACCTGGAATACCATGATGGATGGAGGAAATCAGACAAAGCATATGGAAATCGCATTATTGTGTGGTGAGGCAATAAAGGTGAACACAGGGGCTGTTGTTCCCATTCATAACAGAACTTTAAAACATGATGTAACTTTTAAAGTGCATCATCAACAGAATCTCTAATGGGATGGTGTTCCTTTTGTGTTGGTTTCTGAGGCTTTGCGCTTGGCTCTGAGGAATCACAGAAGGCCCAGAGTGGAGTCATGGATGGCGCATGCTTGTTACATTTCAACATCAAAAAGTGAGGAAATGTTTTAATTTCCAGAGTGATTTCAAAAGATGATTTCATAGAGAAGTGCAAGTCACCATAAATATTTTTAAAATGTCTTCAAATTGTAAACAGATTTTGGTAATGAAATGCTCTGAGCTTCCTCTCTGACTGTCACATGCCGCCCTGGCAGGCTACTGTGTTTTCTGGGAATTCCTTACACCAAGAAAGCAGCTACTCACTGGTATAGCTCCTTGAAAGCCAATGATCTGGTGGGTATAGTTGGGAATGAGTTTTCAGGGAGATAGTTACCTTTTGTCTATGACTTCTGCACTGATTTTTAAAGCTAAAGAGAGCCTGGTCAGGTCACATCACCAAGGACACGCTCTTCAACCTGGCACCGTGCACCCTGAGTCCAGTCTTTTCCCCACCAGCCACTCGGTGTGGTCTGTCTCATGCCATTGGGGCCCTCATGTTTATCAGGCTCCGATTATTGGGCACTGTGCTCCACGTTTGTTCACAAAAATCTTTGCAACAGCTTCAGGAGGTCAAAGTCATTATCCCGGTTTAAAATCAAGAAATGGTGACTGGCCCTGGGAGGCCAAAAACTTGTCCAAGTGGACACAGCTGGTGACAGGGTCATGTCTGGCCACTTCACCCACTCTGTAGAAGAAATCCAGAGCTCCTGGGAATTCTTCCACCCACTACCAGCCTACATATATCCAATGCATCCCGCCATTAGGATCAGGGTCCCACTTTCCAACCTGGCATCTGAGGGCCTCCAGTTTCCTGCCACCAAGCTGTGTTTCATCCTGCAGACCAGAACCCTCTCCTGCCCCTCACTTCCACTTCCTGTTCTCTTTCTCGTTCATGTTGTATCCAGCCTGCTTCTGAGTCTTGATTTCCTGATTCAGAAACTTCAGTGTAGACTAAGTTCACCTTATCCTTCAAGGATTACAAGCCCCATCACCTCCAGGAAGTCTTTCCTGGCTAGTGTAGCCCACTTCCCCCACGGGAATTCACCATTCCTTGATTACTTTCTGTGTGTTAGTGTTGTGTGTCCAGTGGGACTTAAGCTTCCAGAGCAAAGGTGTCATGACTTTATCTTGCTTCTACCTGCCGTATCACCTGACATACGGTAGACACCAGTAAGCACTTGACCTGCATTCATTCATTCATTGACAATGCCTTTGTTTTTCTCATTGATCCTGAATAGAGCAGATTACTCAATATAAATAAGCTGAAAGAAGACCCCTAAAATGGAGCGCCCTCAAAAATGCAGGGCTTTTACTTCCTCAGTACTGTGAGTGTTGATATCCTGAGGAACTAATAGGTTCCTTTCACCATTGTGTAGAACAGAAAGGCTGCCCTGGGCCCAGTGTCCTGCGGGGGAGCCAGGGTTGGGGCACAGACTGCAAGGCTGCAGAGAGGGAAGCTGTCTCAGGTGTTCCATCAGGGCACTCAGAAGCCACATAATCCGAGGGTGAATCTGAACCTTGGCCAAGAAGGGAAGCCAGAGGTTAATCTCAAAAGGACAGAAGAACTAAACTTAATTTCTAAAGGGTACACAAGGCCACACACAGGAAAACAAGCCCCAAGTCAGAATGCCAAGAGATCTGAGCAAGCGAAACATAAAGTAAGAAGGGTAAACTGAGACCAGGGCTCAGCCAGCTTGTTTAATTCAGTTCTGGCTACATGAGTAGCCTCTAAACTGACAGGTCTTCCGGAAGCTGGAACACAGACCAAAACAATGAGAAAACAGGAGAATGGGACAAGTACCATGAAATCCCGCTTGCTGATTTTGTCTTGGTGCCCACTGCAATTTGTGAAGGCCTCTCTCACAAGGTCCAGGGAGAGACCCCCACATGACATCACCACATGCATCGTGGGGGAAGTCAGCCTGTTTTGAAGGACACCCGGGATGCTCAGAAACGTCGGGGTGGACGGGTGATAGGAGGGGACAGAAGAGGTGCTGACAGCTGCCATGGAGGGCTGGCTTTCCCTGTTCTTCTGCAGTTATAATTCCGTGAAGGTCAGCTCAAATGACCTTAAATGCCAGTGTAGACTCTATGGCCACAAATGTGGAATGCAGTGGGGGTGGCAGATTGTGGCTCAGCTGGATTCTAGATTAAAAATACAAGACTTTCAGAAAAATATCTCCCTCAACAAGTTATGGTGTGTCCAGGTGTCACATAAAAGTCAACCTTGATTTATGTGTTCTGCACAAGAAGAAAGGAGACTCTGGATTACAAACTGTGTCTGGAACTCATTGTCTGCCCATTATCAGAACAAATCCCATTCTCAGATAATGGACATCTGTTAAATCTTCCACTGTTAATAGAAAATGCTGCCTGTGGGACAGAGACTTTTATGATAGTACCAACTCTTCTGTGATAAAAGTGTTCTAAATCTTATTTTAACCAAGTGATTGTGTTTGCATCAGGTTTTCTTAGGGGGAAAAGAATAATGGGCTACAAAAGAACCCAATGTGTTAGAGATGTCACGGCATAATGAAGGGCCGATGAGATAGCAAACTCTATCTCCAACATTCCGTTCAGCCCCCAGCAATCAGGGGCTCTAAACTCCTTAAAATCTGGACTCCTTACCCGGACTAAGAGACCCCTAGGGATATGGCCTGAGTCTTGCCCCATGGCACTGCCACCCTTGCAATTTACACTCTAACCAAGCCACAGTTCAAGTTTCCCAAATGTTCCAGACACTACTTTATCTCACATGCTGCTTCCTCTGCCCCACACTCGTCATCTCAACTCCTTCCCATGCTACAAATGACTGACCTCACCCAGTTCTCTCAAAATTCACGTCCTCGGAGAAGCCTTCAGGGACACTTCTCTTCCATCTCAGGCTGGGTTAGGTGTCCCTTTTAGGGGCCCCATAAAACCTAATGATTACCTCCACATCATCCTCAATCTTACTGTTTATGTGTGTTTACTTTTTTGTTTTCCCTGTTTTACCCTGAAAGTACATTCCTCAATGACAGGGAATCTGTCTGATTCACTTCTTTAACCACAACACAACCACCTAGCTCAGGGATGACTGGCTGGATGAAGGGATGGGTGGGAGGCTGGATGAGTAGAAGAACAGGCTCATCCCAGAAGAAAGATACTGTGAGGTAGAAACTGGACCCTTCCAAGGCAGGACTTTGAGAAATAGCTAACAAGGCAGGGGTGTTATAAATTTATCTAAGATCTTAAAAGTGTAAGTTCAATAAGAAGAATGGCCACAATTCATATGTTTAACCTTTAATCCGCTCATTTGCCTGATCCTTGACCCATGCCTCTACCTGGACCCTGTCTTAATCTCAATAACCTGTCCCTTGACCTACCGGGAAAACTTAATCCAATATCAGAGTCTTTATATCTCCTTTCTTAAATTGAACAAAGGCAAAATGGACACCTCACAACTCCAGTCTGCTCGTCTTAAGATGCCAGTTTCTGACCCGGAGATTCAGCCCTGTTCCCTAATCCCATCTCAGATACCAGTTGTGATCATCCTCTCTCTGTTTGCAAAGTCTTCTCCACAAGATGAAGGTCTTCACACCACCTTCCATGTAAGCAATGACTTGGGTTCAAATTCAGGCTCTGCTATTTGCCAACCGAGAAATCTCAGGCAAGATATTTAAGCTCTAAACTTCAGAGTGCTTTTCTGTAAGTGGGAACTATCATAGTGCCAATCTAAAAAGGCTGTTGTGAGGAGTAAATGAGACAATGAATGAGAAGTTCTTAGAATTGCATGTGATACACAATGACTACTTACACGTGTCACCAGGATCTGTCAAAGACAGCTGTGGAATAACAGAAAATGAGAGCAATGCCTGATAATTAGGCAATGGCAAAAGCCCCAATTTTCAAGAATTGAGAAAGAAAGCAGAGATCCAAAAGTACATTCTGTGAGATGCACAGTGATGTCCAGGAAAATTGTAGAAAACATCTTAAGGAGACGGTTTATAAGCCCTTAGGATAAAAAGTAAGGTAAGCTTCAAGTAAGCCTGAGGACCCAAAATGGACTTAGTATTGACAAATACATCAGGTGAACTTTAATCCCTTCATTGGATTGAAGGTCAGGGATATGTAATAATAATTACAATAATAGCAAATACTTATGTTGCACTTATGATGTGCCAAGAACCATTCTAAGCATGATACACATACTAGATAAGTCAATCCACACAAAAGCCCTAAAGGTAGGTATTATCAATACCCCCAATTTACAGATGAAGATATTGAGGCACAAAGGGTTTAAGTAATTCACCTAATATCATACAGTCACAGGAAGCATTAGAGCTAGGATTTGAACTGATGAAGTCCAGAGCCTGTGCTCCATGCGCTGCAGCATGCACACCGCCATTCTGCCATCCCACTTCCAGGGAAGACATTGCTAATCAATCCCAACATTCATTGCCACTGAACAAAGATACAGCCTTGACATTTTTCTCATGACAGTATTTCAGAAGTTCCACACTCAATCTGCTGACATTGTCACACCAGAGGAAATCCCTTTGCCATTCCTGCCACTGGCATAATATGTCCAAATGTCCAGAAGGAAGGCAGCAAAGTGTATTATTCTTATAAATTAGATGGGAAAGGAACCCCATAATTGATTTGTAGTTGGTTGAACACATGTACCTGAAAGCATCGTACTTCTTTCTCACTAGCAGGTCAATGCTTACCTGGAGGGCATCTCCAGGAGCTGCCCCGAGTGATCTGCACTTGGACTGCTTCTACGCAGCAGTGATCAAGGACTTGCATGAAGAGCTAAAGCATAGGATCTGGTGAACACACAACTGTGTCACCCAGGAGATCATAGTTCAAAACCTTCTCTGAAGCTACATATCGCCAGCAGTCTGCAGAGGTCAACTTTTCCATCTCTGTGCATAGTGTTATTGAGCCTATATTCACCCAGGCTTCTGTGAGATCCTGGGGACAGCAATAAAGAGAGGGGCACAAGAGGAGGCAGAGCTCTGGCCAGGACACTGAGGGCAGGTGTACCACAGATGACACCTGAGTCTTACCAGATGGACCCCAGCACATAGCCACAGAAAATTAGTTATGCCAGCTCTCTGGACATAGTAAATTGCCTCCAGAGGACTTGGCTTCTCATGAAAGGTGAGAAGGAGTCCATAGCCCAACCATTCCCTTCCTTCTTCTAGGTGAGGATGGTCCCCAGGAAGGTAGGACTGTGAACAGACTTGCACCAATGTCCCAAGCATGGTCAATTATCAGCTTATACCACAGCTTTGCCTACATGTGCATACTGAGGAAAGTAAGTGGGTCTAAATGTGGCCAAAAGAGTGTCATTGCGAGATAGGAAGGCTTTCCAGTTGCTGCCAGGAAAAGCTCCTTGTGCCAATAGGAGAACAAATTCTCCAACCTACCATCTTTCTTTCAGCACAACAACAAAACAGCAATGACACCCATCTGTTTGTTGATTTCTTTTCTAAGGCAGGAAATGAGGTGTCCACAGAGACCCTGGATGAATAATGCATAACATCTGCAAACAAAATCAACCCTCAATTAACTGAACTGGTGGAAGGAGCCTGCAAGAATCCAAAATATCTGACAATCCTAGAAAAGTTCTATTTCTCTTTGGAAATGTTGGAGAGAGAAATGGTGGGAGATTCAGTCACACACACTGGAAACAAACCCACGGATTACACGTGCTGTGTATACAACACATTTACATTCACACACACTAACATGCATGCACACACATTGTTTGCACACCCACTCATACACAGGTTGGTTGAGTCCCAGTTCAAGGAGTAAGCAGGTTTCCTTAGGAGGGTACTGCATTCCCTGTTGCTGGAAGTGGGTAAGCAGAAGTAGAAAATACTTGTTGCAGATGCTGGAAAGGGAATTCAGGTAGCTGCTAGGAGGAATACCTTTAGGCTTCCCTCAAGCCCTTAGAATCTGTGATTCTGAAATTTGCTCAAGTTCAGCAACAGGTTGTATTGTAAGACACATCAGTGTGTCTTGCAACATGTAGCATATCAGAGAACCCTCAAATATTATTTCCTTGAACCTGTGAATTGAGTAAAATAACTACAAAAATAGCACATTCTATGGCAGTTGTCTGTGGACTTGGTTTCTGACAGACTTCAGCAGACCCTCAGCTGTTGCAAGAAATTAGATATTGTCAGGCAGCTATAATACATATACACGCACACATGTCTATACATACACTTATTCCTCTCTTCAGTGAAACTCCACAGACATTAAAGGACTTGCCAGAGCTCATACAACTGGTTAAGGGCTTTGCTAAACAGGAACCTCATCTTCCCATTCTCTTCCCAGTACTTTGTCCACTTCCTTGGACTGATTAGAGCAGGGACTATACTTATGTATTTAATTTGGTCACAGCCTCTCTCTTGGCCCCATTTACGTACCTGTCCATCTTTGGGCCACCAGCACAGGGTAGTAATGCTGCAAACATGTGCTGGTGCCTTTCAGGTGGGCATATGGGAGATGTACATGCATCCAATTTGTCACAAGAAAGTCAAAGTCCAATATGCTGATTCATTGGGATATGACCTCCTGTTTCTATGGGGTCATACACAGCATTATGAAAAGTCTACATTCCAAGATTAAGAGAACCTATTACTTTTCTTTGGTAAAAGTCTTTTAAAGGCCACAAAGAATGTCTCCTACTGATCTCTGGTTTATGTGTCACATCAAAAATATAAGTATCAAGAGTCACCTTTGATGCTTACTGAATGGAGGCAGAGGATCAAAGTTTACTATTTTAATGGGAAAAAAAAAGAAAAAGAAAAAAACTTGAAAAAGATTGCTGGGCTTAAGACACATGGATACTAATGTTCTCACTCTCTTGTTTTACCCATGGCTATGTCCTGCCCACAGATGCCCTTTTAGGCAGTGCCACCACCAGAACTCTGTAGCATCACTGTGCTGAGGGAAGTGAGTGGGAATCTTGCACTAAAAACATAAATGCATCACATATCACTTAGCACAAGCACCAGGTTCTGTCTCTGGAAATGAAGACACTCAAGAATGAGGGACCCAGGCATGATAAAAGATTGAAGGGGCAAAGCATGAGGCAGAAGTTGGAGAGGAAAAGAAAGGCATGTGGTAAACATCTGGATGTCTCTGAATGGCCAGAAGCCGCTGCCTAGAAGGGCCTGGTTTTATCTTCTCAATTGTTCATTCATCCAACCATACATTAATTAATTCATTCAACTATCCAGCCATTTATTTGGGTTTGTTTTTTTTTTAGCTTTTTAGATGTTGATTTTTCAAATTCATCCCTTTCTCTTTGCTATCTATATGTTGTAATATTTGGGCTTTCAAGGTACCAGCCATTTATTTGATATAAATTAGTCAAATGGCAACATAATAGACTTGCCACTGTGCCAAGTACTGGGCATAGAGTGGTGAACAAATTCGATCACCCTGAATCATAGCGCTTACAGTCTTGAGAGGGACACATAAAATATTCACATCATCATACAAGCAGATTGATAAAAAATATAATAAATGTTATGACAGAAGAGTACAAAAAACCACAAATACTTATTAAAATGACCCCACTTAGTATCCAGAAATCAAAAAGCTTCCATGAGGAATTTACATTTCAGCTAAGACCTAATGGGGTTTAATAATCCAAGGGAGAGGAAACATTACCCAGGCAGAGGTTAGCATGTGTAAAGGCCCTGGGGTGGACATGAGGATGTCGTCCAGGGCTGCATGCATTTGAAAGGTACACACATTTTCTACATGCTCCTGGATGTCATAACTTGTGCTTGCTCCTGAGACAAAGATGGAAAATATATAGAAGATACATCCTGAGATGTGAGTTAGCTGCAGCCAGGGACCATATCCAATTCTTCCTCATACCCCTAATAGCTAATAGGGCCCCTGGCAGACACCAAGCCTCTTGAATCACAGAAAGGTTCATGGATTGAGCTAGTAGATTGCATATGGTGCAGAAGAGTGGTGAGGCCACTCTAGAAAGGTTATGGTGGCAGAGCGGGGCTTGAAGGCTATCACCGTGAGTGGGGAATGAGAGGGACTAGGAAGCAACTCTTCTGCTAGGAGGGTGCGTGGGGAGCACTAGATGGTAGTCAGAGGCTTGTAGAAGTAAACAGGGCCAGGGTATACAGGCTGTTAAAATCCAGGGTGGACCTAACTCATTCTGATCCCAGAAATGAGGCACAATAGAGACATGTTCATTCCAAAGACTCATTTGCCAGCCTCTTCGGCCTGCCACCTGCACAGCAGAGCCTGGAAGGATGGCCCACCCCACAGATTCTCCACAGGTAAACCCCAATCTGAAAAGCAACACATATTTCATTTATCCCCCCTGCCAACCATTCAGATGCAGCATATGATTCTCTGAGATCAAGGAACAGGAGAAGACAAAGAATGCCAGGCACAGGAGAGGAACCTAGAGGAGTCAGATAACTTCAGGAGAAAGATCCAGAATGCACGACATTCCTGCAAACTCTCCTGCTCTGGGGGCAGAACAACACTCCCCACGGTAGTGCTGCCTCCCCCGGCGCACCCACCTGCTGTGAGTCAAGAGCTGCACGGGGTCCACTCCTGCTGTTCCATTTAAGGTGCTAGTCATTGCAGATTCCTAATAGGTGTGTTGTCTTCAAAAAGCTGGAGAGAAATTCCCTGCTTGACATTCACTCCAGGTAGGTGGAGGGTGGTGAGCCATGGAGGCGGTTACAGTTAGATAAATGAATCAGCCAATAGGTAGTTAGAACTGAGTTTTATGTGAAAATCTTAATAAATAAGTAAGCGAGGTCCAGAGAGTTTTAGCAACTTGCTGAATGTCAGACAGCTTTTAAATTGCAGAGCTTGATTATTGAACCTGAAGCTCTCTGGTCCCCAGAGTAGAATTTGAGTTAAAGTAAAATTTTAAGCCCCTCAGGCAACTGAATGGGCCCCCTTTTAGCCAAGGAGACCTCAGAAAAACCTTCAAGCTGAGTTGCTGGCCATGAGGAGAAGGGAGGTCAGACACGCCTGGTTATGCCCCCTCCCTTTTGCAGTTATTCTTTGCAACAATGAGACACTAAATAATTAACACGCCTAAGGCCATGTAAGGCAAAGCACAAACCACACCTGCAGGCTATCAATTTACTTAACACATAACTTGAGTTTTGATAAATGTCTGGTGGCTTGTCTCTGATGAACAGACTCCTCATCTTAACTTAAAACATTTCAAGCCTTTAGACAAAGCTTCATTTCTTCAACCAATTAAAAATCAAAGACTCTTTAAACCAACCTACAACCTATAAGCCCCAACTTCAAGATGGCCTGTCTTTTCAGGCCAAACTAGTGCCTTTCATATAGCAATTTATGATTGTATTCATAATCTATGTCTCCCTAAAATGTATAAAACCAAACTGTAACCCAACCATAGTGAGACCACTTGCTCAAGACTTCTTGGGCATGGCTCTTCAGGCAATGGTCACACATATTCTCTCTGAATAAACCTCTTTAAATTATTTTACAGAGTTTGGGTTCTTTTCTGTAGACAGAATGATGGCTACATCCAGTTGATCAGAATGAGCAAGGATCTGGCCCCTGCTCTAGAGGGATGCTTCAGGGAGTTTCAGAAGGGGTAGCATGATGTGGGGCGCAGCTTGGACAAGGGAAGGGGGAGAAGTGAGCAGGAAGGGGAGGACTGTGTGGGGGTGGGAGAGGAGGGTGAGAGATATGCCAGTTTGACCTACCAGTGCCCGGGGCTGCAGCACAGAAACCGAGCAATTTTCTCTCCTGATTCCCTACTAAATAAAATAAACGTCTCTGCCTCATGTCACAGTTTGCATTTTCAATCTGATTCATAGGGAAAGCATTGGCAGGTAATCTTTATCCATTTCAAGTGTTTAACTTTTCATGCAGAATACTAATGACAAGCATGCAAAAGAGGAGAAACATCAACCTTGGCACTAAGAAATTAATCTTTTTAACACAAAGGAACAAATGAAACTTCCCAATGCTTTCAATACTTTCCTATTCTCTATCTTTTCTTCATTGTTCACTTTTAGTAGTGTCTTGACGTTTATGAGGGATTTGCCCTAAAGGGAGAAAAAAACCCAAATTGACAAATTCCACCATAGTACAAAATTTCTCCCATTGAATATCTGTTTCCTTGCCAACAGCCATCACTTTCTCACACAACTTCACCTTTTTATTTCATTCTGTCATCAACAGAAGCACCTTCCTTTCTTTTGGAGGTCCATTTTCCACAAAGAAATAGCATATTTGTCACGTCACTAGAGTCACTGTGCATGGTGCAGAGTGGAGGACGTTGGGCGGTCAGCTGGCCGCCATCTCTGCCTTAGCAACTCACCTTCACACACAGCATTCTCATAGTGCCTGAATCACATTTTTGCTCCACGATGTATATCTTTAGCCTGATTGTAGAGATGAGGAAAAGGAGGTTCAGAGAGCTAGGTGTCCCATAGCCGGTAAGTAGCAGAAGTGGGACTGAAATCTCCACCCGTCTGTCCTTGTAACACACCATGCACACATCTCATGCTTGTGGCAAACCTTGGATGCTGCCTAGCCCATGTGGGCTAACAGAGCTCCAGCCCTGGGGAAGAACTGATAGGAGAGTGTTTGGGGTAGGGGCTTCCTGGAGTCCTCCTTGATAAGGATGAGCAGACACAGCCAAGTAGCTAGAGCTGTGGGGCTGTGGAGCCAGCGGCGCCTTGGACAGAGAGTGGTGGCAAACACCAGAGGGAAACAGAGGACCCTAAGAGATGGCTGAGAGAGCACAGCCAGATGAAAAGAGACCCATGAGACCAGGGAAAGAAGGTTGGGCTGGTATGCACATGAGCCCAATAAGGACCTGGAATAGATGAGGCTGAGACCCACTGTTGCTCAAAGGAAAGCCTGGGAGCTGAACACTTGGGTGCTATCTTTCAACACTCATTCAAACAACCTTCTCCCAGGCACCTGCTATGTCCAGCCACCTCTACTAAGGTCCTGGAGGTTCAGAGATAAGGAGGACACAGCTTTGCAGTTTCAGAATTTACTTTAAAGATAAAGACTAGTGAACAGATAAGCACAGGTGCAATAAGTTACGTGGAGTGATAGAGGGAGGCCCAGCTGCTGCCAGAGCCTGGAGGATGGGCACTCACTGGGCTCTGGAGGGAAGG
The DNA here is from genome assembly GCF_041146395.1 of Eulemur rufifrons. NCBI lineage: Eukaryota > Metazoa > Chordata > Mammalia > Primates > Lemuridae > Eulemur > Eulemur rufifrons. Next base: position 116,642,019 of record NC_090989.1, read on the forward strand.
AGGTTCAAGGCAGGTTTTCCAGGTGCCAATATCCTCCTCCTCCCCCATGAGGCAGCAGGAAGACCATGAGACTGGAGTGCGAACTCTGGCCTCACTCCTGCTGTGCAACTTGAGTCTGCATTAAATATTTTGTTTTCAATCTCTTCCTCTATAAAATGTGAATAAAATGTCTTATCTCACTGAATTATGAAAAGAATATATATACACATGAGCATATCTGCCTCAAAGTTGTATATGTTAATACCTTCCTGCCAAATAATCAAACTTATATGCACTGGACCATTTAAAAAGCTAAAAATGAAAACCAATACATTATTCCTCAGAACATTTTTTTAGCTTTAAAAAAAAAAAGCCATTTGAAACTTATTTTGGATTTAAAAAAATAAATGTAGACTCTCATTTCTCCTTCCATCTACCCTAGTGTTCTACCCTACCACCTTTGCTTGGGTTATTCTAGAGCTTGTCATCTCTTGGAATAACTTTCTGTATCTCTTGGAGACTAAAGCTCTCTCCTGAAGATTTTTATAGTGATGTGATCATTGTTAATCAACAGATTGAAAAGGTCACATACACCACACAACTCTTTCTTGGCCTTTGGCTCAGAGGTCATTGAACTGGGAGACTACAATGAAGTATGAAATGCCCAAATAATGATGATATCAGCAAACCATAGCCATGGTTTGATAAGGAGCCGTTTCCTACCAGGCACCGTGTTAGATACCTTTACAAATATACGTGATGCTACTCAAGTCTCATAGCAACCCTGACCAGGGAGATCCTGTTATACAGATGAAGAAATTGGCCAATGGTCATGCCACTGATAACAGGCACAAGCAAGATTCAAAAATAGGTCTTTCTGACATCAAAAACCACACTCTGCCCCCCCAGCATTCCCATGGTCTCCTCCTACAAAGGCTCCTTTTCAAAGACTATGAAAGCTACAATTTTAATCAAACCAATATGGCTGCTGAGTTGATGAGAAAGTTGAAATTTTTTTTCCAAATTCTCATTCTAATTTGTAAACTAAAAATAAAAGGTATCAAGTTCATAACCAATTCAATAAAAACCATCCCAGAAATAAACGATTGCATTTATTGCCATGACTCTATTAATGCTATTGATTTTCCCCTGCACCGTTTCCCTTTTCTTTGTTCTCTTTATAGACCACTCACAGCGGGAAAGCTTACCATTAACCCACAGACAGCACTAGTCCATCACCTTGCTGTCACTCCACCCTCTTTTGTGTGCAAGCATAATAATTCCAGGCTGTGGCCCAGCTTCTCACCCATCAGTCACGGAGGCTTCCTGTTGGAGATAATACACTCATTACGTGGCACTCCCCAGACAGGCTGCTGTCAGCTTGCAATCCTGGATTACAGTCATCTTTAATTTTGTAATGCTCCCAGCAGTATATTATACCACACTTTGGGTCTAGGTTGGCAAAAACAGGCTCAGTTCTGTCCCAATGATCTCCCCTAAACCACAGTTAACAAGATCCTGTGCATTGAGCAGCTCCAGGTTCTAATTTCCAATTTAATCAATTAACCAACCAACCACCAGACGCTAATCCAGCACTGTATTGACCATCTTGGTGAAGAGTTAAGCCAATCATGGGTGCAAAGTTGAGGATTAGAGCAGATCACAGGAGATTTGTTGCCAGGATCTCCTAACACTGATCCAAAAGAGGATGAAGAGCACCCTGTGGGTCTAGAGGATGGAACTTGAGGGGGCTGGAGAGAGCCCCGGATGCCACTAGCACACATGCTGATCCCTCCTCCCCCTTCCATCTTCCCTCCACACCTGTTACCCAAAATCAAGTTCTCAGTTGACCCTTTGCAGGGGAATTTCTCCACCAATCCCAGCAACTTTTAGTGATTGATTCTTTTCTCTCCAGTTCCAGGCACTTCCCCTAAGAAGGAGCTGCAAGCATCAATGAGCACACTCAAAACTGGATCGGATGCCAAGAGTGTTCACGTGTAAATTATCAAACAATTTAGTGCTAGCCAAGGAGCAAGCCAGCCATTCCAAATACTGCAGCAGGATAGGTACTTGGTACTGGATGGGAGGCTCTTGAAGGAGGGGCTTTGTGGACAGTGGGCAAAAGAGTGATGTAGGTTTTAGTATTTTCAAACCTAGGTTTCAAACAAACCTAGGTTTTTTGTTGTTGTCGTCGTCGTTTATCTCCCCTAAATGGAAACTGACAAAAACCCTTTCACTGCAGGCACGATGGGGTTTTGTAGGCCAGCCTTGCCAGTGTGGAAGGCTGAGCCTTCCGAGAGGGCATTCACAGAGCCTTTCTCACTGAAAAGAGGGTGTCTCTGACATCTTTCACACTTGCAAACGTCTGTGCAGTACCAACAGAAATAACCAGAGCAATGGAGATACTTAGAGCTCTTAGATTCACTAAGAACCTTGGTTTAAGGATGGAATTTTGAGCAGATGCTGGACAGAAAGACTGAAAACCCTACAATGTGTACGAGAGCCCCATGATATAAAGCCAGTCAGCCCAGCATGGCCTGGAACTGATGAGGGGTGCAGAGGGGGTATCCTGACAAAGAAAAAAGAAAGAGTCAGTTATTAGCAGAAAACTTCTAGGATGGAAAGGGCCCAGGAACCCAGAGCTAGCTGTGGATCTCTAAGAGAACTTTAGGCTCAGAATGAGGCTCTCTTAAGCATCATCTGTAGTTGATGAGAATGCATTTTTTTCCTAAGTGTGCTTCTATTAAGTTCTATAAGCTTTCCATTTCATTGAGAGAATTTGGCCTTCACTGCTCATCTTAGAGTTAGTTGTCCTTGAATTCGGAGAAGGAAAATGTAATTTGAGCCTTAAATCCTGGGGAGCCGGAATAGAGGAGACAGGTAAACAGCAGCTCCAAAGCACAATGCCTGGCCAGGCCTGGTTGTGTGTGTACAGCACCCCTCGTGTGAGGCAGTGGGGTTTGGAGCTGTGAACTCATGGAAACAGAAACTGTGGTCTACATGTTCACGGTGTTCTCACCCTTCAAGGCATCCTTGGTCAAGGTGGGGAGGCCAGAAAGCTATAAAAGTATGGAAAATAATTCACACTGCATAGGATAAGCACCAAATAAATCACACTGGCATTCACTGCTGCAGTGTTCCCAGGCAGTACTACATGGCCCAGGGTGGTCAGGAAAGGCTTCAGAGAGAAGTTGGGCCTTGAAGGCTGGAAAAACCGCTCCTGGTGAGAGGGCAATCATTGACCACACCACTCAGCCAAGAAGCATGCCTGTCAGCAGGAGCATGGGAGGCTGGCACAGACATCTATCGCACCCAAATGACATGTCACCCGCAGGCCAAGGCATACCCTTTCCTCCAACCTGTGTTCACATTTTTATAACTTTTTTTTCTGCTTTAATTGAGGGAACACTGCTTCTTATTGTGGTGGCTGAAATGAGGAAATCCAACGAGTAGAACCTGGAGTTTGTCAAAATCACCTAGGAAGTTTAGGGGGAGGCTTTTAATCTATGAAAATGAGCACAAAGCAGGTGTGGAACAACACAACCTAAGTGTCCATCGACAAGGAATGGGTAAAGAAACCGTGATGAATACACACAATAGAATATTATCCAGCCTTTAAAAAGAAGGAAATCTTGCCATATGCAACAACATGGATGCACCTGGAGGACACTATGCTAAGTGAAATGAGCCAATCACGGAAGGGCAAATATTGTATGATTTCAGTTATATGAGGTATCTAAAATAGTCAAACACACACAAGCAGAGAGCAGAATGGTGGTTGCCAGAAGCTGGAGGGAGGCGGAAATGGAAAGTTGCTAATCAACAGGTATAGTTTCAGTTATGCAAGATGATTAAGTTCTAGAAATCTGTACAATACTGTGCCTATAGTTGATAATACTGTATTGCACATACAAAATTTTTTAAGAGAGTAGATATCATGTGAAGTGTTCTTATCACAATTAAAAAAAGAGCACAAGGCAAGAGGTAACTTCCAGGCAAAAGAAATTGGTGCCCACCTGAGTGATGGCAACGTTGCCCCTCTGGTCCCTCCACCGACACACACACTCTTGCCTGTTCACATCCCCAATGACCATGGAGTTGGGAGAAGGTGGAGGCAAAATCTGAGAATTAGAACAAGAAAGTGCAGGGTTTGACTGGACCACCCTCCCCTCCCACACCCTCCACAACAACGTCTCACACGTGATAGCTTCTTGACACCAGGTGAAGTCTTTAGCCTCAATTCTTTCATCCCCAAAATGGAGAAACTGACACCACCTGAGCAGAGATGAGGTAAGGGGCTGAGATAATGAGGAGTAGGCTCCTGCCATGGGGTCGCGAATGATAAATGTGAGGGTATTTCTGTTTTGATGTCAGAGTATTAGTATTAATACTTAAGAAAAAATCAATAATCAAAAGATAAACCAGAAAAAAACTATATGTTTGGAAGTTAAGAAACACACTTCTAAATAAACCATGAATCAAAAAACAAATCATAACACAAAAAGGAAACTATTATGAATTCAATGTTATAAAAATATGCACATCAAAAGATGTAGGACTCAGTAGAAGCAGTATTTAGAGGAAAATTCAGAGCCTTGAGTGAGGAAAAAACAAATATTAATGAGCTCAAACATCCCTGTAAACAAGAAAAAGTAAAAGGAATCCAAAGAAAGAAGAAGAAAGTATGGTCTTCCCTGGTTCCATACAAAGAATAGACTTACTTTTTCTATTTAATAGATCTGTGAAAAATGATGTTGGTAGTTTAATAGAGATTGCATTGAATTATAGATCACTTTGGGTAGTATAGACATTTTAACAATGTTGATTCTGCCGACCCATGAGCATGGCATGGTTTTCCACCTGTTTACGTCCTCTGCTATTTCCTTCCTCAGTGTTTTGTAGTTCTCCCTGTAGATGTCTTTCACCTCCTTGGTTAAATATATTTCTAAGTACTTTATTTTCTTTGTTGCTATTGTGAAAGGTATTGAGTCTTTGATTTGGTTCCCAGTTTGACTGTTGTTGTTGTATATGAATGCTACTGACTTGTGTACATTGATTTTTGTAAACTGAGACTTTGCTAAATTGATTTTTCAGTTCCAATAGTCTCTCAGCAAATTCTTTGGTGTTTTTTAGATATAAGATCATATCATCAGCAAAGAGTGATTGTTTGACCTCTTCTGCCCCCATTAGGATATCCTTGATTTTCTTCTCTTATCTGATTGCTTTGGCTAGGAATTCCAACACTATGTTGAATAGAAGTGGTGATAGAGGGCAACCTTGTCTGGTTCCAGGTCTAAGTAGGAATGCTTTCAATTTTTCCCCATTCATTGTGACGTTGGCTATGGGTTTTGCCATATATGGCTTTTATCATTTTTAGGTAAGTTCCATCTATACCTATTGCATTAAGCATTCTTATCATAAAAGGGCACTGAATTTTGTCAAATACTTTTTCTGTGTCTTTTGAGAGGATCCTATGGTCTTTCTTTTTACTTCTACTTATGTGGTGAATTACATTTATAGATTTGTGTATGTTGAACCATTCTTATATCTCTGGAATGAAGCTCACTTGGTTGTGATGGATTATTTTTTTGAGGAGTACCTGAATTCAGTTTGCTAGGATTTTATTGAGAATTTCTGCATCTATATTCACAGATGGTCTATAGTTTGGTCTATAGTTTTCTTTTTTGTTGTTAAGTCCTTTCCTGGATTTGGTATCAAGGTGATGTTGGCTTCATAAATCTGTTGGGGAGGATTCCTTCCTTCTTGACATTATGGAATAATTTCTGCAGGTCAGATACAAGTACTTCTTTGTAGGTCTGGTAAAATTTGGGTGTGAAACCATCTGGTCCAGGACTTTTTGTTGGAAGAGTTTTATTGCTGCTTCAATTTTGTTATTTGATATTGGTCTATTCAGGAATTCTATTTCTTCCTGGCTGAGCCTGGGGGGAGTGGGGGGGAGCTGTGTGTTTTAAAGAATTTATTAATTTCTCCATTTTTTCAAGATTATGTGCACAATGATTTTTATAGTATTCAGAGATGATATTTTGTATTTCTATGGAATCAGTTGTGATTCCTCCTTTTTCATTCCTGATTGAGCTTATTAGTGTACTTTCTTTTCTGCTTCTGGTTAATCTAGTGAGCAAACTGAGACATAGATCCATGGAACAAAACAGAGAACCCACATATAAAACCATCCTCATATTGTCATCTGATCTTTGACAAAGGAGACAAAAACATACACTGGGGAAAAGAAACCCTATTCAATAAATGGTGATTGGAATATTGGATAGTCAGATGTAGAAGACTGAAACAGGATCTGCACATCTCACCTCTTACAGAATCAACTCACAATGGATAACAAACTTAAACCTAAGGCATGAAAGCAGAAGAATTCTAGAAGAAAATGTTTGAAAAACTCTTATAGACATCAGCCTAGGCAAAGAATTTATGAAGAAGATCCCAAAGGCAATCACAGAAAAAAACAAAAATAAATAAATGGGACCTGATCAAATTAAAAAGCTTCTGCACAGCCAAGAAAACTATCACTAGAGCAAATACACAACCTACAGAATAGGAGAAAATATTTGCATGCTATACATTCAATAAAGGGCTGACAACTAGAATCTATAAAGAACTCAGGCAAATCAGCAAGAAAAAAAATCAAACAACCCCATTAAAATGTGGGCAAAGGGCATGAACAGAAACTTTTTAAGAGAAGATAGACTAGTGGCCAACAAACATATGAAAAAATGCTCAACATTTCTAGTAATTGGAGAAATGCAAATCAAAACTACAATGAGATGATCATTTAATTCCAGTGAGAATGGCTTTTATCAAAAAGTCCCAAAACAACCAATGTTGGCATGGATGCAGAGAGACAAGAACACTCATACACTGCTGGTGGGACTGCAAACTAGTACAACCTCTGTGGAAAGCAATATGGAGATACCTCAAAGAGCTACAAGTAGAACTACCCTTTTGATCCAGCAATTTCACTACTAGGCATCTACCCAAAGGAAAAAAAGACATTCTATAAAAAAGACACCTGCACTTGAATGTTTATAGCAGCACAATTCACCATTGCAAAGACGGGAAACAACCCAAGTGCCCACAATACATGTGTGGATTAATAAAATGTGGTATATATATACCATGGAGTACTACTTGGCCATTAAAAAAGGTGAACTAATACTTCTTGTATTATCCTGGGTGGAGCTGGGAGCCCATTCTTCTAAGTGAAATATTGCAAGAATAGAAAAACAAACACCAACATGTACTCAGCATTAAATTGGTACTAATCAATCAACACTTATGTGCACATATGGAAGTAACATTCATCAGGGATTGGGCACGTGGGAGGGTGAAGGAGGGGATGGGTAAGTTCACACCTAATGGGTGCACTGCACGCTGTCTGGGGAATGAGCACGCTGGTAGCTTTGACTCATGTGGTGCACAGGCAATTTATGTGACCAAAGCATTTTTACCCTTATAATATTCTGAAATTGAAATAAAATAAAATAAAATAAAAAAGATAAGGAAGCTGAAAAAAAAGAAAGTAGAAGAAAGAAAATAAGAAAGATTAAAGCAGCTATTAAGAAGATAATAAACATAAATTAGAGAGGGCCAAAATAGCCAATAGCAGGTTCTTTGAAAAGGCTAATAAAATTGATAACGCCCAGGTGAGGTTCATAAAAAAGGGAGGAGCAAATAACCAATAACAGGGATTACCAGTGAGACATGTTGCTAGGCATGATCCGTGCTTCCAGATTGAAGCCTTGGCCCCTACTTCAGGATCCTGAAAATGCCGAGGAGAGACAAACTGTTGTCCATGATAAGTGTAAGGAAGCGATTTGGGGCAAGTGCATGCTCTGGGCAAGAGGTTCAGTGGAAAGAGCCCCTGACTGGGGAAGCCAGGGAAAGTACTCCAGTGGGGCAGGCATGTAATCTCTGCCAGACCCTACAATGCCCCTTTCATGGCCAAGGAGACCCAGACGTTCTGAAAGAAGACCGTAGCTCATAATGTCCCTAAGCTGAGGCTCTGGAGTCAAATGGAACTGAATTTGCATCCTATCTCTGTAACTAACTAGCTTTGTGACCTTGTATAAGTTGCTTGACCTCTCTGTGCCTCTATTTTCTCACCTGTAAAGTGAGAGTTAATAATAGTGTCTCTCTTATAGGTTATTATGAGCATTAAAAGAGTTTTGTACTGAATACGTGCTCAGTTGCATTAAGCATTACTGAGTATTATTATTTTTATACTTCTATTAACATAGGTTAATGCATCAATTTGGGCACGGGCCAGAACTGCATTTCTGTGGACAGACCCAGACAATAGGGCATCCTTCATCTCTCCATCTGCTAGGCAGTCATTTAGTAAGCACCTCCTATGTGCTAAGAATGGCTATCATTCCCACCCAGGTTGTCAAAGTGCTGCCCAGAAGGGAGGGGCACCTTTGGTCAATGCCAAAGCCAATGCACATGCCAGACTGGACCTCCTGTCCACTACTGTGGAAGGGGGGAGATGAAGTGAGGAATTCTCTCTCAGATACTAAAGTGCTGATGATTTAAGGCAAAAGTGGATGACAATAGCCCTGAGAAGAAGTGGGTGATTTTTCTAAAATAAACATTTTACCTAAGGAAAACCAGAGGTCAAACAGCAGATAAAACAACAACAACAACAAAAAAACAGCAAGTTGTGCCTTTGATCTCAGTTTTCATGTCAAGAGTTATAGTGGTGGTGTTCCCAGGGGACAGAATGGGGGAGGACAGCCTGGCTGACCAGCCACCAGGCAGCAGTACCTGCGTCTGGGCCTTCTGAAGCAGACGGCACGCCCCTCTGCCACCGTTGGCTGAGAGAGCGGAGTCTGCTTTCCACAGGGCAGGGCAAAGAGGACTGAGTTCAGAGCTTTCCAGGCGAGTTCCCAGGACCATAAATCACAGAAATGGAAAACAGGAGCAAGAAATAAAACCCTTGGCTTCTCGCGAACTGTCAGACAATTTCTTTTGACTGTAAATAACCACAGTTAAACCAAGTACCCTTTGCACTTCTCGGCAGGGAAGTGCATGAAGACATCTGATGTAAGGATTTTTAATGCTCTCCACCAAAATCTACTTAACACCCAGATCTGAGTCTTCCAGCTCTTTATGGAGAGTCCTGGCTCACTGCCTCTTCCCCTACCACTGCGCTGTAGGGCCCAGCATGTCCTTGTCCACTGGGAGAGGCTTTGTAGGGGCAGGAGCCTGCCTGGCATCACGAGTGAGGAGCAGGGTTGTTAGGCCTGGCAGAGGAGGCAGATGAGCCTAAGCTGAGGGCCACGTTGCTCACGTTGAGAGCTCTGGTGCTCACCATTCTGCAAGCCCCAAATCGATCAGCTGGCGAGACAGTGGCTGAGTGCAGATTTGATCCTACGTTGCCTTTGGCTCAGGCACATTTGCGGCAGACTCCCCACACAGCTGACACAGGAAATACATCCTGGGAGTAAAGGTGGCTGTGTTTTTGAAGTTGGGACAGCACCCCTCTCTCCTCTTCTTCCTCCTCCTTCTCTGTAACTTTAACATTTCACCACATTGCAGGGTAGTCTGGTGGCCAGGAACTCAGACGTTGCTGATTCTGCATTTTCATTTTGATGCTGTCTCATAAGTAAATGATCAAAGGCCGTGTTTTGGATCAGGCGGATGACCATTTTTTAACCAAGAACAGGCCAAAGTTTGAACACCGCCGTCTGTGTTTGTTTACCACCAGAGTTACTGCAAATGAAGATCAAATGACATCATGGCTGTCTGTGGAGATAAAGGTTTCAGAATAATTTGAAAAGAGAAAAATGAGGAGAGAAATTGAGTCCTCCGGGTAGAATAAGCAAGGAGCGGAACTCAAACAAGCTCCACAGCGGTCCGTGCCTTAGTAACGGGCCTCAATTCATTAGTAGTAGGTACGGCAGTAAACACCCAGGAAGAATGCTTCTGTTCTCAATCCCAGGGATAATTAGATTAAATGCTACTTAACACACATTTCAATAAGCCACAATGCTTACCTTATCTTCAAATAAACTGGCTGGCTTCACAAAATTATCAATGACAGCTCATTAAAACTGGCTTTTGAAGATTTTGAGTAATCATGGATCTGAATATCTTAAAGTAACAAGCAATGCCTAAATGTATTAATACAATTTTAAATCCTATTTCTGTAAACAGGCCTTCCCTTCATTAGTATTATTGAACTAAAAGTTTAGATGTTATATATAAAATTGAATCTGTGTCTATACAACCCCATTGTTAACACATCAACTCTGTAGTTTCAACAGAACATACTACACACCTTACCAAATTAATATTGTTAATTTGAATGTCATTTATATTTATATTTGTATATAAATGATACATTTGTTTTTGATTTATAAGAACTGTAAGACTATGAGGTTTATACTTAGCTTAATAGTTGCACATATTAGAGAAACGTCAGAATAAAAATAATTAAATTCAACAACAGAGATTTCTGAGAATTTCCTTTTCCTTTAAATGAAATTGATAATTACTCAGGTTTCAGCAACACTAACATAATGAAACCCTACTGATGGTTATTTAGGTTGTTTCCTGTTATTTTAGTGATATAAACAATGTGCAGTTAATCTTTTTTCCAAGTATTAATATCTTTGTGTGTTTGAGCATAGCCGTAGGATAAATGTCTAAATATGGCAATATTGGGTCAAACTATAGATGAATTTACAATGTTCATAAATACTGTCAAATAACTCTCCAATAAGATTGCAATTATTCTTTCCAAACTATGTGTGGGAGTGTCTGTTTCTACATACTCCTGACAATTTGTTGAATCTTTGCCAATCTGCTAATCTGACAGGTAAAGATATATCATAGTTGTTTTAATTTACATTTCTTTAACAAAGAGAAGAAAGAGCATTTTTCATATGTTTGTTTGATATTTTTCTTTTTTTCATTGTATGTGCATGAACTGCCTGTTGATGCCCTTTGCTGATTTTCTATTAGATTATTTTCTCATTGATTTGTTAGCAATCTTTGCATACCATCTCAACTCTCATGTGGGGGATAGTTTGTCCTGTTTTTCATGTGTCTTTTGGCTGCTTTCTAGTAAATTACTGGGTGGGCTTTAAAATTTTTTTAGAGTAAAATATATCAACTCTCTTTTTTGTAACTTTTGTTGCCTTTTAGCCTTTTTTTGTTTCATTGATTATTATTAAATATTATACTTATCTAGAATTTATTTTATAGAAAGCATAGGGAAAGTATTGAAATTTTTTCCCTTTTTCCAAATATTAACATAGTTTACTGAATAATCCATCTTTTCCTACTGACTTGAAATGTCAAGTTATCATATAGTAGATGTAATTTCTCCCAATATTTGGACCTATTTCTGCACTCTTGTTGCATTGAATTATGTGTCTATTGCTGTGGCAATAAGTTGTGTGTATTTACATATAAAACATTTTGAGATTTTGTAAGGCTAGTCTGGCCATATCAATCTCCTTTTCTTATGTTTTCACAGATGTTCTCATGGGTTTAATTTTCTGGATCAGGGGTTCTGCAAACTTTTTCTTAAAAGGACAGATAATTTGGTCTGTGTAGTAGCTACTCAACTCTGCCTGTAGCTGGAAAGCCGCCATAGACCACACATAATGAAATGAGTTGGTTGTGTTCTAATAAAACTTTATTTACAAAACAACAGTGGGATAAATTTGGGTAAGGCACAGGTTGCCAATCCCTGTTCTGATAGGGATAATTAGTATAGTATAATAGTATGGCATAGTATAGTATAGTACAGATAGGATAGTATAGATAGTATAATTTTTGAAACTTCCTTTGCCCAAACAACCAAACCGTTTTGGACTATTTTTTGGGATTGCATAGAACTTAATAGCTAATATTGGGAGAATTAACATTTTTAAGTGTTGATTCTTACCATCCAAGAACACATTCTTTCTATTTACTCACAACTTCATTTTTGTTCCTCAATATGAGTTTGATGTTCTCTTATCATAGCATTTGCACATTTCTTTTCAGCTTAATGTGAGGTATTTTATCTGTTTTTATGTTTGTTTATTATTGCACATGAAATTGTTTGTTCCCATTGATTTTTGTTAAAGGTGCCCAGACTTCAGGGTTCAAGCCACTAGTGTAATACAATGCTTAAACCAGGTATATAGAACTTCTGGAGGTTAATGGAAAAATCCTATGGGATCTATATAGCCTCTGAAATTGTATGTAACATTTGTGAAAAAGTCTATTTTTCTTGAAAGAGAGTCCTTTCACCAGAATTTCAGGATCACCATCCATTCCCCTGCCCTACATATGAGATCCCTCACTTAAGGTGGGTAAAGACAAGGGCTTGGGCATTGAAATGGAATCCAAATATGGTAACCAGGAACATGCCAAAAGCAGAGCCAGGGAGAGTGAGAACCACCAACCTGCTTGGGCTATCTGAGAGTAGGAGTGATGGTTTAGAGAGTGCTTTCCCACTGTCATCCAAGTGGGCAGTGCTGCCTGGGGGCTGAAGCATTCCTGCTTAAGGCTGTCTGTCTTGCTCTGGACCAACTTTCCCTGACTTTCAGGCTGAGATGTCTTCCCTCTTCCTTCCCATGTAGCCTGGCTCTACCTGCTTACTGGGATCATGAATTGTCTCATGCTAGAACTCCCAACCACCCCAATCCCCTGCCAGGGCCCTCTCCTGGCCCTCTGTTGGTCCTGTAGTCCTAGCCTGATATAGACAAGCATGGGGTGGGGGAAGAGCACAGATACCAGGGTCCAGCAAAGCCAAGTGTAAATTTTGCCTTTGCCAATATGTCTATGAGGCAAGATGTGCACTTCTCTGACCTTAGCTTTCTTACAGCAAAAAGGCAACATGAACACCTCCCCAAGGTGTCTACAGAGATTAAAGGAGACAATGCAGAGGAGTTGAAAGCCACCCTTATGATGTGAAGCTTGGCATTCAGCAATGGACCGGTCATAGCTCACTCCTCATACAACCAGCTAGCATAGGTCAGCCTCTGTCTCTGCCCATGAAACCTATAGAGACTCTGTGCACCCTGCCCTCCCCTGAAGTGGGGGTCTGCTTTCTGTGGGGGGTCCCAGCATCTCAGCAGTTTACACTTAAGAGAGGGGTCTCCAGACCTTGACATTCACCTGGTATCTTGGTGTCACGCTGCACCCAGGATGCCTCCATGGCCAAGTCAAATTGGGGTGCTTGCTCCTACAATCAAACTGTCACAAGGTAGACTTAATTCAACAAGTAAGTATTGTTCCTCTGTGTAAAGAGAAGGCACATTACTACCAAACGCATCTCAAATCCAAGTTCTCAGGCAATCTTTAAGCTCATCTGCATGGAAGGAACAAGGCAGAGACATGGGCTGAGGCAAACAGCCCGTCGGGAGTCTTAGGGTAATCTACCCACTGCCAGGAACCTCCAGGCATCAATTCATCTGGCCTTATAGTAACTCTGAAAGGGTTCCTTGGGTCTGTTTATAAAGGCCCAAAGAGAGTTAGGTAAATTGTCTAGATTTCTGGAGCTTATGAGTAATAGACCTGGGATTCAAAAGCAGTGGCTCTGTGGTGCTAGGCACTTTCTACCAAATTTCAGTGTCATCTTCTGCCTGGCTGCAATGAGTCCCCAGAAAAAGAGAGGACAAACTCTGCCTCCTTCAAAACTGAACGGAGTCTGGCTCTGCCCTGGAGCAGACTCCTGGCTGCCTTTTAAACCATCTCCCAAAGAGCATCTGGATTTACAATAACTGTCTGCCACTGCCCCAGGCGTGCGAGTCCTAGAAGAACAGAGCTGTGTCCACAGTGCCCGGCACGGAGCCTGAACTAAAGCCAAAGGAGTCTCACACAAATGGCACCAAGGTTGTACCAACACTTCTGACAAGAGGTAGAGCTTTCCTGTCAATCAGGGAGAAGAGAACCTAATACACATTGTGAGTTTTAATCCTCTTTAGGAAGGCAGCAGGGTGAGGTAAGAAGACTGTTTATTTCAAGAACCCCATTACCAAAAGCCAATGAGGCAAAGACATCAGCATCAAAATGATGGAAGCAGCCCCACCTCTCCTGAGAAACTTCTCTTCCTTAACGACCACTCCCGGGGGAGCCCTTGTGATCAGAGGGGTGACAGCACCTGTGAGCCAGCACTTACTCAGTGACATGTGGGCTTACGTCCCCACAGAGCTCTTTACCATGTGGGATCTCTGGGAAGTCACCTACCCTTTCTGAGCCTCCATCTTCTCCTCTCTCAAATGGGCATAATGACTACTTTACTGGACTTTCTGGAGGTTTAAATAAGATCATTAAGGCAACATGCTTAATCAACGGAGCTGGATAACTGAGCAAGAGTTTCAGAGGACTGTAGCAATGACTATTTTTCTTTTAATTGAGAGAGTTAAGGAACCAAAAGCTTTTTGGCCCCAACCATGTGCTACTGTGCCAGGAGCTTTACACACATGATCTTCAGGATGGCCCTGTGAAGTAGGTCACAGAGTACCCAGGTTAGTGAGGAAAAGGCCGAAGCCCAGAGAGCTTTTATAAGTAGCATCACCACACCCCTCCTGGAGCTAGTAAGACTCCTTTCCCGTTACCCCACATTACCGTGTATAATCCATCCCGGAATCACATGGGGCGGGGCTGGGGGAGGGCCGGGGTCAAGCCTCTCCTCCTTGGAGATTGATGAAATCTACTTCAGACACCTCTTGCTCTGATTAAAATACGCCAATGATAAATTATCAAACTCCCGTGGCATGGAGATGTGAGTGATAGAAGTGCCACAGACTTCTGTGTCCAGGGAGATCATCACAGAAAAGGGAAGAAAAGCAATGTACAGTCTACCTCTTTGCCATGGTTTTCTGACTCCTAAGCTTCTGTGAGTGTCTATGGGTGACAGGCAATGCAGCTGATGAGTTGGAAGGGGACCCGGAGGTCACAGTCATCACAGGTGGAGGTAAACCAACAACCTACTGCTTTTGCTTAATATGTCAGGAGCCTAGATAGAGTCCCCTCCACCCAAGGTGGCCAAGCTCCAAAACGGGCAGAGTGTCTTGACAGGTGGCAGCCTCTCCTGTTTGTGCATATCCTTTGTCATGGGAGCATTCCTGCACAAATGGTTTGGTGCCTGGAGCCCAATCCCCTTCCTTTCTAGACCCTCTTTCAGGGGTGTATCTCCTGAAAATCAGTCACACTTCCATGTTAATATAAAGCCACTTGCCTCCTCTCACAGAAGTCAAGTTGTTTGCTTCCTAGGCCTCCTCTCTCATTAGGGAGCAGAAGTTTTGGCACTTGTGAATAGAATTTCAGGCATCAGAGACAGATTGGAGAAAGACTCTTGAAAAAACAATGGTGGAGGCTACGTAGCCTCCCTGAGAGTAGAAAGCGGGCCTGCTCTGCAGACCGACAGGCTGCTGGGGGCTCCCACAGACTCTGTGGAGCACAGAATGGGACATGCCACAAAATACTCTGCCTGCACCTGTGCCTGTCTGGAAAATAGTAGGATGGTGGAGTAAAAAAAATCAAGAGCCTTAGGATCAAAATGTAAAGCTTGTCTCTGACACTTTCTAGCTGAAAGACCATTGGCAAATTATTTAGTTGCTTAAAGCTCTGGTTACCCATTCTGCTGAACGGGTATAGTAATATCTGCACGGCAATAGGTGATGGCAAATGCTATGTGGGGCAGTGAATACAGAATGGGTGGCGAGTCATGAAAACTTGGTAACCATTAGCTCCCTTCCCTCTCCACTGTGGTTGGGCAGGTCATGTAAGATTAATCCTTCCACAGGATTGTAGAAGTAGCCAGCCGAGGTCTAGTACTCCCAGGTAGCATCGTATCCCTTATCGAGCCAGGTGCCCCTCACTCCCAATGCTGTGTTTGTCAACAAATGAAGTAAAGTATGATGATGCATTTAATGGTTCCAGGGAGTTGGGCCTTTAAAATCTCGGCATATTCTGACCTTCTGGTTCAGAGAGAGTTTATAGAGAACCCTGGAGGCCAGTTGAGGCTGGTACTGACCTGGAGAGAAGGGAGAATTTGCTTGCCAGGGCACCTCTCTCTGCCCCCAGCCTTCATGGTGTCCCCTCTCAGGATAACACATCCAAGTGTGTAGGAAGCACCTGAAGTTTTGACATTATCAACAAAATAGCTCTGTAGCAATCAACTTCCTGACCAAGGTAAGGATAGTCCTTCCCTTCAAGTCACTGTTAAAATTTGTGCAAGTGCCCAAGCTTTCCTAAAACCTTTCCCATTGACAGTCTCTAAACTCAGTAGGGAGGTGGTGATGAAGGGCTAACCCCCTGGGTGACCATGACGATGAAACACAGGGCCCGGAAGGCTGGACCTGAGCCTTGAAAGAGAGCACTGTGGATAGTTCTCTCAAACCCAGTTGTCTCATACCCGGCTGGCCTGGCCTCACCGCCACACACCTGCCCGCTGCCCTCAGCAGCTGACTGCACTTCCATCTCCCCGTGCCTTTGACCTGCCTGCTCATTGTCAGGGCCCATCCACTCGCCCACTCCAATAAAATACTAAGTCTGTTTTGGTCCTTCTCTGACACTCATTTCCATTCTTTGGATAATTCATGAAACATCATCTTAAATTGCTTCCATGGCTGTTAGCCAGGTTAATTTTTTGAGCCAAATCCGATAATGTATATTTTCTCAGAATGTCATACATTTCAGAGACTTTCCAATATCGTAGCCTAGAACTGTACGTATTATCCCCTTGTAATATGACTTAATCTATTCTATATCCATGGTTATATTCCCTTTCTCATTTTCAATCTTTGCATTTGTGCTTTCTCTCTCACTTTTTTGATTATGTCTAAGAGGAGCACGTCCATTTTATTGGTTTCTTCAAAATCAGCTTTTAGATTCACTTATAAATCCTAATGTTTTTTCTCCTTTCTAATACATTAATTTCTACTACATTTACGGTTTATTGCTTCCTAATTTCCTCAGATTTCTCTTTTCTTAACTTCTTATGTTGGATGCTTTATTTATTTTCATTCTTTCTCCTTGCTTATGAAGGTACTTAGGCTATGGATTTGCATCTTACTACAGCTTTGGTCACATCCCATAAGTTTTGGTATATAGTGTTGCTCTATTAATAGTTTGTAATTGTAGTTTTGATTTTCATTTGTACCACAAAGTCATTTAAGAAAGCTATATTTTTTCTTTCCATGTGATTAGGTTTTATTTTGCTTTGATTTTAATTGTAAGTGCTAAAACACTACTCTCCATAGGCAGGGAAGACATCCTACTCTACTTTTTAGAGACAAAGAACCTAAAGCATGGTGACTAGCCTACAACTTTAAGGATAATTAGCAATGAAACCAGAAAAGGGAAAATGAGATCAAAACATTTTGTTTAAGTAAATGCTCCCTTTGGTTCTTCAGCAAAAAGGACTGCACAAATGTCAGTGGTCTTTCCCAGTCTGGGGAGGGAAGTGACGCAGCTGTGTTAGGAGGGTTTTCAGCAGCGGAAGGCCAGGCCTGTGACAGTGTGACAGGGTATGCGGGTCCTCTCTCAGGCAGGTAGAGACAGAACTGCCACAGAGTGCTCCGCTCCTGTTCACACTAACTCACCAGGCAGGGTGTGAGGTGGCCAGTGGTTACTGCTTGCCCCAGAGCAGCTGGAACAAAGGCCCTGGCAGGGCTCTGTAGGACTGAGCAGCCCAGATGCAAGAACGGCACCCAGAAGTCACAGCTAGACTTGTCCAGAGAAAGTCACATGGCCATGCTGTTCCAGGTGTGATATTCTACAATTGTGTTATTTAATCCTATGAAGTAGTTATTAGTCCCCTTCACAGATAAAGAGACTGAGGCCCAGAAAGATGAAGAAACTTTCTCCAGGTCAGGGGTCATGGTGTAGGATGGCCCCTCCTCCAAAAGGGGGACAGGATGCTGTGAGAGGATATGGAGGAGATTTAGACATTCCCATTTCAGAGGAGGCACCTGAAGGTGTTTAATGGTATTAATAGAATGGTGGGGGTATGCCAGGGTTTTAAATTACTGCTTACATGCGTAACTTTTCCACACTTTTTCCTTATACACTTCTTGTTCCCCAGGATGGGAGCAGATTTTATCTGCCTCACAGTGTGATTGTGAGTCCTGGAGTCTACAATGCATATGAAAGCTTTACATGCGGCAGGTGCTCAGTTGGCATGGACTGGGGAAGGGGGCTTTACCCCCCTCTCCTTTTAGCATTTGGGTTCTCTCTGGGGAATGGTGGCCCACCTCTTACAGGAGCAGACACCACTAAAGTGCCAGGGCCGGGAAAGCCCAGCAATGCCCTCTAGTCCAGGGTTCATTATTGGGGTTCCTTGGCAGAATCCAGGGAGACTCCTAAAATTTAGATGGGAAACACGTACTGCTTTATCCTGACTCATCTCACAGCAATATGGGATGTCCTTCATTATGCATGTAGACAACAGACCACAGCAGTCCTAGCTGTGGACCTAGGACTTTGTGACCAATAGAATCACAGGTATTTACATGACACGTTACAGTTGCCCCAGACATCTAAAAATAATCATTTATATTCACCACTATGTCAGAATTGGATAGGTATTATACCTACAATTAGATCTTGTCACTTAATGCGTTAACAAATAAGCACATGTATCACAAGATCACACTTTTTAAATATTTTGATAACTGTTTCAATATAGTTAATGTCCTTTATAATCCAATGTATTTTATTTTATGGATTAAAATACTTTACTCTGAAAGGGGTCTACAGGCTTCATAAGACTTCTACAGAGGTCCTTTGTACAAAAGCATTTTTAAGAACTTTGGTTACAGACAAGGAAACAGGCCCAGAGGTGATTCACCCAAGGTCACACAGCAGAGTTGGGACAAGAACCCAAGTTTTAGCACCTTACTAGCATGTCATGAGCTTACAAAAAGTGGGGGAACACAGGGGTGCGGTTGTGAGCACGTGGCTTAGTCACATGGTGATTTGTGGCAGCTCTGAGAGCAGAGGTTCAGCTCAGCCAGGGCAGGACGAGGAATATGAAAAGCTGCTTGTGCCATCTGCAGCCCTGCCTGCCCAGCCAGGGAGGCAATTACAAATATTTATTATTTGTTTTCCTGAACTCTGCTCACATGGAACCGAGTAATAGATTAAATGATTCTTCAGTGGCCACAGGAGAGGGTAGAGGGGCTTGATTTGTCTTCACACTTAAAACCCACATCATGCACATGTGTTCTCTATAATTGTATTTGAGCAGCTTAGGGAGCTAATAGGATACCGCAATATAATTTCTCATGAGGATGGGCACGTTCACCTATAGAATAGGGACCCCTCAACTTGGAGTACAGTTCTTTTTCCTTCTACCTGAGACTTGCTGAGACCAATAACCTGGACCCAGAAGGAAGGTGCTTCTCAGAGGAGGATGTTCACATGTTTGGAGAGGACTGTTTCATCATGCCCAGTATCTTGCAAACTAGGTGCCTGGGACTCCACAGCACACACTCTCCATTCTCCTGGCCTTCCCTGCATGCCTGACTCATGGGCTTCTATAGAGCCCTCACCTGTAATTCCTTCTCCACACCCCTTCACCTCCACCACTACTAATAACAACAATAGTAATAATTAGGCAGCAATTCCTACAGCTTAAGGACTGCTAACAGGCAGGAACTCTTCGTCTACAAGGGAGAGTGCTGCATAAACAACCATTTTAAATACTGTGTGATCAATGTGAGGAGAGGTGAGCACAGGCTCCTGAGCACCTAGAAGAATGGACCGTTTAGCTGAATCTTGAAGAAGTGTAGAAGCAACAGGAGCTCCAGGCAGAGAGAACAGCACATACAAAGGCACTGTGGCAAGAAACAGTATGCTCCTTTCAGGCCATGGCCCTTTCTATCTGCCTGGTACAGAATGCAGCTGTGTCCTGTCCTGGGTAAGCTGCAACAGTCTGGGTGGGACTTCTCAGAGAGGCAGAGTTTTCTTTGGTCTTGAAGTCTGGCAGGAGTTACAATAGGAGAGTAAAATTGGAAAGAGTATTTTTGGAGGGTGCTCCAGCCCAGAAGGGAGAGGTGCAAGGGCATTCCTGCCTCCAGCTATCGGAGAGCAGCTGCCCAAACCTGGAAAGAAGTTGGGCTTGTGAGGTGAGGTATAAGCCAGCATCCTGTGTGTAGTCCATGCTGTGAGATCTCCTAGGGCGACCTGGAGACATCATCTCCCTGCAAAGTCAGGGAGATGGAAAAATGACTGGGCAAATTGCGACTGCAGCGCTGGGCTGTTTGATTCTGCTTTTCTCCTCATTTACAGTGTTACAGCGTGTGGGGCCTAAATGGACTTGTGGACCTGTGTTAGCAACTGACTAGGCTCCAGATGAAGGAAATGTGTCCATTCCCATCCATCCACCTGCCTGCCTTTTATTCCTGTCCTTTGAGGGTTTATCTACCACGCTGGTTGCAAAAGAATTTGATCCAGAAAAGCTCACTTTTAAATAATGATCAACATTAGTATTTCCGTGTGAATTGAGAAAGTCGGGGTCTTTGTGGATTGGGAGAAATCAGAAAAGCCTTGAGGAATCTCGCCTCCTGGCCCCCAGGCTGCCTAAGTGGTGTCGCCTCCTGCTGTGTGCCTCTGCTCCGGGCTTCCCTCTGCCAGAGCACTGATCCCACGCCTGGCCCTGGGCTGTTCACACCTGTCTTCCTTTCCAGGCTGCAAACTTCCTGAGGGTGGGGATCCTCATTCATGCTTCTCTACGTTCCCTTGGCTTGGCACGGGACCTGACTCTCAGAGATGCTCAGGAAATCATACGTGAATGAAAGAAATAGCACACCATGAAACTCAGATCCAGAACTTGGTATTTTCGTGTATGAATCCTAAATGTTTCCCAGTGTTGCCCACCACTGTGGTTATCACCAGTCACCCATCAGGTCAGCCACAGGCCTTGATACTCTGATCCCACCTCGGCAGCCCATTGGTGATGGTCCACACCCTGCAGGGCTTGCTCTGACAGTCTCCCGGCACCTCCTCCACGCCAGGCATCCGTCTGGCCCCCTCACTGAGGCTCAGGACACTCAGACAGCCAGGGGGAGCCAGAGCTGGGACTGCCCCCGAGGCCCAGGGCTTTTTCCACACATTCCACTTGCCTGGGAAAGTCAAGACTGCCCTTGCCCTTGTGGAGATCACTTGTAAGAGGACTTCGGGGGTCCTATTAAAGCAGCTCCTTGTGAATTTGGCAAGTTGGCAGCGGGCAGTCTTGGTTATAGTCATGGGCGGTCTTCTTCCCCTGACCCCCGGTTCCCCCGTGAGCCTCCGTCTCCCAGTGATATCACAGCAGGCCTCACCGCCAAGCGTGTTCTCCTCTCATCTGCAGAACTGGCCTCTCAGCTTTCACAGCAGTACAGTTTGTGCCAGGCTATGGGCACAAACAAGGCATAACAATACAAGAAAAAGGAATGGCAAACCTTTACTGAACTCTTCCTGTATGACAGGAGCTTTGCTGTTCATAAACATGTTATTTAATCCCCCTAACAACCCATGAAAAAATTTCATTACTCTCATTTTATAGAGCTGGTTAGTGATAGGGCAAGGGTATCAGGCCAGTTCCTCCCAAAATCTGTAGGTTAGGTTATTATCCATAACCCCACCATTAAGCAAAAACCATCCATGTCCTTAATGAGCTCTTTCTACATTACTAAGAATCGCCAATTTTTGTTGTTTAAAATACTCTCTTTGGACGTTTTTCCTTAATAGATGAATCCCTTCCATTATAATTCTAGAAAGCAGAGATGTTACGGATTCAGGGAGCAGCACAGGATGGGGAAGGGGCGACACAGGGGTGGGCTCACCTCGGCTGCTTTCAAGTGGGTGTCTTAGAAGGGCAAACTTTGACCTCAGTCTCCCACCTGAAGAACAGGGATAATCGTATCCACCCTGCCATCCTCAGAGGATGCCACCAAGAGGACTGGACAAGATGATGAGCGCTTGAGGGCTTGACAGGTAGGTCTGAGGGGAAGGCTGGGTGGGGTCTTGTGGTCCCCTGGGACCCTCTTCATGGAGCTCTCCTTGGTCCCCTGCTCAGGAGCACTTTTATCTCCATCGAGAGCATGCCAGGGTCCCAATTCATGCTGAGTCATCCATCCCGCCTTAAGCACACATTTATGGAGCCCCCACTGTGTTCCAAGCATACATAGTTCCAGGCCCTGGGGGACTGCAGTGCACACAACACCAAAGTCAGGCCCTCCTGGAGTTGTCGGCCATCTGAGAATAAGAGCTAACTCTCTCAGGGCACTGATCAGGGGCCGTTCAAGGTACTCTGTGTGTATTTGCTCGCTTAATCTTTTCCCACAAAACTGCAAGGCAGGAACTAGTGTTACAGCTAAGGAAACAGAAGCACAGGAAGGTTATGTACGTTGCCCTAAGCTGCACAGGCAGGAAGCAGTGGAGCCAGGGCTTGAACTCACAGAGCCCGCACCCCCTCATCATGCTCTACTGCCATGTGTCTTTACCTGCTTCCCTCTGTTCATCAGGTGCCAAACCATCTCACCTTATCCTCAACGGCTTCTCTGGTCTTCTCTTGCTCTCCTTTCTGGTAGCTGCCCTCTCCCTGGTCCAGTCAGCCTCCCTCTGGCCTTCCTGCCTCTCTCAGGGGACTGCTCAGCTCCCACTGAGCCCCTCGCACCCCCACTGTCCCACACCCCACCCCAGATGTCTCTTGTCAGCTGAATACCAAATAGTGTTGGTACATATAACCCCGGCTCTTAAAGTTCCCATAGTTGGTCCTAATATGCATTTTTGTGTATCTCCCTCTGTTCCCCGATATCCAGTTCACCAAAACTTCTCCTCAGGACAGTGGGTATAAACTTTTGGAGAAATCACTAGCCCTTTTGAGTAGCAAACACAAATTATAGACTGTTCCTTTCCAGGAAAATAACATGTGTAAGCTCTTCCCAGAGATGTCATCTCCTTCCCAGAGGACTTTACCAGCTCAAGCTGTCACCATGAAGACCCCTGCTATACACATGTAAGTCTTATTACTGACCCTTAATTCCTGAAACATAAGCTGTGTCTTTCCATCTCTCTCTACCTTTGCTCATGCCATTTCTTCTACCTGTGATGCTTCCTCCATTCTCACTAATGAAATCCTAGAGACTTACCAAAATCTACTTCCAACATTACCAGGCCAGACAAGAGCTTTCCCTCAGGGCTTTCACCCACGGCCACCCACATGGCATTTCAGTGCTCCTCCACCTGGAATTTGGGACCACACCTCATTTCTACCTATCTGACTTCACCTCTTGAGGACAGGGATAGTGGCTTAGTCAGCTCATAACCTTTCACCTCACCTAGCATAGAGCTCTGTAGCCAGCAGGCATACAGTGTTCAGTGTTTGAAAAATTAAAAAATGGAAACAGTCATCTCTATTTCCACATAGAAGATTCTGGGATACTAACGAAATGGACTTTACATCATCCATGTCCCACTAATAAGGCCTTGTAGAGAGTGAACTTCTGCAAAATTTCACCGGACACAAGGCTAAGAAAATTATCTCTTGCCTTAGCCATTTGTTAGAAATATAAACATTCATTTCCACTCATTACTGCAGTTCTTGAGTTCCTACTTAAATCTCTATTTCTTTAGTAATGTTAACCTAGTTTTCAGGAATCTATGACTTGGAAATAAGGTCAGATCCTGATAATTAGTTGTGATCCATATTTTGTATCTGATAATTAGCTCATAGCCACAGTGATAATTGGGTCCTACATTTTTGGGAGGTGGCATATTTTAAGAAAGCTGTGTACTCTTCATGTGCTATGATCTTGTCTCTGCCTTGTTAAGAGGTTGTTAAAGAAGGAACTATAACAGAGGAGGAAAATGAATACATTTGCTCTCAAGGATGCAATTAAAACAGAATGTAAATATGACTAACAAGGTGATTAACTTTTCTAGAAATATTATGCAGGAAAATCAATCCCTGGGATGTAACATTTCCATACCATGAAATTCAGTTTGGTGGCACCAGTGACCAAAGGGATTTAGGGAGAAAGGACATTGCTATTGTCAGAGAAGGCCAAAGAGGGCAAACAGATGGCCACGAGAAGAGCTCACTTCTTCCCAGCTCGATCTGCTCAGCTATGAAACATTTGCTGTTGCAAATGTTCCCAGCAGTGGCTGCTGCATGTGTACTGCTTCGAGTGATTCTTTTCAACATGGCACCCCTAGCATGGCATTAACTCAGGGGTCAAGAGCACTAGGCTTAAGTCTCAGCTCCACCAGTTATTGCTGAGTGGCTTTGAATCATCCAAGTCATAGCCCTGGGCCTCAGTTTCTTCATCTGTAAATGGGGACAATGATACCTGCTTCATAGAATATGAGGGTTACATGAGTTAATGCAAGTAAAATGCCTGGTATGAAGAAAAGCATCCAGTGTGTCCTGGGGAAACACTGTGGAAGCTGCGAAGTTGGGAGGGTGTGAGAGATCCCTCAGCCAGGAGTAGGCTCTAGCATGAATCAGGAGGCCCTAGCAAGGGAGATTCAAGAGTCAGGATACCAGGCCTCCCCTACCCTCCAAGTTCAAGTGGCAGCATTTTACTAAACTATTCCAAGGCACTGTCTTAGGAACCCAGCATTGTTCAATGCTACAAAATAGTTCACATATTTTCCAAATACTCTGTTGCTAGGTAGCCTGAAATTTTCTAAATATGACCTACTGTTGACTTAGTTGGGTTTAGGTTCACGGCTGTAGGTGCTGATAATTACACTGCAATTAGAGAGTCCAATTTGTAGCCCTGGAGGGTGTCTGAGTTTTGCAAACTTCCTCCCTACTCTCTTTCTCAGTTCCCATCCAGGAGCTGCCCCCTACTCTTCAACTCAGATGTGAGGGCATTTATCCAACTCACGTGTGCCCTGAGCCAGGCTCCTCACCCAGGCTGAAGATACGGAGCTCAGCTCTGTCCCCAGAAGTCCAGTGGGGGTGACAGACCAGAAATAGACAAGCCAACCCAGTGCGACATAGTCTACGAGACAGAGGTACGCCTGAAGCCCTGCAGGCACAGAGGGGGGTCACCTAACTCAGAGTGGGGGGTGGCAGGAGGGTTAGGGAAGGCTTCCTGGAGGAGGAGATACTTGAGCTGAGTCTTGGTCATCGAAGCAAAGATTCATCCAGCCAGCAACTATTTATTGAGTAACTACTGTGTACCGGGCACTGTGCTTGGTGCTGAGGCTACATCATTGAGTGACACCATGTCACTTTCTAATCAAGCATCCATAGTGGCTCACTCTAGGCACTCACTTAAGTGTCCATTCTATACTCTGCTGCCTCCTGACATGACTCACCCGGTGTGGCCTGGCCTCCCCAGTGAGCAGCCATCTCATCCATTCAGCATAAAGCCCTTTGCACTCTCAAATTCAGCCTCTTCCCAAACCTTCCTTTTGTATCAATGACAGGTGCCACTGGGCACTTCTGCTCTTGGTGGGCCCAGCCTGATGGGCATCCAGCTATTTCACGTGGACACATTTATATTCCCACTAAGACTCTGCATTCCTTTGAGCTGGGGCTCTGCTTCTTCCTTCTTTCATAGTTTCTTGTGCCAAGGAAAACTCTAGACACAGCAGACTGGGAGACTGATTAACTAGGCTCCGAAAATAAGATATTTCCTTCTACTTATTACCACCTTTTCAAGATTAGAGCTAAACCAGAGCATGCTTTGTTTTCTTATACAATGAGGTAGAAGACAAAAGGAAATCTTTACTGAGCACCCACTTCTTGCTAGATACTATGCTGAATTCCTTAATTTATCCCCGTTTGAATTCCCACCACTACTCTGCAAGGCAAGCATTATTATTTCTTTGTAGCATGTACGGAAACCAAGACAAAGAGGTTGGTTAACCTGTCCATGGTCTCACAGCTAGTAAATGGCAAATATGGGATTTAAACATAGCCATGTTACTCTGAAATCTAAGTTCTTCTTCCTCGAACAAGTTTTCTGCCAAGAATACATATTCTTTTCCGCCTTCAAAGAACTGCTTAAATGCTGCAATCTGGAAAGATAAACAGAACTTGTTTGTTGTGTGATGGTGGCTCAAACTCAGGTGACAATCCAGGGCTCCCTCGAGGGAGAGATGGGCTCCTCCAAGCCAGAGTTTAAGCAAACAAGATAAGCAGAACAAGAAAATGGTTTCTGGACACTGTCATCCATCTGCGGGAAGGCTTAGATAGGAAGCTGCTGGTGGTGAAATGGGATGAAATTCTGAGAAATAAAAAGAGATGAAAATGAAAGTTTTACACATCACTGAGCTGCCTTCCTATCTAAAGGGAAAACCCGACATTAATAAAACACAAAACCTTCAACAAAATCAAAGCCAATTTTTCTGTCAAGTTCAGAAACAACAGTACATAAACATGCAGGCATATCCCAGGTGAGTTCCATAAATAGTCATGTTTCTGAGAAATTGGGTGGAACCCAAATTTAAGTGAACTTGTCCCTACTACCCATGTGAGGGAGAGCAGCCTTTGTCACTGAGAAATCTAATAGGCATAGTGCCTCTTATCATGTCAGCTTTAAAATTTTCTTCTAAACTCCTTTCTTCCCCTTCTCCCCACTCCAAACAAAGCTACCCTTGATAAGTGGTTAACAGTAGTCCTAGCCAACACAATCAGGCAAGGGAGAGAAACAAAGGGCATCCAAATCAGAAAAGAGAAGGCCAAATTATCCCTGTTTGCTGATAATATGATGTTGTATCTAGAAAACCCTAAAGATTCTTCCAAAAGACTCCTAGAATTGATAAATAAATTCAGTAAAGTCTCAGGTTACAAAATTAATGTATACAAATCAATATCATTTCTATACAATAATAACAGCCAAGCTGAGAATCGAATAGGAACTCAATACCATTTACAATAGCTGCAAAATAAATAAATAAATAAATAAAATAGCTAGGAATATACTTAACCAAGGAGGTGAAAGATCTCTACAAGGAGAACTACAAAATGAAAGAAATTGTAGGTGACACAAACAAATGGAAAAATATCCCGTGCTCATGGATTGGAAGAATCAATATTGTTAAAATTTCCATACTGACCAAAGTGATTTACAAAATCAATGCAATTCCCATCAAAATACCAACATCATTTTTCACAGAATTAGAAAAAAACAATCCTAAATTTCATATGGAATCAAAAAAGAGCCCAAATAACCAAAGCAATCCTAAGCAAAAAGAACAAATCTGAACACATCACATTATCCAACTTCAAATTATACTACAAGGCTATAGTAACCAAAGCAGCACAGTACTAATTTAGACACATAGATCACCGGAACAAAATAGAGAACCCAGAAATAAAATCACATACCTACAACCAACTGATCTTCAACAAAGCAGACAAAAACATACACTGGGGAAAGGACACCCTATTCAATAAACGGTGCTGGGAAACTTGGATAGCCACATGCAGAAGAATGAAGCTGGATCCCTACACTCTTGCCATATATAAAAATTAACTCAAGATGGGTTAAAAACTTAAATATGAGATCTGAAACCATAAAAATTCTAAAAGAAAACTTAGGAAAAACTTGTTTGGACATTGACATAGGAAAGGAATTGATGACTAAAACCCTAAAAGCAAATAAACGAAAAACAAAATAATAAATAAACTTAATTAAACTAAAAAGCTTCTGCACAGCAAAAGAATCAACAGAGTAAATAGATAACCTACACAATGGGAGAAAATATTCACAAACTATACATCTGACAAAGGACTAATATCCAGAATCTACAAAGAACACAAACAAATCAGCAAGAAAAAACAACCCCATTAAAAAATGGTCAAAAGATGTGAACCGACACTCTTTAAAAGAAGTTATACAAATGGCCAAACATATGAAAAAATGTTCACCATAACTAATAAGCAGGAAATTTATATTAAAACCACAATGAGATACTATCTTACCCCTGTCAGAATGGCCATTATTAAATAACAATAGATGTTGGTGCAGGTGCAGCAAAAAGGGACTGCTTAGGACACTGTAAATGGGAATGTAAATTAGTACAATCGCTGTGGAAAACAGTATGGCGATTCATCAAACAACTAAAACTAGACCTACCATTCAATCCAGCAACCCCACTACTGGGGATCTGCCCAAAGTAAAATAAGTTATTATATCAAAAAGACACCTGCACTCATATTTATCACAGCATAATTCACAATTGCAAAGATACGGAATCAACTAAGTGCCCATCAACTGATGAGTGGATAAAAAAATATGGGGTGTATATATATACCATGGAGTGCTACTCAGCCATAAAAAAGAATGAAATAATGTTTTTTGCAGCAACTTGGACAGACCTGGAGACCATTATCTTAAGTGAAGTATCTCAGGAATAGAAAAACAAATACCTCATGTTCTCACTTATAAGTGGGAGCTATACAGTGGGCATACATGGTCATATAAAGTGGTATAATGGACACTGGAGACTCAGAAGGGGGAAGGGAGGGAGGTGGTAAGGGATCAAAAATTACCTATCAGGTACAATGTACACTATTTGGGTGATGGGTACAATAAAAGCTCTGACTTCACCACTATACAATTCATCCATATAACAAAAAAAAAAAAGCCACTTGTACCCCCCTAAATCTATTAAGAAAAATAAAATTTAAAAAAAATTTTAAAAATTTAAAAAATAAAATAAAACTAAAAAAACCTAGTAGTCAACAGACCCTTAATTGCACAGGGAAGTGCATCTATGAACACACACATACACTCACATGGTACAAACTCTTATGCAGTGGCTTTGCCTACAGATGGACCCACCTGCATTCCATTAGTCAATAGGTGGGGACTTTGTCTCCTCACCTGGAGATCAGGTAAGAGCTTCTGGCAGAAAAGGAAGGCCGGAGGGTATGTAAGCAGGTGGGTGGCTAGTTGGCTATCAGCAAAATCTGTAGGGTCAGACAAATCGAAGTTTGAAAGTCAGCCCCACTCCTTACTGACTGCGTGGCTTTGGACAAATTACTTCCCTTCTCATTATCACTGATGTTTCAGCAACTATCAAAGGGAGAAAAGAATGCCTATTTCTTAGGGCTAAGATAAGGATTTTTTTTTAATGATAGTATTAACGTTCTGGGCATCAGAAAGGCACTTGATAAATGTCTGACCTCCTGGCTTTTTCACCACCCCCAAAATCTGACCCATTCTTGAAAGCCCAGCTCAAACTCACCTCCCCCAGGAGGCCTTCCCTGATCACATGGGTCCCCAAGGACCTCTCCCTCTCATGATCCCCATAGTACTGCTGGTCACCACCTCCCCTTGTCCTTGGTCACTCGCTGCCTTGTCTTGTAAGAGACAATTGTCTGTGCATGCTGGATTTCCCAGCCAGACTGTTGCTGCCTGAGCACCAACCATGGTAACCCCCTCATGTTGGGCCCTCGGGCCCAAGCCCAACTCAGTGAAGGCAATTAATAAATATGTGCCTACAGATAAGCCAGACACCCAAAGGGGTTCAGTTAAAATGATTCCTTACATGTGTTGACTCCCAAGCCTGTGCTGACCACTTTACAGTCCCCATCTCATTCTACCCCGGCAACACCCTCTGATGGGCCTTACCGACTCCACGTCACAGATACTAAAACTGAGGCTCATGAAGTTGAGCTAGCAGTTTCCCCAAAGTGCCTCACAGCGCAGAGGGACAAAAATGGAGGCAGAATCATGGAGAAGGAAGGGAAGACAGACACAGGAGAGAGAAGAGAAAGAGGAGGGAGTGGGGGAAGACAGACGGCAGAGTCAGAGATGAAAGGCAAAACCGAACTCCTCTCCGTTGAGCTGCTGCTGTGAGCGGGCCCTGGGCAGTCCTCTGCACACATCCCTTCCCTTAATGGTCACCACCGCGCTGCAGGCGTCTGGTGCCCTTGGGACCTGATGTGCATTTTTGTTTATCATGTCCAGTGAAAACTAGCCAGAGAGTAACCGCAGCCCTGACCTCTGTCCCCGCCCAGCTGACCAGCGAGTTTATCCTCAGATACAATCCAGTAACTTTAGAGAACTAGAATTGCAAGTAGATTGCTTTCCTCTAATAAAATTTACGGTGTATACAAATTCAATTACATCATCCTGTGTGCTGATTGTGGCTGGAGGGGCCAAGGTCACTTACACACATTCATCACCAGGGTGCGAAGAGCCAGGGGCGTGAAATTGCCTCCCGTCCAGAGTCCAGGACAGCAGGAGCATGGAGGAGGCTGCTGACTGTGAGGAGGGGCCTATTGGGCAGGAGGATGTCTGGGTTCAGATCCCATGTCCTCCCTGCACCCACGAGTAACAGGGAGCCCAAGTGGATGCAGGGGTTCCTGAATGCCAGCCCCACCCAGGGAGAGGTCTGTGCTCACCCCTGCAGGCTCATGATTGGCTGTGCTGTCTTGATAGCAGCTGTGTCTGTCCCTACAGACAGCCTACTTCTGTCCTGCATGGGGACAGACACAACATGCTAGGCCCACACTCAAAGCATGCTATTTAATCCTCTCAAAATCCTCGTTGTACCGATGTGAGTCTGCCAGAGAAGGAAAGAAGGTTCAGCAAGGCTAGGTAATGTGCCCAAGGCCACACAGCCTATGAACTGACAGGCTGTGCTTGGAACCCAGATTCCTTCAGTTCCAAAGCCCATGTCAAGCAATGAATCTTTTCACGCTGACCAGCTGGGCAGAGATGGTTTTCCAAGGGGAAAAAGGGGAGAGGGCATTTCCAAACCCACGCTGTGGTGGTGGGAGACCCAGCTGGCTAGAATTAAATATTTTAGACTAGTTCTCCCCTCCCCACCTCCCTCAGGGTTATGACCTGGCAGGTCTGGTAAACATAGGCCTGTAAGAATAAGCCCAGAATGGGTGTGGGGAGAAGGTGTAGACCCTGGGATCATTTAATACCAGAAATACTTGAAGAAAGTAATGGCCGTGTGCACAGGCTCACCCAGCCAGGCCTGGAAAGGGATAAACAGGCTTCAACTCTCCATCCACTGAGGGCTGTTTGACCTCAAGTCATTTAAACACTCTGAACCTTCAGTTTCACTAAGGCAGTAATTCTCAAAGTGGGGTTCCCAGACCAGCAGCTCAGCATCCCCTGAGAACTTGTTTAAAATGCATATTCTCAGGCCCCACCCCAGATCAACTGCGTCAGCAACTCTGGGCTGAGGCCACATGATCTGTTTTGCAAGCCCTGCAGATGGTCCTGGAGCAGCTCAGGATTGAGCACCACGGCTCTAAGGCATGTGTGCTTATGGCCAGCTGCACATTAAAATCACCTGGAGGGATTTCACAAGCATCCTGGAACCCAGGTCATAGTCTAGGTCAATGACATCACCATCTCTGGTTAAATGAGGTGAGACCCAGGCCCCCAGGCCTCTATATTTTGTTTAGGGTTCTCAGATAATTCCAGGTGTGGC
Organism: Eulemur rufifrons; assembly: GCF_041146395.1. Lineage (NCBI taxonomy): Eukaryota > Metazoa > Chordata > Mammalia > Primates > Lemuridae > Eulemur > Eulemur rufifrons. The sequence continues at coordinate 116,673,384 of NC_090989.1, forward strand.
CCAGTTGAGAACCACTGTTCTGTGAAAATGATAACACAGTCCTCACAGTGGAGAGCCTGGAATAAGATCACAGATGGAGAAATCTGTGAATCCTCCCTCCTGTGGCCCCTTGCAGCCAGCAGACGGCACTATTGCTCCTCCCTGTCCCCTGCCTGCTCAGCAGAACACAGTGAGGGTGCAGGTGGGTATGGATGAATGATGAGACAGCTGTTTAGGAAGACGCACAGCGACCACGCTTACGAGAGATCGGAACGGACTGAAGGCAGGAAGGGTTTCGACTTCAACTTTAATGAGCTCCATAAAAGTCTGTAATATTTCATCCAAGTCTGATTGTTTTTCATTTATCAGAAAAAGTCCTGAAGGTCTGCAAACTTGTGCAAATTGTACATGCCACAAGATTGATGGCTTCTCCCGACAGCCTCTCCCTGATGCAATTTGCTGTTTAAACCCCAGTTCTACCAAAGAGCTTGAAGCTGTTCACATCATCAGCCAGGCCTGGGCTTTGAATAGGGGTTGGAGGTCCAGTTTCCTGTTCCTTGAGCTGAAGGAGGCCCTGAGGCTGGCTGGTGAATAGGGGCTGGGCAGGCCGGCCTCAGGGCCCAGCCAGGACAGGTTAGAGGCATGGTTGAATCCAGGACAGCCTCCAAAGGTGCCCTCTGTGTGTGTTTTTGTTGTGGTTGTTCAAGAGCTAAGTTTCTCTCTTTTCTTTAATGGCACTGAAACCTTGCATCCTGTCCCCCCATGCTTAGCCTTCAAAACCCCAACAGTAACAGTAAGAATAATAAGGAAGCACCCCCTTGGCACCAGGCCCAGTGCTCAGCCCTGTGGAATAGCTCCTTTTATCTTAACCTAAAGCATGTGAGCTTGCTATTCCCTTCTTGCCCCTGCAGACCCGTCTCCCATCCCCCTTCTCTCTTCCATGCCCTGGGAGGCTGACCTCTATGGACTACTTCCTCCGAGCTCCCTCCCCTCCTCATCTGCCTGGGTTTGACAAAGGGAGGAACCAGCAGAAAACTGAAGGGCAGGAGGAGCGAGAGGCTGGGGTATTTGTTCCTCTGGCTTCCTCTCTGTTGGCTCCCGGCGTGGTCCCCTGCCCTTCCATGGAGGGTCGCTGCTCCTGTGGGCTGGTCTCTCTTCCACAACTGCAGCTCGTAGGTAGGCCCAGCAACTGCTCCAGGGAACTTCTCCTGCCCCATCCCCTTTGATGGTAATGGCCCATGTGGCTAGGCCTGGATGTCTCACTATGCCTTACTGGTGCCCCTTACCATTGCCTACACCTTTGAACCATGTGAAACTGCTGTGTGCCTAGGTCAAGTGGTGGCGATTTAATATGATTTAACCTAGGAAACATTCCCTCCCTCCTTACACTCTCTCCCACCACCTGCTCTGAGTGGGCCTCTGTTTCCTGCTCAACCCACATAGCAGGCTTGGAGAGATGATGACCTCAGTTTCCAGGTGAGAGACAGAGACTCAAACAGCTTCATTGACTTACCCCAGGTCATCTAGTGTGTGGTTGAGAAAATAATAACAATGACAGGTTAAGAATCTACTATGTGCCAGGTAGTATGCTAAACAGTTTCTACAGATTACCTCATTCAATCCCTGAAGCTCTGAGACAGAGAATACTGTTGCACCATTTTATCATAAATAAATCGAGACCCTGGTACCTAATCCATGTCCCTTCCTTTGGTCAAACCCAACCAAAAGCAAGAGGACAAGTGCCCTCAGATGAAGCAGTCTATAGAGCCCAGGCTCTTGGGGCACAGAATAAAATAGGGAAGGTAGAAAGGAGATGTGGAGGGACAAGACGAGAATAACAAGCTTCCGTGGTTTTAATATTTTTTTTCTTTTCTTAGAGACAGGGTCTTACTCTGTCGCCTAAGCTGGAGCACATTGGTGCGATCATAGCTCACTACACTCTTGAACTCCTGGGCCAAGTAATCCTCTGCCTCAGCTTCCTGAGTAGCTAGGACTACAGGCTAGCTTTAATTTTTTTTTTAATAGATGGGATCTTGCTATCTTGCCCAGGCTGGTCTCCAACTTAATGGTATTCCCAGCTCAGCTTCCCCAAGTGCTAGAATTACAGGAGCAAGCCACCATGCCCAGCCTGCTTCCATGCTTTTGATTAAGATAAAAGGGGATATTAGAAGGGCTCTGCACTGGGGCCACCTTCTGGGGGGTCGCTGGGGTCACCACTGTCTTGAGGTTTTGTGCTGGGGCAGAGCCTGCCTCTCCTTCCATGGCCCTTCTAAGTTCATGTTCAGCCACTGGAACCCTGACGTGCTTCTCTTGAGGCAGTGTGGTCAACAGGAAGCTTTTGAACCTGACAGACCATGGCCCAGCTCGGGTACCTGCTAACTCTACACCTTGGACACCTCGCCTGGCCTCCTCGCACGTCAGTGTCCCCCCCTGTAAGGGAGGTGATAGTAAAGGTGATGAAATAAAGATAGCATAGGTAAAACATAGAGTCCTAGTAAGCACTTAATAAATGGCTGGTTCTGTTCTCTCATTCTGGAAATAATATTTCTAATCTGGATATTATAATTGGTGGTTTAAAAAGAGAGGCTAAAACTGTTTATCACACATTGATTTTCTGCACCTGGGGTTAGAAAACTCTTCTTTAAAAATGGTTTTCTTGATTTTACTGTTAAATTTCAGGATTTCCTTGGAAACAGCCTTCAGGAAGACAAAGAAGTCAGTCAAAGGCCACCCAAAAAGCATGAGAGTTGAAGGCAATTTATTCCTCTTCAAAGCTGGTCTGCCCGTCAGCGTCCTGGTCAGTGTGCGTCCTGGTCAGTGTGCGTCCTCAGCGGAGACACCTCCTGTGCCTCAGACAGAATTAACTCCGCACTCCCCACATGCCCAGCCCTTCGCTTGTTTCTCTGGCTCAGACTCGAGCTGCAGCCAGGCAGCCTGCGTGGCCTTCCCAGGAGATGGGGACTGTGCGAGGACCAGCACAAGCTGGTGCTCACTGGGGCTGGCTGGGGCAGAGCAGGAGGGGAGGGAGACAGTGACACAGGAGGGGCTGGAGAACAGGGGATGAGAGTCTGGGAGAGCTCCAGGTGTGGGCAGGGTTGAGGCTGGTCTTTCCCTCTGGGTGTGCTGGGCCCAGAGGGGCTCAGCGTGGCAGGTGGAGGCCAAGGCCCCAGTCCAAGTGAACACAGTTTGCTGGCTTCCCCTCCAGCCGGCCCTGAGGCCTCCAACACAGGACCAGCCCCAGAGGAGGGCCCAGCACGGCCTCACCAGCTGATGGGCAGTGGCCAAATGTGACAGAGGTGAGGACTGCCAAGCCTGCAGTCACCCTGCCCCAGGCCACACCCAGCCCTTCCTCTTACGCATTAGCTGTGCAATCCTAGCAATCCACTTAGCCTGGCTTTGCTTCAGCTTCCTCATTATTTAGAATGGAAATGATAATAAGAGTATCTACCCAATAGAGCTGTTGTGAGGACTAAATTAATATTTGCAAATATGATTATTTATTACATATACTACATATTAATATATGTAAAATTGATATATAGACAGCACCTGGTCCCTGTGAGTGCCACACTGTTAGCTGCCATCACCGTCAGCAGGGCTTTGGTGGACTCTGGGGGTTGTCCCACGTGTGGCAGGACTTCAGGAAACTTTCAGTCTCACAGCCACTCACTGCGGTCACTGGCACCACTGCGGATCTTGTATTCACTCACTCATTCAACTACGAGCTAAGCTGTATTTCCCAAAATATGGTCCACGTACAGTTGTGGTTTATAAGTTGACAGTAGGGGTTATACTGGACATTGTTGTTTTAATTCTAATAGCCATGCATTTTTAAACTCTCCTTATATTAATATTTAAGGCAAGAAATGTCAGCTTTCTGCATAAATAAATAATTACAATATTTTAGATAAATTTGTGTCCCTTTTGATCACAATCCTTAGCCATATTCCTCCCTCCTCCGTGCTCCCCTCAGTCACCATGGGAACAATATCCTTCTGGTCATGTTTTAATACTTCACATTTTAATTTTAATAGTCCTGCATTTCTTTATTTCCATGTATCACTATTTAAGGCAAGTAATAACCATTTCCCATTTATAGTGGTGACATACTACTATGGTTTGAATTATCTGTCCCATCCAAAACTCATGTTGAAAATTAATTCCCAATGTGGCAAGATTGAGAGGTAGAGGCATTAGGAGGTGATTGGGCAATGAGGGCAGAGCCCTCATAGATCAGTGGGTTAGTGGGTTATCATAGAACTGGAACTGGGGGCTTCATAAGGCGAGAAAGAGAGACCTGAGCTAACGTGTCAGCACGCTCAGCCCCCTCGCCATGTGATGCCCTGTGCTGCCCTGGGCTCTGCAGAGAGCCCCCACCAACAAGAAGGCCCTCACCAGATGCAGCCCCTAACCTTGGACTTCTCAGCTTTTATAACTGTAAGAAGTAAATTCCCTTCTTTATAAATTATATGGTTTCAGGAATTCTGTCATAAGCAACAGAAAATGAACCAAGACACATACAGTTTCCTTCTAAATTAATCTACATTAGAAGCAAGTTGGTTTCCCTGATCATCACCTAAGTGCACATTTGAGAATAACACCAATTGGGTATCAGACTGAGGTAGGGGTGGGGAGAAGGGATGGGTGTATACCTACATGATGAGTGCGTTGTGCACCATCTGGGGAATGGTCACGCTTGAATGGGCAATATATATAACCTGAACTTTTGTACCCCCATAATAAGCTGAAATAAAAAAAAGCACAGGTGGAATATTATATGGCAATTAGAAATAATAAACTATATTTATGTATCAACACAGATAGTTAAGACATACAGATGGATGAAAAAGAAAGTTGTAAAGCAACTAAGGCTTTGGGAACTGCAAGGAGTTTGTGCAGGATGTAAGGGCTGAAAGGACAGGAGTCTGAAGGGATGTGAAGGGGCTTGGTGAGCCCAGGGCTCTCCATAATGAGGTCTCTGCCAACAGCTGGCTCTGCATCTCCCTACTGCACCACCTGGCCCTCTCCATAGAGTATAAAGGGAAGAACCTGCATTCCTCTGGGGCTTTTCTCTGTGAAGGTCTTTTCCAAGGTGGAGCTGAGTTCTCCTGTTGCTGCCGACTTCCTAGACATAAAGAGACCAGAGTCTGCCTAGAAGCCTCTTCTGTTGACCCCTCTGTTCTCTGGGAAATAAAACCTGTGCACATGAACCACATGGTTTCTGGTGCGGAGTATTGGCCATCTCAGCCATGAGCTGCCTGTACGTGGCCAAGTGACCTTTCCTTCTATGGCCTTGGGAAGCGACTCGAAATAAACTTACTTCAAGTCAGCTAATTAATGTCAAGATCACAGCCTGTATATCTCAAGATGATAAAAATGGGCAGTTATATGTTCCCCTGCTCTCTGGATTTAACGTGATGAATGGAAGGGTACTATAGTGCAGGGAGCTCACAGAAGCTCCAGTGGAAGGTATCTCCCGTCTGTGTCACGGTGCCTCTCTCCACTCGGCCACCTGATTTGGAGGGCGCTTATTTCCTTCATTTATCACCGCTGTCGGCAACACGAGTTGGATGTCAAAGTGCCATTTTCTTTCCTCATCCCCCCATCATCCCAGACATGACTGATTCTCTGCTGGGCCGGTCTAACAGCCAGACGCACACACTCCACCTTGTAATGGTGAAAAATACCCTCTCCCCTTCAATGGGGCTGTCACTCGGACTGCATTATCAACCGCCTTCAAGCCAAGACTTTATTCTTTCTCTCTTGCCACTGGGTTCAAACTAAATAAGAAGTAAAGGCACATTTCTAAAGAAGTGTTCCATTTTCTTTAATCTCTTCAAATTGCTTGGCAACTTGACTTTCTTTTCACCAATGGGAAAAGCCATCAGCACTGAATAAAATATTCAGACCCCTGGCAGAATTGGGATGAGGTGGGATCAGGCTGTCTGGTGAGGAATACTAACATGTGCCCCTCTGGGACATTAGTCACTGAACTTCTTTCTGCCCTGCAGGCAAAGGAAGAGCACAAGAGAATGCTACCAGGGGTGGGGAATCTGCTCCTCTGCATAAAAACAACTCGTAACTGCCCTGTTAAATAATCTGACTATATTTAACCTATGCAATGCACAGTCTGGCCTGAAAAGGTTCAGATTATTCCTTTTTTTTTTTTTTTTTTTGCACATTAGCACCCCAAGAGTATTAACTAAAACTTTAGTGATGTTCTATAATAAATGGCAAGGAGGAGCTGGAGAGCACATGGACTGAGTAGTGCCTTCTGTTTCAGGGTGAGAATTGCCGGATCCATAGGCAGGTGGTCAGTGCAGGACACCAAAAGGGATGAGAAAAGAAAGGCACAGCTACAGAAAATGGCTGATGTGCAAAACATGGGAGAAGCAGATCAGATGAACTCAAAACATGACAACTTTAGCAACTTAGTAGGCAATGTTATAAACCAAGTCAACTCACCCCACACAATGCCTGGCTTACAGAAGATGGATAATGAATTTTATTGTACAAAATGATATTAATATGAGAGCCTTGATTTTTAAAACAACTTAAAATAAGGAAAGGAAAGGTCAGTTTTACTTAACTCAAATTAATTTAGGCATAGCCAAATTTTGACACTTATAAGTTGTTGTTACTGTTGTCTTTTAATATAGTTGATACTGTTTAATTCATCTGTTTATACTTATTTAATAAGTTGTAGTATATCTTATGTATATTTACTTTATATACATATGCACACACACGTATATACATACATACATCTATATGTATAAAACAGGACTTTCCCTCAGAGCCTGGAATCCCAGCATTTAAGTTGTTTTTAGCCCCACAAATTACCTGGTGGCAGTGGAGAGACATCAGGACATTATTGTGGAAAAAGAAGTCAATAGTGTTTTTAAGATAGGTCCTTAATCTGAATTAGCTGTAGGAATGTCACACATAGTTATGAAATAAAATAAAACCTCTAATTTATTTAAAAATAGTTTATGCTTTTTAATATTGTTAGTATAAATAAAAAAGTATTAATATGCAAATTAAAGAAGTATAAACTGGAAATATCCAGTGGTTAGGAATAGAGATTTAGATCAAAAAGTTAACAGTGGAAGCGCACTGGGAGCAAGCGAGGAAAGTTATTTGGCAAAATATATTAAAAGCCTTAAAAGGGGCTCTCTCCTTCCTTTACCCAGAAACTCCACATTTTAGGAATTTATCTTAAGAAAATAATCAGAGATTTGCAACAAAGATTCACATGCAAGTGTGTTCACCAGCCACATTTACAATATAGAAAAATTGGAATCAAAATATCCAGGAAAAGGAAGGAAATGGATTAAATAGATAATGGCACATGTAAATGATGAACTACTTTGCAACCACTGAATGAATGAATGAATGAATGAGGTTCCAAATCAAGAATAGCCCTTAAGAAAAGAAAGACAATCAGTAGGAACTAGTGCCCCCAGATACCTAGGTTCATAATGTGTTTTCTCTTAAAAATAGGTTAAACCTTGTGACATTGCCAATGTTGTACCACTTTCATAATATGACAATTTCATATCATTTAACCTAATACATTTTCCCTTGTTCTATTCAATGAAAAAATTAGAAACAATTAAAAAAGAAAACCAGCAGCAATGAATGCCCCTCATATCTAAAAAACATTTTCTAATTTAAAAAAACAAAGACTCCTTAGAGAAATGGCCAATTCTAGGTTGGGGACAGAAGATGAACAAGATGAGCCTAGAATATTTTGCCATGATAGAAAGCAAGGATGTCATCAAAGACTATGCAATTGTGTCTCAGAGAACACAGGCACCGAACTAAAGAATAAAGAGGCTTCTGCTGAACAAAGATGGGACAATTTGAGCATTAATAACAATGTTAATTGAAATGGATTGAAACACATGGAGATGCTGAAATCCGTGAGTTCACAGAATACAAAACACACATTAGTAACCTCTAAGTAAGGGAGATTAGGGACCAACTCCTTATTTTGAATACTGCTAACCAAACAGTTAATGAAGGGAAGTTCATCTTCATAGAAATATTTCAGATATAAATGCAGAAAGAATGATAAAATTGGAATATCACTATTCTGCAATGATGAATTAGGCAATAATCATCAATGACTACCAACATGGCAAAAATAAAAACAACTAGATATTACACAGCATCTGATGGAAATATGCTATCTTACATGTGAGGTCATCTTGCCAACCTAGCAATGGCTCTAGAGATAGCTATCAATTTATAGGAAATATGGAGGAAAGAGGAACATGTTAAACTATACCACAGGGGTGCAATTTCAGATTGCGGGAAAACTCTGCAGTACAAATTAGCAGATAAACTATAATAAAGAAAAGGGGGGGGACTTTAAAATTAAGGAATATATCAGCGGATTTTAATTCATGAATTTCATTTGGATCCTTATTTAAACAAATGTAAAAAACTTTTATAAGCCAATAGGGGGAAACTGAACAGTGACTAAATGTTTCATGATAGTAAGGAGTCAAAAGTGTTGAACTTGGGTGATAGGTACATAAGGGGTTATTATAGTGTTCTGTTTTTTTCATATATGTTTGAAAGTTTCTGGGTACAAAATTTTTTAAAAGTTTGAAAATAATAATTCAGAAGGTTAAAAGGTGCCTTTGATATATTCATTTTCAGAAAAAAGGTGCTACAAAATAGCACGTATTATAAGATTCCAATTTGGTACATAAATACAGTTGTACATATACCACAAGAGAAAAGACTAAAATTATATATGCCAAAATGCAAACTGTAATTATCTCAGGGTGCAGAGATTGTGCAAGATTTTTATTTTCTTTATTCATTTCTGTAGTTTACACTTTATTTATAATTATCACATGTATTTTAATTGAAAAGTATTATTGCTTTTTAGATCTAACACTTAGTATATACAATATTCAAGAATTAGATTAAATATACCCTCATCCTAGATAAATATAATCTAAAATGTAAGTCAGAAATTAATGACATGCTAATACTGGAAACAGTCTGATGAGCAACAGACGCCTTGCATTTTATCTGACGCTCTACCTCCTGCAACAGCAGATCTAGATCCCTACTGATGTGATCACAACAATGGGATTGGGCGGAGCATTTGACATGGGGACGTGCTTTGGGCATTGACACTGTATTCCCTTCATGCACAATTGGGAAGGAAAGTGGAATCTTAAGGTGAAAATCCAAATGTTTCCAAATATCCTGAGTTTTCCTCAGATTTTAGGCTTTTTATTTATATAGCTGTATTATGACATATTGCCCTAAGATATCATTATTTTCCACTTACTTCAAACAAAAGTATCAACTATCCAGAGGTAAAAGGTTATTAAGTATGAAATGTTCTATTTCCTTAAGTACTAAGTTTGACAGTTGATATCTCTGATGTTTCACTTGACATTTCTTGTTTCATTTTTATTATGACGGTACATCCCCAGTATTTCTTTCTTTTTTTTTTTTTACTGGTAATAGGTGATGGATTATTTTTATTAGATATTGTGCCTGATTTTGCACTCTGGGCACTGCTAATCAAGTCAGACTCAATCAGCACATAATTATGGATCAAGAGCAAGGCACCGGCAGTTAGAAAGACCACAAGTCAGGGCAGTGCTTCTGAAACTATGTGGGGTAAAAAACCAGCTACTTCTTTTAAATTCCCAGTTCCTCATGGATGAATGCCCAACATATAAACCTCTCTTTTTCATGATTAGCTTCAAGAGATTTAAAATTATTACAACAAACTGCTGAAAAATTTCTAAATGCAATTCTCAATTTCCATATGAGTCTCAGTATGGACTGGAAAAAAAAAAAAAAAAAAAAAACAGTTGGCAGTGGCCTGTGAACACACTTTCAATAGTGCTGGGTTAGGCGATCTGCAAACTGGTTGGAATTTTCAAAATTCTGTGCAGAGCCATCCCCAGTATTTCTAACACACATTGTACCTTATGATTATCTTTCAAAAATTTTTAGAGCAATTTTTGTGAAACCATGGATAAGTAAAAAATTTATGTTATTTTTGAATTTGAGTTCCATTGTAGAGCCAAAGCAGAGCAGACAGCTCAAAATATCAACGAAGTGTTTCGGAAGGATGTGGCTAATGAACACATGGTAACATCGATGGTTTGAGAAGTTCCATTCTGGTGATTTTAATCTTGAAAATGAGCCACATGGGTGACCTGAGACCAAGGTGGATAACGATGAGCTGAAAGCTGTAGGGGAAGTGAATCTATCTCAACCTATGCATGAATTAGCAGCAAGGTTTGACGTTACTATTCCAACAATATTGGACTATTTGAAACAAATCAGCAAGGTAAAGAAGCCGGATAGATGGGTTCCGCATGAATTAAACCAATGTCAGAAGAGAAATCATCTTGAAGCTTGCCTTTCTTTGCTGTCACGACATAAAGGCAAATCATTCCTACACCGTATTGTTATGTGTAATGAAAAATGGATTCTTTTTGACAATTGTAAGCATTTGGCACAATGGTTAGATAAAGGTGAAGTGTTGAAACACAGTCCAAAACTGAATATTTATCAAAAAAAGCTAATGGTGTCTGTTTGGTGGTCCAGTGCTGGTATTATCCACTACAGCTTCATGAACCCTGGTCAGTTCATTATAGTGGATATCTATTGCAACCAACTGGACAAAATGATGAGGATGCTTGCGATTAAGCAGCTGAAATTGGTCAATAGAGACAGGCCAATTCTATTGCAAGACAACATTCGACCACATGTTGCACAAACAATGCTGCTCCAACTAAAGAGGCTGGACTTAGAAACTCTCTGTCATCTAGCGTATTCACCATACCTTGCATCAACTGACTACCACTTCTTCCAGGCTTTGGACCACTTCTTTCTTGCAAAGAAAAAATATTCAATTCTCAACAAGCTGTGGAAAATGCCTTTGATGATTTCATCACCACTTGCTCTCCAGGCTTCTTTGCTGCTGGCATAAACAAGCTACCATTAAGATGGCAAAACTGTGCCGATAGTTTAGGCACATACTTTGATTAATTGTACTGCTTCTTGTTTGAGATATAATAAACTACAGTTCTGATTCGAAATTGGACATTTCATATTTAATGACCTATAGAAAAAGTAGAGATGAATAATGCCATCTGATTCTTCAGGACAAAGCCAGGGGTTCTTCTAGGCTTGAGCCAAGCTGTCTCAGAGTTGGTCCTAATTAAATGCTGTATAAATCACTCTATGGATTTGGGATTGGGCTATAATTGTTTTAGTTAATGGAATGGAAACAGTTCTAAAAAATGAGACAGAATGTAAGTAGCATATACGTGATTACTTGTGCTTCAGAGAGTAAGTGCTCAACCAGTCACTAGCCAAATATTACCCAGCATGCAGATGGTATCAAATCCTAGGCCAGGCACCAGGAAACAAGTGCAGGAAAAACACTGCCCCACTCTTGCAGAGCTCACAGATTACTAGGAGAGTCAGGTTTTAGTCAAATAAAGATACAATGTATAATTACAAATGGTAATCAATGCCATGAAGACAAGCAAGAGGCTACTTTGTGAGCATAAGACAGCTGGCAGTCAGAACAGGCTCTTCAAGCTGAGATGTGAAAGATGTTACCTGAGCAACTGGGGAGGGAGGTGAGTGGGGAGAAAATGCACCAGGCAGAAAAGAGCTCCTAAGGTGATACTTTCCAGGGACAAAAAGAAAACAAACATGACTGGGCCACAGGCAAGGAGCTCAAGATGAGGTTGAAGAGGCCGGCAGAGGGCAAATATTTCAGGGACTTAAAGATCATATTACCACTTTTGGTCTTAAATCAATTAAGTATTTTAAGCAGATGACTGGAAAAACAGTAATAATTGTTAACATCAATGAGCACTCCTGTGAATCAAGTACCATTCTGGGGCTTACATGCGTCTCTCAATCCACATAGCAACCCTATGAGGCAGGTACTATTATTACCTAGATGGAGTGATGAAGGCAGAAGGAATTTAAATAACATATACAAGTTCCCACAGCTTGTAAGATTTTGAGCTAGGATTCCAACTCTGACTCCAGAGTTCACCCTCCAACAGCCCGTGATGCTCTGTGGCCTTTCCGTGCTCACACTGGCTGCCGTGTTAGGAATGCACTGCAGGGACCGGGTGGGAAGGAAGTCATCTAGCAGGTAGGCGACTGCAGCCATCCACCTCCTACTGCCCCATATGCTCTCCTAGAGGCTTACAGCACCATGAAAAAAGGCCTTCCGACTCATGAGCCACTGCTGCAGACTTAATGATTCCCTCGACAAGGTATTGCTGCTATCGCCAAGCCCTCTTTCAGGCTGGGGACTGATCAGAGTTCCTAAGGATGCAGAGATTCAGTAAAAGTTCCTCAGCTGATATAGGCCATTGGGATGGAAATCTGGCTGGCCAGAATTTAAAACTCCAAAACGAAAATGTTTATTTCAAACGAGCTCCAATATATGTCATTAGGCAGAGAACAATGTCCTTAGTGTGTCAATCATCCCTCGACCAGGTAAAGGTAGGCTCCCAACAATTCCTACAAAGGCCAGTAGGGGCATAAGAGAGTCATCAAGAACGGAGCTCCCGAGTCCAAAGAAAGATTTGTTTGTGAAGAGAATGTTTCTTGCCCATAGTGGATAACAATGCTTCAATTCTAACTTTTATTGCGTAATTTTTACTATGAACTCTGGGCTTTGGATAAGTAATGTGCCTTTCAGCCACCCTGTGAAATACGCATTACTATCCCACTTTATGGAAGAGAAATTTGCATTTGCATCTAGGTCTCCTTAGTTTTAGGGTCTCTACCTCACACTACTGAAGGAGGAGATTGGAGGAAAACAGTTGATTGATATCAACAGATATCAAATTCCAAATAATCCCACTGCCCTCCCTCCCTGCTTCTCACTCTCCTGGAACTTGAGGGGCTGGAATTCCAGCTGAAGGAGATGTTCTGAGGAAGGAGAGGAAGGCAGGGTGGGCTCCCCTAAGCCTGCAAGCCCTCTATGTCCAGATCTAGCATTTGCAGGTGTGCTACCCATGTGGGATGTTTTGGGGGACCCTTCCCAAGAAAACAGCACAGGGTACATCTATGGGGAGGACAATCCTCATTTCAAACTTTGATTCCAATTTGTCATTTGGTTCCTGTGGCCTCTGGGACTTTTATTCCCTCTTCCTCTGACAGAATGATGGCATCTTAGTTCTAGGTTAATGACTAAAATGTGAGAAGTCCCATTAGACACTTCCCCACAGCACCACGCTCTCCCCTACCACCGTGGGCACCCTCCATGAAAATCATTTGCTCCTTTCCACCCTGCATATGACTTCGATTTGAGCATTCATTCAGTTGCCTCAAGCTGTCACCAAGAAAATTACTTATTAATTTCTATGCACAGCAGAGCTATCTCTAAAACAAATAGAGAGTTGATTCAGGATTGTCAGTGTTAACCCCATGGAATGGCTTTGTGCTTTCTGTCAGAGCCTAGAATTGTTTTTAATATAGAGTCATACACATTTGATCACATTCACAAAATGCAAATTTACTCAACATTAATTGAAAATGTTCGTTGGTGAAGTCTTGAAAGTTTGCACCCTTTCAAGCTGTTAAAAGGCTAATGAGAGAAATTTTCTCTCACATATTATGGTAAAGCTAATTATTTCAACCTCCTCCTGTCTAAAAAGAAATAACAGCTCAGTAGATTAGTGGGCTGTAACCTTTTGATCCTCAGAAGGGTTTCTCCCAAGAAAAACGTATAATTTTAGCCACCTATGCATCTCTGCACACAAAAAAGATAATTTTGCACATACATAAAACACAATTTCTGATGTTTTCTAGCCCACCTAAGGGCTCAAGAACCCTGAAGAATATTATGCCTTGCTCCTTTTTTCAGCCTATTAATTTGTTTATTAAACTGTTTCATTCACTTCACTCCTAAGTGAAGGAGTGAAGACACTGAGTGTAGAATGATGGTAGTATTTCTGTTTACTTCTCTGCTCCCAAGCTTAATCATTAGGTGTTTTGCAAATACACTTAAAATGTGCTAATGGCCTCTGGAGGGGACAGTTAGCTAAATGCACCATTGGAATTGGAAAAAAAGAGCCATGCCTGGCATCCAAAGCAAAGTATAGCAGAAGAGGAAGGCTCTTTCTTATCCAAAGCTAGCACCTGGCACAAGGTGGGTGTTCAATAAAAATTCTTTGACTATCATGGTGAAGCTAGTGTCTTTTGTGGGCACATAAACTAATTCCTGCCTGGTCCCCTGATGAGTTAGGTTGACCCTGCCACCATGCTATGTCCCTTCAGTATTATTCTTCTCTTAAGATGTCTCAGAACATACTGTAATTTTTATGCATTACCTACTATGTGCCAGTCCTCCTATTTCATTTTTAATATTGAAACAACTCTATGAAGTGGGTGTCATTATTGTAATTTTCAAAATAAAAAAACCCAAAGCTCAGAAAGGTGAAAGGGGCTATTGCTGGCTTACTTGCTGACCACTGTGTAGCTGGATTCAGTGGGTACTGCCTCACTCCAGTGTCCTTGCTCTACCCCAAGGGTCAGGCTGCCTCTCTCAGGTCTATAGCACTTTTCACTTAGCTCACACAACTACTCTTTTCTCATAAACAAACCCAGAGGATTATTTTGTTATCCTCAATTGCCATTTTGTAAGTGGTAAACTTGAGGGGCAGTGAGACCAGGGGACTTTTCCCAAGGTCACACAGATGGGTAACGGTGGCTACAGGGCGGGAGGTCACTGTAGATCCTGCCCCACACCTGCTGTCCAGCTGGCAGAGAGGTGTGCACACCTCTGCAACCTGTACCAGCTTTGTAGCACCCAGCAAAAGTACACACTGGCCCTAGAACCTAGGCTTGGTGGGAGCAAAGAGAGAGCTGGAGAATAAGAATGAATTTTAGGCAGACTCAAGAAAAGGCTACATTTGAAATATATTTTTAACAAATTAATTTTTCCTTGTGAGTAAATGTATGGGTCTCTCATCCCTAGCAAGCCTGTTCCTTTTGCAGCTACAATTTTCATGACAAGCCTATGTAATATGTCCAGGGGCAGCACTGTCCTTTTGTCCTGGGGGGAAAGGAAGTCAAGGGGTCCCTCTCACCTCTACTTGTGTGTGCTCTGGGTTCAAAGCAGCATGGTACAGTAGTCCCAGCACTACAGAGTGTTAGGACCACTGACCAGTTTGGAAATCCTGGAGACTCACCTCCTCATTTTACGGAAGGATCCTGAGGTCTAGAAAGAGGGATGACTTGCCCCAGGTCACACAGTCAATTGTGCAGTGGCTGAGGGACACTTACTTGAGCCATCCTGTTTGGTTTGAATCCCAGCTTTGCCTCTTACTAACCATGTGACTTTGGACAGATTACCTGAAGACACAGGAATCTTCCCCAGCACATTTCAAATTATACAAACTGCCTGATACCTGATTACTCTCCAAGCTTTAGATAGTATCACCCCATTCAGTTGCAGCAGTTGGAGACTGAGCTCTAACAAACAGCTTCTGAATCGGTGTCTTCTCCATTACACCAAATTGCAACTCACATATTATGTCCTTGTTGCCAAGAATGCCTGGAGTAAGAAAACTACACATATCTCTCTATAGTCAAACCTACACAGTTGGAAAGAAAGAACTTGAATGTGTCTCCAAAATATAGAAGGACACCTAATTATCTGAATCTATTTAGTTCCTGAAAGTTGGATAGCAAAGCAGCAAGGGTTTGGCTAGAAAACTACACCAACCCTGTCTGAAAACATTTAACCAAACCTATTAATCTGCCAACTTTGGACAGCAAGAGTTTCAGATAGTGGGGAAATGTTTCCTTGGGAAATTTCCAAGTGACCACCAAGACTTAGGCAGCGAACACCTCAACCACTCCAGAGATGTGGTGGTGATTTTCTCCCCACCATTTGAGAATTTCTTGCTGCTCCTCATTTATGAAGAACCAAGAATGAACAAACAAGGCTCTTTGTAGTCCAAGGATGTCTTTCCTCCACATGCAATAAGTGAAGTCCAGTTTGATTTATAATATAACCAAACAGAAGCAAAGCATGACCCCACATGGGCTTCCTGGGAAAGCTGCTACCAGTCTTTTAATTGGATTTATTTAAAGCCCTTAAGAAAAATTAGGAGTGTATGTTGATATCTTTCGAAGAAGAGCATCCTAGCCTTTTGACATGGTACTGTCAAGCCTTCTCAAAAGGAATAAAAGCAGGAAGAAGCAGTGTCAAATCTAATGAATCTCCCCAACAGAAGGGCCGACATGAAAAAGGAAAGGAAATACGCCTGTTCGTCTGGGGCTCCTCTCTCCCTCAGCCTAACTTATGCCACAGAACCACTACACCGTTTCCCTGACTTTAATAAGGTGTCCCACCAGAGGGAATTCAGGGCAGAATATGCAATTTATCTGCCATTTTGGGTACTTAGTGAAAATGTTATTGGGCATGCATTTTTTAATTAGCAATTCCAAAAGTGTGTTAAGGAATTTTGATTTCAGTTAAACTATCTCCGATGAAGCGATAGAACCATCTTTCTTGCGAAGGGACTGCAGGAGTGTGGAAGAGCACTGCCAGGGTCCCTGAGTAGCCCTCTATCCTCCCCACCCTGGGACTGTTTCTCCCATGATAAAAAGCAGGGACCTACAAGTTCTCCACAGTCTCCTCCCATCCGACATTCTTTGAGTCTCCTGTCTAGTGAGTGGCCAGGACTTATTAAAGAACAAGGAAAATGGAGGCTGTGTGAACCCCCACCACCCCATCCACTCTCCTTTGGTCCATTTCTTAGCCTTCTTGTGATGCAGCTTATCAAATTCAGGATCAGGGAAGAAGAAAGAGCAGAGGCTTTGGGATCAGCCATCCTGGGGAGTGTATTTTACCTCACAGCAGAGGTTAATATGGGGGAAGTTTCCTAATTCTTCATGCCCATGTCTGTAAAGGGTATACTATCATCTGTCTCACAAAAGGGTTGCAAAAAATGTTGTGACATGGAATATATGAAGTCCCCAGGACCGTGTCTGGCACATAGCAAGCCCTCCAGATAAGAAACAGCAATTTCTTCTTTGTGGCTCCATTGCTGTCCCCCGGTCTGTTGCTCTTGCCAGCAAATAACTCCTGACAAGTCTTGGTGCTGCCAAATGCCGTGGTGGGCAGTATGTTTCACCACTGAACACAAAGCAAAAACTGCAGAACCAAGATGAAATGCTACGAGAACCAGCTGAAATCGTGACCTCTCAGAAATAGCTTTAGCTCTTCTGAACACAGCCTCCGGGACTCAACCGGGCAGCTGCTGCTGCTGCATTCTGGCAACTGAAGTTCAATGATGTCTCCAACTTGGGTCTTTGGAGATCTCAGTGTTTGACCAACCAACTGATTCCAAGGCATCAGCAGTTGGAGAACGGAAATAAGAAGTAGTCCCAGAGGGACCAGAGGGAAAGATAATGGTCCCAACACAAGAGATAAAAATACCCTGAACTCTATCTAAAACCTTGGGAGAAATTTAACTTTAAGTTTACAAAATTTTAGATACCTGCAGTATAAGTATTTCTTGTCTCTGTGCATTTGGCTTCTGTGTATTTCTTATATACAGATAAGCTCAAACTCCCTACCGAGGGCTTAATTCATTGAGTCAAATAGTTTTGAGAAGATTGCTCTGAAGGCTTCACTGTGCTTTTATAAGAAATGACTTCAAATTTCTAACAATAGAGTTAGAAATCAACATGTGGGTCCCAGGCCTTGTAGGCATGGGCCAGACATCCCCATCGGCTGTTCTGTTTTCCCCCAGCCTCCTTTATAGATCTAAATTTGAATGTTAATTTAAGAGCATATACATACCATATGTATACCATACTTTTAGTCACAAAACTCATTATTTTTGCTATCCTTAAAATGTAAAAATGTAGGAAAAGATTTGGCAAAGAATAGAATTCATTTCTTTTCAAAAACCCTCCATTTATTCCAGCCCACCCACACTTTCACTCCAGACAGCCTGAGAGAAACCTAGAAGAACGCATGGGATTCTCAGAATGAGAATGTTCTGGATCCTAACGGAGTTTGGGGAAGAGGCAGGGAAATGGGGAAGGAGACACAATCATAAGACAGAATGCTAGCACGAATGTAGAAGTGCCCCTGCCTCCGAACCCATCGTGCAATTCCAAGACCAAGGCCCAGGCGTCCTGGGTGCTTTGCACACCTGCTCCACACTAGGCAGTGCTGCTTCCAAACGGAACATGGAGCCTCCGTTACCCGCTTCCCAGGAGCCACGCTCTCCTTCACCATATCCTCTGAGATGGAAAACCCACTGCGGAATATTCTCGCTTTCTCCAACTCTTCCCCCTAGACTGAGGCCCCACATGCCACGTGTCCTCCCCAAAGAGCAGACCCAGGACCAACCTTCCTCTGCCTGGCACACACAACAGGTCTCCTGCTGATCTCTGCTATGGCAGAGCTGCCCTCCCCCAGCACTGGCAGTGGGGCGGGATCGGACGGTCAATCTGTGGTCCAAGTCAAGGGGTCGCACGTCAGTCTGGCTTTCCCTGATCCTGTCCTTCAGACCTACAGGTCAATAGAATGCCAGTCCCTGCCTACTTTTCCCAGTAGAGCCTGCTCTGTAATAAGGAAACCTGTGAGATACACTACTGGAAGACATTCAGAGACCCTCATGGTCCACTCCTTAGTTCACGTGCGGGGGAAGCTGCCCACTCGTTCGCTGTGGCTGGTACTCAGCCCATTCTTGCAGTTCCCTCACTCACACCGTAGGCACACACATTTTCTCCCCAAATGTCTATTTCTGTCCTTGTATTTGAAATGTAAAGTAATCTCAGGATGAAATACATGAGTATCTGTATCCTAACATAGGAGCCCTTCCCTTCCCTCTCACAGCGTCCCTCACCCTCCCACCAGAGTCCCTGGGTCAAGAGTCCATACTGAACAATCAGGGTTGTGCCCTGGGGCTTGGGAGTCTGCACTGAGAATAGATGTCACCAGTTTACCAGGGCCTGGCCGAGGCTCTGAGTGTGCCTCTTCTCTTGTGCATACTTGCTTCTAGCTGGGAATGGACAGCATAAGCCTGAGACCAGTATAAGCTGCCATCTACGAAAATCAACCTTCCTTCCAGGCTGCCATCTTCCCAATGTGCCAGGAATTCAGGGAGTCCTGGAGGTCGTCCTCATGGCTGACAGCAGAGGTGGATGTGTGATGTCCTCCCGAATAACAGCAGCTGCCCTTCCCCTCACCTGCGCTGGCCCAAGCACAGCCCAGCTTACTGCCCACATCATGGCCTACAGTACACCTGGGAGGGTGACAGGATGACTCCACTTTACACATGAAGAAGCCACAGCTCCAAGAGGGCAAGTAACTGCCCAAGGTTACCAAGTGAGTCAAACCAATATTCCAATCAGGTGTAACACCACAGCTTCTGCTCTTAACCACAAGGTGAGCTGCCATGTGCTCTTTCCCTTCTCTTTTGTCCCCTCTGGGGTAAAGTCTTTGTGCAAACAAAATTTCTACAGCCCAGGGTTTTGTTAGCAGGAGCATCAGCTGTGGCAGCCTTCTTTACCCCTGATGGCACTGGGGCCTAAAGGCCCAAATGGCCACAGAGGTCAGCCATGACCGACACCAGACTTAACCCAAATTCCCAGGAAAATGCCTCCACACTGACTGAGGATGGTGAATGCCATCTGTATTAGTCTGTTTTAGTTTTCTAGGGCTGCAGTAACAAATTTGCACAAATTGGGTGGCTTGAAACAACAGAAATTTATTTTCCAACAATTGTAGAGGCCAGAAGTCTGAAATCAAAATGTCTACAGGGCCATGTTCCCTCAGAAGGCTCCAGGGTGGGATCCTTCCTTGCCTCTTCCAGCTTCTCATGGCTCCAGGCATCCTTGGCTTGGGGCTGCCTCCCCCTCCACATGGACTTCCCCTTATAACTGTGTGTGCCCTCTCCTCTTCTCACAAAGATACCAGTGACTGAACCAGGGCCCACCTAATCCAGGATGACTTCATGTTAACTAGCTGCTTCTGCAAAGACCCTCTTTCCAAACAAGGCTATTCTGAGGTTCTGGGTGGACATGAACTTGGGGAGACACTAACCAGCCCCCTATAGAGAATAAGGGAAAGCCATTTCCCTGCCCTCCACATGGCCTGCTGGCTCAGTTTGGCTCTGATGAATCCCCTGGGCTGACAACTGCAGGACAGGGGCTGACACTTTCAAAGGGCTTTCAAAGTTCTACTGAAATCTGAGGCTTAAAGAGAAATCTCACCACTGTGCTTCCCCTGGTGGTAATTCCAGCACTTTGTTCCCCAGGGAAGGCTGTGCTGAGCTCCTGCAGGCACACTTCAGCTCTGGCAGGGTCTGGAGCCAGCGGAGGGGGGAGGAAGGTGGCTGCCCTAGGCACGGGCAGTGTCAAGGGGGAGGCCTCTGAGATGGGGGTCTCTGAGATAAGCAGAGGGGTCTCACGTCCCCCGTACTGGCCCTTCGTACCTGTCTATAAAACGAGGATCCAGCTCTGGGATCTCAGGCTTTCCCAACTGTAGGAAAGAGAGGAGGTATCACACACAGCCCACCAGCCTGGAGTGTCACCTTGCAGTTGGGGCACTAAGGTCCCTGTGGGGCCAGAACTTCTGAAGAGTAAACTCCAGCCACCTCCGTCTCAGTCCCTATAATCAATCCAACAAGAAAAAAAGTATCAGTTCAATTTCTCCAATCCCACAGCATTCTGTGACAGAGAGAGGAAGCAGAGAAAAGATGGCCCTTTATGTGAAGGCAGATTTTTTTTGTCCGTTTAGTTTTCTTCCACTTCCTGAGCCTTGGGACACATTTAGCACATACATACCCCACACTGCACAGAAAGGGCTCGGTGATGTATTTGCAAGCACTTCCATATACTATTTATTTTACCTACTGAAATATCATTTCTGTCTGGGAAAGATATTGGGTATGGTCGGCTTTTATGCTCTCGGCACTTTCCCCCCTAACAAAACCCTTCCCTATAAATCTATGGTCCACGGCCTGACTTCAGAAAACACTTTAATAGTCCCCAACTCCAATGTTTGCCATAGCCATATATCCTCATGTCAAGAATACTGAAGTGCTGAGGCTTGAATTCATCAAACAGAACTCATCGATGCCCTGAGAGTGGGGTTAGGAACTTAATCTACTTCTGCCCCACTGGAGGGAGGGGGGGGCAGAGGAGACCCTGGAGTGCAGAGGGACCCACCGGGGCTCCCCTCATCCCCGTCTCCAGGAACTAGCAGGAACTGGGCTGCCTGCAGGGACGGGGATGAGGGATCACCTCCACTGCCAGCAGCAGCAACCATGGGCCCTCGGCCATGCACGGAGTCCCCAGTGCCACATACACGGTACTTGCTCAGTCCCTGCTAGCGCTCAGCTGGGCCACACATCATTTCCGCTCTGTCTCATCCCACGTCCACCTTGAAGCAGGACTCGACTCTGTCCTTACCCTGAAAAGCGAATCCAACCTCATGCAGCCCACCCAGCAAGACAGATAACACTGAAGATTTTGGAGAGGGCTACATCATTTGTCACACCAAAAACCTCTTTCAAATCTTCCTCGGACAGCTCTGTGGCTGTAGCTGCCTCTTGTCTCTTTCCTCTTCCTCCTGCTTTGCTCAGGAAGAACAACTTAACTCTCCTCTCATCATCTGTCAACCCTCCCCACAAGAACATCAGTCGGGAGGCAGGGGGAGATGAAAGATAACCATCTATAATATCAACAATCACCAAAATCTTGTACAGTTGGGCTAAGTTTTGTTTGCTGTTTGTTTTCATCTCTGCAGCGGGGAAAGCTGAGGCTCAGGCAGGATGAGTGACTCGCTGCAGGTCACGGAGCTGGAGAAGGAGCAGAGGCAGGATCCCAGTCCAGGACCCCAGACCTCTGTGCTTACACAGCTACCACCTGGAACAAAGCCAACTAGTCACCTTTCTGTATTTCTACCACCTGTGTGGGTGTTTCTAAGGCCTGCCGCTATGTGTACACATCTTTGGTTTGGGTCGGCATACCCGGGAATACAATTTTGCTGAGCAAATTTCTAATGTATCCAAGATAGTAAGCAGAAAAAAAGCTGCTTCAGGAACAAAGTTGGGGTCACTCATTTACAAAGTTCTTATTTACAGATAAAAAATAGGAAGCTGAAGGGAAAGGATTTGAGGAACAGCAAGTTTTCTGGCCAGGGAGACCCGAGACAACTTACCAGTCCTCCATGGGCCTTAATTCTTCATCTGCAAAATGGAAGACGTTGACTATGTTTCCTTCCAGCTATAAAATTCTTAGGACTAGTTCAAATAATTTAAGCTTATCCCTAAAGGGTTAAATCCCTGGCATTGGATACGTGCAAATTTAACAAAAATAGCAGCAACTACCACTTAGTGAGCATCAAATATGCGGCAGTACTTTATCTGCGTATCTGGACTCTGAAGGCAATCCTACAAGACAAGGATTACCACCCCATTGTGTAAATGACAAGACAGAGCCTCAGAAAGTCTGACTGTCTTAAGGCTGCAAGCTGAGCTTTGGGCCTGTACTTCTCCTCACTCCAGACTCTGGGTTCTCCTCTGCCTACTTTCCACCTCCCTGACTTCCCCACTACTGGGGCAGAAACATGACAAGACCCACAAATAATGAGGCCCCAAGCTTCTCCGTCATGGTGTGTGTGGTGGTGGCAATTAAACTGCTTTGGGGAGGTGACATCTATTTGCTCCTCATCTCACCCTCCCCACTCATGCCTCCAGCGTCACACCCTGGACTACAGCCTCGCGTGGTCTCTACCCTGAAGGTGACCTCCACCTGCAGGACAACCTCTCCTCTCGCTGTCCAGGGGCTGGTTCCCCTTCCCCGGGGGGTGAAGTTCATGAAACTGACCCACTGGTACTCTGTGAGTGGAAGTGTCCAGCAGCCAAGGTGGGATAACCACTGGGGCCAGGCGGCAGCCCCCAGGACACACCCTCGCAGGGAAGATTAGAGGCCTCCACAGAAGGCCAAAGCCTTTTCCTCCCAATTCTGTCTCCCTTTCCTCACCCACCAGCACCTTTGCTACACTGGAGATGCCATGGTGGGACCTTAAGAGCATCGCTCCTGGGAGGAGCTCAAGTAGGGGGCCAGGGACTGCCTCTTTTCATAAGTTTTGTTCAGAGAGCCCATTCCTGGGCCTGGCTGCAGAGCCCACGCCCCAGCCCCCATTGTGTTAAATAAGGATAAAACTGTCTATAAGATTCCACAAGCCACACGAGCATCTGTCTCATTTTACAAGGGAGTCTAGCACCATAGGCAACACCTGCCTGCCACCCCCATGTCCCACCCTTTCCCCACACAGCAACACCATGGGCCCTTCTGAAATGGAGCCACTCCCCTGCCTAAACTGCCTCACACTTGCCCTCACCTCTAGCGTGGCCTACTTTCCACAAAGCCCCTGCCTGACCCCTCTTGCAGCCTCACCTGCTACTGTTCCATGTCTCTGGGCCCCTCTTCGAGCCCCACAACCCTTGTGCTCGCCCTGGCTGCCCTGCTGTCTGGGCCTGTCACACGAGGTTCTCCCTGCAGGGTGCCCAGCTCCCTGTTCCTTGGTTCACTTGGCCCCTCTCCTGGGCATCTTGCTTCTGTTTGCAGAGTGGTCTCACCCCCTTTTCTGCAGACCATTCCTACACGTCGCACATAGACATGTCCTGGCCCCTGTCTCCTGACAGGACTTCTCTCTCAGCACCTGTCCTCTGTATGCAGGGCGGCTCAGCCCGCTGGGGCACCCCCGCCCGCTGCCAGGCTCCTGCGAGAGTCACTGGGAGACTGAGAGGCCGTGGACAGAGCAGCTGGGGCCTGTGCTGCTCTCGTCTCCCCCAGAGCTCAGTGGGCATCCAGGCTGCGTCCCTGCCACAGGCTGCTCCCCAGTCCCACCTGCCCAGAGACCCCTCCCCCGGATTGGACCAGAGTTCTCAATATAAGCTTCTGCTTTTCCCTGACCAAACAGCCTGGCATGCCACATGCCTTCAGCACCTTTCCAAGTGACTTCCCACTAGAAGGGCTGCGCCCAGCCCCAGTTCCACCTGTCTCTTGATGGTAAGTTATACACGCTCTCTACCTATGTCCTTCTTACCCCCAAAGTGAGTGTGTTCACATGCAGTGACTCTACACTCCAATCTGAGCTCACACATTAACGATGCGCCACACGGGGTAGTCCTCTCATCTGGATTTAATGGCAGGTAGAGTGGCATGTGAGTGAGTAAAACTTTTGGACCTGAGAAGACAGGGCTTCATGGTGCCCCCCACATCATCCCAAAGTAATCACGTGTACCTCCTTGGTGTCCCTGGAGCAGGAGTTAAAAACCAGCCCCAACATACAGAGACACACTTACACACACACAACCCTCCCGGGCCATATTATAGCATCAGGCACACACCACGGCTCTGCCTCTGATGGGGCAGTGTCTAACAGAACAGGGCTCGCTGGTGTCTGAGGGCCAAGTGCAGGTGAGCAAGCCCGGCTGACTGCAACTGCCAGGAGACAACATCGCCAAGTCACTCCTGTCCACCTGGCGGTTCTGCCGCGTCCAGCCCATCACTGGCACACACCTGCCAGTGGAATCCCTTTCTCCTGGGGCTCTGTGCTGGAGGTAAGCCCTTCTGGAAGCTCCAGAGTACTTCAGCCCACAAGAGTATGAATGAGCGCAAGGGCAGTAACTCAGAGTACTTAAGAGTGTGTAATCACACCATGGCACTTAGGAGGCTGAGGACTGTCTGCGAAGCTAACGACGCCCCCTGGACGGAGCCCTGGGAAACCATACCTCCAGGGCGCGTTCAGAGCATCAGATGGGAGGAGCATGGAGCCCCACACCATAAACGTTATTACCTCACAGGAGAGTAGTTTTTTCTTCGATTTTTATCTAAATACGAGGTGGAAATGAGTGCTGGGTGGAGAAGGGAGCACATGAGCATTTAAGTCATTTATAGTTTACATTTTTACGGCACAGCGGAGATCAGCATCCATTTTCCATCTGCAATTAGAAGACGGAGCAGTCTGCCAAGCCTCCGTGTAAATTGTGCCTATTAAAAGAGTCTACGCTGTGCAATGATTGATCAACACCAAGGATTTATTCACTGAGCTAACAGCGGTTTCTACTTTTGCCATTACCCAGGGTGATACATAACAATTTAGATAATGCACCCGGACAGATGCATTTATAACCCTGGTGTCAGAGTCCTGCCTTGGAGGCTGGTCAGTGTGGGGGAGGAGGAGACGCTGTTTCGGGGTAGGCCAGAGAACCCAGAAGCTGTCTGGCCTTGGGTCTGCCACCCCAGGACAGGGCCCACGCTGCACCTGCGGGAGGGCGTGGGGACAACTGCCGCCTGCCTCCTCGGCAGCACACTGAGCCTCTCCTCACCTGCCAGGGGGATAATGCAGCTGTTTCGAGGGAGGAATGAGGAGTCGTGAGGCTAAAATGAGACACATGATGGTACGTTTACAGAGATTCCATTATTCATAAATGCACGTGTGTGCATGCAGGAGGGTTCTACCCAAGCACACACACATGCACACACACATACACATGGAAAACCCCTTCTTCTGATCCCCTCTTGCACAAGCAGTAAGCCTCTTCCCTTTAGCGTAGGGTCTTCTCACAGAGTCACCAGATGGTGTTTAACACCTTTGCTGAGTTCTGGTGACAGGTACTAAATGTTCCCTTCTTAGCATCACCAGCCTGCTCTCTGAGTCTGTGGGCTCCTGGGCAACAGGCCTTGGCAGGGGCATATGCCAGGCAAGGCACTCCTGATGGCTGTCCCCTGGGAGAGTCCACAGGGTTCAACACCCACCCCATCAGCTGCCCCCATCTCCATATCTATGCTCCCTGGGCATCTCCCTTGAGCTTTCCCAGAGGCCCCTCCCAGTGTGACAAGCCCCACAGGAAACTCATCACCTCCCCCACCCACTGCCCCAACCCCACTCTCCTGCTGCTGCACCACCAGGCACCAGCATCCCCCGGAATCCAAGCCAGGACCAGACTCACCCTGACTCTCCCCTTCATCCCTCACACACTGGGTCCTGATTCCTTGGGTGCTTCTGCCTAAATCTATTCCCACTCCAGCCTCTCCTCTCCATCCTCACGGTTGCACTCAAGTGTGTCATGTCCCACCTGGATAAGTACACTGGTTCTCGCACTCCCAGGCTCTCCACCTGCCATCGGACCCTGCCCAGCTCCTTTGCAAAGTACAAACGCACCCACATCCGTCCTCTGCTTTACGCTCGTCTGTGACTCCTGCCAAAGTAAGCATTGCCTGGAAATATGCCTGCAAACGTTCCTTAAAACGACGGGACTGCCCATCTGTATTAGTCTGGGTCCTCCAGAGAAACAGAACAACAGACTGTGCATGACAGTGTGTGTGTGTGTGTGTGTGTGTGTGTGTGTGTGTAGAGAGAGAGAGAGAGAAACGCATGTCTAAGGAACTGGCTCCTGCGATCACGCAGGCCCAGGGAAGACCCTGTGCTGCAGCTCACACTTACAGGCCACCTGCTGCAGGAGTTCCCTCACCCCGGCCGGGTCAGTCTGTTCCACGCAGGCCTTCAAATGCTACACTATGGAAGGTTACTGGCTTTACTCAAATTACATTGGTCTACTAATGTAAATGTTAATAATGTCTAAAAAATACTTCACAGAAACATCCAGAGTGAAGTCTGACCAAATATCTGAGCACCTTGGCCCAGCCAAGATGACACATAAAATTAACCGTCGCACCATCTTTTTTCTGCAACGATGGGGTCAAGGCTTTGGGAAGCAAGGAGGACTTACCTCCCTCCTACATGGCTAGTGCAGACTCCTCTGAGTGGCTCCAAGCCGAGCAAACTAGACCTCAGAGCTGGGGAGATGCCCAGGATCATGTGATTGGAGTCCCTCTTAAAGCGAAGGGAAGCGAGAGGCCCAGAGAGGGTCTAGGTCTCATACACATGTAACAATCCATTAACTGGGAAGGCAAGACGTGCTGTGCATCAATTCAATACATATTTAAAATATGAGCAACGTAACATAAAAGCTGAAGGTCCCCTACAATGTGGCATTTATCAATAAGAACTTATTGAGCAGAATGAAATACCTGCAGAGTCCCAGGCCTTGTGCTGCACAGGTGACACACAGAGTGTATGTACACGTGCGTAAGGAGTCCTATCAGGCAGGGGCCTAGAGGCAGAAATCCATAGGAAGAGGAGGGTGTGGGGGTAGCAGCAACCTGTCCTGAAGTTGTGTTTCCATAGCTAGCACACAATTTCTACTTACTTCGTCTCCTTATCTGGAGTGATTTGGGGCAGAGGAATGAAGACGATGGAGGGAACCGGCCCCTAGGACCCCTCCCCAACTTGGAAGTGCAGCTGTTTACACACACCGAGTCTTACTCTGCAGAGGAAGAATCCCAGACACCTATGGAAATGGCCTGATCCAGGTCACATGGGCAGTAGGGGGACCTCAGCCTTAACCTGAGCCAACCCATGCTCTTTCCTGCCCCCACGGCCTTCCCATGTTCCTCCCCCGAGAGCCACTGAAGCACCCTGAGCGTCTGGCACCCACAGAGAGCTTCAGGGAGAGCGGCCTACCTGCCAGCCCTGTGCGGCAGGCTGCAGTCCTAGCAGAGGGTGTGCCTTTCACTGACCCACCACCCTCCCAGCGTCTGTGCAGGTTTCTTACTGCAGCCAACCCCCTATGCTCGAGAGGGACTTCCATCAGCAAAGACTGCTATAAATACTGCTGTTCCTGGAGTTACACAAAATGCGTCCCCTCAGACCTGAGGACTCATTTAGGGAAGCATCACATTACACCTGCAAGTGGGTTTTCATCTGGCGATTAGGTAAATACGAATGGAAGCATTATGCCAGATTAAAAGCGCCTTCTAGATGCATAAACACAGCGACCACAGCCAGTCGCTCAGTCGCTGCAAGGGGAATGTGAGGAAAGAATGACAACATTTTTCTTTAAAAATGTAGAGTAAAGGGGTGCTCTGAAGTTATGCTTTATAATTTTAGATCCATTTCTCATCCTCAAAAGAGAAAATCAGTCTACTGCTTCCTTAAAAAAAAAAAAATGCAAAAATAGCCTGTAATCGGTCTAGTCTGCAAAGGCACCAAGATCTCCCTCCATGGTAAGAGTTATTTAGGAAAACAATCTCTGGCATAGGCCAAGTGCTCATAAATTCTTCGGGATGAGGCACTAAAGCCACTCCCAGGCCCTGGCACAGTCCCACCTCGGGACATTGGTTTATGTCACTAGCAGGTAGAAGGAAAGGCCTGAGTCAGCCCTGTGGCAGCCTCTGCTTGTGCGGGAGGCTCAGACAACAAAGAAGGTCACACTCCAGGTCTCCTCCCCACTTTGTTGCCTCTGGAATGCCACCTCCCTCCCCATGTCATGGGAAGGCATCACTCCATCTGATGATGGGCACCGTTGCCCACCTCACCCCCACACCGTGCGTCGAGGCTACACAGGCTCCACGGCACACACAGAGCCCTACATGTGTGCCTGGGAGACGGAGGGAAGTGGGGTCAGCTCAGACCCCTGAGGAACTCTGTGTGGGGTTGGGCGGGTTACTAACATTGGAACCACATGGTCAATGCTCCCAGAAGGCCAGAGGCTGGGGTGTTATCTTGACATCCTTGTACCCAGGTCCAGCAATTTCCAGGCCCTCCTTTCTCTGTGGCTGTGCCTGTCCAACCCACCCTCCTTGCCCTCAACACCGTTCGGTGATCACCCCTCCAGCCAGCACTTCCCAGCCCTCCCAGGTCACAGCATGCAGAGTAAACAGTGTCCTCTGCACGGGGCAGCAGCTTAAACAGAAAGCTGTCTGTGCCTGGAGACCACGGGCCCAGCCTCCAGCCACTGCGGGGCTCAGGGGTCAAATCAGCACATATGTCATCAGCTGAGAGCCACAGCAGGACTTCCAGACATTATTAACGAGATCCACAGAGAGACACTCAATGACATGGGACCAGGACACAACACAGGCACACAACTGCGAGGCAACTTTCATGAAAGAGTGCCCTAACCACACTCAGTGTGCTCTGATGTTCTATTCTATTCTACAGGTGACCTTTGAACAAGTTGGGAGTTAGGGGCACCTAACCCCCCACCCACAGTCCAAAATCCATGTGTAACTTTGACTCCCCCCGAAACTTAACCAATAATAGCCTACTATTGACTGGAAGCCTTTCTGATAACATAAACTGTCAAACAACACATATATTTTATGCATTCATGATATACATTTTTCTTAATTTTTAAAATATTTCTAGGCTATGCAGTTTTTGAGTTTTTTCAAATTATCACAAATCTCCAAAATTTTTCCAATATATTTATTGAAAAAAATCCATGTATAAGTGGACCCACATAGTTCAAACCCATGTTGTTCAGGACCAACTCTAGTCTCTTCTATTCCTATCCCATCCCATCTTTAAAATACTGGCTGTATCCCATTAAACTGAATACATAACCAATCTGTGGGTCTTGACCCAGTTGGAAATCTCTGTTGTGATAGATTTCTTCGACTGGCATACTGAGGGACTCCAAGGCCAGCCCCAGCCTTCCTCACTTCTTGCCAACCTCCTCTACTCCAGTAATCCCCAGATCCTGAAGCTTTTAAAAGGGCCAAGTGCTCATCCCTCGCAAGCCTCTGCACCTGTCACCATCTTGTCTCAGTAGCCCTCTCCACTTCTGTACCTGAATAACAGCCTGTGCCTCCTTATACAGTGACTGCTGATTGCTTATCTGGCCACTCCTCTGGGCTGGGGAACTCTTGTGGGCTGTGACTGTCCTTCTCAGCTCTGTGCCCAGAAGGGCCCAGCCTGGGGCAGAGGCTGGGCAATGTTGCTGAGCAGGTGTCAAGTGGAGAACCAGAAGAGAAAGGCAACCACCATGGCATGAGAGGACAATTGGCCAAAAAGGTGGAGCAGGGGCTGAGAACCTGCTTTTGCCTGGAGTCCTTCCCCTTCTGAGCAAAACAGTCACTACCAAAAACAC
Source organism: Eulemur rufifrons (assembly GCF_041146395.1). Classification (NCBI taxonomy): domain Eukaryota; kingdom Metazoa; phylum Chordata; class Mammalia; order Primates; family Lemuridae; genus Eulemur; species Eulemur rufifrons. The sequence continues at coordinate 116,703,371 of NC_090989.1, forward strand.
AAAAACAACTGCGTTGGGCAGGCATATCTGATCAATGGGCCCTGGGCCCAGTTTCTACAGTCTTGCTTCTGAGCCATTTACCAACAGGTAAATCAAACTCATCATGTCCAGAACTACTGATCTTTCCACCTAAACCTGTTCCTCCCATCCAGTTCCCAGCTGGGTTGACAGAAATTCCATCCTTCCATTGCTCAGGCCCAAACCTCAGAGTCCTCCTTGTCCCTTTCTTCTCTCACATCCCTCATCTACCGTGCCAGGAAGTCCTGTTGACTTTACTCCCAGTGCACACTTAGAATCGGCTTTGTTTCCCAACACCCTGCTGCTGCAACCCTTACGTCCCAGCACCATCACCTCCTTCTCAGATGACTGCAACAGCCTCCTGCTTTCCCACCTCCTCCCAGTTTGCAGTCATCACAGCACTGTGGGCAGTTCTCCATGACATCCCGCATGTCTTGGGACAGCATTTGGCTGGCCTATCTTGCTGAGGATATTTATACACAAGCAGCCTTGGAAGATAGAGATAGTATATCCTTCCTGGACACAGAACAGATTGTTTCCCAAACAGGATAATAAAGATATTTTCTTACTCCAGGGCAAAGTTTGGGCAGGTTTGCTAATAGTCCCTTATAAATTTGGGGGTTTCCTAAGTTCAGATTTCATCAACTGTGACACAGACCAACTGGGCTGGTCCAGATGACTCCCATGGGACTTGGGGAGCAAGGGGAATGGATGTCAGCAAGAGGCGCAAGCCACCTGCTATGCTGTGGTGATAAAATCCTTTGTCTCTGACCAGGAGTCTCTTGTCTCTGCTAGCATCTGTGAACCGACAGCTGGCTAACTTACTTGGTAGCTTGTAAGCATACCCTTCACAGTTCTTCACACACAGCAGCTGAAGTGTTTATTTCATACTTAAATCAAGTCAAGTCACTTTTCTACTCAAAATCCTACAATGACCCATCTCACTCAGAGAAAAATCCAAGGTCCTTACGATGGCTGTAAAGCCCTCCCCTGCACCCTGCCCCCCATCCCATCTCTGACCCATCTCCAGCTCCCCTGCCCATCCCCCACTCCGCTCCAGCCATCTCGGCCCCCTGGCTGCCCCTTAGACACATGCCCCACTGTGTGTCTTCACTTGCTGTTCCACTTGTTGGCTGCTCTCCTCCTCATATGCACTTGGCTCACTCCCTCAATTCCTGTCTTTGCTCCACGTCAGCTTCTCTCTGAGACCATCCTGAGCCCCTCATTACAGTTGCATCCTCCTGCCATCATGGGCCCTCAACACTACCTCCCGAACCCTGGAACCCCCAAGGGGCAACAGTGACCTAGTCAGCCCCTGCCCTGACAATGACGGACAGGCAGAGCAGCAGCAGACCTGAGGTTCTCTTAGCTGCGCAACAGGAAAATGGCTCCAAGGACTACAACAGCAGCTAGAAGGAAGTAGCTTCCCACTGAGAAAGAGGCCAGGGCAGAGGGAGCAGGGGTGGACCAGCACTGGCTGGTATAAATGTCATCATTCCCAGGGAGCTGCAGAAGTACTTGGGGGCAGAGATGTAGCGCGGGGCTGAGGTCTGACAGGTCAGCTGGAAGAAGGCTCGGACTGCAGTGAGCTGGGTATTCAAGGCTCATGTGGACACTGACTCTGCCTCTAGCACAGGCTGGTGAGGTCTGAGAGAGTCAGCTTATTTGTTCAACTGGTACATTTTCTGTAACATCTCATACTCTTTTCAGTTACGGTTTTGAGTTTGGTGATTATGACAGGCCTGCTCTGCTATTTATGTTTCTGATTATTTTTAGTGTTTTGCAATTAAATTTTCTTAAATTAAAACTTCAAACCTAAGCATTGGGATGTCTGTGATGTAGCACGGTGTGTTCCTATATGCAGTTTATATATTTGGGTTGCAAAACCCTCAGAAAAGAGATATTTCAATATTTGGCACCCAAACGGCCTTGTTTCCATATCACCCACATGTGTCCCTGTCTCCACGCACTGCTTTCACGCCCAGCGACAACCTTCAGATCCTTGTGAGCCAAAACAAAGAGCTGGGAGAAGTAGCTCGGCCCCCTTTGAAAGCCAAGCTGGGCTGTCAGCACATGTGGCTGGGCTGGGACAGCACAGCCTGCAGGCTCCGCCCCAGCCCGAGGCTCCAGAGCTGCAGACCCTTCTGGGCTTTCCCTTCCCTTACCCACAGTTAGACTGCCAGCAAGGTGCTCTCTAAAGTGCTTCTGGTTTAATTTCTGGCATCCACAAGGTACAATGAAAACCAACTCCCTAAAGGAACCTGGTTTCCCTGCTGGCTCCACGGCCTCACCACACCCTCCCTGGGAGTGATGCTCTCCGGAGGAAGCAGCTGCTTGGCACTTCTGTCCCCTGGAGAGGCCCCCCTCCCCTGGCCTCCCTCAGGCTGCCTGGGCTGGAACAGCACCCGCCCCCACCCCATGCTGCTGACACCCATGGCTGCAACAGCTGCCCATGTCTCTGCCTCCAGCCGCACCTCCAGGCCGCATTTCCAGCACCAGTGCTGCTTCTGTTCAGATGCACCTTGGCATTCCAGGCTCATCAGTTTCCCCCCAAAGGGCCTCCTGCCTCCTGACCTCTCTCTCTGTGTTAATGCAACCCTCCATACCTCCGTCAGTCAGGTGTTGTCCCCCGGGATCTATGGAATTGCTCCAGCTCACCCTGTGCCCATGTCACCCTTCTCACTTGCCGGCCTCACCGTGGAGGCTGCAAGAGCTAAGGGCTCTCCTGAGCAGCCGGGAGAGGTCAGAGACACACAGTTCTGGCCAGTGAGTTGCAAACACACGTCCACCCGGGAGTCTGGAAAAGCTCTGCCGGTTGCCCTTCTGCCTTCGGGCCTTCCCTCCCACTTCCTCCCGCAGCACTGACGTGTTACCTGGAGCTGCAGCAGCAGCTCCGAGACCCTAGGGGACAGCAAGTATGCAGGCTGAGAGTCATGGGAGACAGAGAACGCTGGCAATGTTGATGGCATCGCCACCAAGCTCTGGACAGCTTGTCCTGGGAAGTAAATAGATGTTTTCATCGCGTTTCCTGCTGCTTGCAGTGAAAGCATCTTTACTGATACACACAGTTTATTCCGTATTTCTTTTTCCACTGCCCCCTCCCCTCATCCACACACACCTCCTGACTCAACTGCTCTGTTCTCTTTTTCTCTCCCTTTCCCCTTTTCCTCGGCTTTCTTTACATGCTTTCTGAACATCCACTCTGGGCACACTATGTGCTGCATGACAGGAAGCAGGAACCAGCCACGCGTTGGACCTCAGGGAGTGCCCAGGCTAGGTGTCTCCCTCCACCTGCCTCACGCCCTTATGCAGGCAGTGCCTGGCCTTGCCAGTCTCCCGTCACGGTCCGCTGCGCCTTCTTCAGGGTCTTCTGCACACCTCCAGCTCTAGAATCTCAGGTTTCCTCCAGTGAGGCATTGCAATGGCCTTCAGGCTCCCAGAGGGTTTCCTTGCCTCATTTTCCTGATTAGGACCATTCTGCACCCCAGAGCTGGTGTCCTCTTCCTCTCACCCCATGGCCATAGCCTGTCACCTGGACCCTGGGCTCAGCACTTCAGTTCCACTCCCCAGACACTCACCCCTCCTGCAGGGACTCAGCAAACTCTCAAGCAAGGGGGCTACAGCCAGGAAAAGGAGACCAGTGGCCAAAGCATTTAGGAAGGACCAGGGTTACATTTGGGTGCAAGAGCCAAACAACCATGTGAGGAGTCACCAGAAGGACAGGGACAGGGAAAGATGACCACTGATTAAACATACATTATACACTAAGCCGTGGGCCAGGTGGCATCTGTGTATTATCTCATTTTAAAATGCACAATTGGGATAGTTTTACAGAGAATGGCTTCTGAGGTTCAGAGAGATTCAGCAGTTGGTCTGAAGTCACACAGCAAATAACGGGGAGACTGGTCATCTGAGGTAGAGAGAAATGAGTTTCGGGAAGCTGGTGGTCTGCAGGTCAAAGTTTCCTGTCCTGGAAGCAGAGGATAGCTGTCTCCCCCCGCCCTTTCCCGCTGGCTCCTCAGCTGTGCTGAGATCACTTCTGAAAGCTAGATACCTGCCCAATGCAGAGAAGCTGCAACAGACCTGACTCTAATACAACCAGGCTTGTAACAGAACACCAGTCAAGGGATGGTAGACCCCTAGAAACACTGCTGCTTAACAGGCTGCCCAGTTAACAGCGCCATGGCTCAAGTCCAGAGCCCTCCAGGCAGGTCCCTGGGTCCGTCCAGGAGGGTCTGTGGAAGTAGCCTGCCTGCGGTGGTCAGCTCACACCCCGACTGCAGTGACATGCCCCTCCACAGGGAGTTTGGGGAGGGGTCCTGCCTGTGCCTGCGCTCAGACTCCACCCCTCTAGCTGATGTCCACTGCAACCCCTGAGACACCCGGGGCATAAGGACAAAGGGAATGCCAAATCTAAAATATAAAGAGCCCTTCTTTTGTCAACTTGTTTTATAATTGCCAAAGTGTTTCATATCCATGGTTTCATTGGGTCCTCACAACAATAAAGCCAGTGTTACTTCCCAAATTTTCTACTTGAACCTCAACAACAAAAAAGCATGGCTCCAAAAGGTCTAGCATGTAATTCTGGAGCTGATGGTGACAGCAGCCAATTTTGTCTTCCCCTCCCTCCCTCTGGCTTCCTGTGGGGCCAGGGCCCAGAGGGCTGCATCCCCTTTGGCACAGTGGGAGGTTCCAGGAAGAGCCTGTGACCCCAGTCAGGCCACTCAGAATCCACCCTACCATGTCTGACAGAATTATCAGGAAAGAGCAAGAGGTAGATCTGAAACAATGGTGGACCATCCTCCTTACCACAGAGAATGCGGCTGTTTTAGAGGAAAGCAACTCTGGAAATGCAAAGAGGAATTTCTGGGGGCATCATGGAGCACACAAATCCAGCCATGCCTGAAAACAAGTTCTACCTCCATAATTTTCAGTTATATGAATTTTCAGTTATATGAGTCAATATTTTCTCATTTTGTTTAGGACAAAGTCTTCACACAAACACAAAAGAATAATTTTCAGTTATATGAGTCAATATTTTCTCATTTTGTTTGGGACAAAGTCTTCACACAAACACAAAAGAATAAAACCAAGGCCTCCTAATTCGTGGCATGGCATAGAAATCTCCCAAAAGATAGAAGTGCAAATGGAAGAAAAGCATAAATGATCAGCCACAGAAAGCTAATTTTACTCATTCAACACGTGTTTATGGGCCAAGCACCATGCATATTGGTTGGAAGAACACCAAAGCGACAGGGTCCCTGTGTTCTGTGATCTTACCAGGACAGAAGTGTAAGTATTTTAGAGGGCTGGGGTGGCAGCTATAATAATACAAACCTCCTCCGAGGGAAGGTCAGGAAAGACATCCTCAGAATGTCACATTTAAATTGAAACTGAAGGACGATCCAACACGAGCCCAGTGAAGCAAAGTCCAGCCAGGGGCGATAGCGTGGGTGAAAACCCATTGCTGAGACAGCAGTTTGTTTCATTAACCGGGGACTCATGAGAATTGGTGCATTTTTGTGGGAGGGATATAAGTGGTGTCTACATCTTCTTTTGTAATTTGGAAATAAATACATATGGAAATCTTTCCAAACTCAACAGATAAGCATGCAAAGAAATATTTACAAGGACCTCCATTGCAGCAATTCTTATAACAACAAAAACTTAAAAATAACAAGATATGCCAATGTGTTCTTACAACTGAAAAACATTTTAAAAGATGATGTCAATACACATTTATTGACTTGGAAAGATGTACATACACATGTAGAAGAAATAAGCAGGTCTCAAAGAATATGTATAGCACAATTCCATGTATTGAGCACAAAATAGGAATTCAATGAATATTTACTGAATAAATGACAAATACATATATCTGAACAGATTAACACCAAGAAAAGTTTACATTCACTATTTCTTAGTGATGGGATTACTGGTGATTTTAAATTCTCCTCTGCATTTGTTTATCTGAACTATCTAATTTTTTATATAATGCCCATGAATTTCTTGCTCAATAAAAAGAAATAAATAAGAAAATGTATCAAAAGCAGGCAATGACTTGCCAAGGTCAATTTTAAAGATCAACACTTGTAATTATAATAGGAAATGGGACTTCAGGAAAGAACAGAAAATAGTGTGGCTGGATAAATACAATAGGATAGGAAATATTCCTTTTGTAAACATTGAGAAGAGATAAACCTTTTTTCAATGTTACAGCCAAAATTTGCTTAACACAAGTCCATTCCATGTTTATTATTTATTCAGCTATGTGTAACACTGCACATTAGTTAAATGTTAGTAAAGGAAAATATTTACCTTGATGCAAAAGTAAAGTCAACAAGGCTTGTGTTTGTATGGTGCAAAAAAGTTACAATAAAAAAAATCTAGGTATGCCAAACATCTAAATATTTGAGAAAATCTGCAAAACAAATGCCATTTGGATCAATTTCTGGGGGGACTGATTGTACCATCCATGTTTCTCTGATGTTTTAGCATAATAGAGAATGTGGCTTCAAACAATCAAGCCAGTGGCTGGGCAAAAACACAGCCAGCTCCATCGTCACCATCACTGAAAACATGTGCTGGACAAATAACACAATCGACTCTCTGATGTCCTTTTGCAGCCAAATTGTAATCCTCTGATTGTTCATATTAGGTAAATTCTGTTAACTCTGAGACTCTGGAAACCCCGATGGAGGCAAAGAAAGCTTTGGCTCTGCTCCGGGCAGAGTTGAAGAAAGCAGACAGCAGGTGCTACAGAGGGCTGGCCAAAGCGTAGGGACAGGGCCCGAGGCCCCAATAGATTACACAAACAGCTGCCTATATCCCACATAGCCTCATACAAGCAGGGTGGCCCCTACCTTCTTGGGGTTGCCTCACCCACCAGGCCACAGCCTCCTCATTCAACATAGGAAGGCGGAAGAGGTCAGGAAAGACAGATCGCAGGAGCAGGAGGTGACCTGAGCCTTGGAGCACTGCCCAAAGGGAAAGAAATGCCGGGGCCAGGATGCCAGGAGCATGGCCACTCAGGCCACTGCAAAGACCTAGGCCGTAGCTACTAAGAACAACTGGACAGCTCACCGATGTTCTCTTGAAGAAGCATGGGACACTCATGGGACAAATTCAAAGACTTGGAAAAGAAGAGGGAACATCACCCACCAGAACCATGCCCCCAGCACTACTCGCTCTGCTGGAATTAGCTGTTTACATGGAGTTATTCCCCACCAGAACACAAGCTCCTGAAGCTGGGACCAGATCTTGCTAGGTATCACTGCAGCTGGCACAGTATCTGACCAAGAGTCTTCACTCAGTACTACTTACTGTTAAATAAGTAAGTAGATGAATGCATAAAACAGCAAATTGCATCTTATCTAAAGTCTAGGTTCTAGATCAGCATATGCTGTGAAAATCAGGGATGGTTCAAGTTACTTCCATAAAATTCCTTAAATTGCCCAGAAGGCGCATACAGAACCATTCAGCATCTCTCCTCCATCGCCAGACAAGGTTGCTGGTTCTGCCGAAAGCCAGAGGACCTGGGACCTGGCTCACACAGTTACCAGGATGCAGTCTCAGCATGCACACACAAGTGACAAACACAAGGAGCACACTCGGCATTGCAAATTCCCACACCGCAGTAGGCACATGGGAACCCGAGAGAAGGGCCAGGCTGAGCCTCCCACCGCTCCCTTGCTGCTCACTCTGGGGCTCATGTCCTCTGCATAGAATGGTGGCTGGGATCCCTAGAACTATTCAAACTGTTCTCTTCTCTCCTTTTCAAAATTGATGGCAGCACAGATAAGTAAATGAGTTAGATTCCTATTTCATTGGACTCAACTGCATTCCCATAATTGGATTACCATAAACTCAAAACTAAGATGGGATGGGGGAAGAGGAAAGGCTGCCCCATCAGAACACAGTCCTGGCCAGCAGTTTCCATGGGCACCGTTCATGCCTGTGCCAGCCACACCAGCTGCCAGCACACCTGCGTCTCCTGCTCCCCTGGTCCCTGTTTCCATACCGTCTAATCAGGCCTTGGCCTGGGCTTACACCAATTACTCAGTCTCAGCTCAGGCCTGCCTGCTCCCAGACACATGCATGGTTTTCTGAGCACTATTTCTTCAGCAAGCCCAACAGCTTAGTGGAACCATCTGTGCAACGGGCAATCCCCCACCCCATTCTATCTTATTTTCAGGTCCCTAGTGGGTGGCAGAGGAAGAGGGACTTCTTGGCAGGTCAAATGGCACTAAAGGGGCAGGGATAGGCATGGATGGGTTATTTATCACCCCAGTGCCATGCTGTGCCGTATTAGAGCCTGAGGCAAAAGGAAAAATGAGTAATACTGATCTTATATTTATTTAAAATCTTGACATTTTGTTCATCATGGATTTTTGCATTCATCTTGATTTTCTAAAATATTGCATTAAATATTATTTACCTTGATATCTGAGATGTTTTCTGGTGCCTCACATTTTTCAGCTGAGATGAATGCTTCACTTCATCCTAATCCCTATTGTGATAGAGCTACTATCTATTAAGCACTAATAATATACTGGATGCTGCACTTTAAAAAATTATATATAAACCTGGTAATACTCTTATCAGCAGTGAGCAATGTTCTTATTTGACAAATGGGAAAACTGAGGCACAAAAAGTAAATAGCATAGCAAGTGTCACACAGCTGGTAAGAAATGTAGGTATAAATTCAGCAGATGGTGAAGATGACAATGCTTGAATAGCAAACACCAACCCGCTGTGGATCTTACCTAGGGCAGCAGTGAGATGGGCAAAGCGTGAGGAAGCACTATACCGCCAGCCAGGGATTTAGAGTGGATCGCAGGGGGCCTGCAGAGGTTCCGAGGGGCTGGGAGGAGACTGTGGAGACCAGCTGCCTCCATGATTTGCATGTAGACTAAGGAAGGCTTCCCTGTTAGAGGATTCACAGACCAAAGAAAGCCTGGTAGATATTTTAAAAACCAGGCTTTGAATTTTCATAAGATTATTTTAGAGTTGTGGGAGGAAGATTATTATGAAATCTGTGGTCAAAAGTACTTGTCTTGAAATCTAGTTTTTTTTTTTTTTTTAATTTCAGAAAGAATAAAACGAAGTATCTCTCACACACAAAAATGTCTAATTTGATTTTAAGCCATAGGTCACTTTCTCCATCTGCTCAGGAATATCGCATTCTCATTAACACCCAAGGATCCATGGAAACTCCACCGAGAAACCACAAAACCTCAGCATGGATTAAACTGGGAGCTTTTTTTTTCATGAATGTGTACGTTATATTGAATATCAACATGTCAACTCTGGCTCCTGAATCGTAATTTTCCTAATATTAGCAGTAGCATGAAAGAACTTAGATATTGTCAACTGTTAGACTAAATCAGATATACAATATTGTTCAGACTAAGCTGTCGATGTTAGACTGTTGATTATCACCATTCTGGTATGTGTGGGTTGGCACCATTCCACGACTCTGTTTATTGTTTCGCTTTCTGTCTTTGCTGTCTGCCACACACCTTGCCAGTTGATAACGACATTGGCTCAAGTCCAAAAGTGGACCAGAAGACATATCTCAGGTCAAGATCTGCCTCTTCTCCCACTTCAAATTACATTAACTTTTCTCGAATCATCACACTTTCTCTAGCACCTGTCGGCACCACACCATTCTGCACTTAGGTATAGCCCCATCCTGTTGAGAACTGAGAGGCTTTTGTCTCCTCAGGTAGAACTAGCCACTTAATGGCAGAAGTTTTGTTTCACTTACTCCTATACACTTAACTTAGGGATAAGTACGTATTAGGCTGGAATTATTAGCGTGTCAGGTAAAACGCTCACTGGGGCCAAAAGGTGGCACAAAGAAAGGCGGAGAGGCTATGTGTGTGAGTCCTGGCGGAGGGGTTGGGAGAAGACCTCAGGGCCTGGTGGGACTATTTCAGGCAGTCTGAGGAAATGTAGCCAGGGGCTGGATCAACACCACAGGGCAGGAAAGTCAAAGTCTTCAAAGAACAAGTATATGTGGGAGAGCCTGAGAACAAAGAAACCAATAATCAAAACACAAGTTTGGAAGATCTGGAGGCAGGAGAGGGGCAAAATTCTCCATGAATGTGGTTCAGGACTGAGACCATGCCTGACATGAGGGCCAAGGAGTCACGGGATACTGTCCTCCTCAAGCGGCCCTGCCACAAGCTTCCTCCGTCCTCAGACCAAGGGCTCTACTGCTTGGCTCCTTTACCCTTGGGTTCCTGGTGCTCAGCTTAAGCTGCACATTCCCTGGTTGAGGCAATACCCAGGGCTAGCCACAGGCCACCACTCTCTCTCCCCAGCCTTCTGTAGTGGCCATAGAGATGTGGGCTACCCGATGTAGCAGCATTTGTTCATGAATGAGAAACTCTGGGCCAATAGAAGGGGTATATTATACTGCTGACACGTCGAGAATGGCACAACAGTGCTGGCTACAGGATGGAGAGAAGCTTGTTTGTGAATTTTTCTTATTTATTTATTTAAATTTTATTTTATTTTTTTCATTGACAAATAATAATTGTACATATTTTTGGAGTACCCAGTGATGTTTCCATACACATTCTATACAGTGATCAGCATATGCATATGATTAGCATATGCATCATCTAAAAATTTATCATTTCCTTGTGTTGGGAATGTTCAATATTCTCCTTCTAGCTATTTGAAATTATATATTACTGTTAACTATGGTCATCCTACAGTGGTATAGAACACTGGAACTTATTCCTCCAATCTAGCTATATTCTGTATCCTTTAACAAGTATCTCCTCACCCCTCCCTCCCTCCTACCCTTCCCAGTCTCTAGTATCCTCTGTCCTACTTTTTACTTCTCTGAGAACAACTTTTTTATAGCTTCCACAAATGAGTGAGAACATGCAGTGTTTGACTTTCTGTTCCTGGCTTATTTTACTTATCACAGTGTCCTCTAGCTCCATAATACCATGGAGTCCCAGCAATCAAACCCAGTGGGTTTCATTGTAAACCGGACAATGTAACAACCAAATTAGCATAAGAAGCCCCTCACACTGAATCTTACCTGCATTGATTAAAAGGGCTGGAAACCAGGTCCTCATGACTAGAAATGTGTCTGTTTACCCAATTCAGACATCTCCAAGTCTTTGCTCCATCATGTTAGTGAATTACTGAAAGTCCATGAACAAGCAGGGAGCTAACCCTCTGAGAGGGCCCCAGCACCAGAAAGGCTCCCTAAAGAAGGACTTCTCAACTAATTTTAGAGGTTCATCCTCCTTGCTGCCCCTGAAAATGGCTCTTGGTCCTGATTGCTGTATGGGTTTCCCTGTTGGGAAACAGATGGCCAGAGGTGGATTTACACTGATTTCTCCCACATATCACCTCATCAGTGTCTGCACCTCACCTGGAGGACTCTCCAGATGGCACCTGTCATAAATGGAAAACAAGGTCAGATTAGTCATCTGTTTACTTTAAGAAAGTCACCTTCAAACTGATTAGCTATTTCTCTTTCTTTGTTTTAATTCTGTGAATAAACCAGAGGACTGCATATTAATGAAGGTACTTATTTAATTAATCAGTATAAGACAAATTGCAATGAAGCCTACCTGAAACTTCAAAGAGGCAGTAAGCACTGATTGGTGTGCAAACTACGAGTGTGGTTTTTTTATTGGATTGAGGCAATCATTTCCTCACTCTATCTGCCTCATAAAAAGGGAGATCCCTGTCTGGTAGAAAATATTATTAGCACCTCTACAGTTTCTTACATGCAATGACCAGCATAAAATCAAATATTACTGGACATGTTGACAATAACCACAGGAAGAAAGATCATAGAAATAGGTCAGTAGGTAATCCAGATATCAGAGTTGGCAGATAGGGACTGTAAAACAGGTATTATTAACATGTTAAGGAAAATAAAAAATAAATAAAACAAATGAAAAAATGAATTACAATAGAAATTGGAATCTAAAAAAGTTTAAAAAGGCATTTTGGAACTGAAATATGCAACATATCAAATTAAGAACTCATCAGGTATGTTCAACGGCAAACTGGACACAGCAGAAGAGGAGATGAGTAGATATTAACAGCAACGCTAAAGTGAAGAGAGAAAAAGGAATGGGGGAAAATGCCTTTAATCCTAGCACTTTGGGAGGCCAAGGCAGGAGGATTGCTTGAGGCCAGGAGTTGGAGACCAGCCTGAGCAAGAGGGAGACCCCATCTCTACTAAAAATAGAAACATTAGCTGTGTATGGTGGCACCTGCTGCTTGGGAGGCTGAGGCAGGAGGATCACTTGAACCCAGGAAATTGAGATTGCAGTGAGCTATGATGATTCCTGAGCAGAAAAGCAAGAATCTGTCTCAAAAATAGATAAATAAAAAAAATAATGGGGTAAAAGAAGAGAAAAGAGCACAAGAGATATGTGGGAAACAGCTTTATGATCTAAAGTACATGCAATTAGAGTTGTCCTTAGTTTTGACTTCAGACAGACCTAAATTGAGCCTCTTCAGCCTCCTCGCTTACTGGATAAGTAAGTGTTGTCCTTGGTAAGTGACCTAACTCCTCCGAGCTTCAGTATCTGCATGTATAAAATGGGAACAAATAAGCCAATATTGTAGGCTTTTTAAAATGAAACAGGTTATTTTGAAATATTATCTATGTGCTTCTCCCAGTCATCCTTGCAGATTAAACAGCTCTTTCATTTTATTAGCCCCAGAATCAAGACACATGCCAACAACTACAGAACCCTAAAATAAAGGCCCCTAATTGTGGACTCCCAGGCTCACAAGCCCTCGGTCAACATGGAAGATGGAAAGATAGGGATAAAGACTCGTGGAATGGCTTTTCCTGTCTTCCGGGCAAGATGAGAAATGGCACAGGTTAGGAGCCCGGAGAAAGGAAAGATGATGTAGGCCAGGGAAGAGCAAGATGGAAAAGCTGGGATGCTTTGCCCGAGCCGGCACCCAGAGATTGCCCGCAAATAGCTCATCTCTCAGGGGGTTTCTCATTGCCATGGCCCAATGAGTACCACTGATGTGGGAAAACCTGCAGACTGCGGTAGGAACCATACCCATCGGGGCCCTGACACTCTGTTAAGTTTCCCATCCAACCCTCTCCATTTGGGCAACTCCTGTTTTACAGATCAAGACATGGATGAAATGAGATGATAATTCCAATATTCATCATATTTTCACAATTGGATTATTACCTATTATGAGTTATTATACATTACTTCATTTATAGCTAATATTTAATGAGTGCATACTATGTGCCAGCCACTGGTCTTAACATTTCACATGTATATTAACTCATTCATCAAAACAACTTTCCAAAATAAGTACTAGCTAAATATCTTCCTCAAGGCCACCTAGCTAGCAAGGTTCTTTGTCATTCCTAAAGTACTACCCAGGGATGAATAATACTTGCCGAGTGCCCACTATGTGTTAGAAACCTTCTATACTTGTCTGACTGAGTTTAAACAGTAACCTCTAAGGCTCTGTTCCCTTATCCACAAATGTAGTCATGCTGTTAACGATCGCTAGCCCCACAGCACTGCTGTAACGCTTACAGGAGATGATTACATAAAGTGCCAATCACAGTGATCAGCACACTGTCAACACTCATTAAACACGCTGTCTCTTTCCCTTCATTGGTGTGACAACAGAGATCTCAGGGAAAAAGGGAAGAAGGAAGACCCAAAATTTAAAATGTTCCTTATATATAATTCATGCAGAGGATGAATGACTTAGGAACGTCTGCTTTTATTCTTGCACTTTTTAATGTATTTGATGGAAGTTAAATAAATAACAAATGTGTCTGTCTCCAATTTGGTTTAGGGTTTTAAGCTAGAGTATCAGAGCTTACTGGGATGTTATCAGAAACATTGTCTTAATTGGTTCCATCTCTGTCAGGCAAATCTGAGACCCATCGGAGGCCCCAGAAGAGCCGCCCCTTCTCTGACCACACAGATAACCACAGCAGCCCCAGTCAAGACTCAGATTCATCCTTAAAGAAAGACTACACAGGTAAAAGAACAGCCCTGGGGTAGGTAGGTATGAGATGCTGGATTTATTTCCGATCCCCAGGTTCCCCGGCAGTAGAGATTAGAAAATGTCAGGGCGTCTCAGGCCATTACCACAGAGGCTGCCTCAAGTGGCTGAAGCTTGGGGACAGCACTTCTCCAAAGGGCTGGCACCGGTAGAGTATCTGCTCCAGTCAGGACAGGCCGTGAGGACAGGCAGACATAACGGGATCATTGTAGGATTCAGAATGAGGAATCACAAGGTCCAGGCAGAAGAGAGCTGAGTCTGAAGCTCCTGCTCCGCCCATCACAGGTAATCTCATTTTAAACTTGGCCTGAAGGTTTCCAAAAACCTATTTAGAGCTGTGTAGCTCTGAATGTGATTAGAATGTAAGTCAGAAAGTCAGCGGAGAAAAAGACGCTGTCAGCTTCTAAGTCCGTGCTGGGCCAGGTTAGCACAGGCAGCAGAGCCCTTGTGAGAAGGGTCCTTGCAGCTCCTGAAGCTGGAAGGAAGACAGTCAATGTCCCGTGTTTATGGAAAGTAACCACTCCTTACTGAGCTCTGGCCTTGTATTAATACCAAGCATCAAACACTGAACTGCACACTTTACAGAACCCTCCCAGAAGCCGCAAGTTATAGATACTATTTTCCCCAATTTAAATAAAGGAAACCAAAGTTGGGGATGTGAAGTCCCTGCTGCAGACTTCCTAGTTGGTAGGTGCAAGGACTCAAACCCAGGCCTGTCTGATTCCTCAGTTAGGAAGGCTCGTTTCCCTACACAACGTTCTGTTCTGACTACTCAAGTACCGCCTGGGACCACACACTGAGCTAGAAGACCCTCTGTGGACATGACCACATCTTAATTCTCACAACCTATCTGGGAGTAGGGAAAAAAAACTTTTTAACCATACCAAATGTCCATAAAGGTTTTTTCTAATCTGCTACCATGTATACCTCAGACTGGCAAGAAGAAAGGAGGTGGCACCATCTCCCAAACATATGCCCTGTAACTCCAGAGACTTAAGAAAACTACTAACTCCATCTCTCATGGAGAGATATACCGCATTCGTGGAAAGGAACTTTTAATAGAGTAATGTCAGTGTTCTCCAAGTTGGCCTACAAGTTTGATGCAACTCCATTCAAAACGAGTTTTTTCAGGAGACTTGACATATTGACTGTATGTGTATATTTGAAGATAAATAGACAAAGCATACCCACACCACTTCTAAAGAAGAATAAAGTAGAGTAACTTGTCCTATCAGACACAAAGACTAAACACAGATAGGTACTAAGGGAATAAGACAGAATGATGTTGGTACAAGACTAGAACAAATAAGCAACAAACCAGAATAGAGAGCTCAGGAAAAGATCCACATATACACATAACTTTAATATATAACCAGAAACAGCATGATCAACACAGGAGAAAGAAGGGATAATTCAATCCATAAGAGCTGGAAAAAAACTACAATTGGATCTCTAACTCATATCCTTCACAAAAATCAACCCTGTGTGTGCATGTGTGTGTGTGTGAGAGAGAGAGAGTATCTTTATGAGTTTGAGATAGGAAAAGATTTCTTAAACAAGGCTCAGAAAATTCTAGCAATGAAGGAAAAGATTGACACGTTAAACATCATTAAAATTAAAAACTTTTATTCATCAAAAAATGACTCAAAGACAAAGACAAGTTACAACCCAGGAAAGATATCTGAGAAATAGAAAACTAAAGAAGAGTTAGTGTCAAGAATCTATAAAAAGCACCTACAAAAAAATTTAAACATATAAACAATCCAATAGAAAGATTAACAACAAACATAACCAGGCATTTTCACAGAAGATGAAATACTTATTGACAATAATGGCTGAAAAAAAATGCTAAGCCTTAGGAACAATCGGGAAATTGAAAAGTCAAGATCATGAGAATTCATTGTACAATCTATTGGAAAAGTAAGAAGTCTGACAACACTCAGTGTTCAAGAGAATGTGGTTTAATGTGCTTATTTTATACATCACCAGGAGGAGCATAAAATAATACAAATGTTTTGAAAACTAATTTAGCATTATCTTTTAAATTTGGACAGTCCCTTACCCAAAGGCCTATCAATGGCAGAATAGACAAATAAAGTGTGGATATTTTACATACTGGAATGTTACACAAATACACAAAGTAATATCTTAAAGCTGACTGAAAAAAAAATTCTCAGAAGACAATACCCAGTAAGATATTTTTTATAAAGTTAAATGCAAGTAAAACTAAACAATTTTGGATATAGGTGTTATGTGTGATAAAAATATTTTGAAAAATAAACCAGGGAATAATAATTACAACTTTAAGAGTCACGGTGACCCCCCGTGGCATGGGGGAGGCAGACAGATGAGATGTGGAAGGATCACATGGGTAGACATAAGCTATTGGTAATAGAGCACTCTTGGTTTGAGTTGTGGGTTCACAAGTGTTTATTATGTTTCTTTAATAAATTAAAGATGGCAAATGATAGTAATAATAAAGTAATGAAAAGAATTACTATTAATCCAATTTTGTATGCTTGAGGTCCAATTTTAAAAATATAGGACACAGGTGCAATTGAATATTGGCAATTGCCAAAACACTGCCCATCTATAAAAAGTACCTGTCTGCCACCCACACAGCTGTAGATTGGAGACCTGTAGCCAGGAGGGTTTCCATCCCCCTTATACCTGAACACAGATAGCAGATAGATATGCAGTCCCCTTACCCTGTGACCACTTTTCCTTGTCATAGCCATGGCAGACATCAATAACAGGTCTGCTAAGACTTCAGACTCCTCCACAAAGCTCCGCATGGTCGACTGAGATGAAGCATATGAAACAGTGGGTGAGTTCTGTACACAGAAGCCCAATCAAAATGTCCAGCATGGCAGACAATTCAGTGAGGAAGAATTCAAGGGATCATAGGCAAGGGGAGAAGAAAAAAGCTGGCTGACAGAGTAGGATGCAAAGTCCATGAAACTGCCATATGGCTCCCTGCCTGACAAAGCTCTGAGCAGAAGCCCCCTGCCTGCTTGGTTCCAGGAAGAAAGAGAAAATCAGGATAGACAACAGCATATTTAACTTGACATGTGGAAAATATGCTATGCTGTGAGGTGTGGAGGCTAGAAATAGAAAGCAATTTCCCAAAGAAAGATCTCTGTTCATGGGTGATGGGGTCATTTGGGGTCCCTGAGGGAAAATTGGATATTGAGAGCTCAGGAAGGAAATGTGTTTCCTCCAAGGCATCCTGGATACTCACAGCAAACAGGACCTCAGCCTGGACAGATGATGCCAAAGAAGACCAGAGGGCATGGCTGAGATCAGCAGCCTCTTACTATCCAATTGCCCCCAGAGGTCCTCAAGGCCAGAGCCATGGCTCAGAACAAGCACCCCAGCAAATGTCAGAGAGACAGAGGCCAAGACACCAGGGATGCACAGTTCTTTCTTTTGGTTCAAAGCCAAACTTTTTTGAGCCTAGACCTGAGTCATTCAGGAAGGACATCAGGATTCTAAGGGAGGAAAGGAGGAAAAGAAATCAAAAGGAAGGGACCATCTTTCTCTTGTAAATTCCGTAGTGGCAAAGGAAACAGCTGGAATTCTTTGCAGCACCTTTGCTGTCTAGCAGTGTATGGCTCATAGTATATTCTCAATAAATGTTGTCTATTTTCTACTCAGTTGCAATCCAAGAGGCTCATTTGAGCAACAGGAAATATGCAAGGGAAGGATGTATCACATAAGCATTAAACAGGATCAGAGGCTGGGGGTGGAGGGTTAGCATGGGAGAGGCAAAGAGAAGCAGTCAGGGAAGTACGCAACCTGGAGGTACACTTGCAGCCCAAGACCTGGGCTGGTGTAGGCACAGCTGAAAAGTGCTTGGTCTGCCTGAAGACCTCTTTGAGTAAGCCTCACTCTCCACCCCTTGCCGTGGCAGGTGCAAAGAGCAGAGAAGCCATTGTCCCTGGGGACTGACTGAGGCTAAGCCAGTGCTCCACTGGGTGACCTCACCTAAGTCCCCGTGAAGATCCTACCATATGCCTCCCATGGGTTGGGCAATAGCAAGGCATGTGACCACCCTGAGCAGCCCCCAGAAAGCAGCTCCCAAGGACTGGTCCTACTTCCACTGACTCATTGCACCAGTCACAATTCTTATTTGTGCAGCACCCTGCCATTTGCAATTCACTTGTCATAGGCTTTCATTAATTACTCCCAGCCCCACCAGGTCTGTCAGCATTTTTATCATCTTTGACAGATGAGGAAATTGAGACTCCAACTGGTCCAAAGTCACATAAGTGGTTTGTGGCAAACTTAACTGATCAACACTTAAGTGCACATATAGTAATAACATACATCGGGTGTCGGGTAGGTGGGAGGGGGGAGGAGGGGATGGGTATATTCACACCTAATGGGTGTGATGTGCACTGTCTGGGGGATAGACACACTTGAAGCTCTGACTCAGGTGAGGGAAAGACAATATACGTAACCTAAACATTTGTACCCCCATAATATGCTGAAATAAAAAATAAGTAAATAAATAAAAAAGAAAAAGAAAAAGAAGATGGAAAGTGATGATGGTGGCACAACAATGTAAATGTATGTAATGCCACTGAGTGGTACACATTAAAATGGTTAATATGGTATATTTTATGTTATGCATATCTTACTGCAATAAAAAATAAAATAGTTGGCATTTGAAATAAATAAATAAATAAACCAATATATGCTTTTCACAAAGATCAAGCTTTTGCCCACTGTTTGGGGCATTAGTGTTAATAAATTAATCAGATCACCGTCCAGAAAATGCAGGCACAGTTTGTGAGTTTCTTTCTTTCTTTCTTTCTTTTTTGGAGTGGGGAGGGTGAAGAAAGTGGGATATACTCTTTTGGCAAAAGGCCCTTCAGGAGCATGCATCTTTGGAATTAAGGTGAGGTTGTGATGCCCATTTGATCATCTTTTAGCTACAGACCCAAGATTAGCTGGACATTGACCATTGCCCACCCCTCCTCTTCCTTGTAGGCTCTAGTGGAGGAAGCAGCAGGTAATGGGAAACAAAGAGCCACCCAGTCTCCCCTAGTACTGAGGTCTATGGTGCCAACTGAGTTCGGACATGAGCACAGGTCACATAGGTCTAGAGCCACATGAATCTGAATCTTGGGACCAGTGTGTGCTAAAATCTCTTAAGGCAGAAGCAGAAAGAGAGAGACCACCAGGCCCAAGAAGGGTTTGGCCTAAATGACCCAACATGAGGCACTCCAGGAATAGGAGGGGAGTAGGGAATGGATCTCCATCTGGGAGCATAAGAGAGAAAGAAGGCCAGCATCTCAACCTTCCACAGTGACTGCCTCCACCACACACACGCACACACACACACCAGAAATTGTGGCACAATTAAAATCTCAGGCACTGATCAATCTGCCCTCTTCCTTCATAGCATAATTAAATATGGGCTTGAGAAGAAAGGCAGGACTGCAAGAAGGAAAAATAAAATTATTAATTTCCTGTTCACCCCAATAGGATGCAGGAGAGAACCTCAAAGGGCATGTGAGAATCCTGAGACAGAACACTGGGGACAGTGGTACAGGAGTAACATAAGGACTTTTCTAAACTACATGTGGCCATGAGCCCTGTTAGATGTGAGTGTGATCTGAACATTCACTCTTAAGGGTAGCCTGGTTTCCTCCAGAGAACTGGAAGAAGAGAGGAAAGAAACAAAGAACAGGAGACCAGGAGGTTTAGAAGACATCCACCTTTAACTCCCCAGCCCTTCTATTCTGCAATCTTCTGCACCTCCCAGGAGCCCCCTCCTCCTCTTCTCCAGAGCTCCTGGCAGCCCCCATGCATCTTCTGCTGCCACTTCTAATTGAGGGTAGATCCCTGTCCCTCGCAGTTCATTTTCCCACAGCTCCTCACAGAATCTTTGGCAACCAGGAGGTACTTAGTAAATAGTTGGTAGTGGAGCAGACAAGGGGCATCACAGCTGCAATGTGAGTAATGAGTTGGCACGGTGCCTGGCACATGATAGGTGCTCAGGAAGTACTTTCAGGACAAATGGCTGAGGCTCTCTATTTTGCCCACTGGTACAACACTACAAAAGGCTGGCACTGGGGGCACTGTGGCCGAGAGCTTTGGCTCTGGTGATCCCTCCCTTCTGCGCATTGTGCAGCCAGACTCTGAGCTTCCTGTGCAGGCTCCTTACTCACCACTCACAGCGGTAAGAGTAGGGGCTGTCAAATAGAGGCATTCTTTTCATTCCCAGAAGATCTGATATGACTATATTCTATGTTTCTCCATTTTTATGAGTCACTGCACTGGCAATGCCCAATTCTTAGTTTCCTAAATGCCCATCTTCACCCATACCTCCATGCCTTTGGGCATTCTGACTCCCTTCCTAAAGTGCTCTCTCCACACACGTCCATTTGTTAAAAGTTCTGCTCAAGGGTACCTTCTCCCCAGTTGCCAGTGAGCCCCTTGAAGTCCATTCCCATCCTCTGGCAGGAGGTAACCTATTTTCCTTTGGAAAACCACCTTACTGCCATCTTCAGTCCACATAAGCAATCCCATCCCCACCCCAGGTAACAAAACAAGCAGGCCTAGACAATGAGTCTCAATTCTGGCTGATCTCAAAACTGTGGTAGAATAAAGCCCTCTTACCAACAGACCTAAAATCCAGTGGATGACCTCAACTTGTCAGCAGTTACCCTATGGGAGGGTAAAGAAGAAAGCAGAGCTGAGAGATGGAGGAGGCTGTGTATCAACTATGCTGCTGGAGCACCTGGACGCAGCCATGCCGGAAGTCTACACCTAGACTCTTCATTGTGCGAACCTGTAAATTGCACCTCTGTTTGTTTGAGCCAGTTTGAGTCAGGTTTCCTATCACGTGCATGTGAAACAATCCTGCCTAATATAAACATTGCCACATCCCCAGGAACCTAATGGAGCATGGTATGTAGTATACATTAAATAAATACTAAATTAAATTCAGCAACTCTGTGGCAGCCTATTGAAACCCTGATCTTTAAAAGTGCAACTTAACATCACTCTATACCTTCTTGGGAAGAAGAAAATCTCCCTATTCTATTTTGACTGCTGATCTCACTACAACATCACTTTGGCTCCTCGGGAACTGTTATGAGAAGCTTATTGTCTTCTAACTTTTGGAAGAGCATTTCTAATTAAAGCAATATTAAACAGTAATAACTGTCTTATAGTTTTATGGCAATGCCCATGATCACATAAATAAGCATTTTATATCCACTTAGCATTTTATATTTATTCAATCCTAAAACAATCTAGCATTTTTATTAATCAAATAAAATAGCATTTAATAGATATGGTTGTTTTAGCTTCTGAAATTAGCTACATATAAAATAGCACTACATTCAATTATGCGATATATTGCCCCCAAAGAACAATACGTGCTTTCCATGATTTCCATCACCATAGTGCCTATATTTACCTAAATAAGCTAAAACCAACATTTTCTAAAATTCCATCATTTGCATAATACTTTCATGATTTCTGCTATAGCTGTGTATGCCACCTATCCTATTAATATTATGGTCTTAAGATGTTTCTTTAAATAGATCTTATATCCAAATTGGGAAATAAAAGTTAAACTATCACTTTTTGCTGATGATATGATCTTATATCTAGAAAACCCCAAAGACTCCACCAAGAGACTCTTGGAATTGATAAATAAATTCAGCAAAGTCTCAGGTTACAAAACCAATGTACACAAACAGTAGTGTTCCTATACACCAGGGGTTCCCAACCTGTGATGAGTTGTATAATTATTTCATTATATGTTACAATGTAATAATAATAGAAATAAAGTGCAAAATAAATGTAATGTACTTGAATCATCCCTAAACCACCACCCCCCTCTGATCCATGGAAATAATGTCTTCCATGAAAACAGTCCCTGGTGCCAAAAAGATTGGGGACCACTGCTATACTCCAATAACAATCAAGCCGAGATTCAAATCAAAGACTCAATACCATTCACAATAGCTACAAAGAAAATAAAATATCTAGAAATATACTTAACCAAGGAGGTGAAAGATCTATCACTACAAAGAGAACTATGAAACACTGTGGAAAGAAATTGTAGATGACAAAACAAACGGAAAAACATATCATGCTCACGGATCAGTAGAATCAATATGTTAAAATGTCCATACTACCCAAAGTGATTTACAAATTCAATGCAATCTCCATCAAAATACCAATGTCATATTTCATAGATCTAGAAAAAATAGTTGTATGCTTCATTTGAAACCAGAAAAAAGATCAAATAGCCAAAGCAATATTAAGCAAAAAGGACAAATCTGGAGGCATCACATGATCAGACTTCAAACTATACTACAAGGTATAGTAACCAAAACAGCATGGTACTGGCACAAAAGCTGAGACATAGACCAATGTAACAGAACAGGGAACCAAGATATAAAACCATCCACATATAGCCAACTGATCTTTGACAAAGCAGACAACAATATACACTGGGGAAAAGAAGCCCTATTCAATAAATGGTGCTGGGAAAACTGGATAGCCACATGCAGAAGAATGAAACAGGATCTCTGTCTCTCACCACTCACAAAAATTAATTCAAGATGAATAAAAGACACAAATGTAAGGTATGAAAACCATAATAATTCTAGAAGAAAATGCAGGGAAAATTCTTCTAGTTATCAGCCTAGGCAAAGAATTTACGACTAATACCCAATGGCAATTATAGCAACAACAAAAATAAATGGAATTTGATTAAATTAAAAAGTTCCTGCATAGCTAAGGAAATAATCAACAGAGCAAATAGACAACCTACAGAATGGGAGAAAAGATTCACTAGCTATACATCCAATAAAGGGCTAATAACCAGAATCTACAAAGAATTCAAGCAACTCAGCAAGAAAAAAAACAACCCCATTAAAAAGTGGGCAAAAGACATGAACAGAAGCTTTTCAAAAGAAGATAGACAAATGGCCAATAAACATATGAAAAAATGTTCAATATCACTAATAATCAGGGAAATCCAAATTAAAACCACAGTGAGATATCACCTTATCCCAGTTAGAATGGCTTTTATTAAAAAGCCCAAAAACAATAGATGCTGGCATGGATGCAGACAGAAAGGAATGCTTATACACTGTTGGTGTGACTGCAAATTAGTATAACCTCTACAGAAAACAGTATGGAGATTCCTCAAAGAACTAAAAGTAGACCTACCATTTGCTCCATCAATCCCACTACTGGGTTTTTACCCAAAGGAAAAGAAGCCATTTTATCAAAAAGACACCTGCACTTGAATGTTTATTGCAACACACTTCAAAATTGCAAAAATGTGGAATCCGCTCAAGGGCCTATCAATTTATGAGTGGATTAACAAAATGTGGTAAATGTATACTTTGGAATACTACTCATCCATGAAGAAGGATGAGTTAAGGCCTTTTGCAACAATGTGAATGGAACTGGAGACCATTATCCTAAGTGAAGTATCTAAAGAATGGAAAAACAAACACCATATGTACTCACTATTAAATTGGAACTAACTGATGAGCACATGCACACAGAGGGAAGTAAAACTCAGTAGGAATCAAGCAGGGGGGATGGGGGAGGAGGGGATGGGTGAAAGCCTACCTAATGGGTACAATGAGTGACGGGCACACTTATAATCCTGACTCAAGCATAACAAAATTGATACATGTAACCAAAAACACTTGTACCTCCATAATTTTTTGAAATAAGAAACTACACATATATGAATATATATATTTAAATATATGTATATGTCATATAAATTAAGATAAAAAATAAATAGATCTATTTTGTTCATTTCAGTAATTTTATTTTAACAAGGAAACTTTATATCATGAATTTGATATGCTAGCTACGCTTTAAGGCAATATTAAAACAGACACTGTTATTAATGTAAAAATAGTTTATGTCTGTACCTACCTAAAGTTATCCTGTATACCCACAATGATAATCATGGCACATTTGGAGAAAACTTGTGAGTTAAACCATTCCAGTGAGACCTTTGAGGGCATCTCTGAGCCTACCTGTGTCACATGACCTCTACCTTTTTAGCTCTAACCTCCCAGGTGGGGCATCCACCTTGGACCTCCCTGTCATAGGCCTCCTTCTTTTCTTTAAGCATTTACTTGCCTATTGATAGACCAGGAACTTGGCAATAAAAAGCTAAAATTATCTTTTACATCAGGCATGACCTCTTTGATCTTGCAGGGCAATTGCATTTCAAACAAAAAAAATACATTTGGAAAGGTGTCAAACAATTTAAAACAGGTACATTTCAAGACCTAGAGATACATACAAAGTAAAGGGGGAGGGGGATCTTAGAAGCACCTAAATCTGCAAGCACTCTCACATATTTGATGACAAGACTGCTTTTTTATTTTCTCAGCCTTGGCCCTAATATTCCACAGAGCACTCCTACCTGCATGACCAAGCAGCATAGCGAGGCAGTAGTCTGGCCTTCTTCATGGTGTTTTATGAGCTCTACCTTCTGGACCAGACTTATTGACATTCAGGTGCCATTTTCAGGACTAGCAATGCTCCTTAATGAACACTTGGATGACATTGTTATAGGGTATAAAAAAGGATTTCCAATTATAGTAACAGTGAATGTTAAAATAACAGCACAATGATTACCAAAATGACTCAAAGCCTTCTAACGCATACAAGCAACAAAATGATTCACAGGACATGGACAAAGAATGGGTTATTTCAGTTTACCAGTTCAAGTGTGAGCACAGTTTATGGTTCAGCCATCTAGCTTTGAAACTATGCAATTTGAAAAAAAATGGGGAGGATCAAATTATTTCCAAATTTGTGTATCAAGTGACATTTAAAACTTTCACATCACACTTTTCAAGTCTGCTAACTCAATTTCACATGGATGACATTGTTACTGGCAAGGGTCTTTTAGAAGGGAAGAAACTGGGGAGTACCCCTGGCAGGGTAGGTGAGAGAAGCCTCTTGGTGGTACTTTGTAGGTGGGTTTACCAAGTGCCAGATGAGGGGAAGGAGCTTGCTATGTGTCAGCACCCCAGATGCAGTAAGGCTCAGTGTGGGACTGTTGGATTCATTATCTCAATTGATTCTCACATTCCCAATTTAGAGCTAAGAAATGCAGAGGCGCAGGGAGGTTCCAGGAGTTGCTCACCTCTGCAAGGCCCAGGAGAAGGCAGCCTTCACTTCAGGCAAGAGGGAATGGGGGCAGGCAGAGCAAAGGGCCCTGCAACACCCAGAAGGATGGAGATTGGGAGAGCTTGGTGACAGACCACATGGAGGTAAGAGACACAAACCTTGTGTGGAGAGCAGTGCTCTCTATAACTAGGGAGCAGAAAACCATGGAGGAGGGAGTGGAAAGCCTCAGAAAGGCAGGGGAGGGGAACAGCAGCAGCTGAAGAGCATGGGAGAAAGGCGAGCAGAAGAGAAAGTGTGGGTTTGCGATAGGCTGAGACAGAGGAACACTCCACCCCTCCAGTGGTGAGGTGGGGTCCTAGCTGGCTGCAAAGGTAGCTGCAAGGCCTGCAACAGGCTGCAGGCCATGCTGGGCAGAGGAGAAGGTGCTGATAGGGGTTGCAACATCAGAGCTGACCTCCCATCGGAATCCTGGACCCAACTTGACCACTTTTCACCTGCTGGACCTGGGCTGGCTATCCCTCTGTCTTCAAAGGCTGCTGTGAGGCTTGGCTGAATAACACAAGTCAAAGTGCTCCTAAAATTACAAAGCAGAGAGGAGCTGTCCTGGAGTAGAAGGCTTTCCTTGCACTCACTGAGGAAGAAATGTGGCTAGACTTCTGTCCATATTATACATGATGAGATGACACATATATCACATTCTCTCCTTGACTTTACCAGGAGTGACTAAGTGATTAGTATGCAAATCCATCTATGTTATAAGCCCTAGACCCCTGATAAAATTTATTCATACAAAAATTTCCAAATTGAGGCAGGTCCCCACTAGTCGGCAGTGAACTTTTAATTATACAGAGGCAATACTTAGCTCCTTGATGCTCAAGCTCTACCAAAGCTCTCTGATGTCTCTTGGCAACTTCCTCTGCTTGGCCAACCTCCAACTGCTCGCCCCCTACCACAATATCGCCTCTCCTCTCTAGGAAGCCTACAAAACCCCACAGATCAGGGGAGGTACCCATCCCTGATGCACCCACACCCTCTAAATGTCTGCTTACTTATTTGTCTTCCCATGAATAGAAAGTTTCTGGGGCAAGGACTATATCTTATTCCTCTTTGTATCTTACTACCTAGCAGAGTAACCAGTACATATTGAACACAACCCAATAAACTGACTCTGATTAGTGCTCCACCGACCCTGTGGGATGTGGACCAAGGAGTTACCATTTTTTGGATGTTTTCTTCATTACTTTGGTGCTTTGCTTGCAACACTGTGCTTTAAAATTTCACCCTGCTGAAGTTTGTCTATTTTCGTGAATACAGCATGATTCACTTTTCTTTCTTTTTTTTCTTGTTTCTTTGTTGTTTGTTTTTAATGCATGGAATTTAAAGGGAGAGTTTCATTGGGCCCAACAAGGTGAAGAAAATGTTTGAAACTGGCTGGTATCACTAAGTCAGAGCTTCCCTGAAAGGCAAAACACAGGGTGGTAAGGACAAGAGCTATTTCAGCTCCATCCCACTCAACAAATGCCCCTAGGTCTCCAAAAGCAATATTCCCATTAAGATGTCTTTTGAAAAATGCCAGTTTTACAATGCTAATAAAACTAGAAAAGCTGGAAAATATCTAGTGCTGGCTGGTCTTCCAGTGCTAAAGAATCTGGCCCATTCTCTGTTCCTGAGAATTGTGATTGGTTCTCCTTATTCCCCATGAGAACCACTCCCTCTTTCTCACTTTTCACTGTAGTTTCGAGTAACAACTGCACCTGCCATACAGGAGGTACAGGTCTTCTAGAACATAATCAAAAGCAACCTATTGAAATTTTTCCAGTTCCTGCAGCTCAGAGGCTGAACTCACCAGGAGTTCAGTGGCTAACCTATTACCCTCAAGGTGTGCAATTTGACCAATATGATTTGTTGTGTGCCTGGCTCCTCACCAGATCTCTCTAGAAGGATCAAAGACACTGGAGACAAAAGACCTGGAAAACCTGAGGTGGACCAATTCCACTGCCAACAATGTACCTATATATTTCTTGATTGGCAGAAAAAAATAGTTTTAAGGAAGTGCTTTTACTTTTCTATTTAGTATCTCTCTTGCCTATAAAACATAAGCTCCAAGCCAATGACATAATGGCAGGCAGGTTTTGGAAAGAGATCCTGAATGGTGAGAAAGGTAGGACCACCTGGGGTCAAGCTGAGACACGGGGAACTAATGAGCTCAGCCAGGTACTTTGTTGTCCATTTGCAGTGGCTCCATCCAGGTTTTTCTATTATAGATAATGCCACAATTAACATGTTTAAATATGTTTTTGCCAATTCTAATATTCTTTCCTTACGGTAAATTTCTGTGACTTTAATTGCTGACTACAGGGATAGAAACATTTTAAGATCGTTTGATACTTACCACCAAAGCACCCTGCCACCAGCGGTTTATAAGGGCCCAGCATTAAGCAAATCTGTTACTTTCTATCTTTTTAAAATTATACGAGCAGAAAGGAAAAGGCAGCTAGACTTTCAGTTTGCATCAATTGGATTATTAAAAATATTTTACTCTCCAAAAGATAAAGGAACTAAATTATTGAAGATTACTTCTTTTATTGGGATTGATATGCCAAGGGGAATTTTTTAAGCAGCATCAAGCTAGATAATAGGTATGTATGATACATCTTTAAGTGAAGGAGAGTGCATAAGAACAGCCACTGAGGATGATCAAGAAGTGTTTTTCCTTGTAGATACCCAGCCCTCATACCAACTTTGTCTCTCAGGCCTCTCTGAGAGACAGCCCAGCAGTACTGCCCCACTGCCAGTCCCTGAGTGTGCAACGGATGCTGCCGACAAACCCAGCTCTCTGGTACACTGTGTGCTGGTGCCAGAGCAAGCTAGTCCATGCAAGACACACCTGTCCTCACAGCTGGGGAGGAGTGTACAAAAAACTGCCAGCTAATGGCACAGTTAAGTATGATCAAGCAATATAGGAATGCACAATTCCATAAAGAAATTTCCATAAGGGGCTGGGAGAGACCTCACCAAGAGCAACAGAGAAAATTTAATCTAGACTCTGAATAGTCTGGCTGAAGGGGAGGGAAAATCAGAGTCCCTGCTACTAGACATGATAGAAAACTTAATGTTCTCCACAAGAAGAAGGCAGCAAGGTTGGACTGAACAAATATACTCCCCACGGTGTGCAGGTTCCTGCAGATGCCCAAAGGTTAGAAGCCCAATTCTGCCACTCACAATGGGCAAGATCCTGAGCCTGTCTGGGCCAGGGTTCATGCTCCCTCCAAGGGCTGGGGTGAAAACTAATGAGATGACAGAGCTCAATACCCAGTACCATAGGGCATAAAGAGTAGCTGTTATTACCAATAATTATAGTAATGATCCACAACAACAACCTTTATGTGCATGTAATAATTTACATTAAAATGTTCAATGCATTCTGGAGCTTGCTCTATAAATATTCAGTTCTAGTCTCAGAAACCCAGAATAAAAACACATGCAAACATGATGGTGTTTCCTCAGTAATATCATAGGAGAAAACCTGTCCAATCTACCTCTCTTAGAATGACTTGAGAGGAGAGATGCTAAGGAGCTTGGAAAGATCCAAAGTGCTAAACAACATCAGGAATAATTAATTAATGCCCAGCTACACTTGGACAACAAGGCTTGAGTCTGCACTGTACAATGTGGCAGCCACCAGCCATGTGTGGCTATTTCAATTTAAATTAAGTAAAATTAAATGAAGTTTAAAAATTCAGTTCCTTAGTCACACTAACTACATTCCAGTATGCATGTTGCTAGTAGCTACCATACTGAATGGCACAGATATAGAACGTTCCCATCATCCCAGGAAATCCTACTGTTCAGTGCTGCCATCTGGACGACACAAACTGGACCTCTATGGCAACCAGGCCCTAACCACAGACTCCAAAGGCATCTCAGAACAAGCAATCTGGATTCCATTACCTTCTTTTCCTCAGCTTACTCCCTAATTCTCTATATTCAAATAAGCTATTTTTAGTGATAGCCATAGACCTCTTTGAGAACTGATAAAAGCAATGGATGCTCTTTCCCCGAAAAACAATGTACATGAAAACACAAACACACAATCACACACAATTTTCCAAACAATGTCAGAGATTCAGGATACACACACCCACGAACCCCCGCTCCCACCTAGGAAACTCAATCTAGAGAACAACCCAGAGGCCTGTTAATCAAACGGTTCATTTATATAAAGCTGAGAGGAATACCTATAATGTTTTGTGATGAAACAAAGCTCGGAAAGCTCTCCTATTTTTGCTCTACACACTTTATCGTGGGTATCTTTCCTTACCTCTCACTCAGACAGAAGTAGTCAACTCTCCAGCTTTCTCCCTGGTGCTAGGCTCAGTCCAGCCCACTCTGCCCTCATGAGTCCTGTAGGTCATGGCTAAGTTTGGATTTTAGGCAGAGTACAATTGGCAGCCACTGGACAGTTTTAAGCAGGGATGTGATATGATCTTATTTGCCTTTAAAAACCCGTTGAGTGGAGAATTGCATATGGAGAGTGAATTGTTGAAAGGGCATGGAGTCAGAGCAGGAGACCACACAACAGGTGACACAGGAGGAGGTGGTGGACAACAGTGATACATGCTTGGGGGAGGTGGGGAGAACCGGGAAAATCCAGAACACATTTTGGAGGTGAAGCTGATGGCATTGCTGTAGTTTGGAAGTATCAGTAAAGAGAAGATTTTGTCTGGAGCTGCTGTGGTATGGTTTGAAAAGGAACAGATTTGCCTGGGACTGGGGATGAGGAATAGGGAACAAGCATTCTGTTTTGACCTTTGAGATATTCAACTGGGATCCAGGTAGAAATACCCAGCAGAGAAGTGGAGATACAAGGCAGGAGTTAGAGATATACCTTTTAGAAACTTTCATCTTGTACATGGTATTCAAAATATCTCATCGCAGGACTGGACAGGATTACCTAGGGAGTGACGTAAGTAGAACTTAGAAGAGCACCTTGGACAGAGCCCAAGGAAAGGCCAACACAAAAGGGTCAGAGGAGTTGAAAATAGGGAAGGTAATGGAGACAGAGCGGTGCGAGAGGTAAGAAGAATACGAGATCTGGTGCCCCAGCATTAAGGGAAGGTAGTGTTTTGGGGAGAAAGGGATGGCCACCTACGTTACATGCTGCTGAGACATCCAGGCATAGAAGAGTGGAGGAGAATCCATTGGAGCAGACAGTGAGCAGAGAACAGCCTCAATGGCTCATGGCTACAGAAACCAAATGGGAATCGGAGAACAAAGTGACTAGATGCATCTCTTCCTACCAGTGCTTTCCTCTCTTGGAACAGCATTTTTGACAACATTCCTTATTTATGAGGTATGCGGACCACCTACAGCCTCCATAGCCAAGGATTATTTTGGCAAATAGTTGCTGGAGTAAGAACCTGTGCTCTTGGCTAAGATTAGAATTTATTTAGTCCCCTCAGTTGCCATGCAATGGGTGCCTGAAACCCCTCGTCTCTGCTGTTTCTCCAACACATTTCCCCACAAGTTCCCTCTTGCTTCCCCTCTCGACTCCCATGATGAGAGTTTTCTAACATGCCATTGTTGCAAATCACCCATTGCTTGGCTGATTAAAGAGACAGATCAATTTGTAGGCTGATGCTAATAGCTTTTACCTTTGATTCCAAGAAAGAACCACAAAAGAAAAAAAAAAAAAGAAATGTAATGAAGGAAGAACATTTTGGAATGTCAAATCAAATTACAAATGATTAAAAAATAATAAAGCTTTATATATTTATTTTCAGAAGCATTAAGCTGTTGGTTTTTAATTTAATTTTATTATAAATATGCAAAGTTAATAATATTGGCTAAGTTAATAACATTGGGTAACATATTGATTGGGTAAGCTACATTTAAAATATGAAGCACATTACACAAAACAAAACAAGATATGCAGTATCTTCTAAATAACCTGGAAGTTGATTTTTAAACTATGTTAAAAATTACATATTAAATTATTACATAGTTTAATACTATAACGTTGAAAAATGGTGGCATTTTGATTCTCTGAGAAATTTAAATCACATGGTATATAAAGATTTGATTAAAAATGGGCTTTACACATATAATTTCATGCTTTTAGAAATCCAATGAACAGCAGTCTGAATATTACAAAACAATTTCTCCTGTCTCTGAAGTTCATAATATAATGGTATGTGGATTTTTGTGGCTGTAAGGTTAAAACGGGATTATTTCAAGACCTTGGAATGAATATGTAAACCAAGTTATGATAGTGAATTAAGGAAAAGCTCATTTCTGTCTTAGGAGTGCTTTGGGGCATATTTCTCCAGATGAGATCCACAGCTTAAAAGTTCTTCTCTAATTAAGATTTAATATGCTTAGATTATATTAAATCAGATAAAAATCACTCTTCCCATCTTTTTTCTTTCAGTCCACTCTTTTTTTGTAAACAGATTTCCACATGAATAGCTGCTTATTAAAGGTGAGTAATACTTATATAATTAAGTTTCGCTGATCAAAAAATATAAATATAACATCCCAAAACTAGCCTCCAATCCTTCCAGTAACAGTATGAAAAAAATACCAGATTAGAGGCGGACTTTGCATAAGAAAGAGCTAATCTCTACGATTTTTATTTGTCACTTTTGTTTCTAAAGTATCAGTGACTGCTTTGAAGTATTGTCCATTATGGAACACACAGCCAGAGAGAGATATATTTTTATTTGAACTAATGTCTAGAATTGGCCCACTATCAAAATTATCCAATTTATCTCAATATTATTTTGTCATGTCTAGTTTTATTGAATCCTTAATACTTTTTTCTGTTATATACATGTCATATGCTCATTTCCTTTTCCTAGGCCACAACAAAAGCTGGTTTGAGACTTTAGCCATGATCTAGATATTCCACAGGAGGATTTCTGGTAGCAATGCAGTCAAACTACAGATAGACCTCTATTCACAAACAGACCAGCTCTGAACTCCACCACCCAGTGGTGGGCCAGAGTGGCTACGCATAGCTTTCTTGATCTACAAAAGTTTATAAGTTGCAGGTACCAGAAAAAGAAGCCTCTCTGAGCATTGTTTAAAAACCTTCTAGCATTTCCAATTATTAAAAATTATCATTCAGCAGATTAATCCCTGACAGAAGCATTTTAATATCAAGGGTATTAGATCTGCTTGGGAACCTGTGAGCATTTTGTAACTAAAAAAAAATGTGAGATGTTTTAATATTAATATGATACACTATCATTCACAACTATAAATATATTTAAAAATTAATACCAAAAGACCCACCTAAAGTGTAATTGGAGCATGTGGTAAGTTCATTTGGACAACTGTAATCTAAAAATAAATTGATAATAATAAAACCTGAAAATACAAAAATTCAGCCAAAAACAAACACACAAAGAGATAAGAAATCAGTAGCATATTTTAATTTGCTGATGAACACTTAATCCGGTTAGAAAAAGCTGCCCACAGTGAATCTGGCTTCTCCTGAGTAGCAAATAAATTATTATTGGCTGAATTAGCAAGCTCCTCATCTCTCCGGTCTATTCTTTCTTACTCTGCCAATAGAGGAAAGGGAATACACAAATCAGACAACTCTCCAACCCAGCCATGTTGGAATACACAAGACAGATATTGACCAGCGAGAGAGGGTAGGCCCAGGGTGGGGCCACCTTGGAAACAGGCAGAATTTCCTTCTTCACCTGTGGTTCCCATCCTGGAATCCACCTTTTCACTTGCTCATCTTGCAGCATGAACCCAAAGGAGTCAGACACTCTCAGGGCCATGACGTTGCTAAAGTCAACATGGGTAACTGGAAAGAGCAAAGACTCTCTCCAAAAGGCAAGCACCTTGCTTCACAAAGCAGCCAAACAGCTTTAGGCAGCTAATTGAAATTGATTTGAAAATGCAGGGACACAGTTTGGAAGCTTGAACTCTTTTTGTTCCTTTGATTTAGTCTGCCTAACCTCTCTCACCATTTAATTTTAATTAGATAGAGCCAGAAAATTGAACTGGCAGGAATAGTCATTGACATTTAATTAATGTCTGGCATTCCATTTGTCGAAGAAGAAAGTTGAAGTAAAGGAAGCTTGGCATAGCCATCCCGGAGTGTAGGCAATGATATAAGTTATGCAGGGCCTATGCTTTCAAAGGGCATTAATATCCCAAGAAGACTCACGCTCTTTTACATGGTTCACTCTTGCCCCTGAGAAGAGGCTTAAACCCTAGGGCTGATATTCCACCTGCATCCACACTGCTTAGAACAGAGCTAAGAATATAGCAGATGCTCAAAAGTATTTATATCACTACATTTTCACAAAGAGGGCAATTTGGAAGTAGGCCCTGCATTACTCCCCGTGCACACAGCTAAATCTTCTCAAAAAGTCAGTTGAGAGAATGACATTTTCTAAAAAGGTGAGAAAAAAGAGATGAGGCCACTGAGACACATCAGTAAAACCCAGATATGTGCAGATGACCCATAGACGGAGATAGCTTTGATCGCCCAATCAAACCCACACATAAAATTTCAACTGCAGGGAATTCTCTGGCTCATCTCTGCCCCACCCCCCACCATGCCACACACTATTAATTCCAGCCATGTAGGTAAAAGTCATGAGAAGGAACTAAGAAGGGAGTAGACCACCTCCACAACTGCCAGAAGTCAGTGTGGGCCACTCCCTGTGGTCACATAACTCTCCAGGGGTGTGGCAAATCTGATGTAGGCACAAGTCTGAAGTCTCTATATCCTATAACGCCTGGAAGCACTCTGCCCACAATGTGTGCAGGATTCATTCACAGGGATGTTCAGCAAGTACCTACCAAGGGCCTATTGTGTGGTGGCACTGTTCTTGGACTGGGGATAAATCAGGGGATCAACATGTCAGATGCTCATAGAGATTATAGTCTAGACGGAAAGTCAGATAAACAAATTTATGTGATATAGTGTAGAAATGGCAAGTACTGTGAAGGAAGGTAAAGAAGGAGAAGGGAATAGACAGTGATGTGCAGAGGTCGGGGGTACATAATACAGCCATGGAAGGCCTTTCTGATGAGCTTACATTTAGGCAGAGACCTAAATGAAGGGAAGGAGCAAGGCATGTGGCTATCTGGAGTAAAAGTCCAGCAGGGAACTGCAAGTGCAAGGGCCCTGAAGCAGAAGCAAGCTGTAAGTGGTCAAGCAACTGCAAGAAGAATCATGTGGATGAAGCAGAGAAAGCTGGGGACAGACTGGTGGGAAATGAAGCTGGAGAAGTGGCCAGATCGTGTAGAACCTTGCTAATCACTATGAGTAGAATCTAGGCACCCTGGAAAGGTGCTCGAGTTTTAAGATTTGCATTTTCAGGCTGTAGGGGCCCAGCATGGGAGTAGGGATACTCTCAGAAGACTACTGCAGGCATCCAGGTGAGACATGATGGTGGCCTGAACCATCCAGGCCACTAGGGTGGTGACCAGAGAGGTAGAGAAGTGGACAGATCCTGGGTGCATTTTGAAAGTAGAATTCACAGGGTTTCCTGGCAGGTGGGATGCAAAGTAAGAGAAACAGATAAGAGTCAAAGATGACTGCAAGACGGCCTGAACAAGCAGATGAATGGAAACGCCATTTACTTAGATGGGGTGAGAAGGAGGTTTTCAGAGGGAGAAGCCAAGAGTTCAGTTTTGGAACATAAATATGGGCCAATGGGGATGATGACAGCGATGACAATGACAAAGGTGATACAGCAGAAAGCAGAGTAAAGAGTTCATCTTAATTTTCAAAAATTAAAAATTAGTCCTCATAAACTCTGGAGCTCTCTGTAGGAACCTGATTTTTAGCTACTTGCCTAGTGAGAAATGGAGCAAAGTTATTTTGAGTTTCGTGAACAAGGAAATGTAAATAGTGAATGACAACAGAATTGTCCCATATTCACCTTGGATACCTCCTTTGAACAGGTGACAAATCTCACGGGCTCTGATGTTTGGGCCAGTGGTCACTGCTAAGGAAGCCCTCACAGAGGATGCAGGGATGCCGGTGTGGACAGGCAGGGAGGCTCACAGTCACCCCAGCCCAGCCTGGAGCCCTGGTCATTTATCATGGATCAGAGCACCCGTGTGCAGGCCTTAGCAGTGAGGGTCAAGTGCTCACAGTTCTCCAGGTCTGCCCCCTCCAAGTGGGGGGATGCACCCTGCACATGAGGAAGGGGATCCACAAGGTATTGTGTATCGGTTTTGAATATTTTTCCTTTTTTATAATTTGTGATTACTTTTTTTCAAAGTTCTACATGCACATAGTTTTAAAGAAGTCAAATTTTGCAACGGTGCTTGTTGCAAAAACACAGCTGTTATGCTGAATCTTCTCTCTGCCCCATTTCCCACTTCTCTGAGGCAACTGCTTTTTAACTATTTTAACTGATTCTTTCATTATTTACCTCCATATTACTAAATAACATGACTATGTTGCTACTTCATTATTCACCTCTAGGCATTATCTGTTGACCATCCACTTTGGAAGATGATGATTTAGTTCTTTTTCTCTCTCCCCTCCGTACAACTAAACATACACACACAGAGAGACACACACACTCACTCACACACATATGCATCATCCACTATTGTCCCAGTAGATTTAGTTATGTTACACTTCAGTTAGCTCAATATTCAATGTTTACATGATTATGTCTATGCAGATGCTATTCACTGCTAAGTCACAGAGATGCCTATGGTTACTTTTCCTTTTCTGTACATTTTATGTTTTCTAAATTTACTAACCTTTCTGATTTCTGTCATCCTTGTTTTCTAGGTACTTTCTATGCAAAAACAATGCAACTAAGCAGAATCTAAACCTCCAAACTTGAAGTCTATATGCACGTTCTCTCCAACTGTTTCTGCCTCATGCACTCGCATATCAGGGAGTTTTTAGTGAGGATGAAGATATTATCCCCAGAGCAACAGGTCAAAAACAAGTACATAGGCATCCCTTGAGAAAAGAGGTTTATCATCAATACAGCTGGGACTAACTTAGCACCTGGCAATAACAAGCACTTGGTTTTGCTGGACTCAAATTTTCTGAGCTATTAAAGAAATAAGCTCAAGATAGCTTGCTTTGTTTCTATTCCTGGGTTTGTTTTGTTTCTGTCTCAACTCTGCACGAGCCCTTTCTCTGGTGTTTGTCTTCACACAGGGTCCCCCAAAAGTGGATACTGCTGTTTGGGGGCCTTCCTCAGAGGCAGCCCCTCCCCCTGTCACAATGAGAAGTATCAGTCCCCTCCCATGTCACCACGCATCGCAGAAACAGGCTAGCAAGGGAAGCATCAAGAACACACTGAGCAGAAAGCACAGGAATATAACCTCAATTCCAAAGCTTCATTTTCCTCAGCAGGTGAAGAATAAAAAATAACCTCTGTCCTGGCCAGTGTGCAGAAGCACCTGCAGGTCTGTTCCGTGCCAGGTGGTGCCTCTCCTGCAATGCCCAGGCTGCCTGGTTGGGGGCACTACCCACATCACCACCACCACCACCATGCCCACCAGCCTCCAGGCCATATAGACCTGGTAAAAAGTCAGCAAAAGGCAAGGCCGGTCCCCAAAATGCTCCAAAGAATGTGAATTGTAATGGTGCTGGCACAGACTCGGTAATCCTGATGCCAAAATACTTAATCTAGCAGGTTCTTTGGAGATTCATGGATGAGGGAAAAAAGGTGCAGGTAAAAAATCTGCACTAGTTGATACTGGTTATGGCTAATGCTATGCTTTTACTCAAGATCAATCTGGGATTCCAGAGGAAGAGAAGAAACCCAGAGGGCAGTATAGTAAGACTCAGGAGGTCCTAGGGAGGCCCGGGCCAGCCAAGCGGTGTTCCTGCCCATGGTGTTCTCCTACCATGAGCTGGTCTCTGCTGGGGCATCTTTCTCCCTCCTCCTGTCCATTCCTCCCTTATTCCCTCTTCTCCCCCTGTCCAAACCTGCTGCCTGCTCGCCTACAGGGCTCTGAAGCACTTCCCAGCCAACCCTTTGGTGAAGATGAGAGATCAACTAAGGACCCAGCAACACTTGAGGAAGCAGCAGGAATAACACCACTCACATTCTCACCTTTGCAAATCAAATGTTAGTGCTGTCAGGCAGGACAGAGGGTTTGAGTTTTGTCTTTTCTGTCCCACTGACTCCTATTTGCAAGTGGAGTGGCTGCTGCTCCTCCCCCAGCCCCAGGCCCAGGTGGCAACTGGCCAAGCAGGAGGAGGAGGCAGACGGAGGGGGCGGGCACTTCGCGATTGGAAGTCTGTTCAGGAGCAGACTGAATATTTGCCTTCTAGGAAGTATGATTGCCTGGGAGGGTGGTGGGTGGTAGGTCTCTAACTTCCCACCAAACATGTGTGCACACAAGAACACACACACACACACACACACACACCAAGATACCCACAGCAGCACCCCCAGAGAATCAACCCCAGCATGTTCAGCACACTCATATTACAGATGCGGAAGAGGAGGCTCAGGGAGGTGAGATAACCTGTCTGAGGCCACAGTACCAACTGCATGCTGAGCTGGCACCAGGGACCACTGTTCTTTATTCTGACCCAACTGTCTGCTGCGGGGTCCATGCATCACAGGATGTGGCACTCTGGGCCTAGTGGGAAAAGGGGTGACTTTGCCTCAGGCAAACGCTATTTGAATCCTGGCTCTAGCACTTACTGACTGAGTGGCCTTGAGCAAGTTGTTTAAGCCCCTGAACCTCAGTTTCCCTCATCTGTGCACTGAGGAGAATAGTACCTACTTCTCACATTGTTTTATGGAGTCTATAAAATCCCATATGTGCAGCACCTGGCCCTGTGCCTTCAACATAGCAGCTGCTTCCTTAAGTGGCAGATGTTAGTAATTTTTGCCTTAATATTCAGATTTGTGGGAAATTCAGATGGCTCTGCCCATCCTGGAAGAGCTGGAACCCCTGGGTGAGCCCAGAGAAGGGGGTCGTGTGCAGCAGCAGGGAAGATACGGGCACCATCACAAGGGGAGGCTCCTGGCCCCAGGGTGGCCGAGCAGGCTCTTCCTACAGCTAGGACTGTTCTGCAAAGACATTTGGCGACAGAGTCTTGGGAAGATACTGAAATGTCAATGATTTGCACAGAGCCACAATCTGTTAGGGGTTATGGTAACTTGATTAGTTGTATTTTTCTGCCTTTCAATTTAAACTCACTTCACGGAAAAGTCAGGTTAAGCCTCCCCACAAGCTTCAGTCTCTCTGTACTAGTTCATGCCTCATAACTGTGCTGTGAGAATTAGGTGGAGTAAGGTGTCAAAAGCCCCCAGCACAGTGCCTGGCACGGTGCAAGAGCGCAGTGAAGGCTGTTGTCATGGCAGCTCTTGTGTTGTGGCAGTTGTTGCAATGACTGTGGCCAAGATTCCGCCATCTCCCTAGAGCCTGCAGAGAAGGGTCTCCACAGAAAACGTTATGGCCATTCTGACTCACTGGGCACGCGCTCTCTGTACAGAGGGGATGGGGAAATCGTCTGCTCACGTTTTCACTGGACAAGCACCTCTGAGACCCACTATATGTCATCCTGGCCTGGACGCTGGGACACACATATGAGCAGAACCCAGTCCTTGTCTTCATGGAGTTGCGTTTTAGGAAGGCTTTCCACCTATCTCCACAGGTCCTTTCTTAGATCCAAGAGCTCCTGAATCTGACTTTGTGATGTCTATATCAGTCCTTCAGTCCTGATTAAGTTGAATGACTTCTGCTCCTGGTCCCATTTCCTATTTGCAGTTAATACCAGGAATGCAGGTATTCACTCCTTCATTCACACTGGCACCTCTCTGTGCCAGGCACTAAGGAGTCAGCGGGTCTGTGACAGATGTGGTCTCTGCCTTGAGGGACTGCAGTGGAGCCCAGGTCCTACAGTCCCTCCTTCCCTATTCTGGGGCCTGAGGGACCCACCCCACTCCCTCTGGCGTCTACCTTTGCCCAGCGTGCTGCAGCATGAGGGTGGGGGGCTCAGAGTGAGGTAGCACCCCCCACCCTACCTTAGCCTGAGAGCTCTGCAATCTCAGCCACAGTGGCCCAGCTCACCCTCCTCCTCGGCTCTCCTCTCTAAGATGAAGAGTCCAGAGCTCTGTGCGGGGACCGGGGGCTGCCAGAGTGCCAACACCCCTCAGGCCTGGTCTCCCAGAATAAATTACAGCACAAGACATTAGGCTCTTTAGCAGGGAACCAGCAATTGATTTTATATACAATTTGGAAAGAGAAGAATATTATTGTACTTTGTTTTCCTATGGCTATTATCCCCATAAGAGCTCATTTCTACCTCTTAACAGGGATTTACTTGGACTGATGAATTGGTTAAAAACCTTCCTGCCCAATTCCAATTTACTCAGTGCGACACACACTGTAAAACATTTAGCAGGGGAGTAAATTCAGCCAATGCAGCTCCCTAGAGAACATTGCTGCTC
Source organism: Eulemur rufifrons (assembly GCF_041146395.1). Lineage (NCBI taxonomy): Eukaryota > Metazoa > Chordata > Mammalia > Primates > Lemuridae > Eulemur > Eulemur rufifrons. Next base: position 116,743,006 of record NC_090989.1, read on the forward strand.
TTCCACAGACACCCCACTCCCCTTTGCAGGGCTCGGGGGAGATGACATGGAAATCTATAGGGGAGCAGGGGAAGGTGGCCCTGGCATATCCCTTGCCTAGGGCAGGACAGCCGGCCATATCTGGATGTGGGCAGGAGTGCAGAGAGATTCTTACAGCTGAAGGTGTGAACATGTCTTGGTTGAGTCCAGGGGGCCAGAGATATTAGTACTTGCCCTACAGCTTCCATCCCCAAATAGGTTCTCACAGGACAGGCAGTGTCATCTTGAGGCCCCAAAGCCTCCATCTTCACCTGTCATTGCAAGTTTTCTCAAGAATGTTTATATCAAAGTCGCTTTCTCTCAGGCTCACAAGCACCTTGGGCTTGGGTAGAACCACAAAATCAGCAGCTTAGGACCAGAAAAGCAAGGACCGAGTTCTTATGAGTAATTCAGCAGCTTCCATGCCAAAGTCTCAGAAGCAGAGTTCACAAATGGTAAGCTGAACTCTTCCTCCTGACAAAACCACAGGCCCCACCTGTCGTTTCCCAGAACTCGGCCAGAGTGGGCAACATCAGCTTCTTGAAAGTGCCTTTTTTTCCTAGACAGGAAGGGTGCAGAACCCCAAGTTCCTATTTGCCCTCTGCCCCACACCCACCCCAGTCTTAGGTATCGCAGACCAACTGATGGCCCCTTATTTCTGAGGACAAGCTCTTCACACCTCCACACACACACACCACCACCACCCACTTGCCCCCAGTGACAAATCCCCCTCTGAAAGCCATACTCTGAGATGAGCCCTTGGCCGAGATTCTGTGTTCTGGTCGCTAACCTGTGCCAGCCACTAATGAGGCTGTGGCTGTAACTCAGTGCTTGGGAAGGATAGACACCCTGCTTTGCCTCTTAGCCACACACTTCCCTGGAAACCCAGCCAGTCATGGAGATATGGCTCCTCTGTGATGAAGGAAACCAGCCGACACCCACCTAAGGCTGCAGCCCTTTGGATCAAGGGTCCCTGACCTCAAGGCCTCACCCAGGTGTCTATCAGGAAAGCCCTCAGAGCCCAGCTCACAGTGAGCACCAAATAAGAATCGGTTTCCTTTCCCACCAGCCTGACCAAGAACCCAATTATCCAACATCTCATCTATCTATGAAACTCTGCAGGAATCCTTTTTATTTTTCAAGGTAGACTAAGAGAGCAATTAATTTGTGAAAATACAGACAAATGTGCAGACAAAATTCCTAGCAAAAAATATTGGTGGGCCAAATATGTGTTTCATTCATTCATTCATCCAGACATTCATTTAACAAATACTACTGATGGCGACGTTGGGCCAGGCAGAAGAAAGCAATGGTTCTACAGTCCTCAGGCTCTTTGTCCTGCAGGGAGGTGGCAGGGTACCTCCAGCATCCCCCACCGTCCTCATCAGGCATCTCCTCCCCTGTGGGAGCTGTCATGGCATCACGAATGCCACTGACCACAATTTACTGAGGGCTGGCAATGGGCTTGGCTTCCTGCTAAGGGCTTTCATACATTATGTCATGGAATCCTCATAAGCCTTTGAATAACTGGAATTACAGTCATTGTACTAACAAGGAAAGCAAAACTCTAAGAAGGGGGTAATGTCAGCAAGTGACAGAATGTACAGTCCACTGTCTATATCCACGGCCTGTGCTTTTCCTCTCCACTCAACTTAGTACTCACAGAGGATTCAAATCCCCAGAGAGATGCTAGTAATAACATCATTATTTCCTTCATGCAGCCTCTGCCTGCAGCCTGGGGCAAGGGCACAGGACTGAAATGCTTTTAGGAGGCCTAAAAGAATAAGTGAGGACCCACAAAATTGCAACATCTATACTCTGGAGGGCCCCATCAGACTCTTTCTTCCAAGAAGCCTCTGCAGACTTAGGCTCCCTGAGCCTCCTCAGCACCTATGGTTAGGGATTCAGAGATTATCAAAGGCTATGTTTTGCATATTGTGACACTGGAGCCCAGTGGACCAGGACAGCTGAAGTCATACACAGGAATGAGGCAGAGTTGGGCTAGAATCCATGTCTCCTGTCCTCCTGACTCCACTCCACTACCCGCCAATCGCAGGCTTCATCCTGCCCCGTCCTCTGTAACTGGGCATGGGTGTGGGCCTGGTCTGTGCTCTGCAGCCACATGTGGCTTAGAATCCAGTGCACCTGCCTGCTAGGGAAGGAAGTGCTGCATCACTGGGTAAGCCGTGGCTCACCTGGACATAGACCCCTACCCTGGTTAACAACTCTCCCAGCCTGGCTCAGGCCACACCTCCTCCAGGAAGTCTGCACCGCTCTCCATCCTATACCTCTCCCCTGCAGCCAGGGATCTCCCCAAAACAGCGACTATGGTCCACTTCTCTGTGCATCTCCAGTCCCCCGCCCAGAGCCTGCCATGGAGGAGAACTCAATAAATTATTGTTGAATAAATTTTGTTGAATACACCAGAAATGATACAACAGCCTCAGGCTCAAATAGATATTTCATTATCTGGTGAGGAATTAAAAGCTGCCAACTCATCTTTAAAATAATTGACTGCTCTTTTATGAGGCCTCTCATCTCATTTCTCTCCAGCCCCACAGAGCACTGAAGCTCTTCAATATCCCCCATAATCAGAGGTACTATTTATTCTATAAGCATTTCATTTAACAGCACTAAGACCCCCAAATCTTCAGTGGTCATTTCTTTCCTCTGGCATCGGGATGGACTACTAATAGCTATTCAGTCCTGTGAAGAGCAAATGAATGCAAAAAAGAAAGCCTGATTATTCTAAACCATAATCTTCCCTTTGATTGATTTCCTCAAGGCAAAAATTCACCCTTAAAAGCAGTGTTGCCTACTCAAGTTATATAAAGACCATCATCCCTCCATAATACTGTGCCATGCACTGACACGGGGCACAGGGCAGGGGTGCAGTGGGTCCTGTCATCTTTTCTTTAGCTTTAGCTGAATCCTGTCATTATGTTTAGGAGCTATTTCTACAGTGTGCATCTTCTTCTGGCCACCGGCCCATCGTGACTTGAGACTTGAACGAGGCCACAGTTCCCCTTGGAAACAATAGTGTCAGCACCTAGTCAGCGCCTTCTCAGTGGAGTTGCAGGAGACAGCCTCAGGGGGAAACCTTGCCACATCTACAGGGCAGAGGGCCCACTGTGGTGAACTGCAGCCTTGGTCAACTACAGCCATGTTCAGGATGAGCAACACAAAGCTGTTCACTGGCCACTTGTGACAAGCATCATCACCAAAATGGTACAGAGGCCAGAGAAGCACTCAGCAAATGGGCTTCTGCTAAGGGCTTGCATAGATGAGCTCATGGAATCCTCTTGAGACTTGTGAGGTTATAGACAGACCACATTTTTGTTACAAAAGCACCTATTTTCTTATGCTTCCTATTTTAGAACCAGGCTTTGAGTACCTACACTGTCCAGGACAAGATGCCAGGCATTGCAGAAGTTACAAAATTGAATCATAATTATAATGACCACCATCTATTGGTAGCATATGGAGAGCTTCCCCCACCAGATGCTTCACACATGCCAGCTTATACAGTGCCGAGAACCCTGGGTGATTGGGATTTTATCAAAGAGTAGGTTTTAACCTTATTCAGGCAGGTTAAACAGATGACTCTTAAGCTTTGCTGCTCATCAGAATTGTCTGAGGAGATTTTAAAAATTCCAATGCCCAGGTCACACTCCAGCCTCAATTAAATCAAAATCTCTCAGAGCAGGATGCAGACTCTACTTTGTATTAAATATAACCACACACTGTCCCCATGATTCCAGCAATGGCCTAAAGACTGGCTGAAGTTCCATGGCTGATAAGTAGGGGATCAGGGTGACAGAGTCAAGTGGTCTGACTCCAAAGCTGGTCCTGTCCTTTATATCCATAGGTCTCTACCTTTAAGTCACTCATAGACTCTGATAAAGGGAATAAGGATAGTCTATAATGCCACAAGGGAGAGTCAGTCAAAGCCAGGATGTAGGTCCAAAGAGCTAGAAAGTTCAAGGGAGGAGAGATTCCTGAATTTGGGGCCAGTGGGTGATGGTTTGTTTGGGAAAATCTTGTTTAGAAGGGGCCCAGAGGCACAGATCCACCTCCAAGAGTGGTGGTAGGAGGTGTCGCAGGTGGCGTCTATGGCATGCACAAAGCAGGGGATAGGAGAGCAGGCAGGGTCTAAGTGAAGACACAGCTGGGTCAGGGCTTTGAGGACCACCAGGGAGAAGGTAGAGGCAGAGCTAGCAGGTGGGTGTGGTGCTGGGAGGGCCTGAGAGTCAGAGGAAGGAGATGGTGTTGTATGTGGTTGGCAACAAGAACCCCTGAAGAGTCTCCAGCTGGCCATGACATGATTGTGCATATACTCTAGGAAGAGTCATCTAGCTGTGGCGCAGGGGAGGTACTCTAGCTCTACTGTAGAAAGAAAATGATTGAGAGGTCAGATAGATTGGGATTGGAGATCAACTAGGAGGAGGATGCAGCCTTCCTAAAAATTAAGAACCATCCGGGAATGAGGCAGTGAGACTGGAAGGAGTAAGAGCCATTGGAATGGCAGAATGGACATAACTTAGCAGTGGCTGGCCACGTGGGAGACTTAGCTTTTGATAGCAGCCCTGAAATTCACTAGTTAGGTGACCTTGGGCAAGTCACTTAACCCTCCATGCCTTAGTACCCAGCTTGATGGATGGGAATAGTGAGACTCTCCTTGCTCATCTCACAAAGCGGCTGTGAGTCTCAGATGAGATAATGCATGTGAACATGGTCAGAGGAATAAAAAAGCATTATATTCACAAATTATACAAAGTCCTACACAACTTCATGATGTTATTAATACTCTGCATGTTCTCTTTACTTTCCCAAGCTCTTAAACTTGAAGGCTGCACTACCACACGAGAAAAAAGTATTAATAATGATGTCTTTTATAGCTTAAAGTTATGAACAAATAAAAAGAGTTTATGACTTTTGCTGTTGCTGGAGAACAGACTTACCAACATGAATTTGAATTAAAATGTCAATAATTTTTCATTTGAGTTTCTTAAAATATATTTAATTTCTTTTTACATTTCCCCTCATTTTATGTAGCAATATAGTCTACATATTGAGTTTCTGGAATAATACTTCAAGATCCAAACTAACCAGAACACAAAGTCATTGTCTTCATCCATTTGTGCTGTTACGACAGAATACCACAGACTGGTAATTTAAATAGAATAGAAATTTATTTCTCATAGTTCTAGAGACTGGGAAGTCCAAGATCAAAGCACTGGCATCTGTTGTCTGGTGAGTGGCTTCTTGCTGTGTCCTTATATGATAGAAGGCAGAGGGCAAAAAGGGGACCGACACTGTCCTAACATGTCAGAGGAGCAGAAGAGAGTGAATCCACTCCCACAAGTCTTTTTTTAAAGTGGCATTAATCTGTTCATGGGGGCTCTGTCTCAGAAGATGGTGGTCATCAGGATCATAACATCTATGCCAAGGGTCCTCATTCAGTTATAGTTCCTGACACTTGGGGCACCCAGAAAGGGACTGCAGAAGAGAATAGACTTGAAGACTAATCCTCAATTATGCTCAGAATTCTATTAACTGGTATTCCAAGTTCCAAGGGGGCCCATGCCTTGGAACTGTGGAATTCTAGGTACCTATGGCCTCTAGTTTACTCTGTGGTCTCTAGTGTGAGTGCTAAATTTTTCAAGAACTCTCTACAATGTTCCATAGGGTGCACATGCCATCCAACTGGAGAGTCCCATTTGGGCTTCTCAACCTGTCCTAAACTAAATAACCAATTGTTAAGTATTTTGATTGTGCCAAATATTTAATTATGTTTGCTGCCACACACACACACACACACACGCACACACATATACATGTGTGTGCACATATATATGCACCATATATCTGTACTATATATATCTATGCACACATCCTTATTTATCCTCACAACAAAATAGAATTATTGCCCATTTTGCAGAAGAGGAGGTTGTATAACTTGCCAAAGGTCACACCGCATGAACACTGTTAAAAAGTATTTCAGCTTACCGAACACTCTGCATTCACTCTTCCATTTTCAGAGAATTTAAGTATGAGACTATGGGACCTAAGAGGTGTGAACCATCTCATGTAGTTCTCTTCACTCCAACAGAACTGGCAGGACCACTTAGTAAACTGGTCTCCTGACAAATGGGTAGTTTCTGCCTGCACATCATCATGTGTAAATATTAGTGTAGATGTATAAAAACATGGAACCATTTCATCATTTTAAAATAGCTATTTGCTGTGACTTCAAAACATCCAACACATGATTGGAATATTTTACTCCTGGGAAACTGGGAGTTCTCACTTTCAGGAAAAGAAAAAATTGGCAACCACTTTTAATAACAAAACAGCCTTTTCTAGAGCAGGAAGGAAGACAGAAAGGCACCACAGTGTTGGAAATAAAGTCATTCGGAGAAAACACAGCAAGGCTCCTAGAGAGGTGTGGGGCTTTCCCTGCAGCTGCCTTGAGTCCCACGTGCCAGATTCCCTTGGCTCCCTCCTGAAGGATGAACATGGATGACAGCCATGACCATTCTCTGGCCATCCTCTCTCAGACCTGGGTGTTGCTGAGGTGCAGCTGCAAGATGACACCACCTACTGCTTGACAACTTCTTATCAACCTCAGTGCCCAGGAGGTGAGTGCCAGCCCAGCCAGCTGAATTAATCATATCCTAATGGGTACAACCGTTAGAAGACAAGGCCACCTTGCAGGCTGCTTTTGACTAGTCATGGAAGAAAGCAGAGGATGGCAGGAAGCCACCCACTCACAGACATCCCTTCAAAGTAGCCCTTACCCCCTTGATCCCAAAATCCATCCCATGCATCCATCATCCCTGTGGCTTCCAACTCAGTCTGTGACTTCTGTCACAGCCAGAGGCAAGTGATCAGGAGCACTGGCCTGGGGGCCAGCCCTGCTACGGTCCTGTGTAGGGATGGCAGCAATGTGACAGGCATACACTGTGAATGAGCTGCAAGCTTCCTCCACCCCCAACACTTGACACACATCTGTGCCCCTGGGTGCTTTACTTTTCTGACTTACGCTCTGCTTCCCAGTGGGGACAGCCTAGACCCCTGGCAGCATGGTGGGGTGCTGACCCCCTGCCTCATTCTTACCCGTGACCCCTCCCTTAATCCCGCAGGCTCTGGCCTGGGTCTTTCCCGCTTCGCACAAACAGACCCCAAAATGATTCAGCCACAGGCCTGCCTCTGAGCACCTTCCCTTCACTCAGTCCTTCAACAAACACTGGTGAGCCTCTGAGGATTGCCAGCAGTTAACTTCAGTTATCTCATACTCTGGGGGTGGGGGATACAAACTAATAAATCAGCCACGAGAGTGAAGTAGGATGTGTACTCCAAGGGAGACCATGGTGCTATGCGGGCTCAGAGAAGAGGCTCCAAACCCAACCAGTAGCACCCAGCGAGGGGTTTCTGATGGAGATGAGGACAGAGCTGAGTCTGGAAAGTTGAATAGGGATGAGCAGGCAAGTCAGCGGGGAGGCAGGGAGGGAATAGGCGGAGGAAACAGCACCAGCAGGAGCAGGAGAAAACAACCACCATGGCATATATGTGCGAAGTATACAAAGAACCACAGCACCGGGTTTAAGCTGGGGATACACCACAAAGGACCACAAATGCATGTTTTAACTGTCTCCTTGGTGTGACTGGAATGCCTGACAGGCTTTAAACAAGGGAGTGGCCCAGTGAGATCCTGGTGGGAGGATGATGTCATTGGCTGCAGAGCTGGTCATGGAGAGAGAGCAGGAGCTGTGGGCTGGGTTGGCGTCTACTGCAGTCACCCCCACCCATAGCTAAGACCTACCTGGATGCCAACACTGGCCCTGTGGAACCCAGGTCTTCCCTATCATTTGGTTCCCAGTAAGCCAGACCCCAGGGCACCCCTTTGACTAGCTGCTCTGTTCTGCTGGCCTGTGCTCCACTGGCCAGGGCTGGTAAAGGGCCAGCACACAGAGCATCGCTACCTCAGCAGGCCAGTCACCAAACCACAAGCCAGCAGGGTGACAGGGCAAGTGGATTTTGAAGAAGGGGAGTGGGAAAGAAGGGCACGGGTCTGACAGATGGCGAGTAGCAGGCATGCCTCAGAACACTACTGGGTCATACTGGGGCTTCAGGAGGATGCCAGAGGCCATGGGAGGGCTTTGGGCTCCTGCAAGAGGGAGAGACAAGTCCCAGAACAGAAAAGCTAGGCTCTGGTGCCTTACTTGATTCTGAAGAAGATTGAGCCAGCCGTGGGATCCCAGCACCCTGAGACAGGAATGTGATTTCCCTACCCTCCCACCCACATCCTCAGAGAAAATGCAAGTGGGTCTCTGGATAGGGCACTGCCATTCACCACCACCCCCTTCTCCCTCAGTCCTCCCCAGAGGGGAGGCCCCAAGTCAACCACCCAAAACCCGGGGCCCGGTGTGGAGGACACCACTCCCACACCACAAGTGGGGAAGCAAGAGTAGAGATCAGCCTGGCTTCTGCCTCTAGAGCTGCGCAACAGCCATGGCTTACTCAGAAGTACAAATCCCCGCTTTCTGCACCTCTGCTTCCCTCTGGGCCACCGCAAAGGCTGTGCGAGAGGGACCGCCCGGTGTGCCAAGGCAGGGAGATTGGTGCAGACAGCTCTCTTGTCACAGCATCAATCAATGCCAATCCTTCACCTACAGAACCACTACCCAAAACCAGTCGTGAGCAGATGATAGAGCCTTTGATTAATTCCCTTAAACAGCCTTTGAACAGAATTGCAGAAAAGCATTTTCTCCACCAAATGACACTGTGTAAACTTTCTAGGGACCAAGGGAGGGTGGCACAAAAAAAAGCATATTAAATGAAATCACTGAAGAAAACTCCCAAAGTATAAAATATCAACCACGGCAGTGTTATCTGAAGCCTGCCATCAAGATGAATGGGGGTGCCTGGGAGAAACATCAGATGGTATTTGTCAACTAGCTGTTCTGAAGGACAAAGCAGGTCATTCCCCAAACGAAGAGAAGTGAGACAGCCTCAGTGGGCCAGAGACGTGTGCCTGGAAGGCAAAATCAAGCCTCCTGGAAATGGCATTGTATACCACTGACAAAATGTATTTCTCTCCTGTTTAAATAAAAATGAAGAGAGAAAAATCATTGTAGAAATGGTTTGGGGTTGCACAGCCCCCAAGTTCTTGGGAGAAGACACAGGACTCAGCCCTTAGGTGCACGTGGCTGTCTCGCTCCCTCCAGAAAATGTGGCTCTTCAGTCCAAATCCACAGCCCTGCCCTACATTCCTCCTGTGCAGTTTGGCCCCACACTGGGTGCTGAGGCACAATGGCAAGTTCCTCCTTTAACTAGGGCTCTCCACCCCACCTCCAGCTCAAATTTTGAGACCAAGCTTGGGTGTCGCCTCCACCCTGCAGCTTCCCCTGACTCTCTGGGTTGGACTGGGACAGCAACACGGGTTTGCTCCATTTCCATGCCTACTTCATCTCATTGCGTACTCTCTTAGATGAAATGAGCTCTTCACCTGCCATGCCTAATACCTGCACCAACTTCTAGCAGGGCTGGACTGGATTATACTGTGATCACTCTCACACCCCTGCAGCCCACTAGACTAGGAGGTCCTGAGGGCACTCTCTGCATGGCAAATCCCCAGAACAGAGGACACTGCCCACACCCAGTAAACTCTGGGGTGATCTGAGGGAGGACTGGGCCACTGCTGATTCTGCAGTCTGAGATGTAGTACCACACTCTATAGAGCCAAGTTGTTAGGACATAAATACTAATTAAATTTTGGGAACCAAGCAATTCAAGAAACAGAATTTTGGGGTATTTTTTTGCCCTGGGGCATGGTAAAAAAAAAAATCACTGAGACACAAAGGGTGCTGTGATCCAAGAAGTTGAGGAACCTCTGCCTTAAGGTGAGGTTGGTGCAGAGCAGGGAGACAGCTCCCAGGCCTGCCCTGGTGTGTCGTCCGAGCCCACCTGCAATGCTGCCTGCCCACTCGGTTCACTGCAACGTGTGCTGAGCTCCTATCAGGTGCCAAGCACTGCGCTCAGCACGGGGCCATGGGCGAGGTCCTGCTGCAGCACCTGGCCCAGTGGCTGTGCAAGCTGCACTGCAAGTTCCACAAACTACAGCCCCCTTATCCAACCTCCCCCCCAAAAACAGGTCTTCCGGATATAGCTGCAGTTCCAAAACAGGGAGACAAACACAAAACCAACAGTCTGAAAACTCACAAAAAGACCTTATGGGATATACCAGAAACTTGTATCTTTAGGATTAATGTTATGAGTAACTCTAAGCAGAAAGCTCAGAGAATAATATGGAAAAACTAGCACAGAGACAATACCCATCTCTGCCCATCTTCCTAGCTCCTAAGTAACCCCAGAGATTCTGGGGTACAGGGCCTCCAAGACAGGTCATGTGGGATCTATTTTCACCTTTTCCTATCCATCACCACAACCTCCCATCCTTAACATTATGAAGGCTGTGAGGCGTAGAGAAGGAAAAGGAGGTCCTGTGATTGCCAGAGTAGGGCTAGATCATTTCATTATAAAGTATTGTAAAGAGAAAGAAACCTAAATCCAAGCAGGACACTCCAATAAAAGACAAGAGGGACCTGAGTCTGCTCTTCCAAGGCAAATAGGGAGGGCTCTGGAGGCATACAGAGCAGAGCTAAGACCACAGACCCTGTGTGGGCAGCAGAGGTTGAAAAAGCACCTGTGTGCACAGAATGTCCCCCTTGGTTGCTCCCAGTTGAATACCTACAAGAGTATGGTAAGAAGGGGGTCTTTGTTCCCTTCCTTCCCATTCTCATCTTAGATGAGGAGATCAGTGTAATTTGCAGTGAGTCAATTAAAATAATTTAATACATAATCATCATCATTATAATAACATATCAATGTTTTACCCTAAGAGATAATCACTAGTAACAAAAGATGGTAGTGAGTTTAACATACGGCAGCCATATGACTCAAACATCTCATTCCTAGGTATTTATATTAAGGGAAATTAATTAATTTCTATACTGCAGTAGATTGGAAATAATCTAAATATCCATTAGCTGAATGAATAAGCAAATTGTGATACATGTATATAATGGAATACTACTGAGCAATAAAAGGAATGAACTATTAATGCATGCCACAAGTGAATTTCAAAAATAATTTAAGCAAAAGAAGCCAGACATAAAGAAAAGTATATTTTGTATAGTTTCATTTCTATAAAATTCTAGGAAATGCAAACTAATCTATAGTGACAGAAAGCAAAACAGTGGTCACTTGCAGGGTGGGGCATGAGCTAGGAAGGGGCAGCAGAGTGGATTACAAATGGGAATGATGAAACTTGTGAGGGTCATAGATTTGTTCTTTATCTTGGTTGTGATGATGGTTTCATGGGTGTGTACATATTCCAAAATTACTAAATTGTACACTTTAAATATGTGTAGTTTACTGTGTGCTAATTATACCGGTTAAGAAAATGACAGTAGAGAATATTCTGTAAGAATTTAAATAGGAATATAAGCTGATGGATCCCTCTTGGAAGGCAGTTTGGTAATACATATCAGGAACCTTAAAATATTCTTTGATACTCCTTTTAGAGCTGTATCCTAAGAACATAAAATGAGATATAAAATGTTTACTGCAGGATTATTTATAATGAAAAAATAGAAACCCCTAATATATCTGACAAAAAAGACTTCTCAAATAAATTGTAGTATAGTCACATACTGAAATATTATGTAGCCATTAAAGGTAATACTTATGAGGAGTTTTTAATAACCTAGAAAAATACTTATGTGATAATGTTAAGTGAAAAAAACAAGATATATATTATACATATGGTATGAACTAAATTACATAAAAATATGCATTAAAAATCCCTGATATACCTTCAGTATTATCTCTGAGTGATGGAGGGTATGGGTGATTTTTAATCTTTTAAAGCAAATTTTTTTTTTTTGTTTGTTTGTTTTTCAGCTCATTAAGGGGGTACAAAAGATCAGGCTATATACATTGCCCATGCCTCCCCATCCCCCCGAGTCTGAGCTTTAGTTATGTCCATTTCCTAGACAGTGCACATCACTCTCATCATATAGGTGTGCACTCCTCCCCTCCCCACACCCCATCCCCCCCAGAGAGAACTTCAAACGTGTCCATTCCCCAGGCAGTGCGCATTGCACTCATCAAGTAGGTATACACCCATCCCTTCCACCCAGCCCCGACCTCTGTCCAATACCCAATTGGTGTGAATCCCAAATGTGCACTCAGGGAAACCAGTTTGCTGGTGAGTACATGTGGTGCTTGTTTTTCCATTCTTGGGATATTTCACTTAATAGAATGGGTTCCAGCTCACTCCAGGAGAACCAAAGAGATGCCATATCGCCATCATTTCTAATAGCTGAGTAATATTCCATGGTATACATATACCACATTTTGCTAATCCATTCATGAATCGATGGGCATTTGGGTTGTTTCCACATCTTTGCGATTGTGAATTGTGCTGCTATAAACATTCGGGTGCAGGTGTCTTTTTTATAGAATGACTTTTGTTCTTCTGGGTAGATGCCCAGTAATGGGATTGCTGGATCGAATGGTAGGTCTACTTGAATCTGTTTAAGGTATCTCCACATTGCTTTCCACAGGGGCTGCACTAGTTTACAGTCCCACCAGCAGTGTATGAGAGTACCTGTCTCTCCACACCCACGAATTTTCTACAATAAGTATATTTTTTAAATTATAAAATAAATAAACAATATCCAAGGAAATTCCTTAATATTTTTGTTATTCCTTGAAAAAGCAGGCCCTTATAAAGTTAAGAACCAGATTGCATTTCTCTAATCCTTGCATCTATGAAAATGTAGAAATGTCTTCTCTACAAACTGCCACTCTGTAACTTGAACCCATGTTCCTTTTTCTACTTTTAGAACACCGAGAAAACGAACTGATCAACACCACATGTTGTCATCTAATTTTGTTGCATATTTTGTTCAAACTCCACTTCTATCTATATCTTGAGTGTAAGCCTCCCGAAGGCAGAGGTGGGGCTTAGGCCTCCCCTGTCACTTCCACCCCATTTTGCCATAATATCTAGGAAAAAGCTAAGGACACGGGGGACATGCAAACACACACACATGCACAATGATGACAGAAATGAATAGTAATGCTATATCATATTCTTATAACATCTCTCCTTTTTTATCAAAGGCCCAAAGCAACAGCCCCGGGGGTGAGTGATTGGGTTGGTGGTCCTGTGGGCCCATTGTATAAAGAGGAAAATGAGAGCAAAGCACTAACTTTGGCTGAGACTAATTTCAGGAGTGTTTCCATGATTTCCCTATGACAGAAGAACTGGAATTCTATAGTAATTCACCTGAGAGTTTCAATAATGTCCTGTTCATCTTTGTATCTCCAGGCAGACATTTTGTAAATTTTTGTTGAGTGATTTCTAGAAGAAAATGTAAGCAAATTGGTAAAGGGATGGCTATGCATTTGATTCTATTTTCTCAAATGTAACATATATCCAAGAGAATCTTCTGTTTTTCAATACCTATTTAATTATTTCTGAATGATGTGACCCTCTAAACAGTAATTTGTTTCACGAAAGTCTTGGAACAGCCCTAAATGGTGGACACACTGAGGAGGCCCTGACCCTCATCTCAGGAGTCCACCACCCCACTCCCAGCCCCACGATGTAAAGTTGAGTCACCCCCAGCCTCTTTCATGGTCACCATCATCACATAGCCCACCAAACAAATAGTCTTAAATATTCTCCTGAGTGCCATAGGCAGCACTTCAGTCCCATAAAGTGGTTGAGTGTTTAAAACAGCTCAAGTGATGGCAGGTACAGAAGGAAAGGAAGGCAAAATGTTGAGAGAGTCAGCAAGTGGGTACAGGGCCCTGGTAGCTCAAGCCTAGTGCTAGGCCTGGGAGGACAGATAAGTGTGGAGAGGTGACATGGCTCATGTCCTCCAGAAACAATGCCAAGAAGGCTCAAGCTCTGGTACTCTTCTAGGCAATGGGAAACTACCAAAGCTTTTTAATTAGGGGCTGACATGCTCAGAGCCGGTAAAGGAGGCCTGGAAGGAGAAAGAGCCTAAAAACCCAGTGAGGAGACATCTCAAGGATCTAAGAGTGAAATGGTGGCCTGAACTAGAATGAGACAGAGACAGTGAGAATAAGAGGATGGATACAGAACAGTGGGATGCTGAGCTGGCTCATATCAGCTCACAGAAACCACATACACAACGCTTCCCAACTCCATGTTCAGTGACGTCACGTTGGTTGCTTGAAATCAGCCATGATGGGAGCATTTCCATGAAAGAAATGGGCAAATGCTACAAATCAGAGGAGTTCCCCTCCCCTCCCAAGCTGGTTTTTATACATTTACACATACCGCTGGATATAGGTTTTGGAAGCCAGCTTCACGTGGGAGGAAAAGTGGAAAGAAGAGTCCAGGTTGACTCCCTGATGTTTCTAGGCTGGATTTCAGGATGGACAAGTTTCCATCCCTTAAGATAGGGAACACAGGAGAATAAGGTGGTGTGTGGTCAGGGATGGAGAAGGTAAGGTCAGTCAAGGATATTTTGGGTTTGAAGAGTCCATAATATGACCCAAAGAATGTAGCTTGAGGGCAATGACATTCTGTGTTTGAAGCTTAGGAGGCAGTTCTGTGCTGCAGGGAGAGGTTGTATTTAAAGCCATGTGAGCAGGTAAAAAAATAGGTGTGGGGTGGGGAGCAGAGGATGAGCTTGGGACTCTGCAGAACCCAACATTTTAGGGACTTGCAGAAGAGATGACTGGGCAAAGGAGTCTGAGAAAAATTCAAGGAGAAATGGGTGGATGTCCCAGCAGACAATGAAAGAGGAGAATTGAATAAATGGGAACAGCTGTCAAATGCTACAAACTTCAAAGAAGCCTCTGAGCTTGGCATCATAGGGACCACTGGTGACCCTAACTAGACTAGATTCTGCAGAATGTGGGGATTGGGGGAGGAGAAATAATGCCCCCTCAATATCTGTTTAGTGAGGATGTATCACTGTATCAGTCAGGATCTGACTAAGAAAACAGTAACTACTCTAGGAAAGAGAGGAAATTCAACACAAAGAATTGGTTACCCAAGTGATGGAGAACAGTAAGCTAAACAGCAAATGGCAGGTGGGAACCCACTACTGCCCCAGAACTGGAGGAATAGAAGGAGGAGGTAGGGTCATCAGAGCCCAGAAGGTAAAGCCACATAGCAGACCTAGAACCGTGGCAGATCTCAAGAAGGGGACTTGACAGAGGCAGGAGATGTGTGCCAGGAGCTGGAGCTACAGAGAAAGAGAGGTGGCCGTTGACAGCGAGATCGCTCAAGGCAGAGGAAGAGAGGGGAAAACACTTTGGCTTCTCCCTTCCTCCCACCCTCCAGTCTTCCACTAGTGCCTCCCCTTGGCTGTACCTAGCCAGAAGCAAGTTGGCAGGGCATCTGGGGAGTGAAGTTAGCATACAGAACCAAGCAACTGAAGGGTAGGAATACAGGCCAATGAATGACACAATCATTTAACACCCTCCATCACATCTAGGATGTCATTGATTATAAGACCCATCCTGATTTCAGAGATGTTAACATTTGAAGGAAGAAAAACTCCTAGAATTGATGAGATATGGTATACCTGTGGAGACAGGATTGGATCATAAGATGCTTCACAGCGTATCTATTTTCCCAGACATATGGGGTTTCCTTTGCATGGGACTTTTGTCTAATCCTGAGTCTACTGAAACACACACTGACCCCTTGAAGGAGCACAGGGCTGCCAGATGTGCTTCTCTGCAGGTTCCTAGTTGATCTCCTCTCCTCAGCGCCCATTCCCCCACGCTCCTGGTACATCACGGCCAGCCACCTCTTCAAGCTCATCATGTCACCCTGGACAGGAATCATGTTTATTATTTTCTGCATTGATGCCCCACCACATTCTACAATGGATTTCAGTCTTTTGAACAGAAATGCACACTGTTCCACAAAAGAAGAGTTATCACTGAGGCAGAAGAAGGAGATATATGGACAGTAGAAAGATAAAGCTAGGGAGAAAATAAGCACATGTACCCATCCCCCACCTCCCAGACAAGAGCTGAACGTCAGGCACATGTACTGGTGACATGGCTGACAAGCACTCCCAAGCATAGCCAGCAATATTCTTGGTCTTCAGTGACAGTCTTGCACCCCAGGCTCGTAGGAGACATTACTATGGGGCAAGTGTTCTGGTGGCCGTACGCTTGTCTGGGGCAACAATGCATCCAGACTGCACATGAAGCAAGAGCAGAGACTTGCTCTGGCCACCCTCCTGAGTGAGAGTTGGCCCCCAGGCTCTCCTTGTGAAGAGCAAGCAGCCAGGCACCCTGGCTAAGCCCTGTGTCTGTGCAGCTCTGGCTTCATCTGCAGTGTGGATCAATATCAAACAAGGGGCCCTGGCAGCTGCTTTCACACAGGCAGTAACTCAGCAGGAAAACAGAATCAGAAAAACAAGAGCAAGTGCTTACCTTTGATGAGTTTGACACATGGGATCCCCTGGTGCTTCTGAGACAGTGAGTGCCTGTGAAAGATTCCCACACTAGCCCAGCCCCTCTGTCTCAAGGTCACGGGGCCCAACATTAGAAAGGAGTCCTTTTTTCCCCAGGCCTTCCAATGGCAAGCAGGCTGGTCTTAGCCTGTGCCCAACATGGCACCTGCCCTCTGCTGACTTTGGGTCCTTAGCTGACATCATTTCCCCTATCCAGAACCCTCTCCAACCTCACATCCCCTTAGAGTCCCACATGCTCTAAGGCCGTCTCATTGAATCAATTCATTCATTCCATTCATTCCTTTGTCCACTCAACCACTCAATGCACAGGTTAGAGTTGGGGCACAAATGTGGAAGCAGAAAGATAAAGCTTCATTTTAAAAAGTTGTGGAGAAGGTGAGGATTGAGAGGAGACTTGATCTCTCTCCACCAGCTGGGATCTGGGGTGGAGGCTGTGGGTAGGGAGGAGATGAGGATATCCCAGGTCCTGCTGGGAGAGGAAATAGTGCTGCCTGGAGAGGTGAAACACCTGGTTTCTTCCCAAGCTCTGAGTGTCAGGTATGGCAGAGATGAGGCTGGGGAGCTCATCTCTGGGCGGGCATGGAAGGCTTCCTGCTCAGAGAAGGCATCACCTGCTCCCATCACTTCTGCCAACCCTGACTCTCCAGCCTCCTTCCATACCCATGCTGCCCTCCTGTACAGCATCACCATTTAACATTTTAATTTGCCAGCTTGTTAGCTTCTACAGCAAAATTTAGATCACCTTGAGGGCAAAGAACAGTCTTTCAAATCAACACTGCTCACTGAAGGCTTCTATGCTCCAAGCAGCCTGCTAAGCCTAAGAAGGGTGGGGAGTGGGGGCTGGGGATGGGAAGGAATTAGGGACGAAACAGACACAGCCTTGATAAAGTTAAGTCTGAGGAGAGTGATATTCTAGCCTGAGTAGTTCATGAGGCAAAAGGACAATTTCCAGCAAAAATAAATTATGTACTTTTGTAATTAAGATTTTTAGCTTTTCAGGGAATCCTATTACTGGTGAATGGCAATCAGCATTGTGCCCAAAGTTTTTGTCATGTAAATTCTGCATTTATCCAGCAGCTTTAACCTGTCAGAACCATTCACAATATTCTTTGGAGGGTTTTCTTTCTGTTTGCTTCATGGTTATTGCTTTTTTACCTGAAAACAGGAAAAAAAGAGAGTCTATTCCAAATGAGACATCCCTTCAGTAGACCTCCATGTTTCAATTTCAAAACCAATATTTCCACAATAAACTAGAACAAAATTTCCTTTGGAGAGTAGGACATGAGCAACAATGCCTTCTCTGTTCTCCATAGACCCAGGCCCAGCTGGTGTGGGGGGGGAAGACAATCGCAATGCTGGGCCCCTGAAAGGGATGGTGGCCTCTCTGTCAAGCCTCAGTCCTCTTTTCTGAGGGACTCACATCTGTACAGCAGGGGAATATAAGAAGAAAAGACACACTCCTGCCTTCAATGCATACAGAAGCAGTTGGGGAAAATGATTACTGTACAATAAATAGAGACAAAATGTGAGAATGTGTTACCAAGTGGGAGGCTGCATACCACAGCAACATGAATAGCACAGGCTCTGAAGTCTGAGTTTAAGTCCTGATACCATTACTTAACTGACTTACTAAAGCTCTCTGGGACCCAGTTTCCCCAACTATAAAACGGGGAAGTCATGAGAGCCACCTCACAGGGTCCTGGTGAGGTGGCATGAGCTCATGCACGCTAAGTCTCTAAAACAGGCTGGTGTAGCATAAGTGCTCATTAAAGGATAGCTGTAGGAAAGCTGCATGCAATTTAATGAAGTTGCATAACTATCCTTAGGGTCTTACCACCCCCCACCACCCCACTTCCCTTGAGCCTTTGGGTTTAATCTCCTATAGGAACCTGTCTTTCCTCCAGAGTTCACGCTGTGCATGCTGCCCATCTCACAGGGCCTGCTCTGGACCTGCTCCCCAGGGAATGAATATCCCCTACCCATGCTTTCTCTCTTGGGGCACAGAAACCACTCTAGCAGATAAGAAAGCTAGATGACCTAGGAGAGGGATCTGGCTGCAGCTTCCACTTTGTGTCCTGGAGCCCCGATCCACCAGGTAAGAAGTATAACCATCCTGAGGTTTTCATGCAGTCAGGAAGCCAAACCCCAGGTAGAGGCCACACGCAGCACTTGGTGAACCCAGGTCCCCGGCTGGGCCCAGCTGAGCCCGGTACCTGTCATCCCAACCATCTGAAGAAACCTCCAGGTCATCCTAATCCCCAGTCATTCCAGATACAGATAACATAAGACAAAGATAAACTATGATTCCTAACCCATGACTAAATTCACGGGTCACAGAATCTATACACATAATAAAATAGTTGCTGTTTTACATCCCTAAGTTGTGGGGTGGTTTGTTAGGCGGCAATAGATAACTAAAATACCAGCCTCTTGTGTGCCAAGTTTTTATGTCCTTAGGCTTCCCTTATCTTTACAACAGCCTGTTGAGGGAGGATTTAATATACCCATTGTAGAGATGAGAAATCTGACTCCCAGAGGAGTTATATAATCTGTCCAAGATCCCTGTACCTTCTAAGTAGCACAGTCAGGATTCATTGACCAAATCAGGATCCACACACCACTCACACACAATGCATCGGCCACCCAGGATTAAAGGAACTTTCAGAATAAATCAGATGTTGTATTCAGTACCTGTAATTGCCCATATATATTCTATATGCTGACAATACTTACCTCTGAAATAAAGTTATTTGGCTGCCAACAGGGTAAAAAATACTAAGTCCCATCCACTTGAGCTGGGCCATGTGACTACGCTAAGCTGATGAGCGAATTCACATCAGACCGTGCACTGACAAAGGCTCGGTGCATTAAGTCTCTCAGAGAAAGGGCAGAATTAGTATCAATTAGATTTTTCATTGCCTTACCTGAAATACCTAAATGACCACAGTAATTCAGACCTACAGGCGAGCTGGGTTGGGTATAGGGGAAGGGTTTTCAGTTCTGCCTGCTGGCTGTTCCACACCAGCAAAGGAAGTGCTGAAGACAGAGGTAACGGCTTTGCAAATTCACTTATAGGTGCTCTGGGAAAATGCTGAAAATAGACACTCGAGAAATCTGGCTGTGATCAGAGGTGCCAGATGTTCCCCCAGACACTTGGATTATGTGGCTGCAGGCACTCAGCTTAATTGAACGCGTTTCACCTCTAGAGGGTGGGTGCTTGCCTTCGCCCAGACCTTGGGAAAGTTGCTAGGGCCAACCCTGTCCTCAAAGAGCCCTCAGCATGCTGGGCCCAAAGTAAAAATCACTACCCCAGCCAGGCCTGTGTCTGCCCCAGGGGCAGAACATAGCACAGCTTATTCCTGCAAAGCCTCCTGACCCCAGATGGAAGTGAAGGCAAGTATATACGTGCTGCACGCAAGTGTTGCGAGTTCAACAAAGGAAGACACAAGCCAGGGGTAGACAGAGTCCTCTAAATGTTCCACAGAACCTCACAGCTGCCAAGCAGGTCTGACTGAATGTCCGGAATCCCAGACTGCAGGTGGTGAAAGGGGTTTACTGCACAGGTGGATGCAGAAGAGGCACAGGAAGCACTCTCCGTGCGACAACTTCTCTGTTCGCTCCCTCTCTCAGTCTGGGCTCCCTCAACGCAAGCCTGAGACGAGGATTTGAGTGCAGGTATTTCAGAGGTGGTCTCAGGACAGACCAGCAGGGGAGTGGGGACGTGACTGGAAGGGAAGGCAGTGAAGGGGGGAAGCAAGTTACCAGTGTGGGAAACTGGAGCGTCACCCCCTGGAGATTCCTGGGGAACTGGGTAAAATACCTCAGCTGTTCTCCCACCTGAGGGAAGAGGGAGCTGGATGCTGATCTGCCGACTCCTGTCAGTCATTGGTAAGGACAGTTCCTGGAGGTGTTAACTTCCTAGGACTACTACCTACCACACATGCAAGTAGAGAGGGGTCTAGTGGCCAAGGACAGCCCATAGGCAAAGAGCTGCTGCCTCTGGAATTTGGGCCTACATGAAAATGGTGCAAGGAAATATGGACAGGGCACCTGTAGCATCTGTTACAACCACACTTTCTGCCCACATGTACCCCCCACACATTCCCTCATGGCTACTATCTAGACCCCATCCAACTTGCATCTTATTGACCCTGATGAAAATGCACCCCTGACCGCAGGTTAAGACCAGCTAAGGGGCCCAGCCTTAAGCTCACATTCCCTCTGGGGAGGCAGCCCCAAATTGTAAGCCACTGGTAGCAGGTCCCACCTAACTCCACAGCCCTTCTGCTCCTTCAGCTAAGCCCAGTGGGGTGGGGGACAGGGCTGGCCCTTCCCCATCCTGAGCTGCCTATGGGTAGAATAGGGGCCATTTCAGCTCTGGTTTTGTGACCACCCTCTGGTAGAGGGAAGTCCACTTCTGAGCCTCCTGGTGAAAACAAATAAATGCCCAGTACCCACAAAACCATTGCATCTTAGGGCTGCCCAAGTGTGACCCTGACCCAAATCTCTGCCCAAGAGTGCCCTATTGGGAACTTGATATAATCCATTTAGAGCATTTTCTACTTGGAGGGTAGAATGATGGTGAAACAGAAAACAAACAGGCAGCCAAGGACTGAATTCATCTCCAAATGCCAAAGAGATGCTAGAACACTGTGCCCTAGGCATCTGTTTTACTCCCCCAAATTATTGTTAGATATGCTTTTGTCTGGCTGTCAGACATATTTCATACAACCTCAGGCTTTCACTGCCATAATTTTACCTTTCCAGAGCTCAACCATTTCAGCTGAATTAGGATGCAAATTCCCCCACAAAGTTAAAAAAAAATTCCACTTTCTAAAAAATCCCCAAGAAATCAACGTGGGGGGCTGGAAACCAAAGCAGTTTCGGGGAAGGAGGCATTTTAGTAAGTCAAGTCGGAAGAGTGGGCGTGAGAACTCCCCTCTCCCACCCAAGCACTTCTCTTTATTGCTCACAAGCTGGGTCTGTGCAGGAGCTTGCAGGGAAGCCGATTTTAAATTCACAGCCCATCATCCATTATAATTGAAAATATGGTGACGCATAAGAGATGATGTTGATTTTAGAATCAGAATGTCAACCAGGTCTTCTCATTTCAGAAATACATACATCCCTTAGTGCCACGAAGTTACTATTGGGCTGAAATTTTTATAAACTCAACTCCAAGTCAAATATTACAGAACTACCAAATGTCACTGAACTTCTTATTAAGGGGCTATACCATTCCCCATTAAATCAAAATATTAAAATGCATTTTCATCTCCAAGTTACTGAAACCCTCTTTGGCAATCCAGTCTCTCTCTTAGGAGCACTTCACGCTTATGTGAGGGAAGGGGGAACAAATAAGCAGACGCCTAGGGATTAAAACAAAATAAAATAAAAATGCTCATCCTTCTAAATTATCAAAGGGTATACTAAGAAAGAATTTTCTATCCAAGAGAACAGTATTCTTTATCTGCAATATCAATATTGACTATAATAAATACTCCAGCCAGTTTGTTGAGGTCTAATCCATGGACTATGAACATCAAATGTTTTCTTTGCCCCCTACCATAACGTGTCAAGTTCTTCTTTCCTAAAGGGTAGCAACTGCTTTAAAGATATTCCAGCCCAATTCTATAGCTTTTCATTCACTTTTGGTTACTGAGACTTAGTCCAGTCATTGTTAAACTTCAGTCTCATGTCTGATCCAAAGGTCATTGACTCCGAGTGTGGTCTGCTCACCCCACCCACACCTACGGCACTTCTGTGTGTCAGGTAGATAAGCAGGAGATGGGAAAGACCAAGAGCTGTCTCCGTACTTAACTGGGCAAAGTAGCAGTCGTGTCTTCGCTTAGTCTAATTGATGTTCTAGCACATGGTTTATGGGCTGCACGTTCTCTTCCAACACATCCCAGTGGATTGCCAAGGAGGCCTCATTCTCCCAAAGGTCGTGTGAAATCTGAAGGCCTCTTTCAGCTGCCCGGCTGGTGGCATTTTTCCCTTTACTTCCACAAAGTCTCCAGAAAGACTATAGTTCCATAAGTCATTCTACCCTTTAAAGCAATTTTATCCTGCAAGCATACATGGTACATCTTAGAACCAGAACTCATGAGTGAGTGTGTATGTATGCGTGTACGCAAGGGACTCAGGCACCTCTCTGCCTGAACGTCCCCCGCATACCTTCTAGAGCTCCACAGTTCTCTTCCTTACGCCCGTGGCATTGAAGTGGTGAGCTGAGTATTTTTTGCATAGCCTTAACAAACCTCGAGCTTTCCACGAATACAACATTGTTGCTGTTGAATTCACAGCAAGCATCTAATTCACCACTTCCTCTAATAAAGTTGGGTCCAAGCATTTGTTAAAATACCTGTTATTTTATTATATATTATTTTCCATTTAATTCCTTTATATTTCAGTTAAGACATTATATTGATTTGTTAAATTATGTATATAAGTAGGTAAGAGTATCAGTAAATTTTATTTAAGGATAAAAATGAAGGCATTATCAAATATGTGTTATAAAAAAAGGGCAATTGGTTCTGTTAGGGTTGAAAACTAGTGATTCTTTCTGTTTGTTTCCCTGTAATCCACTTTGGGACTTTAGTAAGCCCCTGTTTAATCCAAGTTCCAGCCTTGACACCTAAAAGGAAATGTTACTCCCACTAGAGCCAGAGTTCCAGAAAGAAAGGTAGTTCTATCCTGTCTAGGCCCCACCCCAGGCCCTGTGGGGAGTGGCAGCATTGTTTAGAGAAAAACCCCTACCCCTAGAAGAAAGGGAATTTCAGAGACAAATCAGAGCTATTAGTAACCTACCTCTCACCCTACCCCCGGGGGCCATCCCCCAGAAGGTGCCCCTCCCAACAGATGCCTCAGAAGTTCCAGATTTTGGTTTGGTTGAGGAAGATGGTATTTCCCTGTCTTGCATAGTGTCGAAGTTTTAACACGCAGAACTGAGCTGGTATATCCTTAGAGCCAGAAGTAAATGCTCTGACTTCAGAGAGAGTCCTATTTGCTCATTTTTGTGGGCTACATCCACAGCCTGGAAATATCAGCACAGCCATCAATGGGCCCATCTTCCTGGCCCCCTGCAACCCTGGCTGTGGGCTAAGAACTCCACAGCCCTCATCACATGCAACGTCTCACTTTAATTGATGACAAAGCTTTTCCAATTCAACACCTCATCCTTGCCTCTGCATACACATGCATCTGATACCATAAATTGCAAATCGTTTTTAACGACCTGTTTGGAAAATGGACCATGCTTTATCCACTGAGGACATGGACACTCTGCAGTTTACCATTATGCTGATGGGAGCAAGGAGGATCCCAGGAGTGACGGGGGAAAGTGTCAGACCCACAGAGCGGATGCTAACAACTAAATTCTCATCAGTGCATGACAGAAGATATTCTCCCAGAGCATGTGGTATTCAATGCTACAGAGTAAAGGGGGAGCTCATGACTGCGCTACTTCACTGATGGCAAAGGTAATTTACATTAATTATCTGAGAAGGATATACACTCTGGAAATTGCCTCCAAAATCATCAGCCACAGAGGTTCACAGCCCTGGGCTATCCAGCTGCCCACTTCCCAGCCTTGTCTCAGACCCAATAGCACCTCCCGCCCCAGCTGGGCTCCATCTCCCCATCCCTGAAAAAAAAAGAGTTCATGCCAGTGACAGCCAGTCATGCCTGCCTGGCTCCGAATCCTCCTGCTCTGCCAGCCCTACTCTGGTGTGCATGCACTGAGGGGATGGACGCTGGGGGCCCCAGGGGATGAAGGAAAAAGATGAGTCAAGGAAAACTCCCTCCCAGCCCTGCATCCCCCACGAGGCAAAGAGCTGGGCTCCAAGGATTTCCATCTCTCACTCAGCAACCTGCTCTGTGCTAGACTGTGTCTGGGCACATGGGAATGAGGGACTCAGTCTAGTGAGAGGCAGGCAGGTGGACGATGGTGATGCCATCAGGCAGTGCCACCATGGAGGTCTGTAAGGGGGCCACATAATTGGGGGCAGGGAAGACACCTCTATTGTCCAGGAGTGGTGCCCACGGATGGATTCCCAGAAGAAGACAGCGTGAGGGGAGCCTGCAGGCTGCCAGGCAGGAAACTGGGTGGTCCTGCAGGTGGGGCTGAAGTGAGAGGCGAAAGTATGGAGAGGATTCACTCACGCCCTGGCTCGGGTGCCAGGCGAGGTGCTGGGCGAGGTCCTGGGCTGTTCTCACACGGAGCTTACCTTCTAGCCCAGGAACAGGTAGGCACCAACAGAGGCCCTTCTGAGACCAGCCAAGGAATGTGGCCTTTACGGTGAAGGTGATGAGGAAATAGAGAGGAACTCTGAGCACGGGAGACTAACTGCTGTGTGATCTGGAAGACCCACCAAGAGCTGTGTGGAACTGGATTGCAGGGCGATCAGTCCCCCCACTGGGGGTGTAGAACTGCAGGCAGAAGCAAGGAGAATCCAAATCACCGAGCGCTCTCTGAGCAGTGAGACCCCACACTCAGAGAGAGCCCTTGCTGCCTCTGCCCCCACCCCAGCCCCCAGGTCCTGAGCTGGCAGAGGTAGGAGGGAAAGAGTCAGGGTTACAGTCCCCACTACAACAAGCAAGGACAAGAGGCAGACCCTTCCCAGGACACTGAAGTGCATACGCAGAACAACGGAAGGGAAGGATCAGGGTTCTACACACTGCTAAGGCAGGGCGCGGTGCCGTGAGCTGCTCAGAAGAAGCTCTGCCCTGCCTGAAGCAGACACAATCAAAAAGGAGAACCAGAGGCATCACCATGGTTAACCGAGGGAAGAGCCCAGGCTGGACTCCCTGTATCCAGGTGATGCTCCTGTGGTCGGATCTGAGCACTGCCAGCCTTGCACACTTGATGTGCTTGCATCATAGTGGATGGCTATGCCTTCCCTTACCTCTTGGGGTGCCTCTGTAGGTGCTCAGGTGGGTGAGCTGGGAGTCAGCAGGGCTCAAAGACCCCAGAAATCAAGACCACCTTGGTCCAGATGAGAGAAAATGGCCAAGTGCACATCTCCTCTTTTTGCCACAGAGGCTACTCAGTGTAAGCACGGGGTGTCCCAAGACACTCAAGATCCACCAGAGCTGGCATCCAGCATGAATGGGCAAGAGCCCAGTTTCCTAAGGCTCTGTGTCAGGCCACTGTCAGCTTTTAGATAACAGAAGGTATGTCTCATAGACTCATCCCTGGAGGGTCCACACAATTTGAGCACAAAGGCTGATACCACTCAAATATGGTTTGAGCACCACAACAGAGACCCATCTTCCTCACATGTCACCCATACCCCCCAGAAAGTTTGCCAGGCTGCCTAAAATGCCACCACATGAGAATATTTAACCCTGTGGGTTGAGCGGTCCCCTCTCTTTCTAAATGCAAACATTGCTAGATGAAATCATGCATAATGCCCCATTACCACAGTGTGCATGGAGGTCAGAGATCCTTCCTCCTCGATAAGATGATGTAAGTAGAGCTAATGGGCACCAGTGTCTTGTAGAGTTGGGGCTGAGGCACTGGCAGCTCTAAATTTCTGATACAGGAGGCAGTTTGGTTGGAAGTGTAAATCAGATGATTTATTTTGGAGCGGTGGTTCACAGCATGCCCACTGTTTTTAGTAAGACTGGGTGGTTCCGATCAATAAAGTTAGCAACATTTTCTAAAGATGCCTTGGCTCACATTTTCCACTGGATTGAGGAAACACAAATTGTAAAGCTAGGATGATGAGGATTCTAATCATTGTGGGTAGTATTTTAGGAGTAGCTTCCAGGCAGCAGCCAAACCCTACCTTCAAAAGCAGTCTTGGTGCCCCCAAGGACAAGAAGAGAGATTCTGAGGGCAGGGGCAGGAAGAGATACGGCAGGCTGGGGGACGAGGGAACAAGAAGGGTGCTGGGGTTGACGTGATAATTCTGTCAGACCTCCCCTCTGCAGCGGGCTTAGGGGAAAAGTGGTGGTGGGACACATCAAAAGCAAAACTCCAGGAAAAACTATTCATACAACTTCAGGCAAAGATTGTTGTCGGGTCCCTGAGAGTTTCTCTCCCCAGGAAGACAGGAATTTAACTTCTGGAAGATCAGGGTGGAGGGGACGCAGGGGTTGTTCAAAAAGAAAAAAAGATGCAAGTGCAATAGAAATGCTTTATTCATGACTTCTAATTTAAAAATAAGTAAATCACTAAAAAATCTTAAATATAATTTGAAAATTAATAATCAAGCAAGACACAGCCATCTTGACATTTCTGATGATGGTGCAATAAAGCCGAAATAATTGGTTTTCCTTTGGGGAAAAAATACAACAAAAAGAAAGCTAGAAAGGCGGAATCTAGATCTTAGTTGTGAAATTCTTTTTGCTCTGATCATAAGTGATTTTAGCCTTCTTTCCTGCTCCAAATGACCATCCGCCCTGCCACAAACAGAAACACAAGCATAAAAAAGAAAAAACTCTTAAAAATATCATGAACTCAAACTGCATACTTTTTCTCATTCTCTAGCCTCTCTGTGAGTTGCCTACATGATAACCTGTCTTTTAACTCTTGATTCTAAATCCTGATTCTTAATCCCTCCAAGGCAGCGCTTAGAGGAGAGAAGATGGGGCAATTTTCAACAGAGATGTGCATCAGGAAGTGTTGGCAGAGCGCAGCTGGTGAGATTCTAGGGCTGTGGGCTTCAACCGTCCTTGCATGTTGGCTGGGAGGACCAGAGTAAGTGATTTTCTAACTCCAGAGGCAGGGAGAAGAATCCTCCACACCGTAAAGTGTTTCTCCTATGCTAGATTTCATGTCTAAACATTAGCAACTTATTCCTTTGGGTTAACCATTACCCTTCATAGGTTTGGAACCATTAGCTACAGGGCAGGCTTTTATCTGAGGAGCACTCCATTTCAAAGGGATCTGGTGTGTGGAATATAGTGTGAATCAGCCCCTTGCGGAGTGCTTATAGGTTTGAAGACTTGTAGGAGCAGTAAGAGTTGGAAAACTGAACATTCAGAACCTCAAGCCACCAAACACACATCCAGTCAAACTAAGGAAATGCTCACAGCCTCCCCTAGGCCTCCTAGTTCTTATAATGCAAGATGGCATCCATCACCCTCTTCTCCCAGGTGCATATCTATCTCCAGGAGGCCTGGGCAATGACCATAATAGGTGCTCAAATAGGCATGGCTTCAGAAAAGATAGCGTTCCTAGTGACAAGCTACAGAAGATGACACAGATCCTCACCTAGGAAACTTCCCTTGAGAAACAGCGTTTTAGGCTGAACAGACAATGAAGTCTTCCTCTCTCTACTCCTCACTTTTCAGCTCACGTGAAGGCACAGTGGCCTCTGCCTCTTGCCAAAGCAGGCCTGGAAGAGGCCCCAGCAGAGGAAAGTTAAGGTCCATCTCCACCTCCCTGTCATGCCTTGTTTCTTCTCCCAAGGTCTTGTTCAAGAGCTCCCGTTGAACCTCAGTCTCCAGAGGTCAAGGAAGAGGGGTAGAAGTGAGGCAGCAGCCGGCCCACTGACCCCCTGGATGCCCCAGTGGGACACTAAGGTCTAGCCCCCTGTACCCACTGGGAGATGCCCTGTCCCCCACCAAACTCAGAGCTGCTGGAGAGCATTTTACTAAATAAAAGGGAAATTTCATTTCAGTATTTGGCCTAAGCATCAGGCAGAAGCGTCTCTGGCTTCAGGCATGGAGTGATAGGCTAAGTGTTTTCTGGCAGCATAAGAGAGAATCGTGGACACCTACCCATGCTCTCAAGCAACATGAGTCTGGACAAACGGCACTGCTGCAGAGGAAATCATCAACAACACATCCTAAGACCAGGACTTCAACATTTTTGAAGGGTTTCATTTCTCCTCCCTTCCAACTTTGATATATGTACTTACTTAACAAGGGTCTGCGGAGGGTTAATTGAATTAATATATGTAAAGTGCTTTGAGTTTGAAGAGAATGCGCAATATAAATGGAAGTGTCACTAAAAAGGTTAATCTAATTTACATCTAACACTTTCAGTTCATGGTGTTAATGAACTATATCCTTTTAGAGAGTGATTAATTTATAGAAATGTGATTATTTTTCTTAATGCTATATATGGGTCAGCTTCTCCTATTACTATATCTAACTTTATAGGAGAATTCAGCATTTTACAAATTAAAATAATAAATCAAATGCCCCATAATGGTTATATTTCATTAATTACAAGGAGACATGCATTAGATTAACATTTATCTGTTTTAATTAATTTGCTGCAATGCAGTTACCCATGCAAATTGGAAAACGACACATCCACTTGACATAATATTAACAGTTTTGACTGGTTCTTCCTGAAAATTTATGGGTCTGCAACCACTGCATGTGTTGCGTAACCATGGTGACCACGAGCTGTGTGACATATGCAGGCTGTACATCAAAGAACCGGAAAGCAACTCATGCTAAAGTCAAACTTCTCCTGAAAACATAATTTACTAGATTTGTAAAACAGTATAAAGAGAGAAAGATGTAGGGGTTTGTTCTGGGGGCTTGAGTTCCAGAATCACAAAACAAATTTCTTAAATATGATCACCTTATTTTCTTAGGCACTGTATCCCTTCAAAGGGCATTCACAGCCACTTCCATTTGGATACTCAGAACTTTCCTGGGCAGAGGAGGAAGGTGCGGCTGTGTCCTTTCTGCACGTGCAAAGCAGGCACGCAGGGGGGCTGAGTGATTTGCCCCAATCCCCATAGCTCATCAGTGGATCCAGGCCACAGGAGTGGGAGACCATGGCCTTCCCTTGATCCTCCACAGTGATTTTCTGCTCAGACTTGACTGAAAACTGCTGATTTACTTAACTACATATACAACAGCCATCATGAAAATGCAAAGTAGCAGAAGTCACAAAAATGATGTTTAAAAAAAAAAAATCAGCAACCTTCACAAGACAATTTAATGCAGTGATTCCATAGGAATAAGTCAAATTTTAGCCAATCAAGCACTCTCAGAAGCAATGAGGACAGCGTTTACAGCTTTTCTGCGTGAGAATTCCAGTGGCAGCTGCTGGGCCCAACTGCTTAACACATTTTGGTATGGTTAATGTTCTCCTGACTCATCTGCAGAACTGAGTATTCTAAACCTTTATAGGCTGAATGCTGCCAGTTGGTTTGGTGGGGAGTCAGATGACTAGGGGGAAAGACTGATGGGGAGCTACTCCCTGACCAAAGGCAAGAATTGGTGGTGGCCGGGAGAGGTGTGCTTGGGAATGGCCCCGTGGGGTTCGCAGCCCTGTGGGTGGCAGCACCCTTGCACACAGTCACTCCCTCAATACTCAGCATTCACTCTGGGCCTCGGCCCGTGCTGGGCACCGGCCACACAGGGGTGAGCAGGATGCTTCCCCCTTGAAGGGCTCATAGTTACCCTGGCAAGACAGGAAGGCAACAGGCACTCTGACGGGGCAACAGATGAGGGATGGGAGAAATACAGAGGCACATGGCCCCACCTGGGAGTGGTGCCCAGTTGGGAGACGCAGTACAGTGTAGCTCATCAGAGTGCTTCTCAGCCCTACTAGGCATCGGAAACACTGGAGAGCTTTGCACAGATCCCCAGCTTCTGCCCCAGAGCAATTACAACACAATCCCTGGGGGTGGGTTCCAGGCATCACTGTTATTTTAAAACTCTCTCAAGTGGCTCCGCTGTGCATGCAGGGTTGAGAATCACCGGCACAGTGGATAAGAGAGTAGGCTCTGAAACCAGACCTTGTGGATGCAAAGCATTGTACCAGTTGGATGAACTGGGTAAGCAGCTTAAAATTCCTTGTCTCAGTTTCCTCACCTATAAAATGGGGTAATAAGAGCAGACACTTCATTGGGGTCATATGAGTTAATATCCATAGAGCACTTAGAATAGTGCTTGGCACATAGTAAGTTCTTAAAACATGGACATATTTACTATTTGGAAATTTCTAGAAAGCTCATTGAGAGGAAGAGGAGGCCAGAAAGAAGCCAGAAGCAAAACCATCAGCAGACTTTTATGCCAGGCTGGAGAGTTTGGAATCTACCTTGAGATAGATTCCCCGGAGAGGTCTGTCAGCAGGGGTGTGGCTGATTGTGCTAAGAACCTTCTGAGGAGGCTTGGGTTGCAAGGGCAAAGGCAGAATTTGTTTCAGACATCTCCTGTTCTGGCCTGTGCTCTGCAAATGTCTGAGCTCCTTGTTGAGGTTACGGTCAGGATGGGAGAGGCGGAAGATGGGAGGCTCTGGTGCACTCACCCTAAAACTGAAAAGGTCTGGTTACCTCCTGTTCCCTCTCCCATCCCCAGATGGTGGCAGCACCCTCAGGGCAGTGGCTATGGCATGTGGCATGAGAACTGGACTCCAGGTGCTCGTGACAAAGAGTCTGGTGCCTGTGAAGTAGAGAGCCCAGGACGTCCAGGGGCTGTGCTGCTTGGACAATGGGCATCACAAACAAGTGATAATAACCTGTGAGAGGTGCAAACTTGAGTCAATTCCAAGAATGTTAAGCTATTCTCAAACTGCTGCGACCCGTACAGACCCTAGTAAGGATGGTGAAGGACAGAATTCATGATGACTGGGTTGGAATATCTTGTAGGCCTGGTGGGACTGATGTTCATGCTACCATCCCAACAGCAATATGATGGGCAGAGAAAGAGAGGCAATTAGAACCTAGTGCTTTCATTTGCACAAGATGCTGAACAAGACAGTGACAATGGGAATGGAGGAGAGGTTCTAGATGGTTATGGGCAGAATCGACCAGACATGATGAAGGGTGGAATGTGACGTCTGTGGAGAGATAAGCATGCTGGAGGACCCCAGGGGCTCTGGCTTGGGTGAGTGCACGATGATGTTCCTTTCACCCAAACTGACTGAGAAGGAAGCAGCAGATTCTTGGAGGGAAGATGAGCATTTGAGTTGGGACACATGGGGCTGGGGGTACCCTGGGGCATCTTAAAAGAAACAGGTATTGAGTGAGCCTTGGATGGGGTGGGGTGAGGGGCTCAAAGTGAGCTAAGAGAAAAATTATTGGTCAGGGCCAGAGATGTCACTGAGGAAGACTGATGTGAGCAGAGGGTCTTGGGCTGGGGACAAGCAAGGTCCTGAGAAGGTACTGGAGACAAGTTCCCTGTTCTGTCAGAGATGTGGGCTTCAGGTGGCCATGGTCCAAGATGTCACCTGGCTCACCTTGCTGGCTCCCTGGTGCTGGATTACAACCAACTACATGCGGTCTGACCCTGGTCTCATTCCTGCTCTGCTGCTATATGCCGTGATGTCCATTTACCAACCTATAAAGTGAGCATTTATAAAAAATATTTCCATATGTAAAGTCCTGCTGTGACATTAGAAGAAAAGGCAACCTTGATGAGCAGTCAGGTACCTGCTACTCTTATAGCATCTCCTCCCACTCTTGCCACACACTTTTCAGTATCTCTTCTCATCCTTTTGGTGTCCAGCCACCTAATATACTTGAAAGTATTCGTGATATCATTTATGAACCCTGCTCTGTTTAAAAAGGAGTCAGAAGAGGGTAATGTTTAACCCAAATGAATGACCATAACAGGCACAGGGGCCAGCCAGCTGGAGCAGTCTTTCTAGTGCAGAAAACCCTCCCTCCAATAACTCAGCTCATTTGAGACCATCCGATGCACACAGTTGCCTTCTCTGCTTGAGGCCAGGCATGACTGGGGGTGGGGGTGGGGGAAGGAGGGCTTCAAGCTGCCTGGACAAGAAGAGATGGGGCATGCTCATTCTGGATTAAGAACTGAGTCAGAGAGTGAGGCTTCCAAAGAAAACAACTCTTTTAGCAATTCTGAAGTAAAACCCAAACAAATGTTCTTGGATAGCAAGGTGACACCTTCTGGGGCAATAGAGCCTCTCTGACCTCACTCAGGGCCTTCCTCAAGCAGACATCACATCAGCCTGGTAGGTAAAGCCCGTGTGATGTGAGGAATCCGTGTCTACCACACTATTCTGTGTGGTAGTCTACGAAACTCAGTTCTATTAAATACCACCTCTGAGCTGTGAGATTTTGGGCAAGTTACTTCATTTTTTAGGGAGTTGGATTTCTCCTCTGTAAAAATGACAAGAGTAGTTTTACCTCTCTCATAGGGTTGGTGTGAGAGTCAAACCAATTGTATATGAAGTGCTGCAAGATCGTGCCTTCATTCAGGAAACACTGGTTGTTTTATTAGCTGTGGAATCTGTGTGCAGAAGTATATCCGACCCTGGCTGATCTCCCTCGTTGCTCCTGCCTATGTGCCAATCACTCCCACTACCTTGCATTTCCCTGTCCTGCCCCTCCCCCATCCACATACCCAACACCTACTCGCCCACCAAGACTCCTTTCATTTTCTCCATAAATCTTTCCCGACCTCTATCCTTGCCAATTTCTTCTTTTCCTACAAGACTTTTTGGGGTCTGTGATGCAAAAGTCTACCATTTTCCCATAAGCTGCCAAGTTCTGCAATAGTTCATGTCATATGTGATATTTGTCTGAGACAGAGCATGATCTCTCTGATGACTGGAAACTTGCTTTTATTATTATCTTTTTGTTCCCCTCACAGAGAATACAGTAGGCTGAGAAACAGCTGTTGGCTGAAAAGGCTAAAGAACAGGGCCAGTGCATGTTTGGACAGGCCCAGCTCCCACCCCAAGCATTCTCCTCTGACCGGTGCCTCCTTCTGCCTCCTGCCCATTTCTTCCCCAAGGCTCACGGCGCTATTCAGGGCCTCTGTCCTATTCAGTGCCAGGATCCTCAGCTCAGTGCTCTTCCCCGGTTGTCCTCCCCATGGTCCATCCTCAAAAGTTCTCTTTCCCGTGGGATCATTTCCACAGGGTCCAATTAGTAACGGGCTAGATAACAAATAATAAAGTAATAGTCTGTTTCAAGCTGTTGAGTATCACAGTTTCCGCTACCCCACGCTATGTAAACACACATCATCGCAAAGGTCGTCAATGACTTAAACAAAAAGGTATGTTCTCTGTTTTCTGGAACAGAAGGGCTTGGAGGAGAGTGCTAACTGGGCAGGGGACCTCTCCTCACAGCCAGCTCACACCACATAAGCTCTTCCTCCAGAGACCAGAGCCTCCCACACCTCTGTCGCTGGCACATGGAGACAGCTTGCTTATTTATTTACATAGTAAACACTGCTGACCTTTACACTGCGCTGGCCCTGCATTGAGTGCCAGGGCTTTTGAGATGAATGAGACAGAGCCCTGGCCTCAAAGGCATCCATAGACTAGTGAAAGAAGCAGATGTTTTCACAAACAATTCAAGCCAAATGTATGCACACGCATGCAAATTTATATTTAGATATGATCTTTACATACACATGCACATTCACACACTGAAAGAGGGACCAGAGAAACAAAGATCACTGTTTGAGTTGAGAAAAGATATGAACAAAGTTATTAAATTGCCAACAGGTTGGAAAGGGAGAATTTCATCAAATCTCAGACACTATAACCAGGTATTTAGGTGATCAATAATGAAGTTATCATAGCATGCCACAAACGTGGCTAAATGCTAAGGACTATCCTGACAACCACCTTTCAAGATAGATCTCTGTATCCCCACTTTATAGATGAGGAAACTGAGGCTCAAAAGGGTTAACTAATTTGTCCAAGATCATCTAGTCAGGAAATGCTAGGGCCGGGATTGGAACCCAGGTTTCTCTAGCTACTAAGCCCAAATTTTACTTTATACAGGAGAGGAGAAAACATCTAAAATGTATATGTCAAGAAATGATAGTGCTCTGGATTACAAACAGGTGTGTTCACTAAGCTACTCATTTCACTATTGACTGCTCATCTAGTATCTCAAGGCCAGGCCCTGGAGATACAAGGAGAGTCAGGAAGGCTCAAAAGGCCAGTGCTGGAGCCAGACAAGGAAACACAGGCATGGAGGAGGGAGAGGCATAGTCTTCCAGGAGTGATCAGCCTAGGAAGGTTCCCAGGGAAGGCCAAGTCCTCGTCTGGCTATGTCTTGAGTAGCAATGGGAATTAGGCTGAGGAAGGTGGCCTCGCTTGAAGCCCAGAGGGTCCAGGGCAGGCAAAGGGCACATTCCAGTACAGGAACCACAGGTGATGCAGGATGACTGCAGGTCAGAGTACACTCGGATGCATTGCAGAGGGCTTTTTGACACTTGTATTTCAGTTACAAAAACAACTCTGTCACACCCTTAGGAGATATGTTCCACTTGCCCAAATATGATTTAGGGCAATTCACCATAAAAATTCCACACCTTTGCCCCTGCAGGAAGTTCTGCAGTGTGCACTCTGGAATATTCGAGGATGGTTTTTGAATCTGTGGGAGAGAAAACTGCTGCTCCAAGCAAGAACACTGGTTTCCACAGATGAAAACGAGGCCTACTTTCCTCACCTCCCCTTCAGTGCCCTTTTAGACAGCCCTGGACTTTCATACTGCTGTGGGCAGGACCACAAGTGCTCCTGAGTAACTCAGATATACAAATAGCTCAGCTTCCCCTTGGTCCCTAGACCTGCTTCCAAACCAAAAGGCAGAATATCTGACGAAGAGTCAAGGGGCAGTGAACATAATGATCCTTCTTATTCTCACCCCAACGCCACATCCTGTAGCTGGAGGTCTTGGCAAATTGTTTACCCTCTCTTGGACTCAGTTTTTTAATCTGTGAAATGGGCTAACACTGGCTCTGCATGTGTTGTAAGAGTTAGAAACAACCCATGAAAGGAATTAGCACAGTGCCTGGAACATACTCAGGAAGGGCTCCCTATGCTGCTGTGACTACAATCATAGCACTACTGTAGTCATGATTCTGCTTTGTTCTCTCCCCTCCCTGTTACCAAATGCTGCTCTGTAAGCCTTGTCTCCTTTCCCCCGTCTCCCTTGCCTGTGTCTCCATCACACAGTTGGTGCTAAATTTTGGACAAATTCTGTCTTCTGTCATTCTCTTAAAATTTCCACATAAAAATCTTATCTTACCAACTAAAACAAAAGCTCCTTAAAGAATGGTAGGGGTGGGAGGGGCTGGGGATGGTCTTCTCCTACCTGCTCAGAAACCTCCAGACTACTGGGCCAGGCTCTGGGCACACAGGTGAGCGCTACAATAAAGGATGGTCCATAACTTATACTCAAGTATTGTCCTGAATGACCTCTATGCCTACATGTCGGGAATTGAAAAGGGACTGTGTGCCAGGTCCTTGAGATCTTAAGGCTACTGACATTTTGTCATATTTAGCACAAACCTTAAGATGTTTGCCTAGATTACATTTTCTTCTTTCCCTTGGATAAGACATGTCTTTCTATGCCCTAGAGACTTTCGGGGTACACAATACCTTCCCAGTTTTGCTCCTTGTACACATGCATATATGATCTAGTCTTTTCAGGGAATCCAAGAAGTGCTTATCTTTTCTGAATAGCCAAGATATGGAAGGGTGAAGGGAAGGGGTTATAACTGCCTGGCCACTGTATTATTTCTCAAATTGGAAATAGGTTTGCACTGAAAATGCAGTGATTCTGTGAAAACCCCAAATGGTTGTCAGGGATTAGCTACTTGATTCCCTAAAGCAAGAAGCAATGAACACAAAGGCACGACAAGCTGTGTACCACAGACACGACTTCTTACATGAGCTGGGAGCGCGTGCTTCCAGAGGGTGTTCAGAGGGTGCATTCAACTCTGCCAGGAAGCTTGACACCACGCTCCCAATTTTCTTCTACACATGAGTACAGATTGTATGGAAGAAGAAAGATTTTTTTGTTCAATCTTCTTCACATGCCTTCCTGAGTTTTCTCTTTTTTAGTGATAGGAAGAATAGTTATATGAACTTTAAAAATGGCAAAGTCAGAGGCAGGGTGCATTATACATGAAGCATATAGCTTTATTATTCCAAACATTCTTCAGAGATTATACGATTTGGAAACACAAAATGCAAGTGCATTGTAATAAGGAAAGTCGGTTCTGTAAATACTAACTAAAGTGTCATAATAAATGTCTCCGTTGTGATCAAGTATTATATATTTGTCTTTAAAAAAAAAAAAAAATGCAGCAAACAGCACTCTTTGCAGCCCCCCAGTGGTTGGAAGGGGAAAGAGGAGAGAATGGGAATTTAGACAGTTAACTCTCATTTTGCAGGGCCAATAAACTTTTTACAATGGAAAGACAAATGGCTAGTTTTAACCACAAAATGGATATGTTCTGAGTGGGGTATTGGTTAAAATGCACATAATTATTTACATAATGCAAATCACTGAAAGCCTGGACTTTTTCTCTTTTTGACCTCTCTCTCCTCTTTCTCTCTTACCTCTGCGAAGCTTTCCATTCTAACCTAAGACCTCAGCAGTACATTATTCACACCACGTCCTCCTCCCAAATGATTTCTTCCCTGTTCTTCACTTGCTGTGTGCTCCCTCCCCTGTTTTTGTAGACGTGTGCTCATAAATATACCATTTGCTTTGCTACAAAGGGATGGAAATTTTTTAAAAAATATAACTTTCCTATTTAACAAAGTGTCTATAGTGGGGAAGGAGGACAAAAAGTTTGGAAATTCATTGTTTTTTATTCTTGTTTTCACCAAAACAACAGCCTCTCAGATTGATCTCTTCCTAATAGCAACGCCTTTACCACACTGTTTGAGACATTTTTGTAATGAGTTTTTCTTTTTCTTTCTAAAAAAGAAACTGCTTGTGAAGGATACACGAAGAAAAAAAAATGCTGAAAAGAAATGGGATGTGTGCTTACACAATCTTTTCAAAACTATGTGGCCAAAAAAAATTAAAGACTACAGATAAACTGGAGCTCCCCTATTCTTCTCAAATGGATCGCTCCTAAGTTACTGGAAAGGCAGTTCCCAAGGCCCTGACAAGGCGCACTGCCTGTCTCTTGCTCTCCACCCTTCTCGAGTAATTCAACCTGATAGGCATTCCCTCCCTTGAGCTAGTGGTAAACTGTAGTTCAAAGCCAAACTCCAAAGCAGGTTGTCTGTTACAGGGAGTCTCTTTTCTGGCGGGCACAAACCTCTCCGCGTTCTGATGATCGGGGACCACGTACCGGCCCATTGTCACCTGGCGGATTTGGCTACAGCCCTCAAACCAAATGCAAGCCCTCCTTGTCAACAGCGCAGAGAATCAACAAGTTATCACCCAGCTGGGCGCTCCAGCCGGGATCTGCCACAGCCTCCCCAAGTCCCCCACCGCCCTCTCCCAGCAGCTCTGCAGTTCCACTGCCTCCCCGCCCCTGGTAACGTCAGATCAGCTGCCCCCAACCCCCGCCCTCACCCCAGCGTTCCTCCTGGCGATCCCAGGCAGCTGTCAAAGTCCGGGGCTCTCCGGCTTCTACGCTTGCCTGACAGCCAGGCGTTCACTGGGATCTAGCTTCCTTCCGGGCCGGAGAGCTGGGGAGGTCAAGATCTTCAAACGAACCGGGTGGGCGGGGGAGTGGCGCCAGGTTCGGCGCCTCTGTCCTCAGGGGCCAGAGCAGAGTAGGAGAGGCAGTGCGGAGCGACACATCCCGCACTTCTTCCGGACTTCACAGCCCACCCGGAGGGCGCGCGTTCCTAGGGGAGCCAGAGCCGCCCTGGGGGAGCCTGAAGAGTGCCAGGGGGGCTCTCCCTGGAGCCTACAAGTTTCAACTCAATCCCCGAGCTGGGAGCTGGGAGCTGGGAGACGAGTCACAGCTCGGCTCCCTCCTCAGAAGGCGTCATCGCTGAGCTTCCCCCCGGGAAGAAGCAGACACCTGCTTCTCCCTGTGGCAGTGCCAGCGCCCTGCTCAAGCCGTCCCTGGGCCGGAGCTTGCGACTCACCCACTTTGCTCCCTCCCCGGCACAGACAGACCCCAAAGTTGTCCGCACTCCCCAGACCTCGCCTTCTCCTCTGCCCCCGGACCCCGCCCAGGGGTTGGGCCGGCGTCCGCGGGTGGAACCTCTGGTCCGCTGCATAGGGCGCCGACTTCGGGGATCCAGGGCGCACAGAGGCTGGAGAAGCTGCGGCAGGGGAGGGTACGCAAATGCAGCGCGAGCCGCCGGGTCCCTGCCGCTTTCACCCTCAATCCTGCCCTGCCTTTCTCCTGGCAGTGGAGCAAACTTCCCCAGCACCCACCTTTAGCCGCGAGGAGGCGGCGCCGCCGGCTGTCCCCGCCACCGCCGCTGCCGCTCCCCACGCCCAGCGCCAGCAGGAGCGGCACCCAGCACAGCCTCCCAGGCAGCATCCTCGCAGCCGCCGCCAACGAGCTGCAGCCGCCGCCTGCTGACCGCACCGGCTCTCGCCTCCCGGTGCCCGCCGCGCCACGGGCCGCCTCGCTGTGCCCGCTGGGTGCGCTTCTGGCGCCGCCGTCACCGCCGCCGCCGCGCTCGCCTTCGGTTCCCGCCGCCGCGCAGCTCCCTCGCCGGCAGCAGCCGCGCTCACTGGCGCGGACCCGGAGCGGCTCCGGCGCTCACCCCGGGACGGCCCGTGACGTCACGGAGGGAGGGAGGTGGCTCGTGCATATTCATGAACGCGGACACCGGCGCCGGGTTCTGCGTTCCACGCCCCACAACCCCTGCCCCCAACTTTCCTCTGTCGTCCCCAGGCTCCCAGGCGCTCTATAGGTCCTCTTGCCCCCGTCAGGACCCGGCTCCCAGAGGACCCTGGTGAGCAACTCCGGGGAACCCTCCAACCTGGCGCCCCGACTCCAGCTCTCCAAAAAGCCGCCGCAAGGGACGGCAGGCTCACCTGGGGCCTGAGGGTTGGCTGCGGGGGCGCAGAGGACCCTACCTTGCCTTGTCCTTTGAACTGAGGTGTGGGCAGAGGGGGCGGGCGGGCGTCGCTGCGAGTCCTGCCCTTGGCTGAGTCTCCGGGCGCTCTATGCTGCTTGGTCTAGGGAGGGCGCCAGGCGCACACAGGAGCGCCAAAGCGCAAGTGCTACTAGGAGTTGTCAACAGGGTAGATAGCCTTGGATCTGGATGGCAAAGGCCAGGCTCCACGCCATCTCAGAAAACCAAGGGCAGCCAAGGCCCTCAGAGGCTGATGGAACAGATGGATCAGAAAAAGAAGACTTGGGGTACTGGACCTGCCGAGGCTGCAGTAGGGGTCAAACTTAAAATTCCCTGCAGTATGGTGCCACACAAGAAGTTACTGCCTTTCTGTTGTCACTCTGCATCTCTAAGAGCAGGTCACTGCCTTGTAAAATCTCCTGCTAGGGAGTATTGTCAGTTCCCTGAGTGCAGGGGCCATGCACATCTTGGCATCCTCAACCATTCCCAAGGATCACAAAGGTACGCAGACAATATTAAATATTAATTAATGCCTCAGAAAAAAATCCTTGAGCATATTTACATATATGCAATGCCAATGTCACACACAATTCACGGCTCATAAGGAATAGTTTGGAAATAAGGTAGAATAGGGAAATCCAGAAACAAACATAATTATTTGTTTATTAATTGATTCAAGACGTTCGCTGAGCACCTAGGCAGGTTGTATCACCCTGCCAGGGAGTACTGGATTAGGTATTGGAGGTCCAAAGACCAAGGAGAGTTGTGGGTCCGGTCCTCAGAGTGTTTGTTCCCTGTCTGGGAAGCCAGAGAGGGCGGTAAAGGCAGTTACAATCCCTTGTAAATGTTATGGTCCTGCACATTCTTTATGTTGCTCGATATGAGCCTTTACAAATCAATTAGCGAAATGCATATATTGCAACAGTGTCTAAACAGCATCCTATAATTAATAACTGTAGTTTTAGGTACTCGACAAAGCCATAAAATGCATTAACAGCTCTCATGCTGCACAGCCTCCCTGTGCTGTCCTGGCAGCTCACCCAGAGCTATTGCAGGTGTGAAACCCAACTCTTTGGCATTTCAGGCACCAAGAGGTGCTTGGGAACAGCAGTGAATCATGGTGACTACACAGGGCTCAAACCAGGCAGAGCTCTTCACCTGCAGATCTTCTTTAACCCACAAATCAACATCTGTGCTATTATTCTTATTCCATACATGAGGAAATGGAGGCTCAGGGAAGTTCCTTGTCCAAGGTCAAAGAGCTAGTAAGCACCCCAGGCCAACACCAAGACTTTGCCTTTCTCAGATTTTGCTATCAGAATCCAGGAAGGATGGCATGAAGAGGTGGAAGCTGATCCAGGCAAAATCAGGCAAGCCAGCAAACAGAAAAGAAATATAAATTTGTGTCATTTTCTTCCATTTATGCTCCATCCAATTACATCATGCCTCCTTCATTTTCTCTAAGTAGACTTACCTTACTGACTTACCTGCATTGTCCTTAATGTCATTATGCTAGGTTTTCTTTTTTTTTTTTTTTTTTTTTTGAGAGGAAGCAAAGAGAAGTTTATTAATTTGCCAGCAAAATAGCAGGATGGTAGACTCTTATTTTAAAGTACCTTCATCCTATCTATAAACAAAAATACAGAGCTTTTAAAAGGCATTTTAAGCTTCATGCT
Source organism: Eulemur rufifrons (assembly GCF_041146395.1). Lineage (NCBI taxonomy): Eukaryota > Metazoa > Chordata > Mammalia > Primates > Lemuridae > Eulemur > Eulemur rufifrons. The sequence goes on from NC_090989.1 coordinate 116,783,943, forward strand.
ATTGCTGTTTAGCTATAAATTATGCTAGGTTTTCTTAAGACCGAGTTGTTGGTCTTGAAGTTTTTGCATGAAATTTCAAATGAATTCCAAATTCAGACCAAACAATGAGAAAGAAGAGGAAATACAGCTGATCAGAGAGCATCTCCAAGGAGTAGATAGATCACCAGGAAAGAAAACAGCAGAGAGATATAACAGGGGTAGGCCAGTCATCAAGTGGCACAACATTACTAGCCCCCATCTCCTCCTTTACAAATGGGGCCAATAACAATGCCTATTGTGGTAGATCAAGTGCACTAATGGCTCCCATTTATTCATGGCTTTCTTCATCTATTCCCTTTGGATGTGCCCTCCCACCTCAACTCAGAGCTTGGCCATATGATTTGCTTTGATCAGTGGGACAATGCCATGCATGTTTCCTCTTCCTATCCTGTACACTTGCCACCAACGTGAGAAAAAGACCAGGCTTACCTGCAGGTGGGTAAGAGACCACGTGGCATAGAGCTGAGCCATTCCAGCCAGCCAAGGCTACCCTATTTTGGTCAGCACCAACTAACCCACAAGCTGACCACAGACACAGGAGGAAACCCAGGCCAGTATCAACCAAGATCAACCAAGCCTGGCTCACATCAGAACTACCCAGTCAACTTATGAGAAATAATAAATGGTTGTTGCATTAAGTCAGTATGTTTTGGTGTAATTGATTAAGCAGTATTACACCTACTTCATAATTATTAAAAGAGGCAAACACTCAGTTTGTTGCACATAGTCAATGTTCAGTAAATATAAAAATGTCTTCCTCTTATCTCTACTTCCCAAATCTCTGAAATGCCAGTCACAACCTTGATTTGGTTCATTTTCGGAAAAGACAACAATGACCTGGTTTTGAGGGAATAAAGGTAAGTTTAGCCTTAGAAATACTCTGACCATAAGAGCTTCAAGTCCACGCCATATGCACAGAGCACTGCTGTGCTGTGTGCCTTTGCTGGCGATTGCAGATGTAGACAGTGGGTAAAGCAACCCAACAGTTGATGAGTCCCCACTCACTGGGTGCCAGGCTTTGCAACAGGGTATGCATTCCACATCTCCTTTAATCTTTGCAACAACAGGTGTGCTGTGGTTTGAATATTTACCCCCTCCAAAACTCATATTGAAATTAATCCTCCATGTGGCAGTACTGAGAGGTGGGGACTTTTGGAGGTGAATGGGTCATGAGGTCTCTGCCTTCATGAATGGATTAATCCATGCATGGATTAATGGGTTACTGGATTTATGGGTTATCATGGGAGTGGGACTGGTGGCTTTTTAACAAGAGGAAGAGAGACCTGAGCTAGCACACTCAGCTCTCTCATGATGTGATGCCCTGCACTGTCCAGAGACTCTACAGCGTGTCCCCACCAGCAAGACGGCCCTCACAAGAGGCAGCCCCTCAACCTTGGACTTCTCAGCCTTTATAAATTGTAAGACATAGATTTCTTTTCTTTATAAATTACCTATTTCAGGTGTTGTGTTATAAGCAACAGAAAACAAACTAAGACAAGTGCTATTTTCCCTATTTTATTATAATCAGATTACTGGCTCAGAAAGTTTAAGTAACTTATCCACATTTGCATAATTGTGCAGAATATCAATTCATGTCTGCTTAATTCCAAATTCCATCTTTCTACCACACATCATGATTTTGGGAGAGATACGCAGGATAAGTAAGTAACAAAAACATAGTTTCAAGTCAGAAAGGATTTAATTTTTTTAAATCTTTGTCCATCATCTCCTCTGAATAACAACCATTTAAATAACCAATTGTTACAAAGTAGAGATGCAAATCTCTGAATCTGTTGAGACTGTAGGCCTTATTTTTGATTCACTATTGTGGCATGTTCCTTTAAAGACCTGGCTGATAACATGGTGAACAGAATGATGGACAGCCTTCATCAGAGTAAGGCCAGGTCCAGGGCCCCACCTGGCAATGCAGTAAAGAACCTCAGGCAATTTATCTGGGTCTATAGTTTTTAATAAATAAATAACTCCCCCATTCCAGAAAATAGAATCTAACAGGAACGAGCCTCAGATAAACATAGACATTCCCTCTCATTTTCACCAGGGTCATTAATGCCCTGCCAAATTAAGCACCAAAACACAACCCCTGAATAATTTAAGCTGGATAAATGAAGAAAATAATTAAATTATACCTACTTATGGAAACTTATTTTTTAAAAAGAAAATTGAACTAAAGCTCCTTGCACGTTCCACATTTAATTCAATTAAAAGTACTTAACTTTAAAAGAAAGGTTGAAAAGCTGACCTTTAAAGAACTAAAGTCATTTATTGTTCCCCTCCCCCATCTTGGCAGGTAAAGCCGGGTCTTCATGACCCCCAGGTGACAGCACAGGCTACAGAATTTTCAACATTGCTCTCTGGAGTTTTAGTGCTGGTGTAGATGCTGCTGCCGCCAAAGGACCTTCTTTTTTAAAAAACAGTTCAGGCATTTCTTTTCAGGAAAAAGCAAGAAAATCTTGTTCACAACCAAATTCAGTTCATGTTCAACATTGTTTGGACATGAGTGTTTTATGCTTGGCAAGGCAGAATGCCCTGGCTGAAAACAAAGATGTCATTAATTATAGTAAGGCATTATTCCTGTACACTTTTCTGTACTTTCCTTGGAACTGTCTGTATACCTCATGGTGGATTTTTAAAAAACATCCATAAAACTTAGTGACACTTTTCCCATTGAGAGATGGAATCTGTATCTCCTCTCCTTAAATCTGAGCAGCCTTGAATCTGAGCACTGCTTCTATCAATAGAATTCGCCACCAGTGATGTTATGCGACTTCTCAAACTAGATCACAGTGGCAATGCAGCATCTACCTTGTTTGCTAGGATGCTCACATCTGGAGGCTGGAGCCTCCATGTAAGAAGTCCAACTACACTAAGACCACCAAGTTGTGAGGATCACACGCCATGTTAGTTCCACTGAGGGGGATGAGAAGGAACCTACCATTTATTGAGGACCAACTATGAGCCAGACATTGTTAGCCTTCCAAATCTGGAAAGGTGATTTACCATTCCCATTAGACATCTAGGAAAATTAAGGCTCAAAGATATTAAGTAACTCGCTCAAAGAAATTAAAGTGCACTGTTGTAAATGAAGGAGCTGGGATTTGAGCTGAGCTCTGCCTGACTCTGAAGCCATGTTTTTCCAGCCAAGTGAGGCAATCTGTCCAACCTTCGCCATGGCTATAGTTGCAGGGTTTGCCCAGAGACTGGATGGGCTTCCCGGAGTCACCCTAACTGTAATCCCAATTTTGCACAGAAGTCTTTGTCATTCAGGGTTCTTTCAAAGTTTCCCAGATTTGGAGTCATGTTTCCCCACTGTCTCAATAGGTATGAACAGTTCTTCACTGGAGATATTCCTTTCTCTTTTCTTTCCTTTCCTTTCTGTCCCTAAGGGCCTGACCTGAGCCCCATGCCCCAAGCTTTCCCCTGACCTCATCCTCTCTTGCATGACCTTTACATAACCAGTGGCTTAATCATCCATACTTACCTCTCCTGCATTGCTCAGATGCTCTCCAAGGTTCTCCATGACTTATCGCAGAAAGCCAAAGCTCCTTAACCAGAATCCAAGACCCTTACCAGCCTAGTCTCAACTTCCATTGATAATCTGACTTCCTGTGACTCTGATGCATGTGAACTCTGCTCCAGCCAGTCTAGTGTCTTCACTGTTTGTCAATACAGGCCATGCCAATCCTGCTTCTACACCTTTGTTCACACTATAGCCCCACTGTTATGGGCTGAATTGTGTCCCACCCCCCAAATACATATGTTGAAATCTTACTCCCTGGTACCTCAGAATGTGACTGCATTTGAACACAGGGTCTTTAAGTGGTAATTAAGTTAAAATGAGGTCATTAGAGTGGACCCATGTTCAATGTGACTGATATTTTTCTATAAAGAGAAAATTTGGACACACATATAACAGACGGAAGACCATGTGAAGACACAGGGACAACACAGCCATCTACAAACCGGGGAAAGAGGCCTCAGAAGAAACCAACTCTACCTACAACTTGGTTTTGAAATGTGAGCCTCCAAAATTGTCAGAAAATAAATTCTTAAGCCACCCAGTCTGTGGCACTTGGTTATGGCAGCCCTAGCAAACTATTACACCAACCTATAGTCTCGTCCTCTTTCTCTCCACCTAACCCTGCAACAGACGTTTTCTCCTACTTCCACTAGCACACATTTATCTTAGAAGCCTCAAGAAGCTTCGCATCATACTTAAAATAAAAATTTAAAAATATTTAGTCTAACTCACAAAGCCTGACTTTATCTGATCCTGCCTGCTTCTCTGACCCCTCCTTGTCCACTGGCCTTTGGTCCTTTAAACATAACAAGGTCTTTTCTGTCTTTGATTTGAACCACTTCCTGGGATCATACTTCCCTCTTATTATCACATGACATTCCGGTCTCATCTTAAATGTCACCTATCCAGAGAGGCCACCCAGTCACTCTCTGTAACATTTTTCTTTTAATTCTCTGCATTCATTCCTTGATGATATTTTCTTGTGAATTTACTTGTTCATTTACTTCCTCTCTCCTCCCAAAATAATATAACCTGTAGGAGAAGAGAGACTCATGTACTTAGTCTTCAAAGTGCCTATATCTTCAAAATGACTACAACGTATCTGTAATTAATAAATTATTTAAATAGCTAGATAGCTATTTTTTAAGTGAATGAGTGAATAAAGGGTTTGCCTTCTCTGAACAGAGCACGTTTTGCCCCCTGCATCACTCTTTTTTGACTATTTCACCAAACACCCTATTGAAAAACCATTTAAATGTACAGTCTTCTTATAAAAATCTAGAACTTATATTTTCATGTAGCTTGAGTAAAATGCTGAAAAATTCTTACTGGCGAGGGGCTGGTGTTGAGTCAGAGATCATTTTGAAGGCTACATAGTGCAGATATTGTTTTTATTTTATATGTTAAAAATGGAAGCAAAGAGAAGTTATATCACTGGCTTACGGTCACACAGCCTGGGCTAGATTCTAGTTCTCCCTGAGTCCTGGTCCAGAGTTCTAGATATACACCATGTTCTGGTGCGTGGTGAGGGTCATTAAGTGTATGAACAATGGTAGTGGAAATTCTGGAGCTGACTGAACTAGGAGTCAGGAAATACCTGCCACAAAATGGAGAGGTCCCTATGAAAAAGAAGAGAAGGGATAAAAGTTCATGTGCCAATTCAGAAAGCAGCCGTCTGCTCTTCAGAGCCTCCTGGTCTAGGGGTGACAAGTTGTCTTGCTAGACTGCTCCAAGGAAACCATTTCACCTAAGTAATTTTAAAGTTTTATGTCTTTCAATTTCTCAGTATTTAAGAAATTTTTTCCATTTTGGCATGGTTATGTGTAGTGAATCATGTGTCCAAATGGGACAAGATATATTATATCACCTTCATACAACGTTCTATAACATCTGGGAATGTAAAAAAGTGGTGTAGAGTGGATGGTACATGATAAATGGTGTATTTGCCAGTGAATAAATGAAGAACATTAAAAACCTGATGCCATACCTAAATGGCAAAGTGTGGCACCACTTCTCCTTTAGTCCATGAGCAACTGAATATTAGAAGCCGATTTTATTATAAAAGATATCCAGCTACCTTTTGGATTTAGAGTTTGCAGATGAATACTCTTAAATCAGACTATGAAAATCCGAACTAAATACATTTCCCTAAAACTGGTCTAGAGATTGATTTAATGCTGCAGCTACCCAAGAGAGAATAAGAGAGAGAGAGAAAGATTCAAAGAGCCAAGAGCAGCAACACAAACAATGGCTAAGGATTTTGAGTATTTATATAATACAATTCATATACAGGAATATGAAGCTTTGTACTTTACAAACAAAGATTTGGGCTTCTTTTAAACTCTTCATAAAAACTGATTAGATGCCTGTATCTTCAAAGTGCTTAAAACAGCTCTGTAATTAATAAATTATTTAAATAGCTAAGCTGTCATTCAAGGATGAATATGAAATAAAGACATTTTCATACATCCAGGGCTAGTTTACAGCCAACAAGCCCTCAGGAAAGGAACCTTTAAGATGAAAGAAGGAATTGTGAACAATAAAAAAAAAATAGATAGATCTAAATAAGATCTAAACAATAAAATAAAAATAATAGTTAATAATGAGTAATTTGAGTGACATATAAACAAAATAGTAACAAAATACGGGACAAAAATAACACAAAAACTTAAATGGCGTGATCAGTATTAAAATATTCTAAGTTTCATACATTGTTCAAAAAGAGAGTAGAGATATAGATTACTTTTAGACTTTGCTCAAGCAAGTGATCTTGTTAAAATTTTAAGGGTAGACAGCTAAAGGACAGATATAGAACAAATAATTTCCAAATAATTAAGAAGTAAAGAGGCATGAAAGAAAAATTGATCTATCCAATAATTTCAGTAAAGGAATAAGAAAAGCGGCACAGAAAATGTAGATTAGAACAAAATAAATTGATATGATAAATCCCAATATGCCATTACTAAATATGAAGAGATTAAACTTATCTATTAATAATAGAGATTCTGAAGTTAGATATGTTTAATGTTATATGTTGTTTATAAGTGACACACTTAAAACATAAGTACACAGAAAGTTGAAATTTACAAAGTGAATGTGTGTATTTATATTTATATATGTATTATATGTGCAAATCCTGAGTGCTGCTTTTTATTTCCAGATAAGATAGAATTTAAGCCAAAAAGTATTACTAAAAATACTGAGATTGAGGGAGCAAAATGACTGAACAGAGACACCACCAGCCAGAGCGCCTCTGTAAGAAGGAGTTTAGATGAAAGAGAAAAAACAAAACGGGCAGGCAGACAGATTGGATGAGGGTCTGAGGGAAGGGTGCCTGAACCTACAGGAGACTCCACAGGAAGAGGTTGTGGAGCAGAACAGGAACAAGAAATGCATCATCTGAGATTACCCCCGAGAGACTTGGAGACCACCTAGAAGAGTAGGTGGAGTGGTTAGTTACCTTCTGCCCACACAAGACCAGAGACTGGGAGCTTCTTGCAGACAGGGCACCAGCCCCCGACCGGGACGCTGCCTGGGGCGCCTCCCGCCCCACAGACCCAAGCCAGAGGGTAAGCACCACATTGCTTCTCTATCTACAGGTTGCCTTTGTCCTCCCCAGGGGGCTTCAACCCCTGAGGTTCTGTCTTGCTCATCCCCACATTTCCCATCTCTGGCCCAGGCTGCAGGAGCAACAGGGGTCTAGCAGGTCCCAGGTGATCTGTGTGACTCCAGTGCCCTGTCATTCTGGGCTGCCTCCCAGAGAGAGGATCAGAGATAACCAGAGTGCAGAGTTTCCTCCACCCAGACTCTTTTTTCTCCCCTTCCCCTCCTCCACCTGCAGCTGCCTAGAGAGACAATTGTGTCAACACATGGAGGCTTCCACAGGGAGTGGGGATCAGACTTTCCTTCTGGGGGGTCCTGCAATGGACTGAGGGGTGCTTGGACTGTGAACTCCTTGCCCACCAATCCTCCCTGGTGCTGCTGCCCAGTGACTCCAGCAGAATGGGACACACCCCGAGGCAGAGAAATTATCTCATCAAATGGGAAAACCAAAATACATGATGATAAACATAAGATAAAAGTTAGAAATTTTCTTTTTCAACAGTATCATAGATTAGATAGTAAATGGACACAGTAGAGAAGTTTTAAACACATTGCTGAGCTGACACAAAAATAAGGATTTTTCAAAATCCAAATGAAGTGAAACCAGAAACACTGGAAAGTATGTGAGCATCGAAAGCTGGCTTTGCTCTGAGGGATTTTTTTTATGGATACATAATATTTGTACATATTCGGAGGGTACATGTCACATTTTGTTACATACGGAGAATGTGTAATGATTGAGTCAGGGTATTTAGGGTATCCATTACCTCGAGCATTTATCATTTCTATGTGTTGAGAACATTTCAAATCTTCTCTTCTAGGAATTTTGAAATATACGATACATTGCTATTAACTATAGTGACCCTAATGTGCTATTGAAAATTAGAACTTATCCTTTCTATCTAACTATGTGTTTATACCCATTAACCAACCTATCTTCATCCCCTTGCCCCACCCTGGAGGATTTTGCCAACCCTATAGACCTTGAGTTTCACCTACAATGCCTTCCCTGTACATTCCAAAAGAATTAAGCAGAAAATTGAAATTAAAGTCCCACAGTGGCAGCTCCCATAGGTGGCAGAAACAAAATATGCATTGAGGAATAAAATGTCACCTAGGCCTCAAAGAATCACCAAAGGTAAAGTCTGGGGTAAAATAAGCAGCACAAAATACTGTATACACTTACATGAATGCAAACCAGCAGAGACAACAGACAACAGAAACATACGCAAAAATACCAGATATGTCAATTTAGAGACATAAAAATCTAAATTATGTTTAAGATATCTAAAGAAATAAAAGGGAAATTTGGAAAGATCAACAGAATAGAAGGAGCCATTAATACATAACCAAGAATATTTTGGAAAAAACAAAATACAATGTTAGAAATAAAAAATATAAAATAAAAGTATTTGAAACAAAAAACCAAAATGGATAATTTAATCAACAAATACGTAGCTAAGTTCGAGAAATTTCGAGTTGTAAAATAGATCCAAATAAGTATACAAAATTCAGGCCAGAGATTATAAGATTAGAAAAATATAACATAAAAGTCAAAAGACCTAAAAGATAGAGGCAGAATGCGATATAATTCAAATTCCAGAAGACAAGAGAGAAAAAGGAAAAGAGATAATATAAAAATAAATAGTTTCTGAGATTGTTCTAGAATTGAGTTTCAAGTATAGAAATATTAATAAATTCAAAACAAGGTAAATTTTTTTTTTAAAAATCCACACCTAAATATTGTCTGTGTTTGTGTGCATGAGACAGAGATGGAGAAAGTGAAAGAGAAAGAGAGTTCAAGCAAGCAGGAGAGTACAAATGTGGCAAAATGGTAGCAACTGGTGGATCCAGGCGAAGGCTATATGAGTTTTCATTAAATTATTCTTGAAAGCTTTCAGAAGGTTTAAAAACTTTCAAGGTAATTTAAATACAAATTAACAACATAAACATTAGATACAATACAAATATAATAAAAGCACAATTAAGAATACTGACTCAAACCATACAGAAATTGATCCAGTCATTTAAATCTTCCTTCACAGAAAATACCAGGCTCAGATGGTTTCCACTGGACATTTTAATAAGCTTTCAAGGAACCAATAATTCCAATTGTACACAAAATTTCCTAAAGAATAGAAAAAGCAAGACTGGCTCCAGATTCATTTTGTGAGTTGACATAATCATGATGGCCAAATCTGACAAGAAAAAAAGAAAATTACAAAGGCAAACTCACTAATGAACTTAAATGCAAATATATTCTTCCCCCAGAAAAAAAAAAATTATTAATATCAAGGTGACCTAACAGAGTATTGAAAATGAGTGTTTATTTCAGAAATGCAAGGTTCATTTAATTTTAGAAAACAGAGTAATGTAATTCACCACATTAAGATATTTAAATAAATAAATGAATGCTAATTTGAAAGATGCAGAAAGGTGTTTCAAAAATTCTATAAATTCATGATTCTTTAAAAGTCTCAGAAAACTATGAAAGTTCCTCACCCTTATAAAATGAATGTATCTTTATCTGTATACATATCTCTACATGTACTATGATTCTATATTAGATATATTAATCTAATATATGTATATACGTATGTATGTATATAATATATGTATATATTAATATACATAAATCACTATTACTATCATATTTCATTATGAAATTTTGAAAGTTTTTCTTTTATGACTAGGAATAAGGCAAGGGTGCTACTCTTACCACTTTTGTTCAGCTTTGCACTGGGGAACTTAGAGAGCATGATTATAAAAGAAGAAAAGAAGAGAAAGTTATAAGGATTGGGGAAAAAACAATTATTGTTCGCAGATTTTATGACTGTGAATGTGGAAAGTAAAAAAATGTATAGAGAAATTATTAGAATTATTAGAATTAATTAGCCTTTAGCAAGATTATTAGATATAAAAACAGCATGTAAAATCATTTGCCTTTCCACATACCAGCCACAAACAATTGAAAATAAAAAATTAAAGAATACAAACATCAAAAATATAAAATAACTAGGAATAAATATAACAAAAGACCTTTATAGAAATTATTAAGAAACTTTATTAAGAGACATTAAAGACACCTAAATAAATGACTAGAGATACAAGTTATGGGATCAAAAGTATTAGTTATTATAAAGATGTAATTTCTCTCCAAAATAACAGTCAATTCAATGGAATCCCAAAAGGGTTGCTTGTTTGTTCTGTGAAGCTTTATAAGCTAATCTAAAATATATTCATAAATATAAAAAGACAATAAAAATAAAGACACTCCTACAGAACAAGATGAAAGACTTTGCCTTACCTTATGCCAGGGCTTACTATGAAGCTATAGTAATCAAGATAGACTGCGGTCTGCTCAGAGACAAACAAATAGCCCAGCAGACTAGAATAGAGCACAAAGAAACACACCCATGCATACACAGACAAAGCAGTATTGGATACAGATGAGAACATAATGCCTTTTCAATAAATTGTGCTGGAACAATTAGACATCTAAAAGGAAAAACAAATAAAATTCCATCCCTACCCCACGCCAATTCAAGTATATTAAAAACCTCCATGAAAGGCAAAACTGTAAAGTGTTCAGAAGATAATATAGGAGAATATTTTCATGACATTGGGGTAGGGGAGTTTTCTTTTTAAACAATAAATAAGAAGTATTAACCATAAATGAAAAGATGATTACATTAAATTTAAAATATGTATCTTCTAGTACTATAGAGTGAAAATAGGAGCCACAATTAGGAGAAAATATTTGCAATACATCTAAGTGGCTAAAGTCTAGTGTGCTGAATATATGTAGACTAATTTATAATGAGAATTATAACCACCAGATTGTCCAAATTAAAAGTCTGATTGTATCAAATGTTGATGAGAATTTGGAGCAATAGGAACTATCCTCCCTATTGGTGGGAGTAGAAATGGCTACAATTCTTTGACAAACTGCTACATAGTAAAATTTAACATATCCATCCAGTGACCCAACAGTACCGCTCCTGGATATTTACCCAAGGGAAATTCTTACACATATGGATCAGTAGATATGTACAAGAGTATTTATTGAAGCACTGTTGAAATAGTTCCAAACTGAAAATGCCCCAAATGTCAATTCACAGAAGAGATAAATTGTGACATCTTCATTTAATGGAATACAATAAAATAATGAAAATGAACAAACTACAGCTACACACTTAACAACATGGGTGAATCTCACAACCATATATGTTGAGCAAAAAAAGCCAGGCATAATAGACTGACTATATGCGGTATCATTCCATTTATATAAAATTTCAGACATAGGCAAGAGTAAGTTATGTTTCTTATGGATACATGCTATCTAGTAAAGCTATAAAGCAAAGCACAGAAATGGTGATGACCAAAGTCAGGATGGGACTACCTCTGGAGCTTGTGCCCCTTGAGGGCAGGAGCCAAGTCTTTTCATCTTTATCTTCAGTGTCTAGCACAAGCCAGACACACAGTTGGCACTCATGAAATTTTTATTTTAACTGGATGTTTCGTATCTACAATATAATTTATTAAAGTTTAATTGTTGTACGCTCTGTAGTCTAAGCTTATTTCCATTCCAGGCTTCAGGTCCCAGAGAGGACAATAATAAAACAGCCCCTGCTGGTCTGGACTCCCTCATGCAATGCTGGCTGAGAGTGTCTGCATTAGTTGTCATGCTCTTTTAGGCAACACTGTATTTCAGGCAACAGACATGGAAAAGAAAGAAAAATCCACAGATCTTCCCACTTGGCTGTTTGTTGCATCATGAAGGGAAGTGGGCAGCAAAAGAGACAATGACAAAAGAGGGTAGGGCACTAAAGAATGGTTAATGATTAAATACGTTATATCTGTTGTGAAAGTGAATTATTTTTAACAGTGATCTTCAAACTTTTAGCTGTGCACTCATGGAAGAAGATTTGTGTGAGATGATTTGGCCAATGATGAGGGAGGGGAGGAGAGATTTACAGGATATTCCAAATTTTACCACTTCTACTTACAACTTCTGAACGAACATGTGCTGCTTTCACCCGCCCTTCAGTCCCCCTCTCACCCCACTACTCAGTATCCACAGCAGAGGTTGGGAAAGGGGCATTGGATTTTGGTAATGGGGGTCAGGGGCTAGGCATCCTGAGAAGGGAAGTGGGGGGTCCCATCCATGGAAGCAGATGGCCATCTGACAAGTCATTGTTTCTTGGAGGGCAGACTTGGGACTGAAGAGGGTCAGCATCCCAGGAAGAGCCTGGACTTAAGGGACTTGGATGTGCTGGCAGAGTGGTAGGCAGAGATGGCCTCTGGCGATGGAGGTGGTCCAGGAGGGCTCCAGTGGGAACCCCAGATAGATTGAGCTGCCAGCTAAATATACTGATTTCCCTACTGTTACACAGGAGCTTGTTGTAGTAGAGTCTTAGTTAAATATTCCTGCCAGTTGCCAATAGCTGCCCACAGGGAAGTAAGTGAAGAGCTGCAAGTGATTAGGACTTACAAGGAGAACGGCACTTCATGAGGGCACTGTGGGGATGGCACCAGTGGTTACCAGGAGTCTTCAAGGGGACACTGAACATGAGAAGACAAGAATCAGTGGTACTAAGCCCAGTCACCTTTCCCCTCACCACGGCCAAGCTGACAGGCCCTGGTTTGGCTTTATTCAGGGAGTAAGCAGGCTCTTGCGTGCCTGTGAAGCCGACTTTGCTCACCCTTTGGGCTGGCGCAGGCTGCCAGTGTCTCTCTGCTCCTCACCAGCCTGTATTTCCCTACAATGAGGGAGGATGTTGGAGATGTCAAGTAAGTTGCACAATGGGTGATTACAAAACAGGACAAATGGAGCTTGTAAAAATCTCTTTTCCAAATATATCTCAAAGGGCATTTGAGACAACTGTGGGTGGCTCCACAGGACACAGGTGTGGGGACATGGGGTGAGAAGTATCAGAAAGCCAACCTCTCTCTGAGGCCAAATTTATCACTCTCAGGTCAGGGAAGCAAGTATAGGCATGTTCCTGATTTAGTCTCTGCCTTGTCACTTTCTGAGGGAGAGATTCCCAAGTCCAACAGATCTTGCCCTCGTGTTTTCACAGCTGTGCACTATGTTGCTGTGACCCAGTTCATGGAAGAGGGATTTCCAGGATAGGCAGGACTCCCTGAAGAACAGAGAGCAAGCTGTGCCTCCAAATGAGCTTTTAGAGGCAAAAACAAACCACCATTTCAGCTAGGGAAACTGGTCCCCGCCTTTGGTAGCCTAAGCTGGCTCAGAGGATGAGAATTTCACTTCTGGGCCCCATGATTCCAGACTTCAGGGGCTAAAGTCCTGGGGTCAGACTCAACATGCAAGCAAAGCTATGAAAAAGATCATCTTTGTCTGTCAGTTTTAACTAAGTGGTGGGAAAATAACAATTAACTTGAGTTCAACAGAGACAGCTTCTTAAAATACCAAGGAGGGCAACACATGCCATTTGGAGGTGTGTTGCTGCCATCAGAGCAGAAACAAAGGTATAGCAGATGCAGCTTCTCATCTACACATCTTAGATCTCCTCCCACCAGTCGGATTTTCAATCCAAGATAAACAGCGTGGTATTGTGAGTCCCTTCTAGGATTATCCCTGCAAGCACTGCCTCTCTGCATGCATCTCATAAAGCTACAGAGTAGGATTTTAGGAAAATGAAATGGTCTTATAAATTGGACATATCCAAAGTGGCCCATTGTGTTGAAACTTGTCATTGAACTTCTGCTTAAACCCTGGGTTTATTTCCACCTGGGATATTTGCACAGGCAAGACCAGACTGGTTGAGGAAAGGTAGAAGCCTCTCCTGACAGTGCTGAGGTGAGTGAAGTGGAATGGAGTAGGTATTGAGAAAAACCCTGAGGGGTCTTGACTCAATTCATCCCAAGGCCGCTCCCTCCAGGTCACCTCTAGTCCTAGTCAAGCAGAGATGGCCCCAGCTGGTGAGAAAACTCCAAATCTCTCTCTTGTCCAAAGATTAAAGAGTACAATGTGCTTCCAAGGATAAGAAATGGGCTCAAGAGATGCACAGAATTTTTCACTTCTAATAAAAATAAAATTGAACTTCCGTTGAGGGAAATGAAAGTGGACTTCTGACAAGGAATGAATTTGGTAGTTCTGAGCAATAGAACATGGTCCAAATAGCTCTCATAGAACAGGACACATAGCTACATTCTGTAAAAACTGATAACTTAAAAAAAAGACATGGGAATTATGGACAAGCTGTGCTCTTGTGGCCTGGACAGAGATCTCTAAATTAAATGGGTCAGATGATAGCCATGCTTGAGGAAGTGTCTTATTTGGTCATTTCCACCCAAGCCCTTGGTGGTAGGCAGTTTGGAATCTACTCCGTGCTTCTGTCCGCAGAGTATGATGTGTTTTGTAGGCCATTGGAAGCCTCGTCTTGTCCAGTGCCTCCTGGCCTGGCCTGGCAGAGCTCTATGTGGCTTGCCAGCCTGGCCAAGCCCAGCAGAAAGCACCTTGCCAAGTACTAGGCTCTCTGCCCTCCCAACTGTGGGACCCTGGCCTGGCCTTGTGTCCAGGGCTCTAGCCATGCCATTTGGCAGCTTGGAAACAAATGGAAGTGCACAAATCAGCAGTGTGGGCAGCTGTTCTCTTTCTCCACCTAACAAAGAGGGTATGGCTAATGCAGGTTGCTCCAAAGGAGGCTAACGATGACATGTATAGGAAATAGGAAATTTTGCCTTTTATTGGAAGCTCTTTGCTTTTCAAAAGAAATTTAAAGGGGACTGAATTACACATGCCTGCCATAGGAAAACCATTGATTAGCTACTGAAGAGAGAATTGCATCTCAGATATTATAGAGTCTTAGGCTAATATACACAACACTCCCAGAGAATTTTGTGCTCTCAGAGAAGTTAATCCCTTTAGCCTTAAAATACCACACATACATGCACATACACACACATACACACAAACTATTTTTTTCCAGGATACACAAGCCTTGTGAAAACAGATTTTATTCACTGATGTGGAAATAAACGTGACACAATCCTGCTTCTTAACAGAGTACCATGTGTGAAAATGGCTTCAGGAGGAACAAAAAAGGTATTAAGATGATTTATTCTTGTAGGTTAATCTTCTGGGTCTCATGGGGAATTTACCCTACTTGGACTTTAGAAGGCAGAACAAGCAGACAGCTTACACAGCCCCCCCTTTGCGAATGGCTGGAACACCTCCAGCAGACTGGGCAGCAAATCACAGGGCCCTGGTTGCAGGATGTCTCTCAATTGAATTCAGCAAGTATTTATTGAGCTCCTTGCTGTGCCCGGAGCCCAAGCTAAGCTCAGTCATAAACAGGAAAAGAGATGAGAAGAGCCACCACCTCCCCCACTCTGGGTCAGGCTGAACTGCGGCTCTGACTAAGAAAAGAGGATGAGCCAGGCTGTGGGCAAATACTGCCCACCCTTAGTTCAGAGTTGAGTGTCAGGATGTGTCAGCATCCAGGGTTTGTTTCCATAGGTAAGAACTATCTAGTATTCACCCAGAGGCTGAGGCAAGTTACATCAGAGGTTTTTCATGGGAGGAAACATGGAAGAAGAATGCAATTCCAAAGCCCAGTTGAGCAGCAGAGAGAGGAGGAAAGTTGAAACTTGGCTGGACTTGGTCTGAGTATGAGTTAGTCTTGTAGCCTTGCAATAAGAGAAAGGAAGTTAAAAATGCAATGGGTTAATTAACAAATCCATCACCTCATAAACCTATCATTCTTTTGTGGTGAAAACATTTAAAATAGACTTTTTACGTAATTTTTAAATACCCAATCCATTATTATATATTATAGTCACTATTCTGTATAATAGAACATTAAATCAATTAAAAAATAAAATTTAGAATTTTTTTTCTTCCACGATGGCAGAATAGAGGCTTTACCAGTGTACCTCACCCACTTGGAAATAGCAAAATAATATGTAAGGATTCACATTGTGAACTTTTATCCAAGAAGGAACATAGAGGTTTGACAGAAAAATGAAAGAAAATTTCAGATATAGGAAAAAAAAAAGGTGGGCAGCAGTTCAGTGGTGGGATCTGGCTACAAAGCATGAATGAATCCCCAGTGCAGGAGATGGGGAGTGAGTGTCTCTGCAATACACATTCCCACTGGGGAACCATTCAATACAGGCCATGGGGAAACATCTTGACCCTCCCAAGCCCTGGATCTAACTTGGGAGCAGCTGGGAGACAATAAGAAGAAATGGCATTGTGAAGTGTCCCACACATGCTCCCAGACCTGGGTGCCAATAAAAGGAAACCATTCTCCATCCTAGCTCATAGTAGTCTACAGAGGAAACTGACAGCTAGTGGGGGCAGCAGTCACTGGTTTGGAGAGTCTAAGGCTGGGGATTGGCAGTCTGGTCTCAAGCAGGGGACAGACCCCTATGGCCAGAATTGAAAGACGAGCATGCTGTGGGCTCCAGCCACAGGTGCTAGAGTTTGATGCCCCACCTTCATAGGACCAGAGTGGGAGGCGATTTGCCTGAAAGGCATGATTTTGATCTGGGAAGTGAGTTTTGTGGCCTGGGGAAGTTTCTTGGACAGAAGACAAACTGCATGTGAGTCAGCTAATTGTATGGACTCATTGCTTGAATTGAACTGCAGGAGGTAGCCCTGCCAGGTCTGGAGCATGAGAGTGAAGTGTCTCCCACTCCCACTTGCTTGGCTGTAGAGCCAGGAGCATGCTTCTTTCCCTGTGCTGGGATTTTGGCACATGCCAAACAAAGATATTTAGGACAATATAAAACAACTGAAAATTAGAATTATCAATATCCCCAAGAACAAAGAGAGATTAAAAGGTTTAGAAAAGCTATTTAGCAAAATGATAGATAAAAATTTCCCAAGTCTAGCAAGAGATGTAGACATCCAGATACAGGAGGCTCAGTGATCCCCAAACAAATACAGTGCAAAAGGTCTTCATCATGGCATATTATAGCCAGACTGTCTAAAGTCAAAGTGAAAAAGTAAATGCTAAAAACAGAAAGAGAAAAGCATCCAGTTGCCTATAAAGGAAACCCTATCGGAGTAACAGCAGACTTCTTGGCAGAAATATTATAAACCAGAAGGGATTGGGATCCTATTTTCAAAGTGCTTAAGGAAAAAAAAAAAAACAAAAAAACCTGCCAACCACGAATTTATATCCTGCCAGAATAAGCTTCATAAATGAAGGAGAAATAAAGTCTTTCCCAGACAAGCAAATGCTGAGGGAATTTGTCACTACTTGATTGGCCTTACAAGAAATGATCAAATGAGTTCTAAACACGGAAGTGAAAGGTTGATATTTGCCTTAATAAAAACACATGAAGATGTAAAACTCACAGGTATTATAAAACAATTACGCAAGGGAGGAAAAGGAAAAAAAGTCAAATGGCAGAACTCCACCAAACCTCAAAGATAAACAGAAAGAGAAAAATAATCAACAAGACAACTAGATAACTACATTATAACAAGAACAAAACCTCACATATCAATATTAAACTTGAATGCAAATGGATAAATGCTTGACTTAAAAGATAAAAATTAGCAAAATGGATAAAAAATTAACTATATGCTGCTTACAAGAAAATCACCTTACTGGTAAATACACTAATACCCTGAAGATAAAGAAGAGGAAAAAGATATTCCACACAAACAGAAATCAAAAGTGAGCAGGAATCTATACCTATATCAGATAAAACATACTTTAAATCAAGAACAGCAAAAAAGGAGAAAGGCCATTAAATAATAATAAAGGGATCAATTCAACAAGGGGTTATAATAATTCTAATTACAGGTGGTCCTCAATTTATGGATGAGATATGTTCCTGAGAACATCTTTAGGTTGGATTTGTATGTAACTTGGATCCCTGATAAACAGCACATTTACAGTAATAATAATAACAATACTATACTGGCTCCTATATGGTAATAATAATATAGTGTAATACTGTAATAATTATAATACTGTACTATAATAATAAGTTACAGAAACTATTTTGCTATTTCTTTTAATTCAAACAAACAGAACATAAAAACAAACTCATGCAAAAAGTTTAGATAGGAAATAGGAGAAATTTCAATAAAGAATATTAAAGGTTAACATTCACCTAATGTTGCATCAATGTCTTGCTTACTGGAAGGGACATTTTTGAGGCATGAAGATAGGCTAACATTAATCAAAAGATGATGGAGATGGTGCTGGAGAGGATGGAGTGTGTACTAGAGAATCAGAATTTGATTCTGTTGCTGGAAGAAGGGAGCTTACCACTAAAGTCAGTTTCTTGAAAAATGTACCTAGGGTTGTTTGTGCAGCCTTTTTCTTTTTTTTTTTTTTTTCCATTTTAAATGGACTTGTAGCAGCTGATGTTTTCATTAACTGCATGGTAAACCTTTGTGAACTGCTCAATGTTAGGATCTTGCTCCTCACACTTAGCAAATCTTGTTTCAATGAGAAGAAAGGCTTTGGCTAATTCTTTTGTCAAAAACTTTCTGTGCTCTGAATCTTCTGACTCTTCATGTTCTTGTGTTTCTATCAGCTGTTTCTCTATCTATGAGACTAGTTACTAGTGTAAAGATGCTGCAACAATGAACCACTTATACCATGTGGGTTTTTTTATATGCATGGAAGAAACTAGTTCCTGAAATGTTAATTTAATTATGTAATTATAAATTATCCTTATGGGGAGTCTTGGAGTCTGTTCATAATACATAACACCATAAGCTAGGTCATCTATAACCTGAGGACTGCCCATATATATGCACCCAACACTGGAGCACCCAGATTCATAAAAATAGAATGATCACAAATTAACAACCTAATGTTGCATCTCAAGGAACTAGAAAAACAAGAACAAATCAAGTCCAAAGCTAGCAGAAGAAAAGAAATAACAAAGATCAGGGCAAAACTAGATGAAATTGAGAATAAAAGAACAATACAAAGGATCAATGAAACAAAAAGCTGGTTCTTTGAAAACTCAAACAAAATTAATAAACCACTAGCTAGACTAACCAAGAAGAGGGAAGATCCAAATAGACATAATCAGAAATGAAAAAGGAGACATTACAAATGATATTACAGAAATACAAAAGATCATCATAGTGTACTATGAACAACTATATACACACAAAGTAGAAAACCTAGAGGTAATGCATAAATTTCTCGAAATATACAACCTCCCAAGATTGAACCAGGAATAAATTGAAATCCTGAACAGATCCTAATGAGTAGTGAGATTGAATCAGTAATTAAAAAAATCTCCCAACATAAACAACCCAGGACCAGATGGATTCATGGCCAAATTCTACCAAATGTACAAAAAACAACTGGTACTAATCATCATGAAACTTCCAAAAAATTGAGAAGAGAATCTTCCCTACCTCATTCTAGAAGCCAATATCATCCTGATACCAAAGCTAGACAAGGACATGACAAAAAAAGAAAACTACAGACCAATGTCCCTGATGAACATGGATGCAAAAATCCTCAACAAAATACTAACAAATTAAATACAACATCTCAAAAACATAATATACCAGGTTCAAGTGGATTTTATGGCATGGATTCAAGGATAATTCAGCAAACACAAATCAATAAATGTGATTCATCACACAAACAGAATTAAGGATAAAAATCATATGGTCATCTCAATAGATGCAGAGAAAACATTTGATAAAATTCAGCATCCCTTCACAATAAAAACCCTCAACAACTGGGCATAAAAGGAACATAGCTCAAAATAATAAATGCCATACATGACAAACCCATAGACAACATCATAGCGAATAGAGAAAAGTTGAAAGCAATCTCTTTAAGAACTGAAAAATACAATGAAGCCCACTTTCACTACTTCCATTCAACATAGTACTAGAAGTCCTAGCCTAGAGCAATCAGGCAAGAGAAAAAAATAACAGGCATCCAAGCTGGAAAGGAAAAAGTCACATTATCTCTATTCATTGACAATATGATCTTATACCTAAAAAACTCTAAAGACTCCTCCAAAAAACTTGTAGATTTGATAAAAGAATTCAGTAAAGTTTCAGGACACAAAATGCACATACAAATTATGTAACCAAAACATATGTACCCCCATAAAATTCTGAAATTAAAAAAACCCACAAAATCCACATACAAAAAAGAGTAGCATTTGTATACACCAATAATTATCAAGCTGAAAACCAAATCAAGAACTCAATCTTATTTCTAATAGCTAAAAAATAAATAAGTAAATAAAAACCTAGAAATATATTTAACTGGGTGAAAGATTTCTACAAGGAAATACAAAACAATGATGAAAGAAATTGTGAATGACAGAAACCAAAGGAAAAACATCCCATGCTCATAATTCAGAAGAATCAATATTGTTAAAATGACCATACTACCCAAAGCAATCTACAGATTCAATGCAATCCCTATCAAAATACTAATGGCATTTTTCACAGAATAAAAAAAGTAATCATAAAATTCATACGGAACTAAAAAAGAGCCCAAATAGCCAAAGTAATCCTAAGCAAAAAGAACAAGCTGGAGGCATCACATTATCTGACCATCTTGAATTATAGTTCAAGGCTATAGTAACTAAAACAGCATGGTACTGGTATAAAAATAGAAACATAGATCAATGGAACAGAATAGAAAACCCAGAAATAAAGTTGCATATTCAGAGCCAATTGATCTTTGACAAAGTTGACAAAAACATATGCTGGAAAATGGGCACCTTTTCCAATATATGATGCTGGGAAAACTAGATTACCATATGAAGAAGAATGAAACTGGACCCCTGTCTCTCACCATACCCAAAAATCAACCAAGATATATTAAAGACTTAAGTGTAACACCTGAATCTATAAAAGTACTAGAAGAAAACCTAGTGAAAACTCTTCTGGGCATTGATCTAGGCAAACAGTTTATGACTAAGACCTCAAAAGTACATGCAACAAAAGCAAAAATGGACAAATGGGACTTAATTAAGCTAAAAAGCTTCTACACAACAAAATAAATAATCAACAGAGTGAACAGACAATCTGAAGAATGGGAGAAGATATTTGCAAACTATATATGTGACAGGGTACTAATATCCAGAATGTACAAGGACCTCAAGCAACTCAAGAACAACAAGAAAACTCCCAAATAACCCCATTAAAAAGTGGGTAAAGGATACGAACAGACACATTTCAAAAGAAGACATACAAATGACCAACAAGCATATGAAAAAAATGCTCATCATTACTAATCATCAGAGAAATGCAAATTAAAACCACAATGAGATATCATCTTACACCAGCCTGAATGGCTACTATTAAAGAGCCAAAAAATCACAGATGTTGGCAAGGATGTGGAAAAACAGGAACACATACACTGTTGGAGGGAATATAAATTAGTACAACCTCTATGGAAAACAGTATGGAGATTTCTCAGAGAACTAAAAATAGATCTACCATTTGATCCAGCAATCCCGCTACTGAGTATCTACTGAAAGGGAAAAAAATCATTATATCAAAAAGAGACTTGCACTTGTGTGTTTATTGCAGCACTATTCACATTAGCAAAGATATGGAATCAACCTAAGTGTCCATCAGTGGGTGATTAGAATCATGTCTCTTACAGCAGCATAGATGGAACTGGAAGCCATTTATCTTAAGTAAAATAACTCAGAAACAGAAAGTCAAATGCCACATGTTCTCACTTATAAGTTGAAGCTAAACAATGTGTCACATGGACATAGAGTGTGGAATAATAGACATTGGAGACGGGTGGGAAGGTGGGAAGGGGGTGAGGAATGAGGAATTACTTAATGAGTATAATGTACATTATTTGAGTGATGGTTACATTATAAGCCCAGACTTCACCACTACACAATATATCCATGTAAAAAAAAAAAAAAAAAAAAAAACAGTACTTTTATCCATTAAAATTATGCAAGTAAAAATAAAATTAAATTAAATATTTAGAAAATACAATGCGTTATCCGGCTATTAAAGGCCAAGTAGGGAAAGCCATTGAACCCTTCAACTTATCCATCTTTCATTTCAGAGGGCCATTGCTCCACAGTGATATGGCCCCCAGGGTCCCAGCCCTCTTCATTATCTTAATGGGTGATTTCATTTATGATAAAGAGCTCAAGTTCCAGAGTATATATGTTTGAGATTAAATTCTGGCTCTAACGCTTAAACAGTTGACCCTCCATTTCCGTGGGTTCTGCATTCATGGATTCGACCGAACATGTACTGAAAATATTTGGGAAAAAAATCTCACAAAGTTCCATAAAGTAAAACTTGAATTTACTGCACACCAGGTACTACATTGAGTCCATGCAAATGAAGTGATATATAGGCATTTATTTTGTATTAGGTATTATAAGTAATATAGAGATAATTTAAAATATACAGGAGGATGTGCATAGGTTATATGTAAATACTATACCATTTTATATAACAGACCTGAGCCTCCACAGATTTTGCTATCTGTAGGGGGTCTAGGAACCCATTTCCAACAAATACCGTGGATGACTACAGTTCTGAATTTTCATTTCTTCATCTGTAAAAGGGAATAATAATAATACTTCCCTGATTGGGATGATGAGAGGATCCAATGACATCATTTAAGTCAAGCAAGCACAGGGGCTGTCACACAAGAAGCCCTCAGTGTGTGCTATAATATCTCTTGTTTCATTCATTTCTTCATCAAATATATATTAAGTGCCTACTGAGTCTGAGCCAAACCCTATACTCTGCACTACACAGAAATAAACCCAGCAGAATCATCATCGTGAGGAAACATATAACCCAGAAAAAAAGAGCTGGGTGCAGAGAAGACAGTTGTGGCACAGCGTGGAGAACGCTGGGAAAGAGGAAGCCGGAGGCTGCTGGACCCTGGAGGAAGGTTGGCGGACCCAGGCTGCACCAGGCACGGCTTCTGGAGAGTTTGTCTCCTGACTGGCCTTGAAAAGGGAGTAGAACCTAACTTGCCAGAGAGAAAGGTGGGGGATCGGAAGGACAGCTCAGAAAGGGAACGCAGTGTGAGCATAAGTAGGTGACAAGAAAGCAAGACAGTGTTTGGAGAAGATAGACAATTAGCTTAGGACTGCAGGGGCATTACTCATGGAGTAAAGTGAGACCCCAAGCTGGGGAGCGGGCAGGGGCCCCAGTTTTATCAGAAGCACCAAATGACATGGCCTCTCTCCGGGGACAGTGGGGAGTCAGAAGAGGGCTCTGCATTCCAGAAGGTCAATGGCATTGGTGATAAGGGAGAGGGCCTGTGGAAGCAGAGTGACCAGGGATCCATGGCAACAATCCAAGGAGGTAAGGGAGCTGGCTGAGGACAATGGAGTCCAGAATAATTAAAAAGTAAAAGTGGCAGAACTCAGAGGCGGGTAGAATACAGATGGTGGAGGGAAAAGTCCAGGTTAACCTTCTAGCTGGGGAGGCTGCGTGGATATGTCTCTAAAATGAAGCAAGCAGGGGGGAGGCTAGTGGGGGGAGGGAGGGGGAGGAGCTTGGATCTGGGGCAGGGTGGGTTGGACTGGCTTAAAGGACCAGAGGGGTTGCTTCAGAAAGAAGGGCCAGATGACCTTGTCAATGGGGGCTAAAGGGGGTGGCTGCACAGACAGAGCACCCCAGCAAGAAGGGGATAAGTCTTGCTCCTCCCACAGCTCCTGGGACATGTCTCCTCCTCTGCCATCCAGCACAGGTCCCAGCTGTGGCTGCCTGCAGCAACATGAAGGCATCATGGCTTTTCTAGCACTTACAGACGAGATGATCCTGGTGCCATGACAACTTCTCCACAGTTTCCCTTGGCTCCCATCTCAGCCCTCAAATGCATTCTCCTCCCTGCTCCTGCAGACCCTTCTAAAAGACTACGTAAATCAGGTTACTTCTTTGCTTAATAATCTTCAATGCCTCCCTATTGCCTTCAGGATTCAAGTAAATCTCTTCTGTATGGCAGTTTAATAACTTTCTGCTCATGTAGTGTCTACATGTTTTACAAACAGAAAAAGGAACAAGTGCAGTTAGCTACCTGGATATTTTAGAATGGGTAGAGAATCACTCAGTATTTTCGTTATCCTTAAGTATCCACCCTATTGTGTGATACCTTGGACCCTTATATTGCCAAGCACCAGAGTGTCCTAGAATTTCAGAAATGGGAAGGCTCTTGGACATCAGATAATTCCCCGAGTCTTCATGGTGTGGCCCTGCCTCTCTAATCTCCTCCCTTGCCACACCCTACTGCCAGTCCTTAGAGAGATTCATATGAACTTCAGGTCTCTGCTGCCCATTCTTTCTCATATTTCTGAACTTTTAAATATGCTTTTTCTCTTGTCCTCTGTCCCTAATGCCCTTTTACCTCTTATCCCTCCCTCCTTTTTTTTGCCAGACTAATTACTACTCATTATTTACAACTGACTCATTTTAAAAATCACTTCCTCCAGAATCTTCCAGAAACCTTCTCCAATGCCTTTGGCTGATTTGAGTGTCTGTCTTCCGCACTCTCACAGCTGGGCTTCCTTCCCCCTGTCATATCACGTCTCATGCTGGTGAGTTCCTCAAGACCAGGAGCTGCATCTTGTTCACCTTGACATCATTACTGGTTAGCACAGAGACCCAGCATGGAATAGGCATTCTATAATAGATAAACTAATTTCTCTGAAAACCCATGACTAAGTTTATTTCCTCATCATCAGGTTCATCTAGATGCCAGACAACTAACTGTTCAACCCTTGCCTCCTCCAGAGTCAACGAGGCCTGCAGTAGCACTGCTTTATAAGCACAAGGATTCATTAACACACCAAGGGGGAGTCACTGTAGGAAGGATTGTTTGCTGTAGTATGGCATGAATGAGGTTATAAACTGGAGCAAGTGGCCTTTGGGGAGTAAGCACCATTTAATTGTTATATCTTGTTGTCTCCATTATTCTAAGAAGCTAGTGTAGAAAATGAATTTAAAACAGTTAAGTCATTTCCCCAAAGAAAACAGTTTAATGACTTTCCTTTCAGATAGTGTCTACATGGTTTCTAAACAACTGGATGGAAAAGTAAAAAGTAATTGCCCAGCTATTTTAGGCTGAGTGGGGATGGTCTCAGAATCCTCCAACATCTTCAGCCCTTCTATTCCATTAGGCAACACTCTGGTTCCAGAGAGTCCTGGCATTTTAGGACTAGAAAGGATCTTAGGAACCACAGAATCCCACAGCCTCATTTCAAACATCGAAAAATGAATGTCCAGGCAAACTTATAAGTACTTGTGTGCTGCATCAATTAGGTGCACACCTACAATATCAAGAAACCAGAGATTATTTCAAGAAGGCCAAGGGATTAAAATTGTCTTCTCCCAGGAGTTTTGGATATGAAGTCCTTCCCTCCAGGAGCTTACAGCCAGTGGGGAAACAGATCATTTAAATGGATAATCATAAGGAAAGTATATGCAGAAGGGGTAGCTAACCCAGAACAGAAGGAACCAGCCCCAGCCTCTTAGATATAGAAATATATGTACTGACACCCCAGGTATGGGTTAGCCAGGTAAAGAGGGTGGGGGGTAGGTAGGTAGAATAGTGTCCTAGGCAAAGGAAACCACACATACGAAAGCCTTAAGGTAAGAACTCATGGAAAATTCTGGAAATAGTACATGGTTCAGGAAATATGTACCACGAATTTGGGGATAGGGTGGGGAATGGTGAGAGGGGAAAGGGCTCTGAAGCCAAATTCTGAAGTGCCTTGTATGGTAATAGTAATGCACAGTAATGCTAAGGAATTTAGACCTTTTCCTGAGGTCATGGGGAGGAATTGAAGGCGAGTGACATGACCAGATAATACCTTTTAAAGTGATCACTGGCTGCAGGCTGGAGTTAGGACTGGAGAACCAATAGGAAGCTGTAGCTGGGCATGAGATGGACTATAATAGGGGCAGCAGGAATGGGAAAACAAAACAAAAGAAAACAATGGGACTTAAGAAATATCTAAAAGGTAGACTCAAGAGTTCTTGGTTATTTATTGATGTGGCAGGGAAGAAATAGGAAGGAGTCAAGGGTGATACCAGGTTCTGCCTTGGGTGGCTGGGAGATGCTGTTCACTGAATGGAGAACACTCAAGATGAGGCACCCATGTGTGGCAGGGACTTAGGAAGAATTGTTATTTATTGTGTACTTATCATATGCCAGGCATTAAGATCAATGCTTTTTGTTTTATTTCTCATCTAATCCTCACTACAACATTATAAATTAGGTAGTATTATCATGCCCAATACACAGTTAAGATACTGAGGCACAGAGATACATATATTTTCCATTTTCCCCAATGTCTCACAACTAATGAGTGGCTGAGCAAAACTCCAGACAGAGGGTTAGTTAGAAATCAACAATGTGGTTAAATTTGAAATGCTAATTAGATATGTAAATGGCATAGATAGCCAGAGTCTAGGTTTCAGGAGAGGAGTCCACCCTGGTGTCCCAGAGTTCAAACAAGAAAGGGTTTCAAGAAAGAGGGAATGATTGACATTGGAATACTGCTGAGAGATTACAACAGGTCTAAGAAGAGCTTACTGGATTTGGTGACATGGAGGTTACTGATCTCAACAACAATAGAATCAATAAAGTGGTGGAGGCACAAGCCATTTGGAGTGGGCTCAAAAAATGGGAGGCAAAGAAGTCGGGCAGTGAATATAAACTTGCTCAAAGGATTTTGCTACAAGAGGGAGCAAAGGAATGGAGCAGTGGAGAGGACTATGGGGTCAGGGAAGGTTCTGTTTTTAATATGAAAGCAATTAAGCATGCTTGTATGCCAATAAGAATGAGCCAATAGAGTGAGAATGCTGATGTTACAGGGAAGAGAAGTGGACAACTATAGGAGAACACTCATGAGAAAGCCAGTATATAGTGGGAATGGTTTGCCTGAGAGAGGACCAGGAGTAATGGAGCCATTGTTGCCTGGGGAAAGGCAAAGTGTCTGAAACAAGTGCAGGTAGGTTGATGGATGTGCTGGTGGGAGGTTAAAACAGTTTTCTTCTTATTTCTTTTATTTTCCCAGTGAAAAAAAAGAAGCAAGATTACAAGCTGAGAGTGAGATGCTAGAAGTTTTAGAAAAAAGAAGTGTGAAATTATTGCTCAGATCTGGGGACCCACTTGAGATTTGTGAGGATAAATTTAAAATGAGATGCTGTGGTTTAAATGTATCCCCCCAAGTTCATGTGTTGGAAACTTAATCCCTAATGTGACTGTCTTGAGAGGTGGGACCTTTCGGTAATGAGGGATAAGGTTGCTAATGTGGAAGTGGGTTAGTAACCATGGGAGTGGGCACCTGATAAAAGGATGAGTTTGATCCCCTTTCTCTCTCTCTCTCTCTCTTTCTCTCTCCCTCTCTTTCTCTGTCTCTTTCTCAGTTCATGCCATATTATGACACAGCAAGAAGGCTCTCACCAGATACTGACCCCTTGATCTTGGTCTTCCTAGCCTCCAGAAGTATAAGAAACAAATCTCTATTTTTATAAATCACTCTCAGGTATTCTGGTATAGCAGCACAAAATGGACTAGGACACAAGATCTGATCTTTTTCTCCAGCCATATTTAGCCTCTTAGAGGCAGAAAACTGACTTTAAATAACAGGATTAGGGTTTTTCCAGGAAAGTACAATAAAAGGAAAGAGAAGGAAGGGTGTATACAAGAAGTAAATATAATGATGAAATAGAAGTTTGAAAATAAGGGAAACAGTGGTGTTGGGTGGTGAAAATGTGGCAGGCTCAGTGTTAGAGATCCTGGGGAGTCCAGAGACTTGCCAGGGTGAGGGCACCAACAGAAACAAGTGGGAAAGCTGGCAGTGGTCGGCATTCACTATGCTTAGAGTTAAAACTTTGAGGTTGCAGTGATTACTCACAACAAGGTCTTCAGTGTGCCAAGGCAGAGGGTGACTGAGGTGGAGTAGAGGAAGGTATCATTGGAGATGAGTCACTTAAGCAACTGAGAGGTCAGGTGTTTGAATGACTCATCTCCATGCATGCTGAACTCACAAAAAATGATGGCAGGAGTAATGGAAGAGAGAAACACAGTGAGCCAGCTATCAAATCTTTGATGACTGATACCCCAAAGAAGAGTGACACCAAACAGGGTTGGGGGTATATAATCCAGTGATGTGCAAGTCAAGCAAACTGGGATGGAGGCCTGTCGAGGAAGGAAAGTACAGTAAGGTGCAGGGTAGACACCTACCTCAAGCCGAGGCTCTGAAGGAGAATAGACAGCCTCCACCCAGAAAGCTGCTGAGAAAACCATGTCCCTGGGGGAAATCAGGTGCCATTGAGAGGAAGAGGTCAGGGATCACTCAGAGAAGAGGTATAGACATTCCAGAAGGCCCAAGGGAAGTGGATAGGAGGTTAGTCGATGGGGAAATTGAGCCACACAGAGCTGTGCAGAGTTGCACGAATGAGGTAAGAGACCCACTGGCTGAGGTCTACAGTAGGAGGAGGCCTGCTGGGATCAGTCCTGGTGGTCCCTTAGGACTGCTGTGTTATAAGTACCCTTTGGGGTGTGCTGAACTTGACACACCTGCAGGGCATCCAGGACATTGGGGTCCAGTGGATGGTGGGACCTCTAGATCTGAGACTGAGTAGAGAGAGACCCAAGCAGGAGATACAGACCTGGGAGTTGGCAGCCTGCAGGTGGCTGTGGCAGCCATGGGAATCCATGAGACCACCTTGCAAGGATGGGTTCCCTGTGAGATGAGAAAAGGACCTAGCACAGAACTCACAGTAACACCAACATTAAGAGATGGCAGAGATGAAAAAAGCTACACAGGAGACAGAAGGAGCATCCAGGGGAGATGGAGGAGACTCAGAAGGCACGGTACTGTGCAGGCTGAGGGAAGAGGACTGTGGCAAACACTGCAAAGAGGTCAGCTAAGGTAAGGAGTGGAAACTTTCCATTGGATTTAGCAATGCAGAGTCACTGGTGCCCTTGCTGAGAGCTGTTGCTGTGGCTCCACGGAAGAGGAAGCCAGGCTGCCCTGGGTAGGGGTGTGAGTGGAAGGAGGTGGAGAAAGTCATCCTACTGTGCAACTTCCCAGCTGTGGCACCTTGAATGACCTTCTTGTCCTCTCTGAACCTCCATCTTCCAATTCAGAGATAAGGATATTAATACTGATCTCATAGGATTGTTGTGATTAAGTAAAACACAGTGTGTTTGACAAATAGTAGGTGTGCCACAAAGTAATTATGGTAAACACAACACGTATTAATGTTGTTGCTCAACTATGAAGGATTTGAAAAATCAGATTATGACAAGAATGGGATGTAGGGTTAGTAGATTTATTTTTGTTTATTAATATGGAATAGATTCACTGGGGCAGCTTTAGAGATTGAAAATACAGCTGTAAAAAGTGAAGAAAACTGTCCCTTGTTGGAATGAACCCATGACCTTGGCTGTATCAGCTCCTGTTATAAGGAACAGAACCAACTTGAAAATCCTCAAATGCATTTGGAAAAGGTACGAGGGTTCCCAGACAGTGAGGCTATTCAGAGACCTCAAGAATTGCCATCCACAGCTTCAATAGGCCTTATCACTCCAGCTATAATATGCTTTCTGGAATGAAATGTTGTTGATTATACAGCCAGGCTATGATTTTCTGATTTGTGCAACAATATCTCTCTGGAAGGAAGATAGATTGTCATGCATTGAATTCCTAATCCAACGCCTAATTTTGTCCAAGGTACAGTAAATCTTGATGTGTTACCTGAAGGGAAACTTTCGATTTCTGAAAAATGAATATTATAGTGTTTTCTATGACCCAGAGAGACCTGTGCAGCAGGCGCGAGCCGCGCAGTATGGATTTTCGCCAGCCGTATTAAGATGCTGAGTACAGAAAACAGCACATGCTGGCCCTGACCAACTGTCACCCTGTGTCTGGGTTCCCCTCACCCTCAGCAAACTCAATTTCTGAAAGTCTGAATGAAATAAAGTGCTGAAGGGTTAATTATGGATGTAAGTGTCACTGGGGTATTTTTGGTCTGTCTCAAGGGTTTGTGGGAGAACTATCCAAACTTCAGCCATTTCTTCAGGTTTTGGAGGAGAGGAAGGATGGGGTGGCAGCTTCACACAGGTTGCCAGGAAACAAACTCACCTATAATTTTCAAACTTAACTCAGTTAATATCCTCCAGGAAGTCCTCCCTGACATCCCTAGGCTCAGCAGGATGCTGAGGGGAGGGCATCTTTTTCTCTGTTCTCACATCCTCCAGTGCTTAAACTCTTGAAGCTGTTATTTATTGAAGGCTCCAGAATTTTTTTACAGAGATAGATTAATGGCTTCCATTTGCTGTGCACAAGCTACTTGAAACTGTAGTTTCCTAATCTTTTCCAAAGAAGTGAGGAAATACTGTTGCCCATGTCAACAATTATGGAGGAGGAAAATTAAGAAAAACCATAGCAATTGGTGCAGTGCCTGAATGTTTTAAGTGCCCAGGAAGAGTTTGTTGCAACTATTTAATTAATGGACTAATTTTATTTGTGCTCTGAATCATGTCTTGATCCTTGGGTCTTTGAGCTCAAGCCCCTGCATAGGTATTTCCCTCCATATGCTGCTGTGGGGAGTGCTGGAGGACGAGAGGGCAGGTTGAATTGGTATAAACTAGACAAAAGGTGTGATTCTAACCTGGTCTCCAAGAAGGAGATTTTTGAGAGTAAAGATGAAAGGAGGGCATTGTAAGTGGTAGAGGTCTGAGCAAAATGGTGAGAGGAAAGAATAGGGAATGGTCTAATTTGACTGGAGTATGAGGCAGGAGGTAGAAGGAAGGGAATCCAGGCCTGTATTCAGGACTTTGGATAGAATTCCGTAGGCAGCACAAACTACTGAAGGTTCAAAAGCAGAGGAGGATCGACAAAAATCATTACTTATAAGACATGATTGCCTGAGTTTGCATTAAAATGATAGCTTTCTTAAGTGTTCACTGTTTGAATACTGAGCATTTTTAAGATTAATCACTATTTCTTGCAAGATGTTATTACTACATATGGTTCTATTTTGTAGATTACATAAAAAAGGTAATCCGGATGTATTTTCTAGCATGAATCGTCCATTTGCATGACAAATTTGTAATGAAATCCCTACTGCACATATCACACTGCACTAGGCACTGCAAGGATATAAAAGTGTGTAGAATCAGACTTCTGCCCTCCAGAAGCTGAAAACCCACAGGAAAGATGAGGTAATTATAATATGCTATAACAAACATCAGATTTTATCAAGACTCTTGTGGTTGTACGTAGCAGAAACCTATTTAAATTACGTAAAACAAGCTACAAGCACAAGCCACAAATGCACTCACTGCAAAGACACAGATGTGACTCAGGAGGCCCAGGAGACGGGGAGAGCAGCTGGGCCTCCCCCAGGGGGGCCCAAGAGAGGAGAAGATGCTTCCCCGCCCTGCCTCCTGCCTCATTCCTCTCTCCGCCAGTACCCTCTGCACACAGGGCACATGGCTGCCCCACTATGCTTTGGTTCCAGCTTCACAACGTGGCTAGACATCAATGCATCTCAGGCCTAAAGTAGCACTCTCAGCACAGAGAGCCC
This sequence comes from Eulemur rufifrons, assembly GCF_041146395.1. NCBI lineage: Eukaryota > Metazoa > Chordata > Mammalia > Primates > Lemuridae > Eulemur > Eulemur rufifrons. The sequence continues at coordinate 116,815,658 of NC_090989.1, forward strand.
AGCGGGCCCACACTGGGCCCATCCTCCCCTAGCCAACTGCAGGAGAGCACGTGGAGGTGGCTGATGCCGAACAAACAGCTCCTGAGCTCTTCCTGGGGCTGCGAGGGGTAACCCGGTGAAACAGGAGGCATTTGTGAGGTGCAAAGACACCCCAAAACATATCCTCCTTGCCACTGTGGACTCAGGAGCTTAGAGGGCAAAGTGATCTGAGAGTTCAGAGGAGGATAAAATCACTCACGGCTGAGAAGTCCTTGGAACCCTTCCTGAAGGAAGGGACTTTGAGTTGTGCCATGAACGATCAGAGGGTTTAGACTTTCGGACGTGTGAAAGGGCTTCCTAGCTGGCGGGAAAACACCCACTGGCAAACAGAGATTGCTCAGAGAGAACTCACTCTTCTCTCTCTCCTCCCTATCCCTCTCTCTCTTTCTCACTCCCTTCCTTCCTCCCTCTTTCTCTCTCTCCCTCCCTCCCCTTCTCTCTCTCTCTCTCTCTCTCTCTCTCTGCTGCATTCTCTATTAAACTGCCTCCTTTCACATTGCTTCCTTCTCTTTCTCTGCTGTGTGCAAGTGACCAACCATGTCTGCTCCCAACAAATTTGTACAATCTTTTCCAGGTCACCTGCCTAACAGAGACGTACCACCAACTCTGAATTCCAATTCCAAATGCTTGGGAGAGAGAATCTGATTAGCCCAGCTTGGGTCAGGTGTTTATTTCTGCCTCAATTCTGCTGTGGCCAGGCAGTCAGGAAGCAGAGACAGGGAAGTATCAGGTGGTTATAAAAATGATTGTATGCCACTGATCAACAGAGCACTGGGGCCCTGGCCAGTGAGGGGGAAAAAAGAAAAGAGGTAAAAAGGCTTGGGATAAATAAAATGTTCACTATTTGGAAATGTTATAAACATCTACCTAGAAACAACATCAGAATCAAACAGAATACAAGAGCTTGGTGAAGTTACAGGATTGAAGAGCAATCTCAAAAATCAGCATAATTTCTTTACACCAGTAATAATCAACTAGCAAATATAATTTCAAAAAAAGATATAATTCACAATAGCTACAAAAGCCATAAAATATGTAAGAATAAAAAACATCTATAGGGAGAAAAAAAATAAAGTTCTAATAAATAAGAAAACATGTATATATGATGATCTGAATAAATCGAGTCCCATATCAAGGTCATGAATGGGACAACTTAATATTATAAGAACATCAATTTCCCCAAATTAGTCTATAAATTCAATTGCAGTTCCAATCAATTTTCCAAATGGAGTTTTAAAGGAACTTGATAAATGTACTTTATAATTGCATGGAAACAGAACTGAAAGAATTTCCTCTGAAGCATGCTGGTCCTGCACAAACAGTGGCTGCCATCAGCTGTGGCCAGAGCAGGAGAGCTGAGAACCTTGTGGAGTACCTGAGCCTGAACAGGTGCATTGCAGCCACTCTCTGAAAACTGGAGCAAGGAAACAGGGCAGAGAAAGATCTGCTGAGGCACAGAAGTCAGGGTAGGGACAGAGACCAATGTGAACTACCCATTGCAGACAGAGCTCCCATGGCTCTGACAACTAGTAGTTGAGCTATAAAGTATGAAGAGATCCCCAGAGCCTTGGATCCCTGAATCCCCAGCCCTACTAAGGGAGAAGTCTTCATTCTACCCTCAAAATATTTGAAGCCAGTGGTAAATTGGATCAAATTAAGGGTGCAAGAAAGCCCCGGACCCAGCTGAACCAGAGATTAGATTAACTCATCCCGTATACTAGCAGCCTGAGAAAAGGAGGACCATGCCTTTTCCTGGAGGATATAATTATTCACCTCAGTCTCTACATCTCTTGTTACACAATGGCTGCAATATAGTTTTAAAAATTATAAGATCCAGGAGCAATCAAAACAACATGAGGCATGGTCAAGGGAGGAAACAGCAGACTCATTTGTTTAAAAAACAACCTCTCAACAAACCAAGAATTGAAGGTGTATTAGTTTCCTATTGCTTCTGTAAACACAGGGGCTTAAACAACACAAATTTATTATCTTTCAGTTCTGGAGGTCAGTAGTCCAAAATGAGTTTCACTGGACTAAAATCAAGGGTTGACATAGCCATGTTTCTTTCTGGAGCTATAGGGAAGAATTTTCTCCCTTGTATTTTCTAGCTCTTAGAGGTCACCTACCTTCTTGGCTCATAGTCTCTTCCTCATCTTCAAAGTCACCAACATTGGATCTTTCTGATCATTTTTCCGGTAGTTCCATCTCCCTCTGAGCCTCTTCATCTTCCTCCTTCTTCTACTTTTAGGACTGTTGTGATTACTTTGGGCCCATCCAGATAATCCAGAATAATCTATTATTTTAAGATCAGATGATTAGCAACTTTAATTTCATCTGCAACCTTAATTCCACTTTGCCATGTAGCTTAACACATTTTCAGGCTCTTAGAATTAGAACATGGATATCTTTGGGAGCCATTATCTTGCCTACTACAGAAGAAAACTTTCTTGATTTAATATAAGGCAATGGTGAAAAACATTCAACTAAAATGACATTTCATGGCAAAACATTGAACATTTTTCCATAAGATTGGGAATGACTATTTCCAAATATTTCTTCTTTCATCACTTCTATACAACATTGTACTAGAAATCCTACTCAGTGCGATAAGGCAAAGAAGAAACAGCATAAAAATTGGAAAGGAAGAAGAAAAACTGTCTTTATTGACACTGACATAAAATTTTTTTTATGTAGGAAATACTATGGAATCTCCTAAATTTAGTAAATGACTTTAATAAGTTTGAAGGATATATTAATACTCAAAAATTAATTATATTTTTATGTATTAGCATGAACAATTAGAAAATGAAATTTTAAATTAAATACCTAGGATCAATCTAACAAATGATAGACTTCTGTACTAAAAACTATAAAATATTTCTGGGAGAAATTAAAGAAAAATAAATAAATAGAAAGATAACACCATATCCATGGATTATACTATTCAAGATTGATAACATTGTCCATTGTCTCTATACTAACCTATAGATTTGGTGCAATCCCAAATTTGAGAAGGATTTTTCAAAAAAATTTAAAAGATGATTCTAAAATGTATATGGAAATGTAAAAAAAAAAAAAAGAAAAAGAAAAAGAAATGTAAAGAGTGTGGAATAGCCAAAACAATTTGGAAAAATATTAAAATGGTTGGATGATTTACAATACTTGATTTAAAAACCTACTATAAAGTTACAGTAATCAAGACAGTATATTATTGGCATAAAAATAAATATTTGTAGATCAATGGAACAGAATAGAAAATCCAAAAATATATCTAAACATATATTGATTTTTGACCAAGGCACCAAAGCAATTCAACGAGGGAAAGAAAAGTCTTTTAAACAGAATATTCTGGAATAACTTGATATCTCTATGGGGGAAAAATTAAGCCTTGAAATCTCGATCTCAATCCATATACAAAAAAATAATCTGAGAGAGATTATAGACCTACCTGCAAATGCTAGAGCCATAAACTTTGTTGAATAAAATAAGACACAGGAGTATGTCTTTGTGGCCATGGGTAGGTAAAGATTTCTTAATAAGAACTCAAAAAGGACTAACTATAAAGGAGAAAAAATGATAAATTAGTCTTCCATAAGATTAAAAATTTCTGGCATTCAAAATGTTCCATTAAAAAAATAAAAGGGTAAGCCACAAACTAGAAAAATAGTTACAACATATTTATCAGATACAAGACTCATATCCAACAGGTTGAAGTGGGAAGGAAGTACTGAGAACTCCTACAAGTCAACAATGGTAGTAATACTCATTGGTGCCAGTCAGGTAGGGTGGGTGGAGGGGGTGGGGAGGCTAAACCCACAGCTCATGGAAATGGGCACACTGTATGGGGGAAGGACATGCTTGTAGCCCTGGCTTGGGTGAGGCAAATGCATTTCATGTAACCAAAATGTTTGTAACCCCATAATATCCTGAATTTAAAAAAAAAAAAAAAAGAAAAAGAAATCTAAGAAAGAAATGAGCAAAAAACCTGAAGAATTACTTTACAAAAGATTAGCCAATAAGCACATGTAAAGGTGATCAATATCATTACTCATCAGGGAAATGGAAATTAAAATCACGAGATACATTTCATACCCACTAGAATAGCTTCTATCTAAAAGACTGACAATACCAAATGTTGATGAGGCTGTGGAGCAACTGGAACTCTCAGGCATTGCTGGTGAAATGTAAACTGCTACAATGATTTTGAAGAATAGACTGGCAATGTCTTATAAAGTTAAATATAAGTCTACTCTAAGATGCATCAATCCTTATTCTAGGTATTTACCAAAGAAAAATGAAACATATGTCTACAAAAGGACTTCGACAATAATGTTTATAATGTCCTTTTACATAGCATAAAAAAATTGGGAGCAATGCAAATGCCTATTGATGGCAAAAGGAAAAACAAATGTATTCAGCACTAAATAAGAATTAAATGCAAATACTTGCAATGACAATGATGAATCTAAAAAAGAAACTAGAATATGGATTTTCTAATTCCATTTATATGATGCTCTAAATCAGGCAAAACCAATCTATGGTAGAAGTAAACACAAAATGATCATGGTTGGGGAGGGATTGACAGGTCACAAGGAAAATTTCTAGGGTGATAAACATTCTATATCTTAAGGTTGTCTCAGATAATTACAGATTTTTGTTTTTCCATAGAAACTGAGATATAATTTTACATATAACAAACATGGAAAGATCATAAGTATTCAGTTTAGTGAATTTGAAAACTATATATAGCTTTTGATGTATGCAAGGTATGCTTCAATAATTTCTATGGAAGAATAAAAATCTTTAGTTAAATAAGATGACCTTAAAAAAAAAAAACACAGAGGGCTTTATCACACAATAAAATATGCTATAAACCCATAATACTAAAAGTAGTCTACTATTGGTCTACAAACATAATACAGAACAAAAGAGCAGAATAAAGAACTAATGCAGATCCATTATGATACTTCTTATATGATAAAATGACACTACAAAGAAAATATTGTTTAATATTAGTGCTGGCAAAACTGAACACAAGAAAAATATAATCTAGATTCCTACATAATATCACTTTATTGCAAATGGATGAAAGATCTAAATGTATAAGACAAACTTCTAAAATGATCAGAATAAAATGTGGAAGAATATTATTATGACATAGAGGTAGGCAAGCACTTCCTAAATAATACTTCAAAAACACAAACCACATAGCAGAAAACAGATGGATTCAATCATATCAAAATTAAGTATTTTTCAGTTTAATGAAAGACATCTGGAAAGAGTTAACAGATGAGAGAATGCCACAAGAATGTAATTGTGGCATTTACTATCAGTAAGAAATTTATTCTTTAGAATACACAAGAAACTCCTGCATGTCAAAAGGAAAATAGACAGCAACCCCAAATTAAAAATGTTCAAAGGATATGATTTAGCAATTTATTGGGGAAAAAAAAAACTCAGAGGGCTAATAAGCATATGAAGAGATGTTCAAACTCATTAGTAATCAGAGAAATGCTAATTAAATAACAAAGAGCTCAGAAGTTATTGGACTGGTAAAATTGGAAGATTGGATAATGCCAAGTGCTGGAAAAAATGTGGGTGCACGGAAATTTCCCTGCACTGCTGGTGGGACTAGTGCAGCCATTGTCAACAACAGTCTGGGGATACTTAGTCAAATTAAGTTTACAAATACCTAGGACCCAGCTACTCTGCTCCTTGGGTGTATGCCCCAAGAAATTCTCACACAGGTCCAAAGGGCACAGGTATGAGGATGTTGAGCTGTTTCAAGTTGCAGGGGGTTGGGACAGTGGTTAGATAAACCACAGTTGGTGCTCACCATGGTGTCATACTAGTCAGCAGTTAGCAGCAGAGGATCAAATATGTCAGCGGCAATGAGGACAGATCTGGAAAACACAGAGCTCAGTAAAATAAGAAAGAGAATAAGATATATGACACAACACCATCTAGGTAAAAATATGCCATTTGCAAAAGGATACACATTAAACACTTTAGAATGATTGGCTAAGTGTGGAAGTAAGAGGGGAATAGGAGTGGGGAAGGGAGAATGAGGAGTGAAAGAAACAAGAAAGGGTTCGTGCATGGTCTGGTGATGATCACAAGCCACAAACTGATGAGGAGGACCAACTCAACCTTCTGCATCCAAGCCCTGAAAACTGGTTTGTAGGAATTCTTTCCCAGGGGAAGGAGAGCAGTTATCCAGGAGCGAAAACCTAGGCTGTGAAGTCACTAGGTTACTGAGGGTCCACAATCCACCAAGTGATTACAAAGGAAGTGTATTCATCTTCAATGTTTTAAAAGAAGAAATTGAAATTCAGAGAAGCTAAACAACTTGCCCAAGGTCACGGTTTGTAAGAGGCAGTGCCAGAATTCAGAGTCAGTATCAAAATGAGTCATCACTTGACTGCGGCTGCCCTGGCCCTGGACTATCTCTCCCTGGACTGTTGCCACAGCCTCCTCACTGGCCTCTGCCTCCCACCACACCCCACAGCCCAATCCACACAGCAGCCAGCGCAGCTCCTTAGAAATTTAAGTCAGATCATGTCACTTCCCAGCTCAAAATCCTTCAAGGCTGTCCCAGTCCCACATTATTCAGAATGAAATCCAAAACGCTTACATGTCCTATAAGCCCCCATATGGCCTAGCCCCTGCCTAGCTTTCCACTCTCATCTCTGATCACACTCCATCTGGCTCTTTCAGCTCAGCCATATTGACCTCCTTCCTGTTTCTTAAACACTCCCAGAACATTCCACCCTCAGGGCCTTGGCACTAGTCTTTTCCCCCATTTTTACATGGTTTCTGCATCACTGCACTCAGGTCTCTGCTCAGATGTTACCTCTTAAGAAAGGCATTCCTGACCCCCTTACCTCTAATGCAACATCTTCTACCCCAGCCACCTTTTAATGCCTTACTCTGCTTTGTTTCTGCCACTTATCCCTACCTGATAGCACATTATCTACATTTTTATTTGTTGGCTTATTTTTGTCTCCCACATTAGAATGAGGGCAAGACACTGTTCCAACCTGTGTGTTCTGCACAATGCCTGGCCCACGGTGAAGCCTCATTTAATGTGTGTGGGTGAGTATTTGGATGTCTGAGCCAGAATCCATGTTCTTTCCCCTATGGTGCCACCCTTGGTTCCCAAACAGAAGTGGAGAAAGGAACGTGGAGGCAAATGGGGATAACAGTGAAGACCAAACACGGCCCTTAACTAGGAAGCAGGTGTGCAGGTCCGAGAGGAAATCCCAGAACCTGACAGTGCTGAACACGGCTGGGGGCAGGAGGAAGAACTAACAGGAACTAAGATTTTAGGATTAAGACTCTCTGACTCTTCTGTTTCTGCCACCAGGAAAGACGAAAACCAAACTGCACAACCAATTCCCCCATCCCCAGATCAGTCGATGCCTCTGAGACTGTTCTCATGAGCCCCAGAGAAAAGAGATTTCAGAACTGCTTTGCAAAATCCCTTTCCCAAGTCTAATGACCATCACAATAAGAAATCCATCCTTATTACAGGCATAAATTTATCTTGCTGCAATTTTATCTCATTTTCTTCAAGAAATATACTAGATCAGCAGTCCCCAACCTTTTTGGCACCAGAGATGAGTTTCACAGAAGACAATTTTTCCATGGACCGAGAGTCGGTGGGGAGGGGGTGTCCTGGGGAGCGGAGGTGGTGTGGAGCTCAGGCAGTGATATGCTGGCCATTTGCTAACATGACAGGGAACTGTACTGGGCCGCGGCCTGGGGGTTGGAGACCACAGTACTAGATAATCAACAAATAAATAAGGGGGTAAAGTACTGTGGAAATATAACACATTTACACAACTTAAATAGGAGATTTTCCCCTGGACTGTAATAATGCTTCTCTTGTTAATCCCAGCCAGCTCTCAGAATCCAGCTCTTAGGGCTGAGCTCCGCAATCAGCTTCCATAAAAATGCCATTTACTGTATGTCTCTCCTAAGAGACACTATTGACAGGACCATTAGAAGAGATTCCTTGGTGGGAAGGAGAGCAAATCTTCTCTCAAACAACGTATGGCACTTCTGCTAAAAGCACACCCACTATTCATTTTCACCCCCACTAAATGGTGATAGTCAGAGCCCAGGAAGAACTCGGGGCCAGCTACAAAACCCCAAGGACACTGAGCTATTTCTCCCTCCAGCATCACCTGAAATGCCATCCTCGTGGGTTCATTCCTTTGAGTTCAGCATTGATACTCCAGGTTCTGCATCTTAAATGTCAACGGGTGAAGATGGGAGATGTGAATCCCTAATGTCTTAGCATAATGGGCATGTGTTGCTTTTGCTGCATGAATTCAGTTGTCTCTCTTCTGGTAACTTCCATGTACATGCTTCCCACATGTACATCCTGATTTCCTTGCAGTAACCATCATCAGTCATGTTAGTTTTTGCCATAATGCTAAAGCATAACAAACAATCATAAAACATTAGTGTTTACAAAAATGAGCATTCATTGTTCACATGACTGGGATCAGCTGTGATCTTGTGTCTGGGCTCGCTGACATCTCCAGGGGCCATCTGGCTGTTTGTTAATATGGGCTTGCCTCTGCTAGGGCAACTGGTTTGATTTGAGCTTGTTACATGTGTCTATCATATGCCTGGATATGTGCTCATGCTGACGGCAAAGGTGCGAGAGAGCATGCAAAAACACTCAAAGTCTCTTGAGGCCTAGGCTCAGAAGTGGCACACCAACACTTCTGCCTCTTTCTATTGACTAAAGCAAGTCACAATAGTCCAAAGTCAGAGTGCAAATTTTACAATCTACCATGCAATCCAATTGGTTCAGGAGGGACTAGCCCTGCCTTCTTCCTTCTCTAGAGCATGCCAGGGTTCAGGACTAGCCCTGCCTTCTTCCTTCTCTAGAGCATGCCAGGGTTCAGGACTAGCCAATAAGACCTTAGCCCACCTCTCCCCCTGCCACAGCTATTGTTCAAGTCAAAAAGAGTCACATCTGGGACTTCTGTTCTACACTATTTTTTTATTATTACTCCAAAGACTATAATATACATCCCTGACTTATTTTAGTCTAATATTAATTTGTGCTTCTGCCACTATTAGACAATACAAGGACTTTAGAGTACTCTAACTCCATTTGTCCTGTCCTGCTTTTGGGCTATCATTGTCTCATATTTTAATTTTATATGTTTTAAATCCACAGTCATCATTATTATTTAATAAAGTCAATATTCATTTACCCCCATATATATTCTTCAGATTGAATAATTTTTATTGATCTATCTTCAAGTTCACTATTTTCTCTGCCATTTTCTGTTAAGTCCATCAAGTGAATTTTTAATATCAGATATTAGGTTTTCTTAGTTCTAAATGTTCCGTTTTGCTCTTTTTTTGCAATTTCTACTTCTCTGATAAGATTTTTCTATCCTTTCATTCATTGAGAGCATATTTTCATTTACTTCATTGCACATAGTTATAATAGCTCGTTTAATATTCCTGCCTGCTAATTCAAACATCTCAATCTTCTCAGAGCTGATCTCAATTAACTGTCCTTTCTCCTGAGACTGGATCTTGTTTCCTTTTACTTTATGTGTTGAGTAATTTGGGGTAGTGCCCTGAATATTTGAATGATATGCTGAAAGGCTCTAGATTTTGTTACATTCCTCTGAAGAATGCACAGGTTTTTGTTTCAGCAAACAAGTAACTTGTTTAGATACAAACTGAGAACTCTGTTTTTTTAGTATATCTCAAATTTCATTTATGCTTTTATTTTTATCTGGGCTTCTTTGAGTCTCACACCAGTTCCCTTTCTTCATGTTTCAACTCTCCAGAATCTTCCTATTTTTGTTTACTATTTAGTGCCTCTAGGTCACTGAGTTTGTTTGTTATATTTTTCCAGTATTTATAGTTGTTTTCTGTGAGGTTGTTGAGTGTTACCGGAACTTATTGGCCCATATCCTACATATTTACTCTTTTCATTTGCTCTTCATTCCTTCCTTTATTTCCGTGTTTTTACTGAGGATAATTTTTATTCTGCCTGAAAAATTCCCTTTAGTATAGTCCTTCAGATAGTGATTATTTAATTTAGTTGTGATTTCTCTTGAAGTTTCCCCTTTTACCTTTATTTTAAAAGACTATTTTCCAGGGGTACAGCAGTCCAGATTTGCATTTTTCCCCATCACCTTAAAGATGCCACTTCCTTGTCTTCTGGACTTACAGTTTCTGTTGAGAAGTCAGCTATTTTTTGAATTATTACTCCTTTGAAGGTAAGGTGTCTTCCCTCCTTCCTGGTTCCTCCCATCCTTTGAAGATTTTTCATTTTGTCTTTGCTTTCCAACAGTTTAAGCTTGGGTGTGGTTTTCTTTGAGTGTATCTTTCTCAAGGTTTGTAGAATTTCTTGAATCTGTGACTTGGTATTTTCTGTCACTTTAAAAAATTCTCAGTCATTCAAGCTTCAGATATTGCTTCTGATTATTTCTTCTTATAGTGGGATTCCAAATTGCATTTATATTAAACCTTTTCACTGTGTTCTATATGTCTTTTAGGATCTCTCTGTGCATGTGTGTGTGCATGTGAGTATGTGTGTGTTTTTTCATTCTTTTGTCTCTCCATGCTTCAGTCTAGTTATCTTCTGACATAACTTCTACTTCACTAGTTTTCTGTTTATGCCTGATATAATCTATCATTAAAACCAATCATTGAATTATTGTTACTATTAATATATTTTTAATTTGGTGTTTTATATGTAATTTAGACCTAGTTTTAGGTTCTCGGCTGTAATTATTTATCTTCTTTTTTACTTTCTAAAACATTGTAACCAAAAAGTCTAACATAATTGTATATCCTACAGGTCTTTTGTATTATCAGTTTTTTTTTATCTTGATCATGAGTCATTTTATTTTTTGTCTTCTTCCAGGCTTGTCAATTTTTTTTGCATGCCAGATATTGTGTATGAATAATTGAAGAACTCATTTGAGGCACTGGATGATGTTATATTACTCCAAAAACAATTTAGTCTTTCTTCTATCAGACATTTAGAAAGGGCATGGATTACCTAAACCCAGACAGGCATTGAGTTACAAGTGGGCTGAGGTCTTTATGGGTGATGGTCTATTTTTAGTTTATCCCTATTCCTAGTGTGTATACTTTTTGAAGTCCTAACTAAAAGCCTTGAGTATTTACCAGGCTTCCGTCTGATCTCGAGTTCATATTGTTCTCCCTGGGATCCATCCTCATGAGACTAATTAAAGCTCTACTCACCTTCTCAGCCTCTATTTGGCCTTTCAAATTGGCAAACACTTCCAGGAGAAAAATAGTGCCAGATATCAGGCTTACTTGATAAATGGAATATTTTCTTACTTTTCTACAGTGGGCTGTATTCCTTTAATTTAAATTTTATTAAAATATGTCCAGTTGTGGAGCTTTCTCTGTGCTGCTGACGTTTTCTCTAGCTCACAACTTTTCCAGGAGGGTTTTTCCCACAATGGACCCTAAAGCCCACATCCCTTGGCCCTGCACTCCTAGCCAAAGCTGGCATCATAGCCATAACCCTCTCCAGTCTCATTACTGCAAATGTACCAGCAGTGAATTTAGTGGAACCAGGAGTGGAAACTGGGAAGTAGGGAGCACCATGACCCCAGCTCCCTGGGGCCACCTGGAGTGTGCACCAGGGCTGTGGTTCCATCCCCAGCTGCAGGAGCCTAGCTAACAAGAAGAAAAGTGCACCAGGTTAGGAGCGCCTTCCTCTGAGGGATTCCTGGCCCAGAACTGCTGCCGGCTCCACCTTGGAAACAGGCGCCCTACACAGAATGCACCACGGAGCTCATTACTCAAAGGTGCCCTGTGGCAAACCATTTTACAAGCTGTTTGTAGACTGAGTAATCACTCTAGCATTTGAGTTTCACTCACAAGGATTGTTAACAGCACATTGTAAACATCATTCATGTTAATTTTCTTTCTTTTCAATCCTTCATTTTCAGAATGAAACATTTCTTCATCTGTCCTTGGTCTAAAACTTATATATACTTTTAAAAAAAGTGTATCTGGTTAGCAAATAATGTTTTTCAATTTGTATTCCAGTGTCTGAATTGGCTTTAATTTGGCCTTAAAGACTTGGCTGACCTCTCTAGGTTGCAGGGTAACAGATTCTTTCTGAAACAAGAGAATGAGCTCAGGGAAAAGATTAAATTTGAGGTTTATATGATCTTCACTGATGTGTGCCTGGGGATGAGTGGAAATGGGCATCCCCCAAAACATCTCTCCTTCCTCCGCCTACCTGTACAACCCCATTTTTGTCCTTTTTTGCATGGAACTCATGAGTCCCAGAGCCCCCAACTAATTTTTGCTTTCTTGATTCATCAGTCTGTGACAGCCCTGTATTATCACTTCCCACTAGGCCTGGGGATTGTCCATTTCTCCTTGTAACCCTATTATTAGTGGCACAAGGTCACAATTATTATATTTCAATGAATTATATCATTTATCATGAAGGGGTCTTAATGCTTTTGACCTTAATTCTATTTTGTCTAATAGAACAGCTTTCTTATGGCTAGCATATACCTGATATGCTGTTTCCATCTTTTATTTTTAACCTTTCTGTATTAATTTTATTTGTGACTCTCATAAGCAGCAAATAAATGGATTTTAAGACAATGTTTTGATTTTTAGTCAACATGGTAGTCTCTGTACTTTAGTAGGTTAGTTGAATATGTTTACACATGTGATTAGTAATATAAAACTTTGCTTATCATGTTTTACCTGTCATTTTATTCTAAACTTCTCTTTCTCCACTGGTTAGATTATGGACACACACACACACACACACACACTTTTTTTTTTATCCCCTTTGCTGGTTTGATGGTTACAATTTCTATTTCTATTACTTTAATGGTTGCTCAAAAATTGTTAATACATATTTTTTTCTATTTCAAACTTTTTAAACTATTTTAAGAACTAAGACACAAACACTCCCCTTAGCCTAGGCCTACAGGGTCAGAATGATCAATCGCACTGTCTTCCACCTCCACTTCTTTACCACTAGAAGATGTAACAGGCGATAACACACATGGAGCCGTCATCTGCTGTGATAACAACACCTTCTCCTGGAATATCTCCTGAAGGACCTGCCTGAGGCTGTTTACTTTTATTTAGTTTACATAAAAGACTTCACTCTAAAATAATGGCAAAAAGTATAGTATAGTAAATACATAAACCAATAACATAGTCATTTATTATCATTACCAAGCATTATGTACTATGCATAATTGTATGTGCTATACTTTCATACCTCTGGCAGTGAAGTAGATTTGTTTCCATCAGCATCACCACTAACATGTGAGTAATGTGTTGCACTATGACATACAATAGCTATGATGTCACTAGGCAATAGGAATTTTTCAGCTCTGTGATAATCTTATGGGACCATGATATATGTGGTTTGTCATTAACCAAAATGTCATTATGTGGCACATGACTATATACAAATATACATTTTCATATATAAACTTTCCATAAATTGAAATATGTACTTGATTTTTAAATGACTATTTTTATTGACCTCGTTTTGGATTTTGCTTACCTTTCCTCTATTCCAAATACATACATCTTATATAACCAACATATTAACAGCTTACCTACATATCCTATCCTACCTTTCTCCACGTTTATTTAATCGTGCATAAATAAATGAGTCCTCATTTGTCCTAGTTTCTACCAAACAAGTACCTGAGAGAGATGTGGAAGTGCTTCTTTCATCCCAGCAGCAGTCATGGAGGCTGCTGCACAGGAGCTGTCCTCAGAAAGCCAGTGACTGGTACCCAGCTTCACGAATAGCCGGAGTCAGGGGCAGGGCACTTACTTGCTGCTTTCGATTCTGACTATTGTAGTGCATCTTGGGTCTAGCAACTGGGGCTGCAGCTTTCTGAATCTCTAGCTTTATTATTCAGCTTTTCCTAGGTTATTCTACTTAAAAAAAAAATCTTAGTGGTTAAAAACAAAGAGTTATTTCTCCCTGATGTTGAACATTGGCTATGGGTTTAATTTGTCTCTACTCCTATGTCTTCACTATTCTGAGATCCCAGCTAGATCCAGGCTCCTATGTCTTCCTTATTCTGGGATCCAAGGAGCAGCCCCTATCTTGGACATATCATAGTTGTGCTCCATTAAAAAGACAGTAGAATCATGTAAAGGCACTTAAAGCCCCCAGTGACATTTAATTGGTCAAAGCAAGTCATGTGGCCAAACTTTATGTAAATGAAGTGAAAAAGTATAATCTACTCACAGATAAGGGGAGCAAATAATTGAGAACAATAATACAGTCTCCCACCATTGCTACCTGATTGTGCCAGAGAGCAGCAACCATGGTGGGCCAGTTCTGTGCTGGTATCTTGGAAAGTCAGCCTAGATCCTGCTCATCCAACTGTCCCAAGGGTTGTGGACCTACCCGATTCTCCCATATTAACTCAATTTCTCCTCAAATTAAGTTGAACTAAACTCTATAGCCATGGTATGCATGTGCCATTGTTTATTCATTCCACATAGACAGATGTTCATTTTGTGTCCAGGCTTTTTTTTTTTTTTTTTAATTTTGCTACTAAATATAATGCTGCAACAAAATCCCTTAAAATTTGTACTTAAATGTTATATCTTTATGCCTATAGGATAGATTTTATGGTGTGGGATTCCAGGGCCAAACAATATAGGTATTTTCAACTTTAAAAGTTATTTCTATATTTCTTTATAAAAGACCTGAGACAATTATTGTTCCTACCTTTTTTTCTTAGGTCCTTTAATTTGCACATCTCTGACCACTAATGAAGCTAGGAATCTCTTTCCTTTTTTTTTTTTTTCTTTTACAGCTTTATTGAGGTATAATTTTTTGTACTATAAAATTCATTCATTGTAAGTGTACAACTGAATAATTTTTAGTAAATTTATAAATCTGTGGAATGATCATCATAATCCAATTTTAAAACTTGTTCCTCCAAAAAGTGTTCTAACGTCGGTTTATAATCAACCTCTGCTCCTATCCTTAGCTCCGGGCAACCATTGATCTGCTTTCTGTCACTATGGATTTTCCCTTTTAGGACATTTTATATAAATAGATTCATATAACATATAGTCTTTGATGTCTGGTTTCTTTCACTTAGCATAATATTTTCAAGGTTCACACATGTTGTAGCATGTATCAGAACATTTCTTTTATTGCTGAATAATATTTTATTGTATGGATAAACTGCATTTTTTTCATTTATCACTTGTCATATATTTTGATTGTTTCTGCTTTGAGCTATCGTAAATAACACTGCTATGGAAATTTGTGTATAAGTGTTTGTATGGACAAATATTTTCATTCCTCGTGGGTAGATATCTAAGAGTGGAATTGCTGGATCATATGGTAAATTCATGTTTAATTTTTTTCAAGTGCCAGACTGTTTTCCAAAATGGCTATCCCAATCTACTTTTTCACCAGCAACAGCAACCAGTACAAAGATTTCTGATTCTTCACACCTTCTCCAGCACTTGCCTTTGTCCTTTTGATTGTAGCCATTTTAGTGGGTGTATAATACCATATTGTGGTTTAAAATTACATTTCCCTGATGACTAATGATATTGAGCACCTTTTCACATGCATATTAGCAATACATATATCTCTTTTTGTAAGAAAATATTTTGCTAGTTTTCAAATTGGGTTTTTTGCTTTCTTATTGTTGAGTTATAAGTGTTCTTTATATATTTTGAATACAACTCCTTTACATATACATGCTTTGCAAATATTTTTCCCAGTTATGACTAAGCTGCTGGTGTTCATCCCCCACCCCACCCTGGTAGAACCTAAGCTTCGGGGAAGGGAAATGAGGAATAAGAGCTGTCCCAGCAAGAATGCCATGTACTCCCATGTCCTTACCTAGGATCAGCAGTTTCCACAAGAATAAACACCTTCCAACATGCTGTTTGCCTCTGGTCAGTTCCAGACCTCTGAAATGGCTGTTATTGATAATGATTTCCAGGGTTTTGGTGTGTTTTAAACAGAAGATTCACTAACCTCTCATTCCACCATGCTGGAAGTCACTAGATATCATTTTTTATGTTTATAACAATGTGAAGTTGGCTTCCTGTCTCAACAGCTGCAGCAAGAGCCAAGGTATGTTATATTGTCTTGAATTGTAATTGAATAGTGTGCCCATCCTTGACCCACTCATATTGGCCAGGGGAATGCAACGCTATGGTTGGCCAAGCCTGAGTCCCACACCTACCCCCAGAGTCTGAGGGGGAATTACTGCTACCTACAGCACCTAGCCTGAGAGTAGAGATGAGTGGTCCTCCAGAAGTAATTTCCCTTGAAAAAATGACATGATGCTGGGTAGCAAAACCAGCCAATATTCACTATAGGCTCCCTTCAGAGTTGTGCTTCCCTGTGTGAAGCCCTTACATCATGGGCCAGTGACCAACACTTACAACGTTTACCACCTTCAGAGAGACCACAAGTGACCATGCAGATGTACTGACTTCTTAATGATACTAGACAAAATTTCCTGTGATTCAAAGACATAGAAATCTGACTTTGGATGGGAGCAGATTTTAGCCCTAAGCCTAAGAACCTAGAATCCTAAATTTCTTTTTTGTTTTACATTTTCATTTTTCTTATGTGCTTTTAAGTCTCTTTTCTGCAAAGTTCTATTTTAACATTCCTTATATCTTTCCCATCCTAAAGACGTCTCTGTTCTGTTTCTGTCTGTCTCTGACTCTTGCTCTCATTCTCTTTTTCTCACTCTCTCTTTCTCTCCCTTTCTATTATCAGCATCTTTTTACCAAACACCCACAACAGACAGGGACTGTGCATAGCTACAATGTTGCAAAAACAAAGATGTATTAGCTACACTCTCTTCCCTCAAGTTTACAATGTCTTTGCCAGAAAGAACCTATCATTCAATGCAAAGCTTACCACAAGAGCATAACATGTGCAACACGAATATGCTGACAGGACAGGCTGTGCATACTTCCAAGGCTGGCCTGTGCACAGACAGCAGAGATGAAGCTTCTGTAACTCCGGGAAGGTATCCAAGCCCCAGAATACATTGCTTTCCCCAGGACTTCAAATTCCTCACCTCATCTCTTCACATTCCCTGAAATTTCCATAGCTTCAGAATCACTAGTACACTGGACATCACTCATTTATAATGGAGAATTAATTAGCTCCAAAACTTTGCTTTCTTAAGGTGGGCAGTATCAATATAAATGCAAGAAGGCAGTTTTAATGTGGTGTTGGTGGTGATTCTAGAGCAGGGATCCATATTAGGGAGGTGGGTCTGCATGGGACTCCCCAGGGAGCATCGTGTGCCTGTGATACAAGACAAGGGCACAGGGGAAGAATGAAGACCCAGATGGGGAGGGAACCCCCAGCACCGATTGTGTATACTTACTTCTGAGCCAAAAACCACTCAGAATTCTGTCCATCCATTAGCCCTTGTTTAATTTTCTTCCTCCTCTCTTTCTCTCCTTCTTCCTTCTCTCTCTTTCCTCTCCCACTCAATTGCCAGTTGATGGGCAGTAGTTTATATGTAATTCAGAACTCAGTGACCTAGACAAGGCATTTGGACTTTTGTTGAAGTTTAAAAATTGTGCAATTCATGTGATCAAGTGTTGCTAATGTCACAGGCTGGTGAGTAACTGTAAAGAAAAGCAAAATCTTCCATTTCATCATAGGCTCCTTGCCAACATAGTGAATTATAACAAGGGCAAGCCAAGTGCAGAAATACCCTTTGGGGAGGGGGAAAATGGAGATGATTATTCATGCTATGGAAATGTCGAGAGACTCAAAAAAGACTCTAGAAAAGGGGGGAAATCACACAGGGGGGCAGAGAAAACTACCTCACCTTTGAGTGTGAAATTAGTTCACCTCCGTTAAGATGCCGATTCTATGAAGACAATAAATATAGCGTCCTGATTATTTAAGAGAAAAAAACGCTAATTTTCAAGTTTGTGCTATTTCTAGCGATTCCAATCTGCTATGCAGGAAGTGTGAGAGTGCTGATAATTAAGGAACACTATGTTAGGCGATGATAACACACCGCCTCTGGATCCTAGCTCATGGTACCTTGTAAATGTGACAAAATCAGATTTGATACAGCTAAAACGTCAGGAATACATGTTAGCAATCCTCTTATTTCAATACAATTCAGTGATGCTTAACTTGGCACGGCAATCCTTGTGTCAGTGTTCCTGTCATAAAGTAGATAATGTGAATTCAAGATAATTACTACAAGGAAATATCAAAAAGCCACAAGCTGAAAGAATTTACAAATCATTTCTTCCCACGCTTTCTGTCACTGACCTGAGTAAATTGCACAGTCCACAGCCATGAGAATGAGGGGGGTTGATTGAATATCTCAGTGGCCTTCAGGACTGTGAAGCCGCAGAAGAGGAACCGTGATTGCTTCACACATCCACCTACCCACCCGCAACTCTGGGATCAGCCCCTCCCAACCAAGCAAGCCCCAACCTGGCTGTATTTCCAGATTTCTCCTCTTCTCACACCAGTTTCACTAAAGCCTCTCACGTTTACCTATGTCTCCAACCCCAGGTTCTATTTCAGATCTCGCCCATCTCTGAACTCACTTCCGGAATCTGGCTGCCTCAGTGAAGCATCTAAAACACAAATCAGGCCATGTTCCTGCCCTGCTAAAAGGCCCTGTGGTGGCTCCCCTTTGCCCCAGGTTCAAGTTCTAGTTCTGTGGCATGCCTACCTGGCCCCTGGTGATCTGGCCCTGCTCATCTCTCTGGCCAGGTGTATCGCCCCCCCCCCCCCCACACCCCCGGCTTAGGCCACTTCTACCCTGAACTTCATTCCCAAACCAGAAGCAGCAAACCACGCAGGGTGCCCACATACCGCAGGCTGATCTGGCTGCACGCTTCCGTTCCTGCCAGCCTCACCTACCACGCTCACCTGAGCAGTGACTCTCAACCTCTAAAACTACTACAGGAGTTGCCTTGTCCAGAAAGCTCACATGGGAATAGGTGTGCTTTCTCTGGACTTTTCCATCCCTCCATCATATTGTTGTTTACTTTTCTTTCACTCCTGATGGCTGGAAAGTCCCTCAGGGCAGGGGCTGTATCTCCTTCATCTTCCTATTTCCAGTACAGAACAAAAGACCAGGGACATTGTGGGCATCCTACGTATTTTCTGGAATTTGAATCTGAGTGTGAATTTAACTAAGACAGTGGTGAAAATTGTACAAATTCAAATTCCACGGGGGGGGGGCAGGGGTACCTTCTTCAATCCCTACAATTCCTATATTAAAGGATCAGAGAAGTAGATTCAAGCATTTATTTAAATATGTCATTAAATTATAAAATCATGAACTATATATTCATCCATACACAATGTATATTGTTCTAAATTGTGGAACTTACATAAAATTGGACATAAAAA
Source organism: Eulemur rufifrons (assembly GCF_041146395.1). Taxonomy (NCBI): domain Eukaryota; kingdom Metazoa; phylum Chordata; class Mammalia; order Primates; family Lemuridae; genus Eulemur; species Eulemur rufifrons. Next base: position 116,835,123 of record NC_090989.1, read on the forward strand.
TGTCATTCTTTATGTTTTGAGATATATCTTGCTTTTTTCACTCAATAATACATTTTTCAGATTTATCAATGTTGATACATTTAAGATCTAGCTCATTCATTTTAATTGCTGTGGTATATTCTGTTGTATGAATATATCATGCCTTATATATTCATGATTGTTATATTTACTGGATAGAATATCTGATCAATATGTAGAGCCTCCCTTTAATTTCTAATAATATTCTTTCCATTAAATTCAATTTTCTCATTTTGGAAATGCTGCACTGCTTTTTTTTTTTTTTTAATGTTATTCCTGAATGTGCTCTTAGGTGACGGGTATTTTAAACTTATGAATGCTGCTATATTTGGATTTAATTACTACCAAGTAATTTTTCATTTATTTGCTTCTTTCAATTTCTTTTCTTGCCTTCTGTTGAATTAATAGAGTTTTCTTTATTATTTACTTTTTCTCTTTAGCTGATTTAGAAGATATAAATTGGGTTTTTTTTTTTTACTATTTGTGTCTACCTTTTATTTTTTAAATAAGAAGATTAGCATATAATTCATATACAGTAGCTTTTAACATGTTCATGGAGTGGTGGAACCATCACCCCAATCAATTTTAGAACATTTTATCACCTCAAAAAGAAACATCATACCTATTAGCAGCCACTTTTTATTTTGTTTATTTTTAAAATATGTCTCTCTGAACTCAACTCTTATCCAGAACTGGAGTTCATGTAGGTTGCTCATGGTACCTCCCAGTGGTGATGTTTTTGCTATTTCCAAACTCTCAGGTGGCCAAAAGGCTGCTTGGCCCGAGTCCTCCCTGTGTCTGCATCCATGCACCACCCCTCCTTGGCAAGGCAGCTTTATATCAGACATTGCTCCAAGCAGCAGGGCTTCCTATATCAATTGTTTTTCTAACTGGAAAGAAGACAGAGGCTCAGCAACATTAAGAAGTTTACTAGAGGTCACACAGATGATAAGTTGTGAGACTGGGGTTTATGCTCAGTCCTCCGAGTCCAGAGCCCAGGCTCTCCCCAGTGTGCTCAGGGACTCTAAAGGAGGGTAGCAGCAAGTGATCTTCTCCACACTGCCCCTATGGCTCAATCAGGAACAAAATCCCCAGCCACAGGAAACAGAGGGCTGTTCCTGAGGGTGTTTTTAAATAAATCTTCCTTTGTCTGAATGAATCAAATGCCAGCTGGTAGCTGCTTGGTGTTAGCAGCTTGATGAGGGGCCTTTCAAGTTAGAGTGACACAGGTTCGAGTCCCAATTCTGCCACTTACTTTCAGGGTAACTTGGACAGATTATGTCACATCTGTGAGCCTGTGTCCTTCGCTGTGAAGTAGGGACAGCAATGCTCACCTTTGCGGGTTATAGCAAGGATTCTGTGAGCTGACTAATGCACAGAGTAGGCGCCCCACAATGGTGCTTCCCATTTCCCTTTCTGTGGACATAATTGGTTTTGCACAGGGGCCTTAGCACTGTGGGGAGCACACAGCTGCCTTCTGTCCCTGGAAGCTGAAGAAAGCACTTGCCAGGAAAATCCAAGGCACAGCACATCAGACTTTGACACACCTGCTGTGTGATACATTTCTCTCCTGATCTGGGCCATGAGGCTGGTTAGGAGAGGGTAGCAGAGAAAGGTAGGACCGTGCCCACAAAGGCCCCCACTCTAGCTTTTACGAGAGAACATTTTTCTTTGATAACCTGGAATAGTACAGAGCCTCTGGGAGACAATAATTCCGGGTGATAGCTCCACTGGCTGGAGAATACAATTGTTTCAAAGGAAATAAGAGTGAATCAGAGATTTGGGATTTTCTCTGAATAATGCAATTGAGTCCCAAATTTTGGGCAGGGCTTGAACACCAAAAACTCCTTAAAATGAGACTTATATCTTGGGTTAGACAAATATTTCTTAGATATGACACCAAAAGTACAGTCCATAAAAGAAAAACGTTGTTATATTGGATGTCATTAAGATTAAAATCTTCTGCTGACATTGTTAAGAGAACAAAAAGACAAGCCAAAGATGGAGAAAATACTTGCAAATCATATATTTGATGAAGAACATGTATCTATAATATATAAATAATTCTTAAAATTGACTAAGAAGAAAATAACACAATATTTTTAAAATGGAAAGAAGATTTTAATAGGCACTCCACTAAAGAAGATATATGGGTCACTAAGAAACACATGAAAAGGTATTTAACATCAATTGTCTTTAGGGGAATGCACATTAAAACATAACGAAATATAATTAAACACTTATTAAAATGAATGAAATGAAAAAGTCTTACTATAGCAAGTGTTGATGAGGAACTAGAATTCTCATATACTGCTGGTGGGAATGTAAAAGGGAAGAACCACTTTGGACAACTTTGGAAAAATTTCTTAAAAAGTAAAACTGGCACTTACTGTATGATCCAACCATTGCACTTCTATGTATTTACTCAAGACAAAAGAAAACATGCATTCATACAAAGACTTGTACTTGAATGTTCATAGTAGCTTTATTTATAATAGGCCTGAACTAGAAATGATTCAAATGTCTCTTAACAGGGGAATGGATAACAAGCTGTGGGATGTCCATACAATGGAATACTACTCAGCAGTAAAATAAAATGGATTATTGTTACACATGACATGGGAGAATATCAAAATAATTATGCTCAATGAAAGAAGCCAGACAAAAGAGAGTACATAACATATGACTCCACTTAGATAAAACTCTAGGAATGGTAAACCAGTGTTGAGTGACAGAGAGCAGACTGTGATTGCCTAGAGATGGTCAGGCAGGAGGGAGGGATTACAAAAGAGCATGGTGAAACCTTTGGGGTTGATTGTGCTGATGATTTTATGTGTATATACATACGGTAAAACATAAAATTTTATGTTTTAATAAAACATAATATATGTTTAATATAAATATTAAACGTATTTTAATGCACTTTAAATATATGCAATTTGTTGTATGCCAATTAAGGCTCAAAAAAGCCCCTAGAGGAAGGAGATGAGGAAGAGGAGAAGACCTATGCTCAGTGATTCTCTACCTGTTGACCAATCCCTCCAGGAAACTAGAAAAAGTTCTAATACATGGAAATATTTTCTCAAATTTGGAAAATATTATTGGAAACTCAAGAATACATAGGATCTTTCAGGTAATTTTTATAAGTTTAAAGAATTTTTAAAAATTGATGCTTGGAAAGCATTTGGTACCTGGGGCTAGCTGCCCTCCCCACCATCTTTTCAAATTTTTGATAGAATTACCAAGCAGCCCACTCCTCTCTCTTTTTCCAGTCCCAGCCATTTTCCTAGCATCTTGCCACACACAGAGCTGATGTGGCTTCTCAGCTTCATGATAGTGTTATCGCAGATACTCCTGCCTCTGCTACAACATGGTCTCCATGAAATCTTGGCTCTACTGACCATTACTGGTGTGCTTCTCCCCAGTAGACTGCTGGATGCACTTGGCTTTTTATGATCTACTTTTTGTCCTTTAGCCCACTACTTCTTTTCACCCATGTAGGTCCTTGACCCAACCCTAGCCATGGTTGTCCAGCTTTTAAATATTAACCAGGCCCACCCGGTGCCTCTGGGTAGGGGCTGAGGGTAGAACTGGAGGAGGTAGATTAAATTCTCTTCATGTGGATTGTTTTCTGACCTGTGGGATAACATCACAGGTTATACACAGATAACAACACAGGTTCTTCCAACCCAAGTGTAGACAGTTGACTTCAACCAGGTGGCTCAGAGCATTTCTATAGGGAAACCTCCCTAGCTTCCCCCACCCCTCAGACTAGGTTGGGTGAGTTGGGTGTTTCTCCTCTCCTCTGGGATCCCATGCTTCCTTTTATCATTTTATTTACATTGCTTTCTTTGTATTTTCTTACCTTTCCCCAATCCATATTTCCCAAAATGGGAGGCCCTGGAGAATATGAATCTTGTCTCATACATCTCAGTATCCTCAGCATATAGTGCAGATCCAGGCTCATAAGGGACAGACAGCCAAACAGTTGATTCATAATAGTTTAAAACAATGAGACTAACAGGACCTGAGTTGACAGGTCTTGAATATCATCTGTGTTTGCTTTGGCTTCCATTAAAAATGTAGCTCCTCAGCTTTTGATTTTTTATCAGTATGGTTGGGAAAGAAGTATTGACCATCTTCTCTGATAAACTTTTGAGACTACCTAAGTCTTAAAGACATATAAACACTAAAAAAAATCCATTTATTCTTCCCAGATGAACTCTGATCATCTTCCCAAATATATAACATTTCTCAATTCTGTCCCACAACCTGAAAGTGATTATTAGCTGTGTTTTATGAGAAGAGAGATGGCCAAGATTTGGATCCCAAATCTCTAGCCAATCTACTTCCCCTACATGTGTCTGCTAGGTTCTCCAAGAAGAACAGCAGAATGATCATTCCAGGAAAATTCAGTTCAGAAAATGCTGCTTCCCAACTTCTCTCCTGCCTAGGCAGTGGGCTGAAGAATGAAGATCATCCAGGACCCCTCCTACTCCTGTGGTTTGAAGCCTATACCAGGGGCCAAATCAATCATCCTGTTCCTGCCCCAATTTCCCTCTCTGTTTCTGCTGGGATAATGCCCACTGAGCAGGAGGCATCCTCAGGCCTGTCTGACCACAGTGCCCCTAAGAGATAAACACTGGATATTGCCCACATCTCCTCTTCCATTTCTGGCCTGAACCCCTGTATCTTACCTCACCTCCCTGAGAGAGAATGTGATGGTCCCTTAGGGCCCTTATTCCTTCAGGTTCTTGACCCAGACCTGAGCTTGTCAGCCCTGGCAATGGAGTGGAAGTGAGGCCACACGGGACAAGTGAGTTATGAAGCAGAGTCTAGTAGGAATTCTGAGAAGGTGGCACCCTGAGCCTATATTTCTGATACCCTCTATCTCAAAATTCCTTGCAGCAGTAAGTTAACAAGAAGGCAAAAAGATAGAGCATAAATAAATAAAATTGAAACCAAAAATACAAAAGATCAGCAAAACAGAAAGTTGGCCTTTTGAAAATATAAACAAAATCAACACACTTTTAAGCATACTTACTAAGAAAAAAAGAGAGAAGCCCCAAATAAATAAAATCAGAGATGAAAAAGAAGACATTACAACTGACACTGAAGAAATCCAAAACATCATTAGAGACTATTATGAGCAACTATATGCCAATAAATGCAAAACCTAGAAGAAATGGATAAATTCCTAAACACATACAACCTACAAAGATTAAACCAGGAAAAAATCCAAAACACGAATAAACCAGTAACAAGTAACAAGATAGAAACAGTAATAAAAAATCTTCCATCAAAGAAAACCCCAGAACCCGATGTCTTCATTGCTAAATTCTGCCAAGCTTTCAAAGAAGAACTAATATCAATCCTACTTAAACTATTCCCAAAAATCTAGGAGGAGGGAATACTCCCAAACTCATTCTGTATCACCCTGTATCACCCTGATATCAAAGCCTGTATCACCCTGATATAAAGACCAAAGATACAGCAAAAAATAAAACTATAGGCAAATATCTCTGATGAACATAGATGCAAAAATCCTCAAAAAAAATACTAGCAAACCAAATTCAACAACACATGAAAAATATTATTCATCATGATCAAATGAGATTAATCCCAGGGATACAAGGATGATTCAACATATTCAAATCAATCAATGTGATACATCATGTCAACAAAACAAAGGACAAAAACCATATGAGCATTTCAATTGATGCTGAAAAAGTATTCAATAAAATTTAACATTCCCTCATGATAAAAACTCTCAAAAACCTGGGTGTAGAAGGAAGTCACCTCAACACAATAAAAGCCATATATGACAGACCCATAGCTAGTGTTATACTAAATGGGGAAAACTGAAAGCCTTTCCTCTAAGATCTGGAATAAGACAAGGATGCCCACTCTCACCAGTGTTATTCAACATAGTACTGGAATTTCTAGTTAGAGCAATCAGACAAGAGAAAGAAATAAAGAGCATCCAAACTGGAAAGGAAAAAGTCAAATTATCCTTGTTTTTAAATGATATAATCTTATATCTAGAGAAACCTAAATACTCCACAAAAACTTAGAATTTCACTCCCATGTTTATTACAGCACTATTCACAACAGCCGAGATTTGGAATCAACCTAAGTGTCCATCAACGGATGAATGGGAAAGAAATTGTGGTACATATACACAATAGAATATTATGTAACCACAAAAAGAATGAAATTCTGCTATTTGCAACAACATAGATGGAATTGGAACATTATGTTAAGTGAAATAATCCAAGCACAAAAAGACAAACCTTGCATGTTCTTACTCACATATGGGAGCTAAATATTAAAAGCAATTGCATTCATGGAGACAGAAAATAGAATGATGGTTACCAGAGGCTAGGAAGGGTAGCAGGGAGGGGGACATAAAGTAGGGGTGGTTAATGGGAGCAAAAATATAGTCAGACAGTTAGGTAGAATGAACAATATTTGATAGTACAACAAAGTGAATATAATCACCAATAAGTTAGGGTATACTTTAAAATAACTAAAAGAATGGAATTGGGATGTTCCTAACACAAAGCAATGATAAATGCCTAAGGTGATGGATACCCCAATTACCCTGATTTGACTAATTCACATTGTACGCCTGTATCAAAACATCACATGTACCGTATGAAGGTATACAACTATCATATACTCATAATAATTAAAAATTTTTTAAAAATTAAACAAAACAAATGAAAGACAATGAATATTCACCCCTAATGCTGAGTCCTAAAGGAGAGTCAACTCGCATCTGAGGTTTCAGAATCCAAGGGGACAAGGCAAATGTGAACAGCGGGCAATGTCTGTCCTGTGGAACTTGTTTCTATTACCTGGAAGACTTAGGACCCAGATCTAAGACCTAGGACCTAGAAGGGGTCTCTTGTGGCAAAGTATGAGGTGAATACATCTGACCACCCAGCAGCATAAGCAGGCCCAACATGCTGAGCTGCTTACTACCCAAAGCACAGAAGAGAGCTGCTGCTGCCACTCAGTCACTGCTGTCAGCCCTGGGAGGAAACCACAGTCCTTTATTTTCTCCTTCTTCTTGCTTTCCAATCTGCCTCTGCTTGAGAGACATATCAGTGTGATCTGAACACATGCTAGAGGAAGCCAGACCTACCAACAAAGGCATGCAATGAATGATTACAAGTCAAGAGACTGTAGCATGAAGGGAGACCAAGCAAAGAGCCAGACTTCTTCCTAACAAGGAAGCTTTAATAAAAGAAACAGAAGGAAAGTTAAATAAAAGTCCATTAAAAATGCATAAAGCTATGCAATAGGATGCCAGGTAAATTTTTTTTTTAATTCTGAATTGAAAAATTCAGTTGTAGAACTAAGAAATAGCATTCAATTTAAAACTGAATGAGTAATCTAAAACATAAAGTAGACGAACTACCTTACTGCACAAGAGCAAAAAATACAAAGGAAAAAAACAAGAATAAGAGACATAGAGCATAGATCTAGGAGATATAATATGCAACATGTGTGACAGTTTCAGAAGGAGACAAATGGACAAACCTTGGAGAGGCAAAACGTAAAAAGAAGGAAAAATTCTGAGTTGAAAAAAGATATAAATTTTCAAATTGAAAAGGCACATATTTTGTCAGATAGGATTAATGGGGAACAAAAAGATACACACCTGGTAAAATTTCTGAACTCTAAGAATAACGAGATTTGCTTATAGGTTTCCAAACAGAGAAAGGCTAGTTTCAAAGGCAAGTGAATCAAATCAGCAACAGACTTCTCACCCACAACTCTGAAAACTCAAAGATAGTGGGACAAAATATGTCCAGTTTTTAGAGAAAAGCATTGTGACCCATGAATCCTACACTATTCAATAAAATGTTCATGTGAAAAGAGAAAGATTTTTTTTCACCACAAGAAGACTCATAATGTATGTGCCACTCAACTATACTTTCTCAGTAAGTTACTTAACGGAGTGTTCGAATAAATAAAATAAAATCAGAACAAAAATCTCAAGGTAGGATGAAATATTCAAAGAGTAGGAGTCAGTGAAAAAATACTCATTAAGTTTCTATTTTGTTCCAGGATACGGTGGTGAACAAGACAGAGCCCCCACCCCTCAAAAGCCTGCATTCATTCTGACACTAAGTGTTACGAAGAGGATTTAGTGGGATAATGAGGAGGAGAGGGACTGATATGCTGGCGCTGCTCTGGCAGAGTTGGGGATGATGTTCAAGTTGAGAATTGGGTGCAAGAAGAAGGCAATCTTGCATCCTTATAGAGGAGCATTCTGAGCAGAATAGTCTCTGAGAAAAAAATAAGCATGGTGTGTTCAGCTCATTCAGAAAGAAAACCACATGGCTGGGCATAGAGAACTTGGGCAGATGTGGAGGAAGATTGTATCAGGGGGAGTAGGGTGGCAGAGACCACTATCCACTCACAGGAATCCAGGCTCTTCCCCTTATTCTAGTGCACACAGCTAGACTGCATTCCCCAGCCTCCCTGCATGTTGGGGGGTGTTGTGAGAGTTCCAGCCAGTGCAACGTGAACAGATGTGATAGTCACTTGTGCTCATAAAACCACCCATACGCACTTCTCCCTGTGTGTTTTCCCATCCAGCTAGTTGAAATGGAAATTCCCCCCAGGGTGACACTGAAAGAGAGCCACATGTTGAAGAGGACAGTCAGCCTGTATCCCTGAATGACTATGTGTAGAAGAACAACTTTACCAATCTCTTTACCTACCTCAGTGTTATGTGAGCAAGAAATAAACACCTACACAATTTGAGCCATTGTTGGTTACTGGGCAAATTTATTGCAGTGGTTAGTACACTCTGACCATTACAGGTCAGCAGGGTCTTGTGGAACCACAGTACAGAGTTTGAATTTCTCTCCAAGTGTAATGGGAAGGACTGTGTGTACGTGGGGGGCAGGGGTTGGGGAAAAGTGGAGGGGTCAGGAAGTGACATGATCAGATTTATGCTCTCGATTCTGGGCCAAAGCTCCTGATCAATCAAGGGGCCATTGTCACAGTCTTAGAGAGAGATGACTGTGCCTTGGACTGAAGCTTTAGAATTGAGAGGCTGTGAAGTGCTTGAATTTGGAGAAATTCTGGTGTTAGAGCTGATATGTCAGAAATGAGACATGTGAAAGAGGAATAAAGGGTGACTCATGAGTTGGAGGTAATTTACTGAGACATGAACAAAAGGGAGCAAATTTGTCAGATGGGAAGTCCAGATTTCTGTTTGTTCCTGTTAAATCTGAGATGCTGATTAAACATCCAAGGAGAGAGGTGAGAGATATGAATCTGGACTTTCAAACTGCAAATGAAGGTTGAAGAAAGAGCAATGAGAAGCATCAATGTGTTTATGTTTCTGAAGCCTGTGACTAAGTGGGATCTCTTAGGGGGACAGTGTTGATGGAGAGAACAAAGCAGAGCCCCAGGTCTCCCCGGCATTCTGAGCTCTGGCTGGTGAGAAGACAGCAGTGGAGAGTGAGGAGGAGTGCCTGTTGAGTAGGACAAAAACCTGCAAAGTGTGGAATCCCAGGGGCTGGGTGGGATTTCCCCTGGTAATGTTCAGTGCTCTGGGTATCAGTGAGGAATAAGCAAAGAGTTGGTTTTAAATAGTTCAGGGCTTTTTCAGTCAAGCGCATGAGCAGCAATGTATTAGTTCCTAGGGCTGCCAGAACAAATTGGTGGCTTAAAAACAACAGAAATTTATTCTCAGAGTTCTGGAGGCCAGGAGTCTGAAATCAAGGTGTAAGCTGTGTTGGGTCTTTCTGGAGGCTCTGAGAGAGAATCTCTTCTGTGCCTCTCCTAGTTTCTGGTGGCCTCAGGCAATCCTTGGCATTCCTTGGCTTGTAGACCCATCACTCCACTCTGGGCCTCCATCTTCACAATGTCTTGTCCTCTGTGCATTTCTCTGTTTCCCCTGTTCTTCCTTTCCCTTCACTTCCCCCTCTTCCCCTTCCTTCCTCTCTCCTCTCTTCTCTTTTAAGGACTTGTTTTTGGATTTCGAGCCCACCTTAATCCAGATAATCACATCTTGGGATCCTTAACTTGATTATATCTACAAAGATCACTTTTTCCAAATAAGGCCATTTACAGACTTCAGGTGGGCTTATCTTTTAGGGGCCACCAGTCAGCCCACTGTAGGAAAGGCAAGTGAGTCAAAGGAGTTGCAAGGGAGGCCATAGGGCTAAACCATGGAATCCGAGATGGATGAGAAAGGAAAGGAGGCTGTGAGAGTGGTGAGATCAGATTGGAGAGCGGCTGAGCAAGGGAGCTGGGAGACGGGAGGGAGGCAAGGTGACCTTGCAATGGCTGATGGAGTTCAGTTACTGATAATGACAAAGCCTGGGGAATGTCACCTGCTGAGTGACTGAGGTGGTCTGAGGAGAGGAGGGCCTAGGGCTCAGGGGTCAGGATGTCGGCTGAGTCACCCTGTGATAATGAAGCCCCCAGAATGGTGACAGGAGGGCGGAAGGGGGCCAGGGAGTCCGTTGCTGGAGGATCAGTGAGTGAGAGGCGTCCAGACAGCAACTAGGACCGAGGAGGTGAAACCTACAGCTAGATCAGAATAGATGGATATAAAGGGATTGCCAGCTACAATAAAAGGGATTGAATAGGCCATTCTATAAGAATTTTAAAAAGCTGGGAACCAAAATTCCAAAGGATTCCAGCAAAACCCAATAGTTGGTAAGGGAGAGACAAAGGAATTGGAGAAGTAAAAACATCCAAACAGCTTGATTTTGGTGTGGGATATGTGGCTGGAATTGAATTGAATAAAAACTATACTCAAAAGTCTCATCTTGGGACACAGGGACATTTAATGGATTGATAGAGAAATACACACTTGAATATACTCTTCAAAATACATGTACCCACCAAAAAAAAGGATCATCTAGAAAAGCTTCCAAATCACCAAAGGCCAAAATCATAAGTAAAAGTAAAAACTCTTTCAATGCAGTAAAACATGGTAAGGAAAAAAATAGGAATAAATAATGGATAACATTAATAGTATAGAAACCATAAAATAAGGTAAAATAAGGCCAAACGCGTCCTTTATTTCAATTATGGCAACTGTATTTAATGTCTCTATTATAAATAATGATAAAAAATCATTGAACAATTATAAAAAACAATCATTGTGGTGATTTTTTATGGGTGTATAGTTATGCACATTAAATATGTGCAATTTATTGTACATTAATTATATCTCTTTAAGCTATTTTAAAGACAAAACAACAAAGGTTCTAAATTGGGAAAAAGTAAACTCCAATTTCACACCCTATGCATATACCTCAAAATGACAAAGCCTGAGTAGAGGGGTGGCTAGTGCAATTTATATCATATAAAGTGAATTTTGAGGCTGAAAGTGTTTCAAAACAATATAGATATTTTGTTATGATAAAAGATAAAATCTGCAAGGATGTTCTAAGAGTCAAAAAGCTTTAATGTACCAATAATATAATTCTAAAGTAGATAAAATGATAATGCTAGAAATACATTAGGCAATTCCATAATCATAGTAAGAACCTCCAATATACCTTAATACACATCTCTTAAAAATAGTAAAATCAAGTAGATAAATATAAATCAAAACTACAGAGGACTTGAATAATAATTATCAAATAATACACATACACACATAAAACTTAATACTCAACAAATAGAAAATACATTTTTTTCAAACACCCTTAGAACTTTGACCTTTTATTATGGCACAAGGAAAATGTCAATTATTTTCAAAACAAACAGAAAACATATACTAAAACTAGAAAATACCAAGAAAAACTTACTCCCTAAAAAGTAAACAAATAAAAAAATCCACTTGGAAATTTTGAAAATGCTCTTATAAATAATCTGTGAGTTATAAAAGAAATCAAAACTGGAATTTTAATTAGGAAAAAAATTGAGAAAATTACATATCCAAACCTACAAGAATCAGCCAAATAGTGACATTCGGCAGAAAATCTGTAGCCTTAAAGTTATGTGTTAGGGAACAAGGAAGATTTTAAATAAGGAGCTAAGCAACCAATTAAAGAAGATAAAAGTACAGAATAAAATGTAAAGAAATAGAAAGAAATAATAAAAATAAAACTGAAGTTACTGAAATAGAAAATAAAAAGAAAACCCTGCAGTCATAAATTATAAAACTAAAATTTTTCTTCAGAAAAAAATTTCAAACAATGGAAAGGCTATGCTTAAACAAGCAAAAAGATAATAAACTCTATCAGGAATGACAAAAAAAAAAGATAAAATTACAAACATTAAGATTTAAAACTGGCCGGGTGCGGTGGCTCACGCCTGTAATCCTAGCACTCTGGGAGGCCGAGGTGGGCTGATCGTTTGAGCTCAGGAGTTCGAGACCAGCCTGAGCAAGAGCGAGACCCCATCTCTACTAAAAAAAAAATAGAAAGAAATTATATGGACAGCTAAAAATATATATATAGAAAAAATTAGCTGGGCATGGTGGTGCATGCCTGTAGTCCCAACTACTCGGGAGGCTGAGACAGGAGGATCCCTTGAGCTCAGGAGTTTGAGGTTGCTGTGAGCTAGGCAGACGCCACGGCACTCACTCTAGCCTGGGCAACAAAGTGAGACTCTGTCTCAAAAAAAAAAAAAAAAAAAAGATTTAAAACTTTAAGGCAATGCACTATGCCAGCTACTTTGAAAGTCTAGATGCACTAGATGGTTTCCTAAAAAAAATACTAATTACCAAAACTGATTCAAAAAGAAGTAGAAAACCTGAACAGACCAAGAACCAGAGAAAAGTTAAGTCATCAGAAATAAATCTCTAAAAAAACAACAGTTGGCACATTTATTTATCTTAATTTTTTTTTAATTTCAGCATATTATGGGGATACAAATGTTGTTTAGGTTACATACATTGCCCTTGCCCCACCCGAGTCAGAGCTTCAAGCATGTCCATCCCCCAGACGGTGTACATCGCACTCATTATGTATCTATATACTCATCCCCTCCCCCCAACATCTGCCAGACATCCGATTAATGTTATTCCTATATGTGCTCTTAGGTGTTGATCAGTGAAACCAATTTGATGGTAAGTACATGTGGTGCTTATTTTTCCATTCTTGCAATGCTTCACTTAGTAGAATGGGTTCCAGCTCTGTCCAGGAAAATACAAGAGGTCCTATATCACCATTGTTTCTTATAGCTGAGTAGAACTCCACGGTATACATATACCACATTTTATTAATCCACTCATGTACTGATGGGCACTTGGGTTGTTTCCTCATCTTTGCAACTGTGAATTGTGCTACTATAAACGTTCTAGTGCAGATGTCTTTTTTATAGAATATCTTTTGTTCTTTTGGGTAGATGCCCAAAAGGGATTGCTGGATCCATGGTAAGTCTACTTGAAGCTCTTTGAGGTATCTCCATATTGCTTTCCACAGAAGTTGTACTACTTTGCAGTCCCACCAGCAGCGTATGAGTGTTCCTATCTCTCTGTATCCACGCCAGCATTTATTGTTTTGGGATTTTTTGATAAAAGCCATTCTCACTGAGGATAAGTGATATCTCATTGTGGTTTTGATTTGCATTTCCCTGATGATTAGAGATGTTGAGCATTTTTTCATATGTTTGTTAGCCATTAGTCTATCTTCTTTTGAAAAGTTGCTGTTCATGTCCTTTGCCCACTTTTTTATAGGATTGTTTGATTTTTTTCTTGGTGATTTTCCTGAGTTCTATGTAGATTCTAGTTATCAGCCCTTTATCAGATATGTAACATGCAAATATTTTCTCCCATTCTGTAGGTTGTCTGTTTGCTCTCGTGATAGTTTCCTTGGCTATGCAAAAGCTTTTTAATTTGATCATGTCCCATTTATTTATTTTTGTTGTTGCTGTGATTGCTTTTGGGGTCTTTTCCATAAATTCTTTGCCTAGACCAAAATGCAAAGTATAGTGGTTAAGAATGGTTTTAATCCTTGCTCTGCATGTCACTTTAGTATGGCTGTCAGATTTCACAAATAAACATACAGTACAGCCAGTTAAATCTGAATTTCAGATAAGTAACAAATAATTTGTCAATATAGATACTTCCATGTAATATTTAGGACATTTAGTTTGCTAAACTACCCAAATAGGATTTATTGTATTAAATGGCCTTTGGATCTGAAAAGCTTTTTTTAAAAAAAAAAAAAATTGGTCATTGTTTATCTGAAATTCAAATATAACTGAGCATCTTGTATTTTACTGGTAATCTTAGACTTTAGGCGGATTACTTAACCTTCCTGCACCTCTGTTTTCTCACCTATACAATGGTGGTGATGATGATGATGATGATAAATAACCACCTCATAAGGATGATGGCAGAATTAAATGACTCTTAGGGAACATAGGACACCTACTAAGTACTATGTAATGTTAATTATTTTACTAACGGCTCCTTTCTCCCCTTCCTCCCTCCCTTTTTCTCCAACAAGCATGTATTGAACACTCACTGAGTGCTGGGCTCTGGGCTGGATACTGGAGCAGGTGCAAATCTCAGATTGAGACGTTTCTCTCCCTCCTTTCTGCATCCCTGCCCTCCACCCCAACACACCCCCACATACAAGCCCACATTAGAAACAATTTTAGCTAATCACAGTGCAAGGTCTTCTTCCCTTTTCGGACAGCAGGACGGGAACAGCACATTTCACCCAGGTGTACATTTCACCCAGGTGTACATTTCACCCAGGTGTACATTTCACCCAGGAGCCTATGGCCACCTTTGGAGGAGACTCCTGATCCGTGGCTGGCTGTCTTACATTCATAACTTCGGAGTCAACAAACAGTGGCCCTGTTCAGGTGACTTTGACTCTCTTGGCCCCCCTAATGTAAAACCAGGGGTTTAAAGAAGATAATGAATTAGTGTCTCTCATACCACAGGTACTATTAACTTTTTCTTACACTAAAAACACTATCATGATAGTCAAACTTTGGATGTGTTTGCCAACATAGGTTTTTCCCGTGGGTTAATTGTTGCGTTTGCCATTCTCTGGTGAGAAACAGTAACTAAAACAGAGAAACTCGGCCTGATCTTTTCTACCAGGCTTTCCTAGAGAGCCTCTGGCTCCCTTGATTTTAGCATTTCACTTTGCAGCCAGGCCTTAGAAATCCGATGATGAGCATAGCCCACTCCCCTTGTTGGACCACTTCTGCTGGAGCCCACCCTCGCTTGTCAGCCAGGACTTTCTCCTCTGCTGTCCAGGTACGGACACTCCACCCCCCTCAGCTCACTCCACTTCCAGGTGAGCCCCACCCACGGCATTGCTGCGGACATCACAGAGGGTCTCCCTGGCCTTTGCTCCCTCTCTGTGTTGCCAGCCTTTTTGGTGGGCTGTTCTGATGATGTTGGGCTCCCCAGACTTCTCCTTCCTCTTCAGCCCCTACTTCGTTTCACTTTAGTATTCCACCCCAACACTCCGCACCCTCACTCCCATCAAACCCATCTCAAGACATAATCAAATATTTTTTATTTATTCTTTAACGTGACTGCTGAATGTTAAGGACCCCACACTTGGGTAATGGAAGAAAAGGTTTTATTTCTGCTTGAAGGACAAAAGTGACATCTGTTAAGCTCCTACTATGTGCCAGACACTAGGCTAAGTCCCTTTTCACATATTTTTCTCACCTAATCTCTAATAATGTGGCGTGGTGACACAGCTGTCAGTATCTTCATTTTACAGATGCAAATACACAGGTTCAAGGAGTTCCAGTGTGTTGCCCATGGTTATACACAAGTACATGGCAGGATAGGGATTTAAATTCAAGTCTCTTTAACTCTGTCCAATATCTTTTCCAATACCACACACTGATTTCCAACTTGCGGAGAATTTGCATGAATATTTATATGCGTGTGTGTTTTAAGATTTTTTCAAACGGCACCTAGATCTGGAACAGTTCTGCTTTTGTTCTGCCAGGTCTGTCCCTGCCTCTTCCTGATCCAGGTTATGAGTTGATAGCTTTTTCATCCCGTCTGTTCAGTCCTATGGTCAGCCAGGCCCAGAAAGGAGAATATGAGCTCAGGAAAAGCAAGGTTGCCTGCTGCTTTTTGATGCTGTTGTGTAACAGATCCCTGAATAAAAGCCCAAGTCTCCAGGCAGTGTCTTGTCCTCTCTGAAAGCACAGACCCTTAGTGAGTGGGATGCAGCCAGACTGGCATTACCCTCAGCCTTGCCCTGGGGTCCCTGCACCCGCCAGCCACCAGCATCACTTCTGCATGCTTGCCAGACCTTGAGCCTGTCTCTCTCCTCTTTCATTTTATTTCTCACCCCCTACCTCCCTTTACTCTCCCTCCTTCTCCCTCCATCTCTCTTTCCTAGCTGCTAGGGCTGCCACAACAAACTACCACTAACTGGGTGGCTTAAACAATAGAAATTTATTTTCTTGCAGATCTGAAGGCTGCAAGTCCAAGATCAAGGTGTAGGCAGGGTTGGTTTCTTGAGGCCTCTCTTCTTGCCTTGTAGATGGCTTTCTTGTCCCTGTTTCTTCACATGCTCTTCCTTCTCTGTGTCCAGATTTTCTCTTCTTATAAGGCCCTAACATCAGTCAGCCTAGGGACTACTTAATGATCTCATTTTAATGTAATTACATCTTTGAAGACCCTACCTCTAAATACAGTGATAGATACTCTGAGGTACTGGGGTTAGAATTTTAACATATAAATTTGGTGGGGAGGACACAGTTCAGCCCATAACTAATTCATTCTCTCTCTCTCTCTCTCTCTGTCACACACACACACACAAATACCCATCTACTGAAAGAAGGCAGCCAATGCTAGGTTGAGGCTGAGGCTGCGCTTGTCGCTCTGGGGATTCCTGTCTCCCAGGTTTTCTCAGGAAGAGAAGCTCAGTGCCTCAGCCGCCTGCTCCTTATTAGTGAGAAGGAGGAACAACCGGTGCCGGCCAAGGGCTGGGAAGGGGGAGGACTTCCGTTAGTGTAGAGGGCTCCCAAGGGATCCTGGAGATTTCAGGGAAGGGTTCCTGGGCCTGGTGTGTTTCTACTTGCAGGTGTGGAAAGGCTGAGGAGAACAAAGTAGGAGAGCTGGGACTCAAGCTGACCCACACTACACTGTTGGGTCTCATGGTCTAGCCATTTCGATAACTGGGGTCTACTGTTATATTCATAGAGTCTTAAAGCCTCAGTAAGGGTAATTTTTTAAATTTGTGTTTTCATTTCAATGATTATCTAAGAACACTAACTTAACTATGTCCCAAAATATCAAGATGACCACCAAGACACAAGGACTGCCATGACATTTCAGTGCCTACGTTTGTCTCCATTCCTATGAATGTGTTGGTGCCAAAAACACTATTTTAAGTACTTGGAGCCAAAGTGAAAAGAACATATTTGAATCCTATGCTTAAATAAAATGTTTATGCAAAGTGAAGGCCAAATAATGTCACAGCACATGGTACGAAATGGAGTTTGAGTTATTTAGTTGCAGGGATAGAGAAAAGAGGTGAAAATTGAGTTATCACATAACACAATTTAAAACCTGAAGTTAGGAGATAGTTGCATACCTTGATTCATCATTCATCATATTAAATTAACAATGTTAATGTTACTGCTTTTGTTTTTAACTAATTTTAAAACTTTTTGTACATATTTAAGATATACATTACGTCCAGACTTACGCTTATAGTTAAGATAAAGTAGATGGTATCAGACTAACTCTGGCTAATGAAAACTGTAACAGCTGAGCTGAATAATAATCCTGTTTGATAGCATCGAGAATAACCAAAGCATCTAAGACTTGAGGGGCCAAAATCCCTGAAGAAGGGAAACACTTTGTGATGAGTCCTCCATTCAACAATGTGCTTTCTTCTCCAGTTGTTTATCAGTTCCTGGTCTGGGGTACTGGGGGTACTGGGTGTGGGTGAGAAAGCAGTGATCTAGAGTTACAGAAGTCTCACTGGGCTGGGTAGACAAAAATTGGGGTTTCGGCTATAAAGAAATCAAAACTTGAGGCCCAAGATGCTGGAGAAAAAGGAACTACAGAAAGATAAAGCTGATACGCCATTTCCTGAGTCTTTTCATGATTTCCAAGCTATGTGTTGGATGAGAAACCAAGTGGAAAGAACTTTCTAAGACAGTAAAAATCTTAGCATAGAATCATGTAGCCTCACAGTGCTAGGAAGACAAAAATTGGAGTTTGGAGCCTGCCACGAATAAGGCCCTTGTAAATACCTAGGGTTTCAACTAAAACCCCAGAAGAGCTGTATTAAAGGTAAGAGAAATAATAAATAGAAAAGCCTTCACTGAATCAAGGTGATTTCCCCATATCCTATCTGCTTGCAAGAAGAATTATTCTCTTTCTGGTTCTGACCTAGAGGAGAGAGTTGTGGCAACATGAAGCTTATCCACAACCTGCTGAGCTCCCATGTGCATATGGTAAAGCCCTGTGGCTTCCCCTAGTGTTTCTGGGTCACTGAGGTTCATATCAATCCTGTGGCATTCACCCTGACTTGTGGTATGCATGATACCCAAGATAGACTGGGCATTGCTTCTGGAAGTGGCTGGTGCCTTGCTTCTGAATGGTGTCCAAAAGACCAACCCAAGGGCAAGAACATGATGAGAAATTTCTGAGGAAGATGCACCATGTGCTACAGGAATCTGTTCTCCATTGGCCATGGAATCCCCAACATGCTGCTGAGTGATGAGGAAACTGAGACAAGACTTAGCCATGCCAGGCACCAGTTTCTTATTCTGTGACTGTGCTTATCTTTGTTCATGTTTATTCTGTTTTCTGGCTTTGTCATGTACAACCACAATCCTGACACAATGACACACCAAACACACAGTGTTCTTGAGCTTGATATTATACATATATTTTTTTTCATTGAAGATTAAAAACCAAAAGAGAAGGACAAGAGGGAGGAAAAAGAGAAGAAGGAGAAAGAGGAAGAGTGCAACCATTTATTTCTCACTCAGGAATAATACATCAAAATCATCTGAAGTCTTTAAAACTTTTTAAACACAGTGTTCAGAATTCAATAA
This sequence comes from Eulemur rufifrons, assembly GCF_041146395.1. Classification (NCBI taxonomy): domain Eukaryota; kingdom Metazoa; phylum Chordata; class Mammalia; order Primates; family Lemuridae; genus Eulemur; species Eulemur rufifrons. The sequence goes on from NC_090989.1 coordinate 116,854,143, forward strand.
AAAATTACCAGACATACCAGAAAACAAAACCAAATCAATGAAACTCAAGAGAAAAATAGCAGTATAAACAGATTCACAGGTGATCCAGATATTGGAGTTACCAGCCATATACTTTAAAATAACTGTAATTATTATGATCAAGAAAACAGATTTTAAAATTTCTTTACCACCAAATTGTAGTCTTACAAAATATCAAATGGGAATTCTTTTTTTTATTGATACATAATAATTGTACATATTCATGGATTACATGTTACATCTTGATACAAGCACACAACATACAATGATCAAATCAGGGTAACTGGGACATGATTCACCTGAAACATTCATTATTGCTTTATGTTGAGAGCATTTGAAAACTTCTAGCTATTCTGAACTACAATAAACTATTGTCAACTGTAATTGCCCCACTGTACCACTGAACATCAGAACTTCTTCCTTCTATTTCACAGAATTACTCCTTCATCAACACCTCTTAATTACCCCTTTATTCTTTACCACCAACTTTTCAGTAGCTTAGTCTAGAAGCCTAGGCCTTATTTTTGATTCCTTCACCTTCCTCAGCTTATTAATACACTTCTACTTCACTATCCACTACTCACTGCCATTGCCCTAATTAAGGCCAACATCACATCTCACATCTACGCTCCATGCCACAGAATGAACTTTTTTTATTGTAAATTCAATCATGTCATTCCTCTTCATAAAATCATTCAGAGGACTTCCCATTGTCTTCAGAATAAATTACAAACTCCTTTCTACATTCTACTAGGTCATCCATAACCTTGCATGATACTTCTCCATTCTAAATCCCAGCAAGGATTTGTCTTTCAAATATAGCAAATTAATTTCAGCTACTCAAATGTACCCTGCTTTCTCTACCGCCTGAAATTTGCATATACTGATTCCCTTTATGATACCTTCACTCTCTGCACTTAGCAAATTCCTTCCTACTCTTCAGAACCTGGCCTTTCAAAAGGCTCTCTCTAATTCCTCAGGACCTCATTATATTTCCTCCTAACATAACACAATCAGAGCATTTATGCTATTGGTAATTTTATATTGGCATGCATGTCTCCCCACCACATTATAACTTCTTTGATGGCAAAGACCATGGTCCTCTAGAAGTTTGAACAACTAATTTAATAGAGGTAAGTCTCAGGATTGTTGGCCAGAAGGTGGCATTATAATTAAGATCCTGGGAACAGAATCTCAGCATTCAAAAAAAAGGATTCAGTCTACCTTGAACCCGAGTACTGATTCTGGGATTTCAGTTATTTGTTTCTACTCAAATGGGTCCCTAGGAGGCCAGTCTCCATGCAAGGCTCTGGTAATTATGGCCAAGCCTTGAGCCTCTGGAGATCTTCACCACCTCAAACCAACCCAGGGACAGCAGAAACACCAGTGTTCCATTTTCAGACCCCAAGAAGGGCATGAGTATAAGGACTGTGCTCCCCAAGGGCCATTCTGAAAACTGCAAGCAAAGGGTAATGCCAGCCGATATCTGGCTGGAACTGCTTTCCAAATGATCTATAAAAGTCTACACTTTTCCCCAAAGTGATCTTTCTCTTAATGCCTATGTGGATAATCAGTTCTGTCCTACCAACAGGGCTGGACTGAGGAATGTGTGTTTTAGAAAAGTTCATTTGAAATGATTATATAAACATAAGGAGCAACTAATACTCTTTTGCAGTGTGGCTCAGACTAGAATAGCTGAGACCGTTCTCTCATCAATAACACATCTCACATGGTCTTCATGCCTCTGTGTTTACAGCCTCAACACACACAGATCTCTACAGCACAGCCTCAAATGCTCTGTGAGTCTCCTCAGAGGTGTCAGCTTCAAAAACAGCTGAGTATTAATACTAGTAAATATCCACTGCTGAAATTTTTGTATGGCTTACTTTTGAATCTTTATAATTACTCTCTAAGGTGAGCATTGGTATTTCTATTTTGGAGACAAGGAAAACGAAGCTGACAGGCCAAGTAACTTCCCTAAGGTCACACAGCTAGATGCAGCCAGGATTCAAAGTCATATGAATCTGATGGACAACTTTTTGTTCCCTCTTAGTTTCCCCGTTATCTGGAAATAATTTAATTATTCTGAGCACAAGTTACTCCTGTTCATTTTGTGGTGCTCTGTACTCCGTTTGCAACCAATGTGCTGGGGAAAAGGCAAACTCAATTTTGGATCGTAAACTTGTAAACCTAGACTTAAAAAGTTGTAACATCAGAAAAGGTCAAGAGTCAAAGCCATTTTAACTCTAGGATGCTGTCATTCAAAGCGGACTCTTTTTCTACCCTTTGAAAGGTCTTTCTTTTCAAGAGCATTCTGCTGTCTGGGTAACATTTGTGCCGAACGATCTCCCTTGTGTAAGAAGCACGAGGGCTCCCCCGAGACCAGTAAACCAAATGTTTTTGTGTCTGAAATCTCCTTCCAAGGGACACAGCCCTTCCTGGTCCTCTGATTACAGTTGATAGTACAAGATAAAGTAAAAAAGAAAGCTTCATAATGATGATGCACTGCTTACTGCTGCAGCCATAAGGAATGAAAAACTCACTGTGGCCTAATTTACAAGACAGGCAGCAACAGACCAATCTCATTTCGAGGTAGAGACATGATTAACTTGTGACCCAACCTAGGAGCCAGGCAGCTGTGAAATAATGTTTCAGTTGAAAAACAAAAACAGAAAAAAAAAAAAAAAACTCTTTAGAACATATTGCTGATAAAATGTTTACACTCAGTTTAACAAATTTTATAGTAATGATGCTTTAAAAATGTGTTTCTCATGAATGGCTTTGTGATACTGAATGCAAATACAGAAATAATGAGTTTGGAATTGCAATCAGATTACCTCTGTCCTGAAGTTGATGGTATCAGCACATTACCCACCGTAGCCAAGCCCATAGGCACGGATTTGCTACACGACTCTTCTAGCAGATCCTATAAATTGCATTTTGGCCACCTCATTGAGTCACATGGTTACCACTGGAAGGCTCCGTATGGCTGTAGGTGCCGTGGCAACAGACCAGACTCTTCCAACCAGAAAAAAAAAAAATCCTAGAGAGTTGGTAGTTGGCCATGTCAGCACCATGGAAACAAGAGAAACTGAGGAAAGTAACACAACTAACTCCCAATGTTTGGCACAAAGTGAATCTGCAATGAGAGAAATGACGGCTTTGTATAGAAGAGGCAGAGATGTTATTTTAACCCGGAGAAACACGGCAACACTTCTAAGCATGATGGGGCTGGATGCTGAAGTGAGAGCCACTTCCTGAATTGCCTTTCCCACAGGACCCTGAAGACAATAGGTAACACCACGTCTCTGAGGCTTCCTCTCCCACAGACTCTGGACACACAAAAAGGAAAAAGCTCAACTTTATTGCCTATTATAAATTGAACTCACACCCAATATTCCTACGCAAGCTCAGGTGCACAGCATGCTGCTTGGCTGGTGGGGAAGGCCAGAAGCTAAAAGAGATGGCACTAGAGCAAGCAAAGAATTCTCATCAGGTGCAGCCACTAGAACTACTAGAATGACAGGAGAATCAGGGCACCAGGTAGGGGAACCAACATGTCCTGGTTTGCCAAGGACATTCCCAGTTTTAGCCCTAACAGTCCACGTCCCAGGAAATCTCTCAGACCCAGGAAACCCCAAGCACAAGGGATGTCAATTTAGAGAAAAGCAGAAGCTGCAGCCTCAGCACCCCTTCCTGAATTAAACCGAAGGCAGAATTATGCAAAGCTCACGGGAGGACTGGGAAGCTCCTCAGAAGCCATGCTTCCAGTGACCGTTGAGGGCTTGCAGAAACAAAGTCAAGGGCACTTGGCACTAAGTGTCTGCAGGAAAAATGTGGACTTCCCAGGGAAGGCAGCACTGGGCCACAGGGCCCCACAGAGGTGACCAGGAGAGGCTGGGAGAAGAGAAGCCTGGGTTGACACTCTGGTTCTCCAAAGCTTCTTGCAGGATTTGGAAGTGGTGATCAGAACCCACTACGTATCTCTTACAATTTATGCATAGAACTATGACAAGAGTATTTATTTCTCCTTCCTGTGTATAGTCCAGACTAGGTCATGTTCAATGCATTCTTGTGTCCACCTTACAAAGTCCTTAATTAAAGACCTCTTTTTGATCATGTCATAGGTGAATACCTGGATGGAGAAGACTTGGCCTGAAGATTGGAGTAAAATTCTGGTTTCAATTCTACTTTTCTTACCCTTGCTCCACCTCCATACACACAATGCACACAAACTCCTAGCTCTTTTAAAGAGTTCTATCTTAACAAGACTCCCACCATCTGGATATGTTCCTTACTATACAAACAGGATTGCACAGGTCTAGGCAGGATGATAGGGTTCAAGGAGAGGCAAAAGTGATTCCTTTAATGGATCAAAGGGTGAGTTTACACATCATTCATCCCTGACAAAAGCCACAGTGTAAAATCTTCAGCCATGATATAAAATCATCTTAAAAAAAAAAAAGTTTTTGAATACCACAAGATTTCATGCTGTCATTATATACCAAGTATTAATTATCATTATTGTTAGGGATTGGGTAGAGTTTGATTCATTATTCCCCTCGCCCTTCCTGCCCTTTGAGGCTCCAGCAGTCAAAGGACATGACAAGAGATGCTGGCTAGGAAGATCAGACAGGTACCCAGGGACCCCTAAGACACAGGAGCCCCTGGACGAGCTGGGCTGAAAAGAATACTTTCCTTCACTTCCCTCCCACAGCTTTAAGACCACAGGCCTGAGAAGCTGAACAGAGACAGCAGAGGTCCAGGGCTGGGCTCCCAGAGGCAGCCCACACCAGGGCTTCCCTGCTGGGGGGAGAGCAAGAAAGAGTACTGAAGGCCGACAGCACCCCTGAGGGCACAAGCCCAGCCCAGCTCCACTCACCAGGCATCTATGAAAGCAAAAGGGACACATTTGTCTTTTCACAAATGCATCTACTCACCCACTCCTGTGCAGCTGTGCCTGCCCAGATGGGGCACCAGTTTCAAACTCACACTGAGGCACTCTATGGGTTTGCCTTCTGTCTGTGAGCAGTGCCTGCAGCACGCCCACCTCACTTCCTGGTCAACACCTGGCCTTCTGAATGTTAGCTACTCCACCGTCCTTAGAAGGATTAAGTTGGCAGATAGCAGAGAAGGAGAGGACTCCCCTCTGTGGAAACAGGAATCAAGTGGGGTTAGGGTTGCGCCCTAATTCCACCCAGGTTTTGTCCACTTATCTAATTGGACTAACTTGCCAAACCTGTGATCAGCCAGGGACGCCTGCCCTTTCAAGGATGGAGGCCAGCAGAGGAGCTCTGCCCTCACAACTTATGGCCATGCCTCTTATCACTACCCGGGAGACTGTAGGGCAGGCGGTTCAGCTGTTACCTCCAGAAGCCTGTGAAACGGTCAGAACAAGGCATTCGGTAAAATCTCTCCAAGTCCTCACTGCACCCTGGGCCAAAAATTTATCCCGATTGTATTTTCCATCTCAAATTTCAAGCCACACTGTCCAATATAGCTCAGCAGAGGAAGCTGTGCCACAAATACCACATGACAGCATAAAAATACCCCAACGAGCACAATACCAGCAACTTAAAAATACCCTGAACTTGAGCTCTGTGGAGCCCTCTCCATTATTAAATTCTAGGAGAGACATCAAAAAGTTCAAATCTAGAGCTCCTTTCATTTTGCAAATTAAAATCCAAAGAAATGAAAGGCCTTCCCTCCCAAGGTTTGAAGTCCTCTGAGTCAGCCAGGGGAGCTTCCCAGTTGGAGTCTGAGTGTCTCCTCCAGGGGCAGCTGCTCTCCGTGTGTCTACCGGAATGGGTGTGGCTCCCGAAGCAACAACGAGCTTGGATGTATCCAATCCGCAGGTCCTCGTGTGTCCTGCTTTTCAAAGAATATGAAAGTCAATAGGGTGCACAAGAATATCCCATCCCCAGTCCCAGCCTTGCCAAATTTAGCCAAGCAACATTATGTTCTCAGAACCCATGTTTCTCTGCCAGCCATGGGATATAGCAGATGCTTGGTGGCATCTGGGGAAAAGGAGATGGAGAAAACAAATGTGAGACATAGGAAATATTCTGGGTTTCAGACTTGCTGGAATTGCCAATAAGACTGGCATTTGCCCAGGTGCAGCCCCAGCCTCCAGGTTTTACTTGAGGTTCTATCTCCTTGGCATCCAAACCTCCTGATTCCCAGTTTCCCTTTGAGCCTGTATTCCTGGTACCCCTGGGGCTGTTTCACATGATCAGTCTCCCTGCCCTTCACTCCCCTCCCGTAAGCAAGACCTGCCCAAGCCAAGTGTGTGTGGCTTTGCTCTTCTCACGTTCTCACTCCTCTCTGTGACTGTTACCTGCCTCCTGGGGCACTTCTTGGCCTGGCCACGTCAGCTGCTTGTCTGCCTCCTCCTATTTAGGCCCTGTGAATCCTGTCTACTAGGGCATTTTTCTTCTCCCTAGGTTTTTGACTCAGCTGCAAAAACACTGGGTCTCTTCATGCCATGGTCTCCTTTCCAAAACCCTGCCTCTCCTCATCTTCCAGGTTTTTCTTTCTGTCACCTTTTTCCTGTGGCCATGGGATAGCCCTCTGGTGTTCCATTTCCCTATGTTGGTCATTCTCTGACTCCTTTCAGGTTACGTTTTAAAATGTATAACCTGCTTCTTAACCTAACCCCCTTCCTTCTCTACCAGGTGCAGAGCTAGTATTATCTGCTGGATCCTGGTGTTTCCTTTGTTTTTCTATTCATTTGTTTCAGGCCCAGACATTTGTGGTCTTAGCCCTCTGTGTTTATCAGGTATGGTCTCCCACAGCAAGAGAGAAAGCCTAAGACTTAGAGGCAAAAGTCTCCATTGTCCAAACATAGCCTACCTACCTTGTCACTCTGAGAAGAGGAAATCCACCAGGATGTGTCTTCTCTACAGTCATTCACCCAGCAACTGTCCTTGGAGACCCTACTGTGGTCTAGGAGCTGTCCTGGATGCTGGGATACAGAAGTGAGCAAGACAAATCCCTACCCTTCTTGGGCTCACACTCAGGAGACTAGTCCAACATCTAACCTGGACTTCACTCAGCCATGATTTTCCTACCTGGCTCTGCTAACTTCCCTTCCAGTGCAAACTTCACACATTTTTCTGACACATTTCTTCAGAACCTCTGCAAGGGCTGCTTTCCCATTCATAAATGTCTCATCTTGAAATTTGCCTTAATATATTGGACTCATTCTCTTAGGATTGGTTATTCTCATCTTCCCTTCCCAAACCTATGCAAACTTCCTTTAACACCACCCCATACAGCCATCTCAATCTGCAAAGGGGTCCCCAACTACTTTTATCATGCACTCTTTCTAGACTCTGGCTAAAGCTTTTTTTTTTTTTTTTTTTTTTTTTCCTTTCCCTCTCTCAGCAAAAACTTCTTTCTTTTTTTTTTTTTTAATTTCAATAGATTTAGGAATGCAAGCGTTTTTGTGCTACACAGGCAAACTGTATAGTGGTGAAGTCTGGGCTTTTAGTGTACTTGTCACCCAAATAGTGTACATTATACCTAATAGGTAATTTTTGATCCCTCAGTCCCCACCCTGCCCCCTTCTGCATCTCCAGTTTCCATTATGACACTTTGTATGACCATGTATACCCATAGCTTAGCTCCCACTTACAAGTAAGAACATGTGTTTGTTTTCTGTTCCTGAGATACTTCACTTAGGATAATAGCCTCCAGTTCCATCTAAGTTGCTGCAATAGACATTAGTTCATTTAATTCCCTTCTTAGCCATAGGACTTATAATAATTCCATCTAATTTTTTGGCACCTCAATCCAGGAAAATGGCATATACCTTGTGTAACTGGAATTCCTATTCCTCTTTGTCCACTCATGGATTAAAATCTACCACTGCTCTGAGGAAAACCCCGCATTTCAGGTCCCTGAATACACTAGGATGTTCAGATCATATGCAAAGAACTGTCCAAATCAGGCTTGAGAGCATAAGGGAGGAGCCGTGAGCCAGACGCAGGGATTCCAGGTTGGCCCACAAGTATCTTTCTTAGTCCTGGAGGTAGACTCAAAAAAACGCATCTGAGACAAGTGAGTCTGTGTCTTTCATCAGTGCCTATCCCTAACACTGCAAAAACCCCAGAGCCTACCTCATACCGTAGTTCTCAGTTCTTACATGGGGTACAGATGTTTCTGGAAAGTTACAGTCCCATGCTCCTCATGTGGGCTTTGGTTTATAATCCTAGCTGTGGCTCCAGTCTGAGTTGTCTACCACATCAACCAAACGCCATGGATTCCTGATCAGCGCATGTCTTCTTTCAATCAGGATAGGCCAGGTTACATTGCAGTAACAAAAAGCTCCCAAATCTCAATAGCCAAACAGGTGCTTATTTCTCACCCCCACTACATTTATGCCACAGAACATTGGGGGTGGGGGGAAAGTAGTGCTTTGCTTTACATTTTCTTCATTTTGGACCTTGACTGACAACAGAAGGTCTCTGTCCTTCTGCAAGCATAAATTCGTAATTTCATTCTCATCGTTATCATTTATACCTATGGTAGAAAAATGAACAGCACTTGGAGTCAGAAGACTTTATCTTGGTCCTGGATCCACCATTTAATAACTATGTAATTTTGTACTGGTCACTTTCCCTCTCTGGGCCTCAGTTTCCTCATGTGTAAAATGAGGGAACAAAGTCACAAATAATCTCCAAGGCCACTTAGATCTCAAAAAGTCCATGTTTCTTCTACTTTGGAAGGGAAAGGGAACTAATGTTCATTAAGTATCTTTTCTCACAAATACTCAAGAGAACAGAATTATTCTCAGTATATGAATTAGAAAACTGAGGCTCAGAGAAGTTAGTACCGTGCTCAAGATCACACAGATGATAAGTAATAAGTGTGAGATTTGAACCCATGACTGTCATACTCCAAAGATTTTCCCTTTTTGTTGTATTTTATTCCACACATGGTCTGGCATTACATATACAGAGAAAGAGCATGGAGAGAAACAGATGGAATGAAGTGAATAAAAGTCCATGCCTCAGGGCTAACCTTGGTGGGTGCATGACCCATGGTGCTTTTATTTCTTCTTATGCTTCAATTTAACTTAGTAACAACAAAATTTAGTACTTATTGAGTGCCAAATCCTGGACGAGGAGCGGGATATGCAAACACTAATTACACCTGAGAATGGTAGAAGCACACATATCAGTTAGGTAACTAGAAATCACTCTACATATTTCAAGAGACAGGAATTTATTGCAAGAGATTCAATGTTCATAAAACTGATAGGAGATCTGGGGAAGTCATAGGAATGGAAAACTGATGCTGGCTTTCAGAGAACGAACAAGTAAAAAAAAAAAACATCAAAAGCTGCCATCTACTCATGCATCTGCCATTCCTGAAAGTAAATAGCGATTTATTCTTTTCTTTTGCCTTCCAAATATCATGCACCAGTCTCTCATTTGAAGAACTCAAGCTGGAGCTTTTAACTGTCTTGCTCAACCCAGACCCTGTTTGCTGCCACTCCATGCTCTGCTGGCAAAGGAACAGGGGCAGTGCAGTTTCCAGACTTGCAGCCTGTGTGAGACGAGGACAAGCTTGGAAAGTCAGGGAGGCTATTGAATGTCCGCAGACAATAGCTAGCACAGTACACCAGGTCTAACCGAAGGGTAGGGAAGTCTCTGGAAGGGTGCCATCAGCTGAGTCTTGGAATAAGGTAGAAAAGGAGAGGGGTCCTCCAGAAGGAGTGTGGGAGTGAAAACAGAGTGGCAAGGCCTCTTAAGGAACATCAAGTTACTGAGTCCAATCAGAGCATGGAGTGGGAGAAAACAGCAGTAGGTTCAAGCCAGGCAGGTTAGCAGGGACAAAATTATGGAGGGCCCAATATAAACAACAAAAAACCATTGAAGGTGTTTTAAGAGAGAATCAGGGGAATGTTTTTAAAAGACCCCTCTGTTGCTGTTGAAAAATGTTTGGAGAGGAAATGGCGAGACCAATGAGATGATCTTTCCATCATCCAAGTGCCATATGACAGGGGCCTGGGCTAGAGCAGTGACCATGGCAGTGCAGAAGTGAGCCTGGGGTGGGGGGGAGGGAGGAGTCGGGCAGGCTGGGTGATTAGAGGGTGGTGGGGCCGTTTACTGAAGTGGGGGCTTGGGAGAAGGAATATGTTTGGGGGGTAAGGGAAATAGAGATTGCTGAGATTGATTCTGCGCAAGTTGAGTTTACAGTGCCTGTGTGATGAAAAAGATGACAGGACCAATAAGGTGTGAACTGACATCCTACCAGAGATGAGGACCTCTGCTTGGAGCACTCAGCTGAACAAGGCAAGCTCTGTCGTGGGGAGCTCGGCACTCGATCAGCTCCTGCCTGTCTGCGGTTCCAGAGGAGCCTCGACAGCAGGAATCTTTGGGGAATGATCAAACCTCACCCAAGGCAAATGTTTGCAGTTCTGCAGTGTCTCTAAGCAAAATTTCCCTGGAGACATTCAAAAGCTCGCTGGAAATGGGTGTTCATTTCCTTCTCCTCTGGGCCTCAAAGGTTTGCTACAAATCACAGGAGGAGAGGAGAAAGTTCTTCTACTGTTTGACCTTGACGTAATCTCTAATGATTGGATTTAAGACAAGAAGCATTTAATCTAGGCGCTGGGGCTTTTGAGAACAGGTAAGACAAGGAGCAGGCTTAGTTGGCCAGAGTCCACTCTGTGTGGCTGGGCCAGTGGCTCACTAGGGCTGGACTACAGGTGAGTCCACTGAGGCACTGGTATGGGGATGAGGCTGACCGTCTGTTCCCATTTGCTGGACTTAATAGGTTTTGCCTCCGAAACTCCCATGTCCTGGGAAACCCCTGTCCCAGACAAACTGAAACAACTGAACTGGTCGCCCTAGGTGGGGAGGATGTGCCTTCCCAGTCTCCCCCGGGGAGGCCTCTCTCCAGGCAACCTGGAGCAGCTCCTGCCGCTCCACCAGACCCACCCACCGTGCACTCGTCAGGAAGGGAGTGAAGGCACCTAAACACGATCCCTGTCAAGTCCGTGTCTCAGCCAAGACCTGTCTGCCCGCCTGCTTTAATGTGCACCATCGCCCCAGGACTCCGGTCTCCTTTCCTTTGCTTTATTTTTTAAATTCATTCTATGACATTTCTCAGTTTCTGTCGTGCTATGTAATGCACTCGATTATTGTGTTGGTTATTTATTGCCTGCCTTGCCCCACTAGAATGTAAACTCCTCGAGGGAAGGATTCTTTAACTGTGTTTCATTCCTGAGGTAGCACATTTGCCTGGCACATCCTAAGCCTTCAATATACATTTGTTGAATAAATGAATGAGTTAAACACACTCTCAATCTATAGCATTTTAGAAAGAACATGAACAATCTTGACTTTTTTTTTTAATTCAAATGGGACTAAGGAGACATTTGCATTATTTCATATTCAAAACCGAGTGTTGACACATTTAATCTTGCTAAACTCGCCAAGTGTGGCGGCTTTCTCCTGCCAGCGGGTTACATAATCTTCCAGGCACACATTTGAAGCACCGAGCTAACCTTTGCGCATGGCAGCTGTGGCGCGGTAATTGGGAGGGGGTGTCTCTGAAGGGCTGGAGAAGGCAGGCCATCTGCTGCAGCATCGGGGACAGCCAGGGGCCAGGACGTCAGGCCCCTGCCATGCCTCATCCGCCAATTAGCTCTCCCCTCACCGGCTGAGCGGGGCCTCCGGCTGGAGCCGTGGACGGAATAGAAAGGTCACCGGCATAGTGACCCAACAGCCTGCCTGTGCTGGAGCCAACATGGGACTGGGTGGACGTTTCCATCTCCTGTAGGAAGGGGAGAGGAAGCTGTTTCATATCCCCATTCCGCAAGCCTGAGGGGGAGCAGGGAAGGTGCAGGGGGGCGGCCAGTCAGGTGTTCTGTCTTCTATGCCAGACTAACGTGGTGCTGCCCAGCTCTTCCGACACGCCATGCCAGTCTCGCCCCTGTGCTTTTGACACGTGTTAATCTCAATGCCTGCAGCATCTTTCTCCCTACTGATGGCCTGGTGAGCATCTTTTTACCCTTCAAAACCCTGCAAAGACCTCATTGCTTCTGTGGGATCTTCCTTCCCATCTGCCTACAGAATTTTCTTAATCTGAGCTACTTCATAATAATAACAGCAACCAAAATTTGTCAGGCATTTACAATGTATAATGATGTGTGCGATAGTACCCTGCTATAGATCTGTTGTGATATTTAAGTCAGCTAATACATGTACATCTGCTGACATAATCCTCAAAACAGTGCTTCGGCAGAAATACCATTAGCTCTGATTTACAGGTGAGACCCTGGGGCTTAGAGAGGTCACATCACTTGCTAAGGCCACACGGCTACTAAGGGGAGAGCTTGGACTTGACTCCCAATCAACATGAACCCCAAGCTCGCACATCAAGCACTATGTTGTACCTTGCAGATGGCACCACCTGCTCTGTCTTCCCACTAGACCTCACTCCTCCAGGTCAGCCTCCAGGGGCAGGGTCTGTGTCTCTGATTCTTCTCCCTATCCCAGGCCCTAGCACAGTGCTTGGCATGCAGTGGGTGCTCAGCAAGCATTTCATGAATTGAATAATACAGGTAAAGAGATGGCACAGCGGTTGGTTGATCTGAATTGATCTCACTAATTAGGTTAATTACCAGTATTTGAAAATTGCGATGTATTTGAATATGTACTCACTGAATGACCCCACATTTTTTTAGTTTCTTGTGATGGTATGATTCTGTGAGAAGAACCAAGCCTCCCAAAGAGGCAAGATGCTGACAGCCACTGCAGCCCAAACCTCCTAAGGTCCTCTGTGGCCCTGTGATCCCAAGTGCTTGGCATAGGACTGTGCGTGGATTGGGAATCAAACATACAACTGCTTCTCTGCATAAGCTGATGATCCAATTGTAAATGGACATGAACTCAGGGGTTGCTGAATGTCCCCAAAGGGCTAGAACTGTGTGGGAGCCCAGCTCAGGGCAGTAGGAAACTATAACTGGAAGAGCCTGTGGCCCCAAGCTGTTAGGAGGGTGGGAGTGCATGCATGCTACTACACCCAGGGAAAATCCTTCTTTTTCCAGGTGTCCTTGTCACACAACCTGTCCACATGAACCAAATAATCCAACTAAGAACAGAAGAATAAAAGGAGACAGAATTTGGGCAGCATTTTAAGCCTGGCACATGACAGGTGATATACCTGACAGCCTGCAGTCTGCTGAGTGCAGTTCTGTGGATGATCCTGTCCTTTTCCCCCAGCCCCATGGAATGCTGGGAAATCTGCCTCTCTCTCCCTGTAGAAAATCATGGCACCTAACCTAGCCCGCGCCAGCACCACAGGGGGACTATATCTCAGGATGCTGGGAAACACTGTAAGTTGCCTGGGATGCCTCTCCCTTCCCTGGCTGGAAGGAGCCAGCTCATCAGTGCTTGGGCAGGACCCTTTTGTCCTTCTGTTTGACACAAGAGCCAGAACAGGGGAGTGCAGGTGGTACCTGCTGCTCTCCTTCTCTTGGGAACCCACCTGCTCCCCTTGTAGGAGGATCATTTTTAGACATGGCTGGGGTGGAAGCCACCGGCCTGATAATAACCACTATGATAAAAATCATATTCCTGTAACACCTACCCTGTGCCAGTTACTGTTCTAACCACCTGACACACAGTAACTCATTTAAACCTAACAAAATCCCCTGAAGTATGTATGTATTACTATCTCTACTTTATAGATGAAGAAACTGAGGCACAAAGAGGCTACATACCCAAGATAGCATCTAAGTGACTCTACGAAGGTAGTCCTTAACTCAAAATACCTCTTCCACTAATAACTAATTTTACAATTAGTGCATACCTTTGTAGGACAAAAGGTATGCTTTGCAATGGAATGCCCCCATTAGGAAAAGCCTGGAGTAACCATTACATGGATAAGAGAAGTGATTAATAGTTTAGGTTTGTGAATGTATTCCATTTCCCACCATGTAGCAGCTGTGTGACCCTGGACAAGTTGCTAAATTTCTCTGAGCCCCAATTTACCTCTATGTAAAATGAAGCTAGAATTGAGCCATCCTGAGGTTTAAATGAGACTATCCTTATGAAGTGCTTAGTACACCATGAACATTCAGTAAATGTTGGCTGTTGCCATTATTGTTATTATTAATGTTACTTATTGAGTTTGTTTCTATTCCTTTTCTCTGTTTCTCTAGCAGAGAGCAAAGCTGTGTGGGGGCAGGAGAGGAGCAGTTTTAATGAGAGGTGAGCAGGCAGAAATAATTTTGCAATCTGGGTTTCGGCCCTAGGAGGCCTGACATGGAAAAGGGGATGGGAGAGGGGTCCCATGAGGACACTGGTTCCATGAAAAAGGCCCCAGAAGAAGCAGGATTTCATAGCACACAGTAAGATGGTCCAGACAGAAGCGTGGCCAGCTTTAGAAGCATGCGATCATGTTTGGGCTTCCTAAGGAATGGAGGTGGCTTCAGCAGCCTCCAATGCTACGCCTTTTGTTCCAAGACAAGCAACAACTGCATGCCTGAAACATCAATCCTAGGCAGAGAAAAGCTTCTCTGCTCCCACTTCCACGGTTCAGAGAGTGTTTTTCTTTCCTTTGGGAAGTGTGTTCTTCCAAGAGATGGTTTGGACGTGAGGCCAGAGAGGAGGTGGGTTTGACCAGATGGCATTGTCTCTTCTGTTACCAACTGGTTCTTATGTAAAGTCCTCGTGACACATCTCCTCCTAGAATCATGAGCCAGAATCATTAGGCACCCTGCTCACAATAATTGCTTTCATTTTACAGAAACCTCGTGCTCAAACAAGTTCACGTCTTGCTCAGCGTCACACATGGATCTTAGACCTCTGTCTGTCTCCAAGGTACTTTTCCCCCTCCAGTGTGGCACAGCCCTTCACCAGATGTTTACTTCTGTGCCTCTTGCCTTTTCCAGGCACAGAGGACTAAACAAACAAGTGCACATCCCTTTTTTTCTAGGGACACCATGAGCTTTGAGCTAAATTTAGAGATCATTACCTTTTCTTCTGATTTCCTGGTGCAATTTCCTCTATCCTTCTTTTATGTACTTTTAGCAAGCTCTTTTAAAAATCTTTGTCTTAACTCCCCTCATTCATGAGTAAGCTGCCTTAGATCCTTTTTGGAGTAGAAATAGAATGAGTAACAATTTTTAAATATTTGCATTTAAACTTTATATACGGTGTCTACAAGGGCTCTTGATACAGAAAAATGTGTGTTTTGGGGGTGAGATGTTCTGATTAATAGAATATTCTGACAGATGGAGAGATGGGCAGGCTCTATTCCCAAGGTGAGAGGGAGGCTGGAAGCATGCATGGTACGATCTAAGTGGTGTGCAGGAGCCTGACGGGTGGGAGGCAATGCTCCCCACACTCCTGGTGACACCTGATACACCACAGTTAGAGATCCAGCCTTTAGCTGAAGATTTTCCTTGGCTGTTAAACTTGAAATCCCTCAGGAAATGTGGAAGGTAGAAAGGAGGATGTGTCACAGGCTAGCTGGTTTTGGACATGGCCACCTTGGTGGACCCCTCAATCAGCTCATTTCTTCAGGGGCACGGTTGACAGGGACGGGGCCACCCTGCGGGGTTCGTTGAGGCACCCTGCCTGCACTTGCCAGCAAAGGGCCCATTCTGCCTTAGCGTCAGCTCTCAACTCTGACTCTTTGTGCTGTCACCGCCTCCAGCCTCCTGGTGCCCTCCCCACTTCCAACCCCATGCTCAGGCTGCCATTCCTACCACCGTCGAGTTGGTGATTGTCTTCGTTCATCTTCTATTGCTTATAACAGAATACCTGAAACTGGATAATTTATAAGAAACAAAATTTATTCTTACAGTTCTGGAGACCGGGAAGTCCAAGGTCGAGGGGAGCATCTGGTGAGGGCCTTCCTGCTGGGGGGACCCTGCAGAGTCCGGAGGCAGTGCAGGGCATCACGTGGCGAGGGGGCTGAGCGTGCTGACACGCTAGCTCAGGTCTCTCTTCCTCTTCTCAAACTCCTGACCTCGAGCGATCCACCCGCCTTGGCCTCCCAGAGTGCTAGGATTACAGGCGTGAGCCACCGCGCCCGCCCGGCCTCTTCCTCTTATTATAAAGCCCCCAGTCCCACTCTTGTGAAAACCCACTAATCTATTATCCATGGACGAATTAATCCATTCGTGAGGCCTCTGTCCTTATGACTCAATCACTTCTTAAAGGGCCCACCTCTCAGCACTGCCACATTGGGGATTACATTTCAAGATGCGTTTTGGAGAGGAAAACATTCAACCCATAGCAGTGACGTATTTCCCTCAGGTTCCCTATTCTGGGCCCTACCCTTCCATGCCTGAAGCTCTCCTGTCTTCAGAAGGCTCTGATGCCTGTCCTCAAGCTGCCCCAGCATGGCCCGTCTCCTCAGCCTGCCTTCCAGAGCTGTGCCAGGCTCCAGAGTCTGCACCTCCTCAGCCTCCATACGGCACAGCTTGAGTTTCCCTCAGTGCTCTGCTTCCAGGTGACTGACAAAGGGAAAGTAATGCAGTTGCCTAATGTACACTAGGAATTGAATGGCAGCTAACATCTTACGACATTACCTGGGGTAGGATTGGAGAAGAAAGTGGGGGAACACCCTATCCCCACCTCTACCTCACACACCGTGAACTCTCATTCACCAGACATCCCTCCGGGTAAGGGGAACTTCCTTTCACCCAGTTGCTCGAGTCAAAACAGAGGAACCACCCCTGCTTCCTCCTTCAAATTGCAGCCTATATCTAACCCATCACCCAACCAGCTCTTTCCCAAAACTCCCTCACTCCACCCTCTGTCTGTCTCCATGGCCTCCCTCCAGGTCCAGGCCTCCACCGTCTCTCGTGTCTCACCTGCACAACTCAGGCCAGCCTCCTAACCAGCGTCCTGTCTTCTCCTTGGCCTGGCACCGTCAATACTCTACACAGCAGTGCAAGCCATTAGAGCACGTTTTACCTCTGATCAAATGTTTCCCAAGGCTTCTCATTAACCTCAATCCCCTGCTGACCAGGCCTTGCTTGATCTGGGCCTGCCCCTCCCTGATCTTGTACCATCCTCCGCCCCCACTTCTCCCCAGCTCCATTGGGATTTTTTCTGTTCTTTTAACTTTCTGAGTTCATTCCCACCTCAGAGCCTTTGTACCTCTCACTTTTCCATGGTTCATGCCCACGTTTGGCTCCTTGATGCTGAATCTCAGTTTAGTTGTCTCTCCTTGCAGAAGTCTTTACTGAACACCGTTCTCCCTAACCCCTGTCACCTCACCCTGGTCATCAGAGCACTTATCGCTTCCCAGTATGGCCCTGTGTATTTATTTCCTGTCTCCCCGACCAGAATGTCAGCTCCATATTGGGGATTTTTTCACTGTTGTATCCCCAGCACCCAACGTTCACTCATATATAATGGGCATAATAGAAAGAAATGGGCTTTGGGTTAGACAGCCCTGGGCTTGAACCCTAGCATGCCCTTTACAATCTTGGGAAAGTCTGTTAATCCCTCCAGGCCTGTGTTTTTCTCTTTAGGAAGATGTGGACAATGGTATCTCATGGGTGGTACTGGGAAGATTAAATACATAGAGAGCTGTACATGGTCAAGTGGGGCCCTGGGCATGTGCAGACCTCAGCAAGTGGCCACCTCTCTCTTCTTCTTCCTGCTCCTTTGCATGATTTGGGGACTTTTGCTTGCAGACCTGGTTATCACTAACAGCTGTGTGCCTGAATAAACTGAAGCAGAGAACCAAATCTGGTTAATGGAATTACAGGTCTGTAGTGGGTTGAATAGTGTCCTCCCAAAATTCATGTCCACTTGGAACCTTGACCTTAAAAATAGGGTCTTTGCAGGTATAATTAAGGTAAGGATCAAGATAAGATCATAGTGGATTAGGGCAGGCACTAAATCCAATGAGAGTGTCATTATAAGAGACAGAAAAGACACACAGAGACACAGAGATGAAGCTGATGTGATGATGGAGGCAGAGGCAAGGGGCCCCAGCACTACAAGAATAAAGTAGGATTTAGCGTCCCCGAAGCCCTCCCAGTTTAGACATCCTCTGGTTTTCTGAAGCTCCTGTACTCAGGGCTGTGAGTCAGCCCGAAACTACCCTCATAGCACCCAATTCTCTTCTCCCTGCTACACAGCACTGCACTTCCCCCGTTTCTGAATTCCAGTGTGGTGGTGCACTCAAAGGGGGCTCAGGAGGCCATCAAAATCCAGATCGGAAGTACTTCCACTGCTGGAAACCCAGGCCCAGTTCCCTGTGGTTAATCCTCTGCCAGGTGGAAGAGCTAACTAGATAGAGGTTCCGGAACCAACACTGCAGCAGCCTCCCCAGGAAGGCCCTTGCAGCACATAGCCGGCAGCCTCCTTCCCCGGCTGGCACCTCGTAGGTGGGAGTGCTGGGGTGGGTGGCTGGTCTGAAAAGGAGGAGGGGAAGGAACCTCCTCTGGTCCTTCTGAGCAATCCCTCCATCTGCATCTCTGGAGCAGCAGCCTCAAGATATCCACTGAACATCTTTCATGTGCCAGGCCCTTTGCCAGGCTGTGGGAGTGGTGAGTAGGTGCAGAGGAAGAGTTGCCATTGACTCAGCCGGTCTGTGCCCTCAAGAGATGCATTGTAAACAGGAGATTGTTCCTCCTCTGCCTCTGCTAGTGGCAGACCTGGAGCAGGCTCCTTCTAGGCCCCCTCACCAAGGGTTGGATGAGTATAGGAAAGGAGAGCTGTTTTTTCTAGGCCACTGTCACCACTCTAGGTGTTGAAGCCTCCTCTCCTCTCTTGGGGCTTAGGAGTCCCCTGGCCCATAGAGAGCAATGTTGGCATGGGGGACCTGGAGGATTGAGATTTAGCAAAGCCTCAGAGCATAGAAGGGCATCCTTCCTGCTAGTGCATCAGCATCAACCTGCTGACTGACACTGGTGGGTGATCCTTTTTGGCTGCATCTTAGAGTACAAGTAACATGACTCCTTGAACGGGGCCATGTCCTCTGTTCATGCACAAAAAGACTGAGGGAATCACTGACAGGGCCCACCCAGACAGAACTCCAGGCATGGGATTCTACTGTTGGTTTGGGTACAGTTTGCACTACCCTCCTTCCTTCTTTGTGGAATCTTTGTCTTGTTTTAGGGTGTGTCTGCATCTGTGTGTGTGTTGGGCTGGATGGGAAGGACAGTGAAACTCCGTTGAACCACAGAGCTTGTCTTTTTGTCTGGGACCATATTTTTAATTCTAAAGCCAAGAATTTGACATCTTTGTTCCCTATTGTACTCTGAGGCCCGCCCACCCCAGGGCAATGTGATTCCAATTTAGTTGCCTGGTCTAGGGAAAAAGCCTGAGGATACAAAGAAGTCAGGTTGAGATACATTGGTTAAAACAAAATGTGATTTTACTACATAATCTAATCCAGGTTTAATATAAATAAGTCACTATACTATAAAGCATGACTAATTATTACAGAAACATTTATTGAGCATATACTTGACATAAAATATACTATATATTTTATGTCAAGTAATGTTCTGGGGTCTTAGGGAAATGGGGAGAAATGGTGCAAAGATAAATAAGACAATTTCTACTTTTGGTCCGTCCACTGAAGGCAATAAAATGCAGAGACATTACCACAATTCAAGACAGGATATAAAGGCAATGAGATATATTATAGAGTGTTTGTGGGGGAACAAAGGCATAAAAGGAAGAACAGCTTAAATATGGCAGGAAAGGCAATCTGATTCCCTCCCTAAAAAACCCAGAATAGTGCACCAAAGAGCCATTAAAACCAACATGTGAGTTGAGGAAAGTGATTGGATACAAGACTTTTCTCTACATCAGCAATAGCCAATTACAAAATGTCATGAGAGGAAATACCTTATTGTGTCTGCAGCCAAAACTATAATAAGCCTGGGAATAAATCTAACAAGAAATGTGCAAGACCTTCCTGAATAAAGCCATAAAACTTTATCAAAGGACATAAAAAAGAATCGAATAAATGGAAAGATACCCCACGTTATTATCTAGAAGATTCAATATTGCAAAGATGACAATTCTCCTCAAATTAATTTGGTCTTCAGTATAGTCCCAACCAAAAGTTCAATAGATTTCTTTTTGGTATTTGATGAGTAGATTCCAAGTTTATCTTGGAAAATAAACTACACAAGAAGAACCAAGAAAATGTTGAGAAAAAAAGGATAAGTAAAAAAGAAGGAAGAGGGGACATTCTTTACCATGTATTAAAACATACTCTAAAGCTAAACTAATTAAAACAGCATGATATTCATGAAGGACTACATAAATAGATTAAATTGGGGAGAATAAAATATTCCAGAAAGGGAGTCCATATATGTATGGGAATTTAATATGTGCAAAGAAGTTATTTCACTGGAAGAAAGACTGAACTGCTTCAATAAATCACATTGTTCTTGAACCTACTGTTTTTCCCTTGAGAAAGAGGTTTGCAGAGTGGAAAGACTCCTGGCTTTGAGTCAGAGAAAAGAGGACTCAACCTCATCTCTATCAATCATACCTGTCACACTGAGCAAGTTTCTTCAACTCTCTGTGCTTTTTTTAAAAAAGGGGGGGCCATGATCCCTGTCCATCTACCTCACAAGATTGTGATAACAAATGAAACAATCCACATTAAAAAACAATTCTCAGGACTCTAGGAATGAAGGCCCTGGGGCTTAAAGAAAAAAACTCTCATGCATCCGAAGCCTGAAATGTTGAAATGGCACTATTGAAATATTTTCCTTACCTCATGGTCTTGGTCCATGCTGCTGTGTAAATTCCCTGAGAGGCAGCTCTTTAAACTGTAAAAATGTTTAAATGCATTCTAGTAACTATATTCTATGGCACGAGAAACCATGAAAATTGGCATGTTCTGGTATAACCAATGCCCAAAGAATAATAGAGCGTGCTAAAAAGGAAATAATAAAATAAAATAAACTGTTGCTAGCCAGTGGCCCCTAAGAGGGAAGCAATTCTCTGAGAGCAGGCTTGAATAAGCAAGATAAGTATGACATATTCAGCAGAGGACAAGCCCGAGGTCAAGAAGGCTAGGAAAGCTAGACAGCACCTCTACCACCTTCCATTTTCTTGTGGCTCTGTACGCACCCCTGCTCTTTCCCTGCTCTACCCTGCATGGTGAGAACTATACTTCCCAGGTGTCCTTGCCAGTGTGCTCCCAGGTAAGTTCAGCCAAAAGGAGACACTAGTGGAAGACAGGAGGGAGGAAGAATGAAGAAATCAGGGCCTTCCTTCTCGTCAGTGGTGTGTCAGTGAGGAATAGTCACGATGGCAGGTTTCTCCTGTGATTCTAGCTCTGGACAGACAGACCCTTCCTTTATTGCCCCACCTCCCACAGGACAGCCCCACCGTGTTTCTCAGTCCAGCCTGAGGGCCCAGGCCTCTGCTATGTCCTTCTGTTGCTCCTCTAGACTATAGCAGTTTTCATTGTCGCTAACCTCTAGCATTCCTCACTGGCCCGTCCCACAGTAGGTTTTCTCAGCTCTTCCATTATTTACATGACCGATTCCCTGTGTTAATTTTTTCTATTGGAAAGATCCAGGGTCGTTTCTGTTTTCCTGACTGATAGGCAGCCTCCTGGGGAAAATATGAAATACTTATACTGACATTAATGCTAACAGTACCTGAAATTTATTGAGCATCTAAATGTGCCAAGTCTTACGCTAAGGGCTTTAGAGCATTTCATTTTTTCATCCAATCAACCTCATGAGGTGGGTACATTATTACCCTGATATTACAGATGACAGAAACTGAAGCTTACATTCAAAGTTGAAATCCCGTCTTTCCCAGGAAATATTTCTTATTTGGGAATAGCTAGCTGATTCTGAAAGAGGAGAGAAGTAATTCAGCCCACATAACCTGTACGCCATAGCAATGTCTGTCACGTTTCAGGAGGCTCTGTGGACCCCCTCTAAGTCCCCTTGTTGTTAGGTCCATCCTAAGGGACAACGCCCCTGGAACCACTGTGCACAGCTGCAGGCACTGTCTACCCATCCCCTCAGCAGAAGTGAACATTGGTTCTGGCTGGTGACCCCCTGGCTTAGTTCCTCTCTGAGTAGGAAAGCATGACCTGCCCATCATCTGTCTCCCTCTACTGAGTGGCTGTGTAGTGGCTTTGATGAAGAGAAACAGGAGAGGCCACCTGAGCCACTTTGCAACCACAGAACTTTTCATCACCAGGCCAGAGCATTTGCTGAAGATTAGGCCTTCAGCAAAGGTTGGGCCTGTTTCATCAAAAATCTTGTCTTTGATCATTTTGCAGTGAAAACATGAGGTGTTATTCAGACTGCACAGAAAAGCCTGCAAATTGCTCTTCTCTGTCCTAATGCGTCTCGAAACCATTACTTCCCCTATCCCTACCCTCCCCCACATCACTCCCACAACTACTGCCTATTTTCTTAATATCCTTCCAAAATAACTACATTGAAAACCCATAAAGGCTGATTTCTGGGAGGTCTTCTGTCTGCCTTAACCCCCTCCTTCCAATTCGAGGAAAGCAATTATTGTTTTCTCATGTATTCCCAGATACATCTCTCCTCTATTGCATCTTGAGATCAAGAGTTCTTGGTCTCGACACATAAAAAGTTAGCAGATTCTTTTCCTAATTTGTATGCCTGCCTCCTTTCAGAGAGCCCCATGCCTCACCTGCTGAGCAGAAATACTTAATTTCTTCAGTTGATTAAACATTAGAGATGATAGATAGATAAGTAGATATAGATAGATAGATAAGAGAGAAGATGAGGGGAGAGAGAAAACATTCATAAGGACCAGTTTTACTCAGATTCTAGGATTCTTGTTTTGTTTTCTGGGGGAAAGAGGTGCCCAGTATGTTCTACCACTTGCTTTCATAACAAGAGACTAAACAACCAAAAACCAAAAGAGTTTATCTTTGGCTCAGAACAGACACCTCTTTTTTATTTTATTTTATTTTATTTTATTTTATTTTATTGAGACGGTCTCGCTATATTGCCTAGGCTGGTCTCCAACTCCTAGCCTCAAACCATCCTCCTGCCTTGGCCTCCCAAAGCACTGGGATTACAGGCACGAACCACAGCACCCAGCCATCTTTTTCTCCCCATTACCTTGGGGCTGGTGATGTGGGCTCTCGTTTATTATCTTATAAACTAGACGCTGCTTGCATCTGCAGGTAAAAGGATTCACCTGGAGAATGGGCTCAGCGTTTACAGCTTTTCCCTTCTTGAGTTCTAGTCACTTTTAGAAACAATTAAGCAGAGCAACTTGAGCTATGTAAACAATCACTTTAATAGAAGTTCTTATCATGTCGAGGGATCTGTTTTGTAAAAGAAGGCAGTCATGTCCTTGAAGAAAAATCAGAAATGTGAGGCTGTCTCTTCAAAGACCAGTCAATCATTCAATCTCTAGCACAGTTGTAAGAATTTATGCTATGCTGGGCCCTAGGAAGGGGCAGGAAATGGCTGCATCAGCCCCTGCACTCTGAATTTACTGTAGAATTCAGGAGACATGGTTCCTAAGGGCCCCAACTCGATCCTAACATGTGCTGCCCTCATGCCCAGCAGAGGAATGTTAATGTGAGGGGCCTGGGAAGCCTCCCGGAAATAAGCCATCCAAAGAAAAAGGTAAGTTAAAGCACACAAATTCTCGTTTCAGGACAGAAAGATAGTTTGGTACTGGAGGAGGGTTGGTGAGTGATTCTGAGCCTAGCTTGTTTCCATAGTCTAGTTCCTTTTGTGCAGAAAACTCAGAAGCCTGGGCAAAGGAGATTGGAAAAGAAAAAAGGCAAGGTGTAAATTAAAGTAGGAGTTCTGCTCTGTTAGAACTCTGTTTTCAAGTAATAGAAAGTAGCTGAGGCTGGATTAAACAGGAAATGAGACTTTATTTTAAAGGTGTGAGTTAGCTCTCAGCAACCAAAGATGAGAATGTAGCTGGAGACCAGAAAGATCTAAACCAGGAATGGAAAACTAGAAGGAGTCCGAGAGTACTGTTTCTCTTTCTCTTCGCTGCTTCTCTCAGCACATGAGAAACACTGTTTCTCAGAAAAGTGGGCATTGCTGCTACTCTGTCCATGTGGCTGTAGGTTAAATGGCTGCCTAAAGTCCCATGGTGTAATTCAAAGGCCAGATACCATACTTTCTTTACTTCTTTCTCATCTCTGTGGGAAGGGATCTTTTGGTTGCAAGCAACAGAAAACCCAATTCACATTGGCTTAAGTAAAGGAAAAAAAAGAATCATCTAATTAAGCTACCAGATATAGATTTGAGGTCAGACACATGAGGGTGAACTTGACCTTATATCCTTTCCGTATGTTAGTTCCCAAGTCAATCAGTGGAGTCCTAAGTTGGTCCAATTAGAGGAAATTCCAGGAAAAGCCTCTGGTTGCTGGGGGAAGAGAAGCTGTCTTTGGACAACATAAGGTGTGTATATGAGGTTTGCAGTAGTCACAGCCATTTTGCTAAATAATGGTAACCTGGCAGAGGTGAAGCTGACAATGAATGGCAGAGTAGAAAAAGATATTACAGAAATACTGAATCAGACCCCTGATGCACTACACCTACCACTGAGCATTTTTACTTGTGTAATCCAGCAAATTCCTTTTATTGTATAAGCCAGTTTTTGTTCACTGTTCCATTAGTTGTGACCTAAAACATCCCAACTACTACAGACTCCCAATTCTCCAGGAAATTATATCATTTTCTTACATTTGGACAACACTTTACAATCAAAGAACTGATGCAGAACTTATCTCAGATGCCCTCCCTACAAACATCTAAAAGCAACGTGGCAATTCTGCCCTTATTTTATCTTGTGTTAAGGATGATTGAGTGTATTACATTTTTTACTGTAGTAAAATATATATATAAAATGAAATTTACCATTTTGGCCATTTTTAAATGTACAGTTTAGTGGCATTAAGTACATTCACAGTGTCGTGCAATCATCACCCCTATCCATCTTGAGAATATTTTCATCTTCCCCAATGGAAACTCTGTACTCATTAAATAAAGAATCCCCATTCCCCTCCCCTCAGCTGCTGGCAACCACCATTCTATTTTCTGTCTCTACAAATTCAATTACTCTAGGTACCTCATATTAGTGGAATCATACAATATTTGTCCTTTTGTGACTGACTTCTTTCACTTGGCATAATGTCTTCAAGGTTCATCCATGTTGTAGCATGTGTCAGAATTTCCTCTTTTAAGGCTGAATTATATTCCATTGTATATATACTTTGTTTATTCACTCATCCATTGATGGGTTGCTTTCACTTTTTAGCTATTGTGAAAAATGCTGCTATGAACATAGGTATATAAATATCTGTTCATGTCCCTGCATTCAATTCTTTGGGGTATGTCAAAGTTGATTTTGGAAGTGTGTTGTCCTGGTTCTTTGGCTCCTTGCTTGGAGGAATTGCAAGAAGGGACGTGCAACGGAGTGATGACAAACACTTAGTACTTCTACACAAGCAGCTTATTGCAGGCTTTTCAGTATATGAAGCGAAAGGACGTTTCTCCTGGGGGGAAACAGATCTATCTCCATGAGTGGAGAAGACACTGGGGTCTTACCACACTTCTACTTTTATGTCTATACCTTATGGTATGTTAAATGGTGGGTGGAATATTCATTATTTCTCTGGGAAAAAGGTGGAAAATTTTTAGAGCTAAGGGCCCTCCCCACTTTTATCCTTATGGGATAACTTCCAGGGTTTGCCAGGACATTTGTAAACCGTCATGGTGCTGGTGGGTGTGATTTTTACTATGTTAATGGGGAAAAGGTCACCTTTGGACATGAGCTCCTAGTTTCTTCACATGCTCCTGGCAAAGAAAAGTCCCTAACCTCAAGTTCCTGCTGTTGTGGGTTTGGTTTTAAATGTTCATTGGCCTCCTCATTTTTGCCCCCTCCTCTTTTCCTGTGGTTAATACTGCCCACCTATACCTGTCTCTAACAGGTATATGCCCAGAAGTGGAAATGCTGGATCGTATAGTAAATCCACATTTAATTTTCTGAGGAACTGCCACACTGTTTTTCACAGCATCTGCACCATTATACCTCCCCACCAGCAATGAATAAAGGTTCCGATTTCTCCACATCCTCACCAACATTGGTTACTTTCTGGTTGGAGGTTTTAGATTATTTTAATGGCCATCCTAATGGGTGTGAAGTGCATATTGCTTTTTTAGAATGAGTGAGTGAGCAATTTATTTAAGATGAACTCTCCCCCTCCAAAAATAAATAAATAAATAAATAAACCAGAAACTCCACTAAAGAGCTGGGAAGGTGAGGTGGGTGTGAGGCACTAAAGTGAGAGACAAGTGTGAGGACAAGGGGTGGGGTCAAGCTCCCTGGCAAACCTTCTGGGGACACCTGCTCCTAGCACCCCAATCTCCTCTGCCTGACTTTCCCTAGTAGTCTGCCTTTCTTTATGTCTAGAACCCTCTTGTTGATATCAAAGATGTCCCAGCCTTCTGGGTAGTATATTACACTCAGAATGTCAGTGATGGTCATGCTTTAGTTAACACCAGCAATGTGCTGGTGTGAGCACTCCAGTGGGGGTGGGAGGGTCCTTTAAAATCGTGTCCTCCCAGGCTTTAGCTCGAGTGAATCTCTGCACACTTGCCTGAAAGCAGCCACAGAGATTTTTCCTTAGTACACAAGACTAGGGATGAGCAAGTTGATACTGTTCCCATTGGGAAGATCCTGGAGTGCTAAATTCTGAGCATTTTCAGTAGCATCAGGAACACTTCGAAGCACGTGGAAGTTTGGCCTCATCAAGGCTGTAGAAGCAATCAGATATTTATCTGAAGCTTGTCCAAACCACTTTTGTCTGGACACAAGGCAGGAAATCTCCTGAGAAGCATCCTCTTTCTAAAGCTTGCTTTTTCTCTCTTCCCAGGGAGAATGGAAATAGCAAACAAACAACAATGTAACCTTGATGATATGATTTTCTCCGGAACAAACAAGCGGTGAGGAGAACTGAGGCTTTGCTGTTTTCCTGTTTACTGTGCTCTGTTCTGGAAGCCGTGGATACAATTTCTTTGACATTCCACTCCTCCCACCAGTTTCTTCCCTGAGTCATTGCTGAATCCTCATCCTTGCCTTTTCCCATGCCCCCGCTCGGCACTTCTAATCTACAACCCACCCATCGGCAGCCAGGAGAGTCTCCAGGGATAGATGGGCACCCTGGTCCCTCAAGAAAGGAAGAGTGATTCCTGCACTCAACATTAAAGGACACAAAACATCCAGTGAATTACTGTTCTGTAAAATATACTTTTATGACCCAGATGGCTTCAGTGGAGAATCCTACCAAATATTTTAGGAAGAAATGATATCAATTACATAAATCCTTCCAAAAAATAGAAAAAGCAGCAATAAAAAGGAACAAACTACATGCAACAACATGAAGGAATCTCAAAAGCATTATGCTAAGTGAAAGAAGTCAGGCACAAAATGCTCCACACCTTGTGATTCCATTTATATGACATTCTGAAAAAGACAGAATTATAGGGACAGAAACCTGGTCAGTGGTTCCCAGAGGCTGGGGTGGGAGGAGAACATTGTATGCAAGGGAACACGTGGGACCTTTTCAGGGTGTTGGAACTGTTCTATATATTGATTGTAATGATAGCTATGACGGTATGCATTTGCCCAAATTCATTGAGCTATACACCAAAATGGAGCAAATTTTACAGTATTAAATTATACTTCAGTGATGCTGGCTTTATAAAAAATAAAAAACAAGGAAACCCTGGCTTTCAAAGCACTACATTTTAATTTATTTAAAACTGGCTTTAAGAAAACATATTTACATTTATTATTAAATATATGTTTGTGTGTATATATGTATGTGTGTATATATGTATGTTTGTACACACATGAATATGTATATATTTATATATTTTTTCTCCTTTCACATTGCCTTGTCACCACATCATCCCCAATGACAGCAATAAGAACACCTTCTAAGCAGGCCCCCATGTCTCTGGTGGCCCTTGCATTTGTCAGTTTTCTTTATCTCAGCCAGATGAACTTTTCCCAAGGTCTGCCTTGCACACAGACACAGCAATGACTCAGCCAAGGCTCAGGCAGCCTCCTCAGGATGCTTACAGTTTAGCACACACTGACGGGATCCATGCCATCGATGGGCAGTGAATTATCGTGTCCTTCTATACAAAACAATAGAGGTATTATGAGATTCAAGTGAGATGATACATGTGAAGGATTGAGTATATAGTGAGCCCTCAACAAATATAAACTATTATTGGTACTTTTATCAGGCTTTCTACTCATTTTATTTACCATCATCAGGCTCCACTAGGCTTTCCTATATCATTAGGCACCATTTCCTGGAAATAAATTACCCCTGTCCCAGTCATCTCCCTACCTGAAGACATGAACAGGGAAGGGAGGGAACCTTACATTGTATATTGAAGCATGAGGACCCGCAGGGGTTGGTTTCCTCTTCTGATGCAGGTTCTGGCAGCCTCTCCATTATGTCAGGCCCAGGAAATGCCAGTATTAGTCAGACATGTTTCAATCATTCAACAAATATTTACCAAGCTTCAAAGATATGTCAAAACTTTTTTCACATGCTGGGGAAACAGGAGTGAACAAAACAGACAAAACTCCCTACCCTCACAGATCCTGATCTTTAATTCTAGCCCTAGTGACCCATATAAAAGAAATACTGGCTTCTTCAACTCTGCTAAAAGAAGAGGTAAAGGGCTGTGGGACATCTTCTTACCTCTGAGTTTAGAAGTTCTCTAATTTTAGGTGCAGAAAGACCCTAAATGTATAGAGGAGAAAACATAGGAGAGATTCCAAATTTCCCAATGGGCTAAAACTAAGGAATAACTTAACAGGCTAAGAGGAATCAAAACCCAACTCCAGACTTTAAGAGGGATATAGAAAACTTTTTTATGTGCAGAAGAAAACAACAAACAGGTAAAAGGACTCAAAATAACATCCCACAAGGAGTAGATAGAGTTAAGCCAGGAAGGAAGAATATGATCTCTCTTCTTAAGTACTTAAAAGTCCAATTGTGGAAAAGGAGTAAGGCTTGTTCTATATAGACCCCAAAATGGGAGCTACATGGAACATATTTTGGCTCAAAGTGAGGGGGAAGCCCCTTCCTATCACAGTAGCCTCAATGTGGAATGGATGAGCTCAGTCTCGAGTGAGTCCCCACACCTGGAGGTGTTGAGAGTGCTTTAGATGAGTTTCTGCTTTGCTCTGAGAGGCAGTCTCATTAAGCACAAAACGTCTAGTATTCATTGTGTACTTAGAATTTTCTGGGTACATGATTCCAGCCCTCCATCTGGGGCCATTGAAGGAGACATATCATTACCCAACAGAGTGATCCGCATAGTGATAATAGTGGGCACAGGGCTAGGGGAACTCAGCATGGGGTCAGGAAAAGCTTCCTGCAGGAGGTGACCTGAGCATAGTTTCCAATGATAAAAAGGAATCAAACAAGCAGTGAAGATCCAGGAAAGGCTTAGACTAAAATCAGTGGCTTTCAGGCTTGCACCATGAACCCATAGGGTATCCACATAGACTCTTGAGGGGTTCCCGGGGACAGGAATATGTTACTGGAGTTTCAAACACTTCCTCTGCTTCAACCAAAGCTGTGAATTTAAATCTATCATATAACACGGGAATCCACTTAAGATTTTCAATCATATGTTCTGCATCTAAAAAAAAATCAGAAAATATTAAGCCAGTGTACCATATCCCAGAGTCTGTGCCTCCTAACCTGAGGTGTGCTTTTCAGAGCTTATGACTCCACACTGCAGGCATGGAGTCAGCATGCTGTTGGGGAGAGGTCCCAGAGCCCCAGACTTGACCAGGGCCTCTTTGTTTCTGCCGTTCAGTCATGCTGATGGGTGTGGGAATAATGCAATGAGATCAGAAGAAACTGATTTAACTTATTTTTTCCAAGCGGAAGCCTGTGATTTTAGAAGAGAAATAAGAACACAATGTATACAAGATGCTAAGCCATGGCATGGTTTTCTGAACCCTCACTCATTACTCTGGGGTTGGGGGGAGTTGCTTCAGCACCAAGGACAGCACTCACCACCTCGCTGCTTACCCCAAGGAGAACTCTGGCAGGAGAATCCAGCTTCACCTCCCTCCATCCTCTACCACTCCAAGGCCTCTGGTCCTGTGTCTCCCTAGTTATGGAAATTCTGGTTCTACATTTAGGGTTTTTTTTTTTTATTCCTATCTTGATAGAAAATAAGACTGCTGCACTTAATCATTTCCCATTTAATTTGAGAAATCTCCTTTGATTCAGAGTTATAATTAGCCTTAATAGCATGCTAACTATAAAGGTACACCACTCACCTCCAGGACATGATCAATGAAAAGAGAACTGAGGAAGGGACCCCAATATTTTCTGTATTCTTTACTAAAGGCCAATAAAGCATTCAATAAACCACAGTTGGAGAAAATGATCTTTTGATGGTGAGAGGGGAGTCTGGGGAAAGAAATCTCTTCACAGGTCAAGGTGAAAGTTTACCCACAGTGCAAATAGAAAAGGTCACATTTTTCTTTGTCATAAGGAGATTGTTACAATGGGTGAGAAATTGGAATTTGCATCTTGGGTTTCCAAGACACAGGATGATTGGTCAGAGGCTGGAGCACTGCACACCTGGTCCACATTCTGAAGCGTGGGTCAGAGACCTATCTCGGACAACCTTCACTTCCCCAGCTCATGGAGAGACACTGTAAAATAATATCATGGCACTTGGATCTGCCCCCAAACACTCCTCAATGTGACCTCTCATGCCAGTCACTTTAATTCTTCAAACTGCAGTTTTTTCATAAGTAAAATCAACATAATATGCCCTTTCCCCAGAAGATCATTGGAAAATTAAATGAGATAAATTGTATAAAAACACCTAGCACAGTGCTGGTGCATAGCAGGTACCGAGAAATATTAGATGCTGTCCTGTGCACTTGCAAGGAATTGATTCTTTGCAGAGTAAATTGATACGGTTTCTAAGCGGCTTATTAATGACTGCCCAGAAAGCATAAGCCTCTCTCTCCGTCTGCTCACCTTCTGCAAAAGTAGACAGACATGTTTGTGCCAGGTTTTCAGCCCAGTCTAATCTAAACTGGCCTTTTGCAACATCAACTTCACATGCTCCAGTGAAGTTAGAAACAGGTCAGTAAGTTTTGTGTAGGGGTCCTCAATGGCTCTTCCAAATAGCAGGTTTCCCAATTACAAAGGAAATGAGCCTGAAAAATGTCTATAGCTTAATCATTAAATGTGCTTTTGCTGAAGACCAAAATCCATAGCTTTTTCTCCCTTAACTAGAAAGTGATGGTTAAGCATTTACAACACTGAGTATTGGGCTCAGTCCATTCTGCAACAATTTGTATTAATCACCCACTATATGCCAAGTACAGCTCCTGGAGGCCTTGGGCCTTTGTCTGGTATAATACTTCTTGTTCCTGGAGTCTCATCTCAGGTGTCCCAAACTTATTTAAAATTGGAACACTTTGGGGAGAGAGGGCAGCTAAGAATGGAAAAGTGGTAATGTCATAAAATTAGAGTTTTATGGAACACATTTTAGAAAACACTGTCCTAGACTCGCTTGCAGGAGTTTGCATCTCCTAAATTTATAGGTCTGAAAAAAAGAAGCAAAACAATGACAAAGGGCATAGTCTCTGTCAAAAGTAGGCTGTCCCCAGAAAAGATGGCATTTGGGAGCCTTGAGGAGTTAGGCCACACATCCCAACCATCCCTGCTCTGATAGAATAACAACACACAGGCCCTTCTGTCACAGAAGCCCGCAGTCAGGGAACAAGGTTCCTTCTTCCTGGGTGTCTGTGGTTTCACTTGCACCAGCTTCCCTGGTAATGCAAATTGAGAGCAGCTGGCCAGTCTCCGTCAGCCACTTGTGCAGCCCAGTTGCTCTACAGCCTCCTTATCAGGAAAATGCCTCCCGAGGCATTCACAACCTCCTGAGGAGCATCCTTGTCAGAAAAATTTAGTGCTGATCAGAGGGAATATTTGGGATGGGAAACTCAGGCCTGGAAATGTGGCCATGGTTCCTCTGTGTTTGTCACTGCCTGCTGTCTTGTCCGTCTTCCTCACTAGACGCTGCACATCCACCCTGCTGGCCTCTTGCAATTAATTTGTCAGTTGCATCTGTATCCTCCTAGCACAGCCCCACAGGGGAGCTGCTGGTGGCTTCCTTAGCTCATCACGATCCCCCTTGGTGGAGCAGCCCTTCATTTCTGGCCACCTCAGGGCTCTAGGCACCCTTTCAACAGATCTCTCCTGGATCAAGAGTTGATCTCTGGTCCAATTAGCAGCCACTCCTGGTTCTTTAAGCCAGGGGTTAGGGGGGAGGACCGTGGCTAGAGGACTCTGGACATACAGACACCAAGATGGACATGTTCAGGACAAATCCTCTTTAGCAGCATTGCTGGGTGGACTCATGAGGATAATGTGGACAAAGTCACTTCGTGAGTCTTTTGCAGAAATGCAGAATGAAGCATACACACAATTGCATATATTTAAAATCACTGTGTTGTATTCATACACATAGAGAGTAGAGCTGAGGTGCGTGGATTTTAGAATAGACTATGCTTATTTCCCAGTGCTGAAATCTTTTCCATGTACAAACTAGAGCAAGTTATTAATACTTAACCTCTCTGTGCCTCAATCTTCTCATCTGCAAAATGCAGATAACAAACTAATTAAATTGGCTAACTATATGTAAAACACTTAGAACAGTTCCAGGCACTTCATAAACTAGCTACTATCATTACTCTCCTAGGAAACATGCATGGAGAATCTCTGGTGTGTCTCCCAACCAGCTCTCAGACCAAACATAGGAGGTAAGTGCTTAGAAACCACTTAGTTAGAAGAACCAGATTCAGAAAGGCCAGTGTTAACCTGCAGACACTGAGCCCTGTTTAATGAGGCTTGTGGACGCAGCAGGGCCAGAGGGCTTAGCTCAGAAAGGGGGAGAGATCCACAGTGGCTGAGAAATGAAAAGCAAATTATCATCCTCAGCCCAGTTCTAGTCTAACCAGGGACTTTGCTGCCAGCAGCCGCAGCAAGTAATTCTTGGCTAATCCCAAGCAGTGATATTTAATGGGAATAGAGTAATCATGTGTCCAGTTGGCCCTACCTCCAAACGGATAGATCTTTTGACTACTTTTACCCTTCTGCTCTTCCCCCAGCCTACTCCTGTCCTCCGTCCTCTCTCATCTGAGCTATTGTCACTCCCCTGCCCCCCATGCACTCAGTTTTCCTCCACAGGGTCCTCCACACATCACACCAGAGTGACCTTCGAGACACTTAGATCAGATCAAGTCACTCCCTGCCTCCCCCTCCCCCCTCCAAGGTGCAGGTGACCAGGTCCCTGCACATCGTTCAGTAGGTCTCTCTCCTGCCCTGTCCCCAGACTCACTGCCCTCCTGCTGTACTGCCCTCTGCTCAGTCCCTCCAGTTCTTCAGTCCCATGTGGCCTGTGCACATGACTCCCCAGCCCAGAGGCTCTCCAGCTTTCTCCACCTGGGTCTCCCCAGGCCTTCTCTGACCACTCTCCCAGGCGGAATCTGGCTCCCCTCTTATACTCGTCCCTCACGCCTTCTGCTTTGCCTTCTTGGCAAGTGTCAGTTATCTTATATTGACGGGAGTGATGATGCGTCTGTTGTACAGGCTTCCCAGGACTCCCTGAGTTCCTAAGAGCACAGATCCTGTCGTCCTCTTTATCATTGTAACTCTAGTGCTGAGCTCAGCTCAATAAATATCGGTTGAATGAATAAAATCGAATATGATGATCACTCTGAAATCAGAGGCAGCCCCCCGAGGCTCCAGGCATTGCAGCAAGAATCACCCTTGAGTGGGTGGAGCTTGTTTTTGTGAACGTATAATTTTAAAGGAGATTTTTGGGTTGCTTGGCACATAATATAGTCCAGGGTGTCTTTGCAGAGTTTACAAGCCAGTGGTCCAAGGGCCCAATTAGGTCCATGGACATGTTTTCTTTTGGCTGCAATGTTAGTAATTATTTTAAAATTTTACTTTAATAACCAAAGTTTCAGATCATCTTGAAAAGCTGGAAGATCTGGCAATGCCAAGCCCACATGCCACGGGAGGCACTAACTTCCCTCCTCAGCGGGGTCAGAGCTCTCTAGCTCCCACCACCCCTCACCCTCCCCGTTCCCCACAGGCATCTGGCCTGTGGGCCATTTAGCTGGAAACCCTGAGATATCACTGAGAAGTGACAGCACAGATGCCCTGGAGCAGCCTGTTCTCAAAGTGGAAGCTGCAACCTTCCCTGGTTTCATCCTGGTGCGGCGATCACTAAACCAGGCATCAGGAAGCCCCTGGCTTGTACCCCCTAATGCACTGGCGGGCTCAGGACTTGCTCCTTAACTAGTCATGACTCAGTTTCTCCATCTGAGAAACAAGACTTCTTCCTGCACAAGGCAACAGAGGTCCCTAGTTCCATCCCCATCCCACACCCACTCCCTGCTCATCACCTCCTCTTTGCTGTGCTGCCTCAGCAGGCCCTCACCTGTGTCCCAATCTTGCTGTCGCCCAAGCTTTCTGACAGCAGGGAAGCGACCACAGTGGGATGGCAAGTAGTCTGTCCTCCAGTCGGTAGCCTTCCCAGCCTCCTGACGCGATGCAGTGGACGAGGCCACCTTTCCATCTAAGCAGGACTGGCTCCCCCAGGAGGCTCTCTGGTGCTCCCTTGAAGCACCCCATTTGCAGCTTGTGAATATCAGGGAAAGCCTGATTCATCTGGCTCAGGCTAACTGGGTAACTAATTGTAAGAGCCCTATCCCCCTCCAGGTACTCCCACCTCCCCTCCATATATGCACCCCAATTCTTCACTCCCCAGCCTCACGTGGGAGCAGTAAGTCTTGTAAGCACAGACATCGGAACAAGGGATGCCCAGGAGAGGTGCTGCAGTCCTGCCTGCAAGGATAGGGAATGGTTTCTCTGAGGAAACCATTTCTCTTTACTCCCCTTCTCTTCTTCCCTCTGTGCCATGCGTAAAACCCAGGAAGCCACCTCCTCATACCTCAGCTTATTTTGTCTGAGTAGATATAAAGGAATAAGCTCCCAGCCTGGCTCTGTCTTTTATTGCCATGTGACCTTGGATACAATAATCATACTAATTATAATACTCAGACAGCTGCTTATCTGTAAATAGACTACCAACACCTCCCAACTCTGCCACTTCCAAGACCTCGAGCAAGTTGCTTAACCTCCCTGTGCCTCAGTTTTCTTATCTGTAACTCTGCCTGCTTTATAGTTTCCTGTGAGAATTGAATGGTTTAACACATACAAAATTCTTAGGAGAGTGTCTAACAATAATTAGCTCTCAATACTGTTGTAAGGATTTTAAAAATTAAATAACATGTGTGAAAGAATCCAGGACAGTTCTGAACACACAGTAGGTGCACAACGAAGGCTGCTTCTTCTCTCCCTCCCTGATTTCCAATCAACCCTACTCTAGGCTAAAGCTCTGAGCAGGCGAGACCCAAACCATCAAAAGCCAAGGTCACTTTAGTTGAGTCCCAAGTAAGAATTACACATTCTTTGGCCAGAGTTTCCTGGCTGGTTCTTATCTTCAATTCAGGAGTCTCTTTTGTGCCTCAAAATGCCTGCTGGAGAAATCCATTTAGATATTCTATAAGCTCCTCAAAATACATATGTTCCAAACAGACTCACCACTCTGCCCGCCCTGCTCCTCTCTGGGACCCCAGTCTCAGTGAATGGTACTTCCACCTACCCAGACATCCAGTTTGAGGAACAGAAACCTTCCTCAACTCCCTCCATCCTTCCCATCCCATATTCAATTAGTTCCCAAGGCCTGTCACACGTGTCCATGCTCAGTCGCTACCACCCCAGGGCAGCTCTAGCCCAGATGACTGCAGTAGCCTCCTTGCTGGTCTTCCTGTCTCGGGCTTTGCTCCCTCCATAGAACAGCCAAATCACACACGGGTACTTGTTGGCCCTTCCCATCACCTACAGGATGTAGTCCAAGGTCTTTCCCTGGGTGCACAATGCCTTCCCTGATCGGGCCTTATCTGTCTCTCCATCCATGTGAATGGTACCTTTCATCCCAAAAGGAAACTGCTTCCAGCTCCCCACCTGGTCCGGGCTGAGCCTCGAGCCTGTGGCTTTGCTTATGTTATCCCCCTTGTGTGGGATGCCCTTCGTGGCAGCCAGCCTCCAAGCTGGCCCCAGGGATCCCACCTCCTCACGGTCTGTAAGTCACCTCCCACAGGGAGCAGGGCTGACAGAGCAAATGGGATAGTGCAGAAATGACATACATGATTCCAAAGGCGCTACAGAGTTTGCCTGGCTCTGTCTCGTACCACCTGCTCCAGGTGAACCAGCCGCCACGTTACGAGGACTCTCAAGCAGCTGGTCCTCCGGGCCCAGTCAGGCCTCTCAGATGGCTGCAAGGAGATCAGCCCCTCAGGAGATGCCCCAAGCCAGAAGCACCTAAGCTAGTCCCGCATCTCTGACCCACAGAAATGGTGTGAGATGACAAAAGTTCACTGTTGCTGTAACCCACTGAGTTTTGGGGTAATTTGTTGCATAGTCACAGATAACGAATACAATCTTTCTGCTTTCTCCTCCTCTCTGCCTATCTGACTCTCACGATTCCTTCAGACTCTGGTCAGCCATGGGCTCCTGCAGGAAGCTATTTCTGGCCACCCCCAGGTGGTCAGGCATCCACCTTTGTCCTTAGAGTATCCTCTGATGACACGTCCCATAATGCGGTTTTCCCTTCATTTTCTTTCTTCCCCACTAGATTTGGGGATGCTCGTGAGCAGTGTCCAGGCCTCACCTCTATTTCCTTTCGTTTCCCAACACGCAGCAGTAATCCATCAGTCTCTGATGAATGAACGGGGCGAGGGGGCCGGTTAGTGAAGGGGTGGATTGAAAGTCTGCTATTCCTAGCCCAGTGCTCTCCCCTGCCCTCGGAGGCCTCTCTAGAATTTGCAATCTCTTCGTTTCCAGACAAGGAGGTAGCTTTGGAGAAAATCTGTTTCTCCTTATCAACGCAGGGATTGCACTTGACCTCTCTCACCCAGACTCCACCCGATTATAAACCTGTCCTAAGCACAGTCCCACCTGGTGAGCTGGCCCTTCCTGGGTAAGCCTTCTGGCTCTCTCCTTCCCTCTTGCCCTCGCCCCTTTCCCTTGCCACCCACTGATAGGCCAGGAAGTTTTCACACAAACTCTCACCCTTGCACCCCTGCTAGGCTCACCTTCTGGTGCCGTGGCTTGAAGATGCGGTTGATAAGATGAGATGGCTCAGGACAGCGTCCATCCTCGGGTGTGGAGCCCAAGTGTCCACAGGGCTGCAGACAGAGCAGAGTGAATACCAGCTGCTCCTGGGTCCAGGACCCAGCTGGCCTCAGGTGCTTCTGATCCTCCCTGGCTGGTGGAGGCAGCCCGCCCAGCTTCCACTGAGAAGACTTGTTAACCACGGTGATCAGAGGGCTATTTTAAACAGTTACTTGAGAGGCACTTCCATTTGAGGGGTGCATCAGAAAGAGTGCTACTTTTATGGCTCCCTCAGGGCATTCCCTGTCTGCACCCCGGTGGCCTGGGTTTCCACAGCTACCTCTTTGCTGGCCTCTTGGGCTTTGCTCTCATCCCCTCCTGGGAGCATCCAGAGAAATGTTGTTTCTAACCCTCCAGTGACACGGGATGGAAGCCCACATCCCTAATCATGAGGACAGAACCTCCATAGTCTGGTTGGCCTGTCCTCACCACCTCTCCTCTCCTGCCCCCCACTCTTAATCATCTCTTAGCAGGTGCCTCTGCCCAATCCCTGGCCCCCACCAGCCTCTTTTTGAGCTTCAGAGCCTATGTCCCTCTGTGTCTGCCCATGTTTACCTGGATGTCCCTCAGGCCTACAAACTCAGCCTACCTCAAACCAAGCTCAAATCATGTTTCCCTCCTGGGATCCCTGTTTCTGCAGCAATCAGACCCCTCTCTGCCTCACAGAAACACGTCTCCGGAACCCCGGACTTCGAAAGCCTGTTAGTCTCACTTTGGATCATCTCCTGTGTCCATCGTCTCTTCTCCATCCACACAGTATGGTGTGAGACTTCATCTATTCCCAGAACATGGTGATAAAGTGACCATGGAGCTCCTTGCTCCCAGGCCTGCCCCTTCTGTCCTGGACCCCGGGTTGCCTTTTCCTAAAGAGAGTCTGTCACTGCTCTGTGCAAAACCCTTCGGTGGCTCCCTGTGGCCTACGAAATATATCCTCATGTACAAGGTAGGATTATTACCTATTTTTCAGGTTTGATAGAAAGATGAGATGAGAAAAATGAAAGTATGCCAAAGCATCTAACACCGTGCCTGGAGCACTGAGGACAATGAATCAATGGTCACTTTTTATTATTATTCATCATTTATTCATTTATTCTAATATGTATTAAGTTCCTGGGCCCTGGGGCTAAGCAATGAACAAAGTCCTTGTTATCACAGGGATCACATTCCAGTAGGAAGAGAAAACAGCAGAGAAAACAGCAGGTACACAAGTAGACAGCAAGTGATAACAATGCCAGGAAGAAGAATTAAACACAGTAAGGAAATCATGACAGGGAGTGCTGTTTTACCTAGGGCGGTCAGGGCAGTGACATTTGAGCAAACCCCAGAGTGAAGACAGGAAGAAGAGAGGCAGATAGCTCAAGGAAGAGCATTCCAGGCAGAGGGAGCAGTGTAGTAGACACAAAATCCTGATGTGCTTGAGGAAGAACAGAGACCTGTGTGGTTGGAGCAGAAAGAGCAGGGGAGAACGAAGCCATGAGAGCAGAGAACAAGTGGGACCTGTCCACGCAGGACATCGTAAGCCAGTGTAAGAACTCTGAGCTTTATTTGAGTAAATGTGGCATGTTGTAGAACTCTGAGCAAAACACTCACATGTCTGACTCTTGTTTTAGAAGAATCACTCTGACTGCTCCGTGGAGAAGAAACTAAGAAGCAGGAGGAAAGTTAGGAGTCTATTGCGATAGTCCAGGCAAAAACTCTCAGGGGCCTGGACTACAAGAGCAGAAGTGAAGATCATGAAAAGTTACAGAATTCTTGGTTATATTTTAAAGGTAGACCTGAAAAACAATTGCTGATGAGTTTGATGTGGGGTGTAAGGAAGAGAGAGACCAATGATGGCTCCTAGGCTTTTGGCCTGAGCAACTGGAAAAATAGAGTTGGACTTTACTGAGATGAGGAAGACTGTGAGAGGAGCAGTTTTAGGGTGGAAATGAAGATTTTGGTTGAAAGCATGTTAATTTTTTCGGGGAAGGGGTTCAGGCTCAGTATTTATTTAAATGTTTTGATGGAATCCTCTTTTTTTTTTAAATTTCAGCTTATCATGGGGGTACAAAATTTCAAGTTATATATATTGCCTATGTCCCGCCCATCCCCCAGAGTCAGAGCTTCAAGCATGTCCATTCCCCAGACAGTGCACATCGCACTCATCATGTAGGTATACACCCATCCCCTCCCCACTCCCCCCACCTCAGTCTGATACCCAATTGGTGTTATTCCCAAATGTGCACTTAGGTGATGATCAGGGAAACCAATTTGCTGGTGAGTACATATGGCATTTATTTTTCCATTCTTGAGATACTTCACTTAATAGAATGGGTTCCAACTCTCTCCAGGAGAACAAAAGGGATTCTATATCACCGTTATTTCTTATAGCTGAGTAACATTCCATGGTATACATATACCACATTTTACTAATACACTCATTTATTGATGGGCATTTGGGTTGTTTCCACATCTTTGCAATTGTGAATTGTGCTGCTATAAACATTTGGGTACAGGTGTCTTTTTTATAGAATGACTTTTGTTCTTTTGGGTAGATGCTCAATAATGGGATTGCTTGTTAATTTTTAAAAGCCTTTTAAATATTCAAGTAGACATCCAGTGGGTAATAGGGTGCCTGAACCAGAACATTAAGGTAGAAGTCTTGGCTAGAAATAAACACTTGAAAGTCAGTCACCAACATGTAGTCACACAATAAAACTGGATGAGATCACTTAGGCTGTGGATGTAGACAGAAGAGAGAAGAGGATCAGGAACTGGGCCCCGAGGCATCCTCGGGCTGCTGAGGAGAAACCAGCAAAAGGAGAAGGAACAGCCCAGGAGTGGGAGGAAATTCAGGAGAGGGTGGAGTCCCACATACCAGCCGGAAGGAAAGTTTCAAGACAAGAACGATCCGTGGCATCAAATGCTGCCATAGCCCTATAGGCAAGTTAAATGAGTATTAACCAGTAGTCCTGGCAACAAGAAAGTCCCTGGTAGCCTGGGTAAGAGCAGTTTGGTGGAATGGTGAGGCTGAGACTCACTGGGGAGAATGCCACAGAGGATGGGAGAAGTTATTATTATCATAACAACAAAATACTGGCCTGGCACTTGGGGATCTCTATACTCATTCCCAGCCCCCTTCCCAGGTACGTCTTCCAGCCTGCCCTGCCCTGCCCCCCACCCCCAGCAAGGTCCCTGCATCCAATCAGTGAGGAAGGTGTATACTTCTCTCTCTGTTGCAGGCATCTTCCCTCCTCTGTTTCTTGGCCCAGTCTTTGTCCTTTGAAGTCCAGTCCATTCTTTGTGATGAGCTTTGATACCCCATCCTCCCTCCCAAGAGCGCTTCCTAAACAGACTTCTTCATACGTGGAACAGTTTGTATAGCACGTATGTAAAACAACCAATGTAATACCCAGGTTTTCCAAGAAAACCTGTATTGTTTCTGTAATAATTATAAATTATTAAAGATTTAGTGGATTAAACAATACAAATTTATTCTCTTACAGTTCTGGAGGTCAGAAATCCTAAGACCAAGGTGTTGGCAGAGCTGAGTTTCTTCTGGAGGATCTAGTGGGGAATGAGTTCCCTTGGGTGTTCTAGCTGCTGGAGTCGACCTGCATTCCTTGGCTCATGGCCCCTTCCTCCAGCTTCAAAGCCAGCAGTGTAGCATCATCCAATCTCATTCTCTCTGCTCCTGTCATCACATCAGTTTTTCTGACTCTGATCTTTCTGCCTCGCTCTTATGAGGACCTTTGTGATAATATTGAGCACACCCAATATGCAGGATAATCTCCCCATGTCAACTTCCTCAGTTTAATCACATCTGCAAAGTCTCTTTTGGCAGATACAAGACAAAATGTTCACAGGTTCCAGGGATTAAGATGTAGACATGGTGGGGCATTATTCTGACTCCCACACATCCCAAATTCAAAGTTTCTGTTCTCAAGGGAAACCATCCATCTCAATTATTTTTGATGCAGAAAATGACTGTAATCCAAGGTCACTTTATTTTAGAGCCTGGCATTGTGGGCATCTCCGTGAGTACAGTCTATCTCCATCCCCTTAAAAACAGCTGCTCCTTCCACTCAAACACCTTGGGGAGCACATAAAACGCAGCTGCAGCTGAGCACTCATTTTCCAATGGTACATTAATTCAACGTTTACTGACTGCATGTGCTGGACCCTGTGACAGCTCTGGGAGAAGACACAGTCCTTCTGCTGAGAGTCTTATGGTCTATTTATTCTCCCTGTGTCTTGTTCATATCTTCTTCCTGATATGCAGCCACATGCCAGGTGTATGGCACATGCTCCATGAAGAGTTTGTTGGACTGAAGTGAACTGAGATATTGCTCAGCATCATTGTCTTCCCATAAATTCTCTCTGCTGCTGATTCCTGCTCTCATCATCCTCTGTACCACCCATACTTCAGGGTGAGAAATGCCTCCCGTTAGACTGGGGCTCCAGCTGAGGGCAGGGGATCTGGGCTGTATGTGTATGTGGGTGTCTGCTCTTCTCGAATCCAGGTGTCCAGTGGCTGGAGACTGCTCTCCCCTGTGATGCTACACAAGTGAGAGCCCTGGGCCATTGCACCTCTGATTCGGATCCATAAATACTTGTTGCACAGAGCAAGTGCCTGCCAGATCGTGCAGACATAGGAGGGACTCCAAAGGCACTAAAGGAATGTGCTTCTGCAGCTATAGTCACATTAAATATTTATACCCAAGAAACTGTAGCATTTTCTCCCACAGAGAAAGAAGTTAGGAACAACTCTAGAATGGCTCTATCATGAGCAAAAGACAACAGCAACAACAAATAAGTGACACAAACGGCATCTGTAGTCATGCTTTGGTAATGAAGAGGTTCAGAGAACTACTCATTTGTTCAACAAATACTGAGTGCCCACTGTGTGGCAGGCATGGTCTGGGCACTGGGAACTGGCGGTGAACAAGACAGTCAAAATGTCTGCTCTTACAGAGCTTGCTTGGGTGCGCTGCGCTGGGGTGGGGGCGGCAGAGTGGCAATAGCTGACATGTACTGAGTGCTAGCTATGTGTCAGACATTGTACTAAGCGCTTTACCTACGTTAACTTCTCCGTGTCATCTAAAGATTACTATTTTTATTCCTGCTTTACAAGAGGGGACGCTGAGCACAGAACAGTCAGTTAACCCGCCCATGATGGCAAAGCTTCAGGCTGGGCACCAGGCAGCCTTACGCTATGAATCCTACACTGCTCTGCTTCTTGGCTCCTTCTTCTCAAGTCACAGGTAAGGAATTTAAAAGAAAGTGTTCATCTTTCATGAGTTAGAGCCGATAGAGACAAACTCTTTGGCCTCTGGGATTGAGGACTGGGAGGAAAGAGAGGGAAGCTGAGAAAGAGAAGGAAAAGGCATCACTGGCCTCTGTAATGGCTGAAGCCCATCATCAAGGTTGCTCACCTTTGGACAAACACTGCTGTGCCCCAGCTTAAGGAGCCTTAGTGTGGATAGAGCTAACCTCTTCTGAGTT
The DNA here is from genome assembly GCF_041146395.1 of Eulemur rufifrons. Taxonomy (NCBI): domain Eukaryota; kingdom Metazoa; phylum Chordata; class Mammalia; order Primates; family Lemuridae; genus Eulemur; species Eulemur rufifrons. The sequence goes on from NC_090989.1 coordinate 116,896,956, forward strand.
TCTTCTGGAGGCCAGGAATACAGTAGACACTTTATATAAAATATCTTATTTAATCTTTGTATCAACTCTTTAAAATCCCAAAGGATAAAGTTGGGTTAGGCTGTTAGGTGAGGAAGGATTCAAACCTGGGTGTGAGAAACACCTGCCTGGCATTCTTCCCACAGCCATCCTAGCCTTCTGATCTGCACCATCAATATCATTTAAAATATTCTAACCTGTAGACCCAGGAAATCTACTTCTAAAAATTCATCCTTAAAAAATAGTCACATAGGAACAAGAATGTGTAATGTAGTCTTATTTATAGTAGCAGATTTAAAAAGTATGGTAAGAGAATAACCCAGATGTCCAATAACAGCAGGCTAATTAAATAAATTGTGAGACTCATTTAATAAAATCCATGTAATACTTGTACAAATGGTACATTTAAACATACAGAATTGTACATTATGTTGCAGATATATTAGGCAAAAACAAATCAAGTTTTGGAATAAATATAAAGATTTGCTTATGTGTGTGTGAGTATGTGTGTATGTTTATGTGTGTATAATTTCATGTGGTTCAAACGAACAGGAAAAAAAAAATCTGATGGATGTACACCAAAATACTAATTGTGATTAACTATTCATGGTGATTTCAAAAGGATTTTCACCTTACTGTTTGTAATTTTTTATGATTAAAATTTTTCCAAATGTGTATTCATTGCTCTTTTGTTCAGAGAAACTTATTGAAATAAATGCAAATAATTAGTAACATAAAAATACTGTATTGATATTTATTTTTAAGAAGTATGCTTGCCCTCTCGGGTGTTATTATCTAAGAATAGATTTTTTTTTAATGGTCCAATGCTAGTGGTTAAATTGAGAACTCATGGCAAAAAAATTGAACAGTTGAGAAAATTGGTTTATGAAATGACTTTTTTTTTTTTTTTTTTTCTTTTGGAAACATTTGAGCTCTATCAATCAAATTATATGCAACCTTTAAGGTAGTGAAATCACTCGACCATCTTAAAATTGCATGAGATAGAGATGGCATCAGATTAAAAGCTAAATCCTTGCCTATAAAAAATGTGTAGCTGACTGAATTAACTGCAAAGTGGCTAATCTGCTGTGCCATAGGATATAATAGTCAAGGTTGGTATGGTGATCTAGTGCATGTCTCTAGCAAGAATGATCACAATCCTTGAAAGTTGGGATTTTGTTTATACTTCCCTTGGGAAGGTCAGATATTTATTAGCCTAAGTGAGAGTTCAAACTTTGAGCCATAGGAAAAGGCAGGCTGAACTGGAATCTTTGCTAGGAAAGATAAGTACATTATTAAATATGCATTGGCAGTAATGCTTTTAATGCAAGGGAGGCAAATAATTCCCCTTGACAGTGGAATGTCAAAGAAATCTCACTTCATGGTTTTGGTTACTGTGCTCACTTATTGCAAATGTTTGGTGTGGTCTTTATCCAGGACGCAGGAGCCACCATCTTTTTTAACTCTTAACTCCAACCTCCACTCTATGCTGGAGGTTCCATCCTCCAGAGAAATGAGAAGAGTCCTCCAGAGCTCTTCCTTCCTCCTGGTTTAGAATGACTAGCTCTTACTGTTGGGTTTCTTTGCAGGTTTGCAGTTTTTTTAATTTTTTTAAACTGAAAGTTCTTTCTTCCTTTGTAAATGTGAGCTTCTCAAGGAAAGAAACCATCACTGACACAATTCTATGCATACCACAGTCACATATGCTTGTAGACAGAATGAGAAAAATAGGATTTATATTTAGAAAACATTAAGCTATGTGCTTTTTAGCCTCTTCTGCATAAATCATGTTTCTCAGTAGCCAGCCAGCCATTATGGTGAAAGGAAAGGATAGAATAGAAATGGCATATGGGAAAATCTCTTTTAAGTAGGAACTAGAAGTAGAAATCCTACCCTTGGTGGATAAGAGAAAGGGAAGGCAAAACAGGTAGAATAAGCAGATGGTGAGAGCCATGTTCTGAACTCCCTCTCTAGGCAGGGGAGAATTGTAGATAGGCTGAGGGGAAACTCAAGGTGAGGGGTGGGGAGGGTCCTGTCCTGCTTCCTGTTCAGGGCTTGGAGGTCAGGGCTTGGGGGTACCAGGATAGATTCCAAGTGGCAGCTCAGTATGACTGACAGGAAGAGAGCCTGCTAGCACTTTGACAGTGCTCAGCTGCTGTGTGCATAGAAGAGACCCAGTGTGGCCAAATGAGGGAGTCAAACTTCACTTTCTGGGCCACCAGGCCTTGGAGGAATTGCTCCTGTGTCTGTCAGCCTCTCCCAACCAGCCTTGGACTCTCAGTCCATACCCATCTCGCCTCTGTTTCTGCCCATGTTTCCTCAGCCCTAATCCAGTCCAAGAGTACCAAGGAGAAACCCACTACCACTCCAGCTTTCCTGGCTCTTTCTAGCTCAGTCTTGGGGGTGTCCTCCCTGACAGCCATTGCTAGCAGAGGCCAGAGAGCAAATGGCTCACGCTGGTTCCCCTTTATGGCCATCCCAGGAGCCCCGTGGCCAGAGTTCCAGCCCTACCTCTTACAAAGTCTTTAATCCACCTCAGGTGGCCAGGAGGTAGTTAGTTTGTATCAAAGTATAGCAATCACCCTCCTGGGAAGAGAAGCAGAAACATCACATTCCAGCACATGAATATCCTTTTGATTGACCCAAAAAAATAAAAATTAAATGTCCAGCTTACCCCCCTTCTACCACTGCTGCAGGAATCAATTTTTTCCCTGGTTATTTATGACTCGTGGAGTGTAATACAACTGCCCTGCTCAAGCACGGTTCTGAGCCATGTTTTGTCTCAAAACCTGTTACCAGGAGAGAAGGCTATTCTGTCAGGCACAGGGACAGGGACAGAATTTACACCATATTCCTTCCAGCCACTGACGCCTCTTAAGATTCATGGCCACTGTGTACGTGCATTTCGTCCCTGCGTCCAGCCCTCCACTCCACAAGGACCAGGTGAGCACTCCCTCTGTGCCAGACTCGTGCTCGCTCTTGGAGAGCATGGTAAGACCCCTCCAGCAGCTAGCAACCTCGAGTGGGTTGAATAGTAGGCCCCCAAAAGATATGTCTATGTCACAATCCCCAGAACCTGGAGAATTACTGTATACAGCAAAAGGTAAGATTAAGTTAAGGACCTTAAGAGGAGGACCTTATCCTGGATTATCCGGTTGGGCCCTAACTGTAATCACACATGTCCTTGTAAGACAGACACCCAGAGGAGGAGACCCAGAAGAGGAGGAGGCAGAAATTGGAATGACGTGCCACAAGACAAGGACTGTCCAGAGCCACTAAAAGCCGGGAGAGTCCAAGAATGATTCTCCCCTAGAGCCCCCAGAAAGACATGGCCTGCTGACACCTTGGTTTCAGATCACTGGCCTTCAGAACTGTGAAAGCATAAATTTTTGTTGTTTTAAGCCACCCAATTTGTGGTGGTTTGTTATAGCAGTCACAGGAAACTAATACAACACTTAATAAAGGAAATGTCCCAGTTAGCCTTTCTGGATGTGCCCAGGGGACAGGGGCAGGAGGCCTTTCTCAGGCTCTCCTTGGGAAAGGACCCATCCTGAGAACAGATGTGGAGGAATTTAAGATCAGTCCTCTTGAGCCAGATTAATCTTTTATAATATGCAGGACTTTGGAGGGGAAAGCATCCTCTCCCAGTCCTTGCTTTCTAAACAGGGACTCAGGATTTCCTCTAAAACGTGGCTACTGAGAGAACAACCTCAGTCCTGGACATTGTCTATATTCTTTCTCCAAAGAGTCACATCATAGAAGCTCAGGTGGAAGAAGCCAGTGCCCACCTGAGTGGAGGACAGTTTTCAGCGTGGCTCTAGGTGAGTCTCCCACAAGACTCCCATCCACTCTGCCTGCCTCTAGGAGGGCAGCTGGCTCAGATCAGGGGGTCCCAGCCAGGCACACCCCAGCCAGTGCCAGGGAGAATGAAACACTGTAAGCCCAGGCTTCGGCCTCCTAAAGGAGTGTGGTCTTCTTTCCGGGGTCCAGTTGAAGACTGTGCTTGTCTAGTTTAGTTTTGACTTTGCTGGTGGATAGATAGTAAGGTATTTCAGCCAACCAATGTGAGATGCCCACACTGGTGGAGAAGAAGATTTTGATGTTGTGCATAATGTTCAGGAGGTAAGATGTTACACCACAAGGGCCAGGACTACCATGTTGCACAAGTCATGTTGCACGTGGCTTTTAACCATTCTTTTTTTCTCCCAATGTCATATTCTGTGTGAATGGAACCTCCTAAAGTTGTAAAAGGTGAAAGATCTGTCATGGACAAGCCAATATGTCAGGGAAGCTCACTAAGCTGATGGCAACCACAGAATGATCACTCAGTGCAGGGTAGGACATGGGCAAGGGAGACAGGGGGATGGAGACAAGGAGCCCTGGGGACATCTCTCAGGTGAAACAGCAGGGAAGGATTCTTGGGGACAGGAGGACCTGGGCTGAGCCTGAAAACTGTACTGTTTGCAAGGAGGTGCTGCAGGATGTTGGGGTTAACCATCTCATTTCTCTCTAGCTTTCACCCAAGGTCATTTGTGACTCATCCACAATTTTTAATAATGAAATCCCTACCGCGACTCCCCCAGGAGCATACTATGTGAAGTTGCCTGTGTGACATGTAGCTCAATTGTGAATCAATCTGTGTTTCCTTACAGGATCTGCGCTTGGGATTTTTGATTTGGGGGTATACGTTGGGAAGCTATGTTTGCTTTGTGGGCCCACAATGTGTTAATATGCAAGGCGTGTGTCCTCTGGCTGGCAGTCTCGGGCCTCTCCTTGTACCTCATTTCAGCTGCTGCAGAGCTGTCTGCATACTGCTTTGAGGTGCCCCCCGGGACTCCCAAGGATTTCACAGAGGCCACATGGCTTGTACTTTAAGGGAGGCCATCCCAAACAGACTGTCTAAGCTTTGTGAAAATCAAACCAACAGCTTTTATGTTTTGCAATAACAGATAAGCACAGAGAAACTTGGTTTCATTTATATAAATTCTAGTTTAATTTCTGAACATCAGGAGGCCTCCATGGAATAGGGGAATTTCCACCACCAGGAGAGGGGTCTTTCCAAGGCCACCAGAAACACCAGGGTCAACTTGAAAAACTAGATCTACTCTCCCAAGGACCCACCGTCAGAGTGAAGGGAAGGAAAGGGTGGTGAGGAGAATGAACTGCCAGGTCATAGCCAAGGGTATTAGGAGGCAGAACACAGCAGGTGTGAGAAATGGGTCAGGGCAAACTGTTCAGAACTAAAGCTGTGAACACTGAGAACTGGATAAAGATGCCAGATGGCTCAACAAAAATACCTGGAATGCCTAATAAAAAACTGTGTGAGTTTCAAAATATATGTATACCTGATTTAGGATGTTTATTGACAATTAACATTATCCACTTTTACTTTGTGTTGCAGCAGATGGCTTTTACTCTTTTTTTCCTCCCAACATTATATTTAGAAAATTTTAATCCCAAAGAAAATAAAACGAATACTATTAGAAAAACCCATCTATATCTGGGGCATATTTTTATCACATAATTTTGTCACATTTGTCCCTTCTTTCTCTGTCGACTACGTTGGCTAAACTATTTGAAAGAAAGGTTCAGACACCAGGGCACTTCACCAACAAATACATCCCTATTGTTTTAATTTTTTCTCAAACTTACATTTTATTACCAAAGCGTATTTTCAAGAAGCACACAACTCACTTATAAGGACTCTGCACTCAATATGTTGTGTTCATCGGTCCACAGATTATTGCCTAACAACTTTTCACACAATACAATTTGAAGCAGAGTACTGAATCTTTTTAAACACATCGGTACGCTAGATTTTCTGCTGAGAAGAATATAGATGCTTTTCAACTTAAATGGGGTTACGTACTGATAAACTCATCATAAGTTGCAAATTTCATAAGTTGAAAATGCATTTAATACACCTAACCTTCTGAACATCATAGCTTAGCCTAGCCTACCTTATACGTGCTCAGAACACTAACATTAGCCGACAGTTGGGCAAAATCATCCAAAACAAAGCCTATTTTATAACAAGGTGTTGAATATCTCACATAATGTGTCGAATGCTGTACTGAAAGTAAAAAAACAGAATGGTTATACGGGTACTCAACGTACAGTGTATGCTGAATGGGTATTGCTTCCACACCATTATAAAATCAAAAAAATCCCAAGTCAAACCATCGTAAGTCGGGGACCATCTGTATGTCTAAATATCAAAACTATCAAGTCTTCAGGGATGGAATGGGTGTAAGGAAGAATCATGTCTGTTCCTCTGAGAGGTGCAGGAGGCTGGGACAGCCAGGTGAGTGAGAGTGCACGGTCAGGGCAGGAGGACGGGGCACATGATCAGGACCCTCAGCAACCTGCATGTCCCCTCTCTGCGATGCAATGGCAAGGATGCCATAAATGCACTCAGAGAGAACTAGTGCTGTGTTTATTGCAAAGACCAGAGAGATGAGAAAGCTGAGAGACAAGGACTGAACATAAACGTGACTCTGCGGATGCAGCGACATTATGAATAATTACAGCAGGCAAACTCCTGCAGCTTGCCCTGCGCCAGGGACTGACTACACAGACCGTCCACACACCAACTTCCTCAGTCTCCACTACACCTCCTGGAGGTAAATTGTGTCATCCTCACTTTGAGGACAAGACAAGATTAAGAAAATACCCAGATTCACAGTGTTTGTCAGGATGACAATAAAAACTCTTCCCAAACCAGTTTGGTCCATGCAGAATAACTAGAACCACACCACACTACAGACAAAGCCAGAGTATCTAATGCTGTGTTTCTCCCTTCCTGCGGAGGATTGTCTACCACAGGTACAGGCAGAGGTCAGAAGGCCAGTCTCAGGAAGGCCTGGCAAGCCTAGGGGTCAGGAAAGTGGAGGACCCAGGAATGTTGGACAGTCCAGATCAGACGCCATGGTCACATATATCCTACTGCCAAGGATAGGCCACCTTTAGGAACCTTCCACTGAGAGGGGTGGGCAGAGTTCCTTTAACCAGTGCTGCAGCCATCCAGCCATGGGGCAAACACTGGTGGGCTCGACGAGCCTCTTGGGAGCCCAAGGGAGTATTTAAACCCCTCTGGACTTCCAAGTCTAGCTCTGTGTAGGAAAAAAATAGGGCCTTTAATGTGTGTCCTCCCCTAGTGGCCCACCATTTCCAAGGGTTCCTGAGGAAGATGGGCAGAGGGACTCCTCTAGACAAATTCACATTATCATGCTAGAGTTTTGGTCCACGCCCCTGTGTGGCTGGCCCCATGGAGAAGGGGGACTCCTTTTGCAGGGACTGGAGGCATAGGCAGAACCGACAGGAGCCAGCTCCAGCAGCTCCACAGTCCTTTCCCCCAGCCCTTGGCCTAACGTTGACCTTCAGCACCTTCTTACCCTCTCTCTAGCCCAAGGCCACCAGCCTAAGCCAAGTGCCCCAGGCCTCCCTGGCTTTCCACAAGGAAGCAAGGAAAGGTGTGTCTTCCCTTGGGAAGGGACCCCAGCACCTCTTACTCCACTAGCCAAACCGGAGAAGAGTGCCCAAAGAAGGCAGTTCCAATGGAGGACTTGCGACAGGTAAGGGAAGCCAGAGAAGGCAATGCCTCGTGCACAGCCCGAAAGCCCGTGCCAGCAGGACAGTTCCACCCCAGCACCATGCCTTTGCCACCCTCCTCTGGGTGCAGTGGTGGGTCAGGCCTCTGGGGGCTGCCCCTCCTTCTAAACTTTGCCCTCCTACCTGCCCCACTGCCTGCTCTGGTCTCAGGGGATGGTCGGTGTATCAGTCTGCTTGGGCTGCCATGACAAAGTACCACAGACCGGGCAGCTTAAAGAGAAGAAATTTATTTCTCACACTTCCGGAGACTGGAAGTCCAAGATCTATGTGTCGGCAAGGTTGTCCTGAGGCCTCTCTCCTTGGCTTGCTGACAACTGCCTTCTTGCTGTGTCCTCACGTGACCTTTTCTCTGTGTGTGTCCTTCGTGTTTCCTCCTCTTCTTATAAGCACACCAGTCATACTGGATTAGGGCCCACCCTTTGTGCTCATTTAACCTTAATTACCTCTTTGAAGGCATTATCTCCAAATACCGTCACTTTGGGGATTAGAACTTCAACGTATAAATTTGGGGTGAGGAATATATTAAATACTTCAATCCATAACAGTCAGTTCTTCACGCCTTTTCTAACTGCCCCATTCCCAGCCTGCCCCTGCCTTTTGATTCTGGCCAGGAGATAATGCAGGACTCGGGTCTCCATGTGTACGAGCCCACCCAGCCACACTGGAGTCACAGAGACCGCAGCCAGACCATGCATCCTTCCGAGTCTCCTCCCCGGAGGGCATTTCCGCTCCGAGCCTACAGCTTCGCAAAGCCAGAATTTTGTTTCTCTCTTTCATTTAATTAAGGAGTGAGGCAGAAGGGTGCTTTCTCAAGTTTAATGATGTTCTTAGTTAGCACCATCCAGCAAATGACTTCTTAAATTGAAGACCAAGAAAGCACTCAATTTTCTGGATATTTACTGTCACATCTACAGCAACACAGCTGCCACTAAGCGTGTGATTCCCAAGGCTCCTGCTGAGATGGGAGGAGACACTAATCTCACAGCACTGAGACCTCCAAACAAAAATAACAACTGTGTGTCGGTCTCCAGGGCTGGTGAGACTGTGGCCATTAGCCCAGGCACTCCTGCTTGCATTCCAGGGCAGCCTGAGCCGACAGACACCGCCAGGCACAACTGCCTGCTAGGAGAGGCAGGAGAAAGACATCTGATCCATGAGCAGAGCAAACACTCACCTCCTTCCAATAAAAAGCCCGTCAGGAAACATTGCCCTGCTCCAGTTCTGTCCTGAGAAGAGATAAAAGTTTGCTTTGCAGGAGAAATCAGAGTGTGGTACATTCGAAATATAGGAGTCAGTGTTTCTTCTTAGCGGGAGGCTTGGGGCAGAGAAGAAAGGCTGGGTTCAGAAGTTAGTCTGTGTACCTACGTAGGAAACCTATGCCTTGCTTCCAGGTTTTTGTATTGCTGAGGGGAGAAATAGGATAACGTCTCCTGGTGTCTTTGCCAGTGGAGCAACGACCCATACTATCTCCTCTAGAAGTCTTTTTTAGACTATTCCCTTCCTCCTTTCTGTGGGATGAAGCAAGAGCATTTTTCCAGCAATTGAGAATGGTCAGAAACCCCAGAATGCCCAGGCTACAGCTGCAGCTCTGGGAGAAAGGACCATCCACACAAGGAGCTCTGGGGACCCCCACAGGTAGTACTTCAGCCTCAAGCTGACTGGAGCCACCTCCTCCTTAAAGAACTCCAAGGACATGGCTGAGATGACAGGTCACATCCCAGGAAAGCACGTCAGTGCCATGCTGGCCTTGCACCAACAGCAAAGACCAGTGTACCTGCCCTCAGCCCAATATCTATTCCCCACAGTTATTCCTCTGCTCAGAATTCTGCAGTTCTGCATGTGTGGCTGTCATGGCCATAGGAGACATTGAAGTTCTCACCAACCAGCATGCTTGAGCCCTTTCAGGCCTGTGGGCTTTGCCACGTGCTGTTTCCTCTGCCTGGAAGCCTCTCCTTAGCCCCTTACCCTCGCTGCCAACAGGCCAACTCCTGCTGTGGGAACTCACTCTCCCTGGGAGCCCTTAAAGATAAGCACCATGTCTCATGTATATACTCCTCTACCTGATGCTTCACACTGTACCAGCTGGTGCTCACTTAATAATCATTTTTTAAGTGGGTGAATAGCAGTGTATTAATTTTCTATTGTTGTATTAAAAAAATTACTACAACTTGAAACAACACACATTTAGTATCTCACAGTTTCTGTGGTTCCACAGTCCGGGCACAGCTGAGATGGATCCTGTGCTCAGGGTCTCGTAAGACTGCAAACAAGGTGTCGGCCAATCTCTGCTCCTTTCTGGAGCCGAGGTCCTCTGACAAGTCCATGTGGTTGTGCAGAATTCAGTTCCTTGTGGCTGTAGGTCTGAGGACCTCCTAGAGGCCGCTGCATTTCCCTGCTGTGTTAGGGAATTAACATCACGGCAAGCTTCATCCTCAGGACCAGCAGAAGACTCTCTCTGGTCTGCTAAGGAATCTTATGTAATGTAATGTGACCATGGGAGTTACATCCCATCACCTTTGCTGTATAATGCAATTTAATCAAGGGAAGACTTCCGATTGCCATATTCTACTGGTTAGAAGCAAGTCACGAGTTCTGTCTGCACCCAAGCAAGGGGTTGGGGTTTTTTGAGGACGTGACTCGATGGAGTCACCTCCATTGGGTGGTCTGCCACAGTCAACAACTCAACATGGCAAGTGATAAAAAAGAAAAGACTTATCATTCATTGTGCTCTCACTATGTTCCAGGCACTCTTCTAAGCCCTCTCTATAAGCACTATCAAATCAATGAATGAAGTAAAAAACTGATGGATGAATGAATGAGTGAGCCTAGATAGCTCATCTGGATACCATGATGTGGGAGTGAAGAACAATGGAAAGAGTGAGAAAGCAATAAACTTCCCCCCCACTAAAACATTCCCTATCCCCACAGCAGCAACACAGTAACTCAGCTCTAGATCAGCCAAACACCTAACCTTGCACATATTCTAGAAACTGTCTCGCATCCTGTGACCAAGCTCTGTGCCATAAGCCAGGTCCTCTCTACCTAACACAGACTCTCTAATTTCCAAGTGCTGCCCTGTCCACTAAGCAGATGTATTCTGCCCAGGCCAGGCCCCACGACCCCTTTCTCTGCAGTTGTGGACACTGCAGACCACTCCCTTCTTGGTTCTCTGTCCCTCTGCTCTTGGTTCCTTCCCCGTCTCTCCCTCTCTGGTTGACCATCTTCGGCCAGTTCTTAACTCTTGCTGTTGTCCAAATATCTGTTTGCAGTACGGGGGCCCTCTCATCCTGTACACTCCCACCCTCTGTGAATGTAGCTGACCCCATGGCTCCAACTTCCACTGCCTGCCAATGACTCACACACCTGTCCTCCACCCCCAGCCTCCCCACAGAGCTTCAGGCCCACAGATCCAAACTTCATGTTGAATATCCCACAGGCTTCTCAGCTCCACATGCAGAGAAAATTGAATTCATCGCCTTTTCCCCAAATCTGCTCCTCCTACATCCCCTCATTGTTGCCAAACATAGAACTCTTTGGCTTGTCTCTCACTCTGAAATGCCTCTCTCCCCATCAAATATATTCCGTCTAGTCCTGCAGATTCTATTAACACCTTGGTAATATTTCTCAATCCTTCCCCCGATCTCTGCTTTCACACTCACGATATGCCCTAGTCTATGTTTTATCACCCCCATCCATCTCTTAGAACCCTGCCCTGCAGCTACACTGAGCCACTTTCAGTTTTCTGAAGGGACAATTTTCTCCCCTCTCCAGGTCTTCATCCTAGATACTCTTTCTACCAGGTACATGACCCTTCATGCACTCTTCTTTGACTAGCTAGGTACTACTCATCTGTTGGGACTCTCATCCAGGAAGCCTTCTTTGACTTCTCCACACAGCTTGGGCTGCCTTCTTAGCGGCTTCCAACCCCCTGTGCTATCTCTACCAGAGTTCTCATCACATAGTTCTGGCATCATCTGTTCATTCATCTGATCTGTGAATTCCTCGAAGGAAAGATCCTGTGTCCCCAGGCCCTGGCTCATAGTGAACAGTGACAAATGTAAGCTGGCAATGGTAACAAGCAAATCACCTGCCACCCACCTGCACCTCCAGCTGTCACCTGTTCATTTTGCCTGCACACCCACCCCCATCAGATTTGTCTTAAGACCGTGCCCTGCTATTTCTGGCCCAGGGCCTGAGGCTCTGATCCCTACTTGTCTCAGTCCATTTCAAAGATATTGATTTCACTTGGCTTCAAAGGTGTTAGACGTGGTGAGTTTTCTGTAAGAGGCTGAATAAACACAGCCCTCCTCCCCACACACGCTCAGGGCTGCCTGTCTCTGCAGCATTCATGTTGCAGGCTGCTCCCGGGGAATACTTGGAATCCACTAATAACAAAGATGTACTTACTCTATTTTTTGGCTCAATCTAAACCTCCAAACTCCTCTGGCTTCCTCTGCCTCAGCTGAGTACAGCTGATGGCCCAGCCCCACGCTGGGTACTGTGGGGAACAAGAAATGGAGAGCTTAACAAGGATAAAGTCAAAAGATACAGTGTAAACTGGTAAAAAATATTGGCAATTTATATCACAGACAAGAGGCTAATTTCCTAGTATAAAATGATCCCCCAGAAATCAGTAAGAAAAGACCACAATAAACATACTCCAAAAGTAGGGGGGTAAAGTCCAGGAAGAGTTTAGAGGAAATGTTCTTGAACATTTAAATTGGTGTTTGGCATGTTCTCACTAATAAATGAGAGCTAAATGATGGATACACACAGGCACAAAAAGACATAAAGAACACTGGAAACTAAGAAGCGGGTAGGGATTACAAACTTACCCATCGGGTACAATGAGCACTGTCCTGGTGGCAGACACATTGAAAGCCCTGACTTAAACATTATACAGTGTAACCATTAACAAAAACATTTGTAACCTCTCAATTTTTTGAAATAATTAAAGAAAAAACAATAAAATCGTGCTTGGCCTCACTTACATTTTTGAAAAATGAAAATTATTCCATTTTCCACCTATTAGATTGGCAAAGATCAAAAAGTTTGCCCACACATGGTGCTGATGAGGGTGTGAGGAATAGACACCCTCGTGCACTACACATAGGTAGGAGTAGAAGTTGGCACACTTGTGATGGAAAGCAGATCAGCCATATGTATCAAAACTGGAGATGTGGAGAACAATTCCTCTTGTAGGAATCCCATCCATATACATGCGCACAACAAAATCATGCATGCCAAAGTATTTATTGCAACATTGTTTCTAGTAGCAGAAGACTGGAACACTTACATGCCCATCAATAGCAGATTGGGCCATGTAAATTTATGGCAAATGTATGCGAAGGAGTACATGCAACTGCAAAAACAATGAAGAAAATCTTTATGTACTGATTTGGGAAGTTCTCCAGGATATATATTTTATGTACGTATGTATGTATATGTATATGTGTGTGTGTTTGTGAGTGTAGATACACACATACACACACTCACACATTTGCTTGTATCATGCATAAAATAACTCTGGGAGACCAGGGTAGGGGAGGATTTTTCTTTTACTTCTTGCCTTAGTTTCTCGCTTACACATTTATCCCATTCTGCTCACCTAACACTTGGTCCCACTTCCCTGGCTGAGGCTTTCTCTTCTGAGGGAGGATTCTTTGCCAACCATTGGTTAAAAAGATGTTTTGTGGGAAAGGCAGACAGCACGAGACCAGGGTTAGTTGCCTTGGCACAGATGACGGTTACAGCTCCACAGCTCTGCTGTAACCTTAAATGTTCATGTCCCACAGAGTTCCACCCACTGCTTCTGCTTCTCTCCACCTACGTGGCTACCACTGTCCACTGTCACTGACTACACCCAATACCCCACCTCCAACCTAGGCTTCTCTCCTGAGCACACTCCCTTCTGAATACACACATCTCCTCCCCGACCATGCGCTTGTGGGATATGGGTCACGGAGCCCAGCTCAAAGCCTGGGCACTGTCAGCAACACCCTCTCCTTAACTCCCCACACCGTGCCCAGCACCAATTCTTGTGGCCTCTACCTCCTCACATTCTCAGACATATCCTTCCTGCTCCACCCCAGTCCCTGCCTTCTGCTTTCTGACCTGGACCACCCTAACAGCCTCTTACTAGTGCTTCCTGCCTCCAAGGCCCTCCCCTTTTTCAAACCACCCTCCGCGTTGCTGCCATGTGAACCCATTCTTATGTCTTTCAAGGCACTGTGTGGTGGAACTTCCCTCCATCTCTCCAGCCTCATCTCTGGCTTGTGGGCACAGATACACTCACACACACCCATACGCACACACACATCTCTCATTCATGCGATAGTGTCGACTGAGGGCCTGCTTTATGCTGGGCACTGCTCTTGGTGCTGGAGATTCAGCAATGAACAAGACAGAAAAAATCCCTTCTCTGAAATGGCAAGACACACAATTAAAAAATAAACCATCCATTCTTGTGATATTTTGCTTAGTAGAATGGGCTCCAGCTCTATCCTAAGCGAAGTATCACAAGAATGGAAAAACCAGCACACATGTACTCACCATCAAATTGGTACTAACTGACCAACACTTAAGTGCACATATAGCAGTAACATTCACTGGGTATCAGGCAGGTGGGAGGGGAAGAAGGGGAGGGGTATGTATACACCTAATGGGTGAAGTGTGCACCATCTGGGGGACGGACACGCTTGAAGCTCTGACTCAGGTGGGGCAAAGGCAATATATGTAACCTAAACATTTGTACCCCCGTAATATGTTGAAATAAAAAAATTTAAAATAAAATAAAATAAACCATCCAAAAAAGCAAATGAGAAAGACTGAAAATTTGACGACTGCTATAAGGAAATGACAGGTCGACAGGATAGAGTACAAATGGATGAGAGCTGGTAGTAGATGTTCCTTCCATGAGCAGTCAGGGAGGGCCTCTCTGAGGAGGTGACCTGTGAGCTGAACACGCACTCACTGATCATGGACCACTCACCATATCAAGCATCTCAAAGTGCCACTAATTTCTTACATTGTCTTGTGCTTGCCTACTATTCATTTTCCCTAGAATGTTCCCTCCCCTCATCCAGCTACCTAATCCCTTCTTATCCTCAAAAACTAATGTAAGGTGTTACCTCTGCCAGGATCAATCTTTCTTGATCCCCAAACTGCACTGGACACCCCTCCACAGTGTACCCCTATCTCACACACTTGGCCCCCTATAGTATAATTTCTTATTTACTTATCAGTCTCTCCCACTGGATGGGAGCTGCTCCCAGACCAGACAAAATATAGCAAAGCCCAGAGCACCAGCCAGAGGAGTCTGGGCTTGCCAAGGAGGGACCCCATTGTAAGAACCAGAGCCATGGGGTAGCAAAATGAAAGAGAAATTGATCTCTATTCTGGCTGTTTTTAACAGCTCGCTTTAATGGCTAAAAGGAAGACTCACTTGATGAACTCTGGGTCTGAAGATGCTTAAAAGATAAATATTTTTAAAACAGAGAAGCTACCCTTTTTACCCTGGATTTGGAAAAATCAAAGCCTTTCTTTCATGTCAGTTTAAAAGATTTATGAGGCCTGCTCCTTGCTGTGTCTCTGGGTGGATGTTCCCTATGAATGCGTTAATGAGTGGTAAAGAAACCTCACAGCAGCCTGGTAAGTATATGCCACCAGGAACCAGAGCACTGTCTCATTGTGACCCTTGCTGGGGTGGGGGCTGATTCCTGGGGCCATCATACACAAAATTGGCCATGTCAAAGCTCTTGCACAAGCCTTTATAAGCAGCATCTTGCTATAAATAAGCCCTGAGCTTGGGGTTGGGGGAGACCTAGACATGGAGCCTTCAGTGTACTTACAACCCCAGATGTGTCAAGATCCATTTGGATACAAGTGTCACAGCCCAGTTCAGACAATCTGAGGCAGAAAGGACTTTACGGGCTCACAAAACTGAAAAGTCCAACAGTCTGTTTGCCTGCAGACCTGTCCAAACTCCAAAATGTCAATAGTGCTGAGGTTGAGAAATCCAAGTCTAGAGGGACCAGTTCTGGAGCCCCTGCTACATTCAGCTAGGCCTTCACTCTGTAGAGGTGTGAGTCAGTGCGTTGATTTTTACAGAATTACAGTCAAGGGAAGTCACTGTGGCTGCAGCGTGGAAAATGGCTTGTAGAGGGGCAAGAGAGGAGGGGCGGGGAGACTAGTTAGGAGGCAAATGCCACAGTCCAGGTGAGATCAGGGCCTAGGCATGTGACCTGTGCAGTCACACTGGCCCCACACTTGGGGTCCATGCTTGGTTTAGTGCTTTCCTGTCACTGTCTTGAAATTCTTAAAATTGTTGAACAAGGAGCCCTGCATTTCCATGCAGCCATTCCTGGATGAGAGATAGTAAGAGCCAGAATCAGGGTAGAGAGATAACAAGGGTCTGAACCAGGCAGCAGCAATGAGGACAGTGAGGCCATCCATGTCATTGGGAAAGCACCACCCCCTTTTCCAGCTCCCCGAAGTCCTAGGCACCAGCCAGTTAAACACAGGAGCTGGGGTTGCAGAAAGTTGATTGCTGTGGGTCTCGTATAATCCATGGTAGACTGAGTGAGGGGGTCCAGAGGCCAAAGAAATGCATGGACTTCCTCTAGCCAGGCTGGAACAACACTCCCAACTAAGAAGGGGTGGTGCTTGCCCACTTGTCATGCTTTGGGAGGGAAAGAGAAGGAACCTGTGCAGCACCTGTGAGCAATGAGAAGACATGTGGAGTTTTAATACTGAGAAATGAGAACACTTTTATCTCGAGAACTATTGGCTGAATGCTGGGCAGCAGCTCCAGAGCAGCTCCTGGAAGGCAGGCTGGAAGCCTGGACTCAGGCCGGGTTAATAATCTCAGGTTTTCCAGGGAAGCCTATGGGGTATTTTTTATGGGCACACACTCCAAAGTCAAGGACACCAAAGTGCCCATTCACTGTACCACTATTAGTTCTGTGACTCTGAGTAGTCTGCTTAACCTTTCTGAGCCCCCATTTCTATCAAATTAGAAACAATAGTACCAACTGCATGGATGGGCTGGGTGAATCAGATGAGAAATTATGTTTGTGAAACATTTAGCACAGTGTCTGGCCTTGAGCAAGTCGCTTAACCTCCCTAAGCCTTAGTCTGCTCGACCGTGAAGTAGGGATATAACTTAGGCACTTTATCCTAGTGTGGCTGCGAGGCCCAAAGCAGATGATCTCAGGGTAAGTATATGGTGTGTTTATTTTTGTTGTTATCATCATTGCTTGGGCTCCCTGACTCAGACCATTTGCCCTGAGATTGATCTCCGTGGTGAAATTGATCCCACTGGGCAGATGTCAGAGGCAGTGCTGGCCCTGTCCATGAGGGAGAATCCCACCTGCAGCCCATTGTCCTGAAGGAAGCTGTGTCCCTCCATCTATGCCCCATATGAGGAAACATATGGTTCCCTCAGTATTTCCCTTGGTGATACCCAAAGGAACCCTTGGTCTATGTTCATAACCCTCTTTCTTGTACTGCAGTCAGCACTCTGGCCTCCAGAGTGTCTGGAAGTTTGGGTGTGTATTTGTGTGTCCTTGCATGCACACGTACTTGGCTTGAGAGATCCCCAACCTATGGTGAGTTGTATAATCATTTCATTATATGTTACAAGAATAATACATAATAGAAATAATAGAATAGAATAATAGTAATAATAAGAGAAATACAGTGCACAATAAATGTAATGCACTTGAATCATCCCAAAACCATTCTCCACTCAACCCTGGTCCATGGGAAAATTGTCTTTCATGAAAACAGTCCCTGGTGCCAAAAAGGCCGGGAACTGCTGCTTTAAATAACCAAGGGGTGATCACACGTATTCGCTGGAAATATCTGTCCCTAGCAGATAACCACAAAGGAAGCATGAGTTCTGTTCTTCCCTCCTCTCCCTCCACAGTGACCAGCTCAGGATTGCTGACCATTCCTTTCCTTTTGGACATGGACCATTTCGAATATATTTCTGAAACTTTGTACTAAATAGTGTAAAATAACAAACTGCCCTCCAGTAGCTGCAGAGGTCATAATTTAACAGAGAAGACATTTTTCAAATGTTCTCACCAGGAAAATAGGTGAAGATCTGAACTGCCTGGAGGAAGGAGACAGAGATGGAGGGAGCGGCCTCCGGGTCCTCCACCCCAGTTCTTCCCGAGTTGCTTGTGCTGGGCCTCAGAGGATGGCCTGGAAAACCAGCTGCTGACATTATCATTCATAAAAGTTTCAATGACAACCATCGTTTTTGAGGACCCACCGTGTGCCAGGCACCACACCTTGGTTATAGGTGATCTTTGTAACAGTCACCCAGTCGAGTGAAGCAGAAAGAACTTGGGCCGTGGCCATAGGCAGCTGGAGTTAGAGTCTGCTCTGACATCACCACCTGGGTGAGCTCAGGCAGGCCCCTAAGCTCTGAGGCTCAGTTTCCTCATCCATAGAGTGGGGATGACAGTACCTTCCCTCCTTCAGAGGTATGCTAGATACACGTTCCTATGGTATATGGCAGTAGATGGTGCACACCTCTTCCCAACTTTGTGTTTGGTGATGTCAAGTTGGCAGATTGAAATCAGCCATGGTGAAAACATTTACACCACAGCAAGTGACAAACCACAAATCTAGGCTTGCTTGTTTTTAGAGGGCCAGTTGTTAAACATTTACCCCGCTGCCTCCCTCATATGTAGAAACTAAGGGAAGTTTGTCTTTACAGCTCTTTAGATAATGCCGGCACATAAGTGCTCAAAAGTCGGTAACTGTAATTATGATTCATATTTTCGTATGACGCTCAGAGCAGTTGCATAACTTGCCCTTGGCTACAGAACTGATATGTGGCACAGACTGGTTCTGTCTGGTACCACTGTTTTTCCCTCTATTCTGCACAGCCTCTCAGAGAGAGGCAAAGGTGAGTGGCAGAGAGGAGGAAACACTGTTGACCAGCTTGGTGACTCCTGGATGGAGAGACAGGTGTGGTAGCAAGAGGAGAATATTTGAGCAGATCTGGAAGAATAATGAGACCCAGAGAGGCCAAGAAGCCACTCTAGGCTGCAAAACGAAGTGAGCAGAGGCACAAGGATGGGAATGTGTGTGGCCCATTGGCCAGGTGAGGGGGCCATGGTGTCTGCCTCCTTCCTGCAGCAAGGACCCAACCCAGCATTACAGTTCTCTCACTGTTGGCAAAGCTGTGGGGCCTGCCACAGCCTGCCTTCAAAGCCACACTGGCCTCTGCTTGGCGATGTTGTCCTCCTAAAAACCACTGCAATGTGCGCATCTTCCTTGTAGTGTCTCAGACAAAAGCTCCAGTTGCTCCAAACTTCTCCTTCATGTCCCATATTGCACCATTCAGTCAGAACATGTTTAGAATCAAATAAAATATCACCCAATTACATTTAATAGTAAGTAGTAAAGTTTGTTTAAAATAAAGTGATCATTTTTGTTAGTCATAATAGTGCATTTATGGAACATCATTGTCATATTGTTTAGTTCTCCCTGTGAGGTATCATCATGCCCGTGATGGAAGAAGAAAATTAAGGCTGAGAAAAATTCAGTAACTTAACCCAGGCACCCTGGCTGGGTGCTGGCTGTGGCAGGACTCAAACCCAAGGCTGTCTGACACCAGCGTTCCTATTCTTCACACCAAGCCACCCACTCCTTTTCTGCGGCCTGGTTTAGCACACATTCAGCTTCTTGGCAACGGCCCCCGCTGCTGCTTTTCCCCAGGAAACCTGCAAAGAGCCCAGCGTGCACGTTCTGATCAAGTGTTCCTCAAACAAATAGCAGTTTTTGGAAGGCACCTCAGGGCCTGCTGAGTCACTCCCAGCATGAGACGCTGCTGAGTGGGAGCAGACGATTCTTGTGTCTGTGCTCACTGCCTTGGTGGGGATTTAGTCTCAGGGAACCTAGGAGTAGTGGGCTCCCAAATGCTGTCAGCTCTAAGCAGTGGTCCCAGCCGATTTGGAGCAATCGCTGCTGAGACACAGGGGGCAGATGGGAGCGAGGCGGCCTGGCCAGGGCAGGCATCCCAGGCTTGCTTCTGCGGAGCCACAGCAGATTAACAATCAGAGGACGAGGGCTGAGAGATAACGAGCAGATGCCCATGAGCTCCTTCCGTCACAGGCAGCTGGGCCTAATGAAAAGACCACGTGCCTGGAATTGGGAGGTGGGTTCTCCCCCTGCCTGCTAACGCTGGCCGCATAACTTTGAGCGCAGCATGGACCCACAGGTGTCAGGCCCGGGCTGTCAGGTGGGAATAGTAAGACCCACCTGGTCTGCCTCATGCAGCAGCAGCACTGGTCATTTTACGTAGGGTTCTCTCAACTCTCAGCTCTCCCAGGAAGCATCTCCTGCTTATTCCAGGACAATGTTTTCTCCATCTCTGAACCCCTAAAGAATTTGCTCAAAAGTCCTGGTTATAACCACACTGCATGATCATTATTGAAAACTTAGAAAATACATAAAATAAAAATTTAAAATTATTCAGAATTCTACCATTCATAAATATTTTTAACATTTTATCTATCACATTACACATATATAAATGGTTTAGATAATCTTCTACAGTTTTGTATTGTTCTTTTTCGTTTAACGCTATATCGAAAGAATTTTATGCCATTTAAAATGTTTTTGTAAGCATGGTTTTCACAGTCTATGAAATATTCCATTGTGTGGAATCTATTTAATCCTTCCCTTGTTGAACATTTAGAAGACTTCCAATATTTCGATAGTGTAATTCATATTGCACAAACATCTTTGTTCATAAAGCTTTCTTCTTCCCCACTTCTGGTTGTTCCCTTAGATAGATTTCTATACGTGAAATCATCTGGCCAAAGGGTAGCAGCATTTTGAAGGCTCTTGTGACACAGGGAAACACCATGGTGTTATTCATCCCATCAACAGTGTGGGACAGGCCAACCTCCCACAGCCTTCCACCTTTTAATTATTTTCCTTTTTAAAAGTCTTACTGTTCGGATACAGATAAAATAAATTCTCATTACTGCCTCATTTAGATTTCTTTAATTACTTGTTAGGTACTCTGCCCATTTTCACAGCAGGTTTAATTCTGCTTCACGGATGTGTTTGTGTTTTCCATTGCATAAGCCTGTATGTCTTCTATCTAATCTCCTGAGGGACAAGGCCTGAACCCACAGTGGTGGACTGCACCAAAATTCCTTCTCTAGCCCTTGTTTAAATGTTTCAGTGTGTTCCCACCACTTTCCCACCTCATCCCATCTGTCTGTGGCTGTGCCTGGCGTTTCCTTTGCTGTCTCAGGATCCTGCCAGGCCTCCAGGACAGCATCCACACAGCAGGGTTTGGCAGCCAGGACAGTGTGCTCTGCCGGCTTATCAGTCCTCCTCCCTCACCAGACCTCAAGCTCCTTCAGAGACTGTATCCATCAGCTCTCTCCACAGGGGACACCATTTCTTACCTCGCCCTATGTTAATGAGCCTTGGCCCATAATTGCAATGTTCAATCCCAAACTCCCAACAGAAGTACCATTAGAAGTATATACCCTTTCCTCCACTTCCCAGCCACTCACGCCAGTATGTGAGATAGGAGACACTGGCAAGAAGGGGCTGGGTGTGTGCATAGTTCATGCCAGTCTCTTGGGGGCTCTCTCTAGCGGAGCAGCCTGCCCTCAAGATGCCCATCCTTCTCCATGCCTGGGCCTACAAGGTGATCCCACAGAGGTGGGCTTCCCCCCGCCCACAGGGCTGGTGCCAACATCAACATAGTTCAGGGGAGACGAGGAGCAAAAAGGCCCTAAGTGACCTCAGGTAGAGGCCTCTCTCTGCTGTCCAACCTCACCATCCATAATGCTGTTTGCCTCCCTCGCTGACTCTCTGGCCCAGGAGTCATTAAGAGAAGGAAAAGAAAACTCTTGACACCCTGGGCTTTGCAAACCCACAAAAAATGGTTTTGTGTAGGGAAAGGCTGCACCAGGGGTCTTGCCACCCTCTTCTAGAACTAAGTCAGAGTATTCTGGCATTAAAATAAATAATTCCTAAAATCCACGAAATGAACTTTTTCTCTTAGGCCATTTTCTCCCAAATGTATTTCTAGATTTTTGTGGGGTGTGATTGGGGTATGTATATAAAAAAATAATTCTGTGATCAATTTCCATTAAAAATTCTTTTAGAATTTCCATTAGAAAAACATTATTATGTTAAATAATATAAATAGGCTTGTTACCCACAGGACTTCTCAGAGTATTTAATATACCAATATACGTTGTTAGTCTTCAAGAGGAGGTTAAGAGATGTGTTTTAAAAATGTCCATGACCTCTAAACCCTTTACTGCAGGAACATCTTACAAAACTAAGGTTCAACAGAACATGACTTGGAAATCTGCATTATGCAGCCTCACGCTTCTTTCTGCCATATGTTTATGATATTTCCAAGAAAAAATATTACAAACTTCTGGTAGGAAGGGCGGCTCTGGCCCAGTCGCTCCCTGAATCAATCCCCTCTCTACCCATGTCCTAGCATAGGGTCTGATACTGAGTCCACTTATATAGTATAAGGCAGAGGTCATCAAACTTTTTTTGTAAAGAGCAAAATAGAAAATATTTTAGATTTTGTAGGCATATGGTATCTGTTGCAACTACACAACTCTGCTGTTGCAGCTGGAAGGTAGCCATAGACAATATCGCAAAAAAAAATGGGCACGGCCATGCTCTAATAAAACTTCATGGTCAAAACCAGACTGTGTGCCACGTTTGGCCATGGGCCATAGTCTGCTGACTCTTGATGCAGGGCGTCTCAGTCTGGGGAGGAAGGGCTCCAGAGTCCTGAGTGTAAAGAAGTAAGTTGTGAGAGGGCCAAGTTGTGACAACCCTCGAGTGGGTGACTCACTCTTGGAGGAGAAATTTTCACCCACAACCTGCCACAGTGCAAATAATGGGCAGACAGCCATGTGTCCTCCCAGCTTTGGGGTTCAGAGGGCATAGCTGCTCCCAATACCCAATGCTGCCACTGTGTAATCATAGAAAGTCTATAAAACTCAGAAGCCCCAAGGGAAGCCATGTGAGGCCTTGTGTGAAATCCCCAGCATTCCTGAAGAAGTGGATTTATTTAGGTGAACTGATGGTCACTGGCCTCGTCTGAACCAGGATGCTTAATTGGAGAGCAGCTGCTGCAGACCTCGAGCAACAGAGTGGGACCAATTGTCTGCCCGCATTCCATGTGGCGTTCCTCATTCCTGAGCAGACCATGGGGGAATGCGCAGGGAATGCAAGGACTGCCAGCAATGCAAACCCCAGAGTGTTGGGCCACGTGAGCCGATCAGGCTCCAAAGACAGCAAAACAATCAGCCATTCTCCGTGAGTTGGGCCTCATCTTACACCTCCCAACCTGTGATGGAGGGAACTGTGTAGTGCCGTCACTCTGAAACAAAGGCTGTGTCCAGAGTCTGAGAGGGTAGGTGGTGAGTTGTGTAGCTGTAGACAAAACCAGCTTAGGAAGCTTCTTGAGGGACACAAAGGACCCCACTCCCCCAGAAATCAGCCCCAGGTGCCTGACCCACAGCTGGACACCCATCGCTTCTTTAGGGGATCCTCAGCAAAATTTGCCTCATCATTGGCTCACCCATGCCCCGGAGCAGACCTCATCACGACTGTACACTCTGGATTTCTCTACACAGTCCTGATTTAAAATACTCCATGTTTACCATGAGTCCTAATTTGTAACTCAGAAAGTGCACAATAGTGGCCATATTTGGGGGAAATAACCATGGCAACCTAAAGTATGACAAAGAATTTGGGAGCTAGTTACATAGAGGAGACTACCTGCCAGGTTCAAGTTGGAAGATGTATAATTATTGAACTTCCTGGGTCACCTCAAGAATCAAGAGGGACTATGGTACAAGATGTCTAAAGTGAGACTCTGCTGAAAAGGCCCCTATGTAGACAAGGGGATCTTGGCAGAGCACTAACAGCATGCATTAAAATTGTCTACGTCACAAATCAAGTTTGCAGGCCAGAACCAGTTGGGCGCCAAGAACTTCACAACTAACCACAGACAATTAAATCAAATACAAGAGGCCTTTCCACACCCTCTTCAATAGGCATGTATTCACCACAATCTGTAGGAAGCCTTCTAGGGGATGTAGGGTGACCAGAGAACTTGCCCTTGAGAAGCTTCTGCTCTACTTAAAGAATCAAGTGGTTAAATTTAAAAATTACATAATAATGAAAAGTCTAATAATACTTATATTTCAAAACAAAAACAGAACTACCATTAGGCAGTATTTTGTACCTTCCAATGGTCCTGAATTGGGGGGGGATCTTCATGAGCTGACAGAAAGGGAAGAAGAATGAGTTTTAGCAAAGTCAAGGAAAGTCTCATGGACAGTTCTCCAAATGCCTTGGCAGGAAGAGAATTTTAAGACCATCCATCCAAGGATGTAATCATTAGACGTGAACTTCTTCCTTCAGCATGGTAAGCGCCACTAGTAATGAGCCATAGTATTCTTTTCTGCTGAGCCCAGAAATACACTGCTCCACAAAGGCACAGCCAATAGATCAAAAATGGCACACGAGGTGCAAACGCCATCACTGGGCCTTCAGCAATAGGGGAAACAGGCACAGCAACTCCAGCAATCACGGTCTCACCCAGGAGGTTGACAAGAGAACTAAGTCTAGAGACTACAGCTCCTGCATCCCAATCCTGAGACTTTTACTGACATTGGGCAGAGGCATTGGGCTTCCCCAGCATGTACCATGTGCTGGAAACCCCAGATTCCCCTTGCAGAATCTCCTTTCCTGTGGCTGCTCGAACTATTCCTTAACAGACACCAAGATCCTGAGAAGTACCAGGGCAGCTGTCAGGATTTAAGGAGCCTTCCTGAGGAGCGACAACTCCCATTTCAGTACTACCTTGAGTGAGGGTTGTGATCTCAAAGAGAAAGCCCCCCATCCTTTCTGAGGAGATAGGCATATGGAGTACGAAAGGCACCAGCTGTGAAACAACCCTACCTGGCTCTGTAAAATGAGGTTCAAATTAGCTCCAGGAGGTGGGAGGATGCACTCATCCCTCAGCTGCTGTGTGTTGGCTGCTAATGGCTCATGCTGCCATCTTGCTTCGGATAATTGTCCTCAGCCCTGTCCAGAAGGTTACCCTCACCCACTCACCCACTTAATGAGTGTGCCTCTATTCTTTTGGTAGTTCCCTGGATGGAGCCTAAGAAGAATTAACTAGGCTTAACCAGATTAATTTTGCAACTTTGCATTTAAGTCAATGGCTCAAACTTGAGAGTGCATAAGAATCACCTGGGGGAAGAGGAGACATTTTGAAAACAGACCATCAAGATTCATGCACAGGAAAGTAAGGAGTTATAGTGAAAACAAACAGTCTGGCCCCTCAAAAGAATGCTTCAATGAGAGAACTGACTACTGGTGTTCCTATGATAAAGGCTAAATTCCTAGCCCATTGCTTTCAAGGCCATTCAACTTCATCTTACCCCACTTTCTCTTCCTCTGTCTGTGCTCCCAACAAGGAACTTACATGAGCCATACTTCCACCTCAAGGCCCTTGAAGAAGCTGTTCCCTCTGCAGCGAAAACTCTGACCCTACTCTCAATCCAATTAATTTTCACTTCATATTTCATTTCAGGAGGCTTCCCTAAAACCCCCACCCCATACCAGACTAGACTCCACCCTGAAAAAATACACTAATGTGATGATACCCGTGATGATCTCACTGATTTCTCAGGGCTGTAAGCTTCCTGGAGGGATAGACATGGTCTGTTTTTGCTTACTTTTTTTTAAGTCCAGTTCTTGGCACCAAGTAGGCACCCAATAGCAATTATTTGGCCAAATGACCTTGCCATCGTGCCATTGTTTTTGCATGTAGCACACCATTCCTATAATGTTTACTGAGTATCTACAGTGGTGTGTGCCAAGCTCTGGGCTAGGTTCACATCAGGATGAATCAGACATCTACCACACACCTTCTGTCCCATGTAGGACTATGAATGTTTGATTTGTGGACACCAAGGTGTTTTAAAATGACCTCTTCAAAAGTTCAAAGGTTGAAATATACCGTTTCCTAGGGATGGGAAGGAACTTCCATTCTAAGGCAAGGTAATGTATCTAGCCTCCCATGATGTTCCCTCCTCCACATTCCGTCACCAAATAAGAGTGATTTAGGGATTGTCTGTGCTCGTACTAGGAAGTTGGTAAAGTTGGGGAAGAACCAGCAAGTTTGGCTGCTAATAACGTGATAAAATGCTCTGTCTCTGTAGGTCAGGCTCCGACTAGGACTTGCTTGAACACCTGTGGCATATCTAATGCAAGTACCAAAAATTTTTCCAAAATTCTTCCTACTTGAGAATGACATATTTTAACTTTAAGCTGCCCTAGACCACCACCACCCACAGGCACTTTTGGTATCACACAGTGCTGGCCTAGTCCATGTAATTTTACTATTAGAAGATATCTAAATCTCTCCAGTCTTCTTCATGTTACTTCATAGCTTTTGACCATCTGGTCTAAATGAGCTCAGGTGTTCTAGAACCAGAAATGAAGCATCATGGCTAAGTCTGAAATGAAGAAACAAAGGATGAGGTGCTTCACCCATCTCAGGAAGGGGTGAGGATGGAAAGCTGGGAAGAAGAGAATTTGGCAAGGTCACAGGAACTCCTGGGGACATAGGTGTGTATGCATCTCCCACCCACCAGAACAGCACCGTGTGAAAAGCTGGCTCCTGAGGCTGCCAGGAAGATAAATCCATGGCAGCTGAGGCATGTGAGAGTTGGCAGGGAATCGGGCGTCAGACCAGCCTCAGATGCCTCAGCGAAGGTTGGTCTTCTGGGAAAGCAGGGGTGAATTTACTTTTCAGATAATTTCTTGTTAGTTTATAGAAATGCAGCTGATTTTTATATATTGATTTTATATCCTGCAACTTTATTGAATTAACTAATTAAGACTCACAGAGTTTGTGTGTGTGTGTGTGTGTGTGTGTGTGTGTGTGAAGTTTTTAGGGACTTTAAATAAGATTATATCATCTACATATAAGATCATATCATCTTATCTAAAAATAGATAATTTTACTTGTTCCATTCCAACTTAGATGAGTCACTTCATTTTCTTGCCTAATTGCTCCAGCTAGGACTTCCAGTACCATTTTGAATAAAAGTGGCAATTATAGTTAACAATAATTTATTGTATATTTCAAAATAGCTAGAAGAGAATTGTAATGTTCCAAACACAAAGAAAAGATAAATGTTTGAGGTAATGGATATCCTAATTACCCTGATTTGATCATTATCCATTGTATACAGGTGTCAAAATATCACATGTATCCTTTAATATTATACATCAAAAATCACCAAAGTTTCTTCCTCCTACACCTACCAGAACAGACATGTTATCAGAGTTAAAAATACCAAGGTTTGGTGAGGATATGGAGAAATTGGAACTATCACAGGTTGAAAACAAAAAAGAAGTGGTAAAAGGGGGTGTCCTTCTTGTGCTTCTGATCTTAGAAGAAAAGCTTTCACTTTTTCACCATTATATGTGATATTAGCTATGGGATTGTCATATATGGCCTTTATCATGTTGAGGTAAAATTCCTTCTATACATGTTTATTGAGAGTTTTTATCTTGAAAGGGTGTTGAATTTTGTCAACTTCTTTCTCTGCATCTATTGAGATGATTGTGTGATTTTTATCCTTCATTCTGTTAATGCGGTGTACCACATTAATTGATTTGTGTATGTTGAACCACCCTGACATGCCAGGGAAAAATCCCACCTGATCATTGTGAATAATTTTTTATGTGCTGTTGAATTTGGTTTGCTAGTAATTTGTTGAGGATTTTTGAATCAATATTAATCAGGGAGATTAGCCCGTGGTTTTCTTTTCTTATAGTGTCTTTATCTGGCTTTGGTATCAGTATAATGCTGGCCTCATAGAATGAGTTTGGAAGTGTTTCTTTGTCTTCAATGTTTTTGAATAGTTTAAGAAAGATTGGTGTTAATTATTCTTTAAATATCTGGCAGAATTCACACAGATAGAATTTTGAAAGCAGCAAGCGAAAAGCAACTTATCATGTACAGGTGAGCTGTGCGTGATGAGACTATCAGCAAATTTTTCAGCAGAAACTTTTCCGGTTAGAAGGGAGTGAGGTGATGACATATTCAAAGTCCTGAAAGAAATAACTGCAAAATAAAAATATTACACCAAGAAAAACTGTCCTTCAAAAATAAAGGAAAGATAAATACTTGTCCAGACAAACAAAAGCTGAGAGAGTTCATCACCACTAGACCTGCCTTACAATGAATGCTGAGAAGTGTTTTTCAAGTTTAAAAGAAAGGATGCTAAATAGTAACATCAAAACATACGAAAGTGTAAAAGTCACTGGTAAAAGTAAATATATAGACAAATATTGTGATACTGTAATGATGGTATGTACATCACTTTTAATTTTTTAAAATAAAAGTATAAAAGCTAAAAGACAAAAGTGCTAAGAAAAGTAATGGGTACACAGTATAAAAAGATGTAAATTATGACATAAATAACAAAGTATATATATGATGGTGTAAAAGTTAGAGTTTTTATATTTTATTGAAATTATTATCACCTTAAAAGAGAATGTTATAAGTATAGGATGGTTCATGAAAGCCTTATAGTAAACACCAAAAAAAAATACCTATAGAAGACACACAAAACAAAAAATAGGAATGAAAAATATCACTACAAAAAAATTAATGAAACACAAAGGAATACCAAGAGGAAACATCAGGGGTTTAAAAAAAAAAAAAAAAAGAAAGAAAGAAACACAAAGGAAAACAACAAGAGGAAAAAAATAGAAAACAACAAAATGGCAATAGTGAGTTTTCCCTATCAATAATTAGTTTAAATGTAAATTAGTTAAACCCAATCAAAAGAGAGTAACTGAATGATTAAAAAATAATACTCAACTATATGCTGTCTACAAGAGACTCACTTTAGATTTGAGGACACACATAAACTGAGGATGTAGAGATGAAAAAAGATATTCCATGAAAATGATAAACAAAAGACAGCACGGATGGTTATATTCATATTAGACAAAATAAATATTTAGTCAAAAACTGTTACAAGAGACAAAGAAGTACATTATATAATGATAGGAGAATCAATTCATCATGCAGATATAGTAATTATAATATATATGCATCAAATATCAGAGCCACCTAAATATATAAAGCAAACAGTGATGGAACTAAAAGGAGATATAGACAGCAATACAATAATAGTAAGAAACTTCAATACCCCAGTTTAAGTAATGGACAGGTCATCCAGACAGAAAATCAGTAAGGAAACAGCAGACTTGAACAACACTATAGGCCAAATGGACCTAACAAACGTACACAGAAAATTTTGCCAAAAGCAAGAATACATATTCTTCTCAAGTCCACAAGGTACATTCTTCAGAATAACTTAAGACGATTGAAATCATACTAAGTATCTTCTCCAACTACAACAGAATAAAACTAGAAATCAATAACAGAAGGAAAATTGGAAAATTCACAAATATGTAGAAATTAAACAACATACTACTAAACAACCAATGTGTCAAAGAAGAAATCAAAAGGTAAATCATAAAATACCTTGTGACAAGTGAAAATGAAAATATAACATGCTAAAACTTATGAGATGAAGAAAAAGAAGTATTAGAGGAAAGCGTATAGAAATAAATGATTGCACGAAAAAAAGAACAATCTCAAATGCTCGACCTAACTGGACCTAAAGGAACTATAAAAAAAAGAAGAACAAATTAAAGAAGAACCAAAATTAGCTGAAGGAAAAAAATAACAATAATTGGAACAGAAATAAATGAAATAGAGGAGGCTGTAGCTGGAAGCCAGAGCTCCAAATTGGGGTCCCGATCCCAATTCCAATGGCGGGAGGAGGCAGTAGAGTAGAGGGTAGAGCCAAGGGAAACAGTAGTCACTGGAGCCCACCACTTGCTTAAGAGGAGGTTAATGGAGATTGGGCTTAAGCAGACTTCAGGGCATGTCTGTAATTGGAGACAGATGGTGCCAGGAGCAGAAAGCCAAACAGGAGCAGGAGAAGGAACTGGCAAAAATCACATTGAAAAGGAAGACATGGAGTTGATAATGATAGAGATGGAGATCTCTCAAGCAGCAGCAGAACAGAGCTTGTGGGAACACGTGGACAACATGGTAGAGGCTCTTATTGCCCTAAACAATTGATACATGCTTTCTTGGGTATACCTACTGAATTAACTTACTACATAAAGTTTTTTGTCTTCTGGAGTTTTTTTTTGAAAAAAAGAAGTAAATGAAATAGAGAAGAGAGAAATAATAGAAAAAAAATCAATGAAACTAAAACTTGCATTTTTGAAAGGATAAATAAAATTAACAAACCTTTAGCTACACCTAAGAAAAAAGAGAGAAGACACAAATAAATCAAATCATAAATGTAAAAGGAGACATTACAATTGATGCCATAGAAATAAACAGGATTAGGGAGACTGCTATGAACAATTATATACCAAAAAATTGGATGAACTAGAAGAAATGGATGAATTTGTAGAAATACACAATATATCAAAACTGAATTATAAAGAAATAGAAACTCTGAACAGGCCAAAAACAAGTAAGGAAATTACCTAAGTTTTTGTTTGAGGAGGTTTTTATTTCTCCTTTACTTTTGAATGATAATTTCAGAGAGTACAGAATTCTAGGTTGGGTTCTTTTTTCTCTCCAAGATAGCTGACTAGAAGGATTTCTTGTTCACCTTACCCACTTGAATGTGTGTAGATGATCATACTTTGAATACATCATCCAAGAGAGACCATGGGAGTTCAACAGAAAGGCAATAGGAAACACTAAAAACTAGGACTACCAGAAAACAATTAAAAACATGACAAGAATGAAACCTCATATATCAGTAATAACCTTGAACATAAACAGATTAAATGTTCCACTTAAAAATATAGCTTGTCTGAATGTATAAAAAAAATATAATTCAAGTATATGCTCCTAATGAGAACTCACCTTATCTATAAAGACATATATAGACTGACAATAAAGGGGTGGAAAAGATACTCCACAGTAACAGAAACCAAAAGTGAGCAGGAGTATTTATACTTATATCAGATAAAATAGACTTTAAGTCATTGTAGTAAGAAAAAGACAAAGAAGGTCATTATATAATGACAAAGGGATCAATTCAACAAGAGGATATAACAATTCAAAATATACATGCACCCAACACTGGAGCACTCAGATTCATAAAACTAACATTACTAGACCTAAAAAGAGAGATAGACTCAATACAATAATAGTAGGGAACTTCAACACCCCACTCACAGCATTAGATAGATCATCTAGACAGAAAATCAACAAAGAAACATTTGACTTAAAGTGGACTTTAGACCAAAGGTACCTAACAGGAATTTACAGGATATTCTACCCAATAATGGCAGAATATACATTCTTTTCATCAGCACATAGAACATTCCCCAGAATAGACCACATTTGTGCCATAAAACAAGTCTCAACAAATTTTTAAAAATCAAAATCATATCAAATTTCTTCTTAGACTACAGTGGAATAAAACTAGAAATGAATACCAAGAAGAACTTTGGAAACTATCCAAATATGTGGAAATTAAACAACATGGTCCTGAATGACCACTGGGGCAATGAAGAAATTAAGACATAAATAAAAAAGTTTTTTGAAACAAATGAAAATGGAAACACAGCATACCACAACCTGTGGTATATAGTAAAAGCAGTGCTAACAGGTAAGTCTATAGTCATAAATGCCTATATCATAAAGTAGAAAGATCACAAATTAACAATCTATTAAGCTCAAGGAACTAGAAGACTAATTTCTCTGCTTATTCTTTGTTGTTAAAACAAACAAACAAACAAAATGAACTAGAAAAGCAAGAACAAACCAAACTCTGCATTATCAGAAGAAAAGAAATAACAAAGTTTAAAGCTGAGCTAAATGAAACTGAGGCTAAAAGTACCATACAAAGGATGAATGGAATGAAAAGTTGGTTCTTCAAAAAGATAAACAGAATTGATAAACCACTAGCTAGACTAACAAAGAAGAGAGAAGATCCAAATAAATAAAATCAGAAACTAAAAAGGAGACCTTACAACTGATACCACAGATATAAAAAGATCATTAGAAACTACTATAAACAACTATATGCTCACAAACTAGAAAATCTAGAGGAAATGGATAAATTCCTATAAACATACAACCTACCAAGATTGAACCAGGAAGAAATAGAAAATCTTAACAGACCAATAATGAATAGCAAGATTGAATCTGTAATTTAAAAAAAATCTCCCAACCAAGAAAGGCCCAAGGCCAGATGGATTCACAGCCAAATTCTACCAAATATACAAAGAATAAATAATACCAATCCTTCTGAAACATTCTAAAACATCAAGGAGGAGGGAATTCTCCCTAAGTCATTAAACAAGGCCAGTATTATCCTGATATCAAAAGCAGACAAGGTCACAACAAAAAAAGAAAACTATAGACCAATGTCCCTGATGAACATAGATGCAAATATCCTCAACAAAATACTAGCAAACCAAATCCAACAGCACATGAGAAAGATAACACATCATGATCAAGTGGATTGTATGACATGAATGCAACGATGGTTTAACATAAACAAATCAATAAATGTGATACATCACATAAACAGAATCAAGGACAAAAACCATATGAGCATCTTAATAATGCAAAAGAATTATCCTGGATAGAGCTGGGGCCCATTTTACTAAGTGAAGTATCCCAAGAATGGAAAAATAAGCAACACATGTAGTCACCATCAAATTGGTTTCACTCATCATCACCTAAGAGCTCATTTAGAAATAACATTAATCGGGTATTGGGCAGATGTGGGGGGGAAGAGATGGGTGTATACACACCTAATGAGTGCAGTGCGCACCGTCTAGGGGACAGACACGTTTGAAGCTCTGACTCATGTGGGGCAAGGGCAATATATGTAACCTAAACGTTTGTACCCCCATAATATGCTGAAAGAAAAAGAAAAAAATAGAAATTATATTATTAAATGTAAAAGAAAATTAAAAGTCCTTAATGGAGAATGAAAACAGTGTTGACAAGTGAGTAGAAATGAGGAATAAAGTCTCAAATTTTTAGGAAATTGTAAAAGAAAAGCAAACTATCAGATTAGGACCAGAATCACAAGTAACAATACTAAAAAAAATTACAGAGCACTCCCTTCAATCAGCAGAGGATAAAACAGTGGCATAGTTCTCTCCATTAAGAGATGCTGTAACACCCAAACACCACAAAGAAACAATTTAAAAAGACTTTAATGCAGCAAGTTATTATCTTGTTTATTCTGTAAAAATCTGTTTAGATACAAATATATATTGTGCAAAACCTCAGTCCGAGTATTTAAGAGTATTTAAGAGAAAACTTGACAATAAAATAATGCAAAAGAAACATTTCATAGAATTCAGCATCCCTTCATGGTAAAAACCCTCAACAAAATAGGCATAGAAGGAACATACCTCAGAATAATAAAGGCCACATATAACCAACCCACAGCTAACATCATACTGAATGGGGGAAAGTTGAAAGCATTTCCTCTAAGAACTCGAACAAGACAAGGATATCCATTTTCACTACTCCCATCCGACATAGTACTAGAAGTCCTAGCCAAAGCAATCAGGCAAGAGAAAGAAACAAAAGGCATCCAAATTGGAAAAGAGCAAGTCAAATTATCCCAGTTTTCTGATGTTATGATCTTATATTCATAAAACCCTAAAGACTCCTCCAAAATCTCTCAGATTTGATAAATGAATTTAATAAGGTTTCTGTACACAAAATCAATGTACAAAAATCAGTAGCATTTCTACACCCCAATAAGGTTCTAGTTGAGGAAGAAAGCAAGAAGGCAATCCCATTTATAACAACTACAAAAAATTAAAATGTAATACACAGAAGTAAATTTATTCAAAGAGGTGAAAGACCTCTAAAAGGAAAACTACAAAACACGGATGTTGGAAATTGAAGATACACAAATGGAAAAACATCTCATGCTCATGGACTGGAAGAATTAATATTGTTAAAATGACCATATTGCCCAATGCAATCTACAGATTCAATGCAATCCCTATCAAAATACCAATGTCATTTTTCACAGAATTAGAAAAAACAATCCTAAAATTCCCATGGAACTAAAAAAAAAAAGCCTGGATAGCCAAAGCAATCCTGAGCAAAAGGAACAAAGCTGGAGAAACCATATTACCTGACTTAAAATCATAGTACAAGGCCATGATAACCAAAACAGCATGGTACTGGTGTTAATATAAAAGTAGATGCATAGATCAATGGAACAGAATAGAGAACCCAGAAATAAAGCCACATATTTACAGCCAATTGATCTTAAAGAAGGTTGACAAAAACATACGCTGGTTAAAGGACACACTCTTCAATACATGGTGCTAGGAAAATCGGTATGGTCTTAAGCAGAAGAAGAAAACTGGACCCCTATCTCTGGCCACATACAAAAATCAACTCAAGATGGATTAAGGACTTAAGACCTGGATCTTTAATACTGGTAGCCATAGAAAAGACTGACATCATGTCTTTTTCACACACATGGACAGATCTGGGAGGCCATTATCTTAAGTGAAATAACTCAGAAAGTCAAATACCACATGTTCTCACACATAATTGGGAACTAAATAAAGTGTACATATGGATATAGAGAGTGGAATAATAGACATTAGAGACTCCAAAGAGTGGGAGGGTGGGAGGGGGGCCGGTGAGGGCTGAGAAATTACTTAAGGTGTACAATGGACATTATTTGGGTGTTGGCACACTAAAAGCCCAGACTTCACCACTATGCGTTATATCCATATAACAAAACCACACTTGTACCTCCTAAATCTATAAAACAAAGAAAAGAAAAGATACTAGAAGGAAACCTAGGGAAAACTCTTCTGGAGTCTAGGAAAGGAATTTATAACTAAGATCTCAAAAGCACACGCAACAAAAACAAAAATAGACAAATGGGATTTAATTAAACTAAAAAGCTTCTGCACAGCAAAAGAAATAATCAACAGAGTGAAAGTACAACCTGTTGTATAAAACAAATTATTTGTAAACTATTCATCTGATAGTATTCAGAATTCATCCTTGTATATCCAGAATATACAAGGAACTCAGACAACTAAAGGGAAAAAATAATCCTACTACAAAGTGAGCATAGTTCATAAATAGACATAATTTTTCAGTTTATTGAGCTTTTTACATGTTTGTAGGATGGAGCTCCCAAGCTTCTCACATGCTAGACTGGAAACCAGAAGTCACAAAAGGATACTTGATAAAAAGAAACCTCCTATCTCCAGCTCCTTCAAAGCCAATGAGAGGCTGAGTGAAAGGCTCTGAGTAGGGAATTGTCAGGGGTCCAGGTGGCCTAATTTGGCTACAGCTCATGGCTCTACCTGAGGTGACGTGACACAGGGTTTGCTGGGTGTGAGGTTTTAAACTTTAGGCCCCTTTTTCCAGAGAAAACTCCTCTTCAGTGTAAATCTGGTCTTCCCAGTAAAAGACCTGCATTAAGCAAGCAATCCTTTAATTTCCTCTCTGAAGGAAGATAGAGTCTCACTTGTACGATCAGCATTGTTTTCTGTCACTTGGACAGGCAGCAATGAAATAGTGCTCAGAAAAATTACATTCCCAGCAATTTCAGAGCACTCCTGGCTCATGAAGCATGCACGTAATTGCTATTTCATACAAGTTTGATAAATGAGATGAAAATATACTGTTACTTCCTCCGAACAATGGAGGGGGGCCTTATTCCAGGGGTCATTTTAGATAATGAAAAACACAACTAATGAGTTTGATTAAAGGATTCATTAACGGTATAGTGTTTAGAAACTAAAAACAATCATCTTTTCCTGGAGTGTCAAGCAAGTCACCTCAGCTCAAAGCCTGAGTGGACAAGGATTCGGGGGAGCTGGTTTCTGGGCTGTGCTCAGCTACCTGTGACCTACCTGGAAGGTTTTGGACATATCCCAGACCCTCTTTCTGCCTTTTCTCTCCCAGCTGGGGAGCAGAGATTATAATATTTTCCCCCTTAATTCTTAGACATTTGTTCTGGGAATAAAGTTGACTGCAAAAACAGTCCTTTGGGTTTGAACCATAGACACCCAGGACAAAATTAATGGCTTTCCATCCAGATATCTGGTTTCTGAACACAGCAGAGAGGGTAGCATTGGAAGAATGGAATAGCTTCCATCTTACGTGATCATTTCAAACTTCCATAATGATGAAGAAAGGTGTGTAAGTGTATGCATTTATCTGAACCTGTGTACAAGGTGTGCTTGTGTTTAAGTGTGTGTTTTATGAGTGTTTATGCATAAGTGTGCATGAGTATGTGAGAGTGTGAATGTTAGTGGGTGGATGCATTAGAGTGTGTATATCTGTGTACACATGTATTGGTAGGTATGTGAGTGTGCATATGAGCACACAAATGTGTGCATGTATGAGTTTGTGTGAGCATGTGTGTACAAGTACATGTGAGTGTATGCTTGTTAAGTACAAATATATGCATGCATGTGAGTGTGCAAATGTGTATGCAGGTGCGTGCATGTGTACCATTTTTGAGATGTCTTGTCTTTCACCTCATGAGTGTGCTTTGCCACCTGCTGGTCTACTCCTTCAGAAGCTCCCTCTTTATATCATCTCCTTTGTGCAACGTAACCCCAAGAGGAAGTTTAGTAACGCAGCCTGAAGGTGTATGCAGAGCAATTTGTAACAGCCTTTAAAAGCAAATTGTCTTAAGCAGAAGACTACAGCATTGCACAGCAGTACTATGCCTAACCTATTCATATTTTGTTGAAAAAAAAAAGCAGGTTCTGCTGAGGAGAAGGCAAACTGTGCCCTAGAACTGAACAGCCTGTCAGC
This sequence comes from Eulemur rufifrons, assembly GCF_041146395.1. NCBI lineage: Eukaryota > Metazoa > Chordata > Mammalia > Primates > Lemuridae > Eulemur > Eulemur rufifrons. The sequence goes on from NC_090989.1 coordinate 116,933,527, forward strand.
TGTGAGAAAACAGAGAGGAGTTTATATTTAGAAAAGGGGCCAATTATTTCCATGCAACAACTATATTACTAATGCTTAACCAATAAAAGCTTTCAGTTTAAAAATGTCTAAGTACATTATGAAGACCCGAATTTATTTGACCTGAGTCCATTTCAGATTTAAAAATAAACAGATACTTTCAGCAGGATGAACTGAGGACACACCATTGGAAGAACCCACTGTTCCCCTTACACCCTAACAAGTTGTTGCACACACTGGCCCAGTCCTTGCCACTTGCCTGGGTTTAAACACACCTCCATGAAAGGAGAATTTGACAGTCTGGGACAGGTCATACAGGAATATTCCAGGAAGATAAGAAAAGATGTCAACGGGCTCAGAGGAAGAAGGAAAATACTCTCAGTTTCAATTTCCAACATGGTGTCTGGATGTAGTAGATGCTCAAAAACTGTTATTTTTAATGAACACCTGAATGGATGAATCAATTAATAAATAAAATAGTGCTATGAAAGAGAAGTGATGAGCCCCTTCCTGGCTTACAGAACAACATTTCATTAAGATGTATCCTACCAAATGATGTTGTTGTTTTTTTTTTATTCTTAAGCCTGCATGATCCCCAGAAATTACAGATTTCCCAGAAGAAATTTCAATAGCAAAGTAATGATTTTCAGACTCCACTGTCTCTGCCAGCCAAAAGGACTACATGTCATGGATATATCTGGTGTGAATATTATTAATAGTGGTAACTATTGTTGCAGTGACTGTTCTGATCATTGTGAAGGTGTCTAAAACACCTTGAAGAAGTTTGATTGAACTAATGTTTATTGGGCAACAAGACTCAGTAGTCAGGATACCTGGCAGAAAAACCAGACCCGTTCCTTACTGTACAGCTCCTTGGGTCCTTATTCAGAACCTGTTAAATCTCAGTTAACACACAATCTTTGTAAGCTAGGAGATCTATTCCTCAAAGCGCAAAGACTAAACTTTTGAAGTTAGTAGATTGCTAGAGATAGGCATAGTGATACTGACAAGAAATGATATCAGATATAAAAAGGAAAGAAGAATAAGTCTATCTACTATTATGAAGGGATCTCAAGGATATATGAAGTACAAAAGAAAGCGTAGAAAAAGTGAATAGTCTGCTGCCAATTATCCACAAATAAAGGATTTACAAATATATAAACATACTTGGTTATATTAAAACTATTATAGATCAGAGCTAGACTTCTTTAAATATACTTTGCTTCATAGATTTAATTTTGAAACCATGTAAATATTTTACATAAGTATAAAACAAAATTAAATTTTAGAAAAGTAATCCTTTAAAAGCAAAAGCAAAATGAAACAACTGAACCTCACTGTGTATTCAGTAAGTACTATAACCACACAGAGCAGAATTATTCCAAACAATTTTAAAACACAGTGATTTAACTCAAAATTCATCCTTAGTGGAATATATCCTAAGGACAAAAATAACTGCAAAAAATTTTAATATCATGTTTTATGTTTAAATCATAATATTCATGGCGGTGTTCACATTGTTATTCTTAGGCTGTTGCATGTGTGTTGCTCAGTGAAGCACATGAGTAATTATCTGGTGACACTGAGAAATTATATTTTCTGTAAGGGAGAAAAGGCATACAGACATAAGATCAATGAAGTTATGTAAAATTCTATAATCCTAAACTGAATTGGTAGTGGTAGTATTAACTGACAATATATTTCATTTTAAATATATGCTTATATATATACATCTTTCCCTATTTCTACCCATTAAAAGCATAGAAACAAAAACTAAACCAGTGACAATGAGCACCCCTAATACCCATTTTCCTACTAAAAGAAATCAGGAATCCTTGAGAAATGTTTGATGACTAGTCTGTGGCAGAAATTTTACAAGATGAGTCTGGGACATTAAAAAGCATGGAAACTATCAAAGACTTCTAAGATCAAGTCAAAAGGACACAGGAGGTTGAGCATGGTGGCTTATGCCTGTAATAACAGCACTCTGGGAGGCTGAGGCAGGAGGATCACTTGAGGCCAGGAGTTCAAGATCAGCCTGACCAAGAGCGAGACCCTATCTCTACAAAAAATAGAAAAATTCACTAGGCACGTCCCTGTAGTTACACCTACTCAGGAGTCTGAGGCAGGAGGATTGCTTGAACTCAGGAGTTTGAGGTTGCAGTAAGCTATGAGGAGGCTACTGCACTCCAGCCTGGGCAACACAGTGAAACCTTTTCTCAGGAAAAAAAAAAAAAAGACACAGGAGAAAATTTGAAGATGCTCCCACTGGCCACGGGGAGTCCATTTAAGCCTCAATAATGATAATGACACCGTAATAGATTAAAAAATGGCAAATATGTTTAAATCCATGCATTTATAAAAACAAAATATGCTGTTTAGTCATCATTGGAAGGTACAAGTGAACCAACTGATTATCTTTAAATTAGTTTAAGTGAAGAGAGGGGGAATAAGCATTTATCTTGCTTTTCCTAAATGAACTATCCCTCAGAGTAACTACGGAGTTGCTGAAGAGAAGTATCTATAGATGTATTCTAGCTAAGAAACAAAGGCGGTATGATAGAATTCGTGTGTCAACATTTTGCCAACCCCATGAATTAATGGATCCAGGCAATGAGCATCGATGTCTGCAAACATGACAAAAAGACAAGCAGACACCACATGCCTCCTGTTGCAAACGCACAGCACCACCTGTGAAGTGCTCTTGCCAAAAACACCTAACCTGGATGCAATCACGCCTCCATATCTCGCTACCAATTTACAAGAAATACAGGCAACAGAGGAACTTGTTAAACTATAGCATATAAATACAATCAAAATCTAAAATGAGATAAACTCTCCAGGACAAATGACCCAGACTCTCAACAAATAAACAGCAAAGGAAAAAAATAACGAGTGAAATTATAGATTAAAAGAGGCTTAGGAGTGATATCAATCTGTTACAATGTGTGAACCTTATTTATATCCTGATCCAAACAAGCTGTAAAAGAATGTATAAAGCAGAAAAATTTAAGCACAAGCTAGTTATTTAATGACATGAAGGAATTATTGCTAATTTTCTCAATTTAATAATGGTATTGTGGCTACAATTTTTTAAGAGTTTTTATCTTAAAGAGGTATAACCTAAAATATTTAGAGGTAAAATGATAGAATAGCCAGAATTCACTCTAAAATAACCTGGAGTGGGGTAGAAAGGAAGTGAGTATAGAGTATGTAGGAAAAAGGCTAGCCATGAATTGATAATTATTGAAGCTGAATGATGGATAAATGGGGTTCATTATACTATGTTCTCTAGTATTGTATATGTTTGAAATTTTCCATAATGAAAAAGAAAAGAAAAAATAGCAGCTGACAGCCTCATAAAGGCTAAACAAACAAAAAGTCAACAAGCAGCAGGCAATGTCTAAGAAGGCAGAGACGTGTAACAGAATGTATTATAAAAGGAACCTTTTCAATAAAGGGATGAACCACAAAACCCACTTAAGTTCTACCTATCTAAGAATTTTCACTTGTGGAAAACTTTAGCCCCTAATACCACCATAAATGAAACTTCTCCAAATTTTTATGTGTATCGTAAAAATGCCATTTATATAGCACTCTGTAGCTCTAGAGAAACTTCTTCACACACTCTTTAATTTGATGTTCCTACCATCTCTGTGAAAATTCCATTATTACTCTTATTTTAAGATGAGATTTCTGAATCTCAGAGTTGCTAAATAACTTACCAAGGCCACAGAGCTGGTCAGTGCTGGAGCTGGCACCACCGACTAGATCTCCCATCTCCTCGCACCTATCCATGTTTCCACCTATCCATGTTGGCTCCTCTCTGAGAAGGACACCAGTGGCCCAGGTCTCTCCCTTGGAGACGTGTCACCATCATCTCCAAAATGGTACATCATGCTTGAATAAGCAAACCTCCCACAATCCACTGATTCTCACATTCCCAGGGCACCCACTTTTTCATTCCACATGGCATCGCTGTCTCATTTGTTCTAATCATAGTATTAACGTTGAAGGATGTTCTCACTATGGATTTAGGCTTCATTGTGCTCCTGAGTTAGGGATATTTAGCTGCACATGTCAGCTTTCAGCTCCTGAGGGGTCTTGTTGCAGCTCAACACATGATGTGGTGACATGGAGCCTCATTTCTGCCGTAGCAGGTGTGGGATGCCATCCACGTGAACTAAGTCAGAATCACTCCTCAGAAAAGAAAGTCTCCCTAACTCTAGTGGACATTGGAGCTGAAGAATTTGCACTAAAGGCAACCAAATTGACCTCAGGTCCTTGATGCAAAGTAGGAAGCACAACCACTGGCTGAGACGGTTGGCCACATTCTGTCACTCTGCATGGCCAGTGATGTGACACAGAGGTCCCATAAGGGCAGGAGTCTGGGGGGTTATGTGGTACCCTGAGTTGGCCCCTTAGTCCTCTAGACTTCACAGTCCCTACCCCAAAGATAAGGATGATAAACCCACCAAACCTAAGGTGGTGGGATTTGAGAGAACCATCTATGTGGGCATCCTGGGATCGCTGGGGTGACTACGACACTGTGGTGAGAATCAGCTCTTGGAACAACCCCAGTCATAAAAGCCTGCATCCAGCAGTGCTGGCCACGTGCTGGGCATGGGCTCTCCCACACTTCACCTTCACAGATACTATGTAACAAAGGTAACATTGTGATTCCTCTTTACAGATGAGGACTCGGATACACATGGACGGGGAGTAAATTGTCCAGTCACCCAACCAGCAGGTGACAGAAGTAGGGTTAGACCTCAGGTCTTGATGATGCCAAAGCCATGCCCTTAACTGCTTGCTACACTGCCTTTGTATTTTTGAATTTTAGAACAGAGGTAACAAGTGCTAAATACCCAATCAATATTTTAAGTGAATAAACAAATTAATAAGTGAAAGAATGAATAAATGATTAGTAGTTCCTGGCCCAAAATGGAATGATGTTCATGATGGTGATAAAGTATTTGTTCAGCATGGTGTACTGAACTTATGTCTTGTGTACTATTGTGTTAGAAATGCCCAGGGGTTTGTAAATAATATCTTTTTCTGCTTATCATGATAATAGTAAGTGCTTGTGGTAGAAAATTAGGAAAATGCAGAGAAGTATAAAGATGGAAATAAAACTCATCCATAATCTACCCTTCAAAAAGTAGGTGCTGCTAACATTTGGGTGTTTTTCAGCCCAGAAAATAGAAAATTTTGGGTAGTCCAAGAGCTTAACTGGTCCATGGTGTCTCTTCACATGCCGTGGTACAGACATTGTGCAAGTAAAGAGGTTCAGCAAAATTACTACTACCAATAATAATAAACATTTCTATGGCATTTAACACGTTGCAGGTATTATTCTAAACACTTTACATACTAACTCATTTACCAGCAGGACAAAGAACTATCTTATTTGGTAAATTTCAAAATTTTACAACACTATAAAATTCAGCCCAATAACCTAAATTCTTTCTCTTCCCTTCCCCTGCACTCACAAGGGGGGAAAAGCTCTTTTTAGTTAGTATAGGAACAATGAATTATTAAGTACTTGCTTTTACCAAAACACTAGGTAAAGCTCTTTGGTAAATAGGGTCTCTTCTCCAAGACCCAAAAGAACTTACTGAGTCATTAAGGAAATGATTCATAAACCCACCAAGCTGTAATTATCACCCTAAACCAGCAGCATTGGGGCACTTGTTAGAAATGCAAACTTCCCAGCCCATCTTGGACCTACTGAATCAGAAACACTGGGGTAAGATCCGGCAATCTGTGGTTCAATAAGCCCTCCAGGTGATGTTGATGCACACCTGAGTTTGGGAAACTCTGATTTAAGATATGCTAGTCTTGGCATTAAGGGATTGATACCAATCACACCTGCTATCAGATTGTGGGCTAGAGCAATCAGGGAAGTCTTTCTGGAGGAGGTGACCTCTGCCTGGAGCTGCAAGAGGTTCTCTTTAGAAGGAAGGGCAATGAGAAATGAAGGAGGGATAGGCTTTAGAATTTGGAAAAAAGATGAGCAACCCCATTGCTGCATCTGGAGCAGGACAGCCAGACTGTGAGGAAATCCTTCACTCCCTCGCTTTCAGCACTCAGCCCTGCCACCACCAGTCAATATCTGTCAATGGCGATTACCGTGAAGAAGCAGGAAAATGCTGACTGGGCAAAAAGGGAGTGAGAAGTGTGGGCAGCAGGGAGCCAGAGGTGGCAGGGAGGTGAGACCTGGAGCGCACAGGCAGGCCTTCATTGATGGTCCTGTCCCCAGGGGTCATCCCCTGTGCCCTCTGTTCCACTGGGCTGCTAAGCCTGCACCCCAGGACTCCATGGCCTCCAAAGAGGACACAGAAAGACCAAAGCCTGGGAGTCAGACTATCCACAGGTCTGTCATATCACATGAACAGCCATGGAGTGGGGGCATCACAAAACATGTCCTGCAGGCCCTGCTGGCCCTGGGACTGCTTTTACTTGGATCCATTACTTGCTCTTTCCCTACTCTGCCCTGCAGTACAGAGAGGCTGACTTCTTAAGGCTGTATTTGCCAAGCTGCTAGGTCAATGGGCTTCTGGCTGGCTCAGCAATGAGAGGGCAGGAGAAAAAGAGAAGCCAGGGCATTCATCCCCTGCTCTCTCTGCTTCAGGCAGCACCTCCAGCCATGACCATAGTCTCTGTGGTCATAGCCCCCATCATAGGCTCTGGCAAACTTCTTCCCCTTGTCCCCCAATGCCCCACCTCACCAGTGCTTGGAGCCACCTGCTGATGCTAATGGTGTTTCCATATTAAGTTTGGGCCACTGAGCTAGGTGGAATGGGCTCTCTTTCCTGCTGGACTCTGGTCCCCTGCCCACCCACCCCTGCTCCCTCTGGCAGCCCATCCTCCCACAACAGCCTTCTCAGTTCCGAGCCTTTCCAAGGCTCTCAGTTCTCACACGAAGCCTGGATTCCTTGGCAGGTGCCAGACTCCTCTCCAGCTTCTTTGCCACCTGCTGTCCTCCGGCCTTAGAGACAGCCTTGCTGGTCTTGGCCATAGCTTATGTCCTGGGCCCTGCCCGTCCATGTGTCCTCATCCTGGCTTCTCCTTACCTGTATTGACCTATCAAAGCCCTCTCCTTCCTTCAGTGCTGAGTGTGAACACCCCCCACCTTCAGAAGCCTCCCTGCTTGCGTGCCTCGTCTCCCCTCTCCGTTCTGATCCTGCAGGTCTCTTCTGACATGAGAACATCTACCAGGGATTTGCACAGGTGTGGTCCCCAGCTCTGTGAGGGCAGGACCAAGACATTCCAAACCTCTGCTTTCCCACAGCACCTGGCACAGACCCTTCCATGGAACAGAGTCCACTGAGGCATCTTCATGGATCTCATAGCTTCCAGCCTTGCACCTCTCCCATCCACTCTCTACACCGCCGCCCCTGTGGTCCCCCTAAAATCGTCATGTAAGCCACCTGCCCCTTCTGCAAGCCCTTCAGCAGCCTACTGCCTTCAGGATAGAGTCTGCAGTCCCCTGCACGGCCCACGGGCCTCCTTCCTGTGGCTGGGCCTGCAGTGGCACCCCAGATGGGATGTTCACTTGAACGGTGGGCGGAGGCTGCACCTTCCTCTCCTTTTGACCCTGTCCCACCTGCCCCCGATCCATGCTCAGGGCTGGACATATAGGAAGCAAATGTATAATAACCAGTATCTGATTCTTTGATGGATTCATTTTTCAGAACATGGGAGAGAGACTGGGGAAGACCCAGACTTGGGTCCCAGCTCCATCACTCCCCGGTCTGCTCTCTTTTCTGAGCTTTGACTTCTTTTCCTGCAATACAGGTACCTCCCTCAAGGGATAGAAACATAATCGATAACGGCATCCCTAGCATACTGCCAGAGCCCCGTAGCCACTGGCTATTGCGTTGCTATTGACCACAATACCCCTCCTGCCAAATCCTTTTGCCTTTGGGGGAGTTAGGGTGTACCCTTCTCATGGAAAAGCAGGTCTTTATTCATGCATGCTGCTGTGGCAGAGACGGGGTCTCTGCTGCTCTCTGTCACTCACCCTGGTTTTCAGCTTTCCTGCTTCCTTGAATGGCATGAAGACATTCAGCCCCCACCCAGCTCTCCAATAGTCTTAGATCCTGCAGATTAGAGCAAGTTAGTGCCTCCTTTGATGAGGAGTGTAAAAGGTCCTCCTGGTAGAGACAACTCCAGCGTTCTAGAAGCATCTCCGTTTGGGGGAAACTTCACACAACTTGACACTGAGGTTCTTGTGCCCTGGCTCTGTCCCCCATCAGTTACTCAGCTCTGAGGGCAGGAGATGCTGAGCATGGGCAGAAGTTTGATCGCTCCTGTGAAATGAGCGCTGGCTGCAACGAGGTGCGGGGGAGTCCTCCTCAGAGGGTCAGACGTTTCTCTTCAGCAGAAACCTCTGCTCAGATTAACAAATATCTGAGGGTAGCTGGGATATACCAGGAACTGGAAGAGCCAGGACTGGGTTTTATGAGAACACTATTTTTAAACTCTGAATCCTCTGGTCCTTGCATAGTGTCTGTGCTCAGCAAAGGCACAGACATTGTAGGGAAACAAAAGGAAAGGAAGGGAAAGGACGGGAACAGGAAATAGAGGTCCTACTCAGTGCCAGGACCCAGGATCATGAGATGGACAAGAAATGGTCCCTGCTCCTGTGGGACCCACATATCCTGGAGCATCCTTATTGCACAGGCGTGACCACCGTCGAGATGGTCTGTCTCCCACCTGCACACTCAGCCCTGAGAGGGCAGGTCCTCCTATGGATTCTCTGCAGAGCGGGGACTGAATGTTAGAGGCACTAACTTGCTCTAATCTGCAGGGTCTAAGACTATTGGAGAGCTGGGTGGTGGCCAAATGTCTTCATATCATTCAAGGTAGCAGGAAAGTTAAAAACCAGGGTGAGTGACAGAGAGCAGCAGAGACCCCGTCTCTGCCACAGCAGCGTGCATGAATAAGGACCTGCCATTCCATGAGAAGGGTACACCCAAACTCCCCCACCTCCAGAGTCAGCAGACCAGAGTAGAGTGGGAGACTGAGCACACACCTAAGAGAGAACCAAGGGAATGTGGACTCAGCCAAGTGATAGGCCCTGGTGGCCCGGGCTGCTGGCCCCCAAATGGTCAGGATGGTGCTCACACAGCAGATACAGTGACAGCGGCATCCCAGGTAGCTTCCTGGATCAAGTAGGCCTGGAGCAGAGCCTTGGAGGATGGGGTGGGGTCATCTGAAGGGAGCAGAAGGAGCAGGGACATGGGAGTGATTGGACAGGGCAGGAATACACACCAAAGTGTCAGGAAATATGGAGGTAGAGGGGCTAGTTTAGCCAACAAGTGTGCCAGGTGGAGGCTCCATATAGAAAAGTACTAGTAAGGACAACTGTGGCAAAACCTGATGATGCTATTGCCCTGAGCTGTTTATCACTTGCTTTTTTTCTTTTTATTTCAGCTTATTATGGGGGTACAAAAGTTCAGGTTACATACATTGTCCATGTACCACCTATCCCCCCAAGTCAGAGCTCCAAGCGTGCCCATTCCCCAGACAGTGCGCATTGCACTCATCGTGTAGGTATACCCCCATCCCCTCTCCCCACCCCCCATCTCCCCAGGTCAGCACCTTCAAGCGTGACCATTCCCCAGACGGTGCGCAAAGCACTCACCATGTAGGCATACACCCATCCCTTCCCCCCACCTCCCACCTCAGTCTGATATCCGATTGGTATCATTCCCAAATGTGCATTTAGGTGATGATCAGGGAAATCAATTTTCTGGTGAGTACATGTGATGCTTGTTTTTCCATTCTTGGGATACTTCACTTAATATAATGGGTTCCAACTCTCTCCAGGAGAACCGAAGAGATGTCGTATCACCGTTATTTCTATCACTTGCTTTTATTCACACAGCCTCCTTCATTGTCACAATGAGCCTCCTGGCCACAATCGGGCAATCTCCGGTCAGTTGCTTCTCATATTCTTCTCATCAACCATTTCACACCCATATTCTTTGAGTTTCTACCATCTCCTCATGCCCCTTGCTCTCAGCACATGACCTGTCTCCTGCTTTGCACAGAAATGGGGACCCTACGGGAAGCTTCCTTTCAAGCTGGGTCAGACACCAACTGCTGGCTGCCGTGGTGCCCTAGGCATGAACACCTGTTTATGGGGCTGCCTCTCCAACCAGACTGGGAGTTCTGTAAGGGCCTGTCTCCTGGGCCCAGCACATAGTCTGGACCAGAGTAAGTGCTTAGGAAATATTTGCTGAAAGAATGAATGACTCATACTTGCTAGTGGAGTAGATATTATCATCCCCATTTTACAGTCAAAGTAATTGATTGAACTAGCCAAGGGGCAGAACTAACCCTTAATTAAACCCAGCACTTCTGATCCCTGGGTCGGCACTCTCAAGACCCTGAGATTCTCAAGACAGGAGCCCACAAATGAATGGCCCTGAGGTGGGTCAGTCTACCCACCTGGCCAAGAGGGGATGCCATGTGCCATCACCCAAGGCAGCACAGACAGCAGAGCTGGAGGCCACTGGGACAGTAGTCGCTGTGCAGTTGATGCTCATTTCTGTACATTCCCTTCCCTGCCAATCATCCCCAGGCGGCACAGGATGAATGGACATTTCTGGAGAAGCTGTGTGGGTGGAGAGTGGCCAACATATGGCTCCTATGCCTTCCTGTTTATGCATGTTGATATCTCCCTACATCATTTGCTAAGCCCGTATCCTCTGTTTGTTTTGAAGTTAGTATAATTAGTGAACTAAGCCTGGCTCCTCTTTCTGTGCCAGCTCTTGGCTCACTTCTAACTAAATGGTTCCATTAGAGGGTTTTCCTGGTGTATATGTCAATGCTGTGATATCATTTGCCCTTCCAAGGATGTGCCAATTGACTGCCACGTTCTACCCAGAGAATGGGACGTGAAAAGTCATCAGCAGCAGAGAGGAAAAGATGCAATGCTTCCCCTCACCTCCACTTCTCTCTACAACTCCAGTTGTCGGGAGAAAAGGTTCCCAAGACAGGTGTGGCTTTAGGGACCTTTCAGCATACACAGGTGGCTATGCTTCATGTGACTCTGCTACCCCTTTGCTCAAAGACCCCCTTGTCCTTCAGGGCCTTTCAAGGGCACCCTCCCACCCAGCTTCGTTGCCTTTCATCCCTGCCCTACCGCTCAGTTCTGCACCCAACTCTCAGCCAGTTCACCACGTCCCAGACATTTCACTACTGCTCACCTGTGTTCTTGCCACTCCCCACACTTGAAATGCATTTCTTGCTCTGACCTATATCTAAGAATTATCACATTAGATACCACATATTGAAAACTTGTTATTATATTACTGCAAAGTCTAGTTTATTGTACCCATTCTACAGATGAAGAAACTGGGGTTTGGAAAAGTTGAGCAACTTGTCCATGGTCACATAGTGAGTGGCAGAGCCAGGATATGGACCTGAAATCACTTTCACTAGAAACTCAATTCTCCTAAACACTTGATACTTCAATGCTAGGCTTTCATCTCTCAGGATTGATTTCACACTTCCTCTCTTCAATGTCTCCCCTGACCCCTGTATAACCTGCCAAAAACCTCTCTCTCTCCCCACACCTCCTCCAGGCAGGCTCCTGGCAGAGCACCTAAGATGGTCCCCTTACTATTAACTCTCTATCCCTCCACTGGACTGGGAGCCCCACAAGGCAGGGCAGGGCAGGACGCACAGTCCATCTGTATTCCTGGCACTGATAAGAACTTCTGACACATCTGTAGGCATCCAGTATATTGTTTTTAAATGAGCTAATTAATGGGTGACAAAGATAGACCAAGCCTTAGTAAATGCAAAGGTGACAGGAACTAAAACACATTCTTCCTAGAGTGACACATTCTTCTCTCATCACCACGATACCTGAAATGCCTTTTGAGTTTCCAGGATTTATGCTCAAAAGGCTATCACTTTCTCTTGGACGGTTTTCCTGCACTACAAGTGTGCTAATCTCACATGACATATGGTACCTGCAGCAGAGGTTGGCTGATGACTGCTTCTGGGCACACAGCTAGCCCATGTATCCCACCCACTTTTGCAGTTAGGCGTGGCCACATGACTGAATGATACGTGGCCATGATGTGCACTTTTCCAGGCCGAGCATACTTTAACCACTATAACAAACACCATATTTAAATACTGACTCCTATTGAGTGACATTTATAAGAGTCCAGGGTAGAGTTCCCTGACTTTCTCATGAGTCCCCACCTAAATGAGGCTTTAGCTTCTCATGAAGAGGAGGTCCATGACCCTTCTCTGTCTGGGTCCTCCCACAGCTCCTTCACCTGGAAACAAAACTCCCTGGACTTTCTTCTACTGGTGCCATCATATTTAACTCAGAGAAAAAGACATGCTTGTTACTCTCCTTAGCATATCACAGGAAAACAAGTTTCTAATGATATTCTCTCTCTTCCTTCAGCTACTCAGGGGAAAAATAGAGAGAAACTATGAAATAATCCTGGAATAGTATGAGACCACTAAGGCCAAGAAAACCCTGGTAACTGAGTGTGCCTGGTCCAGGGAAGCAGTTTCCCATTTTCTCTTAAGAAAATTTGCATATACAATGACTCCCCTGTCAAATCTTTCATTCTCACAGAGGGAATGAGAGAACGATGGCAGACATAGGGCTGAATAAATACATCCTGCCCCCTGCTCTCCTCTGCCTTGCACCTTCTTCATTGGAGTAGTTACCACACTATACTCTCCTGTCTGTGTTCTCATCCCCTCCTCATTGTAGCATGAGCTTCGGGAAGGAGGGATTTTGCCTTATCATTTCCACATCCCTTGTTCTTAAACCTCATCACCGTTCAGTAAAAGTTTGCTAAACATGGCCAAAAAGTGAAGAACCCTCATTAAATTCTCTTCCAGGTGGCCCCCATTGGGTATATCATTCTTATGTATTTACTTTCATTTCAGGTGGCCCCCCATTGGGTACGTCACTCTGACTTATTTACCTTCATATCCCTATACGGTAAAGAAAAACAAATAACAGGAGAAAGAAAGAATCAAAGAGTCTATATGAGTCAACTCCTGCCATCTTGAGAAGACAGTCATGTCTGCTCCTCAAGTATCTCAGATTAAGCAAGTCAAACTCCAAGCACCAGCAGAACATCTACTGTGTGCCAGTGCCATACTAGGGACATATGGAAGATGCTGCCCTCAGTACTGAATGAACACTGTAGAAGCCATTGGGCCCAAGGCTACAGTGCAGGACAGCCCAGCTGAGTGCTAGATTGGGGCAGCTACATAATTTTCAGGGCCCAGAGAAAAATGAAAGTGCAGGGCCCTGGCCAGGGGTGAATAAGTCAATCGCCTCTTCCCACAGACCTGCCTCACAGTGGACGGGCCACTCCTGAGGGACTGTACCTCTACACCAGGATTAAAGGCAAATGAGAGGCTCTTGCGAGTTTCCACTAAATGTGCTGTAGTGCTGCTGGTTCAGAGTGAGAGAAGCTTCCTCCTTGTCCCACCTTGAGATGCCATGGGGTACCCACTTCATTGTCCCTCACTGAACCCCCACCCAGGCCCACCTGGAAGGCAGACCAAGCACTGCAACCTGGTCACGACCCTGAGCATCACAGGGCAGGTGAGGGAAGGCTGAGGCCAGGTGAGGTGCAGGGTGCTAGGAGTGGGGAGCAGGCAGCTGAGAACCCATCCCAGAGAAGCAGAGAGACAACAGGAGTTGGGACCATGTATGAGCCAAGGCTCAGCCCCAGTTCCATGCTCCATAGTCCCCTCAGAGTTCACCTACAAAACACAAATCCAAAGATAAATTATTACAACTTTTAAGTCAGAAACCAAGAGCATTAAACCACCAGTCTGAACACAGGGACTGTGTGCCTGGTTATGTGCCCATGAAAGTGGTCCTGGACTGGACAGAGTATCCCTGACTGTCTTGGTCCATTTTATGTTGCTATAACAGAATTCCTGTGACTGGGTAATTTATAAAGAAAAGAGGTTTCTTTGGCTCAGGATTCTGGAGGCTGGGAAGTCCAAGAAGCATGGCATTGGCACATGGTGGGCTTTCAGTGAAGACCTCGCACTACATCATAACATGGCGGAAAAGGGGAAGGGCACCAAGTGCATGTGAGAGAGACCAAACACAAGAGGCAACCTCACTTTGAAACTACCCACTCTTATGAGAACTAATCCACTCCTGTGAGAATGAACCCAGTCTCTGCAAAAGAGATTAATTCATCTTAACAATCACAATCACCTCTTAAAGGTATCATCTCCCAACACCATTACATTGACAATTAAATTTCATCATGAGTTTTGGTGGAGACGAATCACATCCAAACATTAGCACTGGCCATAGGATCCCTAGAGAGTCAAGAAAAAAGGGGAAATGGGGGTTACCAGAGATAACATCAAGGAGGAGGTGAAACCCGACTTCACTGTGATGCCTGGGAATATGTGAATGGGCAGAGAGTTGAGGGAGGCTACTACAGCCCATCCTGGCTGGATGTAGGAAAGGGTGAGCCTGACCTTTGTTCTATACTCCTAGTTCTCAAAGTGTGGTCCTGGACAAGCAGCATCAGCAGTACCTGGGAATTTGTTAGAAATTCATGTTCTCAGGTCTCACCCCAGACCCAGTGAATCAGAACCTCTACGGCGGGGCCCAACCATCCTTGTCATAGCAACCCTGCAGGTGATGCTGATGCAGGCCCGTCTGCGGTAACCCCTGGTCTAGACCCAGCAGTGTATACAGACCATCAATCCTCACAGTGATCCCAGAAGGAAGAAGCCTCACAACAGAGATAGCACAGAATAGTGGTTCAGAACAGAGACTCTAGAGCCAGACTACCTGGGGTTGAGCCCCAGCTGTGCCATTGCTTAGCTGTGTGACCATGGGCAACTCAGCTAACCTCTCTCTGTACCTCCACCCCCCCATCTGTGAAATGATAAAGATCCCATCTCCTAGGGTTGTTCTGATGATCAAATGAGTTGAGACTTTTAAAGTGCTTGGAAGAGTGCCTAGCATATAGTTAAATGCTCTGTATGTGTTAATCAACATAAATAAAATAATGGTGGGAGTTAACATTGATCAAACACTATACATAGGGCACTGGGCTGTTTATAGTGATGATATCATTTGATTGTCACACAGGTTGTTGCCTCTCTACTCATCTTTGTTTTGTGATATAGAAGCCTGGGGAGTAAGTCCCCAAGTGTAAACAGAAATTAAATTTTAGGTCTACTGCTTACTGGCCCCATGGCTTTGAATCTGTTGCTTAACTTGTTGATCCTTACTTTTGTCTTCTCTGGAGTGGATTAATTTCTGAAAGGAACCCAGCACATAGTAGGCCCTCAGTACACGCTGACTCTTTTGTAGTAACATGCATCCCATTACATATTCTGCGAGACGCCTTGCTCACCCACCAGCTGCCGTGTGATTTGCACGATGAGGTTTGCCCACCTGCAACTCAGCATACAGCTTCCGGAGAGCTCTTAATTGCCACATCTCTCTCCTAGCCCTGCTAATAAGAGAGAAATCTCCCCCATGCCCCCGCCACCGCCACCACCACCACTCATATTCCCAAACATCTCCTTTCCGAGCAGCTGGGGATAGTGGCCTGGTCTTTCCTTCTGTCTTGGCCATTTCTACTGTTTTTCTCCTTAAAGAAAGCACATAAATATTCAAAGAACACTGGCATTTAGATGCCCTACAATTTAAGGACCTATTTAAAATTAAGCATGCTGAATAAAAGGCCTTTATGAGGTGTTCTAAACCCCTATAAAATACCATTGCTGACACCTCAGTAAGTGAGTTATTTGCAGCTTCATAAACAGGCTACATGGTAGGTGTCTCGGCTGCACTTGGCCCAACCTCTCTGTTCCTCCTCATACAGGTGGATCAGACCCTTGAGAAATACTGTGTTTATGAGCCTGGCAGAAGGAACCAAGCCTAGGATATGGGGTCCATGGAAGAATTATGTCCTGGGGCACGGGTAATCTCCAAGTAAAGAGAAAAGCAAACGGAGTCAGGGTTTGGAAAAATTGCACATAAATCTTAAGGACTGAATATCCTTCCTTCTCCACACCTGCATTTCTGCTTGCCTCGTAGTGGAGAGCCTGGGCGATCTGCAAGCTTCTTCACCCATCTCTGTAGGGGCCTCTTGTGGATGTGAGGGGCTGAGACACCCCTGATTCAGTGGCTCCTGGGCCAATGCCTGCTCAGGGGTGTCGGGGACTTTGAACTGTCTCCACTGAAGCCCTTTCCCCTGCTGTCTCACAGAGATGGAAATTTAAAATTCAGAGGAAGAACTACACACACACATTGTACTACTGTCAATTTCTTGGTTTTTATATTGTGCCAGGGTTACATAAAATGTAGCCATTGAGGGGAATTGAGTAAAAAGGGGACACAGGACCTCTCTGTACTGCCTCTGCAACTTCCTATGAATCTATAATTATTTTGAAATAAAAATTTAAAATAAATTCAAAGGGAGACACAGGGTTTTGAAGCATGTGTTCTGGGTTGCTCAGTGGGTGGCACATGACATGTTGGGCTGTCACCACCTGCCATAGAGAATCAATTCCTGAGAGAGTTGGGGTGATTCACGTTTTTTAAAAACTTATCCTTGTCATTTAAACTCCGTAAGGAAACTTGATCACTAGACATTTGTTAAAATGTCCACTAAGTGTCCTGCTCTATGCTAGACTATTGAGTTTGGTACTTAGAGAAATGTATTAATTATAATTATACAATAATATTATATTACAGAGAGTGCTGGTTTTATACTATACTAATGCCTTTAACACATTAACTACTGTGTGAGTTGTATTTAACTCACACTAATTTTGAGCCCAGGACCTCGTGAAGCATATGTAACTCACATGTCTCTTCACCTTGGGAGCCATGAGAACTATTTTTCAAGTTGCATATAACTCACACAAAGAAAATAATAAAAAATAACAAATTTTTCATTAAACTAGAAAGGATCATTTTGTTTTCAAAGTTTTTATTCTATTTTTGTAATAAAACACCATGACCCCAAGGAAAAAAAAATTTCTAGTGTAGCAGTCAATGTGTTAAATCTTTGCACAGGCTAGTTTTTTGGCCAGCACTTAACAAAATTTTCATTAATGATTGTCTGATTCAATACTGTTTTTCCTATATCCATCTCGACTAATTTCAATTCAATAAACAATTCAACAAATGCTTATTGAGCATTTATTATGTAAAGTCTGGGGCTCAACAAATACCTACTAAAACTGATAATATACTCAGTGCAGGGGGATTCAAATAAGTAACTCTCACCATGGCCAAACTGCGCTAACCATAGTAATGGCAATCACAGGGCACTCACTATGTGTTGTTCATTGCCACAATTCTGTGTGGTAGGTGCTACTATTATCATCATCATTATCATCACCATCATTTTCATGTCATAGATAAAGAAGCAAAGAGATAAACTAACTTACCCAGTATCACACAGCTAGTCGGGGGTAGAGTCAGGATTCAAATCCAGCATTATGGATGCAAAGTATGGGGTTTTGACCCTATACTACACTGCCTTTTTCTAAGAGACATAACCAAAAAGTGTACAAAGTGCTATGGACCCCCTAGGCATGAACAATTCACTCTGAGTTGAAGGACAAAAGAAGATGTCCCAGAGAGGTGACATCAGAGCTGAGTTTTAAAGAGTAAGGATTCCACAAGCAGAGCTGGAGAGAAAGCTTTCAAGGCAGAGTAAGTCACCTGTTGTTCTTCCTGGCTGTGTATACTAAGCACTGCTTCCCTGATCCTTGTGTGGTGATGCCTGTGTGTCAAAGTCCTAGGAATTCAGGTCCCATGTGACTGGATATGTCCACGATCAGGTCAGCCTGGGCCTCACTTTGTAAGCTCTCTGAGAGAACTCACTTTTGTCATGTGAAAGTGCAAGACTGTGTTCTACAGCTGATATAGTCCTCTGTTCTTGTTCTCTGGGCTGCAATAGCTTTTTGGCCGCCAAACACAACTGGAATACTCTCAGATAAGAAAATATTTTTATTCTGGTAAGAAACACATAACATGAAATCTACCCTCTTAGCAAATATTTACGTGTACAGCATTGTTAACTATATGCACATTATCATACTTTTTCATCTTTCATGACTGAAACTCAGCTAAGAATTGGAAGACAGTCTTGAGTCTCAAGTGGTGAATAGTGGATGAGGGCACTACCCAAGGTGCTAAACCACTAACACCCAGAACAGCAGTTTCTCTGATTGATCAGCAGTAAATGCCAGAATAGAAAGAGAGCCTTGTACAATTATCTCACCAGTGTTGAAAGTAAGATAGAAATCATGGGGATAAGGACATAATGGGAAATATTTTCCTTAAATAAAATAGGCTAGAAAAAAATACATGAGACCATTTTGGACACTATAGTCTTAAACAATGGGTTGTTTTCCAAAGAATACACTGTGTCCATTGTCTACTTCCACTAAACTCTAGTCCAAATCCAAGTTCTTCATCTCAGATAGTAATATCTGCCATCCCAACCTCACAAAGATCAAAAATAAAAATGGGATAGTATATGAGAAAGCACTTGTGTATCATGAAAGTATTAACACATAAGATATTGTTATTGCTAGCAAAGTAACAAATAACCCAGCATGTACTTCCAGGTTAGAAAGATTTATTGCTACCAAATAAAAATCTCTTAGGTTCTGATTCTCTCACAAATAGCCTATAATAAAGCTCTAAGTCCTCTTCTTGTGGAACCAGCAAAGCCTGTTAGTAAAAAGAAGGCCAGCTCCCCTTGGAAGAACACTCATCCCTGGCACACCTGGAGTGATAAGACAGGACATTTGACAACGACCCAACAACAGGACAAGGAATTTAGCTTCTCTGGGCCAGAAAATGAGGTGTCAGAACATGCAGAGAGGCATCAGGTCAGACCATGTTAATCTGAACAAGAGGCCAGATAATGCTGGGTGAGAGGTAATGTCATCCAAGCACAAGCTAAAAACACACTCATCACATCCAAGAGAGTCAAAATGCTTTTATTTATTCACTAAACTCTATGAAGTCCCTGAATTCCATGGTCTATGCCACCAAGTAACCTTTTGTAAAGGGTAGTGGGAGTGAGGTTATGGATCACTTAAGATTTCACCTGAGAATTTTAAATATTATCCCTAAAATTTGCCTACAGAATTTAAGTAGAAGAATGGCAAGATCAATCTTGATTTTTAGAAAGATAGTAGGAGTCCCCTTAAGATAGGAAGAACAGTTAAGGGCAGGTATCTCAGCAAAAAAGAACGAATTCTGAACTAATAGTAAAGAGAGATGGAGAGGAAGGTGTAGGTTTTAGATGGACGCTCTACTGGATTTGGCATCTGATAGGATTGGAGAGGGAGAGAGAATTCTAGAATGTTGTCTAGATTTCCTGATTGGCATCTGAAATGACACCAGTGACACTCACCAGGCTACAGAATATAGAAGGAGAAAGAATAGGCTGGGGGAGGGGGTGGTAAGAACGACAAATTCTGTTGGAGGGCCCAGGGGTAAGGGCATCCTGGTAGAGAGAGTTCTGGGATGTAGGCAGAGTTCTTGGCTGGACTGAGAGTTGTCAGCAAGTGGGAGAGAATGAGCAACACCAGGCCTTCAAGTTTATGTTCTGCAATTCCAAAAGAAATGAACAATGGAATGTTTATTGAGTCCCAGACCTTTTCTAAAGGTCTTCTGGGGAAACAGAAAAGTATAAGATGCAACTCTTGTTCTCAAAGCACATCAACCTATTGATTAAAATTTGATTATTAACCAAAATGAAGGTATGAACACTGAGAGCCATGAAGGGTCAGAAAGGGGGCGGGGAGCCGGCAGTACTTAAGGAAGGTTTATGGAGCAGGAATGTGATGCTTGAAAGGTGGCACAATGCTGGGAAGCAGTCTAGGGGTGGTCCACAAAACAGAAACAAGGGCCAGAATGGAAAGAAAAAGAGCCCCGTGGGGAGTGCAACTTGGCTGGAATCCATGCTGTGTCCTTACCTACACTCTCCCTTAAAGCCGTATTAGATGACATGCAATTCCTCTAAAATGCCAAGCTCCATGCCTCCAGGCCTTTGCAAATGTTGTGTCCACTGCCTAGCGTGCCTCACACCCCTTCATGTACCCAAGTCCTGTCATATTCCAAAGTTCCTCTTGGAAGTGTTCTATGATGCACACGCTTGCCCTAGACTGATCACAGATTGTGAGTTCCTTGAGGGCATAATCTATGTATCACCAGATCCAAATTTAATATTATTAAATTCACAATATCACATATGTTAAATAAATAACTGAATGTTAAGCAGCAGCACGAAACCAGCCGAAAGAGGCAAAGAAGATGCCTTGAGAAGCAACGTGTTTTTTCACTGATTCGCCAGGTGTTAGAGTTTATAAATTTGCTTTACATCATTTCAGTGTGAGACAAACTGACAGATCAATAGATTTTATAGTGGCAGTGTGAGGCCTGAATTAGATTTGGGGAGAAGCAAACATCATCTCTAGATTTAGAATTTTTTTTTAGCCTATCAACTTTTTAACCACAAAATGAATTTTAATCCAAAGCAGGCTGGATAATCACTTCTGAAATATTACAACATCAGTATCAGATCCCCTGGAGCCTGGGGGCCTAGCTTTAAGGAAGGATAAATATTTCCCTCTTTGACTCTTTAATATTCAGAGAATTACTGGCTTGAGAGAATTGTAATTAACCAGATGCCACTTCCTACTGTCCTGGGCTGTGCTTGCCCTGCTACCCATCTCATTCCACCAGCACTGGCAGGGAATGGCATCAGCAGCCCTTGCTCCTCACCTCTTAGCTGGAATTAATTCTCTTTTACATACTCATTCAGCTCACTCTGGTGAAGAATACAGGCTCCACAGCCAGACTGCTCCTGTTTGAAACCTGGCTGCAAAATTTTCTAGCTAAGGGACCTTGGTGAAGTTATTTGACTTTCCTGAGACTCAATTTCCTCACTTGTAAGGTGGGGATTATAATACAACTACCTCATGGGGCAATGGTTCTCAACCATTTTATGGAGTGATTTTGCTTCCAGAAGACATTTTGCAGTATCTGGAGACATTTTTGGTTGTCACAGCTAGGGAAAGAATGCTGGTGGCATCTATTAGATAGAGGCCCAGGGATGCTACTAACATCCTGTGGTACACAGGACCATTCCCACAACAAAGAATTATCTAGTGCAGACTGGCAACAGTGCCAAGGTTAAGAAACCCTGCTCATGAGATTATTACGAAGGATTCATTGAATGTAGGCTCCTCCTCACCTCATGATCAAAATCCCATCATTCACCTTGGCCCCCATATGTTCTTCTTCCTATCCCCAACACAAACGTCCTGACACAAGCTCACATCTTTTTCTACGTTTCACATCAGTGCCTTCTCCCTACCTGTTCTTCACATGGTCAAACCCTATCCATTCTTCAAATCAAAACCCAAACCCACCTCTGCTCAAAACGGATTCCTGGTGACCCCAGCCCATCAGCTTCTCTCTCTTTCTCTCTTTCTTCACCTCTCTCGCTTCTGGACATGGTCACCCTGGGGATGTTGCTTATAATTCTGGGACTTACTTTCTTCACCTTTAAGCCAGGAATTGATGGGGTATTTTATGGATCCCAGTGTCCATAATCCTTCTCCAACCAAGTATCCAAACTATTAAGAAATAAAGCAAAGTTGAAGAAAGAAACCTTGAGAGTAAGGCAAAGTTTGAAACTCCAAAGTCTATGTCTATAGATGTTATTAATATTAGTTCAACAGGTCTTCTAGCTTTTCCTTGATTTTTTTATGATTTAAAGTGGCCAGTTCTCCCACATAAGGAAAGAAGGAGTGCAAGAGCTCTTTGTGTTTAATTATTTGGAGGAGGGGGTAACAGAAAAAACCAAATGGCTATAAAAATCCCAGCCGCTTGCCTCCCTCTGTTCCTCAGCCCCAGGCTCTCAGAAGTAGAAGGTAGACCATATGTTCCAATAAGCTTCACCCTCAGAAGCTTTTAGCTTCCATTAATAAATGTAGTTGAGAGCAATGAAACATTTGGATCTCACTTTAATAAGTCAACAAAATGTAAATGAGGACCGTGGTTGGCAGGAGTCTTTTGTCCTGGAAAAGGAGGCATCTCTTCCACCTGCAGCCTGCTC
The DNA here is from genome assembly GCF_041146395.1 of Eulemur rufifrons. Taxonomy (NCBI): domain Eukaryota; kingdom Metazoa; phylum Chordata; class Mammalia; order Primates; family Lemuridae; genus Eulemur; species Eulemur rufifrons. Next base: position 116,955,693 of record NC_090989.1, read on the forward strand.
TGTTTAGGGGCTCATGATGGAGGAAGGGATGAAATCCTGTGGCTATAAAGCCATCTATAGGTGAGGTTTGAGAGGACTGAGAAGCCCCCAAGCCCTATGTGCCTCTGACACTTATCCTATACAGTGCCTGAAATCCCACAGTTAGTGGCTCAATTCATTCATTCCACCATCTACAGGTGGACCAGACAGTGCCTTTGAGACTATCTAGCCCTGTCCCTAGCTTGGGAGAATTTAAGAATTTAAGTGGTGAATAGAAAAAGCACCAGGAACTTCTGCATTTTTCTGAGAGCCTGATAAAGTTGTCTTTTTTACATGGTAATAGTTCAACAATTACATCACAGTCACACATTCAATCAGAAACCCCAGCCTCAAACTGTCAAAACTAAAATGTAATGAATGAAAGCATTATAGAAAAGAAGTTCATATCCTCAGATTTTCCCTTTAAACCTGGGAGACAATACCACCAGGGCAAAGCCATGGGAAAGAAGTCAAGGAACTACCATGGTGCCAAGAAGCATGCGGGAAGCTGACAGCTACCACAGGAACTATCTGCAATGCTTGCTAAAAGGAAGAATTCCTTCATTCTCACATTCAGCAAATCTAGTATGCCAGGCCTGCCAATCAGGGTAATGAGGAGTATTTAAATTCTCTGAGATCTGATGTCTCCTGGACTCTCTGAACTTGATCCACTGGTTTTGCTATATGGAGGGCAGGTTGGCAATATTTATGGAACTTGAGCTGTAGAACTCTGTGACCCAGCAACCCCACTTTTAAGTATTTATCATACAGATATCCTTGACACACGGAAAGTGGCATGTATACATAGACATTTATGGCCACATTGCTCATAATAACAAATAATTGGAAACAACCTAGATGTCCATCAAAAGAAGAATGTTAAATAATTTATTACTGCTGTGAAAAAGAGGGCATCGTGTATACCACAATGAAAAGCATCTGACATATTTTGTTAAAGGAAGAAAGCAAGGTGCAGGACAGTGTGTGGGGGGGAAAGACCATTCTGAATGTCTATTGATGTTTGTAAAAGCACAATCTCTGGAAGCTGGTAACGGTGGTTGGCTCTGGGGAGAAGAAATGGGTGGAACAGGGGCTGGAAGGATGGCTTGCTCTCCTTTGTGTTTCCTATTTTTATACTTTTGAATGTGTGCCAAATGCATATTTTTAGAGAATAAGTAACATTACAAAAGGAAAGAAAAGCAAGGGTTTTGTAAGTAGACAAGTGTGTGAATCTGAGTCCTTCCGCTTACCAGTTTCGTGCCTCGGTGCACTGTCTGACCTCACTGAGCCACGGTTTTCTCAAATTCTAAATAGGAATAATGTTATCTACCACGTCAGATTGTTGTGAGGATTGGAGAAGAGAGTGGCCCATGCTAAGGGTTCAGTAAGTGGTATCCACTACCACCATCACAATTACCAATATTGCACCAAGTAAAGCACACCAAGCATTGCAAAAGAATCAGAAGATGGTCTTGCTCTTTGCTTATCTGCAGACTGATCCCTAGGACCGTCCAAGGACTGACTCCAGCCTTGAACTCAGACTATCAGTCCTGCTCAGATAGCCCCCTACTCATGACCCTAGTCATGGCCAGGGCAGAACGTTGTCCGAAAGTGAAACCTGCAGGAGAACAAGCAAAACAGTGTGGCATCAGGCTGGAGGTGTGGCTGTGACTATCCTGGTTTAAAAGCTCTCCAGTATAACTCCCCTCATTGCTGGCAGGAATGTAAATTGGTTCAACACTTTACAAAACTGTTAGGCGGTATTGACTAAAGCTAAACATAAACCTACCCTATAACCAGTGATTTCATTTCTCCATATATGCCCAACAGAAATGAATGCATATGTCCTCACAAAGACTTATGCAAGAATGTATGTTCATAACAGCTTTATTTGTAATAGCCCAAAACTGCTACCAATCAAAATGTCCCTCATTAGAAGAATAGATAAACAAAGTGTGATATATTCATGCAATGGAAGACTACCCAGCATCAAGAAAGGATTAAATACTGGTCCCCAACACAGCATGGACAAATCACACAGACATTATATTGGGTAAAGAAAGCCAGGCACAAAGGTGAACATACTACATGAGTTCAACAACTGGCAAAAACTTATCAATGATGACAGAAGTTAAAATAGTGATTATCTCTGGACAGTAGGCACTGAGAAGTGGCACAAAAGAAACATCTAGAGGGCTAGAAATGCTCAATATCTTGATCTGGATGGTGTCACATGGGTGTCTACATAGGTAAATACAGTCGTGCTCTGCATGGGTCAACAACGGATCACATATATGGCAGTGGTCCCATCAAATTATAATGAAATTGATAATTTTCTAATACCTAGTGACATCTAGTCATTGTAACATCGAAGCATAATGCATTATCTTATCTAATGTTTAAATATGTTGAGATAACACAAACACTTACCATTGTGCTACAGTTGCCTACAGTATTCAATACAGTAACATGCTGTGCAGGTTTGCAGCGTAGGAGCAATAGTCTATACCATATGGCCTAGGTGTGTAGTAGGCTGTACCATCTAGGTTTGTGTAAGTGCACTCTCTGATGTTCACACAATGACAAAATCATTTAATAACGAATTTCTCAGAACATATCTCTCTTGTTAAGGAGCACGTCACTGTAGTCGTCAAACTGTACAGTCAAGATTTGTGCATTCTATACATTTTATGGCATGCATTAAACCTCAAATAAAAAGGAATGAGTAACAATAAAGCTCTCTCCTGAAAGGTTTCCCAAATTTCTTCCCATGCCAACCTACCCTCAATGGACAGAAAGCCCATCCTGTCGTCTAAGTTGTCGTCCTTGCCTGAGCCTTTCTCACCTGGCTCTGTTCAAGTTGGTCCTGGAAAACATTTCTACCAGAGCAGCCTTCTTGGGAGACCACCTTATTCCCCAGGTGTCTGGTCTTGACAGCATGCTGCCGGTGTCTTCACTGTGGGCGCAGCTGCCCCCAGTCCCCCAGGGCTTTCTCCGCACAGGGCTGGGGTGGAGGATCCTTCCAGCAAGGACGCAAGGGAGCAGATTGCCCTTCATTAGGGCTGTGGGGCTCTGTGGGAAGCCAGCCCCTCAACGTGGGGAACAGGTGCCTCTGATCAACTGAGGAGCATAAATCCACCTGCAACTTCAAGGAGGGGTTCTTTGTTATTTGTTTGGTGTCATAAACAGAGAAAAACAGATGGAAATCAGAATTGCTAATGCTCCATCTAAGGCCCTTGGAGGCTACTGGCTTCCACTCCAAGCTCCCTCTGCTGGTTCGTGGGAAAATACAACTACTTAGCCAGTGTCTTACGTTCCAGATGGAGCTGGCCTCCCGGAGGGCACTGCAGGCTAGAAAGCTAGCTTTCACAACATCCTCCTTCTCTTCCACCTCTTCACCAAGTCCCTGGGTGACCGTCTTTCCCGATTAGCCCCACAGCAGCAGAGCCAGAAGGCTGAGGGAAGCTGGAGTTGTGATTTTGAGCCAGAGTGAGCATTTAGACACCCAACACATACACACACACACAGCATTTCTGGGGACACTGGTTCCTCAGGAATAAACTGGGAATGTTCATCCACAGAGCCATTTTCCCAAGGAATATGGAAAGTGACCCAAAATACCTCTGTCTTCAAAGCCCTAATTTATGCAGAATTAAAGGGTAGAGAAGAGGTGGCCTTTAAGGCCAGAGTTATAAGCTGCTTAAAATAAACGCATCTATTTCCATCGCCAGGCCCCCTCCAGGGAATCTTGTCTCTCAGGAATTCTCAAGACTGTTTTTATCTGGAGAAAGCTAGGAGATTTGTGAACTATGCCCAACTGAAGATAGGCGCCTGCTTTTATTCCAACCTAAGGCTTCAGAATTCTCTCCCATGTCATTAAAACCACTTGAGGTGTAATTATAGCTCCTCTGCCCACTGACCCCAGGGAGCAGGGGCACAGAAGGCAAGAAACGGAATGCACCCTTTTTAGGCTCCTCATCCCTTTCCCAATAACAGCTATTTAAAGCCCTGTCGAGCTAACCAATGGCTACAGTCTTTTCAGCAATATGTCTGTCTTTTTATTTCTATTTTGCCAATTCCAAGATCTGGTTGGATAGGGTAAAATTTAGCTTTGAATTCCTTAACAAACATTTGAATTGACAAAGAAAAAAGGAGCATCAATACACAGTGCAAAACCCACCTCTGCTCTGGTTTCTGTCTGGGCTGACAGCCAGGATTCCTGGCATCTCCAGTACTGGAGAATGTGTTTGTCCAGATCCATAGGACCTGGTAGGACAAAGTGTAAACATCACAATACCCTGAATCCTGAGCCAATAGATTTGGAAACATCTGGCTGACTGTTTAAAGTGTTGTACAAATAATAATCCCTATCATTTGTCTAAAACAGCTGTGCTCCGTATGTATGCACTTTGATCCATATGATGGATCAGAGTCATGTGTGTGCCGTACTCCCCAGCGTTTTCATTAGGCCATCCGAGATTCCCTTCCTGACTCCGTGCCACACCACCCTCTCCAGCTCAAGGAAGCATATTGCCATACAAGGGGTAAGCATGACACTATTATGGGGATAGCAAGAAAGTTGCCGTAATTTGTTCAAAAAGTGAATCTGTCACACAAATAACAATTTTTAGGAACAGACTGTGTTGAAGAGCAGGCAGCCCGGAACTCACTGGCCAAGTTCCTCAGACTTCCTTCACACGCATCATCACACCGGATCTGCCCATCAACGCTGAGTTTCATTCTGCTCCACCTTGTCCCATTCAACACACCGAGCTGGCTGGAGAGCACGGTGGGCTTGATGCTCAGGGTGGGGCCGTGCAGCCCTGGGCAGGGCAGGAGCTAGCAAGGGGAGGCAGAAGAGGACTCCTGGGCAGAAGAGCCCTCTGAAGGAGGAACTGCTGCTGGCAGTGGGGGCATGGTCATGAGGGGCTGACCAGGAAAGTAGGTAACTCCGTCGGAGCTGCCACCAAGCAACAACTCCCAACATACACTCTGCGGCTCACAAGCTGTTAATATTGTTATGCTCAGGAGAAAGAAGATTGAGTGGTGGAAAAATCTGGGAAATGCTTCATCAAAATTAAATGGGTTTCTTTTTCAATAAGACTTCTAAGAGCCTTTAATGTGTAAATGATGAGGATTATAGTTTTTGGTACTTAACCTGTTAGATCTTAGATTCTTTCTCTTTTTTTTTCTAAGATCATCTCAAAGGGTTAATAAGCTGCACCATTCTATTGTCAGCTGGGTCAAGTTGAAAGCTTTATTTCTCAGAATCTCCTTCTCTCTGTGATTCTAAGTTCAAGCTGGCTAAAAGTGAAACTTTCATGAGACTTTGGAAGTGGAAAAGCAGTAACCATTTCTCTCTGAAGGTTTCTGAAGTCAGAGACAGTGATAGAAAGACACAGAAGTGCCTTAGGGGTTCCAATTTGTTCTCATTGCCTTGTGCCTGTTTCTTCTTCCCAATTTCTAGCCCTAATCACCCGCAGTGGCTCCAGACCCACCACCAGATGCTTGGTTACCACAGTGATAGCAGCTATAGGGATGCAACAGCTTCCCACATGCCTTTCCATGCATCCTACCTTCACTGCTCCACTTCAGCAGCTGGTCCAGCCCGACTTCTCAGATTTTTCCTGCAAGCTCCAACTTGCCCAGCCAAGTCAGGGCTTCAGGGGGATGAATGTGACTATGATTCTCCAACTTCGCCTTTTAGACTGTATTGGTTTGCTAGGGCTGCCATCACAAAGTACCACAGATTGATTGGCTTAAACAACAGAAATTTATTTTCTGTAGCCTTCATGGTCTGGAGGCGAGAAGTCCATGATCAAGGTGCCAGCAGCACTGGTTTCTTCTGAGGCCTCTCCCCTTGGCTTGCAGATGGCTGTGTTCTCTTTACCTTTGCATGACCTTTCCTCTGTGTGTGTCTGTGTCTTAATGGCCTCTTCTTATAAAGGTACCAGTCACATTGGATTAGAGCCCATCCTAGTGACTTTGTTTAACCTTAATTACCTCTTCAAAAAGTCTGTCTCCAAATACAGTCATATTCTGAGGTGCTTGGGATTAGGACCTCAACATATGAATTTGGGGAGGGACACAATGTAGCCCATAACACAGACCTTCACTTCACAACTCCTTTCACAATTGTGAAAAATCTAATCCTTATAATAAATCCCCTATCGCATGACATACACAGAGGTTCCACGTACCTGACTGAACACAAAGACAGAATCGGTACTAGGAATGGACTGCTGCTGCAGAAGAAAACAGAAACAAGTTGCACTGGCTTTGGGACCGGATGGCAGGCCGTGGCTGAAGTAGCAAGGTCAGGGGATGCCCCAAACTGCTCCCTGCCTCTAGCCTGCAAAGAGGCAGCACAAGGCTCTGGCTGGGGGTGGGCGGGAGTGCCTCAGGGCCAGGGGTTTGGGTGGATTACCCCAAACCATGCCTTATAGCAGCCATGGCTTACTGTGCTGATGGCTAAACCTAGAGTCTGAAGAGGAAGCCTTTCTCAAGGATGCCCTTTCTGGTCTCGCCACCAAGCAGAGCACCAGGCAGGAGCCTCCTACAACAAGAAAATAGCTGTCTTCTCCAAATGGCCACACACATGCAAAGCAATCAGAGAATCACTTAAGACTCTCTATAATTAACTGTCTATATGTGTGCCACAGACAATGCATGTCCCTCCTCTCCCCTACATTATGTTCCAGCCAAACCAAACCACTTACAGTTTCCTGAAATGTCAGGCTATTTCACGCCTCAGGGCCTTTGTTCAACTGCTCCCTCCCACCTGGAAGCCCTGCCAGCAGAGCTGCCTAGCAAACATCTATTCATCTTTGAAGCACCACCTCTTCTGTGAAGTTTTCCTTTTGACATCCAGGTAGCCATCATTTACTAAGTATTTTCCATATCCCAGGAAATATGCAAGGTACTTCATTTGATCCTCTTGACGGCGCTGTGCCATAGGTACTCTTATCCCCTTTTACAGGTGAGAAAACTAAGGTTCAGAGAAATTAAATGATTTGCTCAAGGTCACCCAGCTGTAGGTGGGCTTCAAACTCAGACCATTGTGATCAAAGCCTGGCTCTATAGGAACTCACATGTGCAATACAGACTGGTCCTCTGAAGCCAGGTTTGAGTCAGACACTGAGGCCACCCTGTGTTTCCTACCAGCATCTTGATAGGTTTTATAGCAGTCTAGAGGTCAACAACCCCACCTAAGAGCAGTCCTTTCTAAGCATGGCGCCCATCAGTGTCTGGCTGTCTCTGGAACTGCCTGGGAAGGACACACAAGTGCCAGTCTGCATCAGGAAGGCACCTTCTGCCAAAAGGCAGCTACTGCTTATCAGAAGTTCTCAGAATTCTCCAGATTCCTCCCACAACAGAAGAGCTAAGAAGGAGGACAAGACTTAGGCTCAGATCTTGCCGCCACACCACACTCTCTGCTCCTCTAGTTATGTGTTAAGAGGCAAGCATCTAGTCTGTTCTTTTAGCACCAGGGCAGTGACCCAGGCCATGTTTCCCTGCTTTCATTTTCCAAAACACAATTAGGACCTGTCAAGCTGTGCCCAGCTCCATCTTCCAGCCATTTGTTCACAAGGCCTGTCATCTGAACTCCCAGTTGTCCTCAGTGCCTGTGTACATGTCATGTGTGTATGTGTGTGTTTGTGTGTATAAGAATGTATTTCATTCTTTGCATATCTAGTCCTCACTAAAACTGCTAATGGTTAGTATTATTATCCGTGCTTTACAGAAGCTCAAAAAGGTTAAATAGCTTGCTTGACAACATATAGCATAAGTGACGAGTTGACTCACACCTGGTTCTGCCAGACTTAAATCCCTGAGCCCTTTATGAAACCCCATAATTCCTTACACACAAGTGTTCTCCAAGCCTCCTACTCACCTTTCAAGGCCTAACTTGACTCAGCTCCCCAGCAAGGCTACTCCCACCTCTCCGCAGCCAGAGCCCACCATCCTCTCTCCATGTGTCCACCATGCCTCGCTCACACCTCTAGTTGGATATCAACCACACTGCATGGAAGCTGAAGCATTTTGTGTCTCCCCCACCCCTAACTACAGCATGAGCTCTGAGGAAAGAGAACCAAAGTGTTAAAAGCTTCCATCACCTCTACCCCATATCAAATTACTGTCATTGGGCAGCACATTTACTGTATGGTCTGTCTTCTTTGTAAGCATGTTCCTCTGCTTCCCATGCCTCACCTTCACAAAGCCACGTTTGCATCACTTAAGCTTTCAAGGTTGTAGGTGAACATTTTTCTTACAGGAACAAGTGACTCCAGTGAAAACTTCTTGAAATAAATGGGATTCCATGCTTAGCACAATGTTGGCCACTTAGGCATTCAATTTATAAATGTTGAATGAACACACCCAGAGACATTTTTAATCCCAAAATTCCACTTTATCCTGAGAAAGCAAACAGAGATTTAGACAAAGTTTATGGTCAAGCAGGGATTGATACAAAGCTCTCTAGAAGCAAGAAAGTTGTCTCTTGTCCTTTTCTCTTTCTTTTTTTTTTTTTTTTTTTTAGACAGAATCTCACTCTGTTGCCTGGGCTAGAGTGTCATGGCATCAGCCTAGCTCACAGCAACCTCAAACGCCTGGGCTCAAGTGATCCTCCTGCCTCAGCCTCCCAAGTAGCTGGGACTACAGGCATGTGCCACCATGCCCGGCTAATATATTTTTAGTTTTCCAGCTAATTTCTTTCTGTTTTTCTTTTAGTAGAGACGGGGTCTCGCTCTTGCTTGGGCTGGTCTCAAACTCCTGAGCTCAAACGATCCGCCCGCCTCGGCCTCCCAGAGTGCTAGGATTACAGGTGTGAGCCACCGCGCCTGGCCCTTTTCTCTTTCTTTTGCCTTTTTCATCTTCTCCCCTTTTTGACTTCCTGGTAAGTGTACTGTGCTGCTTAGATGTAAGGCCAATGTTTTAAAATAAAAAATTAAATGACATTCATTTTCCCAATAAAAATGCTAAACTTTTATAAAAATAAAAAGTACAAATAAATCTTAAGGGAAAGATAAGCAACTTGCTACCCTATAAACTTTCAGCTGTGAACTCCGAGAGAGGCATGAGGGGTCAATTCCATTAAGACTTAATGCACAGAGACAAAGAGTGTAGGTTCCGCTGTCTGCAGCACCATTTAACCATGCCCTAAATGAAGGTCCTTGCCTGTGCTATAAGACCAGAAAACAAGAAGTGAAAGAACAAATAAAAAATAAAATATACAGCTATTTTTTGAAGATAACATACTCCTTACAAAAGTAACAAAAAATCTACAGCCACCTATTACAACTTTAAAATAATTCAACTAGGCAGCTATATGTAAGATAAGCATGCAAAAATCAATACATTCTACCACACTGTCAATAATCAACTAAAGAACATAATCAAAAATAGAATACACAACAGTAAAAAATAGCATATACAATAAAAACAAAAACACTGAAGTACCCATAAATCTAACAAGACCTGCATGAAGTTTTTTTTTAACTCTATTAGAAAATATAAATAAAAATATGAGTAATTAGAGATATGTACCATGTTCAGTGACAGTTTATTATACTAAATATGTTGTTTCCCGAATGAATATAAAAAATTCAATGCAATTCCAATCAAAATTGCAGCTGGATTTTTTTAAGAACTTGACAAACTCATTCCAAATTTTTAAAGTAAGAATATAGTGTCACATATAGATAAGTCTATAAAAACTGAAGAGCCAAAAGAAGAAACTCACCATAGGATGGTATAACCCACTAAAAAGCCATAGTAATAACAACCATATATTGTAAATACTGGCATAGAAATGAAATAGACTGATGGCATCCAATAGACCAATGGCACCGTGTATATATGGTAACTTACATATAATCAAAGCAGTACAGTAGAGTAATGGGGAAAAAAGTTGTTTAGTCAGTAGTATGAGGAAACTGACTTGCCATAAGGAGAAAGAGAAAGCTGGAAAGTTACTTTATGCTGAAAAATTCCAAATGGAATAAACTCTAACATGGAAATTAAATATATAAACATCATAGTAGAAAATGTACTGGACCATCTATAATCAAATACCCAAAAGTACAAATCATAAGGCAAAAAAAAAAAAATGGATAAACATCATGACTTAGCAGTCATGGGATTGAACAAGTAGCACCACAAAGTTAACAGATCAATGACAGCCTGGAAGGAGATAGGGAGATATAACAATAATTGATTAATATCTAAATACTACAAGTAACTATAAATCATCAAGAAAAAGGAGGGAAACCCAATATTTTTTAAGAGGCAATGATATGAATAGGAATTCACAGAATAGGAAGCCAAATGAATAACACGTTTATGCTCTTACTCCCTAGTAATCGATATATGCAAATTAAATCATGAATGAGACAGTGTTTTATACCCATCAGGGAAGCAGAAATTAGAAAAGTGGGTAATTCATAGTTAAGGTGAGGATGTGAGGAGTTGGAAATACTGTGCACTGCTTGCTGGGAGTTTTAAATTGGTACAGCTGTCTTGAAAAGCAATTTAGCAGGATTTAGTCAAATGATGGGAATTTATGTCTATAATCTGGCAATTCCACCCCCATTTATACATCCCAGAGATTTGGCAGATATCTAATAAGGGAACCAGTGTGAGAATGTTTATCAACAGTGTTATTAGTTCTAATAGCAGGTAGTTAAGCTTGAGGGTACATCATTGGAGCGATAATTAAGTCAAATGTGCTGGAGAATAAAATACCAGGCAGCAGTGAGAAGCTGTGGACTGGAGGCACATAAATCAACACAGATAGACTTAAAAGCATGGATTTCAGTGGGAAAAGTCAGAAGCAGAATGGGTGCTATGGAGCAATATTTTTTATATAAATTAAAACCCAAGCATGCACAAAACAACTCCAGAGATTTTATAAGGGGGCTTGCCTTTTTTTAAGTAAAACTTGTTAGAATAGGAGCCTGTGAAGAGTAGGGGAATAGATGTGGTGATCAGAGGTGGGGGAAAAATGGATAGATAAGTAATCAACAAACAGACAGACTAGGAGAGAGTGGCCCTGCGTGGACAAAAGGTGACGGCAAGGCATGGACCGAGGAGTATGAGGAGCTTCTTAGCACCCCAGGTCCTAACAGAGGAGTAGAAGGGGAAAGAACTAAGGAGGGAGAGAGCATGAGCAAGGGGACCAGAGAGTCAGCAGTGGCTCTGGAGCAAACCGCCTGCCTTCTGATCCTGGCTCTACCTTGAGCAAGTTACTTCACTGGAACCTGCCTCAGTTTACTCAGCTGCAAAACAGAAATGCTAACAGTATCCACATCAAAGGATCTTTTGAAGGCTAAATGATATGCATGCAAAGCACCTGATGAGTAGTAGGAACTCAGTGAATATTAGCCATGATTGTTTCTATATCAATTCTGTGTTTAAGAGTAAAGTCGGGTACTTTGAAATACTAAAGTGATTTTACAATGAGGACATACATGGAATATTTTAATCAGCCATCACATGAATTGTTTAGTTCCATCAGCAGACAAAAATAGCATCCCCACAAAGTTTTTATGAGAGCTAAATGTGTGTAGAAAGCCTTTGGCACATAGCAAAGGCTTTGTAAATGTTAGTTAGTAATATTATTGCCAGAGGTGGTAGGGATCCCCTCCAGACATCTTCAAACAGAAAGAGGAGTCTATGTCAAAGCCCTTCCCCAAACACCCTTGTGTAATAGTAGATTCCTCCCAAGATACTCAGGCATAGCCCCATGGGTGAGTCCACCACCAAATCCATGACATCACCTCCTTGGAACAAAGAGAATAGCAGGACTCCCAGATCTCTGGGGTTTGCATCCCAGGGAAGGGGCTCAGGGGGTAGATACAGATTTGGACACCCTCTTTCTGCAGCACCTTCCCTCCCTCCCTTTGTGGAATTAAATAGCCAGAAAAGACTCCAGGAGTTAAGCTGCCATGAGATTCTAAGGCAGCTCTTTGCTAAAGGCTCTGGAGAAATCTGGCTCTGCCCATAATAAAACTATTCGCCCTTGCCCAAGGAAACTATGTTTAAATTTCCAAAACTGTTTATGCCTAAAACCTATTTTCCAAATGGTGAATCTTCACTTTTGTTGGATTTTATTCTTCCAGATCCCTAACGATTAAGTTTCTGGAGTCTGTAAGATTTTAGTAAACTTTCAGTCACTTAGCACACCTTGGATTTCTGGGGAAGACAGAAAGATTTCTCTGTCTTTGAAGAGTAGCCCACATTTCCTGAGCTCCTACTGGGTGCCCAGCCCTGCACTAGGCAGTGAGGCTCTAGCAAGTTCCTGCCCTCGAGATACTGTTGTCCCATTCATTACCAGCAACTCCAAGGAGGGGCCTCCTCACTCATGTCTATCTAACCAGAATCTCATTATGACTTTCACAAGCCAGCCCTAAGCACATTTGCCTTTGTGGGCCACTTCCTCCATAAAAAAAAATTTAAATTATATTTTATGACTGCATTGGTATAAAGATGAATAGAATGCAGGGTACATTCATTATTATATACTTATCATATTCATGTTTTCTTCTGATTTTAAAAGAAATTAAAATATTTCATGAGCCCCTGAAATTATCATAGGCCCTGGGCTCTGTGACTACTGGGCCTGGTGGATGAGTTGGCCCAGTATTGGGACATCTGATGTATGCTTCAGACTGTTACATGCTTTGGGGACAGATTGAGTGATGATAATGAGGAGGAGGAGGAGAAGGATGATAATGGTAGCTACTACTATCTGAGAGCTTACTTATATGACAGGCACTATGACAAAGACTTTATGCAAATTTTTTTTTAAATACTTTCAGCAACCCTGTGAGGTTGCCATTGTCATTTCCATTTTCCAGTTTCTCAGATACGGAAACTGAGACTCAGAGAGATTAAGTGACTTACATAAGGCAGTAAATGGTAGAGCAAGGTTCAGCTGGCTACTAACGCCCCACTGAATGGCCCCCTTCTGCCCTAGGCTAAGCCACAACCTGGGTGAGAAGAGAGAACTAACATGGCAGAATCAAAAGGCAGCATCAAAGACTCTCCCAGGGCTAATCCAGATGGTTCAGACTATAGCTCATATAGGACTTCAGCAGATAAAGGAAACCTGGGGACATCCTCACAAAATAGTTGGCACTTATTCCAGGCCTGTGTATTAGTCATGGTTCTCCAGAGAAACAAGAAATAGAATGTGTGTTCATGTGTGTGTGTGTGTGTGTGTGTGTATGCATGTGTAGAGAGATTTATTATGGAAATTGGCTCACATCATTATGGAGGCTGAGAAATCCCACAATCTGCCATCTGCAAGCTAGGGAACCAGGAAAGCCAGTGGTGTGATTCAATCCAAGTCTGTAGGCCTGAGAACCAGGAGCTCCAATGTCCAAGCTCAGGAGAAGATGGATGATGTCCCAGCCCAAGAGAGAAGAGAATTCACCCCTCCTCTGCCCTTTGTGCTGTTTCAGTCCTCTACAACAGATTGGATGACGCCTGCCCACACTGGTGAGAATGGATCTCCTTTACTCAATCTACCAATTCAAATGTTAATTTCATCCAGAAACATCCTCACAGACACACCCAAACATAATGTTTTATGAACTATCTGCGCATCCCTTGGCATAGTGAAGTTGACACATAAAATTAACTATCACAGCCTGGAAGAAAGAAGTGAATTTGAAGGGAGTGAAGGGATGCTTAGGTTGGGTGAGAACACCCTAGCAGAGATGAACAGATGAGAGACTAGTGTGTGTGACACCAATGAGGAGCCCTCTCTCCTGACTAGCCCGGCTTCTACCTCTGAGTTGCTAGCTAGGATTGTGCGGTGGGCTTCCAGAGCTGAAAGGCCCCAGCAGTTGTGCTGACTTAAGAGAGCGTTTGTTAGCAAGACAGAGCCCCAAGCATCAGCACCTGCTTCATAGCCAACTGTGCTGGGAAGCAGACACTGTCAAACCAGGAAAATGATTTTATTATTCTTATAAATGATTATTCTACTTCCCTTGAGAACTCAAGAGGAGCTTATAAGAGAGAAACTCAGCTTCCCTGTGACGAGGCTGTTTTCAAATCAGAGTTGGCATTTGCATCAATTTTGCTGAGGGTGAGCAATTCCTTTTTCCTACTCCTACATGATGGGGTAGGATAAAAGAGTTTGGTTCCTTGAACGAGAGAAAAATATGTTTGATACTGCAGTCCTGGGGAAAAGATGAAAGCTTGTAGGCTGAGCCCTGGTGATGGGAATGATAGCTGTGATGAGAAACACCATGTGGGGCTGATGGTGTCCAACAGGACACAGCCAACTGGCGATTTTGGACAGAACCCGTGGCCATCTCTCCAAGGCCCCACCTGGGGAAGAGAAGAAGGGCCAAGTGTTCCCCACACCCATTGGAGTTGCCACCTGGCTCACAGCATAATGCATTTCCATTAGTTTTTGTTTTTAATTGATTTAGAGTTCTGATTTTACTGATTCTCTGAAGTTTCCTCTGAGCCTCCTGTCTGTGCCCCCTCTAAGCCTTCCCTTCACAGTTGTCAGAAATCTTCCTAAAGCTCTTGTCTTCATTTGTTGGTCCATGGGGTAGGAACCTCTGACACCCTCCATGGTCTTGAAGTCCATCAAACTATTCACACCTAAAGCCTATTTGCCAGACAGTGACTCTACATTTTTCTGGATTTTATTTCTCCCTTGCATTCAAGGTCCTCTATAATTTTGTCTTTCTGACCTGGACTCCCCGTGGATGCTCCAAGCCCTGGAAAGATGCCACATTCCTTCCCAATGCCAAACTTTGGTTCCTATGGTTGCCCAAACTGAGATGCCCTCACCGCTCCTTCCCAACTCCCATCAGCAACCCCATTCAGCCTAAGTTTACTGACCTCCTACTCTAGGCCAGACCATGGGTTGGGGGTTGAAGGCACAGAGATAACAAAAGCAGATATTTTGCTCTTATAGAGTTAGTGAGGGTGAAAGAAAAGGCAAAAGTGCTAGAAACACGGTGTGTTCAGCAGAATAGTAAGGGAGAGCACATGGCACCAATGGGGCACACATGGGGGAATGGCCAGAGGAGAAGCATGTTTGGCATCCAAGTGCCAAACATGGCTCCTTCCCCCACCTCCAGGCAGCCTTCCCTGATCCTGCCAGCATGGCCTTGAGCACACATTCGAGGGGCAGTCAGTGCAGGGGTTACGAGCCCCTATTTTGGGGCCTGGCTGCCAGAATTTTGAATCCCAACTCTATCACTTACCAGCTATGTGGCCTTGGACAAGTTACTTAACCCCTCTGAGTCTCAGTTTCCTAATGTGTAAAATGGACATCATAATAGCACCCACCCACTAGAGTGACTAAAAGGATAAAATGAGATAAATATATATCTGGCATGGTAGTAGTGTTACAGAAGTGTTTGCTATTACTATGTGGGGCCTTCATAATACACATATTACCTGTGGGTCTTCTCTAGCACACCAGAACTGCCCCATAAACACTGCCGGAAGGTGGTGTTCAGGAAGCTACTGACTTTCATCTATATAGATACACATATATTACCATAATAACACTCTGCCTTTATCTCCATAATGGCAATTCTTCCATTCTATCTCATTGGCTCACTCACTATACATCGACTCCGAAAGAGTGCTGATAACATTACATTTTGATTGGCATTTTAAAAAATAATATAAAAAAAATCCTTCTGTCTTGAATTTCCAAGAATAGACTCTGCAGTAAGTCTTCCAGCTTCAGGCCTCGGACAGAATTGGAAGAGGAAGTGATCATTTGTCGTCTTTCTTTATAGATTGCATTTCTGGCATCACTTCGTTGCTAAATAAGACTTTTTAAAAATAGTCTTAACAAGCATTCTGACAGAGACTCCATTACGGATCCCAGAGAGATGTGGCAGTGGAAAGGCAGCATGTGCAAAATCTGACCCAACCTCAGCCAAATGGCCAGTGGCCACGGCCCTGTCCCAGGGGACATGTCCAGTGGCAGCAAGGACGTTGGCTCAAGAGGACCATTTGGGAATATGGTATTGGTTTGATGCTAACGCTTTAAATGCCTCCCTCCCCACAGCTGACACTCACTCCCAGGAGGGCAGGTAGGATTAGCCAGCTGAGAGGTTGTTCATCTCACAATGCCCACTGCTCTGCTGGGAGCAGTAAATGAGACCCTCAGGGACATACTGCAGGGTGCTTCTTTGTTAGAGCCTTGTCTCTGCAAGATCATGTCCAGATCAAACCTCAAATGTCAGTGGATATTGACTGAGTGCCTTCATACATAAGTAATGGGCTTGGCTGGCAGGAGGGCATTGTGCAGAGAAGGAAAAGCTCGGATTGTCGCTGAAGAGCCACATCATAGGGTAGAAAAAACTGGGTCTTCACAGGTAGATATACTTGGGCTCTGTGGAGCTGGAGGAAGTGTCTTAGTCTCTGTGCACTCTGAGTCTCCATCTGTAAAGTGGTGATGATAATAACTGTTTCATGGGGAATTGGTAAGGAGCTGCAATACTTACTAGGCAAATATGGGGGCGATTGCTATGATTATGCTACCACCTGGAATAAGACCCAGTAGAGGCAGGATAAGTCTCTGCACACGAAGACTACCCCAGGCAGAGGGGGAGATGCTTGATTCTGGAGAAAAAGACAGAGACTTGCTGCCAGCCAGTATCCCAAAGTAGCCACTGTCATGGCCCCCACCCGAAGTGGCTCCTATAGGGCAGCTAACTGGTGCCTATAACTCTGTCTATGCCTGCCACTGCCCCATCCCTCTTCAAACCCCTCAGCAGAGGCTGCTGCTAATTCCAGAACCCCTGCCCTACCCCTCTGCAGCCCTGGCCACTGGTGCTTCCTCTCCTTCCTCCCTCTCTTCCTGTTCCTCCTCTTATTCCTCCTCTTCTCTCTCCTCTGTCTGCCCTAATCACACTTCTCTACCTTTTCTTATTTTGGCCAGAATGAAAGTGGAAAATCAAGTTGGGCTTGAGAAGTAGGAGGGAAAGGAGCCATCCCTGAACATCCTTGACCTCAGTAAATGTGGCCACCAGCACAGCGAGGGTCAAGGCCCCAATCTAGGTGTGCTCCTATCTGGACAAGCTCCGCTGGGAGATGATGTAGATGTCCCAGAGCCCAACCTGACTTAGTACATGCAGAAAAGTGATAACCAAAGGGCAGAAAGAGATTTAAACCCTTGCAAGCTTGTGGCAGAGCTAGTATTCCAGATCCAAATCAGAATTTTTCTCCTCCACTCAGCCACATGGTGTCCAAGCAATAAGGTGTCCTTGAGACTTAACCTCCAGCCCTTTCTTTCACAGGCAGGAAAGCTGAGTCCCAGAACTCAAGCTTCAGGCCAGGTACCAGCTGGAATTTAAGTGCAGGTCCCTTCATTCCTCCCTGTTCTTTCTCCACATCACCCACTTGCCTGCCAGCATTAGAAGGACTGGAAGGTATAAATAACCCCCACCCGCCTCTCCCTGCTGCCTCCCCACATATATGTACACACACATACACCCCACCTATTGATAATGTCAGGTGGGGGGATTGTCCCCTTATTGCCTCTTCACATTTTAAGAGATATTTATCAATCATACAATCAGTCAACAAGCAAACTTGCTAGTACTCAGCACGGTGCTTACTTCCATGGGAGAATCACAGAGGAGCAAGGTGCCAAATTTACCCTGAAAGAGCTCACAATCTGGGTGAGAGAGACTAGCAGGTTCCCTGCTCAAGGTTTTTTATGACGACATTGTTGGGATATAATTCACATTCCGTACAAGTCACTCGCTTACAGTGTACAATTTAATGGTTTCCTGGCTTATTCACAGAGTTGTGCAACCATTACCACAATCAATTTTGTAACATTTTTATCATCCCAGAAAGAAACTCTGTACCCATTAGCAGTCATTCCCCATTCTCCCTCCCCCAGCCCTAGGTAACCACTAATCTACTTCCTGTCTCTATAAATTTGTCTAGTGAACATTTCATATTGATGGAATCACACAATGTGTGGTCTTCTGTGACTGGTTTCTTTCACTTAGCATAATGTTTCAAGGTTCAGCCATATTGTAGTATGGCCAACATATTATGGCCAAATAATTTCCCATTGTATCAGTAGACCACATTTTGTTTATTCATCCATCAGTTGATGAACATTTGTGTTGTTTCCACTTTTTCGTCTATTATGAATAATGCTACCATGAACATTTGAGCACAAATTTTTGTGTGGTCATATGTTTTCATTTCTTGTAGGTATATATCTAAAAGGGGAATTTCTGGGTCATATGTAACTCTATGTTTAACATTTTGAGTAACTTCTAGATTGTTTTCCAAAGTGGCTGTACCACCTTACATTCCCACCATCAGTGTATGAGGGTTCCAATTTCTCCATATCCTTGCCAATACCTACCCGTCTTTTTGATTATACCTATCCTAGTGGGTGTGAAGTGATATCTCATTGTGGTTTTGATTTTCATTTTCTTAATGGCTAATTATATTGAGCATCTTTTCATGTGCCTTTTGGCCATGTATATACCTTTTTTGGGAAGCTGTTTATTCAGATTCTTTGCCCATTTTCAAATTGTGTTATTTGCCTGCTTGAATTTTAATCCTTTGCCTATCAAATAGATTGACTTTCAATTATGTTAGGATTTGTAAATATTTTAATCCAGTAAAATCTAGAAGTACTCATTTTAAAATGTTTATTGGCTCCAATGTCCAAATGGGTGCCATAGTTTTTACATTATTCCAAAGTTAAGATGGAGAAAACAGATCATCATATAGCCATGGGGACAAAGGTGAATTGCTAGGAAGACAAGGTGAAGCATGCCGTTTTCAAACCAGAGTTTCTTAATGCCCATTTCTTGCCAGATAGGCCTGCGCTGGACATGCGAGGAGGATCGGTGGTGGTCATCTGTCTTACAACTGTGCGAGTGGGAACCTGCCTGAGAGCAAGGAAAAGTGGCCCCCACCTCTGGGGCCCATATGACCTAGAGGCAATGAATTTGGAAATGATTTGCCACACCTGGGGGGGATCTTCTATGCCCCCCACTCCCTACTCATCTGTTCCCTCATCCCTGCACACCAACCCAGCAGCCCGAAGGTGGTCAATTACGTCAGCAAGAGCAGGTGCCTCGTTCACTGTAAGAAGCAGCCTCTGAACATCTCCTTTTCTACGTGCCAGGTTCTGGGCCCAGCATGGTAGTATTCAGCAAACCATTCCATGATCTTAGTTAATTGAGTTAATCGTGGTCTGCTGGGAAAACAGGCAGTTCCTGTTCCCTGCGACATGCTTTGCTAGAGGGACTTGCTGGGAGTTTGGTGCACAGAAGGAGAGCCTCAGTCAGCCTGAGTGTCCTGGAAGGCTTCCTGGAAGAGAGACTCCAAGCTTGCTCTGACGGTTTAACAGAAGTTATTCAGGTATCCCTGGCTCAGGACATAGCACATGTACATACCCCAGGAAAGAGAAAAACTTCAACGATTGCAAGTTCAAGTTTATTAGATCAATGGTGTTTATAATAAGAGAACATCTGTACTCTTGATTTTTTTTCATTTGTTTGTAAATTTAATAAATATAAAGCAAAGAGAAAAGACAAAAACTCTATCTACAAAAATCTTCCAATTATAATCACTTCCTTCACTTACCCTGAATTCCACTCCACCTAGCTCCAGATTTAAACATAAAGGTGTGCTTTATGTTCACAGATGGACTGTGGCTTTCTCAGAAGAGACTTAGATTTCTTTTCTGTCTTCTACGGCCCCTAGCAGGACAGTGATCTCCTAGAATGCAGTAACATGTCTTTTCAACCTGTGTCTGAATCCCAACTCTGAGAAAAGAGCCTGGCATACATAAAGGGTTCATAAGAGATGGGACTCACATTGGAAGGTGAGGGCAGCTTCAAGGCTGAGGTGAACTGGCGGAGGAGCCCTGGGTCATGGAATCCTTAAGGGCAGGGCCAGGTGTAACTCATTTGGGGGACCCTCCAATACTCATTTTGGGGTTTCTCAAACACTGAGCCTTGCACAATGTCCAGTGCATAGAATACAATTGATGTTTGATGCACATGTATTGAATGTGTTTGTAACATTTTGAATGGTCAAATACAACTGAAGCATTTTGACAGAATGATGGCCTTCTTTTTAGATGACTTTGAGGGGAAGAAGAGGGGCTGGCAATAGTGCTTAGGCAGAGGCTCTGCTCCACCAAAATTTGCAGCAATCTGATGCCTTCTCCCTGCCCTCTAACCTGAGTTCTTGTCTGAGCCCTGTCACCTGAAATGGAGCATCCAAGTTGCCAACTGAGCTTTCTCCTGACACAGGGACTTCCACTTCCTAGAGGCACTGGCCCAACAGCTGTGATGGCTGCTAGGGCTAAGGTGAGCTGTCTTTGTGTCAAGGAGTCATGCATGGCTGCACCTGGGGGACAGAAGGGTGAGAGAAGCACTCTGGTTGTGCTAAGAACTCTTTTGATTCCCACTTACTTTTGTCTAGCTCTTTCTTCCACCGCCCTGAAAATTTTTAGGATCTTTTCTTTATCTCTGGTGCTCTGGCCTTGGGGTGGGTCATTTTTCATCCACTGTGCTGAGCGTGTGGCAGGCCCTTTCTACCTGAAATGCAAGTCCTTCAGTTCTGGGAAATATACTTTTATTATCTCTTTGATAATTTCCTCCCACCAATCTTTCCCGTTCTCTCTTTCTGCAACTCCTATTAGTTAGGTTTATACCTCATAGATTGAGCCTGTAATTTATTTTCTGTCTTTCTTTCTTCTTTTCTTTTCTTTTTTTGGTCCTATTTCTACTTTTTTATCCTCTGATCTGGAATGCTCCTACTGGAGGTGACAAGTAGGTAGTCAGTATTCTTGTGGTAGCTGAGCAAAGGAAAGGGGCTGGGCTCTCCCCAATCAATCATACTTTCATTTGATCCATGTTTTCACTGCCATGCCCCAGATCCTCCTCTATTCTGTGTTCAATGTCCTGAGTTCAGAGTCTTTCCAGTAGAGTTTCTTTGGAATCATCTCCCATGGCCAGACAAAGAAGAGGAGGTCTGGGTCTATATGCACCTTGTACAGACTTGCATTCTATCTGCCTGTCTGAGTCTTACCTTTGCCTTTGGAGGTACCTGGGCCTTCCTGTTCCCAGCCCTCCAGTTCTTGGTGTGAAGTGGTTGGGTCCTCCCTGCACCCCTACTGAAGACAATGCATCCCAGCTGTCTCCTCCACCCATGTCTTGCCTTCCCAAATGTGTGGATCTCTTACTCACTGTATGTTTGCTCCTATTCTCTTTGTCTTTGCATATTTACACTATTTTTATTCCTTTTCCCTGCCATCTTTTTGATATCTCAGGAGACAGTAGGAATAAATGCATGTGTGCAAATCACCCTGTTTAACTCAAAGTCTCTATTTTTATTTCCTCTTTTGTTTAAAAAATTGCAATTTTATGTTGTTTCATACCAAACAGAGCTGTGATTTGTATTTAACAATTTAAAATGCCAAATCTCTTTCTTGACAATTCTAACACATTTTCAAGAGCCTTTAAAAATTTTCTTCTGGAGATTTCAAGAACCGATACATTCAGCTGCCCCCCAACCAGAATCTCATATGTTCCATTTAGGATCCAATCATCAGCATTGATGAGAGTCAACTGCATTATTACCACATCATTAAGTTGGACACTCAGGTCTCTGCAAGATCTACCTGTGGGGGTAGAAGTGAAGCACTGCCCCCTGCTGTGCCTGGCTTCTCCAACTGGACAGTGCAGGGAGGAAGTGGGCCATCAGTCCTCAGAAATACATTGAAAGAGTGAAATGAGAAGATAAATCTGAAAGCTCTTGGAAAATAAAAGGGCTACATAAATACACAGTGTCATTACTAGACCTAGGGCAGCCCAGACAAGTCTGATCCTAACTCAATGTAACGTTATTGGGCAAGTACATTACAATAATCTATAGTGGAGATAGAAATATCCCTTGGACATGACAAATGCCTGGAAGTGGCTGTGAAGAAATGTGGCATTCATTAAGGAAATTAAAGCCCAGGACATCCAAGGTTGACTCAGGAAGAGATCTGCTCCATCCCTCTCTTCCTCTGCCATGGAGATCTTAGAGGACATGGATAAAGACAGTGGCATCTGAGAATGGAGGGAGTCTTGGTCCCTGAGTCACCAGGAAGAGGCCAGCCCTTGCTGACCCATACCGGACTTTATCTAAGTGAAAAATAAACTCTTGCCAAGCAAAGCTGCTGGGACTTGAGAATTGATTTGTTACCACAGTATAGCCCAGCCTCCCTAACTAAGAAGCTTGGACAAAGGTGGGCTGCTGCACCCACTCTAGAGTCTAAGGCAGGTATGTGGTGATGAGAGAAGAGAGAGGACTACTCAGATGCAAAGGCCTATCCTGAAGATAGAGCTGAGACCATAAAGGGCCCCCTGGATTAGGCTTCAATCCCAAGGCAAATAAACAAGAAGTGGCAGGACTGGAGACAATTTATCTCATAGGACATTACTTCTTCAATGAGGAGGCTATCTCCAGGTGCCTTGTTATGTCTCCTGATCTCTGCCCACATGGCAGGTTCCACAGCACCATTTCTTAGGCCTATAATGAAACACATCCTCAGCACGGCCTCCATGCCCAAAGGGGTGGGGTCTCCCTTCCACATGGGTCCTACTCAGAGGATGGCACAGTCACTCATCCTTCATGCTCTGCCACAGAGGCAGGGGCAGCAAGGGTGGCCTGGTCTCGCCAACCTTCCTGATGTTAAAACACAAACGAACCTCAGTTCCAACTAAAGTCATAAGCTGTGAAATCCAGAAGTCCCCTGGACATCATCTCTTAATGTTTTGTGAGTCATGTGGCCCTGTGAGGATCCAATGAACACAAACACAAATACACAGACTTGTAACAAAATGTTGAATATGGATTTTTCCAGTGGTTCCAGGATTATCAGCTAAGCCCAACACTGGGGGAATGGAGTCACCATGCATCACATATTCTATGGAGAGCCCAAAGCAATTAGAGCCAGACATCCTTACCCTAGGGCAAGGCTTGGGGGGAAATGGCAAAACTGAGAAGCAATGTCCTAAGGAGAAGGGAGGTTGGTGGAGGTCATCACACTTCCTCACTGGAGCCAGGTACAGGAGGCTCCAACAGGTGAACTCACAGAGATTGAGGGAGCCTGAAAGAGGAGAGGGCTGGCATTTCATACACATGCCTTGGTAAACTTGGCACTCATAGGGCCCTCTAATGTTGTTGCCAGATGGAGCAAAGACTGGTAATGCATTTTGGGGAAAGTCTGATATATGTTTCTGGCAGTTTGGAGTATATGTCTAGACAGAGGCAGGGGCCTGCTTCACTCCTAGAAATTTCTGAAACTGGAGGCTGGCTGTAGCAGCAAAAATGAGGATCATAGTATAGGGAGCTCCCCACCACTGTTACCACTGCGTGTGATTCATAGCTGGTACAAGAAAGGACCCCTCTCCTCCATGGCCCCCAGGAAAGGAGTTAGCAATGTGTACTAAGGGATAGAATGAATAAAATTCTGGCTATCTCATTATGGATAAATTCTCAGCTGGCAGGAAGTTGAATGCTGCCCCTAAAGCTCATGTACATCACTGATGTGGGGATCACCACATCGGCCACCAGCCAGAGTCAAGACTGCCCCAAACCTCAGAGCCACCAGCACCAGCCTCCCCTCTCCTGATAAGTTCTCAGGTGTGAGGAAAGACTTCTGCTCCCCCTTTTCATCCTCCTTGCCTCAACCCTGAAGGGCCTGGACCCAAGGGATGGAGGGAAGCAGATTTCCAACTCTAAGGTGCAGGCTAGGGAGCAAACCATACTACCTAACTTCTACAAGTTCCCAGAGTCATGGGTAAAGTCTTCACTGGGGGAGGAGAAGAGAGGAGATTTAAATTGAGTTTCAGATTGAAACTTCAAACTGGCCTTAACTTCTAATAACTAAGAGTGACAGAAAAGTGATGGAATCTGCCCAAGATGTTGCTAAGGATAGAAAAGAGTCGACATGCACAGCTGAAGGCAATGATTAGAGAAAAATGAAGTCATGTTTATACCCCAACTGAGTTAAGACTATCCGATAAATCACATGTGCATCTTAATTTTGGCATCTGATTTCAATGTGTTTATGAACCACCAAATATTTTTTTAATAATCTTTTTTTAATTCAACCCATCCATTTTATAGATGAGTAAAACAAGAGTGGAAGTGGTTTGCCCAAAGACACATAGCTAGTAGCAGAACTTAAAGTGACTCACACCCATTGACTCTTGACAAGGTCAAAGGAAGCATCTGTGCCTAGCGTTGTCCTTGATAATACAGCTGGGGCTGCTAGGGTGGTGCTTTGAATCTAAACCACCAGCTTCTTCCATCCCAGAAACGTCCAAGGCAGTATGGAAGCAAGTCTAGACTGAAGAGAAGAATGACTCTTAGGTGGTGACTTGCATCCACTTGAGACTTTGAGGCCAAGGATATCTGGTAGGTAGGCAAGCTTCACAATGCATTATTTTGCTTGGAGCCCTATGGTTACGGAGCACACACATCCAAAATCACACATAAGTTGAATAAAGGCTAAAACCAACCAAAAATATAAGATTGTTGGATGGTTTACCGCATTGGACAATTCGCCCCTATTTGTTCCCTCCAGAATTGCTGACTGTTGAGTTTCAACAGTTGATGGCCCCAAGGCCTAATTAAGGGGAGGAATGGAAGAAAATTTGGATAATGAACAGAAATCTCACACTCATCTCTAAGGAAAGATATGTGTTTCCAAGTTTACCATTGAATTGTTACATTTTTCAAAAATTACAAACCAGCCTTTCTTTCCTTTTAGAAATTGTGCAAACATGGCACATCTTCAGCATGCCTTGCTAACCGCAGATTCCATTATGTGTTTAATAATTGACTATTCAATAGAGCATTGATGCATTTTTGTCTGGAACTAATTCACCTTTGTCTGTGCCTCTGCACGAATGTTCAGTGAATCACAGATGGGATCACACAAACACTCTGAGTGCCGCCTGCCTGACACAGACCCACATCCTTGGGATTATTCATGTCAGGCCCTGTGCTCAGAAATGTTCTAGCATGCTAAAACCACCTGAAAACGTGATTTATGAAAGCCAGAGAGTGCAGGACGACACCTTTTCCCTTCTAATGAGAACTAACAAATCACAGTCTGCAGGCCGTCTAACCCAGTGAAGAAATTGTCGGCTACAAAGTTAACAAAAATGAACGCCCTTACAGCCTACGCATTAAGGCCATGGAGCCCACTTGGAAATCAGGCTGAGATGTGTTAACAGGAGAAGGAGGTATTAGCAAATGCTTATGTACTGACTTCTCTGTAGTGAAAGGAAAATCCTTCCTCCTGAAGAGTTTCCACCTTGCCTTTATTGGTTTGGATTTATGGATTTGGGCGGCACTGCAAACAGCACAAATGGTGCATAATTTTGTGATGAACTGGGCATACCATCCTACAGCATGCTCTCCTGGGAAGGACCAGCTCCGTGCCAGGCCTTGGATGCTGAGCAGTGGTGGTGTGGTATGAATGCCACAAATCTAAAAAGGGGAGGAGAAGAACTTATTTCAAAGTTATTCTTTTCTATTACAATTATTTTGGCTGTTTTCATACCAGAAACAGAGGACTTGGCGTGGGCCTTGTCAGGGAAGCCCAGGTATTGGCTGGAGGGCAAGGGCCCTCAGCAGAAGGCCTGGTTGCTTGGGCCTCTGGCCAACCATGAAATAGTATTCTAGAATGGGGAAATAGTTGGAAATGGGGTTATAGAAGAAACATCTCTTTCAATCCTTTGTAGAAGCAGAGCATATGATTTGATAGCTAGTATATTATTTCCTAAAATTATCCATTCACTTCAAAATTCTAACCACAAAGTTAGATGTCTAGATCCCTTTTTTGTTGTGGTTTGAGTTTGTCAGTGGAATTTACATTTATTTGGGGATGTGGGATCTGTGATTTTTATTTAGTGGGTGTGCTAAAGCAATGAATGCCTAAACTCATACATTCCATTAAAGGACTGTACTCCTCTGTCAGATGCAGGAGGGGAAAGAAATTTCCTAACTTTCTCTGCCCTCATCATTGCTTCGACTATTTTGTTGACTTGAATGCAGGCATGCAAATTAGTTTGTGCCCAGGGGCCAGGGGCTGAGGATAGCCTGTGCTTCCCCCAGGCAGCCAGAGCTTGTGATCTAAGCTGCAGTTATAATCGAATCTGCACCTAGGTCAAGACTGGTGCAGTTTGGCCAACTAATCAATTCTTTTTTTCACTAATCAGCAAACTTGTTAAAACACCCTCAAAACCATTGCCCAGACCTCAATGCCTCTTGAATGAACAGGATCCAGCTACTGTTTTTGCTTTATTATCCTTCTGCAGAATAGTCAAGCTGCAGAAGGAACATCCAATATTTTTAGCTATAATAATAACTTAAACTTACACAGCACTTATAAAATGCAGGCTCTCTTCTAAGTGTTTGTACCTATTAACTTACGTAATCACAAAAATTATATAAGGTAATTACCTCAAAATTATAGACATAGAAACCGAGGCACAGAGAGGTTGCTTAAGGTCACCCAGCTAATCGTAGTGCTGGGTTTGGGACATAGGCTATCTGGTACCATAGGCTATGTACTAAATCCCCATGCTACTGCCTTGCCTGGAATAAAAATGTAACATGGTATTATATCATTAATGATCTAAAAGGTTTTTATCTTTTTTGTCATGAATTCCTTCATTCAGTCTCTAGATGTAAGCATTGCAATAAACCTTAAAGGAATAATAAAATATAAATTTAGAGCACAGTCTTTCCCTCCATGATCCAAATAAAAAGATGAGTATTGTGCAACGGTGAAGAGCATGGGCTTGGAGGAGAGTGATTGCCAGCTATGCCTCTGCAGCTGTGTCAACTTGGCAGTGTAACTTACCTCCCGGGCCTCGGGCTGCCCACGTGTAAAATGGAGACATTAAGCACTGCCTCCAGACATCCCACTACCTTGCAGGAGGGTTGTGCTCCCATAGGCCCGTGGCAAACAGTCACTGTTGGAAAGTGCTTGAGATGGGATGTTGGAGGGCCGAGGGTTGGGGCAGCAAACATGTTCTTGTGTAGCTTTGGTCAGCTGGGGCTGGTGTGCCAGTGTTGGGTTTTTGAAGAAGGTGTAGCAGGACAACCAAGTGCAGCCTCCACTTGGGACAGGGTACCACACACATGGACTATGATGTGGACAGCACCCTTGGAGTTGTGCCGCGTGGTGACCCTGGAGTGGGAGAGAAAGAGCATCCCTGAAAAAGCTGAGGAAGGGAGATTTAGAGAAAGGAGAGAGAGGGGAAACTGCTGAAGGAATTTTTTAAAGGAGGTATTTAAAAAAGTTTGATATACGTGATGTAAATTCCCACTCCATCGCCCTATGAGACCTGCAGCAAAAGCCACACCATTTGTCAGCACTTTTCAGAGTTGGGCTTGGGAAGTGCTTTACAAGAGATTGATGGGAAGGGTAGAAACGACATGATAAATTTGGTCTTCCAGCAAGAGCAGCAAAGCCCAGACTCTCCCTTGGTGTTTACCATAGAGCTTACTTCTAAATTACACAAAGTAGCGATGCGATTGTGGTCTGGAAACCCATGCTACAGAAAGTAAGAAGGGCACAAGGAGAGTGCAGGACAGACTTCCTAGAAGAGGTGGATGAATTGACTGGAAGCATGAGAGTAAAGATGGCTTTCAGAATATTAGGAGCCACAGCTGTCCTATGTTGTGAAACAGAGGCCCCTGGGAAAGCTCTACCCCACCACCTGTCTGTCCCAGGCCTCAGTGGCATGACAAGATGGCATTGTGCTACCTAGAGTGTGGAAAGGGGCCCTTCTGAAAAGAGGGAGCATGCCCTAACACACCTTGGCCAAGCCTACCAACCATTTTATCTGGGTGCAGATGGACGTAGGACATTTGGGGGGCAATAGGAAGACCTGTTTCTAGGGTAATTTCCCAGACCCCATAGTCTGAGGCTTCCTACAGTACTGCGTGGGGCAGGCATTACTGCAGAGAAACAGAACATGGGAAGGAGAGGACAGTTCATGCACCCATGCAACAAATACCTACTGAGCTCTGTGCCAGGCCCTGCTAGATGCTGGAGTATGCTTTGCTTCCCCTTCAAAGATCTTTTGTTCCGGTAGGAGTATATAAATAAAACCCAAGGTTCACAGACATGCACTCAACCTGTAAACAGCTCCATTCTCCCTATGGTGAGGGCCTCCACCATGTGGCACACACACCACATTGGCCAATGGTTGTGCCTGCCTCCAGGCGGCATGAACACACAGGGCTCCCCTTCAACCTCTCAACGCACAGAGACGTTAGAGCTTGGAGAGCACTGGGGCACTAGGGCTTCTATGGTTCCAGCTACAGTATGAACTTAAAAGAGTTTGGCAATAGATAATTCCACCAGAGAGGAAAGGTTTACCAGCCAGTCATGAGCAAGCCTGCTATCCTAACCCACAGCTCTCTAATCCCCACACTTGGGGGAAAGAATGAAGTGCCATTTCCCGAGTGCCCAAGTGAGCCAGATGCTGGCTTGGAGATTTGCCCCTTTGAAGTGGGTGTTAAAATTGTCATTTACATAGGTGAGGAAACCAAGTCTCTTCCCAGAGAAACTGGTTTAGTTATCCAGCTGCTAAATGGCAGGATTGGGATTTGAGGCCATCAGACATGTGACAGGCCTGTCTGATGTATTCTTGTCCTACAGCCTGGCTTATAGGATGCTGCCCTCTGGCCTCACCTTCCCCATGCTTGCTCTCCCTGTGTTACCACCCCACCTTTACTCATGCCAAATGACTTGCATCCTCCAAGTGTCACTGGGTCATTGCTGAGGCTCTTCTAAATTCCACCCCCAACTCTCCCAAAAGCTCAGCTCAGATGCCATTTCTTCTGGAATACTTTCCTGGACACCCACACACCACCATCCCCAGGCTGAGCTCCTTATGAGCTCCCATGGTGCCTGCACTTCCCTCTATCATGGCTGATCAGTGAGTGTCATTGCTCTTTATTTCTCTGTAGCTCTTGAGAACAAAGCTAGCTGAGATTCATTCTCTAGCTCAGAGCTTAGAACAGGACATGGCTCAACACAGACTCAGTAATTATTTGTGGGAAGGAGAAAAGGGAGGCATGGAGACAGAGAAGAGAGAGAGGAAGTGGGGGAAGGATGTGGGATACGTGGTCCCCAAGGACCATCATAACGCCTCCCTTCCAGTCCTACTTTCCCCCACCATCACCCTCAGATCTGACAGAGACAGTGACTTCTCTGTCCCCAGATCAGGGGCATAGATTCTCAGGCTGGGGCAGTGAATTGACACTGCAGTCAATTTTTAGTCTTCCCGAAGGGCACGATTTGTTGGCCGATGATCCACAGTGAATTTTTAATCACAGATCAGCAGCTCCCCCTCCCCCTGCCCCTGCCAGGTCTTGGTGCTACTGTGTGCTGAGAGAACAGGGACTCTATTTGACTAAGATCTGCAGTAAAACTAACCAGGAAGCGGGGATTGCTGCTTAAGCCTCTGCACTGGCTGCTGAAGCCTCATGCAAACATTTTCATTTGGTAACTGTCCCCTCAGATCTGGGGACAGTTCAGAGTTGAGAGCCTTAGGAGGCGCGGGTGTGGGGATTATTTGCTCACACTGGGTTATATAGGGGCCCCTGGCCATTATTACCAGCAGAGGCATGGAAGCCGGTGATAAAAAAAATTTGTGATGGGGACCAATATGGATCTAGGGCTTCCCAAGTTATAAAGGCTTTCATGTCTGTGACCTCAATGAATCCTCACAACAGCAACATAGAAAGTGATATCATAAAAGCTTTTTTTTTCTTTTTTTACTGGATGCTTATGAGATGCCAGACACTGCACACATTTGCTTTACAAACACTTTCTTTTTTATGTCCACAGCATCTATGAGATACTTTCTCTTATTTTACAGGTAGTGCTCTCAGGGATATTCAGTTTCTTGCCTAAAGTCACACAGCTAGGAGATGGGAGGTCTGGAGCTTAAATTCAGGTCTGTCTGATAACAAAAGCCATTCATTTGACCACTTTGACAAGCAGCACACCCATTTCACAGATGAAAAATTAGTATATGGTAAAGCAGGACAGGATTTGAGCAAAGAAATGAGCATAGGCTCTGGAATCAGATAGAATGGAATTTAAGTCTTGGCTCAGCCACTTTCAAGATATGTGGCCTTAAGCAAGTTGCTGAGTCTCCGTTCCCTCAAGTGTAAAATGGGGATAAGAACACCATCTTGCAAAACCCCTCAAAGTACTGCTTCAAGAAAATCAAAAGATTCTCACTTTGGCCACCTTCTACATTCCTGGAGCCATCAGTCATTAGAAGCTGGTGAGTCATTGTCAGCTCAGGCTCTCTCTGTGTTAAATGTCCATTCATTCAATGGTCACAGGATAAAACGAAGAATTACCATTACTGAGCCCTGACCACATTGCAGGCACTATGCCAGGCACTTTCTCGTGTTTCGGAGCAGCTTGCAAGGTGGGGATTTTTATGCATCTTACAGGTAAGAAAACTGAGACACAGAGGAGATCTGGGTGATAGTCCCAGGTTTTCTGGCCCCACCCCTCCTTTCCTTCACATCTTGCCTGTGATTTGCCATAGCGATCCATCAGCCCCCAGAAAACTGCTTTTCCTTGTTCAGAGCACCCGCCCTCTCACCAGGAAACAAGGCTAAGTCTTGCCTGTACAAGTTTGGATGAATTTCAGACAGCACAGCTCTACTATGTTAAGAACTTAATTATTTGGCCCTTTATTTTTACTTTTCAAAATAAAATGCATTCATCATGTGGGTAAGAGCTTTTTCCTTCTGTTTGCAAATATTATTTAGCCTTCTTTGTACTGAAGGGAATTTACTCAGGAGTAAAAAATAAAGAAAGAAGAAAAAGAAAGAAAAAGAAAGGAAGAAATTACAGTGAATAATAGGCCTAGGGAACATAATTACAGAAATACTACAGGTTTTGCATTAGCTGGAAAATTGCAGCCATTTCATTGTGGGAGTAAAGCTATTTTCTTTTATTTTAAAGTGGATCCTTCACCTTCCAAAGGGCTAATTATGGTACTGCCTTCATGTTGTGTTCATAGGCTCCAATTTCATCTTTTCATTAATCACAATGGCAAATAACAAAACTGTGCCTGCACTCTGGAAGCATCTGGGTGATGGCTCCTGTAACAGGAGGGAGGGACACAGCAATCACCCATCTCGTGACTCGGTCCATGTTTTCCATAATTGAGCCCACCAAGCACCTTGTCAAAGTCCCCTCCTCCAGCTCAGCAGGGAGAATTCATAAAACAAAGCGGATGGGCGGCAGGAACCTGGAGGGGGTCCAGGGAGGGGGAGGCAGAGGGAGGGCAATTGAATGGCTGTTAAAAGGTAAAGCCCTAAAATGATGTTTATGGAGAGTTTTTAATGATGTAGGAGAATGTTTGAAATATAATACTTAGGAGAAAAAGCAAGATATATGATAGTGGACAGTATGATTTCAACTACGTTAAATATACCTATATACACACATATATACATATATCAATATAGCTATCATATTTTATATTTAATTCATATCAATTAATAGATTTCTTTAATATCCAAATATAATAACTCAAACTCCAATCTCACAGAAAGGCAGGAATCCGAAGCTTTCTCCTTGATATTTCAAGGACGCTCTGAGAAAAGCAGATTTCATCTTTCTAGGGATGGCCTCTCACCTCTTTTTCCAAACCCTCCTCTTACCTCGGTTATCAATCCACTTGAGAGATCTCCGCGCCATCCCATTGTGCCCCGCTCTTCTCTCTGAGCCACTTTCGCCGACTCAGGACCAGGACCCCTCTCTTGTCTCCCCCATGGCACCAGCAACAGTCTTTATCCTACAGCTTTGAGGATAATAAAAGTGGGGGCTGCAGCGCAGGGCAGGAAATGACTGAGACTGAACATCAGGCTTCAGTCTCTGAAGTTGACTGGACATGCTGGGCCCAGGCAAGATCTGCCAGGCACATCTTTACTGAGGACGCAGGCTGACTCTGGTTCTGGGCTTCCTGCTCTGCCTCTGTGTGGATGTATGTGTTGTGTGCACATGTGTTTGTTCATGTGTTTCTATTCGTCTCTGCCATTTGTGTGTCCTTCTCTGTGTCTTCCTGTGTCCCTTCCTCTCCATCCCTCTGTCTTCATCTCTGCCAGCTCCTCTGTCTCTCTATTCCTCACTTTCTCCCTGTGCAGAGCTTTCTCTTAGATAATCTCTTAGGCTTCTCACTGTGTTCACATCCTATCTTTTCCAATTTCCAGAGTCCCCACATTGGAACCTTCCTTATTCTCTGCTTTTAACAGAGGAAAAAAAAAAAAAAAAAAAAAAAAGCACTTCTCTGTGATTAGATGCAGAAAATTGAGAAAACTTTTGTTTCAAAGTTTCCCAACCAGACTAGCCCAAGAGAGCAAGAGAGGGAAGCTAATAGGCCCATTAAGGTGTCTTCCCAAACAAACATCTTCTTTGTCCTTATGCCTAAACGCAGAAACAGCTGCAGCTTTAAAAATAGCATGTTTTCATCTTTTGAAGGAAATATGCCAAAATTTTAACACTGGTTGTCTTCAGGTGGAAAGAAGTGGTTTAGTGTTATTTATTTCTTCCTATTATTCTGAATGTTCCAAATTGTCCACAGCAAGCATGAACTACTTTATCATAAAATCTCCAATGTATTATGCACCTGCCAGATATATGATTTAATCTTCACAACAGCCCTAAGAGGGAGATATTAATATGCCCATTTAGAGGTTTAGAAAGGTTAGGCAATTTGCTCAAGGTCACGCAAGCTGAGGTGGAAATCAAACTAGACCTTAGGCCCTGAGCCACTAAATCATGCTGCTTATGGAGAGGCCATCCTCTACTTCATCTGCAGGTGCGGCTTGCACATACCTGAAAACTCACTGGATCATCTGAACTTCTCGTCCAACTCCTCATTGTAATGTAAGTGGTTCAGTGCATTAGTACATTATGATTCACAAGGTCAGCTTTCCCTGGAGGAGGACTCTACTTTCTCACCCCATTGACATCAGACTTGGCCCACTGACATCGGACGTGGACCTGCGACCTGGGGTGGGGAACTGTACATCCTCAGCCTGCTGAATCTAAAGTGACATGTGATTGGCTTTGGTTAACAAAGCATGGAGGAAAATGACATGTTACTTCCACACAAAAGTGTTAGGCTTCAGCTTATGGTTCTCCATGTCCCTCTCTTCTCTCTGCCATAATGTCATGTCCCCAAGAAGGTCAGTGTGTAAACATGGAGTGAGCAGAGCAGAGGGGGACGCATGATGGACGTGGACATGTGGCCAGGGCAAGAAGACGATCGTTGTTTTCCTAAGCCACTGAGAGGTGAGGGTTGTTTGCTACCACAGTATAACTTAACCTGAGCTGATTGACTCCATATGTGTAAAACTGCAAATGTATACGCAGTTACTGATACATTTCCTACTTCCTCTTCTTGGAAGGAAAAAACATGGAAGTCTTGACGAAAGCATTAGTGTAAAATTCCACTTGTCCTATCTGAACACGATCTTAGGGAGATTACCTCCTCCCCTAGGGTGTCTTCTCACACACAGCGTGCTGTCCTGGTGGGGCAGACTGTCAGAATCAGTCCCAGTTGCAGGCTCTGGAACTGCCCAAGGAAAGGCAGGCCAATAATGCATGACTGTACGTCATTATAGGACCACGAGGAAGGGAGCATTCGGCCTGCTGTCCACCCTCGAAGGGCACTGAGCTCCAACCAACTCTGGCCTCAACTGGAGGCTCAAGGCTCAGGTACTATCTGGACGAAGTGTGATGTGATAAAGACGGACAGCAGGAAGGGTAGTGCAGTCAATTACCACCTGTGGCCTGAGATTCAGACAGCCACACAGCCTTCACAGACAATCTGTGCTCCCCAGGTCTTTAGCAAAGCTGCCTGCAAGGGAAGAATGGCAACCTAGCCAAAGAGCTGCAGGTTCAGCTCTTGAATAACTGTCAACACTAGGGAACAGGCAGGAAAGAAAGCAGACACTCCCCTGCCACTGAATGAACAGTCAAGTGAATTTTCAAAGAATCCCTGGGGGTGAAGATGATCATCTCATCCCTAAGTGACTCAGTTGCTAGTTCTGTTGCTGAAGTATCTTTATTTAATTTGTTCTCATGATCCTTGCATTCTTTCACCTGGGCTATCATGTTTTCCTTCACGCATTCTGTGATTCATTCATTCCCTCATTCACCCAGGCAATGGGTCCTGTGAGCACAGTGCGGGTCCAGACACCAGCAGCCTGAGCAGCACATGGAGGAGGCACGACAAGTGTGCAGGCCAGCGCTCTGTGGGCAGAGGAAGGAGACAGAGCCTAGGTTCACGACTGAGCCTTTGCTACTAGGTTCAAAAACCCAGTGGTGAAGTCTTCATTCCTAACTATTATTTTAGGATCTGGGAATAGACAAAATGTGTTCCTGGCTGGGCCCCTGTATCTCCACGTTGCTTAGTCACTGGCTGGCCTGAGAATAGCCTGCCCTAGGCTTGAAAACTTGAGGCAGATCCTGGAGAAGCTAACAGCTGGAGACTGTCATAAAACCATGCTCCTCCCACCAGGGAAGCAAGTCCTTTCTGAATGCAGATTTGAGCAGCACATCTTCATGTCAGCCACACCTTCTGCCAACCAGTATTTGTTGACAGGAGCTCATGGAGTGGCCTGGGTCTCTGCACATAGCTCACACCTCTGGGCCAAAGTTTCTGGCAAAGTGGCGCAGGTTAGAGAGCTCGCTCGCGCTCTCTCTCTCTCTCTCCCCCTATGCTCCTCCTCCCCTCTTCCTCTCACCTTGAGCTAGGACACCCATCTTCCTCTGCCCTTGAACATCAGAGCTTCTGGTTTTCAGGCCTTCGGAAATACACCAGCATCTCCTCTGCCCCCACCACAATTCTCAGGCCTCCAGTCTCAAATTTGTAGTTATACCATCAGCTGCCCTGGTTTTCAGACCTTCAAACTCAGACTGAATTACACCATGGGCTCTCCTAGCTCTCCAGCTCATAAATGGCAGATTGTGGGACTTCTTAGCTGCCAAAATTATGTGCACCAATTTCCTTAATAAATCTCTGTTTATATAGCTATACATATCCTATTAGTTATGTTTCTACAGAGAACCCTAACTAATGCAACCTCAATTCAACCATAAGCTCCTTGAAGGCAGAAACCAGGTCTTTGTAAGTAGAACAGGAATGATTCTGCACAGAGAATCGAGAAATCAGAATTCTAGGACCAATCTGTACTATCAGATTGTGCTAGGCTGAATGTTACTGATACTCTTAGCCTGACAAATAGGTTTTTAATTTGCTTATAAAATAAGAAGTCTGAAGGTAAGCAATTCAGGGCTGGTATAGCAGTTCTGTGATGTATTTAAAATATCAGACTCCTCCTATTTATCCAGTCAGCTGTCCTTAGCAAGTGGCTTTGCAGTTCATGCTTGTCACCTCATAGACTCAGGATGGCCTCTTGGCCTCCAGGTTCCTTCCACATTCTAGGCCAAAAGAAGGATAAAGGGGAGGGACAAGAAGCTCCTTTGCTTGGAAAGCAAAACCCTCCTAGTGATCCCAAGCAGACTCTTGTTTGCTTCTAATGGCCACCTCTAGCTGCACAGGAGTCTACGACTCTAAAGAACACTGGGATTCCATTGCATCCCTGCCTTCCTTCTTACAGCAGCCTTAAGGTTTCCTTTTGGGGAACTGCCTCTCTCCATTATGAGAATCTTGGTGGAAGAATAAATTCAGATGCCTTCCCTTCAACATCAGAAGTTGAAGGAGTTTGCCAACACTTTCCCCAGGACAACCAGAGCCAATCAGAGGGCCTCTCCCAAGACTTGACTCATGCGTGAGTAAAACAAGGGCATAAGTGTCTGGAATTTAATCATCTATCCCAGTAATGGCATCCTCACTAGACCATTTCTACTAAGAGATTACTCTCAGGGTTTTTGCTTTCTCGCTTTTTGGAGCTGCTTTCTTCCCACCCCTTTCTAATCCTGGATCTCCAACCTTCCTGTAAATTCTGAAAGCCCAATCCTACCAATGAACTCCCTTCTACTCAGTTAACAGAGACTGTTTCTGTTGCTGGCCAATGGCACCACTGGCCAGCTGTGTGTGGTCTTAAGAAGATCATCTAACCTCTTTGGATACTCTCTTCTCATCATGAAAGGATGGGTTATTACTAAAGTGTTTTCCACTGTGAACAATGTATCACAGCTTTGAATACCTCCAGAAGGCCCTCTTTGTACCAAGTAGGCCCAAATGGACTTCAAAGCCTGGATTATGGTTTTAGCTACAAGAGTGGAATATAAAAGTCCCAGTAGAAAAGACAACTTACAGCATTGGGTGCTGCTACTGGAGCACTCCTTACACAATTAAGCCTAGATAGATGCTAACCAAAACCTACTCCACTTCTGGTGGCACCAGAGTACAAAGTTTTCATTAGTAAACAGGCACTAGTTAGTGTCTTCTTGCCATAATTTCAAGGGTCCACTTACAATTCTATAGTTTCAATTGTTCTTATTTATAAGACTTCTTAATTGCACCACCATAAAGTATGTTTTTAGGGAGTATTTGTTTTCCACTTTAAAGCCTCTTCTGCAGCAGACATGCAAGTGCCTTACAAAACTTCAGAATAAAGGGCAGAGGCCTTTGTAAATTCATAGTCTGTATCTTTTTTTTTGTATCTTAAGGAAAAATTACTTTGTTAGAACAGCAAAGTGGCCCCAGTTTGGCCTTATTTTCTAGCAAAATTTCATTGCTTAGCTGCATTTAATAATCCATGAAATATTTCTATTAACTTTAGTGTGTGAATTGTGTGACTGAAGAATGGGTAAAAAAGTGAGAAATAGGAATACAGAATATGCAGAAAATGAAAATAAATAAGATCTTAAATATTTGATCAAGGCCTCTATTTTCAGGTAACTAGTTACCATTTTGAGCCCTCAAACCCCAACAGAAGCCACAGAACACCATTCTGAATTATTGAAATGACTAGGGGAAACTTTTTTGTTTTTACTACTGTTAAATGAGTATGTAGCCTTTTAAACTAACCTTCGCTTAAATATTTAACACAGACATTGGGCCAGATATAAAAAAGCGAAAGTTCTCAGTCTAATACTCAACTGTAATTATAAGTAAGATTATGTAATACAACTTGGCCACTTCATTTTATTTTTTCTTTCTGTGTTTTAACAATTCTTTTCAGTTTGAGAGGAATCCAATCTAGATTAGTTGAAAGTCTGCATTCTAGAATATTTTTATCTGTATATTTACTGATTATATTTTTCATTAATTCAATTCAATTCACTTATTCATTCAACAAATATTTATTGAATACCTACTGGGTGCTAGGCACTGCTCTGGGTAGGGTGATATATCACAAAACAAAATATATAGAGACTCAATCCCTTTTGGACCCTACACTTAAGTGAAGGAGACAGATAATTAATAAAAATATACTGCAATGACAGGTAAGAAGTACTGTGAAGGGAGTGGCATCAGAGTGGGAGTGTCTGTTTCTTTGTTTGGAAGGGTGGCCTGTTAGAGAGCTAATGAATTAGGTGAGTTACCTTGAGAGTGAGGGAGTGTTTCATTTCAGTCAGTGAGAACAGCAATATAATGGCTCTGGGGTGCAGATAGGTGGTGTGTTCAAGGGACAGCAACAAAGCCAAGGAGACTAGAGGTGAGGACGGCCAACCTCGGAGAGCTTGTCAGAGCCAACCTTGTGAGGGCCTTGCAGGCCATGGGAGGACTTGGGGTTTCACCCTAATGGTGGTGGAAGCCACTGTGGTTTTATGAGCAGGGGAGTGTTACGAATTGAGTTATATTTTAAAAGGATCACTTTAGTACAATAGTGAGTATGGCCAATGGAGCCAGGGTGACAGAATGGAGGCTTTCTAGGGGGGCTGCTTCAATGGCTCTATAAGAAAGATTTCACATGAGCATTATCTGTTCACGGTTTATAAGAAAACATCCACCTTCTAAAGTACTTGCAGTGATTGAAAAGCTCGCCCTCTCTGGTCATTCGAAAAGTCCACCAGTTTCCCTCTCACATTTTATTTTTACCCAGTCAGTGCTTGCTCTTTCTCAGTGAAAGCTCAGAAGTCAAGGTTAGAATGGGCTCATCGAACACAGAGGCTGACCTAGCCTACAGTCTCATCACAAACTTTCCACGAGTGAGTTTTCCAGAAGGCCCTCAGGCCTCGTCCCAAGACTGTGACTCAGCCATCCGCACATTGCTTACTGCCCCAAGTGTTCCTACTGAAACTTCATAAGGAAACTGCAGAATAGTATTATTTTATAGCTCAATGTCATTTTGGTAAACACTTTTTTGTGACTACAAATAATGTCTTAATTGTTCAAAAATATGA
Source organism: Eulemur rufifrons (assembly GCF_041146395.1). Lineage (NCBI taxonomy): Eukaryota > Metazoa > Chordata > Mammalia > Primates > Lemuridae > Eulemur > Eulemur rufifrons. The sequence goes on from NC_090989.1 coordinate 116,994,124, forward strand.
GCTAATCTGTCAGTTCCAGTTTTTTCTCCTTAGTGACTTGCCTCCTACAGAGTTTCCTTGAGTGGGATAATTCCAAGGCATGTTCTTCATTCACACTACTTTCTAGACATTCTCCCCAGGATTAAACTCTGATCACCTTTTATAGTGGCTGGTTTAACAATTCTTTATGGGCTCCCTTTCCTTCCCTGTACTACTCCACTCCTCTGCTGGTGTTGCCTGAACCACCCACATAAACTACTTGCATTAGCATTCTCGTCTTGGGATCTGCTTCTGAGGGACTCAAACTGAGACATCCTCTATGTAAAATCCTCCTCCTTTCTGAGGTGGCATTACCTGGCCACCCTCCTTGAGCCATAGTGGCAGATAGGATCCTGAAGAAATGAAACACACCAACAAAGGGGAGATCCAAAAATATTATTCCCATTATACCCATGATCCAATAGCCCTTTGTGAGCTTAAGCAAAGGACATGATTTGCATCTAGATATTCCCCCTTCTACACAGTTAGGAGCTAGTTTCCTCTTCAGAATGAATTTCTCAGCCACTGCCCTTCCTCCACTTAGGTTAGGTAAAGCTTGGCTATTGTGTGAGGTTCTTACCTCCCACCACAGGGGACACTACTTCTTGCCCAGGAAACCAGGCTTCCTCCTAGACCAAGCCTTAGTCTTCCCTACCCCAGAAAAAGAAAGCTTCCCTTAGGAGGGGAAATCATCGCCCGGCCTCTTCACTTGCTCTATGACTTGGCCCTTGATTTTAATACAAGGGTTCTAATCAACCTGTGGTATCACATGCCACACACAGATACTTAGAAATTCCTAAACTTTCTCATAAGCCTCCCATCCTGCTGGGAGACAAATTGACTTAATTAATAAGACAATATCCAAAGATAATTATTCTTGCACACTTAGATATTAAACCACTTAATCCTCCCAAAAACCAGTGTGGTAGGGGTTATCTCCAGTTACAGAAAAAGAAACTGATGCTTGTAGAGGTAAAGTGACTTGCCCAAGGTCACCTTGTAGAGCCACATTTCTTATGGTAAGCAGGAAAAAAGGAATTAGAGAGAGCATGGATGCTGTGTCTTCCATGTGAGGGAGGAAGTACCTTTTACCTGGGCACTTACTGGGTGCTAGCTGTGTTAGAGCCGGTTCCCCTCGGCCCCAGGAACAGAGAGGCAGAGTCACCGAGGCTGCAAAAGGCAAAGGAGTTTATTGGCTAGCTCGAGCTAGGATCCAAGTCCCAGAGCGCCAACGCCAAAGCAGTGGTCTCTCCACAAACCAGGACCCCGCCCTGGGGTAAAGGTTAAGCTTTTATACTTTTCTGTATGCTAGTTTTCACACGACACATTAGTCTGCACACAACATACTGGTCTGCACATGACATACTGGTCTGCACTCCATCCCCCTTTAGTTTATTTGTTCTTTTAGAAGTGGCTGATCGCGTTGGCTCCTGATTGGTTGACTCTAAGCTTCGGGCTTTTCGCGCTGGCGCCAGTTGTAGTTAATGTCATTTAGGGGAAGAGGAGGGTCTCCGACGGGGCGGGGGGGAGGGGGGGCTGTTGTTGCATACCTTCTAGTTTTTGGTTACAAGCGATACTGGGAACACACGCCCTGCACTGGCCTTTCATGTGCTGATCATGTCTTGCCCTTCTTATCTACTTAGTTGGTTGGAGGGCCCCTGGACTCTCCAGCCCTTTATCAGGAAGTAACTTGCGGTTACCTCCCTGGGGCCTTGTTTTCCTTTACTTTAGTGAAGCCTGCCATGGCTCCACTTACGCTAAGCACCAAGCCAGCAAGCCATATATACAGAAGCAGAACTAGGCTGGTAGCTTCTCACATCCAGGAAGCCTAGCCTATCATGGAGTTACCCTTGCTCTTATACCTGTTTTTCATTCTGATTAACTATATTTTTCAAACAACTAAAAGCAAGCACAGTCACAGAAGCGAATAGCATCAGTTAGAATCAAAGAGAGCACACATTTTCCTACTATCAATTCCTGTTCTTCAGCTGCATGCCCCCTGCACTGATACAAAAGGGACAAGTTTATGGGCCCTCCTCTAAGTGCGGACAGTGTGCCTGCCCAGCCAACCTCATGGGAGAACTGTGAGGCTCTGGTGACAGAGGCAGGGTCCAGAGTCAGCTTTATAAATCACTGCCAATACTAAGGTGAAGACTTGTCACTGTGGCTAGGAAAAGCTGGAAATTGATTGCCTAGCAATCACAAAACCTTGACATCATCCTTGATGTCTCTCTGTCTTTGCACTGCAATTCACTCCATTAGGAAATCCTATTGGCAGAAGTTGGTGGAATCTTGACCTTCAGGGCCCCTCCCTGCAAAGCCCATGTGAGTGCTGGGAGTTATGGAGAGTTCTGGGTAGCCAGAGGAAGCCAGACTGCATTAGGGAAGCAAATTCAGGACCTAAATTACCTGAGAAAATCTCAAGGGATAGGGAACCCAATCTCCAAGGTTCCAGGATTTTATGATTTCTTTTCTCATTCTAAATAGATGTTCACTTGTATGCCATAAATTCTGTATTCTCTTTCTAAAACAGTCCCTTCCCCTTTCCTCCCACAATTGTGTAAGCTTCAGGCTCCAGAAAACCTTCATCCACTCCTGGTTTGAGGTCTCAGCGCTCACCAGGGCAGGGCTTGGGAATAGAGGTGTAAATTTGTCAGAAGGATGTGTGGGCGGCGCAGTAAGAGAGTAAATCCTCATCTAACATGGCAGGAAGTCAATAGATAAATCAAGAAATCGCTATGTAAGCTTATTTTTTTAGCGACAAAGGGGCGACCACCAGAACTACATGGAGGAACTTAAAAAGGAGCAAGGGAGAAGCGGCCTGTTGCTTTCCTTATAAGCAAATCTAGGTTAATTTTATTTTGTAAAAGGTGCTCGTGCATTACTTTGATATATATTTTTTAATTCAGTTGTTAAAAAAGAAAGTAAAATGAAATAAAAATAAGAAATAAACGCAATACAAAACATAGGAAAATAAAAAGCAAACGCTCACGCACTACAAAAGGTTCCCTGCGGTTGAGAGCCAGTGGGCGGGGCTTGTTCCAAGGGCGGGTCTCCTTAGGGCCCGCCCCCAGCGAGGGGGCGGGGCGCAGACTGCTTCCCTCAGACTCGGTCTTCCCGGGGGAGCTGGGGTAGGCCAAGGTCAAGTTCGCCTTAGGCCCCGACCCCCAGCGCCGGAGCAAGGCAGGCTAGTCCCAGGCTGCCCCCCGGAAGGCGGCCTGGCGTCCCGAGACCCAGTGCCACCCACGCCCAGTCCTCGCGTGCGGGGCCGCGCTGGCCAACAGCCGCGGTTCGGCCCTCCGGTCCCCCAGTCCCCTGCAGTTCCCCGAGACAAGCCGAGCGCCGCTACTCGGCCCCGCGACGCGCAGGTAAGCGCAGCCTGGGGCCCTGGTCAGCCCGCTCCCGCCCGCGCGGGCGCCCGCGAGGACCCGGATGGTGGCCAGACTCCCGGCCCACACCACCGGGCCGGGGCGGAGACCTGGGCGCCGGCTCCCGGGCGACAGGTGGCGGCGGAGTGCCGCTCGGGTGCCGCGTCAGACAGAGCCGGGAACAGCTCCCTCCTACCTCTGCGCGCCGCGCGTTCTCGCTGCACCGTTATCGACCAGACCCTCAGTACTCCCTTGGCTGTGACCCGAGCCCCAGCAGACATGAGTTCAGATCCCACCCTCAGCAATTATGCACTCAGCATTTAACACATTAACTGCCACGAGAGTTGTGTTTAACCATGCTAGTTTTGAGCCCGGGGCCTGGTGAAGCATATGTAACTCGCAGATTTCACCTTGAGAGCGCGAAAACCATTTTTCAGCTTGCATATAACTCACGCACGGAAAACAATACAAAATAACAAATTTTCATTAAATTAGAAAGGATCATTTTGTTTTCGAAGTTTTCTATTTTCATAATAAAACACCGTAGCCCCAAGGGAAAAAAAAACATTTTTTCCTAGTGTGGCAGTCAATGTGTTAAAAATAAACACAATATCTACTTACCGTGGGCCACTGAGTGCCCACCACTGGGCTAAGTGCTGAGGATAAACTGGTGGGCCAACTAAGGTGGGGCCCGCCCTGTGGAGACACAATCCAGTGTGGGAAATTTACACCAAATGGATCCATACAAACAAATTGCAAACGTTAAAACTAAGGTGAGAGCTCTGAAGATAGAAAGTGCAGGGTGCTGGAGATCTTTTATCAGGGTCCCCTGCTATAAAAAGTCTACTGGAACTAAAACTTCAGAGAATTCTAGGGTGGAGAACAACAGAGCAAACACATTTTGTTGGGAGAGGATGTTGGCTTGTTTGAGGAAAGGAGTGTGAGTGGGGCTGGCTGCAGAGAGCTAGGGGAAGGCAAGTTCCTTCACTTTGACTTCCTTCTCTGTATAATGGAACTGTTCTGCCCATAGAGGATGAAAACGGTTGAATGTAAATGACCTAGCACTGTTTTAGGTGTGCAATAAGTGAAGCAAAGATGAAGATGTTCTGGATGGAGGCTGGATGTTGTTGTGGGCTAAACACAGTGTGCCTGCCTCTGAGCAAACTCACCCCTCTCCTTGAGGCCCGTTTCCTCCTCTGTGAGATAAGGGGTTCTGAGTAGAATCTCTCAAACAGCCTGTTCTCTAAAATGATGACTGGTTTAGTCTGGTGTAGTCCTTCATTCTTGGAACATTTAACTGGTACCCCTTTACCCTGGCTCTGAGGATTCAGAGAAAAGTCAGACAAGGCCCCTGTCCTGGAGCCCATGTGGGGTGAACTGGTGAAATAAAGCGACAGTTCCAGCCTGGCAGAGCCCAAAGGAAGGGGTCCGACCCTCTGGCCTTGCCAGGGAAAGCCCTCTGCTTCTGGCCAAGTACACATTTCCCCGAAAGCCAGCTCTTTGAGTCTCCAGAATGTGTGGTTGATGCTACTCCATGAACAAAGGTTCCTTCCTGACTTTCACTGGTCACTCTCAGCTTTTGGTGTCACCCCCTAAAACTGGCCAGACTCCCCAGAGGCAGCAACTCTGCTAGTCCCTTGCTGAGGACCCCTAAGACCTTGAGACTCCATGAATTTGGGAGACCTTTTTAGGCTTTAGGAGATACCCGTCAGCTGCTCGCTGTATTTTATTGGCTTGAGTGATCCCAATTTCTTCTTTGGCTCTATTCACACCATTGGTGTAGACACAGGATTTGCTCCATGAAACCTGGCTGGGAGGCCCAGAAAGTGAGGAAACCTAGCTGAGGGTGGAGTCTGGCACAGTTTGTGGGGAGTGGTCAAAAACAGAGGACAAATGTTAACAAAGGGTGCCGGAGGGAGACGGGGAGAGGGCAGCCTTTGTGCAGCCCCTCTGTTCACCTCTCAGACCACAGCAGTGTCCCAGCCAAAGAGAGAAGGGAAGCTCCAGGCTTGGTGGTCACAGACCTGACACTTCCCAGCCGCGTGACTAACCCTGGGCACTTAGCACTTACCATCTGAGTTACAAGGATTGTGCATACTTGACAGATGCTTGGCACGTAGTTGGCCCTGAAGAAATATTAACTCCCACCCTCTTGTTTCCCTGAATGAACTAAAATGGGAACAATAAGTGCCTACCTCAGAGGGTTATCATGGGGACTTAATGAGTACCTACAATACGTAGAGCAGCATCTGACATGTAGGATATTACTGCTAGTAGTACAATTGACATTATTCCTTAGTCTGGACAAAAATTGGTGAAACAAGGCAGCTGAGGGCAGGGCGATTAGCTGGGGAGTTGGGTTATCTGTTGCAGTGGTTTTTCCAGAAAGCATCAGCCTGGAAGCAGAGAGGGGTGTTCTGTGTGATAAAGGGCTCTTGGGCAGCCACACTGTCAGAAGGCCCTGCAGTTTCAGTGTCTTTGGGGACGTGGGCCAAAGAAGAGACAGCAAAAGTTGTGGGGGGGAAACTAGTGTTGAAAAGGTCTAAAATTGTCTTTTTCAAGATATTATCTCTAACTCAAGGCTGGGTGTGGGTCCCCTGCAGGGGCTGCCACTGTCCCTTGCTGGCCTCTGCCATCCTTATGGGCATGGTAATTGCCTGACACTGGCCTGGCTGTTTGACTGGCCTGGGACCTGTGGAGTCTAATTTTGTAACCCTTGTACCAGCAGAGAACCAGGCATGCCAAAAGGCATGCATGAATGAACGAACAAATAAATGAACAGAAGCCCAAGAGGCAAACTTTTTGTTGTGTATTATGTATATTTAAAAAAAAAAAAAAAGGAGTGTGAAGATAGGGAAAGACAACTAATGTATTTAAGCATTTGCTGAGGACCAAGCATTTTCATGTATGTTGCAGCTTAGTGGTGAACACTACAGCTATGTAGTCAGATAAAATTTCTTGTGTGACCTCCCATACATCACCAAAGTTCTCTAAACCTAAGTTTTTGCATCTGTAAAGTGGGAATGTTTGTGCCTAATTCATAGGGCTGTTAGGAGCGTTAGTCAGGATAAGTATGTGAAGTGCTGCCTTCAGTGCACAGCATGTAGTATGGTAATTGCTCAGAGAATAATAGCTGCTGTATTATTATGACATTTATTAATCCTCCCAATGATCTCCACTCTGATGAGGAAACTGATGGCCACAGGCACAGATGGGTGGCACTGATTCAGAACTCAGTCCCTCTGGAGTCAAACTCTGCAGACACCAGCCAGATAGCTTGTGTGAAATGAAGTCAACCTTATATGCATTTCATTCATTACTTAAAGCATTTGACTATGTGAAATCTTAAAAAAGAGAGAAACTGCAAAATTATAATTTATGTGCCTTTCAAGTTCAGGTATTTTATCATCTAGATAAATCTTCCATGCATCCATGTTAAACCACTTTGGGCTGTCGAAGCTCTTAAATAAAGTGGCTTATCCTGACCAGTGTCTGTCTTTGCTCATTTATCATAGTTCCCCAGTAAAGATGGACAGATCCCATTTTGCAGTGCAGGCTTCAGGATGGCAGCACCTGCCCCACTGTTTTAGCCATGCAGTTCTTCATGATGGTGTTTAACAAACCACAGTGGACTCATGATTCCTTCATTATTGTTACTCTCGCATACACACAGACCCATGTGCCAATCTAGGAATTAGGAACAGAAAGGCATTCTGTTGCTAGTGTGAATCTGGGAAATCAACTGGGGAAATCTAAGATTCTCTGTAATGGGTTTCTGGGGTAAGAGTGACCGCATTTTCTGCAAGCCAGAGCTGTCTGCTCCTTCCTCCAGGACTGCCATCTCTGGGCCTGGCCTCCTACCCAGTGAATGCCTGATCTGGATCTCTATGCCTCCCTGCTGTCCCTGCCTCTGGCCAGACCTGCCCCTAAAGCCAGAATCCTTGGGACAGCTGCAGAGGCCCAGCCTGTTGCAGGGAAGCCTCCCTGAATCAACTCCTGTGCCTTCCCACAGTACCAGTGGGCACCTGTCAGCATGCCCTTCTCCAGCTGCCCTGAATTACCTCCTCTGCTGGGCTGTGAGCTCTTCCACAGCTCTTGGACCAAGTGTTCCCGGCACCCAGCACTGTGCCTGGCACATTGTCCTCCCTCCCTCACTTTCTTCCCTTCTTCTACAGATACTTCAGGCAGTGTCCTGGGGATTTGAATGGTGAGTCAAAATGACACAGTCCTGACCCTTGTGGAGCCCACACACATCATGAGACAGTTTTACTAAAGACAGAATTAAGCACATAAGCACGCAGAGTAAGAGATTATAAACTGGGTTAACTGCCCTGAAAGAGGAGCCTGGTGTGCCATGGCAGCGTGCAAAAGCGAGGCAGATACAGAAATGCAGGCAGTATCGGTGTGGCCAGAGTGGGCCTGTAAGTGGTGTTTGGAGGCTTATGTTCATTTATTCATATACCTTTGAAGACCACTGGATGGTATTTTTCTATAAACTCTGGTAAACAATGCTTTATGCTGCCAAAGTAATCTTATTGAGAATGTGTATTTTTAAAAACAATTGTGCTGCAGCTTCCAAATGGGAGAATAATGCTAATGCTCTAATTTGCTTACCGCTTTAGAGTTTACAGAGCCCTGTCGGCTGTTGTCTGGTTGGGTGCTCAGTTCTCAGCGTCGTATGTCTCACACTGGGTGGCAGCAGCAAACGGGGACCCAGCTCACCTGAGGGAAGATCTGGTAGGGGTGAGCACTGGGGGTCTTTCCCTTCCAAGTGACAGAGTCCACCTGGGGTCCTGTTTATTTTCTCCTTCTCTGATACCGCTGGGCACGCCAGACTGAGGTTCCAGCATAGATTTTATCCCGCTGTGGCTTGTGGCCTGCCCTTTGAGAGGAAAGAAAGGCAAAGCTGACTGCTGTCCAGAGGGTGGGCCTGCTGTCTGCACACAGCGGTGGCAGGGTGAGCTGGCAGCTATCCCGCCCATGCAGAGCTGTGCCATCTCAGCACGGTCCCTCGTGAGGGACACCATGCTTGCCTTCCAGCCCATTCAGTTCCACTGAAAACAGGGAGAAAATAACACTAAAAAGGGCTGTTTTAAATAAGACGTAATCCAGACAGCCCCAGGAAACATTCTCTCTGCATGCCTGAATGTTATTAGAGAGTTATTTTGTTTGTTTGGACAGAACTGTTAACAAAATACATCTCCAATCCCCACCAGTCTCAGATGCAGACCTTATTACGAGAGATGAGCTGCTATCTTCTCCACACAAGGCAAGGTTACTAGCATAACCACGGTGGGTTTGACTGCCGTGCGTAGGCCTGTGAGGAAGGGCTGTATTCTCAGGGTACAGCTTTAATAGGGTTGTAATTGTGTGGCTCTTAGCCATGGAGAAAAGAAGTGGTTCTGGAAATCTCCCTTCCATAAAGGCTGACACAGTGACAGTATTTATGCCTCTTGAAAGTGCATGTTAAGTGGTGGATATTTATGAAAAGGGTTCTGAGGAGTAAATGTGTCCATCAGTCAACCTGGAACTTTTTAGAGCTCCTAAGATGGTTTTAAATTAGAGCCAATCTTCTTCCTGCCTTCCCCCTTCCATCAGCTCCCCGCCCCCTTTGCTTCCTCTTATAAAAATGAAGTGTCAAAGCAGGACAGAGCCCAGGGGGAAGGTTGGAACTGCCTTGCAGAAGCACAGCTACTGTATTAAAGGCAAGTGTGTGGGGGTTAGTGCCTTGATTCTGGTACTTCTCTAGTCACAGTGTTCTGAAGAGAGAAGAATATGGAGCCAGGCTGACAAACATGGTTCAGCCTAATTGCATCCCAACTATAGCCATCAGCAACTCTACTGTCAGCCCGGCTGCTCACTGAAAAGAGTTTGCAACTGGAGGGGAAAAGAATGATGAAAACAACTGATGCAAACTAACCTGAATTTGGGCGCAGTAAGTGGCAGATGGGAGAGAATGAATGTCAGTGTCAGTGAGGGAATCACACCAGGTCAAGTAAAGAGAAAGCTTTAGGAGGCTGGAGATGTCTCTGTGAGCAGGTGATCATTAGGACAGAATGCCTGTTACAAGAATTAGTGTGTGGGAGCCTAACTTGAAATTATTATTGACTTTCAAATGTTCATTTTAAAGATCAGAAATAGGTGTTTATTGCATGAACCTTATACTTAGTATCAAAGACTGCTTTGCTTTTAATTTCCCCATCTGGTCTTCTCCATAACTTTTATGATACTATTGGCCATTCTTGTTTTAGTGTTTTTTATAAGAAAAAGGAAGCTAGTATCTGTTACCCACTTTATATTTTGTAAGTAATCAAAGAACGATAGATGATATAAATAGAGGGGCTGCCTGTTTCAGGTGCTACTGAAATGCTACTACCTTTTGGCTTCTTCTGGGATTCAGCTTTGAAAAGAAAATAATCTGAAAAATGGAAAGAGCCACTATATAAAAAAATACTCTCTGCATCATTATTTCTAACGGTGAAAACTTGGAAGTGCTCTGAAATACAGTATAGGAGGATAGTCAAATTACAGAACACCAGTGGTGGTGGATATTTATGAAAAGGTTTTGAGGAGTAAATATGTCCATCAGTCAACCTGGAACTTAATGCCAACTCTCCCTGTGACAGCTCTATATCCATGTATCCTTTGCTCCCTAATGCTGGCCAAAGCCTAGTGCATGGCCAGTGGTATGCTCTAAATTGAACTTGTTCAGTTGGTCCAACATTGAGAAATCATGATACAAGACAAAGATTTGAGTCTGAGTAGTTTATTTGGAAGGAGATCCCAGGAAGCACTAGTAAGAAGTAGGGAAATGAGCCAGTGGAGCGCACTCTCAAGCAGGCTACCAGGTTACCACTGTGGGCAACTGAACTTTAATCCTGCTTGGATCTCCAAAGTCTGTGTAGAACACCCATCCCAGAGTTATCCCCTCGTGGGGTTAGGGGCTGGGTGTGTACACACCATTCCTGTCAGTCATTGGTTGAGCATTATTCCTTATGGGAAGTCCATTCTTGAATTCTCCTGGCAGGTTCCAGTCGCTAGGTAAAGCACCTGGGCAAAGAGATACAGATGCTGGCAGATGGAAGTCAAGCTGGTTTGCGCTAAGATGGCCAGGCCTGGAGCTAAGGGCACGGCACTCACAGTGTCTGCTGTACTGTCCTTCCCTAACCGCCATGAACATTAACAGTGTACTATGCTGAAAATAATCAAATCCACAGTTCCCTACTAAATCTCAGACCTGGTTACACTAAATTGAAGAGTGCATTAAGTAATAAGCAACCCCAAAAGTTTAAGGAAAAAAATCATGGGAAGAAAACTTTAAATAAGAAAAATATTACCATATTTTCCCAGGGTATTGAAATAAACTACCAATATTTGATTTAAGTGGCAGAATGCTAATATTCTGCAGCTATATGGTTTGAGACCCAACACTTTAAAAGAGGGCCTGAATATATAAGATTTATCTTAATGTGGAAATGTTTTCCCCTCTGCTATAGCTTGATTACTCCTCTTATTTCTCTAGTAGATTGAGATGATTTTAAAAGAAAAATTCACTGGCTAAAATATTTAACCTCATTTGTATCCACCCATGATTATATCTCCAGTGCCATGTTTTAATATTAATACTGGATTTACTGTACTCACTAACACCAGAGGATGGCAGAGAATCTCTATAGTTATGGCTCTAGGCGCTATGATAAATGTTTTGTAGTCATTGCCTTTATATAGAAACACTCCATCTCCAATTAAAGATTTAGTAAGCTCTTCATCAAAGTATCTATTCACAATTGAGGCATAGGAGATGGTTGTGCTGACATTTCAGCTTAATTCACTCTATAGTTTTGTGGGTCCCAATCCATTTTATATGTTTTTTCCCCTATGCATAGAGGAGAAATAGCAGCAGAAATTTGGGGCTTAATGCAGATTCTAGAAACACTTTCCATGTATTTACTAAGTATATTGGAACATTTGTCACTGTAAATGAAGGCCTTACTCTAAGAAATGATTTAAAATTGTAAATCATGTAGAAAGCACAATAGGGTTTAGCAGCTAAAGTTCACATGCTTTGATTTATGGGCATTTTAGAATTTGTATAGAAAGATTTTAAGAACCCAGTGTTTTAGAGAAATGAAGCCATTTTCTTTTAAGTTGTGGTCCAAGATGCATTTCATAAAGACTATGATGACAAATATCTGGTGTTCATTCCCGTGCCCTGTGCACATGGCAGGCATCATTGGCTTATACTCAAACCTGCATCCTCTTCTACAAAGTGCTCCACGCAGCCAGCTGCTACAATTCATCAGAACTGGTTCACCAGATGAAGCCTAGGGACTTCCCATGCTCTTGCATACCTTTTTATAATACCTGTTCCTGCCATTGCTGGGAATGGTCAACAAAGGAAGCTTTCATAGTCCCCCTACAAAAAAAAAAAAAAAAAATGAATTCAAGAGTCAGGTGGTTTGCTCGCCTAGTGCCTTTTTAGTCACCTTTCTGCCATCAGATGATAGGTATTCAGTTTGTCAATGATTGTCTCCCTTCCATTTTTCCTTTTGTCATGTGCATTTTGATTTTTTCTTTCTTCTTTGTGTCCTGAAATGTTGCTTAGAAGATAAAGCAGGAAGCCCCAAATTATTTGTTATTCTCTCCCATAAAATTTAGTTGAAGTCATTTGTATTAATGGAAATGCATTGAAATTGTGATTTTTTTTTTCTACCACTTCAGGAAGAATGCTTTGCTGTAGGGCACTGGCAACCTCCACATTATCAAATCTTACAGGCTTTTCTCTCCATATTTTCTGTGCAACATTTGATACCTCTGACTATATCCACCTTTTGGTTTCTTGGATTTTCTTCCCTCCTCCCTGATTATTTCTTCTCTGACTTCTCTACTTGTTCTCTTTCCTCTGCTTGCATTTCCAGTGGGTTGTCCCCAGGGTTCTTCCCTTGCCTCCTCTTGTCCATGGAGTCCACCTGGAAGATTTCATCCACATACTTGGTTTTTAACTATAACCTTTACACAGATACCTCTCATATTCTTATCTCCATCACATCCCCTCTCTGGAGCCCAGACCTCTGTGTCCAGCAGCCTGTTAAATGTTTCTTCTTGTGGCTGCCATAGGGATCCAAAGTCAACATGTTTCATTTGTTCTAGACTATTTCTCCTTTAGCAGGGCCAACTAAATATTTGTCCCTGTCAGGTTGTTTCTGCTACCTCCTTGGAGTCATAGGTACGCTGTTCTGAACTTGTGAGAAAGCTGTGTCTTGGGGAATCAAATATAAGACAAGGGCTCATACCAAAACTATGCTTAAAACTAAGGATCTTAAAACAAAAACAATCATTTGATTATCTCTCGCAATGCTGGGGGTTGACTGGACTCAGTGAAGCAGTTCTCGCACTCGGTCTCTCATCCAGTGGCACTTAGATGGTAGCTGGGGCTGGAGCCACCTCAAAAGCTTTCTCACTTAAGAGACAACCTGCAGAATGGGAGAAAATATTTGCAAACTATCCATTTGACAAAGGATTAATACCCAGAATATGTAAGGAACCCAAACAACTCAAAAACAAACAAATAAAAAATATTAAAAAATAGGCAAAAGACCTGAATAGATGTTTCTTAAAAGAAGACATACAAATGGCCAACAGGCATTTTTAAAAATGCTCAACATCACTAATCATCAGAGAAATGCAAATCAAAACCTCAGTGAGATATCATCTCATTCAAGTTAAAATGGCTGTTATCAAAAAGACAAAAAATAAATGCTGTCAAGGATGAGGAGAAAGAGGAATGCTAGTATACTCACAATTGGTGGAAATATGAATTAGTGCAACCACTATGCAAAATAGTATGGAGGTTCCTCAGAAAACTAAAAGTATAACTATCATATGATCCAGCAATTCCACTACTGGGTATATATCCAAAAGAAAGGAAATCAGCGTATCAAAGAGATATCTGCACTCCCATGTTTATTACTACATTATTCACAATAGTCAAGATATGGAAGCAACCTGCGTGTCCATCAGTGGATGAATGGATAAAGAAAATGTGGCATATATACACAATGGAATGTTATTCAGCCATAAAAAAGAATGAAATTCTTTCATTTGCAGCAACATAGATGGAACTGAAGGACATTGTGTTAGGTGAAATAAGCCAGGCACAGAAAGACAAATGTATGTTCTCATCCATGTGAGAGGTAACAAAGTTGATCTCATGAAGGTAGAGAGTACAACTGTAGATATTAGAAGCTGAGTAGGTGGAAAGAGATGAATAGAGGTTGGTTAATGAGTATAAAATACAGTTAGGTAGAAGGAATAAGTTCTAGTGTTTGATAGCACAGTAGGGTAACAATAGTTAACAATAATTTATCATGTATTTTAAAATAACTAGAAGAAAAGATTTGGAATGTTCCTAACACAAAGAAAAGATAAATGTTTGAGGTAATGGATATCCTGATTACCCTGATCTGATCATTACACATTGTATTCATGTATCAAAATATCACAAATACCCCATAAATATGTGCAATATGCATTAATACTTTTTTTTTTCTTAAAAAGACTTCCTCACTCAGTGGCTGGCAGTTGATGTTTGCTGGCAGCTGAGACCTCAGCTGGGATGCTGTCTGGAATGCCTTGTCATGTGGCCTGAATTTTCTCACAGCATGGCAGCTGGGTTCTAAGAACAAGTATACCAAGAAGACCAGGTGGAAGGTGTATCACCTCTTATGATCTGCCCTCAGAAGTCTCACACCATCCCTTTTGCCTGCCATTACTCATACCATTACTAGCCTGCCCAGCTTCAAGTGCATGGGACATAGACCTGCCTCTTGATGGGAGACATGTCACAGTCACATTGTGAGAAGAGCGTATGGACAGGAGATACTGTTGTGCCTGTGTTGGAAAATACATTTTGCCACAGGCCCCCAACACATCTAAGCATTCCCTCGAGAGCTACCTTAAATGCCACAGGTTTCTATTTAGGTGGATTATTTTTTATAGGTAACATATTTACATGATTCAAAAGTTAGGAAAAATAAATGTAAATGTGCACAATGAAAATATTCCCTCTCATATCATAGTTTCTACCTCTACTTTCTGTAGACAATCACTGTTAAATGTTTTTATATCCTTTCAGAGTTTATAGATATTTTTATATATCATCCTATCGTACAAAACAGTGTTCTATATATACTGTTCTACACTTTCCCTTTTTTTCACTTAACAATGTATCTGGACATAATTTCCTTATCAGTGCACAGAATCAATCTCTGTCTCTCTCTCTCTCTCTCTCTCTCTCTCTCTCATGCATAGTGTCCTATTGCTCTATTGTGTGGCTTTACCGTAGGTCACTTAATCAGTTTTCTGTGGGTGGGCACTGAGCTGCTACACACAGTGCTGCTACACACAGCGCTGCAGTGAATAACACACATACGCCATCTCGCATGGGAGAGAATAAATTAGGACGCCTTCCCCAAGAGCCCCGGCCAGTTGTGGGCATCCTTCTTGCCTCAGTGCCTTATATCTCATCCCGCCACATCTCCTCTCACCAGACCATGGGCTCCCTCCCGGAGATTACAAACTGTGGCCGTTGTAGCTTATTTCCACACTGCTTAGCACAGGAAGCTACGTGTCCACATGGTGTAGAGGAAGCCTATGCAAGGAGGGAGGAGGAAGGAAGAGCAGAGGAGGTGACCGAGTACCAGCACCTGAGTGGCCTTGTTCCACCTCGTCTCATTGCCCTTGCAATCGCATTTCTTAGTGGCAGTTACCACTTCGGGCCTGTGCAAAACTGGAATCTGGTCCTACCCTGCTTTACCTGGCTTCCTGCAGAGGGTATGCCCCAGAAGGCTCAGTCCCAAAGCCCAGTTTTTGCAGTCTCCCAGATCAGCCCAGGACTACTCCCTGCACCGGCAGGGGTTTGTTGTGAGAGATGATGTGGGTGGTGGTCATCACATAGTACTAAGATATCATGGATAAATTGCTGTCCTGATTTAAAACAGCAAAAAAAAAGAGTTCTCCTTTGTCACGGAAGTATTCTTAAATCACATGCTTTTTATTGTTTCTGTTAGGAACATTCTTTAAGGAATATAGATTGCTTTTGTTAAATTAAAGAGGCCAACCTCTAATCTCCACAAGAAAGATTGACAGTTGCGCTTGTTGCTTTAAGGAAAGCTTTCTGGGAGCGTTTATGTTCAAGATTCTTTCTATCATAAGGAAGAGAAACGTCCCTGAAACTAGACTAAGCAAAACTACAAATATGGCTATCATAATGGAAAATTTGGGGGTATCAGGCACAGCTGCATTCAGGTGAATCAGATCGATGATAGCACTAGCAAGCCCACTCTCTCTGTCTTTCAGCTCTTCTCACCACCGTGGTAGCTCCATTCTCTAAGGTAGGGAAGATGGCAGTTCCAGGCTTACATGGAGCTTACAACCCCTCATCTTCGAAGAAGAAACTGTTGTCCAGCGTCCATTTTGAAAAAGTGATCTGATTTGTTCTTCAGGAATCATGTGTCCACTCCTGGACTAATGATTTTTTCCAAGAAGTGGAAGTTTTCTGTCCATCCTGGTTGACAGACCTTCCAGAATGGTGAAGAGTTATATATGGCTGAGCAGCTTTCAAAACAAAGGTGTTGCAGGACCAATACAATGGAGCTGCCTGCCATGGATGTGATTCAAAACCTGAATTTTAGACTGTGAAGAGTATCTGAATTGGTGATGGTTTACCTGATAGTTAAGAAAAGGTTCATTATGCTGATCTCTCTTGTTTTGTATATGTTTGAAGATTTCTGTAATAAAAAGTGCTTTTTTTAAAAAAAAAATGCATTAAAAGGAGAGGAGCTTTTTTCTGCCTTTTTTGGGAACTCTCCACAAATAATCCTTCACATTCCTGTATGTTTACTCTCTGATTTTCTTGCTCTGTGTTTTTCTTTTCATTGTACAAAGAAACCTTAATCCTTACTTTCCTCCAAGCTGGGGATTGGGAAGAAAACACACAGTACTTGACTTTAGATTTGTGTGGTGTGTTTGGAGGCGGTTGAGCGGAGGACAGTCAAGTGCCCTTAAATCCTTGTCTCCATGGTTCCCAGGACAAAAACCTCAGGAAATTCCAGCTGGGGAGAGAAGGATGTCTATGCTGTGACCATGAGTCTGCATCTCCACCTTTCATGGGCAGTTACTTGAGCCTGGGTGAGTGTGGACAGGCTTTCTGATCCATGTGTGTAATTAGGGAGGCCCGGAGGCTCAGAAGGTCATGAACTGACTGCTGGAGGAAAGCTTAGAGTGTTTAGGCTGCCTTTTTATTTTATAGGTGAGGAAGCTGAGGCCAGAGGAGTTAAGCGACTGCCCTAAGGTCACACAGTGAAGTAGCAGAGGCAGAGGTAGGTTTAAGTCCCCATAATCTGACTTTGGGGTCTAGTACCACTTAATAGCTGTGTGACTTTGAGCTGTGTGACTCCTCACCTGTTCGGGAGGCAGAATGATGACCCTCCAAAAATGTCCACATCCTAATTTCCAGAACCTATGAATGTGTTAGGCTCCGTGGTATGGGAGAATTAAGGTTGCAGATGAAATTAAGGTTGCTAATCAGCTGACCTTAAGATAAGGAGTGTATCCTGGATCATCTAGCTCAGCCCAGTCTAGTCACAGGGGTCCTTGCAGGTGAAAGACAGAGGTAGGAGAGTCAGTGAGAGAGATGCAGCATGAGAAAAACCAGATGGGCCACTGCCTGCTCAGAAGATAGAAGGGGAAGGTAGAAGCTGGAAAAGGCAGCAAATGGATTCTCACCTAGAGCCTCCAGAGAGGAATACAGCCCTGCCAACACTTTTGTTTTAGTCCTTTTTGACTTCTGACTTCCAGAACTGTAAGATAATAAATGTGTGTTGTTTTAAGCGTGGGGTGATTCATTACAACAGCAGTAGGAAACCAGTACCCTTGTAAGGGGAATAACATGCCTCCCCAAAAGATTGGAATTTAGAGTCAGGGAGTTGATTTCCCAGCAAAGATCCTGGAACATGGTAGATGCTTAATAAATGGTAATGTTGACAGTGGATAGTGGTGGTATAGGCAGTGGTGGTCATTAAAAGGGAGAGTAGCTGATAGGCAGATGTCTTTGAAGAACTGAAGCTAGTGCCTTGTGGTGAGATTCAGGGCCATTAATAGGAGGCCAGTAGGAGACCCCAGATGGCCCAGTTGGGTGGCCAAGGGCACCCTGCGGGAACCCCTCTGTGTCTAGGGTCAGCAAAGCCTTCCCCCTGCAGTTCTTCGGCACTTCCATCTCCGGCAGCACCGCCCTACATCGTAGGAAGCAAGAGCTTGGAAAGGCTGACCCTGTGATCCCTTCCATCAGGTAGAGCCCTGCTGGGGGTGTCTAGTGAGATGTGGGCCTCTCTCCGAGCTCTGAGCTTCTGCCTGGCCTTCACCCTAAAGCCATTGGGTGGCCTTAAAGATTATTACTGCCACTCCCAGTGTCAGAAGCTGAACTTCAGTGAGCTTACTATGGGCCAGGCAGCATGCTAGGTGTCCTGTGACCATTGTCTCATTTAATCTTCACGACCGCCCTCTGAGGCAAGTCTTTGTTTCCCATATTGCAAATGTGCAGATAGAGGCTCCAAGAAGTTTGACAGCTTGCTCAAGCTCAAACAGTGGTAGAGCTAGAATTACAAACTAGGTTTGTCTGACTCCGAATCTAGCCTCATGGACAAAACGGGTCACCAGGTAGGAGAAGAGAGATGACTGGCATTTGCCGGCTGGCTGGAAGGGTCTTGGGAGTGCTGTTTGGATGCTGTGGGCCTGTTGGAATGAGAGCCCCCAAATATCCAGGAGGAGGCCCCCCACTAGAGGGAACACCCCCTCCTGTCCTTGTGCACCTCTGGGAATGATGGAATGGGGTCCCCCAGGGGGGATGGGGGTGAGGCACACATGCTTCTTGGGGACTCTGTGGGGGCATTCACATCTGCCATTCTCTGAGTCACCTCGCCTGTATCTGTGTTTTACTTTCCAAAAGACATACACTGATATTTGGATTGGTGTTAGATGATATTAAGGAATTTTTGTTAATTTTTAATATTGTCAGGTGTGATGATATTGAGTAAAAAAGTGTCCTATATTTTTGAAGTATTTAGAGGTAAAATGTCATGGTGTTTATAATGTAACTTAATATGCTCTGGGGGGGGAAAGGTGAAATAAATATGGAAACAAGTTAATGGTCATTTGAGGACCTCTATGTGGCAGTCCATTATATTGTTTCCTCTATTTTTTTGTATGTTTGAATTTTTCATAACAGAAAGTTTTTTAAAAAGTCATTCACTGAGCACTTGGGTGTACACAGTTTAGGCTGAACTAGAGACAGCCCTGCACGCCGAAAGAAGACCCACAAAGAAGTCATTTGACCGCAATGGAAGAGGCACCTTGACCGGGTGGGGCGGAGCTTAGAAGCAGAGGGGGTGGGGTGGGGCAGCTGGGAGGGGCAGGCTCTGCAAGGAAGTCTTATCCCCGTTCTGATTCTCAGATCACCCGGTTGCACAGGTGTTCTTGTTGAGCTCTTTATTGTCAGTCCTCAGTCAAGTAAGTAAGAAATAGTTGGCTGAGTCTTTTCTGATGCCTGATCATTGAAAGAGTCCTTACAGTGTGCCACTGTCCTTCCACAAACAGGTGGGCTGATTTTTCCTCCGAAGTGACATTATTCTTTTGCTGCATTATGATAATAAAAAAAGACCATGGTGTTTTGTCAAACATTTTCTCATGGTACATTCTGCTTAATAGGCATTGCCTTTGTCACTTCAGATTTCCCAGCACGTTTTCTCTGGCAAATTCTGTAATCTTTTTGGTTGTACATGAAAGTTCATTTTTCAAAGTTAGCATTGGAACAGATAATCAGATTCCTTGATCTCCCATTAGCCTCCTCTTACTTTGTATTTTTCCTTATCAAAATAGCCAGCTGGTGAGGAGGAGCAGCTCTCGGAGTGTTTGTTCTTACATTATCTTCTCTCTAACTGTAAGGTAACATTTCCGACGACTTTACCAAATCTGAAGAACTATGTTGAGCATCCTTTAATAGAGATATCACTGCTAATCAAGAGGCCAGGCTTTGCCAAGTTCTCTGGTTTAGCTCTTGAAATAGTGTTATCCTTCAAATAAAACTCTATTCCTTTCCTATAAGCCTTCGGACATATGAATGCATAACAGGTGACCTCTAAGTGATAATTTCATAAATTCTTGGTGAAATGAATTGTATAAGATCAATATATCTGCAGACTCATCACGTTTTTTGAGCTGTGAGGGACTTTAAGATGAATCTGGTACAGCTCTGCTAGTGGAGGAAACATTCATTTTAACTGTGTAGTCAATTCTCAATTAACAAGGGTAATGGAGTGGAAGGAGGTCACTGATAATCAAAAATCATGGTGAAAATAAAATTATAGTCAACACTCAATTTTCTAGAGGATGAATAATTGGTTTGTGGATTGAGGTTAAGACACAGTGGGCCCTAAGATGTCATCCCTTTGGTAATTGGCCAGCAGCTGCACAGCACGTGGCACCCACCCACCCTCTCTGTCCCAGGGAGGGAAAGGGCTTCTCAGGGGCTGGATCAGGCAGACCTGGTTGACCTTGGCTGCACTGGTACCACAGTGGTGTTGACCTTAGCCTTGGGAGCTAGGTAGAGGTGGCCTTCAGGGACTTGTCCCACCGGCTTGTAAAGCAGTAGGTCTCAAACTTCAAGCATCAGAACCACCTAGAGGGCTTGTTAAGACCCTGATTGCTGGACCCCAGCCCAAATTTCTGATTGAGAAGGTCTGGAGTGGGACCTAAGAATTTGTATTTCTAACAAGTGCCCAGGTGATGTTAATACTGCTAGTCTGAAAACCACGCCTCTCTCAGCCCAAGTTGCACATTAGAATCACCTGGGGAGCTTTTCAAACCTGTTGATGCCTAGATGCTCCTTGACCAATTACATGAAAGGCTTGTGTTGTGGGTCCCAGTAGGGGTATTTTTTAAAGCTCTCCAAGTGGTTCTAATGTGCATCTAGGATTGACAGCCATTGCTCTAGATAATGTTTCCCACACCTCAGACATCTGCATACAAGTCTGATGATTTTTTTATGTCTTTACCCCTCTTTTAATATTTTTCTTTAAATCGGGTATTTTGTCATCTAAATACATTCATTTAAAAAGTACTCGAGGCACAATGGCTCATGCCTGTAATCCCAGCACTTTGGGAGGCTGAGGCAGGAGGATCACTTGAGGCCAGGGGTTTGAGACCAGCCTGGGCAACATAGCAAGCCTTTGTCTCTATAAAAAAAAAAAAACAGAAAAATTAAGCAGGTATGGTGGTACATGTCTCTCCCAGCTACTTGGGAGGCTGAGGCAGGAGGATCAGGAGTTTGAGGTTGCAGTAAGCTATGATGACGACACTGCACTTGAGCCTGGGCAACAGAATGAGACCGTGTCTAAAAAAATGGAAAAAAAAAAGCAAACTATATATCCCCCACATGTAGGAAAACTAGTTTCATAGGCCACAAATAGGACATAATTTTATAAAAACAAATCATTTAGCTGTTAACATTTTTAAGTTCTCACCTGAAATCATCTTGTATCCCATCATGCTTTGGGAGTATTTACTCTAGAACTTTGATTTTCTATCTTTTTTCGGTCACAAAAGTGATGAAATATATTACTTATGTTCTGTGTATACTCCCATGGGCCAGAGAGCTGTGCTAACTCTGAGCATACCTGATCTACTGCCCAAGACAAACAGGTCTGAATGCAAGTAGGAGTGACCATATTATAGAATAGCCTCAATTAGGGGATAATCTTTACTTTAAAAAAAAAGTAATTCATCAATGGGAGAATAAACTGTGGTATACCCAAATAATGGAATACCACTAAGCAATGAAAAGGAACAAACTGCTGACACAGAGAACAACAGGGATGAATCTCAAAAACATTGCGCTGAGTAAATCCAGACACAGGAGACTACACAGTGTGTAATTTCATTTATATTTAAAGGCATGAGCCTGTAATCCTAGCACTCTGGGAGGCCAAGGCGGGTGGATCGTTTGAGCTCAGGAATTCAAGACCAGCTTGAGCAAGAGCAAGACCCCATCTCTACTAAAAACAGAAAGAAATTATATGGACAACTAAAAAGATATACAGAAAAAATTAGCCGGGCATGGTGGCACATGCCTGTAGTCCCAGCTACTCAGGAGGCTGAGGCAGGAGGATTGCTTGAGCCCAGGAGTTTGAAGTTGCTGTGAGCTAGGCTGACGCCACAGCACTCTAGCCCGGGCAACAGAGTGAGACTCTGTCTCAAAAACAACAACAACAACAACAACAAAAAAAAGTTCTAAACTGGGAAAACTAGTCTGTAATGTAAAAACTTAGAATAGTGGTTGCCTCAAGGGTGGGACAGGGAAATTGAGTGGGAGGGGACACAGGAGACTCAGGGTAAAGGGGATATTCTGTATGTTGATAGGGGTTGGAGTTACATGGGTGTGTACATTTGTCAAAATTCGTTGAATGGTACCTCGAGATACGTGCATTTCATTGTATGTTCAAAGGAAGGAAAGAAGAATGCTAAACAAATACTGAACTCTAGTTAATAATATGCATGCCGAAAGGTATAGGGATAAGTACACTGCCGTCTGCAACTTACTTTTTTTAATTTCAGAATATTACAGGGACACAAATGTTTGAAAGGCATCAGAAAAATAAGCTGGGCTCTTGGGCTCCTGGGCAGGGTTCCTGTTGGTTTCTGTGCCTCCAAAAGCAGTGGGAGTGCAATGGCCTGGCCAGCCCTTTGCTACGGGAGCTTTTACTTGCTTGTTTCCTAGTACTGCATCTTTGGACCAAGCCCCGAGCTTCGGTGGCCCCTTCAGAAACAAGATGATTGTACTTCTCTGTACAGTGTTTGCAAAGATTAAAGATAGCACAGAATACATTGAAGTGACAGGCACAGTAGAGGTATTGCCAAAATGAGAGTTAGGTGACAAAAAAGTACCTATTACATAATACACTTTTAGCTATTGTTATTGTTACTATTGTTGATTTACTATGATTATGATTTATTATTGTCATCCATGAAGGTTTAAAATATGAAAAGTGTAATTTTGGAATTTCTGCAGCTACAATAATATGATTTTTTTTTTAACCACAAATAGAACTTTGAACATTTATGTAGCTGCTTGTTTGTTCTGTATCTGACTACTGCACTCAAATTAGTTTCTCGAGGGCAGGGACTGTATCCTCCACACCTCTGTCCCACAAGGAAGATGTTAGGAATTTGTATGATTGGCACAATTTCTTAATGAGCAAGTCATCCCAATGACAAAACTGTTTAAACCGAGCTGCACTTTAGGAAGAACACTGCCAACAGCACCTTTAAAACCATGGGTGTGTTCTTATTTACATGCTACTCTGTCAATTAATGTTACATGCCAATTAAATGGGACATTAAGCTGCCAATAGGTCTGCAACTCTGCATGGTGGAATTCTTTTCACTTCAGCCAGTGACCTGAATTCATTGCCTCCCATCCATTAATTACCAAGGCTTGTCCCCAGGCGCATCCCTAGTCATCCCCTACCAGAACAGAAAGGCAACCAGACCTGGCCCTGCCCTCCGTCTTGTTTAGGAGGGATCGCGATGCAGGTTACCATGGCTGGATTCCAATCATGATATGAACAGACTTTGTAGTTGCTTGGATGCATCTGAGTTAGTGACATTCCTATCTTTTGAAATTCATACTAGAAACTGAAAAAGCAAGAGTAGTGCCCAAGAGCGTGAGGGACCTGCCCGTCAACTAAAGCCGGGCAATTTCCAAGGAGCTGCTCTTGGAGAGCCCTCACAAGCTGCAGTTCTGCTGCCAGCCGAGCCCTCCCCTGGTTTGTTGCAGTCCAGGCCAGGTTTTAGATAAACTGGTGGCAGTGAGCAAATGTGCCCATGTGGAAGGCCTGGTCTAACACAGCAGCAAGCCTCGCATTTCCTTTTTCAGACTCTTGCTATTATATTGCCTTTGGCAAAAGATGCAGCAGTGGTTACTACTTTCCTCCCTCTGTGGCTCGGGCACTTTAGTAATTTAAAAGTGCTTCTTCTCCTTCTTCATCTAGAGAAGTAGAAATAATTATAATAGAAAATGGGTAATTTGCAGCTACAATGCCAGGCTGATAATCAAAAACTTGTAAATGGAAACATGAGCATATGTTTATCACTTCTTGAAATTAGAATGCAATTGAACGTAGCTGTGGCCACAAACAGGGCATTATGGTAGGGAAGGCAGGCTTAGTTGTTAGTTGGAGACCTGCCTGCTAATGAGGTTTTTAAGTTGCTGTTGCCTTGGGAGCAGTGAATAAAGGAAGGCACACCTGAGAGCTGCTCAGCTGTTCAGAGGACCCTCAGGTAATCACTTGGAGATTGATCACTCCCCTGTGTAAAACCATGCAGAGGCTCACCAGCCACCACCATCAGGATCCAGGTCAGCCTTGCCGACCACGGTGACCTGACCTATCCCCCTCCTTAGCCACTCTGTCGAACCTCTTATGGCCTCCGCACACCTCATGCCCCTCTCACTTTCCCAGGCTTTTGCAAACTGTTTCCTCCTCCCAACTTAATTACTGCCTAATTCCTATTCATCCTTCAAAACTGAAAACACCTGTTACTTCCTCCTAGAGCCTTTCCGTCAACCTGGCTGGGCTGGGGGCCATGCTCTGCACCCAAGCTCCCTCTGTTTCCATTTATGCCAGCTCTCACCACCCTGGGTAGTGACCATCACGAGCCTTTCCGCCTCCCACAGCACGGACAGGTGAGCCTCTGGGCAGGACTATGGCACGTCCTGTCTCTGGTTCCTGGCATAGTGCCTGACACACAGTGGCTGCTATTTGATGTTTGCTGAATGAAGGGATTATTAATGGCAGTCAAGGACTTTGGAACCATTTCAAAGTTTGTCTTTGAAAAAGCAGAGTTATGACATAGAGTTATTGACAAACTAAATCCCATAATGCCTTCCCCAGCCAACTGGGGTACTTGGATCCTCTTTGTCTGTGTTCATTTTTGTGAGAGACTGAGGGTGGATCATTAGGTAGTCCTGCCCAGAGAGACATAATGGTTTTGCCTCTGTCTTGAATTCTTTGTGCCTCTGTACTGTAATCAGGACAGCATTGTGTTTGCTGCTTTGCATCTTATTTTTGTGATATTATTAGAAGTATTGAAGGGCACACAAATGCTTTTGGCATCAAAAGGAGGTCAGTCTTATTAATGAATCAGTTGTGAGCCCAGAAAGCGAGATTTCCCACTTTATCCTCTTGCTCTGTAACTCAGCATTTGGCTCTCTGTCCCAGGTAGGCCACGGGACTTGTGGCCCTGCCGGTGAGTGGGCATGTCTGCCGGTGGCTGAGTTTTCCTCACCACCCTTATTCTGAGTCAGTTCCAGGCTCATAGGTCAGTAGAGACACAGTGTTTACATTTAAATCAGCCCCCTGGTTTGAAGTTGACTTTATTTTTATCTACAGGTTAATTGCCAGATACTTGGCTTTTCAGCTAATCAGCTACCTCTCATGCCCCTAGACATCAGGAAGAAAAGGGGAGTCAGGAATGATTCCTGCCTAAAGGATCTCACCCATAAGACACGGAGAGCAAGGATAGTCTAGAGCCGTCCTCGTCTCGGGGGCTGTCCCAACACAGGACTCTGTGTGTGCTGTGTGCTCTACTTAATCCTAGAGACCAAGGGACAAGAGAGGATCGGAGTCAGGGCCAGGAGGGCAAAGGAGAAGTGCTGGTCACAAGGCACTGTGTGCTCCCACTGATCTCTAGCTTGTCTCCGTCTTCCTGACCTACAGAATGATGAGGCCAGACTGGAAAGTGCCTCTAGTCCCTTTCGCCTTGTTCAGAAATGCTGCCACACTCCGGGTCTGAGTCAGAACGTGCTGCTGACTGTGTGACTCAGGCAGTGAGTGCGTGGAAGTGCAGAGAGGAGGGAGTGTCTAGGCAGCCTGGATTTGCTGGAGGAGTTCCTGGGGATGAGCTAGGGCTGGTCTGTGGGGAGGCTCATTTATATCCATTCCAGCAGCATTTCCTGAGCCCAGATTATGTTCCAGTCCTGTGCTAGGCCCAGAGACCCTGAAGGCAACGAGCAGAACCCTCTGCCTGAATCCTCCTGCGCCACCACGTGTGTACTGCACTTACCAGTCAAGCCTTTGTTTCCAAATGTGTTGAGGTCGGTTGTATTTGTTAACATAGTCGCATAACTTTATTAAATATAACATAAACTGATGGAACTATGAGTATAAACGGAAAGAGTAGGTTTTGCTGATAAATGATCTGTTTGCTCAGAAAATAATGGCTTCAATTCACATAAGCATTTTATAACTTCTCATTTCTATTATTTTTAAATTGAACAGTTTTTTAAAAATTATGACGTTTTTAACAATATTACCTTTTGCATTATTCCATGACACATTAAGAGGTGTGAGATATTTTTGCATTTTAAAAAACACCTCCGAGTCCCACTGTATTTGCAGGATGACCTCTTAGGAGCCATTTAATCCAACCATAAGTATTTCTGTAAAATGCAGTAGACAGAAAATGACAGAATAACAGCAGTAAAGTGACATTTATGAAAGCAATGATTCCTTCACTGGAACTTCTGGCATTTCCCCCCATATCTATCCTTTCCTTTAACATTTTAACTCCATTATTTCAATAAAATGAGGGTGAGGTACTTATCATGAAACCCATCTTGTACTTTTGAATCTTTTTTTAATCCTCTCTTAAGTGAATGTGCCTCTGACTGGTTAAGTGCATCAAGCTCCAGCTTTTCTTTGGTTGCATTTGCTATTGGATTTGTAGAGTTACAGTCAAAACTGCTGTCCAAGAGGTGATTCCCAGCCTCTCTTTAGGGTGGGAAGAGATGATGGTTTATTAGATCTCAATTCCCTCTCCTAAGGGAAGAAGCTGTAGGGCATCTGTTTGTTTTGCTTTCAAATTAAAGTAGATTTAATTTGGTTTTGGAAGTTTTGCAATTTCACTTAAAAATATTGTACTCTTGGGAACCCGGTCACTCTGTCATGGCTCCCTGAGAAGTGCTGTTGCCACCTATAGGCTGCCCTGTTCCCACCGAGGGTGTCAGTACTACACAGCCCAGCCGAGATACCAGGAGAACCTGAAACTGCGGGGTGGAATCCCAGCTCGCTCCTCCTTGCAATGCAACCTTGAGCAAAAAAGTTAACTTCTCTAGGTCCCAGTTTCCTTATCTGCAAAGATGGAGTAATAGCATCTAATTGAAATATGTGTGCCCCTTAAATGGTTGGTAATATTATCCAGCTCAGATGCTAACTCTACAGTTTTCCTTGGATTGTCCACCCAGAGCCATTTAGCCTCACTTCTGAGTCCACTGGCATTTGTGGGTACACAGATGACCAGATTATGGCTGCCAACTCGTGTAGCTCCTCCACCGGCCCCAGGCTGTCACAGGGCAGCAGTGCTGCTGAGTCTCCTGGGACCCCACACCTGCCTGAGCACAGTCTGGCTTGGGGTAGACCCCAGGATGCGAGGATCTTCCTGAAGCATGGCTTCCTCCCGAGCATTGCTTCCAGGCTTGGCTTCTGGGACTCTACCTGAGGCTCTAGAACTTTCTCTGTCGGGCCTGAAGCTGGGTGGAACCACGGGGGCTTCACGCAGATCAAGGAGTGGGTCTATATATGCTGTTTGCAGGAGAAAGGAGGATGTGGATTCCCAGACTGCCAGTCTCCCTCCACCTGGGGAAGGAGCGGGGAGCAGTCAGAGAAATACTTGCTTTGGAACAGCAGAGAAGGGGAGAAATGGCTCCAATAGGAGCACTGAGTTATAGCCACCTGGAGAAGCTTTAAAGGGCCATTAGGGGATGGGATGGGGTGGCGGGAGAAATTAAGGAAGGCCACTTTGCACCCTTGCCCAGAGCCTGGGATGCTGAGGCCAGGACAGCCTGAGCTGCACCCACAGATGTGGGCCCCCTTAATTCCAGCAGCTGCCTTTGAGGTGCACCTCTTGATCTTCCAGAGCCTGGACTGTCATCAACTCTGATGGAATGGCAGTTCCAAGCCTTTGGCATCATCTGCAGATAAAGTACCACACATTATTAGCTTCTCCTCTCTTAATATCATGGGTGTTAGGCAGACTTCCTCCTCTCAGAATAACCTCTGGCTTTTGAATCATTTGGCATGAATATATGTGGCATCATTGGAGTTTTCAATCTATTTTGTTTTTATTTTACTTTTCCATTTCAATCACTTGGAAATGTACCTTCTTAAGCTAAGACCTAATACAGAAACTACTTTGTAAAAAAATGGGGTCTTATAAAACTTAAAATGAAAATCATATGGTGGGAGCCGTCACTGAGTTTCTAAGTCATGAGTTTTCATGTTTCAAACGTTTTATGCTCGGCAGGGGTCTATATATTCTAGTTTCTACCAAAGTTCTTTATACAGCCAGGCCTGAGTGAGTCTCTCACATTCTTATCAATCAATTCTTACAAAAATCATAGTTAAGGTGTCATGACAACTCCATGTTCTTCTTATTTTCTAAAATGTTTTCCGTTTGCAGTAGAAGTGTTCATGTTGGATTAAACTACAAAGTTATTTTAAATAATCACTTGTGAGGTATTGAAGTGAGGAAGATTTTATATTTTTTTATTTAAAAAACTATGTGGTGATTTTCTCTGATTATTTGTTGAATTCGACTGTTAGGAGAAAATCAGATATTCTCTTTTGTAAGTGAAGTTATGAAATCTTCCCTGAAGGGTTTTAGAAATAAAATAAATACTTCTCACTTGGCATGATGTCAGCACCTTCTGCCTCAAGGAAGGGAAATGGAGTGGAGAGTCCCTCCAGGTCCTTTTCAGCCGTCTGTTTCTCTGAATTTATTACCTTCACAGAAGGGATCTCCCACACCTTCCACATTTGTCCCAGGGTGTCAGTCTCATTAGGCCTGGCAATGAGGGTTATATGTCAGGATGCATTCCGTAGACAAAACCTAAAAATCTTCATAACCAAAGAGCTTGGTTTATAAGGTGGTGTCACAGTGTGATAGAAGTCTCAGCCCTGAGCTGGGAGTTTGAGCCCGGAGCTCTGGCTCTAGCTCTGTTATTAACTTACTGTGTAACCCTGGATAAGCAACATCACCTCTCTGGTCCTCAGTTTCCTCACAGAACTGTACCATAGAGGGTTTGGACCAGATGTTAACATTCTGCAAATGGAAGCACAAAACCGACAGGGTTAAATATTTTGATTTTGATTCAGCATAAGCCATCTAGATAGAGTGGTCCCTCTGCTTAAGGAAAGATCCAGCTCCCAATCTGTGTGTTTTTGTAACAGTTTCTTTAAAATACAGAAGATGAGAGTCTTTCCTGAAATTCGTAATAAGAAATCATAAAGTGCCATGACTTTTTATGATTTGCAGCAAATCTTAGAGAAACATACCTTAAAAAATAAACATGAAGGAGAGAGAAGATTGGTTGCTTTCATTCAGCAAAAAGTGGTGATTTCACTAAGAGCCACCACTTAAGAAGTGTTTGTAGAGACCTGTCATCTTCATAGCACCGTGCTCATGTAGCATCCGTTTGAGGTAGGAGTGACCCATGTCCCTTCTTTTATTTACCCAAAAGGTAATTGGGCTCATAGTTTCTTGTTGTCCAGAAATCGCATCTTTGCTTTGGGGTCTTGAGACACACTCTCATTCTTCTCCTCAGTGACCGTGAATTGAATGCTGTGAGGTCAGTACATATTTCCCGTCTATATTAATGCCTTGCGGGAGTGCAGTTGACCAGCTTGACTGTGCATTAATCCAAAACAGTGTTTGAAATCAGCAAGTAAGGGGGACTCTCTTGATCTGAGAACTCTCCCTCTGTGTGTAGAGTTGCATGGATCGCGTGTACTTTGGGGTGTGGTCCAAGGAGTGGGACCAGGAATGTCCTTTTCCCAGGTAGAGTGCCTTCCTTCCTGGTGTGCAGCTCACAGACACAAGGAGGGCTGTGTACAATAGCTAACCCTGCAGGAACTCTCTGCTCACTGGTGAGAAAACTGCCTTTCCAGGAGGTAAAACAGCCTTTGGAAACATCCTTATATAGAATTTTTCAGGAAGAAGTGTTCAAAAGACAGAATCCCTTGGCTTTTTTGTGAAACTGCTGAGTCAGTGAATAGTGACTTTACCCCACTCTTGTAAAAGAGACAAAACACACACTTGCCTGGGACTTTGGCTACTGACTGTGCCTTTTTTTCTTTTTGAAAATAAAAACATGGCAGCATCAACAGGGAGCTTGGTGTAAAAACCAAGGTTTTTTGCCCCCTGCCCTGCCCCATTAACATGTAACAGGAACCCTCCAGAAGCCACAGGCAATCTATAAAGTCCATCTGCTGCACAGCCATTTGTTGAGTACTAAGGGTCTCCACTGTTTACCAGACATCATATTAAACAAGGTTCTCATAGCATATTTTTATTGCATTTTTATCTTCTCTTTGTTTCTTTGAACTACAGAACAAGTACATGCTTAGGGGGAAAGTGCATTTAATATAAAGTAATATGAATAGAGCCCAAGTCTGTTCACTCCTCCTGCCATTGCCCCAACTCCACCTCTTCCCGCAGAGGTAATGACGGTTTGATGTGCACCCATGCAGTGAATTTCTAAACCTACATAGGTGTATATATATTGTATAGTCTTTCTGTAGATCACAACATAGATTGCTTTGTTTAAAAAATATGAGATAATACTATGATACTGTTTGCAACTTGCATTTTTACCCAATATTTACTCATTAATAATCCTCCACATCACATACGTAGAAATACGTCACTCTTTTTAGCAGCTGCATAGTATTACATGGAATTTAACCATTCTCCTGTTGGTGGACACTTGGGTCTCTAATTTTTCACTATTGCAGCTAAACTTTCAGAGAAAAGCCTGATAAAATATATTTGCAGGCATCTGGCCGTGTTAATTAACAATTATACTGTGTGTGTTTGAAGATGTGCTTCCCGGACACGTGGACATACCTGTGCAGCCTAATCTGAGCTATGAGGTCAACTTATGGGAAGTTTCTTAAATCCTTGGTCTGCCCCACCCGCTTCACACTTATCTGTTCAAATGTTGGCTTCAAGAACTACACATTTTTTCCTCATGCCCTCGGTCTCCTGCTTCAGGAGGGAACATTGCCCAGAGCTGGGCCTTGGCTGCCTGCTTTTCTTAACCTGTGCTCGCATTCAACCCTCTCCTGTCCCTCTTGCTGAAGGCGGGAAGTTGGATTTTGCCAAATACCATCAAAGAACCATAGAATGTTTGGGAGAGCTTTGGAATAAACTACAACTCTTCCCTCCAGCACCTCTATGAGTATATTAGTTTCCTATAGCTGCTGTAACAAATTACCACACACTTGATAGTTTAGAACAACAGAAATTTATTTTCTCACAATTCTGGAGGCCAAAAGTTTAAAATCAGGTATCGCTAGGCCAAAATGAAGGTGTCAGCAAGGCCTCATTCCGTTCAGAGGTTCTAGGGAGGACTCTGTTCCTTGCTTCTTCTACCTCCTGGTGGCTACATCACCCCAACCTGCAAGGCCAGCATCTTCAACTTTCTGTCCATCCTCATACAGACCTGTGTGTGTGTGCGCGCAAAATCTCCCTCTGCCTCCCTCTTATAAAGCTACATGTGATTGCATTTAGCCCCTCCCCAGCTCAAGATTCTTAATCAGATCTGCAATGACCCTTTATCCAAATAAAGTGATTTTTATAGGTTCTAGGGATTAGGACCTGAGATCTTTGGGGGATATTACTCGGCCTACTTTGATGGAGTTGTTCAACCTCTTTTCCAATATATTTTAACATACTGCTGGGGCACACTTGATATTTCCTTTGAACCCTTTGGAAGAATGTATTTTTATTTATAAGGAAGGCAGAAATAGATGTTATTTTGCTCTGTGCATTGAAAAATTGGTTAGAAAGGTGAGGTGGCAGAATCAAGGTCAGACAGAAAATCTCTGGCTTACAAGCTCTTTAAACCAGAGACTGCATGGCATGAACTGCACACACAACTGCAATGATTTAAATTAAAACATGCCTATCTTCCCTTTTTAATTTAGAAATAAATTAAATTAGCTGTATGATATTTTGTATGCCCTAGCCAGGATGAAGTTGAGAAGCTGTTACACCTTCCTTCTTGCAGATCAAACCACACCCAAGCCATGACATTCGTTTTTTAAATCTGCCCAGATGCGCATACAGGTGTTCCACTGTTGTTAAAAATAATGGAGGGTGTTGGGCAATATTAAGGGCATAAGTCCAGGAGAAGTGCATATCTCTTAGGTAGTTCACAGCATTGCAATATTTAATACAAAGGTGAGGTTCATGAGCACACATTTAGCTGACAGAGTATGTCTGCTCCTTCGAACCCTGCATTCCTCCCTGTGAAAAGCCTACTACAGTTTTGGACTTGGCCCTGCCCTTGCCATGTGAATGTTAATGTCTTATACTTCCATTTCCCAATTTCACAGCAGACCTGCATGCTCATAAATTAAACTGCATCGCTCAGCATTATCGTGTGCATTCTAGGATTTAGTCCAAAATGGCCCAAACTACTGCCTATTTCAGCAGAACTCCCTTTGGCCACTGCCTGTTAATATATTATAGGGACATTAGGACAGTGATTTGAGAGTGCAGACCAGGCAGGTAGAGAACATACTTCCCTGCAGAGAGTTCCCCGGGCATATGGGAGTGGCCCGGGGGAGTGAATGTGGGGAGATGCTGGCTGCTTCGTTTCAGACAGAGGACGGGGCATAGGTGGACCTGCCCCACCAGAAACGGAGGGTGATGCATCTGCCAGAGTCTGTCTGATCATTAAAAAAAAAAAAAAATTCAATGTGAATGGTTAGAGTTTAAAAGATAAATCAATTAAAAGAAGTAAAATAAAGAAAGCCCTGATTATGATTGGGTTTTGTCACTTTCTAAGCCAGTGATAGGGATTAAAAAACATACTGAAATGTCCACTACAGAACCAAGTCGCCAAAGATAAAGGGAATATAGTGGTGTCTTGCTTCCCAATATAACAAATACTGATTTTTTAAAAAATCAAAATAATATCTGCGCATGGGTTTAAAAAAATAATAATAATACAGAATGGATTTTAATGAATAGTCACGGCTCTGTCCCTACTTCCCAAAGGCAAGTTCCTTTAGCCTCTCAAGTCTTTCAACTATTTTGGAGGTTAAATGCTCCCAAGCTTTAAATTTTATGCCACTGAGTCCCATTATTAAAGATAAAGATTTAACTCATTTATACTCTCCACACTCTACCCTTCCTCCTTTCTTTCGTTTTTGGTGGTTCTATTATAATTTTTATTCTTTAATTGGTTACTTTTTTACTTTAAATAATATACTTCTATATCTTGAGTCACAGATGGCAAGATAGCTATTTTCCCCTTGTTACTTATTAAAACAAACCCAATTTTGTTCAGAGCAGCAGTGTATCATCTTAAAAAAACTACACTTTTCAGTTTTTCTTGTGATAGTTGTCCTTGTCATTGTGTTCTGGCCAGTGAGATGTAAGCAGAAGTTGTTTGGTGGGGCCTCAGGAAAACTGTTTATAAAGGGGGCTGACTCAGCAGGTAGGTTTCTTTTGCCTTTCTCCCCTCTTTCTCTTTCTTACTTGGAACACTGATATGATGGCTGGAGCTGCACCAGCCATAATGTGACCATGAGACAAGCTTGCGGGTAGCTAGAAGGCATGTTCTAAGAATGACAGAGAAAAAAAAGGTAGAAAAAAAGAGAGATCCTGGGATATTGATGACATCAGAGCTGCTGCACTAGCCCTGAACTACCTACCTTCCAACTCCATTATATGGGAGAGAAGTTTAAGCCTTGTCTTGGTTAAGGCATTATTTCCCGATATTTGTTATTCACAACCAAATCTGTGATTCTTGTTCATCAACTTTAATCAGTATCTAGACTTTCCCAGAGGTAAGAGAAAAATATTAGTGCTTCTCCCCTTCTTCCCATCATTCTTTCCCCAACTGCTTCCTTCTGGTTGCTGTATTCTTACATTGCCAATGCTGCTAACGTTACCTTTCTATTGTGTAATCACAATTAAGCTTTCTGTGCCTTTTCACTAAGATTGACTTTAAAAGTTGAACATCACTGAATAGGATTTAGATCATTATGACCACATGCATGTTTGCTCCTGGGTCAAGTAGCCCTAGATCACTCAAAGGGAATTCTTAATATCAGGGTCAAATGAATTTTCTTTTCTGATGTTCTATCAAAGTCTTCAAATTATGTCACATTTAAATTTAAATTATTTTTGGACCATGTTACTTATATAGCTTTTTTGTTTTACTTGGATTTGTTGTCATTACTGTTGAGAGAGAGGTGTTCTCACCATATCCTCAGTTTACCTAGCCTCTCCAGCATTCACCTTTTTGCTTAGAGGCCCACATTTTCATGCTCTACCCTAGGCTGGTGCTCTCCAGCCTGTACCACTTTCATTCTAGTTTCATCATCCTCCTGGGTTGAATTACTTCTACATTTTTTTATTGTTGTTGTTGTTTTTCTTCCTAGTTTCGCGGGAACACATCCTCAAAGAACTTCTTAAGAAGGAGTTCCTGAAAGGTAAACGTTGAGTCCTTGCATATCTAAAAATGTATTTACTCTATTTTCATACTTAATTCATAGCCTAGATTTAAAGTTATTTTCTCTCAGAAGTATTCAGGCATTGCTCATTGGCTTTTGCATGTAATGTTGCAAATGAGAGTTCAGATAGTAGTCTTATTTTCATTCCTTTTTCTATGTACTTTCTGGAAATCTCTAGTGTCTTTTCGTTATTCTTAGTGTTCTGTTATTTCAAACCATTTATATTATCAACTAGGTTGATTTTGGTTGTGTCACACCAGCTCAGATTGGCTTAATGATAAAAAGGGTATTTATTGGCTCACATAATTGAAATGCCCTAGATAGGATTGACCTTAGTTCTATCAGGACTCTGGCACTATTTTGGCACTCTGTGATTTTCTTGGTATAGGCAACCAGGTAAATCTAAAAACGATCCTGATAGCATAGAAAATAAGGAATCAAGACAGAGGTTGACAAGTAATGCAGTGGACTTGGAGCCTAACATCAGAGAAGGCTTAACAAAGGAGAGCTTTTATTTTAAATGTTTAATTGTGACAAAGTATACACAACAAAATTTATCATCTTAACCATTTTTAAGTATACAATTTAGTAGTGTTAAGTACATTGACGTTGTTGTGCAACCAGTCTTCAGAACTCTTTTTATCTTACAAAACTAAAATTCTGTAGTCATTAAACAGTAATTGTCTATTCCGCCTCCTCTCAGCCCCTGGTACCACAATTCTACTTTTCTATCTCTACGAATTTGACTATTCCAGATACCTCATATTAGTGGAATGATACAATATTGTCTTTTTAGGACTAGCTTATTTTACCTAGCATAATGTTCTCAATTGTTGTAGCATGTGTCAAAATTTCCTTCCTTTTTAAGACTGAATACTATTCCATTATATACATACAATGTATATTTTGTTTCTCCATTCATCTGTTAATGAATACTTGAGTTCCTTCCACCTTCTGGCTACTGTGAATAATGCTGCTGTGAACATGGGTGTATAAATATCTGTTTGTGTCACTGCTTTCAATTCTTTTGGTTATATATCCAAAAGTGGATCATATAGCAATTCTATTTTTACTCTTTTGAGGAACCACTATACTGTTTTCCATAGCAGCTACACCATTTTACATTCCCACCAACAATGCATAAGGGTTCCCATTTCTCCATATCCTTACAACACGAATTATTTTCTATTTTTTTGTTAATAGTCATTCTAGTGGGTATGAGGTGGTATCTCATTGTGGTTTTGATTTACATTTCCTAGGGATCTTTTTGTGTGCTTCTTGGCCATTTGGCTATCTTTAGGGAAATATTTATTCAAGTCCTTTGCCCATTTTTTAATTGGGTTGTCTATTTTTGTTGTTGTTGAGTAAAAGAGCCCTTTATGGGTAGTCTAATATGTGCTGAGTATTGGAGGAGCAAACTTTAATAGGTAGACATGGGTGGAAAGGGCATTCTGGCCAGAGGGCGCCGCAAGAGCAAAGGCACGGAGGTGACAGAGTGCAGGGTGCGTTCACGGTCAGGCTTCCTCAAGTCACCAGGCTGTGTTGAGCCATAAATCACAGTAGGGAAGCAGCCAGCAGAGAGGCGGGAAAAGCAGGGCTGCCCCACCCTGTGGAGAGCTGGAGTGAGGAGGCTGCCTGGAAGGTAGTGCCCCTCGGGAGCCATCAAGAGTGTGGAGACTGTTCTACCTGATGCAGAGCTGCCCTCAGCAAGGTCCCGATGCAGCCATGGGGACATTGAATGCAGTTCACAGGGGCCTGTTAAGAGGCTCAGTCAGGAAGCAGCTTCCCTTGGGGTTAAGTTACGAGGTCATAGTGTCAGCCAAAAATCATGTTTATTCAAAACAGTGCTGAAAAATTCCCAGTGCAGTGCCACGTTGGGACATACCATCCCTCCCTGGGTCCCACACAACAAGGTTTCCTCAAGCACAGGTGCAGTCTGTCTTGACTGCAGAAGGAAGTAGCTTCACCCAGAGGAAGTAGCTGCCTTGATTTTAGGAGACACAGTATACAGAAAGTACTTTTCTTTATCTTCTGGAATCACATTAGGCCCATGGAAGTGCACACACTGTGGGAGAAAGGCAAGAAGCTAGGCCTCCTGGGGTGTATCTCTTTGGATGACTTGGGCCATAAGTCACTGAATACTTGACCAGCAGGAGCTTCAGCATAAAAATATTTTAGCACTTCGTAGAATAATAAGTCTAGAGAAAGGTAGTACTGTACAAGGTTAATGAAGATGAAGCTCTTTAGGCCTTCCCATCGTGGTCTCAGGAGGGCCACAGCAGCCCCAAGAATCCCATCCCTACCCAGGACAGAGGGAGGGAAGTGGCAGAAAAGGGGCCTTCGCATCAGTGTTCTTTCATCACCTGAAAAATCTTTCCGTGGGTCTCCAGGCACTTCCTCTTGCATCTCATTGGCCAAAACTGGGTCACATGCCCACGCCTGACCAATCACTGGCAAAGGGCTTGGGACAACCATGGTGGATGTGGTGCTGTGTTCCCCCTTGTCCCTGAAGTGGAACAAAATCGGGGTGTGTTCGCCAGGAGAAAGGGACTCGCTGTGCTGCAGGAGGACCAACAGATTTTCCTCAGCTACATCACACTCCCTCTGGAACATCTGCTCGTGGAAGACAGCCTAACTCATTTTATGTCAGCCTACATTTTATTTTATACTTAAATTGTTATTTTATTGATTTGGTGAGGCCAGCACGTTCAGGTGAATGCACATGAGTTGGATGCCTGTGGGATAAAGCTTTACTGTGTCAGTCTTGGAGCTGGTACGTCCAGATGTCTGCCCTGGGCTTTAGCCCATCTCTGGGCATGGGATACTCTTTAGTTCCCCTGGCCTGACTGGACTCCAGCTCTGCCCATTGACCCTGAGGCCTGGGGATCTGCCGTTGCCCTGGAGCCAGCCCCTCCCTTCCGGAACCTCTGGGCAGGCTGTCTGCTCCAACTACAGGGAACCTGTGCTTGTGCTGTGCACACTCACACATTGCCGTGAATCACAGTGGCCTAACAAAAAGAGCCATTGGCCAAAGTATGGCAGAAAAATGCATTAGTTCTTCAGCAGTCGTAGAAGCAAATTAACTCTTTGTTAGTTTTTAAATTCATACATAGTAAGGAAAGTCAACAAGTCCTCACTTTGTAGGACACATTGTGTGTAACTTGCTGGCAGATGTGTCAGGCTTCTTAGACTGCCCCAAGCCAGGCACAAGTCAGCTGGACGGCTGGCTCCATTAAATCCCCAGTTCTGTGCTACGCAGGGCTGGATGCCCTCAGACAGACAATGGCTTCGTTTGGCCTGCTCTTGTGGGGACAGGTGGAATCTGTCGTGAACAGTAGTGTCTTGACACAGGGATAGCACAGGTAACTCCAACTCCCCGACTGTACAATGGAAAGCTTCCTCCTCCCCTTAAAAAGGTATCGGAGGCACAGTCCTCAGGTGTCTTTTAGTTCATCTCCACTGAACCCCCCATAGGTGCGTGTTGGGTTAGTCTCATTTTAGAGAGGACTAAAGGGTTTGCTCAAGGTCACATAGCTTGTGAATGCCAAGCTCTTCCCATTCCAGAGATCCCCCAAGTGCAAGTACAGGCAATCTTAGTTCAAGGCCAGAGTAAGTGCTTCATGCCTGTCACTGTCTGAGAGTACATATCTTTGTGTACGAAAGAAATGTTCACCTATACATAGGCTTCGGTGGGGACAGGGATAAAGACTGTTCTGCCAGTCTTACTTATAAGTTCTGAAGCAATAACTGAAGGAAGAAACAAA
This sequence comes from Eulemur rufifrons, assembly GCF_041146395.1. Taxonomy (NCBI): domain Eukaryota; kingdom Metazoa; phylum Chordata; class Mammalia; order Primates; family Lemuridae; genus Eulemur; species Eulemur rufifrons. Next base: position 117,031,909 of record NC_090989.1, read on the forward strand.
ATAAAGTTTGTCTGTTTAAAAATCATAGACTACAGTGGTTACTATGAACTACCCACCATTCTGGCCTAAGTTCCAGCCAACACAATGGCAATTATGCATACTATTAAATATATATTGGATGAAGTTAAAATTTTTAATTAATCACAGCCCCAAACCTGGCTCAGGTCTGCTCTGACTTCATAGATCACTGCCCAGATTTGCAGTTATCTGCTCATCACCATAGCAGTCTGCTCACAGCTCAATAAGGAAGGGAAGATGGGCTGCTTGGCTCATAGTTTCTAGAGGAAATTATATTGCATGAGCTGAACTTGGTTATGTTATGTGCCCAGTGAAATTCTCAGGTGAACAGCTATCCTTGAGCATCAAGGCTCTTTGCCTGCGTATGCCCTACTGTGATTCACTGTATCTCCATTGGTCTGTTCTGCTTCATGGGGAGCCTGGCCAAGTTTCCACCCTCCCAGGTGTTTCAGGATTTCCCTGTTAGCCTCCCATTGCCTTGTGGAACTTGGTAGCAATGATAACTTGTTTTCTATTTGAGTGAATGAATGAATAAACAAGCTGAAACAAGTGGACCTTTTTGATAGAATTTTTAGATTATATTTTAGATCTGGCCCTAAAATTCAGTCCAAGGGGATTTGAGATCTTAGGGACTAGGCTGACAGTAGCATAGGAGAGACAGCTGTCACCCTATATTCCTCAGCAGTTTTTTTTTTCTCTTTGTCATAATCTTCATTCCTCAAAACTGGAAAGCAGCCTGGCTGACCTCCTGAGTGCTCTTCCCCATTAGGCTGCTTCTGTGCACTGAGGCACAGGACAAGCCTCACAGGGCAGACACTGGGCCACTAGCCCCTTCTGTTTGACTTCATTCTGTTGTCTGGAATCCACCACCCACAATGATGCTCATGTTACCGTTTCTACTAGAGGGTGTCCAGGAGCCTCATGCAAGCACAGCTTCAGGCAACCTGTCCTGCCCTCCACCCCCCAGTCCCACCATACACTATCCTCACTGGGAAAGGGGTTCGTTCCCCTGATCCCTCGATATGAGGACAGCTGAACTGCAGTTGTAGATAATCATTTTTATCAGCGTCTCTTTCTGACAAAAATAAAAGAATTTTATTATGCTTGGAAGAAGTGTGGTGAGGGCCTTGGGGCCTCTAATATCGTCTCGACATCTTTCTCAATTGTCCCTCCCTCTGTGGTATTTCCTGGGTCACCAGGGGCAGTCCACAATTGACTCTTATGTCCATCAAGAACTGTAAAGGGTCTGACGAGTTAGCCTGCCGCAGCTTCATGAATGCTGGCAGAAGACATGGAGGCTCCTGGGTCAGAGACAAAGGATTTCATCACTCACAGCAACAACAGAAGCCAGATGTCAGCATTTTCTTGTGCCACTTCCCCGAGCCACAGTTTCCACAGGGTGAAGGAAAGAGAGTCAGGTGGCACTCACACAGGCAGTGGATTTTGTTACAGGGGAGGGACCCTGTGCCTAGGGACCCCAGATATTTCATCAGGGCAGTAAACATGCCTCTCCTTTGCCCCAAAAAGAGATATCATCTTTGTTGTACTGGACAGTAACTAAGCCTGCCTTTGCCCCAGCAGGACACAATATCTGTCTTCCAGGGCTGCTGTTGGCTGTACAGATATCTTTGAAAGATAATTCAAAACAATGAGCAGCCAATGCCTTGCCTGGAAGACATGCAGAAACATGAGCAACCTATGAAGAATTGCCTCCCAACATTGTCCTTGTCTTGAACTCATCCATACATTTAATTTGATTATTTCACACACGTGTTTTACAACTACCATGTGCAAGGCTCCGTGCTTGGAGCTGAGGATACAGAAAATAAAACCTATCCTTTGCCCTGAAAAAGCTCCAGTAGGATAGACAGACAATGGACAAGAGAGTAAAGTAGGATGGGATTAGATAGGAGAGGAGGGTCCAAGGGGATGTGGAAGGCCAGAGGAGGGGACCCCAACATAGCTTGGGAGGAATGGGCATTGAGAAGCTTTCTGGAGGAGGTGAATTCTAAGTGATGTAGCCCATAAGAGCATAAACTCTCATCATAAATGGACGAGAGGGAGCACAGTGTTTAGGAGAGGATGAAAAGCAGTTTGATGGAACAGACGTGGAGAGGGGGTGGGAGGGTAAGTAATGAGGCTGGGGAAAGAGGTGATGACCAGATAAGGGGTTGTGGATGACACACCAAAGTGTTTTAGGATTATCCAGAATGTGACTGGTGGGGAAGGGGATTAAGCAGGGAATCAACATGTTGATATGCATATTATAAAGATTCCTTGGGCAGCTGGGTAGAGGATAGATCAGAGGAGGTAAGATTGGAAACAGGAGACCGGTTAAGAGTGCATTCAGGGCTTTCAGCCCCAATCTAAGGCAGTGATTGTGGAGTCTGAGAGAAGGGTGGATACTAAAGATACTGCAGAGGTGGCACTGACAGGCTGTCAAGGCGAGGGAGAGGGAAGAGCCCAGATGGCTGCCAGTTTTGTGGTTTGGGCACTAAAGGGCCATGGTGCCATCCCCTGCTGCCATTATGAATGGCTGTTTCTGCATTTTGCTGCCACCCAGGGAAGTCCTGCGGGCTGCAGAAGGTGCGGGACTCCTCTTCCGACACCAAACACGGCATATTGCCCACTGCTGGACTGGAGTGCGGGCCTTGGGCATCGACCCCAGGTTAGGCAGGGCAGAGGCAGAGAGAGGACAAAGGAATCAAATGATGCCTCTGAGGTGGGAATCAGGAATCAGGGTCTTTGGGTGGGGTCCAGCCAAGGCAGCAGACACAACTTATGGGGAAAGAACAAAATTTAAGTTCAGAAGAGAACTGATACCCCATATTGGGAGACAGAAACTCTCAAGGGATAAAGCAAACTGAGCAAACCAGAAGTGCCAGATGTTGAAAGCAAGAATGGGGATGGGAGGGTGAGCAAGCCTGGGGCTCTGCTGTTTTGATTTAGGGGTATTTTTTCCTCCACTACTTCGACCTACTTCAGCCTGGACCCAGCCATGAAGCAGCTGTTGCGCCCTGGCTCCCATTTAGATCTGCTTTTCACTTTTGCCTTGTCCCCACTACATAAGGTGAATATTCCTCATATTCATTCTCCACTTTGCATTAGACCCTGTGGGACCCCTCCCCTCAGGGATTGACAGTGTGCTAGGCAAGAAAAGAGTGGGGGCTCAAAAGTAGAGAATAGACAGCGTGTCACCTCTAAGAGGTCAGAGGAAGGAGCACTGACTTCCAGATGGGCCACCAGGGAAGCCCCACAGGACAGTTGGCGTGGAAGAGAACATTTCAGCACTAGGAAATGGCATAAACAGAGGCCCAAGAAGCAGGAACCCTGAGCAGACACATGAGAGAACAGTAGGTGATCCCAGCTTGGTGAGGATATGGAGAGCATGCAGGAAATAGAGAGGGTAGTTGGGAGACAAGTAGGAGAGGTAGAGTGAGGCCAAAATCTCCAAAGCCCTGATGCCAGATGAAGGACATGGCCTAGCAGGTAAATGCCAGTGGAGAAAAAATTACTCAGTAGTTTATCACTGGGTTGGCATAAGGGCCCAGATTTTATACAATGCTTGGTAAGCACTCAATAGTTTATCACATTAGTTTGAGTGATTGAACCTAGGCTTTAGGACAGTTAATCTGCTTAGCATATTGAGAATCGATTGGATTGGGGCCAAATTGGTGGTAGGGAAAGGATTCAGAGTTTCTGTCACCTTAACAAGTGCGGGAGCCTTCGCTGGGCTGGGGTAGGAGGTGTGCAACTCACGGCAATTGCCCCTCTCTAGGAACAGCATTGTACACTGGTGTGAGGCCAGTGACCATGTCTGTGCCATGAGACCCTGTCCATGCTGAGGCCGTGGCACTGTCCTGTCTTGTCCACCCTGAGATGTCATGTTTAGCTCTTCCTGTATTCTGTGAGATGGTCTGGTAGCCTTCTGATAGTGCTGCATGCTCCTTCACTGCTTTGCCTTTGGTGGGGAGGGGAACCAAGATAACCAGAGGTTGCTTCTCTTGTTTGCAATTAAAAAAAAAAAAAAAACCCATTCATTGATACAATAAGGTAATTAAATCCTTTATACAGTAAGTGGGTCTCAGTAGTGGGGGAAAATGAAGTCTTTATGCAAGGAATATTGGCTGTACTTGGAGGCTAATTGTATTGGCCTGAGAGGGGTCTGATGAAGGATGAGGAGATGTCCTAACTGATGAGCAGGTTTTGATCATGGGTGACTAGAAAAATGGCAGAGTGTTTTTCAGATAAAAGGTACAGGCAGCCAGAAGCAGGTGTAGGAGATAGTGAATTACCTTTTGAATACAAGTAAAGGACAGGAGCTCATATTTCTGGAGGAACCTCCTATGTGAGCCAGGCACTATTCTGAGTGCTCTTTATGAGTCAACTCTGATAACCTTTATGACAATCGTAGGAGGTGTATGTGATTATCTCCATGTTCCATATGGGCCACTGAGGCTCAAAATGGTTAGTCACTATAGTAAGAACAAGGATATTCACAAATATTTCTGGCTCTCTACCTTCAGCACACAAAGTCCAATTGTACTGTCTAGCTCACTCTAGTTGGTGGGGTCTGTGGAAGTGACATATGCCAATTTGGGGCCAAGCATAAAATTGCTAGTGAGGGACCTTCCAGAGCCTTCTTTTTCTCTGCTGCAGTTATTGACTATACTCCAGATAGTGGCTAATCTATCATCTTGAGTCCTGGATTGAGGGACAAAGATGACACAGAGCAGAGGCCCCAGCCAACATGGAATGAGTGTATATTATGAACATGAAATAAACCTTTATTGTGTTAGGCCACTAAGTTAGGATAGCTCACCTGGCTTCTCCTGATTGAAGCACTCAATTAGGAAGTGCCCATTGGCTTTGATTCCATGTCTTGTTATCAAGCCAGTGCCAGGTGGACATCTGTGGATCTGTAGGAGCTCATAAGCAAGGTCAAGACTAGAACTGTAGATTTGCTCATCATCTACACAAATGTGGTAGGGAATGCAAAGAAAGGAATAGGTATTTAGTCTATAGGCTTTGGGGTAATGCTCCTCTCTCTCTCATGTTCTTTCTTTCCCATAGGTTTGTGGTCATCTCCACATGGCCTGTTGTTAAGGACATCACTGCTGCCTGCAGGGTCTGGTGGTTCAGAGACGTTGGCTTGAGCTTGTTGACAGCTGCACACTCATACCAGTGCTAAAAACTTCATAAACTCTGACGCCTGGAAATAGCCCAAGTGATTTGAGGTTTTGCTCACTTGTAAATGTCTGAGTGTTTTGTCCACAAATTGCAAATTGAGTAACTCAATTTTGAGGCACAGCTGTTATTTGGAAAAGACCCATCTAGGAATGCAAGCTCCTTGCAAAATAATTGTGCTTCATTTTTGTCAAGTATCAGAAAACCATTAAACTGCCAAGCCATATGGCAAATGCCCACTCGAAGCAGAGTGTGACAACTAACTATAATGAATCTGTTTTGGGGGGGAAGTAGATAGGACAACGTCTGGTTTCTGTGATCTATAGAAAAGCAAATTTGCTGCTGCACATTTCAGCCTTCCAGGGTCCTGAGTAAGGAATTTTTCTCCCATGAAAAATTCATATAAAAAATTAAGTTATGGTAAATTTTTTTCTTAGGTATATTTTCTCTTTCAAACAATATCCATTTGAGTTTCTGCATATAAAATAGGTTGAACTGGGGCAATAGGAACTTCTAAAAGTTTACATACTTTTCCATTTTTTATATACTAATTCAATAATCACTCATTAGATATCAGTATATCAGTTAGAATTAAGTTTAGCTGCATATAACAGAAAATAATGGTGGCTTAGAAGATTATTTCTTCCCCAGGTAAAAGAAACTTGGAGATAGGTAGTCTGGGGCTGGTGTGACAGCTTCAGGGACATCAGGGTCCTGGTTTTCTCTTAGCCTATTCTTTGTCACACCTGGAGTTGGTGCCTGTTTCTATTCAAAAATCACTGGCCAGACCTTAGTCACCTGGCTTTGCCCAACTGTCAAAGACACTGGGAAAGGTAGCAGTATGCCCAGCTCCAGACAGAGATTCTATGACTAAAGAAGAGGGGAGAACAGATATTGAGAAGTCACCATCAGACTCTACCCTCCCAGAGGTCCTTGATGTTTGTTCTTCCTGCAGGATTGTAACCTTGGGGACAGGAACAGATTTTACTTATCCTTTTATCTTCAAGGCACTAGCCCAGTAGCTGGTATTAATAGGTTGTGTTTTTAATGACCTACTATTTTGTATTTCTCACAGCAGAGCCCAGGCACTTCTGGTCTTCTATCCCCTCTTCTGCTTTCTTTGTTCCAAGTTGGGACAAGTCAGCTGGGATTTGGGCACATTTCTTTTTCATCATCAAAAGATGTTATTTCTACCAGGATAACATTTCTACCAGGATAATCAGTTTTTTAATATTGACTCTTAATTCCAGGGACAAGTGCTTAGAGCTGAGTGGTTATGGTTGGAGCTAGACGGAAGGCTGTGGCAGTCTGTGGGATTGGCCTTCCTCAGCAGCACCTTCCATGGTGACATCTCCCAGGCCACGGGGGTCTGAGCAAGCTGCCTCACAGGCAGCAGGATGCTGAATGTGTGCCCGAAGCCTGCCCGGTCTTGATTATGGGTGACTAGAAAAATACTGGGGTCCTTTTCAAGCAAGGTAAACAAGCATCTGGAAGGAGGTGTAGAGAATGGTGAATTAGGTTTAAACATAATGAAAGGAAAGAGAAAGGAGCTAATGTTTCTGGAGAACCCCCTCTGGGCCAGGTACTGTGCTAGATTGGTCAACTCTAAAACCCCTCATGAGAGCTCTAAGAGATATATGTAATTATCTCCATTTTCCGTGTGGCTCGCTGGGCTTAGGGAAGTTGATTAGGCTCTTCACCAGAAAGTAAGCACCCCTGCCAGGCGTGTTAAAAGAATTAGCATCAATGTGTGTAAAGTTTTTAGCACAGCCTGTCACTCAGTAAGCCCAGTAGCTGTTAATCTGCTCCACCTTATTGTAGCAGCAATTGAAATCAATCCCAAAGTCATGCCTGTGGCATTGCAGAGACCTCGTCCTATTCCTTGTGCTCCTTCAAATCTTGTGAAAGTTCTCAAAACTGAAGAGCCGGCTGCCTGCTTTCCTGAGAGCCTCACAATTAGGACGAGTGCTTAATTGACATGTTTGTTTCCTCCAAGTTCTGGCTGGCAGAGGATCCTCACACCAACAAGGAAGGGTTGCTTTGCTTTTGTTCTTCGCAGCACTATGTGCCCATAGCAACAGTGGGCAAATCCAGCAAAGTTGAAAAGAAAAAGTACTGGAGTTCGCATGAAGGTTGATTGCCCTGGAGAAGTTGACACGCTTGCACAGATGGAAATGATTTCCCCAAGTCGTGAAAAATGTGGTCGTCAACCCCACATACAAACCGTGTCTCCTGTTTTCTTTAAGATGAGGAGTCCGGTCAAGAGGTCTGTGTAATGAAAGATGTTTGTAGAATCCATTTCCGTTCTGCCTGAAGCCATCTGCTTTATGTCTATAATAAACAGGGATGTTTTCAGCCACTTTCCTGGGCCTGGGCCCGTTAGAGGCGTTCACCGCGAGGAAAGGTAAATTGACTGCCTCCCAAGCGGTGAGCATTAGCACATTACATCTGCGGTGGCGGCACTTAACCTTCCGGCTCGCCTTGCTTTCTGTGCCTCTGTGACCGCCTGTGACAAATGGGCCGAGGGGCACATGCGGAGTTAGAATTTAGTACACATGGGGCATTGGCCAGCATCACATTACTTGGTGAGTGCAGTGAGATGTGAGCAGCAGAAAAGGCCATCACCCAAGAAGCTGGGGACCGCCTGGCCTTTGCCAGGCAGAAGAGCCCGGGACAGCTGGCCCTCCTGAGGCTTTCCTGCCATCCTGAGGCTTCCTGATGCACATCCTGGAAGCGCTTAAGTGCTCTTTCTGAGACAGAAACCTGAGGAAGTCACGCCCTGTTTAAAATCCTTCGAAGCTCCTTCTTGCTCATAGGATAGTATCTAAATTCCACAGGCCCCAGAGGTCTGTGTGCTCCTTCCACGCTCTGCAGCTTCCTCCTGGGCCACTCACACATCCATCAGCTCACAGCTTTTAGTTCATTCCCCACCTTAAGCTGTCTTGTGGTGCTGGTGATTTCTAGGCCTTTGCTGTGCTGTTCCCTGTGCCCGACACAGGTTCACTATCCTCCTCCACGTCTCAATTCCTATTCCCTCCCTGCCCCAGCTCAAAGGTCACTTCTGGCATCCTGGCTCTATGTAGGCGAGTGTCTCAGTTTCCTGTGGCTGCTGTAACGAATCATCACAACAGCCATAGGAAACTAATGTGTGGCTTAAAACAACACAGATTTATTCTCTTAAAGTTCTGGAGGTCAGAAGTTGGAAAGGAAGGTGTGGGCAGGCCTGCGTTCCTTCTAGGGGCTCTAGAGACTGTCCTTTCCCTACCTTTTCTGGCCTTTTCTAGCATCTAGAGGCCTCTTTCTTTGCTTGGCTCATAGCCCCTCCCTAGCACCTTCTCTCCTCTCTGACCACTGCCTCCTCCATACATCTTCTTTATGTATCTGGCCCCCTTGTCTCCCTCCTGTGAGCACACTCCTGATAAAACTGGGTAATCCAGGATACCCTCCCCACTTCAAGATTCTTTAATCACACCTGCACAGTCCCTTTCACTATGTACCATAACATATTTGCAGGTTCCAAGGATTAGCAGGTGGCCATCTTCGGGGACCATTGTTGACCCTCTTGCAGTGAGGTGTGAAGCCCTGAGCCCTTGCCCTGGTGGCAAAACACTTGGTCAGGAACAGTCACTCACTCTTGTTCATTCCACACACATTTCCTGAGCACCTATTATGTGCTAGGCACAGTGCTAGAAGTTGAGGGAACCAAGATGGATAAAAAACCACCCTCTAGGAGTTTACCTTCTACTTGAGGAAGAGAAACCTGGGGAAAAAAGCAATGACAAGGCTGCGGTGATGAAAGAAAAAAGTGATGAAATGTGTAACAGGTACAGTGTTAGCATGGTGGGGAAGGGTAAATACTCCAAGGAGAGGCCATGAAGGCAGATCAGGGTGGCCAAGGTGATGAGAGTGTTTCAGGTGGTCATAACCACATTTGCAGAAGCAGCATGTGGTGTTTGAGGAGCCGGATGAAGAGCTATCCAGATGCCTGTGGAGTGGGAGGTGGTGAGCTGGAGAGAGGGCGGGGGCCAAATGGGGAACAAGTTTGCCTTGTCTCCAGTTTAATGGTAAATTCCAAGAAGCCCATATGCCACCTTCTTAACTGGTTAGCTCCTGCAGCAGCAATTATTGCTTGCTCTGTGGGCCTCCACTGAATGCCTGTTGATGAGAAGCCTTTCCCAACAGCAGAAGTCTCTCTTACTTGCTTCATCTCACTAGATATTATTAGATGATAAGAGCAGAAGGGTCACTTTATGGCATGCATCTTGCCTTGTGTCTAAGAGGTTTGTACTCCAATCAGAGCCATTTATTCTCCTGGTGGACCCTGGAGTTAGCCCATTTCAACCCTGTCATTGTGTATGTCTAGGCTGGGGTTGAAAGGGTGCTCAGTGAAGCAAGTTGGAGCACGCAGGTGGTGCAGGAGCACACTGACCTTGGTACTGTGCCTGGGAATGTGCATTCACTGTGTCCTCCAGCCTGAGATGTGGCCCAGACAGGGCAGTCACCACTAGAGCAGTGTGGCTCAGTGTGCCCATGGCAAGGAAAGAGAAAGAAAGAAAGGTGCTTAGTAAAGGTCATTCATGCTCCTTCCCAGCATCATACTTCATTGCGGTTGACGCTACTGTTCAAACAAATGTTCTAATTTACAGTTTCTGGGAACTTTTAGAAAAAATGGGTCAAAACCTCAGGTTACCAGAGATGCTGCAGTTATATGTTTTAATGGCTCTAACAATTTATATTTTGTCAAAATGAAATACAATTTTGAAAGGCTTCGTAATAGTTGCGAAAAACAGCCACCCTCTTCAAATACACTCATCATGAGGCTGCTCTTATGAATAGCTCGGCACATTTTGCAAATAATGTCTCATTAAACCATCCAACCTCCCCCGGGAAGAAGCTAGCAGCAGCCTGTTGACTGCCTTCTTCCCACGCAGGAGGGGGTGTTCCCGCCGCCTCAAAGGAAGCTTGGAGAGACCAAGCCTGCCTCACCTGAGAGCTTTTCCTCTTCACACTGTAGCTCGTAATACATCGAGAACAACTTCTGTGTGTGCAGTAGGAGGTGCAGTGGGCCTTGCCGCTACCAGGGGCAGCTCTACTCTCCAGCCGGCTGGTGCCCCGTGTCAGTCTCCACTGAGCCCTGCTCTGGGCCAGCCTCTGCGCTTGCAGCTGAGATCCAAAGAGGAAGAAAACACCACTCCTGCTCTTAAAAGTTTTACTGTCTGGTGGGTAGGAAAGATACCTGAGCAGGTTTTTTCAATAGAATGTGGCATTTGATCTACTAAAGGGAAGTCGGATAAGCTAATTCAAGCTTGGGGTCAGAGAAGCCATCTCAGCAGCCTCTACACTCCCAGCTCCCAGACAGTTGTATCCGCAACTCTGTGGCAGCCCCTGTGGACTAGCTAATCCAATTCCCAGTCCCCTTTCCCTTGCTGTTCCCACCGGAGACGCAGTGAGGCTAAATGTGTGCCTCTCGAGCCTCTCCCTTAGCTAGAGTGGTTAGGTGACCTAGTTCTGGCCAATGAGACAGAAGCAAAATCTACAGGGGGGTTCTGAAAAAGCTCTTGTGTTCTTGATTAAGAGGGACAACCAGGCTGGTACAGCTCCTTGCTCCTTGTCCTTGCGTTGATTGAGGTCAGGATGGCTGTAGCTGCAGTAGCAATCTTGTGACCAAGAGAATTGCAGGTGATTGTTGAGCCCATTATCTAATGCCATCAGCTGCCTACTTCTAGACTTTTTTTTTTTAACTTCAAAACTTTTTTTTTATTCATATTTCAGCATATTGTGGGGGTACAAAAGTTTAGGTTACGTATATTGCCCTTGCCCCACCCCCGATCAGAGCTTCAAACGTGTCCATCCCCTAGACAGTGTGCATCGCACTCATTATGTATGCATACACCCATCCCCTCCCCCCCCCACATCTGCCGACACCCCATCAATGTTATTCCTGAATGTTCTCTTAGGTGATGATCAGTGAAACGAATTTGATGGTGAGTACATGTGGTGCTTATTTTTCCATTCTTGGGATACTTCACTTAGTAGAATTAGACTTTTTTTCATGTGAGAAACAAGTGAACCTCTATTTGTTTAGGCCACTGAGGCTAGGCTTCTGGGACTGGCATCCAATGCATCCCTAACTGATGCAAGCACCTAGTATCTAGCACCTAGTAGGTAGTCAATAAAGAATGATGGAAGTCGTAAATAATGTGATCATCTGAGTTGAGTCTTAACAGATTGAAGTGTGCTCAGGGTGTTCTGGTTGGAGGAAACCAAAATAGCATGTACAGAAACTAGAAGCAGGAGGCCATGAAGCACTCACAAAGGAACCACTGACAAATAGTTCATTGTTGCTAGAGTATAAAGTAGGAAGCTGGGTTAAAGCCTGGAGAAGTAGACAGTAAGGGCCAAATTAAATTACTTCCCTTAGATACAAAGAGGGTCCCAGGTTCAGTGAAGGAGAACTCTCCATGTTACTCCCAGAACTATAGGATTGCAGCCAAGGCCACCATAGCTGCAAGAAGTAAGGAAGTGAATGCTTTCCTCCCATTGGTCGCTGTATTCACAATCGCTGCATAACAAACTACTCCAAAATGTAGCAGCTTAAAACAATACATTTAGTTGTTATTTTTATGTATTATCTAACAGGTTCTGTGGGTCAGGAATCCAGGTATAACTTAACTACATCTTCTGGCTCAGAGTCTCTTACAAAGCTCAGCCAGGGTGTTCACAGGGCTGCAGTCTCAACCGAAAACCTGGCCGGGGAAAGGTCCACTTCCACCAACGCACATGGTTGTTGGCAGACTCAATTCCTCATGGCTGCTGGACTGAGGGGCTCAGTTCCGCATGGGCTGGTGGCCACCAGGCGTCTCCCCCAGTTCCCTGGCCATGGACCTCTCCACAGAGCCACTCACAACCTGGCCGCTGGGCTCATCACAGTGAGCAAGAGGGAGCCAGGGACCTTTTGTAACCTCATCTTGGAAACGGCATCCCACTACTTTTGTGGTACTCATCAGAAGCAAGTTACTGGGTCCAGCCCCTATGCAAGGGGAAGGGATTAGAGGTGAAGACAAGGAGGGCCGTTGGGAACCATCTTAAAAGCTGCCTGCTGCAGGCACACTGCCATCGCCTTTGTCCTCCCTCTCGCTCGTCAGGGCAGCAGCATCTCTTTTACCATTGTCATCAGCAGCAAGCACAGCCGCAGTGATTACTAAATGCTCCGTATGCACCAGATACTTTCCATATGAAGCTCATCTGTTCTCCCTACAACCTTATAAGAGTAAGTTACATTACCCCCACCTTGCAGATGAGGAAGCTGTGGCTCAGAGAGGTGCTGTGACTTGCCCTAGGTCTCACAGCCAGAGAGAGCAGAACTAGCAGTCAGGTCAGGCCAGGCCCACCTCCAGTGGAGCTCGTCACCACCCCTGGGGGAGGCAGCACCTGCCAGCCTGCCCTGGAGCCCAGGCTAGTCCTCGCCCTTAACTTACCTGGTGCTGGAAGCAACAGAGTGGAGAGGACAGAGGGTGGGCTGTGCCTTCTCAAAATACTTGGGCCCAGATAAAGGACAACAGGTAAAATCAGAATATGGTCTGTAGATGAGATAGTAGTCCTGAAACAATATTGATTTCCTGATTTTAATCATCATTTTTTCAATTGTGAAAGAAAATGTCTTGGTTCTTAGAAAATATATACTGCAGTATTTAGAGGTAAAGCGGTATTACATCTATAACTTACAAACATGTCAGAAAAAAATTACTTATAGGTGTATACAGATGTGTGTGTATATGGAGAAAGAATGAACGATAGCAAATATGATAAAATGTTAACATTTGGGGACTCTAGATAAAGAGTATATAAAATTCTTTGTATAAATTTTGCAACTTTTTTTCCAATGTCTGAAGTTATTTGAAAATAAAAGTTTTTTAAAAGTGCTGGTCTATTCTGGGACTTTGTGAGTTCTATTTGGACTATCAGAGATGACATTATGGGAGGCCTACAGACCTCCTCTTGACCCCAAGGTGACCCGTCAGAGCCCAGGAAGGGTGTAGAGGTTAAGAACAAAACATGAGCTATGGGTCCGGCTGCCGGGGTTCCAGTCCCGGCCCAGCAGCTTCTGAGGTCCCTGAGCTATATGAGTAACCACTCAGGGTTGTTAAAAAGGATTTGGCAAGAGAAGATGTATACCATGGCATAGTTTCTGGCCTATGGTGAGCCCTCCATAAATGTTATTGTTCTTATTGCCTCATTGGTCATCTTACAAGTGAGGACTAATGGCTCATGTGTGGTTTAGAGACACTGATCTGGACAATTATCTTGGTGCCAACTCCCTGACGTGACTTCTTGCCCCCATAAAGGCACGGTGGCCACTGTCGTGGGTGCGGATGCGCCTAACATGATGAAGAGCCGAATCCCTGTGGTGCTCCTGGCCTGTGGCAGCTTCAACCCCATCACCAACATGCACCTGCGCTTGTTTGAGGTGGCCAGAGACCACCTACACCAAACAGGTTGGTCAGGGGGCCCCGAGTCCAACAGAACTGGGGGGTTGGGCCTCATGGGGTTTTGTAGGCTGCTGTCATCATTGCCATTATTGAAATGGCTCAGTTTATTTATGCGTAGCATAGCTGGTGGCATATATTTTCTCATAATTTGACACCCTATAGTTTTATGACATGTATACAAGTCATGTCCCTGGCCCTAGAGTTGAACACATCTCAGGGCCTCCCCTCCCTGCCCACCTCATGTTGTCCTTGAATGCAAAAAAGACAGAGGCACTGTCTAGAACCTGTGCCTCAGTCAGGGTGCCCTTCCTGGTGCTCCCAGCATTTACCTACACAGCCAGGTAGGCAGGTAGCATGTGCCTTGGAAAGCTTCTGATGCTCTTCAGTGGGTGAGCAAATGTTCAGTAATGGCAATTTTGACATTAAATAGATCTTGGATGATTACAAATTAGCGATCTTGCATATAGAGCATTTCCAATACAAATGGCATGAATTTGCCAGAAATATTTAATCAGGTAGCAATATATGATCTGGGAATGTTTCATTTCCTTTACTTTCTGTTTCATTATTAAGGGAGTAAAATGGCATTTGGGATCTGTATGATTATTTCTAAAGAATATAAGTCACGTATATGTTGATGTCAGATATATGTGAAATTATTTACTTATATATTTATGTATGTCTTATGTATTCAAATATGTATTTTGTATTTTTGTATTGTTTGAAAAGTTTGCCTTTAAGGGTATTGTTTTTACACCAGAGTCAATTCCCATTTACTTTTAATATAGCAAAAAGTATTTAAGTAACATGTAAGTCATTTCTTCAAATAAATCATGTACAAATTAGTCTATTTTAAAGGAAATGTCTTAATTTACAAAACATATTTTTTGTTTGTTTTTTTTTGGGGGGGGGGTTGTTTGTTTGTTTGTTTGACAACCGCAAAGCTTTTTATTTACACCAACCCTTGATTTTAAGCTATTTTACATTTGTTACAATTCCTCACATTCTTTGATTGCCTGTCGATATTAAACACATATTGAAGATGCTTTGCAAAATGTCCAGATACAGGAGCTCTAATGTGGAGGAAGGAAATTAATATTTGTCAGGGAATCCCAGGGACAAACTTGGTATAGAAAATTATTATAACATTTTATTTCAAAATTTTTATGGGGGTACAAATGTTTAGGTAACATAGATTGCATTTGCACTGCCCGAGTCGGAGCTACAAGCATGCCCCTCCCAGACAGTGCACACCACACCCATAAGGTGTGCATTTACCCACCTCCTCCTCCACCCTCCCACCTGCCTGACACCCGATGAATGTTACTTCCATATGTGCACATAAGTGTTGATCAATTAGTACCAATTTGATGGTGAGTACATGTGGTGCTTATTTTTCCATTCTTATGATACTTTTTTACTTAGTGGAATGAGCTCCAGTTCCATCCAGGATAATACAAGAGGTGCTAGATCACCATGGTTTTTTGTGGCTGAGTAGAACTCCATGGTATACATATACCACATTTTATTAATCCACTCATGTATTGATGGGCACTTGGGTTGTTTCCACATCTTTGCAATTGTGAATTGTGCTGCTGTAAACATTCAAGTGCAAATATCTTTATTATAGAATGTCTTTTTTTCCTTTGAGTAGATGCCCCCATAGTAGGATTGCTGCACCAATTGGTAAATCTACTTGTATCTGTTTAAAGTATCTCCATATTGATTTCCACAGAGGTTGCACTAGTTTGCAGTCCCACCAGCAGTGTATGAGTGTTCCTATCTCTCCGCATCCACGCCAACATTTGTTTTGGGACTTTTTGATAAAGGCCATTCTCACTGGAGTGAAGTGATATCTCATTGTGGTTTTGATTTGCATTTCCCTGATAATTAGAGACATTGAGCATTTTTTCATATGTTTGTTACCCATTAGCCTATCTTCTTTTGAAAAGTTTCTGTTCATGTCCTTTGCCCACTTTTTAATGGGGTTATTTGATTTTTTTCTTACAGAGTTTCCTGAATTCTATATGGATTCTAGTTATTAGCCCTTTATCAGATGTATGGCCTGCAATATTTTCTTCCATTCTGTAGGTTTTCTGTTCACTCTACTGGATAGTTTCTTTGGCTGTGCAGAAGCTTTTTAATTTGATTAGGTCCCATTTATTTATTTTTGTTATTGCTGTGATTGCTTTTGAGATCTTCTTCATAAATTCTTTGCCTAGACTGATGTCTAAAAACTTATTTTTTATTCTTGAAAAGTGAAAGTGGTTTTCAATCCTTAGTAAATAAATAGCTCTTACAAAGGAATAAAAAAAATTCAAACAATTCTTTAAAACTGATCAGTGGCCATTGGTAGACAATCTACCAAAGAAGAAATATAAATGGCCAATAAACCTAGGAAAAGATGCTCAAAATCAATGAAAGTGCAAATAAAACATGGTAAACTACCACAAGGGTATTAGTACCATGAGGACAGCTACTGTGGCTGCTTGAACACCACAGAATTGTCACCGTGTGTCATTAGGCTTATGGTTGGTGCTCAATAAATATCTGTTGCAGGACTAAATAGTTTTAGCATATGAGATTGGTAAAGATCAAAGATTGACAAAATTCAGTACTGGTAGAATAAGAAGGGAAACAGACACTCTCATGTACTTGTTATGATGGGATAAATGATAAAACATTTTTGAAGGACAATTTGGTATTCTTTAACATAAAAATTTAAAGTTTGTACCCACACCCATAATGAGAAGACAAATTAATCTATAGAAACCAAACCCGAACTGATGCAGATGTTAGGATTAACAAAGTTATTAGAATTATTTCATTTATAATAACTGAAAACAGTTATTACAATTAGGTGCCATATATTAAAGTTAAGTAGATACAAGGAAAATATAAAAAGGACCCAAATGAAACCTCTTGAGTTGAAGACTACAGTGTGTGAGATGAAAAATATACTGGATAGAATTAACAGATTAGACATTGGAGAAGAAAAGATTAGTGAACTTCAAGCTATAACAATAGGAACTATCAAAAATGAAATACAAAAAGAAAAAAGAATTTTAAAAATAAAGAAAGACTATATTAGTAAGATGTAGGATAACTTGAAGCAGCTTAATATACTTGTAATTAGAATCCCAGAAGGAGAAAACAAAGATGGAACTAAAAAGTATGTGAAGAAATAATGACCCAAATTTTATGAAAACAATAAACCCATAAATACAATAAACTTTGAGCACAAGAAACATGAAGAAAAAAATACCAAGGTATATGATAATCAAATTTCTCAAAACTAGTAATAAATTGAAAATCTTAAAAGCAGCCACAGAAGGACAAAAATAAGGATGACAGCAGATATCTTGTTACTGAATTCACCAAAAAAGAATTCAGTGGAATAACATCATTAAAGAACTGTAAGACAAAACTGTCAAACTAGAATTCTATATCTAGCAAAAATATCTTTCAAAAACAAAAGTGAAGTACATTTTCTGATATACAAAAGCTGTAAAAGAACTCAACTCCAGCAAACCTGCACTATAACATATGCTAAAATATTCCTTCAGGCAGAAGGAAAATGATACCAAATGGAAATATAGATGTATACAAAGGAATGCAAACCATTGGAAATGGTAACCACATGTGGTAATTTTATGAGATTTTTTTTCTTACAATATAAATTTCTTTAAAAGTAATTGACAGCTTAAACAAAAATAATAACAATGTCTTATGGGATTTATAACTTACATAGAGGTAAAATATATGACAATAGTAGCATAAAGGCTGAGGGGGTGAAATAGACATATACTATACATAAAGTGGTATATATAATATCATTTAAAGGTAGACTGTGACAAGCAAAAGATATATAGTTTAAATGCTAATGCAACTGCTAAAATAACAAAGCAAACAGGTATAGTTAATAAGCATACAAAAGAATTAAAATAGAATCAGAATATACTCAGTTAATGCAAAAGGAGGGAGAAAGGAAAAGGGGAACAAAAAATAGATCAGACAAATGGAAAACAAATAACAAAATGAGAGATTTAAACCAAATTATATCAATAATCACATTAAATATAGATAGCCTAATGACTTCTACAAAAAGGATTGTTAGATTTGATAAAATAAGCAAGACCCAACTATATATAGGAAACATACTTTAAATATAAAAACACAAATAGGTTAAAAGTAAGGGAATAGAAAACTGTCCCATGCTAACACTAGTTAAAAGAAAGCTGGAGTAGCTCTAGTAATATCAGAGAAAGTATATTTCAGAGGAAAGAATATTACCAGGGATAAATAAGATCATTTCATAATTATAAAAGGATCAATTCTTTAAGCGGAAATAATCCTAAACCTTTTGAACTTAATAGAACCTCAAAATACATAGGAAGTGAAAACTTACAGAATTGCAAGGAGAAATAGACAACTCCACAATTATAGTAAGCTATTTTCAATGCTCTTCTCACTAATTAATAGAATAAACACACAGAAAATATGCATATAGAAGATTTGAACAACACAATCAACTAATTTGACCTAATTGACATTTATAGACCACTCCACCATACATCAGCGGAATACACATTCTTTATAAAGGCACACAGCACATTTACCAAGACAGACCATATCCTGAACCATAAAAGAAGTCTCAATAAATATAAAAGGATTGAAGTCACACAAAGTGTATCTCTGACCACAGTGGAATTAAATTAGGAATCAATAACAGAAAGACCTCTGGAAGATCCCCAGATATGGAAATGAAATAACATACTTCTAAAAACCCATGGGTCACAAAAAGAAATCAAAATGAAAATTAGAAAACATTTTAAACTGGATGAAAATGAAAACAATATATTAAAAAATTGGGGATGCCACAAAAGCAGTACTTAGGGGGAATTTTATAGCACTAAATATTATATTAGAAAAAAAAGTCTCAAGTTAGTGATTTCAACTTCCCCCTTAAGAAACTAGGAATAGAGGAGTAGATGAAGTACCAAACAAACAGAAGAAAGGATATACAATCATGTGCCACATAACATTTCAGCCAACGACAGACCATATATATAACGGCGGTCCCATAATATTATAACAGAGCTGAAAGATTTCTATTGCTTAGTGACGTTCATAGCATGATAGTGCAAAGCATTACTCATGTGTTTGTGGTGATTCTGGTGCAAACAAACCTATTGTGCTGCAAGTCCTATAAAAGTATAGCACAGACTATTATGTACAGTGTATAATACTTGATAATGATGATAAATGACTATGTTACTGGTTTATGTCTTTACCATACTAATTATTATTTTAGAGTATACTCCTACTTATTAAAAAAAAAATGTTAACTGTAAAACAGCCTCGGGCAGTTCCTTCAGGAAGTATTCCAAAAGAAAACATTATTATTGTAGGAGATGACAGCTCCATGCGTGTTACCACCCCAAAGACCTTGCAGTGGCACAAGATGTGGAGGTAGAAGATAGTGATGCTGATAATCTTGACCTTGCATAGGCCTGGGATAATTTGTGTGTTTGTGTGTCAGTTTTTAACAAAATTTTAAAAATTAAAATACAAAAAATTTTAATAATAAAAAAGCTTATAGAATAAGGATTTAAAGAAAATATTTTTATACAGCTGTACAATGTGTTTGTGCTTTAAGCTAAGTATTATAACAAAAGAGTTGAAAAGTTTTTTTTTAAATGACAACTTTATAAAGTAAAAAGTTACAGTAAGCTAAGGTCAATTTATTATAGAAGAAAGAAAAATATTTTTTATAAATTAAGTATAGCTTAATATATAGTGTTTATAAAGTTTACAATAGTGTACAGTAATGTCCTAGACCTTCACATCCACTCACTGACTCACCCAGAGCAACTTCCAGTCCTGTAAGCTCAATTCATGGTAAGTGCCTTATACAAGCATACCATTTTTTATCTTTTATGCCATATTTTTACTGTATCTTTTTTGTGTTTAGATATGTTAAAGGCACAAATACTTACCACTGTGTTACAACTGCCTACAGTATTCAGTACAGTAACATGCCGTACAGGTTTGTAGCCTAGGAGCAGTAGGCTATACCACATAGCCTAGGTGTGTAGTAGGCTGTAACTCTAGGTTTGTGTAAGCACACTTTGTGATGTTTGCACAATGATGAAACCACCTAACGTTGCATTTCCTAGAACATATTTCTGTTGTGAAATGACACGTGACTGTAATGAAAATCAGAGCCAACATCAGTGAAATAGAAAACAGAAACAGAAAATTAATTAAACCTGTAGCTGTTTCTTTGAGGAAATCAATAAAATTGATAAACCTCTAGTCATTTAAAAATCAATCAATATGATTTAACATATTGGCAAACTAAAAAAGAAAAATTATATGATTATCTCCATAGACACAGGGAAGACAATTGTCAAAAGCTAAAATCAATCTCTAATTTAAAAGAAAACCTCTCAGCAAACTAGGAATAGAAAGGAACTTCCTCAACCCAATAAAAAAGGCATCTATGAAAAACCTACAACTAACATCTTAATGGTGAAAGACTGAATACTTTACCCCTTAAGATATACTTTACCCTTTTATCCCCATAAGACGGGCAACAAGGTAAGGATGTCCATTCTCACCATTTCTATTCAACATTGTTCTAGATGTTCTAGCCAAAACAATAAGGCAAGAAAAATAAATAAAAAACATCCAGATTGGGATGGAAAAATGAAACTCTATTTGTTGATGACATAGTTGTCTATAGAGAAAATCCATAGACATCTACAAGAAGGCTACTAGAACTAATAGGTAAGTTTAGTAAGGTTGCTGGATATACAATCAATATATAAAAATCAATTGTATTTTTATATATTAGCAATAAAGGATCAAAAATTAAAATTTTAATCTCTATCAAGGATAATATAAGAGGTGCTAGTTCACCATTGTTTTTTGTAATTGAGAGACTGAGCCCATCTTTCGAAGTGAGGTAGCACAAGAATGGAAAAACATGCACCACATGTACTCACCATCACATTGGTACTAACTAACTGATCAACAATAGGGTGCCCACGTGGTAGTAATACTCATTGGGTGCTGGTCAGGTGGGGGTGCTGGCAGGGGTAAACCCACAACTAATGGAAGTGGAGCGCACTGTATGGGGGAAGGGCACGCTTAGTAGCCCTGGCTTGGGCAAGGCAAACGTATTACATGTAACCAAAATGTTGGTACCCCCACAATATCCTGAGTTTTTTAAAAAATTAAAATTTTAAAATAATATCATTTACAATAGCATAAAAAAGAAATATTTATGGATAAATCTGACAAAAGTGTGCGAGACCTATACACTAAAAACTACAAAACATTGTTGAGAGAAATTAAAGACAGACTAATTAAAATAAAGAGATGTACCTTGTCCAAGGTTTGGAAGACTCAACAATGTTAAGATTTCAATTCTCCCCAAATTTATCTATAGATTCTATACAATCCCATTGGGCTTTTTGGTTGAAACTGATAAGCCGATTCTAAAATTCACATGGAGATGGAATTGATCTAGGATGGCTAAAATAATTTTGAAAAAATACAATGTTGGAGGATTAACACTATATGATTTTAAGACTAATTATAAAGCTACAGTACTCGTGACAGTGTGGTATCAGTGTAAATATAGTTAAATAGATTAATGGAACAGAATAGGAAGTACCAAATTTGACCCCTACTTACATAGACAACTGATTTTTAACAAAGGTACAAAGGCAATGCAGTGGAGAAAGGATAGTGCTTTCAACAAATGGTGCTGGAACAATTGGATATCCATATGCCAAAAATGAACTTCAATTCATAGCTCACACCCTATACAAAAACTAATTCAAAGTGGATCATAAACCATAACATAAAACCTAAAACTACAAAATTTCTAGAAGAAGACATAGGAGAAAATCTTTATGACCTTAGGTTCGGTAAAGATTTCTTAGATAAGACACCAAAAGCATGATCCGTAATAGAAAAAAATTGATAAGCTGGACTTCATCAAAATTAAAAGCTACTCTTCAAAAGACACTGAAGAGAATGAAAAGACAAACCACAGACTGGGAGAAAAGATTTGCAAAGCATATATCTAATAAAGGACTTGTGTCCAAAATATAATAATAACCCAATAAAAATGGGCCAAATATTTGAACAGACTCTCTACCGAACAGTGTATATGGATGACAAGTAAGTACATGGAAAGATGCTCAATAGCATAAACGAAATGCAGGTTAAGACCACAATGCACTGATACTGCACCCCCACTAGAATGACTAAAACGAAAGACTGACATGCCCAGTATGACTAAGGATGTGGAGCAACTGGAATTTTCATACACGACTCGGTGGGAATGTAAATGCTGCAGTGGCCGTGGAAAACAGCTTGGCAGTTTCTTAAAGCTTAAATGTACACCTACTGTATGATTCAGCCATTCCATTCCTAGATAGTTACCAAAGAGAAGTGAAAACATATGTTCGTGCAAAAACTTGTGCGTGAATGTTCAGAGCAGCTTTAAATATAGTAGCCACAAACTGTAAATAAGCCAAACATCCATCAACATGTGAATACTTAAACAGATTGGGAGTTATTCCAACAGTGGAATAGTACTCAGGGATAAAAAGGAATGAACCAACAATAGAAATGAATCTCAAAATAATTATGCTGAGGAAAGAAATCAGACCAAAGACAGCATATGTTGCATGTATTCCATTTATATGAAATTCTAGGAAGTACAAATTAAGCTACAGTGCCAGCAAACAGATTAGGAGCTGGGGACAGGGGAGCAACACAGGCCAGAAGGGAAGCAGGAACTTTGGAGGATGATGGTTATGTTCACTATCTTGCTGGTGGTGTTGGTTTCAGGGATGTACATATATTAAGACTTGTCAAATTATACCCTTTAAATATATACAGTTTATTACATATCAGTTACTGCTCAGTAAACAATATCAAACTTTAAAAAAAGACTCCTCCACAGCATTGTTCCAGTTATATATAATATGCAATAAATTCTTTAGGACAAAAGACACAATTTCTTCAATAAATAAATAAAGCAAGAAAGAAAGAATAATTGGCAACTGTATAATTCAACAGAGATTTAAGACACATATAAACCAAATACCATGTATGGACCTTATTTAAATCCTAATTCAAACAAATCAACTATAAAATGATATTCGTGAGGGAGTTGGGGAAATTTGAAGACTGGGTATTAGATGGTATTAAATTATTGTTTAATTTTTAAGGCCAATAATGGTATTGCATTTGTGTTAAAATAAAACATGTCCTTATCTCTTAGGAAAAATATTTGTACCCTTGGTCTAGCAGGGGAAGAAAGGATGTATTCCCTATATATCTTAAAATAGTGTGCAGAATTAAAGTTATTTTCAGGGTATATAACTTCTGCTTGGCTTGATATAAACATCTGCTTGACTCTTAGCCACCGAGTGGCTTTTCCTGCCAACCTTGACTCATCAGAAAAGCCCCCAGCTTCATGGCTTGTCTTTGTGGTGAGGTTTATCAGGGGGCAGGGCCTGTGCTCTACTCTGCAGAAAGTGCTGCTTCTCAGACAGCTACATCTTTACGCTGTATTGGAGACTTAAGACACTTGATGTTGTACTTACAGGCTTTCTTTTAGCCTCAGGGGTAGGCTTTGGCATGGCCCAGTGAGGTTTCAGAGAGTACTCCTGGTCCCCAAAGGTTATGGTAACCACAGAATGCACAGATAATTCATCATATTGGATATGTTATATGTTTATGTTATATATGATTTCTATCACTTGGGATATTAATAGGTAGAAGGGCCTTGGTCACACATGACCTCAGTCACCCTCTTGTCTTCATTTTTAGTCCTCCATCTATGGAAAGTACTTGGTCATTTTTGAAAGTCCAGAATGGGCTCTTCTGCCCATATCTTTGAATGCCATACATTGGGTTGCCACGTTTCAATGTTCCACAGATATTTACTGCATCTTCTCCAAGCCAGGCACTGTTGCTGGAAATAGAGTTGATTAAATTGCATCCCCTGCCCAGAAGGAGTGAACAGCGTAGGTGGCAATCACTGCATGGTAGCAGGTGACTGTGGCACTAGGTGCAGAGGAGGCGCATCTTCCACCTGGAGTTGGGGGGAAGCTCCTTGGAAGAGGTGACACACAAGACTTGAAGATGTAAAAGACTTAGCCAGGCACAGGTGAGGAAGCAGTATAGGCAAAGAAAGCAGTATTGATAAAACCCAGAGACAGAAGAGAATCACGTTCCAGCGTATGCAAGAGAGATGAGGCTGATGAGGTAGGGAGGACCCAGTTGTGGAGATGGGGAGTTTCTTGCCATCGTGAGGGGGGTGTGGTGTGAATTTTCCTTCCCTGCACAGTCAGACATCATCCACTCCTATCCACAGCCCCAGACGCTGGCCACAGCCTCCTACAACCAGCAGGTCTGTGCACTGAGCCATAACCCAACCCATTGTCTCTCCAGTGACAGATATATAAATAGCGCATTTACTATCCATCTGCATCAAGTCACGATTAAGTCCCAATGAAAATTTGGCCCTAAGCTTCCTTTTTTCATGAAGAAAACTAAATCTCACTTCAGTTGGTGTATTTTCACTAAAACAACTCACAATTTTAATTCAATGTTGCATGCATATAAGTTGAAGTAAGCCAGCCAAAGCAATTTGTTTAGTACCCTTAAGTAGAAATTAATAGTGTCTTCCCAGTTTGCTGTAGCAGCTCTGACTTCTCTTTTGCTTTGAACTCTTTCCCCTCTTGCAAGCCTCCCTTCTTCAGTCTGTAATTGTCCTTCCTTCCTTTGTTTATTTCTTCCTTTGTCTCCTGAAATAACAACATAACCTTAAAAATTGACAGAGGCACTATATAATATATCAAAACTTTTAACTATCTTTAGTCCTATGATAATACACGTCTTTATAATGAAAAAAGTATACATTAGATAAAAAGAAATCCACATCTGTAGATTTTCATTGTCAAAGTCATACCTGCTCAAGGGATACAATGTGGAAGCCATCTATTTTTTCACACTCCTTTACTTTAAAGGATGTTTGAGAAGAAGCCACGGGCGGGTGCGAATGTGCGGCATCCGTGGGTTTTCTGTACTGTGCAGTGTGGTCCCTCGGTCACAGGCACATCCGGGCCTTGCGCCGCGGGCTGTGCGGCTCTCACAGGAGATTCCCACAGGCTTGGTGGATGGATTTGTGTGCTGGGTGTGGGTGGTTTTAAAAAGTTCGTTTGTGGTTTTTATTCTTATTTTGCTGATTTTTGACAGAAATGATTCAGCCCAACATATGACTAGTCAGTAACTTCAGACATACCTAAAGTATTCATTGACTATATTAGGAATTTGAGCCTGCCTTTCTCTTAAGATGTTGGACATATTCCCAGTTGTAAATGCTTGTTTTCCTAACATGTAAGTAAGTTTCCCAACAAACTTCCTAATGGAGGTTAAATTAAATTTAAATTCTGTTTTCTGTTCTTTAGACAGTTATTTTTAGTCAGTATAATTTGGCTATTGGCCTGTATTTCAACAATAGTCCACTTGTATTTTTTTTTATCAAAATTTGTCAGTTTAATTTCTACTTACTCATTTAACAAGTATTTAGCACCTGTTCATTTTATGTATTTAACAAACACTTATATCTTCCTTACTATGTACCTGGTTGTATTCTAAGTGCATTATATGAACTCATGTACTCTTCATAACAATCCTGTGAGGTGGCTACTGTTACTCTCCCTATCTTGCATATGAGGAAGCTGCGGCTAAAGCTCAGAGAGATTTAGTAACCTGCCTGAGATCACACAGCTAGGAAATGGTAGAGCCAGTCTTCCCCAGGGTCCGTGCTCATAACCACGAGGCCGTGCTGCCTCCACTCATTCAACCAATCTCTTGCTGAACAACTGTCTGTGCTGGGTGCTGTGCTAGATGCAAGGACGCATGAAAATGGAAGTAGCCCCTGTGCTCCTGGAAAGGACAGACGCTAATCAAATCCCACAGAGACAAAAATTACCAAGGCAGCATATGCCACTAAAGGGACACTCCCCATGCCATCAATGTGAACAGCGTGGCAATCTGACGTAGGCAGAGAGTCCAAGGAAGGTGTTTTTGAGAATGTTAAGGATTGAATTGGAGAAGAACGATGAAGCACTTCTTGTGTTAAAGGTGAGGTTGGCTGGGCTCAGGGGATACAGGGAAAGAGCATGTGCAAAGGCCCTGTGGTAGAAAAGAACATGGCCACTGAGGAGGGACTGGGAAGCAGGGAGCAAAGGGAGATGTTACAGTAGGTAAGGTGAGAGAGAGAGAGATGAAGGAGCAAACCTTAAGAGCCTTGCAGGCCATTTGTAAGGAATTTAATTTTTATCCTTAGAGCTGTGAGAAGATGAGAGTATCCCTCCCCCCTCTCTCCTCCTTTCTCTCCCTCTCCCTCCTTCTCAACCTGCCAGCACACAGACCCAGACCTCCCACCCAGCCCTGGCTTACTGCCCACCTAAGCTCAGCTCTGACTTGGTTGCTTCTGAGTCCTGGGATTCTCCTCTCTATTTTTGCTTTCCCTTAGATGCCACAACCCAGAAAAGAAATAACTGCACAATGGTGGTGAACTTCAGACAGGACACTGCACCTCTCATGACCATGGTGTCACAGAAAGAGGCCACTGACTTTGGAGTCAACCTTGCTGTCTAACTCACCCACTAGCTACATGACCTGAACAATTTGCTCCACCCCTTTAGCCTGTGCTTCCTCAATTGTAAATTAGGAATAGTATCTCCTAATCTTACAGGGTTATTTATTTTAAGCCTTAAATAAGATGATGTACATGAACTGTCCAGTCTATGCAATATATCCAATATATGTTTGGTCTCTTCTCTTGCATCCTGAGTAGGACCCAACTCGGTGCTGGCTTAAAGCATCCCCTATTCCTGTGGCCAAGACCAGACAGGTTAACATAATATTCTCATATCTATGCATGGAAGGGAGAAACCACAAAACAGTTTCTCCTGTTTTCTTTTAGCCCTATTCTTGATACTTTATGATGTTATTTCCTAACGATCTTGCCCCACGTGCTTGTGGCATCGCAGATTAAATTGCATCGTAAAGATAACAACCCAGTCCAAAGCCTTCTCCTTTTTTTTCCCCCTTTGGACAACCTTGAAGAGGGGAAAGGTATTTTATGGCTCTAAGCTTTTCCTCTCAGTGACTTGCATTTTAAATTGAAGCATATTTATTTTAATATCATTTACACCAGCAACTTTCTGTGTTAAATAAAAATGTCTGATCAGGGTCCAGTGTGATACACATCACTTTTGTTACTACTATGATTTTAATTTTAATTCTCTATTACACAGTGAGTACGGAGAGAATTAAATGCATTATGATAAGGTGGTGCAGTACAATCTGCGATAAGGGAGAAAATTAAGCTATAATAATTCCACTTAAGGCAGTGACGAGTGACGGCCCCAGTTCTGGGTCTTCTGGGCTTCAGGAGATACCATGAGAGCGTGAGTAAATATTATATAAGCTCAGCATGTTACTTTAATCTTGGAATCACATGGATAGTTATTAATCAAATAGAGTGATTTTAATATATATCCATGGGTAGTTCTCCAGCCTGGTCTAAAAACCTGTTCATTTTCACATTACTAGTTTAAAAGATTTTACTGGAGAAGATAGATTTAAGAATGTTGAATTACTCCAGCAATTGTTTTGAACCAATTTTTTTTCCTATTGTGTGAGGCTTCAAGGATTTGAGGTTACACGTGTTACATTCCAAATTCTTTCAAAAGGAGGAGCTTTCCTGGTTTAATAACAAACCAGCGTTTTGCCTTTTCCTATATATTTACCTTGAAATGTGACTTAAGTGAAACAGATCTTAAATGGATCTCTGAGGAGGCAGTTTCCATGGCCTGTGTTCTAGCACCAGACTGAACTGTACCAGGGTAGCAGGTGAGCAGCACTTCACAGGTGAGTGTGCTTTATATTGAGGCCCTCGGGCACTTCCCGAGGCCCCTGTGTTCTGGACTCTACTGCCCCACTACTGCTGAAAGCAAAGCTGGGCCCTTGTCGTCTGGCCGTGGGGTGCCCTTCTCCTGAGCAGACCACGCTGTCTCTGCTGCCTGCTGCCGCTGCGACCCCAGCCAGTCAGGCCCGGCTCTCGACTCCCTGAGGAGACAGCTCCAGGGTTACTCTGCCAGGGCCAGGAACCATCTCTGTCTTCTAAATGGGAAGCAAGGATCTTTCAGAGTCAGGAACCAGCATTTGGCTTCTTTGCTAAGCAGATCATAAAGAGAATCCGTGCAAAGAGCATTCAGAAAACCCAGACTGACGTCAGATAAAGTGGCCAGTGAAGTAAAACTCCCCCCAGCACAAAGGGCATTAATTAAAATGAATTGAATAGATGTGTCTGTATAAATATTCCTAAAGATGAGATTGTCAAGACAGAGTTAGACCTCAGGGAAATTTATGTTACTGATAATTATAGGGAAAATAAATCTTAAAAGGACAAGATCATTTAAGAATAGATTTTATAAACTAATGAGATTGGTCGCTTACAAGGGGTGGATGGGAATGGAATAGAAAGATTCGGGGGACGCAAAGGGGTAGAAGCTGGATGAGGGCAGAGAGACCCATCTGTGGGTGTACCTCTTTCTGTAGCTCTGACTCAGAACCATGGAATCACATGCCAGAAAAACTAAATATATAATTAAAGTCAACCAGGATGCAAGAGGAGCCCAAGATGAAATACAAGCAGTAACAGATCAGCCTGACTCTATTACAAATGAATACACAATCACACTGAAGGCAGCAGGAAAGAAAAGAGCTTCACCTCCGTAATGGAAAGCAGCATTATCACTGGATACCGTGAGGCTAAGAGGCTAAGGACAAAAAGCATATGTTAAGTACTGTTCTCTAGTTAGTAAATTTGTTTTCCACAGGAGTATGGATGAGCATTTGAAACTACTAGATGTAAATACTAGGATTAAGCAAATGAGTAAATTATTGCGAATGGTAGAGCCAGATTTCTTGCTGTTGAAAAAAGGAATTACAAATAAAGAAAGGAGGAGCTAGAATAAACTCTTTGGTGTTGGATTGGAATTGGAGGTTTCAGTATGAACACAGTTTCTAATATATATACAGACTGATAGTTTTATAAATAAATACAGAGAGGATTGTGTACACGTGTGAAGATAGACATAGTTTATATATATATATATATATATATTTTTACATGTATATAAAATTTCTTAGCTCTGTCCTCTAAGAGGAACTAGAAACCATGAAACCCGCAGTAGCAATGAGTACATGTAATTTGCCCCCTTGGTTTCTATGCCATCCTTCAAGCAAAGGAACTAGGGCTTCTTGGAGAAATGGTTGATTCTAGGGATGGGGCAGGGCTATTACTAGATAAGCCTGAACATCTTGTGGTTCCAAAAAGCAAGGATTGCTTAATAAATGGTGGGAGCATGTCAAAAAAGACATAAGAGCCAATTTAAAGGAGCTTCCACTGGACAAATCTGAGATAATTTAAGTAGCAAAATAAATAATGATAATGGATTACACTCCATAGAATAAAATACCCATAAGCTCATAAAACTCATGTTAAAAATAAATGATTGAATAAGTAAGTATAGGAGAAAGGGCAGTTCTTCTTTACAGTAGAACTCTAATACTATGGAAGGAATGTCAGAAATAGAAAATCACCATTTTGCAAACATCACACTTTTAATTGTTGCAGACCAGAATCATCAATGGATGCTAAAAATAGTGGGCAAAAGTATGATGGGCTATTGACATAGTCTCAAAGTGTTTTCTAATGAGATACTTATTAACTATAGATACACAGGGGAGAATAGTAACTTCACTGTAGAGAAATTTTGCAGATACCACCTCAGCCAAGTATCAAAGTTAATGTCACCAGAATCAAGACAAATCAACATCATGTACCCCCTAATAGAATGCACTGAGAAGGGCACAGTAGCACTTCTCACATGCAATGTGAGATCCGGATTGGACCCTAGGTGGGAAAAGGGGCATTCTGGGACAATAAGGGAAAGATTAATGAAATCTCTAGATCAGTGAATAGTGTTGAATTAATGTTAATTTCCTGGTTTAGATCATTAACACATGGTTATGTAGGATGTTAACATTAGCAGAAGGTGGGTGAAGGATATATAGGAATTCTTTGCACTCTCTCTACAACTTCTGTAAGTCTAAAAGTATTTCAAAATAAAAAGAAAATATGTAGAATTACAAAGTAAGTCAATTATGTTAAAATCATTATCTAAATATTTAAGTAAATTTGTTACAGCAGAAACAATTTTATCACATGAAATCAGAATAATATTAGTAGTAATAATATTACATGTGAATGACTCCTTACATTTTAGAAAATATTTTTACATCTTATTTAATCTCCAGAATAATCTCATAATGTTGGCATTATTCCCCTCCTATTTTAGAGATGAAGTTTTAATCTAAGAGGTGCTTGGTATAGTTAAAACAAGCCCAAAACACATAAACAGGCAAAAAGTACAAAGCCAGACAAATGGACCTGCTTTCGAATCCCAGAACTACCAATTTCCAGCCTGTGCAACCTTGGCCAAGCCAATTAAGAAAATTTAGAGGAATTCCAGCAATCACCTTTTGAGATTTTTGTGAGGATAGTAATCCTATAAACACTCAGCACAGAGCCTGGCACATCCTGGGCACTTAAAAAGAAGAGGATGATGAGGGTGATGATGATGACGGGATCTTAGAGCGGAGGGGCATCTTTGGGCTCAGCCCAGCAACCTCCCCCTGTACAGAATTGGAACAGCCCTGACAATGGTCCTTGCCCCACTGCAAACACTGTGGAGTGGGGCACGGCTTAACACTGTCTGAGGGAGTCCTTCTCTTTTAAAAAAAATCTTTATGCATGTCTGTATATATGTAGAATATACATATGTTTACCTATGATTGTATTTTTTAAAAACTAACAATAGGTTCATTTGTAAAGCGATCATTTCTAATATCAAGATGTCTAAGGAATGAACAAGGATGAGGTGGAAGGATTGATGACTCCCTGGTGGCACCCTCTGCACTGCCCCTCGAATCATCCTTGATCTATCTCTAACAACTCTTGCTGTCCGTGGAAGTGCTTGGAAAACTTTACAGCTATTCAAACCTGAGGCATTTTTTTCTTGAGACCCACGCAGGGCTTCAACACACCTAATGAGCCGTGGAAGGACCAGGAGGACCACCCAGCACACCACAGCTCCTCATTGCGTACTTACTGGCATTGGTACTGACCTGCCTTTGCCAGAGTAGGCGTTGCTCCATGTTTCGCACCACATTGCTTTGCACTTTGGGCTCTTTCATGTCTCTTGTTTCCCCTTAGATTTCAGTGGACGTGCATCTCCTCTGGGTCTAGGCTCAAAAGTCAGCACGAGACAAGTCACATGTAATCAACAATCCCTTAAATTACCCCAGGCAGGATGATGTGTATACAGCTGATGTTTATACACTGCATCTGTGCAGACAATGTTCAGATAGTATGTTAACAGTGTAGATCTTTGGTTAAGATCATGTGCCCTGGAACCAGACTACCTGAATTTAGATCCCGGTCCTACCATTAATTAGCTTTATAACCTTGGGCTAGTTATTTAACTTCTCTATGCCACAGTTTGTGCATTAAGAAAATAAGCATGATAATCACACTTCTTTCATACAGGAGTTGTAAGGATTAAAGAGATAATATATGTAAAGCCTTTAGCACAGTTTCTGACTTTGTTAGCACTCATATATGCCACGTATTATTGTTATTAATATACATTTATATATGTGCTATATATGGTAGTGCATACATTAAAAATATAATTTTAAAATAGCTTAATTACCTAAACAGGGCATATAATTGAGTAAGTTAAGTACTTGTCTGCTGTGACACCCTCCACCCCTGAACTGGCTCCTCAAAGCAGCAGGAAGCTTCATTTTGTGCTGGTTTTAAAGCCCCTCTGTTGTTGTCACATGGCTGCCACCATGGGCTACTCCCTAATAACTAGCTGAAGTCCACAGTCCGCATTTCTGAAGGCAGATTGGGGCTGAATCTTCCAGTAAGGTTAGCTGACATGCAGCCCTGTGTGACAGCTTTGACTCTTGTCGTGGATCAGAGGTCCTGTTTAGACTCCAGACTTTAGATCCCAGGATTCTGCTGTGATACAATGTCTAGTTCCACTCAATGGTTACTGGGATGCCATAGTAACTAGGGGAAAATATGTGTAATGATATCTAGCCTTCTGACCTCTGAGTACAAGCTAGAATAATGACACTGTGCTTTCTATCTCCTCTCCCCATCTGGACATGGGAAGGATGGTAGCAACAGTGGGAGCAGTGGTGGTGGATGCTTTAATAGCAGTTCTAGTGGCTGCAGTGGTGGTCATGTTTGTACTAGTGGCAGTGGTGGTATATAGATCACAGTAACAATGGCAGCAGTGTTGGTTAGTCAGAGTATGGTGGTGATGGTGTTGGCGGTCATTAGCATAGCAATGGGGGTGGTAGTGCTGGTGTCAATCATGGTGACCTTCATGGCAATGATCTTGCTGGTCATGGTATGATGGTGGTGGTGGTGGGTATCATGGTGTTGGTCAACAATGCAGATCATGATTTGACAGTGACAGTGTTGGTGATGATCAAGTAAATTGTGATTCCCATAATTTAAGTCAGTGCTTAAAGCTGGATGTTAAGAACGGGAGATTTGTATTTGAGGAAGCTACCCCAAATGATCTCATATACACCCGAAATTGTAAAATACTTTCCTAGGCCCAGGTTTCATGGACAGTACATCCAAATGGAAACAACCTGATCCCTGATAGAATTTGCTTGTAGAGTTAACCGAGTATTTCTCAAAGTGTGGTCCTCTGAATGCTCATCCAGCAGAATGATCCACAAAAGCTAAAGATGCTTGATAAACCCTTGGATTTATGTCCCTTTCCTGGAGAGTTACTGTGCACATCTATGCATCAGGGGTTCTCAGAGGATCTGCAATCTGCACTAAAAATGTGTTTCACTTTGTCTACCCCAGTGTTTCCCAAGCATATCTGGTGACTGAACGCTTTTTCTTTGGGGGAGGTAGTAGGTGCCTATTATAGAACAATTAGAGAAACATTAAATACTTGAAAAGAAAAATAAAACTTAAAAAATAGTGTTTCCCCACAGTAATTTTTAGGTGCTTGGTGAGAGTGGTTAGCTTTAGGTTAGTTTAAATTAAATTATGTCTTATATTACGAGTGGGAAAGATCATCTTAAATTTACTTAATCAGAATTGACCAAGGAATACATTAGATATGTAAATTAAGGGTATTAGTAGAAACAAACTTCAAAACTGAAATTGCATTAACTTCATAAAACATTTACAACACCCATATACTTTTATTCCATACTCATAAACTTGGCAATTTGATCCTTGTAGAAATGTGGCCCTTGTTTACTTTGGTGCCCAGTCTGGGTTAATAAAATAACCTTGGATGACCAAAAGGAAATACGATGTCTACAGTCAGTGCCCATCTGTGGTTCTCCACTAGCATATAAGAATCACCTGAGATGCTTATGAAAAATTAAAGTTCCTAAGCCTCACTGCCAGTGAGCGGGTCTGGCTGCAACCTGGAATATGCATTTTTAACAATGACATAAATGCAATCCTCACTTTGAAAAATACCAGAAGAACTGATGTTAGAACATTGTCTTCCTTCTGCTCATTCTCCCCAATGTCAATCTTAGGGAAAATTCCTGTTTCAGGCTTCCTATTCCTATAGCAGTTGCAGGAGCAGCCCAGGTTGGGGAGGTGGCCTGGGGGCCACCCACGTCTCTTTCCGAATGCCCTGTCTGTTGACCTGGAGGCAGAGTTCACAAGCACACCAGATGCGCTTGAAGAATTAGAAAGATGGCTTCCTGATTTCCATAGTGATCCCTCCCATTTACTGAGTAATCATTAGTCTTAACACGAATAATGCAAAAAAGGCAGCTAAGCAGTTT
Source organism: Eulemur rufifrons (assembly GCF_041146395.1). Lineage (NCBI taxonomy): Eukaryota > Metazoa > Chordata > Mammalia > Primates > Lemuridae > Eulemur > Eulemur rufifrons. The sequence goes on from NC_090989.1 coordinate 117,065,625, forward strand.
AAATTGTATCCATAAAATCAAGCCTTCTGTTTCACCACAGCATTTAACTCCATGACCTATTTTATTGAATCCCCTAGCAGATCTTGGACAGTTTCCTTGAGTGTAAATTACCATGAAGGTAAATTGAAAATGTATCAAGAAATGGGCCAGGATATTAACGCAGAATCAAGGTATCATCAAGCTTCAGTTGTTCTGAAGACTTTTCTTAAGTCTCTTTTCAAAGAATTCATCTGACTAACAAGGCTTCACCTTTCTTAGGTTACCGTCTGCCTTCTGCATTGTAGGTGACTCAGTTTAGATGTCTCATTCTTCAGAAAACCTGCTGCAACCTGTTCAGAGCCTTTTTCAGGCTCTTGAGGCTTCCCTGTATATCTTTGCCCAGCTCTGACTACCCACGTGGTGACTGTCCCCAGTTGTTTGTTAACAGAGAACAGCTGCTTTGCACAGAGTCTGCGTGCAGAGGATGCCTGTGACTCCTTCTGCGGGCTACGTACCCAGCCAGAACTCCCTGATTACAACCTGTCCCCACCACCCACTGCCACAGGCCTTTGTTCCTTTGTGAAGTTCCTGCTTTAGGGCCCCCCCCCAAAAGAAAGTAATGAGTTTCAGAGGAGTCATGGGACCCTAACATTTGGAAGTTCTGGTGAGTTCTTTTTAAAACCCACCTACTTTAAAAGGACAATCATTCCATTCAGCAAGAAGAGAGACACAGCTGAGAGTGGAATGGGGGAAGATAGAGGTATGCAAAAGAAGGGTTCTAACACCTTGAAAGCAGGTAGGACCCCAGTGGGGCAGCCACCCCACCGGAAGCTTTGTCCGTGCTCAGACACACAGAAGGCGCTGCTAGCCGACCAGCACCACGTGCCTGAGATGCAGGGAGATGACTGCAGAAGAGAGGGGCAGAGGAGAGAGGAAACAAAGACGTGCTTTCTATCCAGGACCAGAGGGAAGTTTAAACCCTATGAAATATTGCCGCTCTGTTGTTTACTTTGCCAAGTTTTAAAGAAATTGCACACAAAGAAAGCAGGACATTTGGAAATGAAAGAAAGAGAAACCTCATACTGACAAGCCCAGGCATTGAAAGATTCTGGAGACCAGAGGGGGCTTTAGAGTGTGCAGAAAGTTTGCTGATTGAAAGACTCTTCACACAGAAAGAAGTAAGGGAAATCGAGGGCAGACAGAAGAGCAGTGCACTCCGAGGGCACTGAGGAGGGAGGGCAGACTATCACACTTCCAGTGACGTCCACCCCACCATGGCTCCAGCCAGCCTACGGTGTTGTCAGAGGGCCTGACTCTATTTGGGGTAATGGGACTAGCTGGATCTGTTCTCCCTGTTCCAGGCTTCTTCCATCCAGGCATGCAGTGGCCTGTGCAATTGATGGGTGCTCCTGGCCAGCAGGGTGCAGAGTGGAGCAGTAAATATTAATAGGTGGTCTCAAGTTCATTTAGACCATAAGGGATAAGAGCTCTCTGACTGAAGATACAAAAGAATGCAAAATTTGTTAAATAAGCTTGAAATCTGATGAAGAAAATAAAGAAAAGGGTGCCAAAATGTCCTCAAAGCCTCAGTCTGATCATGTTTTACACATACAGCCTGGAGGCAAAGTTTAATCACAGTAATCTCTTTTTAAAAGCATGTATAACCATGTAGTTGAGATTCTGTTGTTTTTTTTTTTAACCTGCTATACTACTCCACCTTCCTTTCCCTGTTGCTTGATTCCAGCAGCACTTGCAACAGCTGCTCCTATCTCTTAGATTTTTGCCTTTCAAGCCTTTGTTTCCCAGGGTGCCGTTTCAGCCAGCATAACCAAAGAAAATGGACAAGAGGGTGCATGCGGTGGGTAAGGGTAGACTGTGCTTGTGCCCATTAGATGCTGAGCTGCTTTCAGCGAAAGCCCCAGAACCAAAGTCTGCAAAAGAGAAGAGGAGAATTATTAAATAGTAATCAGTCTATGCTACAGGGTAGCCACGTCTGAGCATTACCTGATGTTTTTCTCAAAACAACGTGTAGTTTTTGTTTTAAATATGTATGGTAATTCTTAATAAAAGGCTGATAAATGTGCCAAGGCATTCTCTGTGGAAATAATGAAGTCTTTACAGTTTGGAACACTATTAAGTCTTTGCTTCACGGTTTGTGAGGCTGCTCGCATTTTAAGCAGCAATAACATTTTATTGAAGGCCAGTCGTGGGGGACATGGTCTCATTTTTCAGGTCAGCTACAGAGGGAGAAATTTCCCCATCTTACCCTAGAGTGACCTGGTTTGGAGCTACACGTAGACAGAGGTGGGGCTGCCTAGTGGTACCCTTCTTAGCCCTGCCTAGCTTAGCCATCACCTCTCCTGACTTCACTGTCCCTCATCAGTACAGTAGGAAAAGTACAGGCAGACCTGGGTTCATATCCCAATCCTACCCTTTTCTGGTAGTATAACCATGGGAAAATCACATACACTTTTTGAGTGTCCATTCCTGTTCCAGTTATTATTACTGCGTAACATACTACCCAAAACTTAGTGGTGTAAATTGACCATTCTGTACGCTCATAGATTCAGTGGGTCAGGAATTTGGACAGAGCATAATAGGGGTGGCTTGTCCCTGTTCCATGATGTCTGGGGACTCAGCTGAGAAGACACAAAGACCAGAATTGACTGAACAGCTGGAGGCAGGAATCATCTGGAGACTTTTTCACTCACACACCTGGCAGTCGATGCTGGGTATTAGGATGTTGACCATAACACATGTCTGTGGCTACTCTGTGGGGTCTCTCTGTGCAGGCTCTTTGTGCTTTTACAGCATGGCAACTGGGTCACTTATGTGACCTGGCCTTAGAAGTCACACAGTATCGCTTCTGCCACTGGGTAAAGCAGTCACAAATGCCCACCCTGGTCCAAGAGGAGGGGCACAGACTTCACCTCTCATTTGAGGAGTGGTTAGGTTCTAGAAGAGCGTGCAGACCAGGGATAACTGGCCATGTTTAGAAGAAACAATATTCCACAATTCTCTCCTCTGCTGAGCCCACCAGGCCTGGGAGAGGAGGGAGTAATGATTGCTGAGCACCAGCTAAGTGCCACGAACTGTTCATATGTTATCTAATTTTAATTAAAGTATTTAGGTCTTAAAAATAGTATTCATGCACTTTTTTGTTTCCAGATAAGCCATTATACTGGTCAGCTTCAGCTGCATAAAAACCACTAAATATCAATGGCATGCAAGAATAAGCAGTTTATTTCTTGATCACAGATCTGTGGGTTGCCTGGGACAGGTGTGTTCCTCCTCTCCTATTCTGGGGTCTAGGAGAATAGGACAGGCAGTGGCTACCATATGTATTCTTCCCATGGGGAAGGCACAGGAGCAGGATTGCAAGCCCCACTAAGCAAGCAAGTTTTGAGTTTCTGTTTATGTCCAATCTGCTGTTACCCCATTGGTCAAAGCAGTCTCATGGCCAAACTCCAAAGTCAAGGGGCAGGGCAGTACATTCTGCCTTTGTGAGGCTGTGGCAGAGGTATGTAATGCTATAATGGAATTGGGAGCAATAACTCAATCTACCATAGCTATTTTCTAGCGCAAAGAAAATTGGGTAAGGATATTGTGGCATTACAGCTATGCTTAACAGTATAATCTTGGGTGCAAAATACCCATATAAAGTAGTAGGTTATCAAATTGCTAATAAAAGAATAATTCAACAAGACCAGGTAGCATTTATTCCAGGTATTCAAGGACAATATACCATAAAGATATCTATTAATATATTGTATTACTAAGACAATATATTTTTATGAAACCTAAATCATCGTCTCAATACACACTTAAAAGTCATTCAATAAAATCCAACATCTACTCAGGGAGTTTTTTATGCTCTTAGTAAATTGGAACTATAAGCATAATGCATAATGGCATAACACTTCGGAATCATTCCCACAGAAGCAAGGAAATAGAAAAGAATGCATACTCACCACTCTTATTTTCCAATGGCATCAGTCAACAATAAGAAATATAGAAAGGAGACTCTGTTTTCATTATTTGCAGGTGGTGGTACTGTATCCCTAGAAAATCTCAGAGAAGCATTTGAAAAACTAGCAGAATTAATAAGTTCAATATGATAGGCCAGATTCAAAACAAACCAGCCAAAGTCAGGGTTTCCTGTATAACCATTGTAATACAATGCAAAAAAAACAAAATATGTGATAAAATATAAGAAAGATCTCATTCACAAGAGAAACAGCCAAGGACACGTGTCCCTGGGGCCAACCTGAACAGATTCGTGACGGGCATGAGGCCGGCAGCGCTGCTCCTCTGCTGAGAGACTTGACTAAGTGGAAATACGACCAGCTCCTCGCAGAAACCATCATTTATTGATTGGCTTTCCACTGAAAATGCCAGTGGGTGGATATGTTTCTTTATTTAGTTAACTTGAGGGAAAGTATCCCGAGGTTCTCCCAGAAGACTAATCAGGTGCTCAGAAAGCTCTCCCAGATATTAAAATGTAATTTTTTTTTTAAAAGAAGTGATTAACTGCACTAAGGAACTGACTAACAATGCCTGATATCTAGTAAGTACTTAATAAATGTTAGTTCCCTTCCATCATCATGGCATTTTGACATCGTTTTCCTATCTCATTCTAGATTTGCATTAGATAATGCAGTTACTATCAGCCAAAATAAGAAAAATTTTATTAATGGTGACACTCATACAAAGTCTCTGGTCTGCCCCTCATCATGTGTTAAAAATATAAATAAAAGTCTCTGGTGCCCTTTCAGCCATTCTGGAAGCAAAGATACAATTTTGGAGGAGCCAGATGTCAATGCCAGGGAAGGTTTGTTATTGGCGAGTCTGTGATAGTGGGAAAACATCTGCCAATATACATTCCTGGAGCCTGTGGCACACGTCTTGACAAAATCAACCAGTGACAAGAGGACACCAACGGTGATGCAATGTATGATGGCAAATGGGAATGAGAGAGGACTGGTAAACCGAGGAAGGAGGCACTAGCAGAGGCAGCAGAGGGGCTTGGTGCTTGCAACAAGGCTGTAGCTTAAAAAGAATAAAAAGGTTTTACCTTCACAGCCACAATCTATCTGTCCGCTCCGATGGAGGGCATCATTGATGAGGTCTGGCAGGCGCCCATTCAAGTCCACTGATGCCAGACTTCCCTGAAAGCCATCCCGGGAGGCCACGAGCTTTGGGAGGTTGCTGTACATGCCTTGGGCCAGACCAGCCATGTAGAGGTCTCCTGGAAAAGAAAGGAAATAGCAAAAGAGAATGAGCAACCAAAGCCAATGCACTTTAGACTGTTCATTAGATACTGATAATATAGCTGGGGGAATAACAGCTTAAACAAAATAATTACCAGAGTTTCTATATTGCAAAACAAACCAACATCTCTTATGTGTCCTTCATTTTATGCACATCATCTCACAAATTTTAATCACCGCAGACGAAATAAAGGTTAACGTTTTCAACAACAACAACAAAAAAAGTGATTAAATGAGTATGATATTGACTCCAGACAGCATAATGGAACATAAAGTCCTTATAAAAAGATAGCATGTGATAATGGAAAATAATCAGTGAGGGTAGAGGTGGATTTATTTAATAAAAAGAAACAAGGCACTTAAGTTTAGAGGAAAAAAAGCAATTTGATTTCCTACTTCATATATTTCATTCAGTAAAATACTAAAGATAAAACCTGTAAGTGGAGAATTCCCTGTCAATGGCTGTTTCCTTTGACCTGCAGCTACCTCTTTGAACTACACAAGCAACGTATTCCTCAGGTACAAATAAAAATTATAGTAAGCCTAAATGTTGCCTTTATCTTTTTGCTGTGAATGAAATAATTAAATGGGACCTACCCAGCTGCCCTTACTGGATAGATAGGCCTTTCTAGAGGAGGCTAACCAGTCAGAGAAAAATCACAGATTACAGGAAAAAGGACTGCAGTTCCAAAGATGGTGCCAGGCTATAGATTTGGGGCAAGTAGCCCTCCACTTAAGAAGAAGATAAAATTTTTAAATGTCTGATTCTCCATGAGACTCCAGAGGAGAATGTGATAATAGCAAAAGAACAGCCTGTCATGCAAAAGAGCAGTTTGAGAACAGGTCAATGTTTTTGGAATGAATAGCATCATTGCCCAGTTAGTTCTCAGGGGAGACAGGGCAGCAGGGAGGCCATTGCTGGCAACTAAATAGAGAATTAGAACACCAGTCTGAGGAATTCTCCCAGAGCTCAAGAACAAGATAAGGAGATGAAGATTATAAGATGAGACAGAGAACTGATGCAACACAATAGAGCAGAGGATCAATAACAGTCCAAGAAATGACAGAAGAACTAATCCCTAAGATGAAGACTGGAGGCTTTACTTCACGTGAAGGAGGAAAACTGAGTCAATCTAGGACCTGGGCCCAATTCCTAGCAGCCAGACAGGAGTTGGGCAAAAACGTCCATGATTGGAAGAGGGTCTTCTCTATATGGTTGCCAAAAGACCTAATAGACAAACAATAATATTAGTAATGATAACAGTTGACCCTCCATATCCATAAGGTCCACATCCCCAGATTCAACCAACTACAGATCAAAAACATTAGGGCATCTGTACTGAATATGTACGGGCCTTCTTTTTGGTCATCACTCCCTAAGCAATACAGTTTAGCAACTATTTACATAGCATTGACATTGTATTAGATATTATAAGTAACTAGAGATGATTTAAAGTACACAGAAGGATGCACAGGTTATATGCAAATACTGCACCATTTTATATGAGGGACTTGAGCATCCAGGGATTTTGGTATCCGTGGGAGGTCCTGGCACTAATCCCCCATGGATACTGAAGGACAGCTGCACTTGTTAAAAAGAGTTCCTACGTATCAGTAGATAGACAAGCAGTGAATGTGAGCAGGCAGTTCACAAAGGGAGAAATATAAATGTCTAATAAGTAATAAAAATCATGTAAGTAATTTTAAATGCAAATTTTAAACTACAAAAAATTCCTACAGATTGGCAAAGATGTTTTTAAATGAGTAGTCCCAGTACTGGCCGTATGCAGTGAGATGGAATCTTTCATACCTGCTGGTGTCTCTCTCCCCTTGCTCAGAATTTCTGAAAGGCAGTTTAGCAAGATGTAACAAAAGCCCCCAAAATGTTCAATTTCCTTTCTAATAATCTGTCTTTAAAAACTATTCAAAACTTGCAACCAAATTCTACAAAGATGGTCATATATAGATTCTAGCACAAAAAAAATTGATTTTTAATCTCCATCATTATGCAGCAATTAAAAATGATGTTTTCAAGAGTGCTAATGATCAAGAAGAACATGTATGATATTATCCAAATAAAGAAGATATAAAAGTGAATTTACATTATATGAAGTATACAAGAAAAATACAATGAACCAAAATATAAATAGTAATATCTCTTAGATATGTTTTATTAACTTTTGATCCCTTATACTTTTCAGTATATTACAATATTTCTAGTGTGCATTAATTTTTAAACTAACTTTATATATCATGTTTATAAACTTATATATAATAAAAGTTAAGTTACCATAAGGCTTATTTCTTCCATCCCTCCCTATGCCTGATTCATGGTTCCCAGAGCAGTCACTGTTTTCTCTGATATTTGAAATGTGTAACAAGCTTATACTGTTGTTTCTTGATTTTTCAGATTTAGCTATTATCTATTGGCTTCCAGTTAGGAATAATGAGGATTTAGCTCCTTCACACCTCCACCCTCACATTCACACTTCACTTCCACAACGGGCTCCCAAATTGATTAGCTCACAGCTTTGGGTTCAATTAATATTTATTGTTTACATTTACGTCCATGTAAATAGTATGAACTAAACCATGGAGTTCACTCTGATTCCATTGTCTCTCACATAAACCTAGTTTTTTCCTAGAGTTCATTGCTTCATTTATTTATTGCCTTAGTTTCCTATACCTATCACTAATTCAGTCCCAAATTTTCCAAAAAATCCTGAAACTGTTCTTAGTACAGACTCATGGGATGGTCTGTGTGTTCAGTTTTGTTCTGCTCATATCCCTGCTGGAGCCTTCCAGCTCCTATCTAGACAGCTAGCTCTCTATGTCCACTATACCTGACTCAAAGCCCTTGTTTCTTGGACCCCATGCCTTCCACTCACTTGTTTGCTTTACTTATTTACTTGTTTTGGTGGATTGCATCCTCCAGCATGTTTCAGAGAAAGGCTATATGGGAGGCACATTTTCTGAGACCTTGTATATATGAATAGAACTTTATGCCATACTCCAATTCAAAGGCTAGTAAACTACAGCCCACAAGCCAAATCTGGCCCACAGCATGAGTTCATTCATTTCATGAGCTAAGAATGGTTTATTTACATTTTAAACATTGTTGGCCAGGCACAGTAGCTCATGCCTGTAATGCCAGCACTTTGGGAGGCCAAGGCAAGAGGATTGCTTGTAGGCCAGGAGTTCAAGACTATCCTGGGCAATACAGCAAGACCCCATTTCAAGAAAAGAAATGAAATGAAAAGAAAAAAGAAGGGGAGGGGAAAGGAGAGAGAGGACGGGGCAGGGGGAGAAAGAAAGGAAGGAAGGAAGGAAAGAGAAAGAAAGAAAAAAAAGAAAGAAAGAAAAGTTTGAAAATAAAAGTTGTTTTTAAAAAATATGTGACAAAGCTTGTATGTGGCCCACAAAGCCTAAACTATTTATAATCTGTACCTTAATAGCAAAACTTTGCCAACGCCTGTCCTAATTGATTGGTAGTTTGGCCACATATAGAATTCTAGGTTGGAAATCATTTTCCTTTAACATTTTGAAGGTTGCTTCACTATCTTCTGGATTTCAGACTTGCTGGTGAGAAATTCAATGCTATCCTGCTCTCCAGTCCTGTGTATTTGACCTCTGGTTGTCTCTCTGGGAACTTTTAGGATCATCTCTTTAAACCTAGTGGTTGAAATTTTATAATGGTTTGCCATTGTGTGGACCTTCTTTTATTCCAAGTGCTGAGTACTCGGAGGGCCGTTGATTCTGAAAATGTATATCCTTCTAGTCTGGGAAAATATTTGTCTTATTTCTTTGATGATTTCCTTTCTATTATTCTCTTCTCTTTCAGAAATTTCTACTAGTTAAATGTTGGACCTCTTGGACCAAACCTCTAACTTTATCTTTTCAGCATATGATTCTCTCAAATTAATTTTTAATTCTTCTACTAATTGATTTTATTGCTGTTATCATCTACCAAAGTGTAAAGTCATGAGGGCAAGAATTGGTGTGTTTGATCAGCAATGTATTTCCCTAGTATCTAGCACTATACCTGGCATATAATATAGGCAGTTGGTGAATATTGTTGAATGAGTGAATATTTGTTAATTTCTAAAAGCTTCTTCCTGCTTTCTCATTGTTCCTCTATAAAACACACCATTCTTGTTTCATGGACAGGACATCATCTCTGTAGTCTTTCTGACAATGTTATGTGGAAGTTTTTGAAATTTCCTTTTGCTCTCTGCCTTGCCTTTGTGTCTTCCAAGTTCCTTTGCTCCTGGTGGTGGTTTTTGACTCTGTCTTTCATAGTCGGCACCTTTCTAAAATGTGTCTCTTCCCAGGCTGTCCACTCATATTTGCAGATCAGGCCCTAGGTGCAGGCTGGAAGCTCTGGGTGTGCCGGTAAAGCTGGTGGCCATATGATCAGGCCCTAGGCTCAAGAACCCCAAATGTCAACATGTGTCGATGTCTACTGGGTGGGTCTGTTTCCCCAGAGACGCATCCCTAATCTGGTATTCTGGGAGACAAACTTAATCCTCCTGTCTTAAAGATGTCCCTTCCCTTTCCCTTAGCTGTGTCTATATCTGAGAGTCAAGGTTCTCTCTGGTCCAACCTAGGCAGAAAGCCGCTATCTGGCCTTCTGCCAGGATGGGAGAATAAGGTAGGTGATTAGGGGCTGAGGCGGATCTAAGGGCTCCTTAGACAAACTCTCAACCATTCTTTCCATTTTCGGGCCCTCTGGCACCCCCACCTAGAGCGGTTACTGGCTCCTCCAGTTGTTGAGCCCCTCTGGGCTTCTACTGTGCATGGAGCTCGCCCCCCCTGCCTACACGCTTGGCTTGGTCTGTTACCATTATTCATCAGCTCTTCAGCTTCCAAAATGGTGTTGACTTTTCCCAACTATTGTTATCTCCTTTCTCACTCTCTTTGCCATTGTGAGTCCGTACTTTTTTAATTCATTTATTGCCACTGTATTAGTCTTCAGAGGGGGTGAAGATAAACAAGGAATTCTATTGCCATATTAGGAAAGCAGATAGCTTCATACCAACTGATGTGCTAGGCATGTTACCCAGAATGAAAAGACAAGGTCATGTCCTTAAGGAGCTCTCAGTCTCATGGGAAAGGCAAGGGCAGATGGATCATTTTCATGCAAGTGCTGTAATGGATGTATGTCTGAGCAGCAAAGAGTCAGGAGAAGCACCTGCACCTAATGGAGCGGGGGGATATTGGGAGTGGTCACTGGGATTGTGGCCAAGAGCAGTGGGGAAGGGAAAAGGCTGGGACTCATGATCATTTGGAGGACAAGGAGTTTCAGCTCAAATTGTTATTTTTATTGGCTCTCCTCTCCTGGGTGCTATAAAAAGCATTGATTTCTCAATGCAGGACCTGCCCTGTCAAGATGAGCTAAATCATCACAGGTGACACCTGGGTATCCAAGATGCCCAGCAGAGCTGCCTGGATGGGCCCCTGTCCTCCCACCCCATTTCATCCTGTAAAACAGAAATTAATGTGTAGGTTAAATGTATGTAAATTTCCCAAGAGGGTCAGCAGCCAACAGGAGTTAGCCCTCCCAGCCCCCATTTCTTTTAAAGAGGAAAAGAGAAGTAGCATAAATATGCCATGTATAGCATGGGACTCATGTGCAGAAATGTGATTTATTTTGCTTTCTGTAACACTGAACTTGCTCTTAAGGCACCATTTCCATGAATGGTGAAACAATTTGCCACTCTATTGTAAGCTATCTTCTAATTTTAAACTTAGTTTCTTTTTTTTTTTTTTTTTTTTTTTGGAGACAGAGTCTCACTCTGTTGCCCAGGCTAGAGTGAGTGCCGTGGCGTCAGCCTAGCTCACAGCAACCTCAAACTCCTGAGCTCAAGCGATCCTCCTGCCTCAGCCTCCCGAGTAGCTGGGACTACAGGCATGCGCCACCATGCCCGGCTAATTTTTTTTTTTTTCTATATATATTTTTAGCTGTCCATATAATTTCTTTCTATTTTTAGTAGAGATGGGGTCTCGCTCTTGCTCAGGCTGGTCTCGAACTCCTGAGCTCAAACGATCCGCCCACCTCGGCCTCCCAGAGTGCTAGGATTACAGGCGTGAGCCACCGCGCCCGGCCTAAACTTAGTTTCTTACAGGCCAATTATTAATCAAGTCCATCTTTTCCTGCCTAGCTCCCCAAGAGTGAGTTAAGCATCCTGAGTGGCTTAGCATCCTGGCATCCAAAAAGGGGCAGCTGGCCCTCCCTGCCCTCTAGCTGAGGGGTCTGCCCTCAGTCGTAGGCATTGGCCTTTGTTTTCTCTGCCTCCACTATTGAAGCTGCCCCATCTTCTCTTGTCTCAGCTGCTGTGTCCCTGCCATCTGGGCCCGTGCCTGGGCTCTCTCTGGTACTGCCAACACTATGGTCTCTGGCTTTGGGCTGCACTCCCTTGCCTCCCCTCCTCAAGTAGCCCTGCTGACTGTTAAATCTCAACCTCCTTCACTACTCCTCTCAAGGAGCCTGTGCCATGCCCTGCTGAGACTGAGGAAGCAGGTGTGTTCTGAAGCCCTCTCTGCCTGTACATGCCACATTGCCATTTGTCCTGTCAGTGCTGTTCTGTTTGCACAGGGCAATGCAAGATGGTCTCCTCCCAGAATTCCAAGTAGGACGCAAAACACAAGCCTGTCTGCCCCACTGTTTCCAAACTTACCTGGGCCTCTTAACTATGCCCTTTCCAGCCCCAACACAAACAAGGCTTATCTCTGAAGAGTACAAGAGTGTAGGGAGCAGGCCTTAACTGGTGTCTGAACTCTCTGTCACCATGGACCTTTTCTACCAAGCTCTTTTCTGCCCTGATGCCCATTCTTCCACCCCACCCAGCCTCAGCCCAGAAAGGGCCTTTCATTTCCATTTCATACTCTCTTCTTCCTACTACTCTGTGCATTTTAGTAAAACTGTGTGCTCTGATTCCCTGGGCTCTGCTCCTTGATTTTTTTAAGGGTAACTTTTTAAAATTAAATAAACCTTTTCTCTCTCAACAAAGCCTGGCTCTTACAAATGAAAGCTTTAACCTTCACAAGTATTACCTCTGAAATGAGTTTTAGGAGCCAGTTCTGGAAGTCAAAAGCTGCACACCACCTCCTTGTTCTCAGCTGGGTCCTGCCATCCCCTTGAAGCAGTGGATACCTCAGCCCCCAGGAAGGAGGGCCCTGCCAGCTAGGATTACTAGGGATGGAAAATGCATCAGAGAACTTCCAGCTTCCAGGGGGCAGGCTACACTCCTAGGACAAGTCTCCCATGAAAACAAGAAATGGTGATTAGAACGTTTCCCAAACTTCACTTTCAAAGCTGAAAAGCTGAGAGAGAAACACCTGTAACCAGGGAGGTGAGCAGGCTGCTGGAGCAGCAGAGCCCTGATGCTCTGCAGGCACTTGCAGAACTGCTCACTTAAGCTTGAAATCAGCTGCCATGCAAGTCAGGAGGGACAGATCCAAAGGCAGGAGCCCTCCCAAGCTGAGGAGCCTCACAGTAGACTTCCGCCACAGTAGGGTGCACTCCCAAGAAACTACACCCTCAGCACTGGGGTGAACTAGATCTTAGCCCACCTCCTCTCCCTAATCCTAGAGGACTTCAGAGAAGCCTTGGTGCCTTAGTGCTGAGGCAAGCAGGAGAAGAAAAACAAAAGGATAAAATATCCTTAGGAAGAAGAGGTCACACATGAGTCTTTGCTCAGATTTGCAACCCTCAGCCTGGATCAGCCAAGATAGCTCAAGCTGGGAACTTGATTTAAGTTCATCCATGACTTTTAAGAACTCCAGGTGCCTGGCAAAAACAAACATGAAGCCTCTCTGGAGGAAGGCATATCTATCTTAGGTTTGGAGAAGCTCTTAAAAATCAGGGTCATTGACTAGCATGCTTTCAAAAATAAGCACAAAAGAAACAAAGCAATATGACTAAGAACTAGTAGAAAAAACAAGTAGCAGAAATAACTTGTACAGACCTTGAAATTGGCATTGCCAGATACAGATTTTAAAAGTTGTGCCTCTACATATAGTAATAACATTCATCGGGTGTCAGGCAGATGGGAGGGGGGAGGAGAGGATGGGTATATACACACCTAATGGGTGTGGTGTGCACCGTCTGGGGGATGGACACGCTTGAAGCTCTGACTCAGGTGGGGCAAAGGCAATACATGTAATGTAAACATTTGTACCCCCGTAAGATGCTGAAATAAAAAAATAAAAAAAGTTGTGCTTCTATTTGAAGAAAAACTATGAAAAATGACTTACCAGATGTGATGAAGAACCTCTCAGAATTTATAGAAATGATGACTAAAATAAACAAAATTAAAAGTTCAATGCAGGTCCATTAAGAAGACATAATAATCCTAAATGTGTACACACCAAAAAACAGGGTCTCAAAATACATGAAGCAAAACTAATAAAGCTGAAAGACAAAATAGACAAATTCACAATTATAGGTAGGAACTTCAATACCCTACTCTTGTCAATTGCTACTACTAGACAGAACTACTAGACAGAACATCAGCCAGGTTAAGAAGGAACAACGCAGTCAACAGCAGGCTCTAATTGATGTATACAGAACTTTCTACCAACAACAGCAGAATATACTTTTTTTCCAGCATCCATGGAACATTCACTAAAATAGTAAATTCTGAGCCTTAAAAAAAACCTCAACAAGCTTTAAGCTTGAATTGGAATCATATAAAGTATGATCTCTGACCATAATGGAGTCAAACTGAAATCAATAAAGGAAAAATAACAGAAAAACATTAAACCATTTGGAAATTAAACAACACACTTCTGAATAATCCATAGGCCAAAGAGAAAGTTCAAAGAAAATTTTTAAAAATATGTATAAGTAAATGGAAATGAAAATACAGCACATCAAAATAAGTTGGATGCAACTAAAGCAGTGCAAAGAGGGAAATTTGTAACACTCAATATTTAGAGAAAAAGGAAAAGTCTCAAATCAAGAATAAAAGACATACAAATTGGAAAGGAAGAAATCAGATAATTCCTATTTGCATATGACATGCTTGTCTATATAGAAAATCCCAAGGAATCTACAAAAAAAATCTCCCAGAATAAGTGAGTTCAGTTGCAAGATAAAGATCAGCACACAAAAATCAATCACATTTCTATATACTAATAACAAACATGTACAAACCAAAATTAAAAGCACAAATTCATTTACTAATGATCTAAAGAAAATGAAATGCAGGTATAAATCTAACAAAACATAGAATTTGTGTCCTGAAAACTACAAGATGCTGATGAAAGAAACTGAAGATCTAAATAAATGGACAGACACACCATATTCATAGGTTGGAAGACTCAAAAGTTCAATGAATGATTTTGAACACTACATTTTGCTCTATCATATTAGATAGTTCTATCAAATTAGATAGAGCAAAATGTAGACTTAGTGAATTGGAATATAGATCAAATGAAATTATACAGAATGGAACATAGAAAAAGATTTAATTTTAGCAGAGAGAGTAAAAGACTGGAAGCTACAAATTTACAATGAGAGAGTGCAAAGAAAAGGGAAGGAAACAGGGCAGAGGCAATTTCTGAAGAGATAATAACTTGGAATTTTCAAATCTAATGAAGGGCACAGATTTAAGAGACCTAGTGATCTCAAAGCATGTTAAATAAAAAGAAACTCATATGTAAACAAAGGAAATTTTTAAACCACCCAGAAAAATACAGATTGCCTTCACAGGAATGGCAATTAGACTTGTAGATGACTTCTCAGCACCAACAATGAAAGACAATGGAACAATAACTGCAGAGTATTGAAAAAAGTGATTGCAACCAATTATTTTATACCCAGTAAAATGGCTTTCAAGACTGAAGGTAATATTTTGAAAATGTCTTTCACCAATGAAGTCACTAATTTAAGGAAATTCCACAGGCTGCATTTTGTAAGTAGAGTGATTCCCAGATAGAAGGTCTGATATGCAAGAAGAAATGAAATGAAGCACAAAGAAAACAACAAATACATGGGAAATTTTAAATGAGCATTGGTTATATGAAACAGAATAATAAGGTCTGATAGGGTTAGGGGGAAATAGACTTAAAATAGCAGCAACAATAACATGTAAGTCAGGAGGGTAATAAATGGAGTTACAGAGTTCTAGAGTCCTTGTGTTATTGAGGAAGAGGGTAAAGGTCTTGATTTACTTTGGAAATAAAGCTGTGTATGTAACTTCTAGTCTGAGAGAGAAAAAATGAAATAATAAAATCCAAACAGAGTCAAGAAAAATGGAATAAAGGAAACAGAAGAGATGCGACAAAAAGAAAAGGCAAAATAAGATACTAGCTTTAAACTCAAATATATCAGAATTTACATTAAATGTCAGTGAACCTGATGTTCCTGTTAAGTCAATAATTATCAATCTTGACCCCTCAAAAAACAATTTTTAACCCAGTTATAGGCTATTTATGATAGTCTTGCCAAAAACAAAAGTGTAGAAAAGTTGAAGATAAAAGGGTGGATAAAAGATAAAAGCATATGCCATGCAAACACTAACCAAAATAAAGCTGGTGAGGCTGTATTAGACATGTAGACTTTAAGTCAAAAAAAATGACTAGAGATAAAGAGGCTCAATTCACAGAAGGAAGGATACATAAGAATTATAAATATGTAGGCACTTGATAGCATATCCTTAAAATATATGAAACAAAAATTGAAAGAACTAAAAGGAAAAATCCACAATCATAGTGGGAGATTTTAACATGTCTCTCTCCATAACTAATAAATAGGCAGACAAAAAAATAAATAAGATTGAATGGTAGGTCTACTTGTAGTTCTTTGAGGAATCTCCATACTGTTTCCAGAGAGGTTGTACTAATTTGCAGTCCCACTACTAGGTAGATGGGTATTTACCCAAAAGAAAAGAAGTCATTTTATCAAAAAGACACCTGCACTCAAATGTTTATTGCAGCACAATTCACAATCGCAAAGATGTGGAATCAACCCAAATGTCCCTCAATTCATGAGTGGATTAACAAAATGTGCTACATGTGTACCATGGAATACTACTCAGCCATGAAGAAGGATGACTTAATGCCTTTTACAACAATGTGGATGAAACTGGAGACCATTATCCTAAGTGAAGTATGTAAGGAATGGAAAAACAAACACCATATGTACTCACTATTAAACTGGAACTAACCAATGCACAGGGGGAAGTATAATTCAATGGAAATCAACCAGGGGAGTGGGGAGGAGGGGATGGATGAAAACCTATCTAATAGATACAGTGAACACTCTCTTGGTGATGGGCACACTTATAACCCTGACTCATGCGTTACAAAAGCCAATCCTTGTAACCAAAAATATTTGTACTCCTGTAATACTTTGAAATAAAAAAAAATAAAAAGAGGAAAAAAAATCAGTAGGAACATAAATTTAAACAAAACAATTAGTAATCCTGACCGAATGGACAGAACATTATCTCCAACAACTACAGCATACACATTCTTTTAAAGCACACATGGAACATTTACCAAAACTCACCACATACTGGGACGTAAAGGAAGTATCAACACATTTCAAGAGAACAAACATAGAATATGTTCTCTGACTATAATGCAACTAAGCTAAAAAAATCAATAACAAAAAGGTAACCAAAAATCATGATATGTTTGGTAATTAAGAAAAATACTTCTAAATAACTCATGGATCAAAACAGACATCATAATGGAAATAGGAAAATATTTTGAACTGAATGATCATGAAAACACTGCATATCAAAACTTGTGGGATTGCTTAGAGGGAAATATTTTAGCCTGAACTGTGTATATTAGGAAATAAGACAAACTGCAAACTAACTAGCTAGGCATACATCACACGAAGTTAGAAAAAGAACAGCAAAATAACACCGGGAGAGTAGAAGGATAGAATTAATAAAAAGAAGAACATAAATTGGTAAAACATAAAACAAACCTTCAGTAGAGAAAATCAATATGCCAAAAGTTAGTCCCTTGAAAAGACTAATAAAGTGACAAACCTCCAGCAATATTGCACAAGGAAAAAGAAAGGAGACACAACCAACATTAGGGATGAAAAAGGACATCACTGCAGATGGTGCAGACATTAAACAGATAAGTGAATATTATAAAGAACCTTATGGCAATAAACTTCAAATTTTAGATATGATGGACAAAGTCCTAGAAAATGTAAGTTGCCAAAATTATAATGAAGTAATGAAAATCTGAATTATAACCATTAAAGAAATTAAATCAGTAACCAAAACTTTTCACACAACTTAAACTCTAACCTCATAAGACTTCGCTGGTGATTTCTATCAAACACTTAAGAAAAAGTGTTATTTTAGCCTTATGCGTAAGCTCTCTTAGAACATAGAAAAAGAGGGAATTCTTCAGCACTTTTTTAAGGCTAACATAACCTTGATACCAAAACCTGATTAGGATAGTAAGAGAAAGGAAAATTATATATCTGTCTTACTTCCTAAAAAAAAAAATTAGCAAAGCAAACCCACCAATATATTATAAAGATAATGTGTCACAACCAAATCAGTTTTGTCTCAGGAATGCAATTGTTAGTTTAAGATTAGAAAATTAATCAGTACAATCCACTATATTAACTGACTAAAGGAGAAAATCACACAATCATTTTAAGAGTTGCAGAGAAAGCATTTGATAAAATTCAATATTCATTTCTGACAGAAGCTCTTAGACTAGGAAATGTCTCTTAAAGTAACATACTTGTCATGGTAGAGTAGGCTAGTTAGGATAATAAATCTTCCAGTTGCAGGGGCTTAACACATGTGAAGTTTATCTATCATCAGATAAATCTCATGTGGGTTCTACAAGGTGGCTTGATTGCTCATCACCAGAGCGCACATCTGTCCCAAAGAGGATCTTCCCCTTCCACTGGCAGCACATTCTTCCAGCGTCAACAGGGGCCTGTGCAGTCCATCTTCAGCCCATCCTCCACCAACCCTGGCTCATACTGAATCCCATCCTTTCATCTTTCATCCTCAAAGTTTCCTATTTAGGCCAAGAAACTACATATAACTAGTGCTCCTGTTAAGTCCCACACAGGGGAAGTAAGTCATGGTGTTCCTCAAGCACATTCTGACCCTAACTGTCCACCCTGCTGTAGGGACCCCTTGCCCGAGCTCCACCCTCACAGCCTTCCTCTCAGGAGAAGTGCCACTCCTGGGCATAGACTACTCTGGAGGGGAGGCACGTGGTCACTTGAAGTAGTGGCATTACCCTTGCCTAAGGGAAACCCACCCACTCCGCCACCCCTCACCTCTGCCACCCCTCAATACCCTCACCCACCCTGGAGAGAATGCCAGCATCTCCTCCTACTCATCAAGAGGCATGGAGATGTTTAGCACCTGCCTGGCAGCAAGCATCCATCGATATGTGCAACACCACTGCTCTCCCTTGCCTAGGAAGGTACCAGGTGGTCCAGGGCATCATCTCTCCTGTCAATGACCACTATGGGAAGAAAGACCTCGCACCTTCCCATCACCGAGTGGCCATGGCCCGGCTGGCCCTGCAGACTTCCGACTGGATCCGGGTGGACCCCTGGGAGAGTGAGCAGGCGCAGTGGATGGAGACGGTGCAGGTGCTGAGGTAATGGGGGTCACGCTCCCGTGTGATGTCCAGGGGCGGTGGGAGACTTCTGGAGAGCCCGCAGGGTGAAAGGTAGAGCAGATTGTTGAGCAGGGATTCAGCTAGGCCAGCCTTCTTAGCCAAGATCTGAGAAGCATTTCTATTTCAGGGGAGAGAGACCAACAAATTCACATTCTCAGAAAGGTCCCTGAGCAAAAAAGAAAAGACAATATTACAAACAACTGTCCTTCAGGTGCACTTTGTCGAAACAATCTTGTTTCAGAAGGCTGTAGCATCGGGGTCCAGGGCCACCACCAAGTAGCTGTGTGACTTTGGGCAAGTGATTTAACTTCTCTGAACAAACATTTCTCACTTGCAAAATTAGGACAATTAAACCTAATGAGGATTTTAAAAATGTAAATAAACTTCCTGACCCATAACTATGTAATAATGTTTAGTAAGTGGTGTCTTTTCATATTTTTATCATTGTCTTGGTTGAAAACTACATCTATGTAATAAGCCATCTTTTCTAATTGTACAAATCCTGGGTTTTATAAATCCAGGCTTTTATGTAAAATAGAAAAAGAGGACTATAAATCCAGAAATAGTTAACTCAGGATTATTTCTTTCTTCTGCAATTGCTATTGGTGTTCAGCATAAGTAATATAGCTGTTTAAAAGCCCCAAGCCATCCCTGCACATTAGGGATGTTTGCCAGAGAAGCGGGAAGTCCCACCTGTCCTGGCTGTCAGAGGGGATTGTGAGGTGGGCCTGCCTCATCGCTAATGACAACCAGCTCTGCTGGAAGGGATTGCAAATTGGTCCGTGTCTTTTCTCTGTCTGGAAGCACTAGCATTGGCAGGGAGTAGGAGGCATAGAGGACAGGTGTAATTATTGGCAGGCCTGTTCATAATGAGTTTCGGTTTTCATTTTTTACTTATCTTCCAAATCACTTGGAAGAAAAATGTTTACCTTTTTAGTAAAGGTAAACATTTAGTTTCCATATTCTGGTTCTTATTATTTATCTTTTACTGGGGAAAGAGCCAGCTAGAAGCATCCAGCAGTTACAGTGCTGCTTCAGAACCTGTTGCCAAGCTAAAGGGAGTGCAAATGTGAAATAACTGTTAGGACATGCTCCCTATTATTTTTTAAACTACCCATTGGTGTAAGCAAAGACTCGTCTATTGAAAATTATATAAAGAATACAATGGACACCTAGATCATTTTTTTAGACTGAGTCCTATAGTCACCTCTCATTTTTCTAGGCTAAGAGAGAGGAATAGAAGCAAAAGAAATAGCTAATGCAAGAAATAATTTAGCTTTAATACGTAGGCAGAAACAGATGCTTTTTCTCCACCCTGTGAGAGGAAGTGTGGCCTAGGGCACAGATTTTGGAGCCAAATTTACTGAGTGACTTGATGGAAGCAATTTAGCCTCCCTGAGCCTCAATTACTCACCTAATAAAATGGAAATGACATCACCTACTTCACTAGGATACTGTGTGAATTAAGTGAGATAATGTAGGCAAAACACCTGGTTTATGGTAGGTGCTTAATACCATTAGCCACCTTCCCTGCATCCCCACCTGACACTGGCCCGTAATTTGTCCTTGAAATGGGGAAGCCATTCATGGATAAATAGGAGTTGACCATAACACTATTTAAAGTTACCAGTGCTTCTGCTGCAAAACGTAGGTGTGAACTAAGATTTTGCTGAACACATTCTTTTTTTTATTTTTTATTTTTTTTTACCGTTACATATCCTTTAGTCCAGTGCTTCTCAACTCTGGCTGCACACTGGAATCACCTAGGGAGCTTTTAAAAATACCCATGTTTGGGTCTCACTCCAGAGACAGAGATGTCATTGGTTTGGATGGGACATCGGGATTTTTAAGAGCTCCCTGGTGATTCTGATGTATGGCTAGGGTTGGCCCCACAGCCTCAGGTGCCAAGTATGTGAATTAGGCTTGTGATCAGTACAGAGACCCAGCCAAACCAGCAGTCTCAACTCTGACTGCAGGAATCACTGGAGAAGCTTTTGCTAAATGCTCGTCACTCCACACCCCTACCCCCAGAGATTTTGATTTGTCTGGGGCCAGCTCTATTTTTATAAAGGTCCCCAGATTATTTATTTTTTGTAACCAAGGTGAAGAATCATTGATATAAATAGTCAACACAGTTTTACCAAATAACTAATTAAGATTTTTTATTATTAATATTTGGAGTGAGCTCCATCTTTAAACTGTATCAATTGCATTAGAAAATGTGTTTTATTACAAACGTTTTCCTAAAATTACCAAAAGTGGGTTTTTTTGAGATCGAAAAATCTGGCTAAAATTGTAGTCAGGTGTACCTGGTTGATCCTGCCAGCAGAAAAAAAAAAAGAAAGAAAAAAGAATTGTAGCCAGGTGGTTTTAGAAATGTGGAAAAAATCCACCCATCCTTTGCTCCGTTTAATGTTCTCTTGATAGAATCCACAGTGAAGCTACCTCATAGTAACAGGTATCTACAGGATGTAAATTCACTGCAGGGCTTATTGAGGATTATTTTTCTCTTTGTCAGACTGGGTTTTTTTTTAATTCTAATTTTTAAAAGCTAGGCCAACTTTCATGCATTTAGGGCATTTGATAACTTATTTCACTTACCTTTTCCCATGTTGAGGGGGGAAAGGCCTTAGTCACAAGGCCATTTTATATGGTCTGTCATCACCATTTCATGTACCCCTTTGCAGACATGATCTTATGGTGCCTTCATTATACAGATGAGGAAACCGAGGCTCAGAGAGGTGAAGTTAATCACAGTCACACTACAAATAAGCAAGAGGTGGCACTCCAGTCTGTTCAGCGCTAAAGCCGTGCTTATGGCCCTCTTCAGAAACAGGGGTCTGCGATTAGGAACATCATGGTGCTGACTTTGCTCCTGCCACAGTTACCCTCCAATGGGGCTTCCCTGGAGACCACAGAAGCTGCTGAGGACACAGAGAACATGTGCCCAGGGTCAATCCACAGGCCCAGGGTACCTACCACTCAGGCAGGCAGCAAGAAGCAGCAGTGGCCACTGCCCCACAGAGGCGGAGTAGAAGTCTGTGGGGAAAATGCATTTTGTACTCAAAGTAATCATTTGCACAATAAAGTTCAGAGATTCCGCTATGTTCAAAGTAGGATCAACTTGAACTAGAAGCTTCGAGGTAAATAAAATAAAATGCCAGTCACCACCTTTGATTGATCACCTGCTCTATGTGCCAAGCTCTTCCACATATATTATATCTCAGCCCAGCCACTCGGAGAGGTAGGTGAGTGTAGCCCCATTTTACAAACAAAGAAATTGAGATTTTAAAAGGCTTATAAAATATTCAAAGTTCTACAGTTAGAAAGTGGAGATGAGACTCAAACATACTTCAGTCTGATGCGAGAGGCCAGACCCACCAAGAAGTAAATCTTCAGAGATGAAGCTTACCAAAACCAGGGTAATAAAACAATGATGAAAATGAGTCCAGCCAGGCTCTAAGAAGACTCCACTGAGTCTCGGAGATAATCAGGAAGGGCTTTGACCCAAGGTTAAATGTATTCGTGCATCCATTCCTTCCATTGTTGCTGAATTTGGCAGACTTTAGGGGAGCATTTTCCTAGGTGCTAAGAATGGAAAGATGAATTAAATGGGGTCCCTGTTCACAATCTGGTGAGCAGATAGACTGAGAGTAATAATGATAATAACAGCTAACATTTACTGGGCTCTTTCTCTGCATGGGCTGGTACGAAGCTCTTCAGTTAATCCTCACAACAGCTCTCTGGGGTAGGTACCGTCACTATCCCCCATTCTAGAGATAAGGAAACTGGAGACAGCAGGATTGCAAAACTACTAGTTAGAATCAGATAGTCTAATTCTAGAGCTTAAACTTTCCACTGTGCCCCCTCCCCATAATAATCAGCAGCAGGCCACTGCCCCAGCATTTGGCAGAGGAGAAGCACTTGCTCTTTCATGGTCTTGAGATACCGGGTATACATAAGGCCAGCATTAACTTTTATGACCCATTAACAGATGAGGTCAGTGAGGCTCTGACGGTGTTAGTGACTTCTCCAGGATCATTGCAAGGAGGACAGCCTGAACTTGAACCCACCCACTCTGGCTGAAAAGTATATGCTTTTTCTAGTAGGCAGTGCCCCCTCCCAAATGCATAATACAGTAAGTGGAAGACGGAAGATCAAAATGATACAAGAAGGGGTATATAATGAGTGCCCGTGTTTGATAAGAAAAAAAAGTACAGATGTCTCTTGATTTGCAGAATATAGATCACTTTGAAAGCTGGACATGCCAAATTCATGTAAGGCTAATCATATTTTAAATGTTCAGTGCACTTTGCATACATTAACTCCTTTAGTCTTCGTGACCACCCGTCAGAGGTGGACACTATCATGATTCCTCATTGGCAGATGCAGAACCATCCACATAGAGACCTGAAATCACTCACCCAGGGTCACGCAGCCAGCTGGTGGAGGAGCTGGGATTCAACCCAGGCCATCTGGCTCCACGCCCTATTGGAGGTTGGCCATCACCCTATTGCCTTCTAAAGTACCATCTTCTAATAAGAGTGAGCAGCTTTTTTAGGAGCTAGCTGTGGGCCATGTGCCGTACCAGCGCTTAATGTGCATGGCTAGTCTACCTTCACAAAAGTCTAAAAGGAGGTGCTGTTATCCCTGGTTCACAAATGAAAAGTGTGTTTTGAACTCAGGTCTAATAGCCCACGTCTTTAACCCTTTAACCCCTACTCAACACTGATTCCTTTTTTTAAAGTGAAAAATATTTAAGAAAATGTTATAAGAGTAGAAATGTGCTAATTTCCCTGCTTGTACCCAGATCGCACAGAAGGTAGTGAACTATGTTGGATAGGGCTCCCCATGAGGCCCCACGGGGCTTCCTATCCCAGCACCGGGCACAGTGCCTGCCACACTGTAGGCCCTCAGCAAGCATCGGTGGAATGAGCAAACTAAAATGGATAAAAGCAGGTTGAAACTTAAAATCTGAGAACCCCTGGGTGGCTTTGAAGGCTGGAGGACAGATACCCTGAGCCCGTGTGTTTACGATGCAGGCATCATCACAGCGAACTGCTCAGATCTCCGCCCCGGATGAAAGGGCCAGACCACGTCTGTGCAGGTGGGTGCCGACCCTCTTGTCTGTAGGAGGGGGAGATGTCAGGGATTCTCTGAGACCTGGGGTGGCTGGGGCAGGGGGGGTGGTGATCAGTCACAGCTGCAGATGACTTGAGTCCAGCACTCGGGGCACAGATAAGGCCCTGGAGACCTGCCTGGTGGGGGGTGACATTTCCAAGGTTGAAAGGTCAGATTAGACAATCTGCCCCCACCCACTGTAATTTACTGCGTTAATTTGGGATTATCTGCCCCAAAGGAGTTTACCTACCCTTGTGACTTGTGCTTATGACAGGGATTACGGTCAGGGCCACCCGGGGATAAACTGATGAGCGCTGCTGGGGTTCTTTTCAAAGCTTTAGCTCCTTTGAATACAAAATATGCCATTATAAAACTCAAACAAAGAGACTAACACTTTATAAAAGTGTTACTCAGAAGAGGAAACCTATTTTTTAGGGGATTTAAAGTCGATTCGGATTATCCTTTTAATTTGTAAGCCTGGGTTTATAACCCTGTTGTCATACCCTGGTGTTTGACGGAACCTTGTAGGCTGTGATTTCAGAGTATGAGCTGCCTTGGTGGCAGGGTCGAATGCACAGCCCTCGTGCAAATAGGAAGAGCATCGTGTGCTGCTCGGAGGGCAGCTTCCAGCAGGCCCCCATCTGCAGGTTCCCTGCTGCAGGGTCTCACAACTCTAGTGGGCAGAACACTACTTCCAGATCAGAAAGACTCAGGAACGCCAAGGTTAAACACACCTAAAATAATTCCTTTACTGCAGGACTTTTCAGAGCCTTTCCTATGTCCACATGCATTATGTGGAACTCTTTTTTTAATGCCTGTTAATATTCCTCAGAACTAGTGCCCCCCCGGAACATGATTAGGAAACATTCTTCTAAAAGGATTTGGAAATGCCACCAGGCCCTAAAGGTGCCATGAAGCAGTCCCCAAATGCTGGCCTAAGGATCACTCACAGCAGAAACCTACAGGGCTTATTAAAAACACTAATTCCCAGACCCCTTCCCAGACCTCCTGAGTGGGAGTGGGACCAAGGAATCTGGATGTTTAGTGAGCACTCCGGGGATTTGCTCTAAGCCAGTTCTGGGAACTGTGCACTAGAGGAGGAATCTAAGGAGTTATAGTGTCTCCTACATAATCATCATATACAATGTTCGTTGTAGTCCTCTGGTCTCTCTGTCTGTCTGTCCACTGCCACATTCAAGCTCCTTCCCTCCTACCCCTGTGAGCACTGTGCCCAGGGGTCATTTCTAGCGGCTGCCTCCTTTCTGCATCGTCTCTGGCCCAGCAGGCACTCCTAAAAGGATTCCAGACACTCCCCGAGCACCTCCCCAGGCCAGGCAGGCTCAGAACAGGGACAGCCAGCCCCGCCCCTGCCCCTGCCCCTGCCCCGAGCTGGAGGCAGGGTGTGAATGGAGGTGAGTCCAGGCATGGATCAGGGGGGCCGCGTGGAGGAGGAGACACCTGTGCCAAGACTTGTAGGATGAGTAGCTTATTGAGATGGGGAGTGTTTCTAGGCAGAGGGCAGCACAAGTGCAGGGCACTCTGTGCCACGGGGGGAGATGCTGGAGCCTCCAGCCAGAGGAACCCAGGAGGGACGCCACGCCAACGCTGTCAGCCTCCCCACACTTCACCTTTCTGCAGATGCTTCCTGAATCTCCGTCTCTGCTCTTTACCTGCCCCTCCTTGCCCTTCCCTTCTTGGCTCCCCTGTTGAAAACTTATCTGTCCTGGGAGGCCCAGTTCAGGATCCACCTTCCCTGTGAATCCAGTCCCGGCTGCTGCCACCAATACGGGCTCTCTCCCGCTGCCACAGCCCATTCAGTGTTCTTTGCAGATTCATTTTCCAGGAGCTGCAAGCCTGCTCTGCTCGGCCGTATACGGTCGAGGTTTGTCCCTTATCCTCCTTCTCTCTGTGCAGCCCCTAAGTCCTGCTCATCTTGTTCTATTCTGAACTGTTTTAAAAAAGGAAGTTTATAGAGAATGAAAAGTGAGCTTGTCAACTGACCAAAATATATCAGAGACTTTAAAAATCTTTGTGATCTCTGCTTGATAAATTCCCCTGTAGGAATCTGGCTGAGGAAATAATTAGAAATTGGGGCAAATATGTATGCAGAAAGATGTTTATCACAGTGGTTTTTATGATGGCAGAAAATAAAAGCAACCTCAATGTTTAAATATAAAGGAATGTGTAAGTAAATTATATTATATGCATAGGATGAAGAACCTACATAAAAGGTTTTGATGATATGGAGAAACACTTATAAAGTAAGTGGGAAAAAGTCAGGATACAATACTGTATGTATCTTCTCAAGTATATAAAAATGTGAATATACTTTCACATCTGTTTGCATGTCTAAATATCTAGAAAAGACTAAGGAAATACACCAAAATAGTGAGGGTTTTTGGAGAAAGCAGAATTGTAGTCATTATTTTCTAGTTTAACACATTGACTGCCACGTGAGTTATGTTTAACTCAAGCTAGTTTTGACCCCAGGGCCACATTAGGCAAAGCCTGCAGTTGGCTCACGAACATCTTACTTGTTGATGTTCTTACTGTTACAATTAATACTGACAATTTAATTCTAAAAACGTGGATTGTGTTGCATATAACTCATGCACAGAAAACAATAAAAAATAAAAAATTAGGAAAAAAATTTTTTTCTACTGTGACTGTCAACGTGCTAAATACTTATGTATTTCTATACATTCCATAATGAGCACGGATTTCATGTTTGTAATCAGGGAAAACTAGAGCAATTTAAGAAAGGAAGGTGGAGTTTTTTTCAGCATAAGTTTGGCCTTTGGTAAGATGGCATGTATGTTACTAGTGACATATTTTCAAAGGACCATTTTGTGTCTGTGTATTTTATTGGTGTGCTGTTAGGCTCTGGGGTTGCAAATTACGTGATGAGCTCAGCATTTTCTGGCTGCAGGGCCCTGCTGTACCCTCTCTGCTGTGATTTGCAGTCCTCCTTGGACTCACCCGGAGTCTCATGGATTGCTAAATTCTGGGCTGCTTGGGTGTGACACTTTGGGATGGACGATGCCTCCAGTCCTTAACAGCCCGACTCTGTCCTTTGTGAAGGTGGCCCCCACCTCTGACTGATGGGGCTGAGCGCAGTTCAGCAATGTTCAGAGGATTCTCTTTCCGTACAAACAGAGCAGGCACTTTACCTGCTTCCATTTTACACTGGTTATTCCAAGGTGGCCTTGTATAGTTAGTTTAGGTGCTGTCTGTCAGATGCTTCATCTCTGGGGTCCTCTTTAGAGGACCTCTCAGAAGTCCCACACTTCTGAGAGTGTCTGTGAGGTGCCACGACAGACGTCATGGTGGCCATGTTCATGTGCTGCACCAGGCAGGAAATTTGCATTGCATTATGTTCATCACTCAATTCCCATAACTTCCAGAGTAGGTTTTATTATCCCCATTTTACAGCTGAGGAAACAGACCCATAGGCTAAGGAACTTTCCCAAGGTCCCAGCAGATCTAAAATTCAAACCCAGGGGTGTCCAACCTCAAAATTGGTGCTCTTTGATGTCATAGACTTAGGACAGTCAAAGAAAAGGTCCTGGTGGCACTTTCCTCACAGTCTATATAAATTTCCTCTTCATTTGCTTTTCAAAGCCCTTGGCTACTCAAAGACAGGACACACTGCCCCCAACATGCCCATGGTCATCCTGTTTATGTCACTGTATCACTGTTAGGACAAATCATATTGGCAGCCTTTATTCTACACTCTGCAGTTTTACATACTTTGGACTTGGACAGAGTCACTTGGTGTGAAAATTTTGTGGCAGTGTTGTGAATGGATTTGGAAGGGATATGTCAATGCCTTTGTGATCCCTGAAGACAAGATTGCCCAGAGTTGGAGTCTGAGTCATGTTCTGCCATGAGAAGTTATCCATCACATGGTATTGTCGTCATGGAGTAATAGGCACCACCAGCATCACAGATGTGCCTTTGATTTGGGAGAGCAGGGGAAGTATGGGTACTTGTCCCCTCCAGGCAAGGCTCAAAGTCAATAGTATTCCTTACTGTCATTGTTCATGAATCAAACAGTACTCAAGATAGAAGCCAATATGTAAAAATTGTCCCTACAAAACAAATCTACTGGGAGAATAAAGTGGTGTCTTTTTGTGTTCTCTGATCTGTGGGAACAGAGGGGATATACCACAGGCCCCAGCAGACCCTGGAATTAAATGCACATCGTTGAACCTCCCCTGTAAGAAGACCATGTAGAAACCACCCAATTGTTTGAGAGGCCAAGGACTGTTCTCTTGCAATACTATAGTGGTTGGATAATTAAGAAATTAGAGTAAAATCTCACAGATGCAGAACTGTTCAAATCTACAGATATGCTATGAGCAATGGGAATGTCCCAAATAAGTGAAAAGTGTGAGTTACTGAATAATTTTTTTTTTTTTTTTTTTTTTTTTGAGACAGAGTCTCATTCTGTTGCCCAGGCTAGGGTACAGCACGTCATCATAGCTCACTGCAACCTCAGACTCCTGGGCTTAAGTGGTTCACCTGCCTTAGCCTACTGAGTAGCTGAGACTACAGGCACATACCACCATGTCCAGCTAATTTTTCTACTTTTTGTAGAAATGGGGTCTTGCTATGTTGCTCAGGCTAGTGTTGACCTCCTGGGCTCAAGTGATCCTCCCGCCTCAACCTCCCAAATCACAAGGATTACAGGAGTGAGCCACCGGTCCCAGCTGACTGAATAATCTTAAATGTAATTTTAGTGGTTTTAAAAGGCCAGACACTCATTTATAAACTCATTTATAAATGTTGAATGGATGTTTTGGTGAATAGATTGGTAGATAAATGGGTAAATGAATAAGTGCATGAAGGAAGGAAGGATAGTTAACACATATCACACTCTGTGTCAAGCACTGTTGTAAGTACTTTACATTTTTAAACTCACTCAATTCTAAAATAACCTTATAAAGTAAGTACTATTAATAATCCTCATTTTAAAGTTGAGATAATGTGAGCTTTTGAATGGCAGAACCAGAATTTGAATGTAAGGTGTGTAGCTCTACAGTCTTAGTAACCACCAAGAATTCATACATGCATGAATGAAGGAATGTTTGAATATCATTTACTATAGCAATATTATGCTGCTAGAGTGTTTGAAAACCACGTTTCCGTAATTGCATCTGTTGCTTTAAACGAGTCCAAGGTCCATCATCTCATGGGTGGGGGAACTGAGGCCCAGAGGAGTAAAAGTCTTGGCTCCAGCCCCGCAGCGGCATGTGCCCAGCTGAGGCCAGAACTCGGACTTCTCCATGACGCCTCCAGTCTCTTACTTTCCATTCCTCAGCGCCCCTGTGCTCTTCTGTAAACCCGTCTCTCTGGTCCGAGTTCAGACTCCTTGGAAGTTCCCCAATGGCGGATCCTGAACTGCCCATTGACACCAAGCTTTTCCCAGTGTGTGGAAGCCCTGGGGCCCTCCTTACTGAGGCTTCACGGTGACTGAGAGATGCCTGTGCTCTAGCAGCCCAGCCTTTGCCATCGACGGAAGCTAGAGCCACCTTCTGGAAGGACCAGATAGCCTGAAGCTTGCTTCTACTGTGGACTTGGTTCTTCCTTTTCAGATTAGCCCACTCAAGAGGGACAAGCTCCATGCCAGGAAAATCACAGTCTGGCCCCCAGCGCCCCAGAAGCTTCTCGGTTATGATGCAAGTGCGGATTCCCACCAGCAGGCGGCAGCAGAGCCTCTCAGTTACAAATGCCCCAGCTGGAGGATGGCTGCCTGGGTTTGAATCCGACTTCTCTGCCTAGCTGAGTGAGCTCAGGCTACTCACTTGCCTCTCTGTGCCTCAGTTTCCCCCTCCACAAAGTGAGCACACAATACTTACCTCATAAAGTTGTTCTGAGGATCATATACACATAAACCGCTTACTGGTAATAACAGTGTCCATAATAATCACCCAATAAATGCTAGGTATTATTTTACCATGACAGCATTCTGTTAGAACAAATTCCAAAGGATCAGCCACATTCGTCAGTTGTTCTAGAGCTTTGTACCTTTTTTTGGAAACTGAAATGGAAAGACCACCAGCTGGAATCTTAGAGACCTTTCAGTTATCCGAAGAGTCTTTATAATTTCTATGATGAGGCTTTTATATAAAAGTACCAGGTACTAGTACCTAGTAACACTAGGGCTGAAATGGATTTCAAATAGGGCTTAGACTTGTCCAAGGCCCACAACCTGTTGGTCGTAGGGCTTCCAGAACCTTACCTTCCATCAGAAGATGTGGTTCTGGGTGTAGCAAAGCCATTTTGGGAGCCCTCTGCATGATTCAAAGCAACCACAGACAGACTTCTGTTACAACACTGAAAAAAAATAAAAAAATAAAATCTCTTTTGTGTTACTTGGCACTTTGCCAATATTAAACAAACGGTGTATTGATTAAATCATTACTTTCAACTGTATTCCTTGAAATAGCTTCAGATTCATTTACGTGCTTTTTTCTTTTTAAGTCATGAACACGGAAACATTGAGTTCTCGATACATTCCACAAAAAGTGTTTTGTGAGATTTTCCAGGGGAATATGATGTTATCTTTCCTGGCAGTGACCCTTCTGTAACTTTGCTGAGTCCACCCTTGTTTTTGCAGCTGTGCCTGAGCTGAAGCTCCTCTGCGGGGCAGACATCTTGAATACCTTCCGGACCCCCAACCTCTGGAAGGAGGCACACATCCAGGAAATAGTGGAGAAGTTTGGTTTGGTGTGCGTGGGCCGAGCGGGTCACGACCCAAAGGGATACATCTTGGAATCACCCATCCTGCGGAGGTACCAGCACAACGTTCACCTGGCCAGGGAGCCTGTGCAGAATGAGATCAGCGCCACATACATCAGGCGAGCCTTGGGCCAAGGGCAGAGCGTCAAGTACCTGCTCCCTGACGCTGTCATTGCCTACATCAAGGACCACAACCTCTACACCCAGAACAGTTCCCCGGAAGGCAAAAGCACCCAGAGCAATGAAGGAAAAACAAGCTAGGGAGAGACCCAGCGGGCAGGCCAGCCACTCCTCCTCCACCAGTCTCCTGCCGGGGAGAAGGCAGTTCAGGTTTTTGTTTTGCTTTGATTTTTGCTTTTCCATTTTTCATTTGTTTTATTTCTACAATGATTTTACTTCGAGTAGTCTTCTGTCTCAGAAAGAGATAGATACCTTATTATGGAGACAGGGAATGTGTACATCACAAAAATGGACATTTATCAAAGAAGTTAAAATGGTGTGGCAGGTCATTAAGATTAGGCAAAATCTCTCAGAACGGCTGAATGAGGAGGCCTTCTTATTTTGTGTAAACGGTAATTATGGTGCGCACACTGAATGCAGTTCTGAGCATGGCCGGGGCCCCTGAAGGTCAGATCAGAATTGCCCACAATGCGTTTTTTTTTTAACTAGGACCAGATGCAGTGAGCTGGTCTTGATTAGAGAGATTTGACAGGATGCTAATTACTGAACAGTAGGCTTTGTCAACGCTCTTGTTTCTAACAGAATACTAACTGAAGAGTCAAAAATTTGGAAACAGCACATTGCTGATTTATATTGAATTTCCCCTTGCAAACCATTGTCTGACAGCCTCCTGGCCTTTCAAAAAATTTAAACTAAACTTTTTCTAAGTAGTGACCCTCAAGCAATATTTTTGATATAACAAGTATTTTTGATACTGCTATACCATAAATGTCAGGGTTCCTGATTTCCAAGTTTCTAAAAAGGAACTGAGGTCAAACAGATGCCTATATTAAAGGATGTTTTTGAATGTTTTATGACTGCCTGCCTGTTTGAATATTGGCAAAGGGATAAATAATAAATTGACATCAAAAAGTACTAATAAAAAGTTTCTCTTTTTTCTTCTTTTGTTATATTATTAATGATTGATGTGCCAGCTGTTGCCCTTCTTTTTAGCTACTCTGTGAAATTTGCTACTGTACCAATCAAACTGGTATGAATCTAAAAGTTTGTGTTCCCAGGTAGTAGGAGTCGAGGAAACAATTGCTTTTCAGTGCCATGCAAATGAGTTTTTAATTGAAAGCTCTGGGTCAATAGCTCTGGGCCCTGAAAGCTGAGAACAGGAGCCTCACGTGTGTTCAGGATTTGTCATTCCACTCCCAGATTAGAAAAGGTTTTGATTGGCCTCATTCTGTTTGAGTTTACTCTTTACACTTGTTGGCCACATGACTGAACACATTCAGAACTTACTTCTCCATAGTTTGACTCTGGTTCATCCTTGCTACAGATTTAGTCATGCAGAAAAACAAAGGGCAGTTGGAAAGAATCTAATATCTGTCCCCAAATATCCCAGTGTTCACATGTGTGTCATGAAATAGACGAGTGGAGTAGAAAATCAGAGTTTCCTGGGTCCAGAGCAGTGGGACCTTCCCTGCAGTCACTGAAGCTGCCAGCCATTCCCTACTCTGATTGAGCTCTGCCCTCCAAGAGGTCCCTAAGGACCCTGATAATTCAGGAGAAGAGGAATCAGACAGCCTTGTCCAAAAGCTGCCACTGTAGGCTGTGAGCCTTCAACCAACTCCCTTCCCCACTGTGAGCCTGGTTTCCCTTGCCTCTCAAACGGGGGGTTTGATTAGACATCCTCCAAATTCTCTTTTTTTTTTTAATTCAAAATATTATGGAGGAAAGCGGGAGGAGGCAATGGGCAAAAACCTACCTAACGGGTGCAAATTCTCTTTTAGCTCTGATTTTCTAAGACTCTTGTGTGCCTCTCACTTCAGCCTATGTAGCCTGCTTTGGGTCCAGTACATTTCTAGCCAGACTAGAAGCTCCTCAAGCTCAGGGCATCCTGGTTTTGTTTGCTGATGTATCCCAAGTGCCTAGAAATGTGTTACTCAAAGTGCAGTCCCAGGCCAGCAGTGTTGGCATCCCCTGGGAGCTAGGAAGGACGGCCGGCTCTCAGGCCCCACCGCAGACCCACTGACTCAGAATCAGCGTTTTAATACGATTCACTGGCCTAGAACAGTGCCTATGACAAGTATTAGCTTTATTTTTAATAAATAGAATGTATGATTGAAATTACATGATATTTACTCCAGTAAATATCTTCTCCCTTATCCTCAAGGCCACATTGCCCCACTTTTCAGTGTGGGGCAGAGAAGAAAAAAACAAGTTTCGTACAGTTGTCGTGTCCAGAAGAAGTACAGAGAGGGAGCCTGCGGGCTGCGGCAGGGCTGCTCAGCCTCGGCAACACTGACGTTCTGGGCTGTGGGGCTCTTCTGTGCATTTAGGATGATGAGCAGCGTCCCTGGCTCTGTCCACCAAATGCTGGTAGTATCCCCTAACTGTGACATCAAAAGTGCCCCAAGACATTGCCAGATATCACCCGGGGCACCAGATAATCACCCGGGAGGTTATAGATCTCGCTGGTTTAAGGATGTGGCTGTGAGGAGTGTGCAGGTGGGCAGGGTTCCCTGTTTCCCAACAGGAGAAGTCAGGAAGCAGCAGCTTTAGAATAGTCTCCTTTTATAATGGACTCGGCGGGGCAGTGGGGACACAGTGCCGTCCACAGTAGGAATTAGAGCCACATCCATACTCATAGGCACCCCCACCCCAGCTTTAGCCTCCCTTTTGTTCCAAGCACACTTAGTGGCTTTCCCGTCCATGTTGTTACAAGCTGAGGATTCAACAGACTCTGGACCCTCGTGCTGACATCCAGGGCCTGGCAAGTGGAGACTCGCAGTGAGTGGGAGCTAGTAGTTTTATTACTATTTAAAATTCAGGTCTTACTCATTCAAATAACATTTACTGAGAGCCTCTCTTGTGTCACGCACTGGACTAAACACTGGGGTACAGTGGTGAGCAAAAAAGACACGGTCTCTGGCCCTCGAGGAGTCCACAGTCCAGTGGGGAGTGGACAGGAAGCAAATGATCACGTGTGGGATTCAAGCTGTGATGAGGGCTCTGGAGGCAAATGCACCCTGTAGTCCGACAGCCAGAGGCAGCAGGGTCACTGCAAAGCTAATGAAGCTTAAGCCTCAGTCCCTCACTTGCCCAGGCCCTTTCCAATGCCCCAGAAGGGCCCTAATTGTGTGGGTATCTCATTTCAAATTCATAATTTTTATTCTTTTTCTGAAAAGGGACCTTCAAAAGTGTATAAGGTTTAGACTCCGTAAAATGGATTCTCCCTGATGACAGTCTTGACAGCAGGGAAGTGACAATGGATTTGAGACCTGCAGGATGAATTCACAAGACGTAGGAATGGGTGGAGACAACAGTCTTTCAGAAAGGAGCAGCACGTACAAAGGCCCTGAGGCAGAGGGGGCAGAATGGGCAGCATGATGAGCACCTCCTTGGTGGTGGGAATGGTGGGGGGGAGTAGATGATTGCATCGTGCACCTGACAGCAGATGTCCTTGAATGCCACTGTCTCCTGTCCAACCTTTCCGTAGGCTCAGGGCACCAGGCCCAATGAGGCTTGGAGGTGATGCCTTTGTCTTCCTGATCCATGTCTGTATCATGCGGCTCCCTCCAGGCAAAACATCAATTCCTGAGCCTTTACATTGTCTCTTTCAAAATAAAACACCACCACAACAAAACCTACTTTGTTAAAAATATGTATAAATAAAAAATTATATATCTTAATTTCTGTACTGTCACTTTGTCTCACTGATACATGTAGCCTCCCTTTTCAGTATCAGAGGAGAACATAGGTATCGCTGCTGCGCTCCTGATTGATTGCGTTGACACTGACCTGCATACCTGATCTCACATTCCTTTCCATTCCCTCAGGCCTTCTCCGCATCTACTTTGCGGGGTGTTTTGTTTATTTTGCAAGAACAGAAAAACAGTGGTTTGGGCTCCTGGGTAAATAGAATTTCCAGCCTTAAATAAAGGTTCCTCTGTGATAGCAGACGCTGCCCAAATGAGAGGAGTTCTGTATCCTAGCCTGGGGAAAGGATTTTTCATTTACAATACCGTCTGTGTCGCTTGGGACAGAATGATGTGAAATCCCATGTTAAACCGACAGTGCTCTGGATTTGCAAGGTGCGTTTGGTAATTGGGTTAATACATGAATATGAATTTCCTCATCCTCACCCTCATGCTTTCTGTGCTAACAATGTCTCTGCCCTCCCTGTTTGCAAGGGTCTTCATGCATAGATTGTGTTCAATTTCAGTCATGAAGTTATTTTCTTGGACCAGAACTTGGCATTATAGA
Source organism: Eulemur rufifrons (assembly GCF_041146395.1). Classification (NCBI taxonomy): domain Eukaryota; kingdom Metazoa; phylum Chordata; class Mammalia; order Primates; family Lemuridae; genus Eulemur; species Eulemur rufifrons. The sequence continues at coordinate 117,100,802 of NC_090989.1, forward strand.
TATACATGTGTGACTAATAAACAATCCATAATAATACCTAGGCATGTGCCTCAGAATATTTTAATATTGTTAAAATAACCTCAAAACGGATTGTTTGTGGCACCATAGACTGTGAGGACTAAGGGGGACCCTAAAGTTCATCTGATCCCACATTTCCAAATTACCAAACACACAAATCCCACAAATGAATAGGAGTTTCACTACTAAAAACAATAATAATGTGTTCTGCGGACAACTTAGGGGAGCCCTACCTGTCTTTCTCCCGCTGGCAATCTGCCATGTGTGTTTTGCTTGCCCTGTCAGTCTCAGTCCTACCTTCCACACATCCCTCATACGCACCTGCTTCCCTCCTGTCACCTCCCTGTCCAAGCTGCCATCATCTTTCTCACCCGGACCCCTGCAGCAGCCTCCTAACAGGATTCCCCAGTCCCCTCCTGGCCCTTGCAGCCCATTCTCCACAGAGGAGCCGGAGCAGCTGTCCACGTGCCCCGTACGGGCATATCAGTTCCCTTCCCAAACTCCTTCCAAGGGACACCATTCAGAAAAGGGAAAGACAAGCCACAGACTGGGAGCAAACATTTGCAAAAAAGTATATCTGATAAATGACATACCCAAGATATGCAACAGAAATAAGAAGACCAACAACCCAATTTAAAAAGTGGTCAGAAGGTGTGACTACACCTGTGCAGGAGAGGGCTGACACAGCAGCCCGCTGATCTGTGGAAGGGTTTCCTTGTGGGGCTGGTCCTTGCCTGGCATCTGACAACCTGGCTTTTGCAGTGTTCCCTATGTTTCTAACTGATACGGCTATTTTGTCTTCCTGGGGCCCCGAGTCCCGCTGCAGCAGCTGGCCTAGACTGTTGGAATATACAATGTGATTTATGGTGAATACTCGCTTTCCTTCTAGGAGTTTGGGATTTCAGTAACCACAGTGGGTCCTGTGACAGAAGAGTGCCCACCTCACCAGCCCAGGAAAAAACCCTGGACTCAGAGTGTCCGGCAGGCCCCGGGCAGAAACAATGCACACTGTCGCTGCATTTTACTGCTGGAGAAAGAAGCATGTCCTGTGTGAAGCCCCACCCCAGGAGGGAGGAATTGAAAGCCTGCACCTGGACTCCTCCAGACTCTAGACCCTGCTGTGTCTTTTCCCCTGCTGTGTGTCCTTTCACCTGCCTCTGAGGTCAGTGAGTCCTTCAAGCAAGTCACCAAATGTAGAACCCCCAAATAAGACACTTCCCCAGAGAAGATATATGGATGAATATAAATATGGGCATGAAAAGATGCCCAATACCATTAGTCATTAGGGAAATGCAAACTAGAACCACAAGGAGAGATTGATACAATTAGAATGGTTAAAAGCAATCCAGCAATTCTATTTCTAGGTATCTACACCAAAGAGATAAAAATATATGTCCGTTCAGACTTACATGCAAATATTTATAGCAGCATTATTCACTGCAGTCAAAGACAGGAAACAGTTCAGATGTCCATGAACTGGTAGAGGTATAAACAAATGTTTCTATCCATGCAATGTGATACTGTTCAGCAGTCTTCACAAGGCTACTGATACCTGCAACAGCATGGATGAACCTCAAAACACGCTAAGTGAAAGAAGCCAGACACAGAAGGTGGGCATATTATATGATTCCCTTTCTATGAAATTTCGAGAAAAGGTAAGACTGTAGAGGCAGAAAGTGGCTGCCTGAGGACAGGAGTGGATTGATTGCGAGTGGGCATGAGGGAACTTCGGTGGGTGATAGAAACGTCCCAAAACTAGACTGTGGTGATGGCTGCACAACTATATAAGTTTACTAAAGCCCATCAAACTGTGCACATAAAATGGGTACATTTTGTGGTATTTAAATTACACCTCAATAAAGGTGTTTAAAAGAAAAATCCTTGTGGCCTTCCTCTGCCTGCCCTTGGAGTGAAGACCGGACGACTCCTGGGGTGGCTGGCTGCACCCCCAGGCCTTTCCCTCTCTGTTCCATCCAGGGGGCGCTCTCCAGCCTCTTACCCACCTGTCTGTCCCCTGAGCGCTGTAGCAGGGGCGGCTCCCTCTGCCTGGCGTGCTTTCTCCCTCCTCCCCTTCTTTGGACCAACTCCCGTTTCCTCTCCAGCACCGGCCTCACACCCCTTCTTGCAGGAAGCCCCCTCTGGGCCCACCCCCAGTCCCCCCAGCTCCCGGCCCTTTCCTCTGTGACGCTCCTAACTCCTGAAACTGCTGACTCTTCCCCCAGCATGGCTCCTGGCCCACAGTGGGCGCTCAATAAATATTTCATAAAATAATGTCTGAATAAGCACCTGAATAGTACTGAGAAGCCCATGATAAACAAACCTGTTTAACTTTGTGTAAACCAGTGTTTTTGAAGCATGTTTGCACACTGAATCCCTTTTTATACACATACTTAATAATATGTGGAACACAGTACTCGGAGGAGCAGTTTAGGAAGTTCTTATCTAAATTTTTTTTCTAGCCTTTTGCTGCCACAAACAATGCTGCAATAAACACCCTTCTGCATAAACCCTTACGAGCCAGTGCTTTTGTAGGATGAATTCCCGGGAGTGGGGTTGATGGGTCAAATGGTGTGTGTACTTTTTATTCTAAAAGATGTTATCAGATTGTAGACACTAGATTTTTTTTTTTTTAAGTAAGTTGAATGTTTTTCAAAAAGCAGAATCACATAGAGCTGCTGAAATTCTCATTTCCTTATTCCTTTTCAGAGAATCACCTTCATTATCTTTGGCACAAGCCAAAGCAAAATCCATTTCTTCATTTCAATAGGTAATCTGTGAGGAAGAATTTCAGGAATTCATTTGCCACAGAGAGACATACCAATTCATGGGCAAAAGCATGGTGTTTTCTGGGTGCCTTAGTCAAGGATTATTTTTTCTTTTTGGCAAAAGGAACACTTAAATTAGCCTAAATAATGGAAGTGGGAGCATCAGAGAGCATAAGAATGTCGGGAATGAGAAGGAACCAAGGACAGGACATGTATACATGTTGCAGGAGAAACTGGAAAAGAAGAAATTGATGTTTCCTCTTCTCTCCCTTCTCCCTCCCTTCCTCCCTCCTCCTCCTCCTCTTCCTCTTTCTCTCCCTCCTCTCTCTCTCTCTCTCTTTCTCTCCCCTACTCCTTCTGTCTCCCTTTTTCTCTCTCCCTCTCCCTCCTCTCTCCCCCATCTCCCTCCAGACTGGCTTCTCTGCTCCTCAGCTCACTGCCCAGCAGCCTTAGCACGTGCCCAGGTGAACTTCCCCCTTCACCCCTCATCTCAGTGTCACAATTCCAGATTCCCAGAGACACACACTGGCCTTGAATGGACTTGTCCACGTGGCCATGGCTGGCAGGTCAAGGTCACATGTCTCTTCTTCAAACTATGGCAGTGATGTTTCTGTAAGGGGGAAGGATGGGCAGGAAGGAAGGAAATGATGGACATTTCCGACACTTGAGTGAGTGCCCATAAAATCACAAAGTAGCCCAAGTAACCCAGCATTTTGTGTACATGCCCCCTTGCTCCTGCTTCATTGGAGGTGGTGGCCTAGGAGGGATGTGGTAGCCAAAGCACACCCCTGGAGGGAGCAAGGGAAGCTTGGAGGTGATGGCATCAGGTGTCAGTCACTCCTCTCCACTCTCCTCCCTCCATGTGGGCAGCAGGGACCTGGGCCAGGGCAGGTGGGGCAGAAGCTGGAGGGAGCGCCCCTCGGCCCCAGGCACTGTAGCATGTGCTTGAGTGAATGTGGGCTGGGGGAGCCTGACTTACACGGGGAGGGCAGAGTAAAGGGACTGCAGCCGGCTGGTGAGCCATCACCTTCAGCCCCGTTCTGCAGAGAAGCCAGGTCTTCCTGCCCAAGGTGAGTTGAGCACAGGACTTGGAGCATTGAGCCAGGCGTAGGGTCTCCATCCTCTGCGACAGCCCCAAAGCCTTGTCTTATCCCTCACAACCTTTCTGGAGCCCTAATCTGCCCAAAAAGAAGGACAACCAATTTGTACAAATGGATGTTTGTGAGGTGGGGACTTCCCTCTTGTCTCACCATGTCATCTTATCCAGAGACCTGTCTTCCCTGACACTGCTCCCACCTCCCTCCCACCAAAGCTGGAGGGGAGCCTCTCCTCTGTGTGCCTGCAGCCCTACATGTCTCCTGTCACAGCCCAGTCACCTTGGTGCCCTGTTTCCATGGCCATCTCCTTGGAGTGACTGTGTACCCGGTGAGGGCAGGGGCTGTGTCGGAACCAGCTCAGTGTCTCACGGTGCCCAGACCCAGTGCCCCATGGAGTGGGCTTCCGGAGAGACTGGTGCAGGGCTGCCATCCACTGCCCCCTCATGACAGCATCCTGTCTTCCTTTTAAGGGCTCCTCTTCGTCATCTGGTGGTGCATTTCCAGATGCCCACTCCCAGAACTGAAATCTGGAACACAGCAACAGACAAAAAGACTGGAGTTGTCCTGGTGGCTGTGTCCTAACCAATTTCTAGCATGCAGTCATACTTGTTTTTCCTATTTCTGTCCCCGAAACTCTGTTGAGTCCTTGATAATCTTTCCAGTAAAATTTCTTATTTTTTCAGTTCTCCAGAATCTGTTTCTGTTGTTTGCAACTTAAATAGGAGGGAGGAGGGAAGGGAAATTAACCCAAAGCCTCGGTGAGTGAACGAATGAAACAAGACCACAATCTAGCTGGCAGGCCACCATCAGCAGGGCAGAAGTGGACAATGGTGAGTGACCATGACCATGATGGGCAATACCGTCTTTCTGGAATAGTCAGGCCAAGCCCAGATATGACATCTATGTTAATGCTGGACCAGCCATGGAAATGATCTCAGAAAACTCTCCTGGCTCTCACAAGTGTCATCAGGCCTATGGTGTCCTCTACCGTGGGAGTGATGACTAACGGACACCTACCGAGCTCCTCCTTTAAAGAGGGGAAGATCACAACCCCAGCCCTCAGCTTGCTCCCAGGCTGTCGGGAGAGCTCCCTAGATCGAGTGTACACCTGGCAATTCTCTAGTGCCAGGGTCCGAGTGCAAGGAAGGAGCCAGGGCAGTGGAGTTGTACAGATGTCAGGCCTCAGGCCCCCAAATGCAGGGAGCATAAGAATCACCTGGAGAGCTTGGTAAAGATGACACTTGCTGGGCCCATCTAGGCTGTGATTCCATGAGCTGGAGTAGCCCAGGAATCTGAGTTTTAACAACTCCCCAGGACTCTGAAGCAAGAGGTCTCTCTTTGGGAGACACTGAGAGTTGAGAGAAGGAAGAAGAATACAGGTGGGAGTGTCCTGGAGCAACAGGAAGCTTGGCCTCCGAATGACCCTCTGCAGAGCTCTGAGAGGAGGGAGCGCATCTGTCCTTTACCCCCTCCCAGGATAATTCCTCCCAAAATATCTCCATCTGTTGCTGCTGTCACTCTGCTGTCAAAACATTCAATAGCTTCCCATCATGTCGAGAGAAAGGCCTGGCTCCCCAGGCAACATTTGAGCCTCTGAGCCTTGTCACCCCCTTCTGCTCCTGTCTGTTCTCCAGTTGTTTATCCATGAACTCTCTCCCCTGAGCAGCGTGAGAGCTTCTCTGTTGCTGTGACGAATGAAGGGTTTCCCACCTTCCAACCTTTGCCTAGGCCATTTCTCTGACCCGGAATGCCCTCCCCTCTCCTCTTACCCTCTCTTAATACAGCCCTGTCCTTGGAACCCTCTTGGGTTCCACGTTTTCCCGAAAGCTCCCCTCCCCACTCTGGTTCCCCTCCTTTGACCTCACAGCTCTCAGTGCTGTCACTTTGCACTAGATGACTGAGGCTGACAAGGGGGTTCTCTGTCCCTGAATCAGGGAATGTCAGAGAGTTAATGAGGAGAAGTCCATTCAAAATGCCTGACTGTAACGGACTTGGGAGTGCGGGGTGGAGGCAGGGTGGGCAGATTTCCAGACACTCTTTTTTTTTCCTTTTAGAGACTTGCTGTATTGCCTAGGCTGGCCCCTAGGCTGGTCTCGAACTCCTGGGCTCAAGCGATCCTCCCGCCTCAGCCTTCCGGGTAGCTGGGACTACAGGCTGGACTCACTCAGCTGATTTCCAGAACTCTGAGGTCTCCAGCCCACCGCATCAATTCTTAGCGGCTCACTGGGCATCCAGATCCAACCCTAAGTCCAAAGTTGACCAATTGTATTCTTGTTTAACAACTCCTGTCTCCCTGAACCCCTTTCTTTGCTCCTGTCTTCTCTCTGCTGCGGGCTGCGTTGCTCCCACCTGCCCTCACACCCAGCGTGGTTGCCAGGCAGCCAGGGCCCCAAACAAGATTTCCTTGGTTCCTCAGGTGGACCCCAGACTGACCGAAATAAAACTGAAAGCCATGAATTCAATAAAGATCACACCCTATCCCATACCTCCAACGAGGCAACCCAAATAAATGACTCTGCAGTATAGAAACAACAGAAAAGGGCGTGGGCTTCAGAACCACATAGAACTGGGTTAGAATCATGCTTTTTACTTAAATCTATGTTTGTGGCCTTGAGACAATTACTTACTCTCTTCAAATTTTATTGTTTATATCTGTAAAGAAGTGATAAGAATACCTACCTCATGGTGTGTTCAAGGATTAAATTAGCTAATAGATGCAACATGTTTGTTACATGGTGACCACCCCCACAGTGACTGGGATCATCCTCATCATCATCTTCATCAGGCTTTATGGATGGACAATATTTGAGCTGTCTTTGATGGTAAATTCTTTGTATCTCAAGGAGGTTGTTTATATGGATGGTGGATTATGGGTGGGTAAGCAGATGACGTTCACACACCGCTCTCTTCCCTATAGCCCAGGAGCAGGTGGCACAGGAACAAGATGCCTGTGCTTGCTGTTGTCCAGACCTGGCCATCTCCTGGCAAGCAGAATATCCCCCTCCCTGCCCACTGCACCCCCACGGTGTGCTCTGCTCCTCCCGGGCAGGCTGCCTTGCCACAAGAGCTCACTCACACAGCTCTGTTACCATGACTGCATTTTTCTCCTTTTCTCCTTAGCCTCTTGATAACACTCAGTGCTTAACACTTTTCACTGGCTCCCCGTTTCCTACAGCATGGAGTGCAAGCAGCTTGTTACCACCGACAAGGCCCTCCATGGCCTGGACCCACTTGTCCCTCCAGCACTTCCTCCCAGTGTGTCAGACCGGCCCATCCCTCCTGCCCTCTGCCTGCTCCCTGCCTCCCAGTGGACAGGCTGAGCCAATCTGACTATTTCACTTTCCCTGAGGAGGCCAACTTTCCTACAGCCCTGCTTTTGTTTGTGCTGTTCCCTCTTGGGAGTACCACTCCATCCTCGGTCAGGCAAATTCCTACTCATCCTTCAAACTGTGTTCCATGCTCAACCACCACCTTGACCCTGAAGCACAGTGTACAATTCTCTACTTGTTACATCCTGTCTCCCATTGGAATTTGACTTCCTTAGGATGGTGTCTCACTCATGGCACTGCCCTCAGCATCTAACCCAGTTCCAAGCACCTGGAAGGTGCTCAGTCGGTTCCCTGGAAGGATCCATAAGCTTGCAGCTTCAATGCCTCCCCCTGTTCTCTGGATGAATGTCCATTTTGAGTTCATGTTACTGTGTGTCCAGCTCTTGGCCAGGTGCTGTGAGGAATATAGAAGGAATTTAAGGCACAATCACTGACCACAAAGCATTGACAGTCTTGTTGAGGGAGCTGAAGCAGGTGTGTACAAGTATACACGTGAGAAATAGCTCTGTCCACCCAAGGCAGAGCAAGCACCATGACTGGGAGAGCTCAGGGCTCTCAGAATTAGGACAAGGAGTCGTGGTGAAACTGGAACATGAGAACCAATGGGTAGAGGAGAAGGACAGGAGGGAGAGTATTTGGGCCAGGGTATCTGCAAGAGTAAGACTTGGCCATGAGGGCACAGAAGACAAAGCCACTAGCACAAGATGGTGACTGAAGGGGAATCCAGTGTAGGGCTGGGAAAAGATGTTGGGGCCAGATAGCAGAGGGCCTCTGGTGACAAGGAAAAGAAGGAAACTAGAATTTAGTAAGGCTGGTGGGTCACACTCCTCAAAACTACCCTGTGAGGGTGATGGCTCAGAGACGTTACATGACTTACACAAGATCACACAACTAGGAAATGCTGGACCTTGACTCAAAACCAGTCTGAATCTAAAACCCAGCTCTGGCCACGCCCGCTGGCTCACACCTGTAATCCTAGCACTCTGGGAGGCTGAGGTGGGAGGATCGCTGGAGGTCAGGAGTTCAAGACCAGCCTGAGCAAGAGCGAGACCCCATCTCTACTAAAAATAGAAAGAAATGATTTGGACAGCTAAAAATATATGTAGAAAAAAAATTATCCAGGCATGGTGGCACATGCCTGTAGGCCCAGCTACTTGGGAGGCTGAGGCAGGAGGATTGCTTAAGCCCAGGAGTTTGAGGTTGCTGTGAGCTAGGCTGACACCATGGCACTCTAGCCCGGGCAAGAATGAGACTCTGTCTCAAAAAAATAAAAAAGAAAAAGAAAATAAAACCCAGCTATGTTTATACCACTGGACTCCATCACTCCAGAGGCAGTGGGCAGGATGAAGCAGGAAGGAAGGTCACAGATAAGAGGGGTCTTAATAAAGACTGTTAGAACGCTGCTTGGAATGTGCTCTCTGTTTCCGAATAAATGAGCTCCTGGCTTACTCCTTATCTTCAGATGGACAGACTCTTTGCAAGCTGCCTAAAAAAGCATGTTTGCCCTCTACTGCTTCTGAGGAGACAGGACATATACTGAGGCCTTGAGGTGAGCCCCAAATGGGTGACCTTGGCCCACCCTCTGAGACCATCCCCTCCAGTCTTGGGTCAGCATGACCCCTGATCTGGATTCACTCCCAGGGAAGGCCTTAGAGGATTCAGCCACGTGCTTTCTGGAAATCAATATGTGTTTGACCAGCTGCTTTCCTTTCATCTCTTCATTGTATAATTCTGCCCCCAAAACGCAAAAACATTGCTCTGGCAAGATTTGTTCTTTTTAAATCTGGCCAGAGCCTCACTAAGGTGCATTAATCTTTAACTGTTTATAGATTTTTCTGCTTAGAATATATGCCCTGTGCTTTCATTTCACGTGGGGATTCAAGTTCTACTTCCATATTGATGATGACTTGGGAGACGTATTTTCTCAGTGGGATTTCCTTCTGCAGGCATATTTATCAGATCCAGCAGGCCAGGATCCCCACGGACCTTTGCTGCATTCAGGAGACAATAGGTGGTTAAGCCCTTGGGCTTTGGGATTGAGTCCCCAGCCCTGCCATGTCACCCATGTGACCTCAAGCAAGGTATAACACTCCTCTAAACCTCATTCTCCTCTGAAAATAAGAACCCAATGAAGTCCTATCTTACCCAGGATTCTATAATCAGCACAAACCCCATATATGGTCATAACGAGTACTTTTGCAAAGTTTAACTCTCTGTTAGAACTTCTGTCTCATCTCACCCTGCTATCCCTCACCCTTTCCCTGTCTCCCCCTCTTCCTCCAAGGGAAGCTGCCTGCTCTTTCTCTGGCCGCCTCACAGGGCTACCTGCAATCCTCACCTCCACCCAGCACCCCTGATTAGCTCAGTGAGAAGGTACAGGGTGAAATACACAGAACCATGATCTTCCTTAAAAGGCAGGGGGTAAGGGTGGGAGGGGCAGTGAGATGAATATATATAATTCAAATATTTTTCAAATTTATTACTGGCCATAACTACATATTGAGAGTATCATCAAAGTGAAAACCCCAAATTTATAAATCTTCTGCTAAGTCTCAAGCTCTCAAGGCCCAAGTACACCTAGTACTTGAGAAAGACTGCTCAAGATAAGAGATCAGAAAAACAGAAGAAACAAAAACAAAAAACAAAAACACATTGGACTCCTCTACCCAGCCTGGCCCAATGGGCCTGTGGAAAACCAAACAAGCCGCCATGTGGGTCAACAACCCGCCTACACCCATCTTCTGTCTAAAACCAGCGTGGCAATAGCTGTTCCCAGTGACCGCTGCTCAGACAGCTTGCCCCCCTCCTGTTTTAGTCCCTTCGTGGGCATGTCTCAGGGGAGAGGGGCTGCCTGGCCAGTAGGCAGATAAATTATATTGACCTTTTTCCAACCTTTAAGTGACTCTAGTATAACCTAATTGTCATTGACATCTCATTTTAAAACTTCCTTTAGCAATTGCTTCTGACAACATAAAAGTTCCCACCCACTGTCATGACACAGTGAGGCGTGGAATCATGACATGCTCTGGTCTTCCCAACTCCCAAGTCTCTCACAGGTTGAAGTGGCCACTTAGAGACTGAAGTAAGACAAACACAAAGGCTGACTTTTCTGATTTCCTACCAGCTGTGCCACTACATGAAATGCTATCTCTCAGCTGAACAAATGCACTGGGCAACCAACCTGTTAGGCATCCATACCTCCACCAAAATCGTCCGATCACTGGATTGGAGGGCCTCTGAGACTCCATAGGTCTCCTCCCCAGGATAGGGCTGTCAGGACATGAGACATGCCCCCCCCCCCCCCGGCAAGGCCTTGGAACTCATGTGTGTGGGCTTCCCCCAGCTGATGGATAACCCCACCCCCACACCTGTGCTTGCCCCACAGACCCCACAGGGTTCCCCAGGACCCATGCTTCATCCTCCAGGAGCCATTTCTCTTGCGAATGGATAGATGTCTGTGCGGCCATAGGATTGAAGAGTTGGGACCCAGGTATCTTTGCAGAAAGATATTGGGCTGACAAGGGAGGCCGGGGGAGGTAAAGTAGAAGGTGTTCTGTCCTTCACAAAACTGGATCTGTCCACTGAACCATGTTGTCATAACTGTGGGCAAGGTCCTAGCCAACTTCCACCTGCTGTACCACCGTTTCCAAGGTGCTCTTTGTGTGGGAGTCTACCACACAAGCCTGCGGCTGAATAGTAGGAAGGCATGTGAAAAATGACCCTCCATCCCTAAAACTGGGCCCTGGCATGACTTGGTGGGAAGCCTACCAAGATGGCGGACAGATATGGCTGCCCATGGGGCTACCTCCTCTGAGAGACCACATCCTGAGAGACCTCACTTTCCTCGGAGCCCTGAGCCTACGACGTTCAGCACTTCTGGTAGCATGCCATTCACATGACAACATCCAGGAATATAGACTGTGGACTGGAATTTATAAACACAATTTAATAAAACAAACCCATAAGTTAGTTGTATTTGTATTTGGCATTTCCATCCCACTCTGACAGTCATTCACATGTACAGAGGGGATCAACTGAGGCTTTTATAATCCTGGCTAAATAAGAAAATAACTACTCACATCTTATTATCAAAACCCTGCCCCAGTGCAAATGCAAACTACCCCAAGATGCCCTTTTTCACCAGCAAAAATCCAAGAGTTTGACAACATAACCTGCAAAGCTGTGAGGAAACAGATGCTTTCACTCATTGCTGTTGAGAAGACAAAGTGATACAATCCTATGGAGGGAAATTCAGCAACATCTAGCAGAAGTGCACTAACTATTTGCCCTTTGACACAGCAATCCCACTTTTAGGAATCCACCCCAAAGATATACTGGCAAAAATATAAAAAGACTTAACCTGCTCATTGTAGCACTATCTGTTACAACAAAAGACAGGAAATAGCCCATGTGTCCATCAGTAGGGTACTGGTTCCATAACCTACAGTACATCCACACAGTGAAGCACTATGCAGCCGTAGAAGGGAAGGAGGAAGCTCTCTGTATATTACTAAAGAGTAATCTCTAGGTTGTTTTTAATAAACATGTTTTAATAGTTAAAAAAAACTATATGGTATGATACCATTCATCTAAGAAAGGGGAAGTATGGACATACAATATATTTAAATTTATATTTTGTAATGGAAGGATAAACAATAAAATAAAAAATATATATCAACCAGTGGCAATGTATGAAACTTGGTTGAAACCCAACTCAAACAAACACACTGAAAAAAAAGTGAGATAATTAAGCACTTTCTGGATATTTGATGACATAAGGAATTCCTATTGTTTTTTAGATGTGATCATGATGTTGTGGTTATGATTCTTAAAAATCGAATCCTTCTCAGAAGGAGTCACCCCAAGAATTTACATTGTTCATGTGCTATTATGCAACTACATGTTTTCAGCAAGCTATCAGAGGGACCCGCAAAAGAGCTCCAGGAGAAGGAACTATCTTTGAATACCCACCAAGCCAGAGAGCCAGAGCATATTATTAAAATGGAAGTCAGGTAAGAACTTCCCAATCCAATAACACTACCCCTCTGCCTGTTTGGTATAGGAGGAATAAAAAATTAAAAATTAAATTTAAAAAGGCCCAGCTTTCTGGTAACAGAAGAGAAGCAAAACATAGAAAAATGATTTCTTGCGGGTTTTCAACCCAAAATCATAAACTGGGGAGAAAGAATTTGGGGATCACATTAAGGTCTTGCTTATTATCTTGACTGACATGTTTTTATTACTGGAATGATATTTTTCTTGTTCCTTGATGTGGAATAATGACCCTATGTCTATGTCCTAATCTCAAACCCTATGAATATGTTACCTTTTATGGCAAAGGGGGTTTTGCAGGTATGATTAAATTAAAGATCTATAGATGGGGAGATTATCCTGGATTATCTGAGTGGGCCAATGTAATCACATGGGTCCTTATAGAATACAAAGGCAAGAGAGTCAGAGAAGATGTAAGAAGGAAACAATAGGCCAGGCGCGGTGGCTCAAACCTGTGTAATCCTAGTGCTCTGGGAGGCCGGGGCGGGAAGATTGCTTGAGCTCAGGAGTTTGAGACCAGCCTAGGCAAGAGGGAGACCCCATCTCTACTAAAAATAGAAAAATTAGCCGGGCATCGTGGCATCCACCTGTAGTCCCAGCTACTTGGGAGGCTGAGGCAGGAGGATCACTTGAGCCCAGAAGTTGGAGGTTGCTGTGAGCTACGATGATGCCACTGCACTCTACCTGGGGCAACAGAGTGAGACTCTGTCTAGGACAGGAAAAGGAAGATGCAATGGTCAGAATGATGTGGCCGTGAGCCAGGGAATGTGGGCGCCATCTAGAAGCTGGAAAAGGCAAGGAATGGATTTCCCCGTAGAGTCTCCAGAGGGAACACAATTCTGCCAACACCTTGATTGTGATCCTTGAGACCTATTATCAGAATTCTGACCTTCAGAATTGGAGATAATAAATTCATGTTGTTTGAAGCTTTAAAAACAAAAGAGTCTTTATCTTTTAGAGATACTTTTCAAAATGTTCCCAGATGAAATAATATGATATCTGGTATTTGCCTCAAGATAATTTTGGAAATTGTAGGGTAGGCAGAAATATAGATGAAACAAGATTGGCTGTGGATTGTTAATACTGATAATTGTTGAAGCTGGAGAATGAAGCCATGGTGGTCAACATACTATTCTCTCTAAATTTATGTAGGTTTAAAATTTTGCGTAATAAAATAATTGAAAGAGAAAGAAAGCAGGGGGAGGGGCGGAGAGGGAGAGAGAGAGAGAGAAAGTAAAAGAAGGAAACCCTTCCCTTGCAGGGTATGTCAGAATATGTAGAAACAATTGTCACGTAGTGGATGAGGGGGTCCGATGGAAGGTAGCTGACCACTCTGCAGAACCATTTTCTACACAGAAGTAAATCCCCAAGCCACCCTCCAAAGTAGGCTTAAGATTCTGGGGCTGGTAGACATGGTGTGTCATTTTCATGTTTGAATATTCATGAGCCCATCAAAGAAGAGTGTCCTCAGTGGACCTCTGTGCCCCTCAGCCCCTGTGGCCTCTTGACAAGCCTTCTCACTCCTCAACACAGGAGGGCAGCTTTGTTGGGCCATTCTCATCCTTTCAGACATTAACCTCACAGACGGCATGGTGACAGCTCGAAGATTGGAGTGGGGTTATTCTCCATAGCAGAACTCCAGAGACACAATGGAATACAGGACAAGAGAAGATCTTACAAGTCTCCAAGATAAAATGAGCCCTTGAGAAGAGAAGCAGGGACGGGGTGTCAGAGCTAGTGCAGCAGGATGAGGAAGGTTTTCTTATGAGGCAGAAGCACCAGGCCACCTGTCCCCTATGAGAAGTGAGTGGTGTGGCAGACCTGGCAGAGAGAGCAGGAGGAGGCTGGAAGTCACTCCCTGCCCCAGTGTCTTGAGAGGAGCATCTTCTGGCGAGGGACCAAGCTGCAGGGTCTGTCCCAGGGCTCCCTGCAACAACCCCATTGCCCGCAGGAAGCTCTGCTACTCCAGCAACCGGGGGCCCTGGCAAGCTGCTTGATCTGCAGTGACGCAGGCATCGTGCTGCTCACCTCACAAGGCAGGCAACCGGGGAATCATTCATGGACATATTGCCTTGAGCTCTAAGTTATTCCTGTGAAGTCCACGGATCAGCTAAAGATTGAAAAGGCACAATTCCTCCCTATCCTCTAAGGAAGGTCCTGGAGTGTCACTGAGCACCCCCCGACCCAGGAACCCAGTCTTGGCTCTCTCCTCTCCTCCCTCCTCTCCCCAACCCAAGACTGTTCATGCTGCCTGTCTGAACCACCGACCCACTGGCACACACAGCCCAGAATAGTCCCCCACTGGCCTGGTTCTTCTTTGTGGCCTTGGTGGCTCTTTGGGCTTCCAAGAATTGGTCATGGATGTCCACTGCCCTTCTTTAAGGCCAGTGAATGAAGCAAGCCCCATTAGAGGTGTCCTAGTGTATTTACCTCTGTCTCTCTCTCAATCATTAACAAGTCTGCCCCTTCCTTCTGTATTTCTTTGTTCATTTACCTCTCTCTCTCTCAATCATTAACAAGTCTGCCCCTTCCTTCTGTATTTCTTTGTTCACGGATCTCCTCCTTCCCCTGCACTATCGCCCCCTCCTCCTTACCTTTGTGATTCCGGCTGTCCTCAAGATCCAGCTAGAGCCTCACCCACTCCAGGGAGCCCTCACTGACTGCCAGCCCCACACAGACCCTCCCTCTTCTTTGCATACTGTCCTCGGTTGCTCTTTCTTTGCTTTACACATTCCACATTCCAACTAGTATCACCTCAGACAGAAAGGATCTCCAATAAATACTTACTGATTAATGAATTAAATGAAGCATAACAGAGTTGGGCTGAGGAAGGACAGCCATGATATACCCGATGCTTCCTCAGACCACTCCCCATTCCAACTCATTAGCTTGATCTTAAGGCCCCAGAAGGGGCACAGACCAGCGACATTCTCTCTCTTGCCTTTTCCCTCACTTGTAAGGCTCCCCTGGCCCAAACAGCAGTGGATCTGGAATAGTACTCTGTGCCACGCTCCATAGATTCCTTATCTCCTTTGCTTCTCACCACCCTGGGAGGTAGGAAGGGAGAGTGTCCCCATATTACAGGTGTGATAACTGAGGCACAAAAGGCTAAGTTACTTATCCAAGATCACTCAGCTCTTCAGTGACACAGCCAGTGTTAGGCCAGGCATTCTGCATCTACCACCTATACATGCAACCTACCCTCAGCCGCAAGAGATAGCACAGCCACCAGGGCTGCACCTGAGAGACCCTTCCTGGGAGGAGGCCCAGAAGGGCAGGAGTATACTGACCCATTTGGGGGACTAAACAAAGAGGCAGACAGAAACTGAGCAAAACCAGCTGAATTAAGTACTAGGTACTCAGCCAACCAGCTCAGGAGAGTGAGATTACGTGGAGAAGGAGATGTCAAAGTGGTCAGAAGAGGGAGGAGTGGCCAGATCTTGGTTCTTCAGGATGGAGAGGTGGGAGGAGGGGCAGGCCTCTGCCTGGAGCATAAAGAGCCACTCTGGGCAGGGCAGAGGGCCAGATTGACTGGACCCTGCTGTGTGTCAGGCACTGTGCTGGTCATTTGGCATAAACTATCTCAGGAGACCCAGCAAAAGGGAGAAGATTGAGGAGGGTAAGAAATCCTGTTGGCTGGGCTGAATGGCACCAGAGAGCAGGGAGAAGAATTTAGACTAGTTGGGGGTGACCAAAGAGTGGCCAGTTCACTGTTTAAGGCTTTGGCTGATGTTCCACTCTGGTGAGTCAGGACAACAAGGAAGCCCAGGCCAGGCCAGGCCCCATCCATCCCCTTGACTGAACCTCAGAGGTGTCTTGTTGCACCTTCAGGTTGGGGAGGACTGAGATAGGCTGCACTGGATGCCCCACCAAGATGAGGCCTGGACTGGCTAGAGACGGACACACAGCCATTGCCTGTGTGAACAGCTGATGGCCTGAGCATCCCAGAGCCAGACGAAGGAGCAGAGGGAAATGGGCCTGCTGGCAGGTGTGGCTGTCTACAGCAGTGGCTCTCACCCAGGGGTGATTTCCCTCCCCACCACATGGGACATTTCACAATGTCTGGAGACATCTTTGTGGGGTGCCACTGGCATCTAACAGGTAGAAGCCAGGAATGCCACTAAACATCCTACAATACATAGGACAGCCCCCATAACAAAGAATTATCTAGCGTAAAACATCAATAGCAGTGGGGCTAGAAACCCTGGTGTAGATGCAAGGGAGCGAGAGAGGCTAAAATCCAAGCCACTTCCTGGGAGGAAGCTGCCTCTACCGTGAGGAAAAGGCATCTTTTCCTAATTCAGCCAAATGCACTGTGAACACTAACCTGAGCCCCAGGGAGGTGGAGAGGGGGAGGGTGTGCTGGAGAGGAAGAAAATGTACCTGCTGTCACCTAGGCTGTGATTTGCGCAAAAAGCAATTTAAGAGATAGTCTTTAATAGAGGGTCAAAAAGTCAACCCACATAATTATGTCATCTCCTTGGTGGCAAAGACAGCCATTTGAAAGCTCTCTGACATAACCACACAGGTGGCAAATGAGATGTAATCAGAGTTCTTCATTTCAGTGCTGTTTCTAATAGTGAAGGATCAGAAGCCACATAAATGTCCTACGTAGGGGACAAGCTGGACAAATAATGGAATACCTTGCAAAAGAATGAGGATACTTTCCATATACAGATGTAGAAAGGTCTCCAGAATACATTAAGTGAGAAAGCAAAGTGCAGAACACTGTGGGGTACTGTGCTGCTGTTAGGTGAAAGGGGAGGCATAATTAATAAGCAGTATATTAGTAATTGCTCACATTTGCATAAAGCAGTGGGTCTCTAACTTGATTGTGCATCAGAGTCACACAGAGGGCTTGTTTAGTCATATGCACTTGAAGCCGGAGCTGAGCCGGCTTTAGACAAAGGCCCATAAGTGGCCTCTTTCCCTAATCACTCCAGCACACCCGAGGAGACTGTTCCCAACCCTCAAGTGGCCGCGGAGTGTGAGAAGTTCATGGCCTTTGAAGGAATTCCTCAGGAACCGAAGAGTTGGGGGCCCATTAAGCAACTCCCTACCTCCCATCATCTCCTCTTCCTTTATAGGGGAAGCGAAGTCAAGGTCTGAATGAAGGGGGCCGCGGGCCAGGGACAAACCTGGCCTTCTAACATCCCCCGCCCCTGCCCCGCCCTCTCTCAGGGGGGAGGAGCGACGGCTACAATGGATCCTCCCGCGGGCTTTGTGCGCGCTTGGAATCCAGCTGTCGCCGCCCCACAGAGCCCCCAGTCCCGGGAGGGCGCGCGTTTTCGGGCCGCCCACCACCCGGATCACAGCCGCAGCCGCAGCCGCTGCCCCTGCTGAACCCAGAGCCGCTCCTTCCCGCTCCGTGGCGGACTGGCACCAGTCACTTCCCAAAATGCCCGTCGACTTCACCGGGTACTGGAAGATGCTGGCCAACGAGAATTTCGAGGAGTACCTGCGCGCGCTCGGTAAGCGCTGCCCGCCGCGCCGGGCTCGGGGTTCCGGCTCTGGGCGCCCCTCCCCGGCGCCCTCCGGAGCCGCCTCCTGCCCCGGCCTGCGAGCGGCCGCCTGCTGCGCTCGGGCGCCAAAGGGCGTCCTCGACCACCGCCCCGAGGGTGGCCGGCAGGCTGCGCGTTCCAAGATCCGGGGTTGTTTGGGTTAATTGGTGGCCAGTATCTGCTAGTTGGCTCTGGACGAGGGTAATTCCATTAGTACAGCTGGGCTTGGTTTGCTAGTTTTATGTTTTGAAAAGATTAACATAGGACAGAAAACTTTGTTACAAAAAAAATAAGGCACAGGCAGCGCGCAGAGACCGCGTAGAGCGGCGCAAAGCCAGCGGAAACCCCAGCAGCGTTGGGCGGAGCGGCCTTCTGGGGCCCGGCTACCTGGGGAACAGTTCTCTGAGTTTTCCTGTCAACTCTCTGCCCCTCTCTGGCCCCGCGCCCCTTGCAGATGTCAATGTGGCCTTGCGCAAGATCGCCAACTTGCTGAAGCCAGACAAAGAGATCTTGCAGGACGGCGACCATATGATCATCCGCACGCTGAGCACGTTTAGGAACTACATCATGGACTTCCAGGTTGGGAAGGAGTTTGAGGAGGATCTGACCGGCATAGATGACCGCAAGTGCATGGTGAGGATTTGCGTGCCCACGCTGTCTCCTGCCCAGGGGGCGTGACCAAGGGCTGGACTAGTTCATCTGAGAGGGAGCAAGGTCCCTTGTGTTGGTGGGGAGGGGGACGTCCGGAAAATTCCCACTCCCGGCCCCCACAGTAGGCAGCACAGACTCATGAAGCACCCTGCTCCCTCTAAACCGGATGGTAATAGTTACGAGGGCTGCGATTTGTTGATTCTCCACTATGCCCAGGCGCTCTGCCAGGCACTTCATACACATGACTTCACCTAAGCCTCACACAACCTTTGAGGAAGATGTGAGTACGCCCATTTTACAGATGAAGAAACAGTCTCAAAGAGATGAAGTAATGTCCGCAGTAGCACAGCTAGGGAGGGGCTGGGCTGGAATTCCAAGCAAGTCTGTAGACTATTCTCCTCTGGCCAGCAGTGGGCTGGTGGGGGGAAAAGGAAGAAAGGAAGAAACAGTGAAGAAACACAGGGAGTCCCATTGAAGTGTAAACTTCCTATGTGACCTAGTGTCACTCTAGGAAGCTGGGAGACCTTTGGTCTCTGCTGGAAGCCCTCTGGCCTGCCCCTCCTTGCCCCAAAGCTGGGATTTGGCTGCTGGCCATTCCCTGCCCACCCTATCATCCAGTGTTTGTCCACTGAGCTTCCTTAGAACCTCACCGCCAACACCCACTCAGTAGGTCAGCGCCCCTGCAGCCCAGGCCAGAGGAAGCAGCAGTGGGGGAGGGAAGCAGCATGAGCCTCCCCTCCCCCAAGGGTGGGAAGCTTGTGACCAGGGACACCCCAATTAGTGCTACCACAGCAGACTCCAGAAGGTCAGCCCCAGGCCTCCATCCACATTCTCGGGTTGCTGGGAGGTCAGGGCACTTCCGTTCTCCCTTCTGTGGTCTTGGGTCCAGAGTTCGCTTATGCTCGGCCCAGAGCCGCCTTGCTTATTGGTGGGGGTCCTCGCCAGCCCCGCCCATTCTTCACCAAGGGTCTTTGCACTGGTCTGCAGTGTGCCCTGCACTGTGCTGGTCCTTTTACACTGCAGCCTAGTGAGGCAGGGATAAGTAACCCCACATTACGTGGTGACTGAGGCTCAGAGGGAGGAAGACACTTGCAAGAGATGGAACTTGAACCCTAGGCCTTCTGACATTGAGGCACACACTCCTGCTCCCTGCCCGGCTCCCCTGCTGGTAGCCTTTGCAGAAACCAGTTAGCTGAGGTTTGTCAGAACTGTGGTTGAAGGGATGCCAGGGTCTGTGAATGAGGAGCCGGGGCCTGGGTGACTCATCCCCCACCTTGTTTATCCATCTGAAGGCAGTCAGGACTGGTGTGTGAGTCTGCTGTCTGGAATGATGGGAAGGAGAGGGAGTCAGCAGGGAGTGCCTTACAGGGACCACTCGTGGGAGAAAACACTGTTGTTGTAGGGAAATGTCAGGTTGTGACTTTAAAAGTCTCAAGGCCTCTTAATCTGCAGGAGAGACTCACGATGGGAACAGAGACCTTCAGACAGGGTCTGCCTTTCTCATTACTGCCCAGGACCTGTTCCCCAGCCCACTGCAGGGACGTCTGCTCCATGAGAACAGCCCTCGGCCCCAGCTCACTCTTGGGGAACTCGCAAGACACATCAAACATCTCTTCATTTTGGGTCACTGCGATTCTGGAATGTGCTTGCTTGTACTTGGCTAATTATTTATCTTCACTCTTTCATTCCTTCCCTCATCCATTAACACATGTAACATTTATTGATTACCTGATAATACTAGTGAATACTGCGCTCACCCAGTGCTTACTATGTACCAGATACTGTTCAAATGTTATAGTAACTCAATCTTCACAACACCCTTTCCAACCCCATTTTACCAGTAAGAAAACCGAGACAAGATTTCTTACCGTGTGACCTTGGGGAGGTTCAGTGTGTGGCAGAGGGAGGATCTGAATTAACCACTGCTCTGTACGCACTGCATCCCTCACATGCTGGTCACCACACCGGGCACAGCACAGTAGAGCAAGTCACAGTCCCTGATGTCCAGGAACTCACAGTCTTTGTGGCAGAGACAGACACACAAACAGCAACAACACAGCACTACAAAGGAAAGCACGGGGTGGAGGATGGAGGCATTGTGAGCACCCAGAGGAGGGGATCCTAGGATTTCTGGGGGAGTTGACTTTTGTATTTAATTGTAAATGAAAAGAACAAAGAGCATTGGGGTGTGGGGTAGGTGGAAGGGAGGATTTTGGATACAAAGGAAGGGGCAATGGCCACCTTCTCTTCTCAAGGCCAGCATCAGGTTCATGGTCGGTGAGCAGACAGTGGAGCCTAGCAGCTGGACAAACTAGTTGAAACTGGGCCAGGACTCATAGTCACTGTCACTGCCCCAGGACTCAGGGAGGCCCCATCCCAAGTACACAGCCACTTACTCACCTGTCACAGCCTGATGGTGGTGGGACGACACCACTGCTCCACTCCCACCTGCCCTGGGTCCCCTGCAGTGCAGAGAAGCCCTTCTCCGGCTGCCCCCAGGGTGGTGTGCAGCTTTGGAGCACCGTGAAGAGCATGGCTGGATGAGCGTAGGATGACAGAATTATAGCAACTGTGGGGCCTGATGCTATGAATGGGAGGGAGCTTCTGCCCCACATGTTTGGCACCCACCAGCCAGGAGCAATGGCCCGGAAGAGTTTGTTCCCAGCACAACACGGGAGTCTCATTCTCACTTGGGATCATTCATTCATCTGTTTTTTTCATTCCTCTCTGGGCAATCTCATGGTGCTTACTCTGTGTTTGCAACCCCTGTGTTGGTCAGACGAATCGCACGCGGTTCCTGCCGTCATGGCGTTCAGTGTGGGGGGAGGCAGATCAAAGCAGCACGGTAGGGGACAGTGTGCTGATGGGCCGGAGAAGCACTCCCTCCCTGGTCTGGGAGAAGGTTCCCACAGGAAGTGGAGTCTGAGCTGTGGCTTGAAGGAGAGACAGGAAGTAGCCGGGCCAACAGAAAGGGGCTAAGAGGAAGGCCAAGGCCAAGAGAACAGCATTTGGTAAATATTATTTCAGAGCTGTCCCACACCAGGCCCTGGGCTTGGCCCCGGGGTCACAGAGGCAGCAAGGCCCCCTGGACGCCCAAGCCAGTGGAGGAGACAGATGCATCTTCAGGCCATTACAGCCCAGCTCATGATGGGGGCACAGCAGACTGAGGAGCACAGAGCTGGAACTTGGGGAAACAGTGGTCAGGGAAGGTCCTGGAGGGGGTGACAGCTAGGGGAGAGCTTAAAGGTCAAGTAAGTAGAGCAGATGTGAAGAAAGGGATAAGAGCCTTCTGGACAGAGGGAACCACATGCACAATGGCCCAGAGGTCATAGAAGCCTGGTTGGGAGGGGGTTTCGGAGGAGAGAGAAGTGCAGACTGCAAAGACTTTAGCATGGCTGGTGTGTAGGGCATGGCGGGGAGAGAGGACAGCCAGGAGGGCCTGACAGGGAGCCTAGATGTGCCCCTGACAGGTCTCTGGGAACCCTTGCTGGGAGAGGCATGGCCAGGCTGACATCCCTCCCCAAAGGGCCAGAGGCTGGCTGCCTAGAGGTCTCTGGTCCTGCCTCTTTTCCATGGAACCTTATCTGTATTCTAGAACAGCAGCCAGAGAATAAAATCCAGCCTACAGATGTATTTTGTTTGGCTTAAACAATGTTTGAAAAACTTCAGAGTCAGTTACCAAAGATTGTAAGATTTCATAGAAAATCCATATTTCTGGCTGTTATTCCCCCCCACCCAAAAAAAGTCAAGAGAGCCAAAAACACTGGGCGCCATTTTATTCCTACACTGTGTGGGTCACTGGAATACTGCCTCCTTTAGATGGGACATTCTCCAGCACTGCTTTTCAGGTAACAGTCCTCACCCCGCCCAGTTACCCAAAGTTGAGGATCAAATGGCTGTTTGCCACTGCTTGCACTGTGTGTTCTTGTTTAAAGCTATGGTCCCAAAGCAGAGACAGCCCCAGTATCATGGGGAATCTCTTAGAAATACAAATTTTTCTGGCCACACCCTTGGCCCACTGAATCAAAACTCTGGGAGTGGGGCCAGTAATCTGTTTCAGGAAGCCCTCCAGGTGGTTCTGATGCAACCAAAGATTGGGAGCCATGGCTTTGGAGTACAGAAACATCTCTCTGTACCTGCCTGTGTCTCCATAAAAGGTGGAAAAACTATAAAATTAGGTATAGTTTTACTGGCTGGTTTGGCCCATCGCCTGGCCCCTACGAACATTGCCCAGAGCCACCTGCAACGGCCGTGTGGCCTCTCCCTGGGCTGAGTGGGGGAGGGATTCAGGTCAGCGTTGCTGTCTGCCCTTTCACGCAGCTCACATTTCCAGTCTGGTCGATTCAGATTTTATGTGACCCACGCACAGCAGGGGCTATCGTTTGGCGGAAATGCATAGAGGCTGGGCTCGGCTGCACAGACACAGGTTTTCTCCATTGCTTCCTACATGCCTTTGTCCATTAAAATGGGGTATCAGGCCCAGCGAGAAACCAAGATCATTTGCTGACTATAGCCCATGTGGGCATTGGCAGGTGGAGTCTTAAGAAAGGAAGGTGCTCTTCACCTTCGGATAGTGTTCACTCCCCCTGGGCAAGGGAGTCCCTCGGAAGGCTTCTGTTCTTTGTCTCCAAGTCTGCCCTCCCCGCCCCTAGCATGAGCAGCTTTTGTGGAAGAAGACAGCCTGGGCCAGGAATCACAGCCGTGAGCCTGGCTCTGCGTGGTGATGGCAGGAGGGCCATTTGTCACCCTGCCATGGACACCGGGTCAGTCTTCCCTGGAGGAGGCAGCTTTGTTCACTCAGGGGCCTGGCGCCTCCTCCCCTGGCTGAGACCTTGCCTTCATGACCGGCATTGAACTCAGGATGACCCCTCCACAGGGCCCGCCTCCCACTTCCACCCTCCTCTCCACTGTCGCTTTCTTTGTTTTATTTTAAAAAGAAAAAATTCAAATAGCACAAGAGAGTGCGGCCTGAAAAGGAAAGGACCCCTTCCCCTACTTGGCTCAATTCCCACCCTCCAGAGGTTGTCACTGTTACCGTTTCTGGTGGACTGTACAGAAATCTTCCTCAAACATATACGATATCTGTCTGTGGGTTGTTCAATTGATAGGTTCTCTAAAGCCAAAAGGAAGGAAGAAACAAAGAGAGGGAGGGAAGGAAAAGAATCCATTTCTCTGCATATGTTTTCCACTTAATATTTCCATATCAGCACTTACAGATTTTCTGAGTTTTTTAACTATGTTTCCTTCCTTTCTGCCCCTGACTGCCTTACTTACATCCATCCGTCCATCCATCCATCCTTCCATCTAATTATATACGGTAATAAATGAAATCCACCAAACCACATTAACACTTTGGTTTAAATTTTGCCAGCTTTCTGATCCTGTTCTTGACCCATTAAAGAGATTTTTTTAGTTCTTATTTTAAAAACACAATGCCACTGGCAAAATTAACTCCCTGGGCTGCTGAGCTGAGAAAGCAGTTGAACTTGGGAGGCTCTGCGAGCCGCCCCTGCCCAGATCAGGCACCCAGCATTCAGCTGGGTCCTTTCCAGGACAGAAACACAGGATCTCTTTCATGTCTTAGCTGAAGTTCTCCGACCTTTGAAATCAGTGTCAGCAGCATGCTTTTGAGGATTACAAAAAGAAGAATTAAAGCAACCCAAATAAAATTCACAAAGTAGCTTTCAAAAATCACACTGGTTTGTTAGATTTGGGTTTTTATCAGACAGGAACAAAGGAAAATAACGTGTACTAAATCTCTACTAAGTGCCATGCCTGCACCAAGTGCTTTTAGTACTTTTTCTCCTTTGGTCTCCACAACAATACTATTCTATAAGTATCACTATGCTCATTTCACAGATGAGAATCTGAAGCTGAGAGAGATGAAGTACCTTTTCAGCCCAAGGTCACCCAGCTGGCAGGTGGCAGAGGAAGGATTCTAGCCAATCTGTTTATAAAGCTCCCTGCCACAAGGTCTGCCACAGAGCGTTGTGGAGGGCCAGTACCCCGCTCCTTATGGCAAGCACCCCTTATGGCAAGCCTCAGCACAGTGTGGAAGTAGGTGGCCACTTCCAACAAGGCCAAGGATGAGTAGAAGGAGCGCTGGTGTTAAGGTCAGAACATCTGGTTTTGAATTCTCTGTTGCCTAAGTGACAGAGTAACCTTAAATGATTAGACACACCACCTCCATTTTCACATCTGCAAAACAGGCATCATGATTGCTGCTCAGCCTACCTTGCAAGGCAAATGCTGAGCACTATAGAGATACTACAGGGGGCAGGGCCTTGTGAAGCCACAATACCATGTGCAGAACAGGGCCAGGGCCCATGATACCCCAGAGTGAGGGGCAAGGCACAATAGCTTATGAAGGCCAGGAGTTTACTGATGAGTTTCAGCTGTTTGTTTTTCTGACCACATCACCACCGGGCTCCCACCCAGAGAAGCACCTCCTCTGTATGGTGAGGATCACCCCTGCTCACCGTCCTGGGCCTGGCGGGACGGCAAGTCACAGTACGCTGTCTCTTCTGGGATGAGCACTTTCTACCAGGGTGATCACCGCTTCCCATAGCCTGTGATTGTGCACACGACCCAAACTGGGCCAATCACACCCTTTCCTGGAATTTAATTTAGGGACTCTGAGAGAGAGGTGAGTTCTATTCCCTTAAAGGTTGATAAGCTGGTACGATGTAAGCTTGGAGCTCTCTGAAGCCAGTGCCCCTCCCACCCTTCTGCAGCTGCATGGAAAAACCTAATAGAAGGAAAAAATAAGATGAGGCAGAGAGAGAGAGGGAGGGAGAGAGAGAATGCCACACTGCAGGGTTACTGGAGTTCCTGACACTAACACCATCCCTAGACTTCCCGTGTACTTGAACCAATACATTCCCCTTCTTTCCCCTTAAGCCATTTGGGCTGGTTTCCTATCACTTGCATCTGAAAACATCCTAAAATATTCAGACCTCAGAGATTATGGGTTACGACCCACATCAGCAGTTTGAGCAATAGGTCTCAACTTGAGCTTACCCCACCCCCAGAGTTTCTGATTCTGAAGGTCTAGGGTGGGGCTCGAGAACTTGTTTTTCTCACAAGTCCCAGATGAAGCTGGTGTTGTTGGTTCAAGGACCACACTTCTGATAACTACCAAGGAAGAGAAACGAGGAAGCAGGCTGGCCCATGCCGAGGTTCCTGTGATGTTCCCATCACGATTCAGTATAGTACGTCTGTGCTGGGGTAAAATGTGCCTGGCTCTGGGGGATGAATGGGAGTAAAGAGGTCTGTCCCAGATAGGGACAGTCTTCTGCCTGCCTGGGGACACCAGTCTTGCAGTAGCCCATGATGGTTTGCAACTGAGGGTCCAGGTAAGTGATACCAAATCTGCAATTGGTCAGGGCTCAGAGGGGATGACTTGTCCCTGCTGCCTGCTCTGTCGCTGGGAGCTGGAGGCTCCACTTTCCAGATGGCTAACTCACACTCTCTACTTGGCTGCTTGGGCTTCCTCACAATGTGGCAGCTAGGTTCCAAGAATGACAGTCTCAAGAGAACAAGGCAAGGCATTTTTTATGAGCTACCTAGCATCTGAGGTCATATAGCAACAAGTCTTCCATACTTTGTTGGTCAAATCAGTTGCAAAGGCCTACCCATCTTCCAGGCGAGGGAACATAGATGCCACATCTTAATGGACGCATGGCAAGGTTCTGGAAGAACATGTAGGGTGGCAGAGACTTTAGGAAAGCTCAGTGTGCTATACGCACGCTAGGCCAGTGTCATGGAGCCTGGCGCACAGTGAGTGCTCAGTGGGGGTTGGAACGTTATTCTTTGGCTAACATTTGAAGGTCTGTCAGGGTTGGGCTGTTTTGACTAATCTTGTGTAGGACTCTGTGAAGATGGGAGAGGAGCAGCCAGTAGTGCCAGGGGCCAGGCTCCTGCAGCTGGGGCAGGAACTTTCATCTCCCTGGCCCTGGCATGGCATTCTGGAAGGGAAAAGGGGGAGTCCTGTGGGAAAACCTACGAGTGTTGGGGCAGCCCAGGACTTCACCTTCAGCCCTGCATCCCCCTCCAAAGTCTCAAGGAGATGAGTTTAAGCGTAGCTGAAATGACTTTTTGGACTCTAGCTCAGCGTGGGAGCCTGCTTTGCACTGTTCTACCCTCCCAGCCTCTGAGGATTTCTGGGCCCTCACCATCAACCCAGGACCCCTGGCTCCGCAGCACTGGAACCTGACGCAGTGGGTGGGGCTGTAAGCCCTCCAGGCACCCAGAAGATGTTCACTGCTGTCCCCTGCTAGGGTCCCCTTTGCTGGACGAGAAGAGGGGTTGAGGGAGTTTGTGCCTTTCCCTGGACAGCCCACCCCACTGCGAGTAGTCTCTGGAAACCAGCCCTTGCAGCCTAGGCCTTTGGAGACATTTTACTTGGGCTCAGGGATTTATTTGTATTTTTGACTTGGAGTTGACTGAAAACTCCCCTGAGAGCAAGGACTGTGCCTGATTCACAGTCGCGCTCTCCCTGGGAACCATTTTGTAGGTGTCTCTGTTGTATAAATTGAGCTGTGCTAGAGCGCGCACAAGTGCACACACCTGCACTCACACATACTCACACTCACACACACTCACTGCCCCTTGTCCTCCAAAGAGGAACCTCAGGTGTATGTCATGCTGTCTCAAATGCCACCATTAGAGTGCATTTATTTTGGTTAAATATCCAATGACTTCTCCAGGTGTTTCCTTTAAAATGCAAACACCTCGGAACGCTAGCTAGCTACTATTAATATAGGAATACTAATGAGTCCTTCCTTCCCTTCTTCATTCCTTCCTTCTTCCCCTCCTTTTCCTCTTCTCCCCCACCCCCACTTTCTTCCCTCTTCCTTTTCTGACCTGCGGGTCCAAGGACAGCAGGGCAGTACTCTGGGGAAGACCTGCATAAGCAAGATGGGCATGAAGGTAGGGATGGCAGAGACCCCAGGCTCCAAACCCCACCTTTGCTAACTTTACAATGGAACTAGTCCTGCACTCAGAAAATTATAAAAAAATCTCTCTAACAATGTGCAATGAGTCAGAAAATCATCTTACTCTTTAAATCAGGTATCCCACTTAAGGGATTATATTTCAGGAAAATTATTCCGGTTGTACAAGGGTATTTGTCACTCTGATAATAATCCTCAACAACCCACATAAGTGTAACCACTGTCTGAAGGCCTACTAGGCGGCAGGCCCTGCCTACCACTCTAGGTGTATCTATTTAATCCTCCAATAAGCCTGGAGAGGAGGTGCTACTCTCCCATTTTACAGACAGGGAAACGCAAGTCCTGCCCAGGGTCACGCTACTGGCTAACCATAGACTTGTGATTTGACTTCGGATCTCTCTGATTGCTGACTTTGTGTGGTTCATGGAATAGGATGTCTCCTGCTGGCACTCCTAAATACCAAATAACTGTGGGTGGTTAGAAAGACTGTGGCTATTTAATTCCATAGACCACTATGTAGCCATGTAAATGATCACTATGAAGATAAATGAAAATTGTTTATGGATAATCAGCCAACAAGTTCCACAGATTCTACTTCTTAACATCTCTCTCTTCCCCATCCCCACTGCTCTGAATATCTCTTGCCTACAATAATAATAACAATTAACATTTCTTGTTCTTACTATGTGCCAGACCCAGCGCTTTCCCTGGGTTATTTCATTTAATTACTGCAGTATCTTCACGTTGATCTCCCTTCTACCATGCTCAACACTTTAGCCCACCCTTCACAGTCTAAAAAGGGAACTTGATCATGCTACTCCCCAGCTTAAAACTCCCAGGGGCTCCCCAGTGCTGAGAGGTAAAGGCCAGATGGCACTTGGGCTCTTAGGTCATGGCCCTACCTAAGTCTCCAGCCCATTTCCTCCCTCACCTCTGTGCTTGGACCCATCCCTCCATATGTTAGTGGCTTCACTTGCCATCCTCCTGACATCCCCTCTCCCTGCTCACTTCCGTGGGATGTCTCCTTGCCTCTTCCCCTGGGGGGATAATTACCTGTTGGTCAAGACTCAGCCCAGGCTTAAGGCTCCACTGATCCCATCCTAACGCCCCCTCCCACCACCATTCCCCTCTTTTGCCTCCTGGCCCCTCTCTGCAGGTGCTGCTCTTAGGGCACCTGTGAGGCTAGTTTGAGATTCTGGACAGCAGGGGCCACACCTCCATATCTGCAGTGCCTAGCACAGTGGGCTCCGATGTGTTCATTAAATGAATGTTAAGTGGAAATAACAGAACCTCGAATATACAAATGGTAGTCATTGGCCATATCACTGCAAGGTCCACTTGCCATTTAATGATAGCCAGTGTTTGTTGGGTATTTCCCATGTCCCAGGAATCCTTCTAATCCCTTTCCATGCATTAATTCTTTTAATCCTCACAACAATTCTATGATGAAGATGCCCGAATTCTTCCTATACTATATATGAAGAAAATGAAATGCAGAGCAGTGATATAACTTGTCCGACTTCAGGTAGCTGGTGCAGCTAGGATTTGAAATAGACAGTCTAACTCCAGACTGTTACCAGGGAGAGATGGAACAGTTGTTATTTTAAGGAGTCAGAGCTCTGGATTAGTTTCTCTGTGAGGCTTTTGAAATCTAAGATGAGTGTCCCCTGATGAAGCAGTGACATTGTAGGATGGAGTCGTGAGCTGCAGGGGAGGAAGGTCTGGTTTGCATCCTATTGTCCCAGCAGTGGAGGCCACATTGCTGGCCAAGCACCCCAGCTTCAAGGGCTGGAGGCAGCTGTTTCTGACCCTCCTTTAAGCTCTTGCTGGTCCACGGCCCGACTCCCTGTGATGCAGGAGCCTGGCAGTCTGCGTCGTAGCTGGTTCAGCTCTGAAGCCTGATCCGCCAGATCGGCCGGACCATCATCCTTGGAAACTCTGCCCCTTACAAACTGGGTGGCCTTAGGCAGTTACTTCACCCCTCTGTGCCTTTACTTGTCTGTGAAATGGGGATAATTACAAAGTAGGGTATGCCTACTTCATGGGGAGGATTAGATGAATGGTGTGTGGTGTATGGGAAAACCTGAAGTGCAGCTGTTCCATCAATATGAGCTGTTATAATTAATCCTCTCGTCCCATGAACTGTGACCTCCAGAAGAGAAATTCTGGTGGTAGTCACATGTGTGAAGGGACACCTGGCCACCTGGAGAAGAGCTAGCAGGGTTATGAGGGCAGAGGCTGGCCTGAAGGGGCACCTGCCTCTCCACACCCACAGAGAGCAGGCTGGGCAAGGCCAGGAGCAGGCCGACACTACTGTTGGCTGTGTATTTTATATGTCGGGCACTGAAATGGGCCCTTGCACCTCCTTGTTTCATTTCATCCTGCTGGCTGTGCTCTGCGGCAGAGCTCACTAGCCTCATTTTGCAGATGGAGAAGTGGAAGCTCAGAGAGGTGGAGTATATCACTCAAGGTCACCCAGTGAGAAAGAGGTGGGCCTGGGCTGGAGCTCAGGCCTATCCAAGGCTGCCATTGGGTCCCTCCTCAGTGCCCAGCTTGGGCAGGTGAGCCGCTGACCCATAGCCTGCCAGGTGCTGTTCAATGGCCACAGTACCCATGGCAGTGAGATGTGCGTGTGGGAACAGTGGGCAGGTCATGGGCTGAGAGTTGGGCATAAGGGAGTTTAAACCGTGTCTCATACTCTTCCTAGCTGTGTGGCTCTGGGTATGGTGCTAAGCTCTCCGAGCCTCAGAGACCCAAGGCCAGAGCAGAGCACTCCAATGGCTAACCCATTTCTATACGGCTCATCTATGGAAGAATAAACAGCCACATTGCTTGGAACATAAGAAAGAAAAGGGGGTGTTTGTTGCCTGAAAAATTACAAAAGTACCACTAGAATGTTTTCTGCCATTCATTCATTCAACAAATGGTAATGCACATTTTTTCTGCCACGGATTCCAAGATGAGGGCTGGTATCCTGCAGTGAATAAAAGCACCCCAGAGCCCAAGGAGCTCTCAGTCAAGAGATCCTGACCTTCTCACTCTCCCCTGGTTACCAGGCTAGGACCTCTTATCTTCTGGGAGCTGTTTATTTCTATTTGCCTTGAAAGATATTTAAAAAAAAAAAAAAAAATAGGGGCCGGAGCCTCCCATGGAAGAGAAGAGGTCTCCAGTGACCCTCTAGCACTCTCTGGCAGGACGCCCCTCCCTTATTCCTACATTCTTCCCTGTATCCCCCCTCACACACCAGTGCTGGTGGAACTGATAACAGAGTGATTCCTTGCACTGGTCCCTGGTAGCGGAGCCTGCTCTGCCCAGCAGAGAAGCAAGCATCTGGAACCAGAGCATGCAGTCATGACGTGAGGAAGCAGCGAGGCTGTGAGCCGTCAGTTCCGGCTGGGCTTCATGAAGAGGGTCAAACAGGAGAGTCCAGCTGGGCAAAGCGCGTTTGGAGAATCCCTTGCTGCTCCTGACTTTCCTGCAACTGTCCATGATATGTTCCCCTTGCCTGGGATTCCCTTGTTCCTCTTCCTCTTTCTACTTTTTAACCGAGCTCCTAGGGTGTTTTCTGGCACCAGTTCCAGCATTACTTGTAGCCTTACCTCCTCCAGGAAGCCTTCCCTGATGGGCCTCTCCCTGGCTTGGAAGCTGATAAGGTGCCTTCCCACTTCCAGAACCCCCAGCACCTCTGTCTGCCAGTACTTAGCGTTCTGCTAGAATTCTCTGTCTTCTTTTCTTCTTCTCTGATAGTTTGTGAGCCCCGGAAAGCAAGGTCTTTGCCTTACCTCCCTCTCTCCGGCACCTGCAGCCGGTGTACAGGAGATGTGGAACCCACGATCGCTGAACGCTGTTCCCTTGCACAGAACCATGCTGCAAAATCCTGCTGCTCATTCCAGAGGCAGCTTAGGTCAGGAAACTGCAGAACGCAGTAGCCAAGAGCACGAGCTCTAGAGTCAGATCTCATCTCCCCACTTCGTGGCTGGGAGACGTCAGGCCTCAGTCTCCACATTTGTAAAATGAGGAGAAGCATACTTGCTCCAGGAGTTCTTGAGGAATCAAACTGATGTGACACATGCTTTGCTTAATACCATGCCTGGCACATAATGAGTACTCCATGCATGTTCTTATGGTTATGACGGTGACAGTGATAATGACAGCAATGCTATCACTCCCACCGGGAAGCCTTCCTTGGACCCCCGACTGGGGTGGGTGCCATCGCCCGTCCAGCACAGAGCACAGTGGTGCCCTGCCAGTATACACGTCTGCCTTCGCTCCAGGCTGGGCTGCCCCGTGGCAGAACTTGGGTCCAGCCCAGCATTCGGGCCACCCTGAGCACTGGGCCCCTGGAATGAACGAATGCAGTCCCACAGAGCCCCCCACCTTCTCAAAATCCATTTCCCACCTCCCCACCCAGATCCTTGGCCTCCATGGGGCCTTGAGCACTCCAACTGTTTAAACTGATTCTAGGCAGTGTCTGAAATATTAATATTAATATTTAAGGAAAAAAACTATAACATGTCAAGATTATTAGTCTTAACATTTTCTCATTTTGTTTGTCCTAAAAAATGTGTTATCATTTGCTATTAGTGTCTTCATGGTATTAGAATTGCATTCTTTCAGACCCACAAAGGCCTTGTTGTGGCTTTACTAGTTCGTATTAGTTGGTTTTAACAGCTTTTATGTCTCTAATTGCTCGTTCACATTTTAAGGCCTTATTAATTTAGCTTTAATCTGCTTTTAGAGTGAAACTGGCATTTCCTCTTGAATATGCTGATTTTAGATAATGCCAGCCCCCCAGGAACGGACCAGAGAAGAGGAGCCACCACCCACCCCCTCGCCCAGCCTGGCCTTGCAGGCAGCTCACAGACTTCCGGGTTCAAGTTAGGGCTCAAGCTCTAGCCCCTAAGTGACAGGCTGGTTACTGACAAAAGCCTAATGTTTATCAGCTCCAAAGCTGGAAGATTAAGTGAAACATTGTGGAAAGCTCCCAGCACAGTACTTGGCACTGGGCAAGTTCTCTGTTACCTTCCTGCCCTTCCCTCCCAATTGCTTATGTAACACAAGCAGCAGGTGCTGAAAACCTTCTGTTTGCCCAGGAACACACATACCCTCAAAGAGAGAAGCACACTGTAAAATCAAACTCCAAGAGGAAAGGCCAATTTGCATCTTTTAGCAATTTGCATTATGTATAGAAAATATCTACTCACTGTCTGGTTTTTAAATTTTACCCCCAAATCTAGAGAGTCCTGGCTCTGGCCGTTGCAAGCAGTAAGCATCACCCTGGGCAAAGTCACACCTCTTACAACCTGGCTCTGGAACCACAGAGCCATTGGGATTGAGTCGCAGCTTTCCAGACGTGGGTCCATTACCAGAGGGACTGCTAGGGCCAGGTGGATGAGGACAAAGGAATATGAGTGACCCATCGTCCCCTGCTCTTGGGAGTGGGTGTTTGGGGGCATGTGGGAGCTTTAACAAATGCTGCAAGTTTCTTGACAGCCAAGTTGAGTACCACCATTTGTAGGTCATGCCAGGTCACTGTCAAGAGAGATGGTTCCATTTAGTGGGAATTGCCTGTCACTCCCAGTACCGGTCACCTAAGCAGGGCAAGTGGGCCTCACAGCATCCCTGGGACATGCTCACTCAGGCTGCCCGTGGGAGCTGGGCTTTCTGTGTCATTGGTCCCAGGCAGCAGTGTCAGCTAGGGTTTCTAAGTGGTCAGAGGCGCTGGATAATGGCTTTTGAAGTGACAGTCCCTTGTCATTGTGGTGCAAAGCTGTCTTCATTCATCTGTTGACACATATCTCTCTGGGAAAACTGCTGACGAGGACAAAGCGATGAGAGTTATTATTAGTTTTTATTAGAAAAGTGAGACTGGCTTCACTTTACAACCAGCTTCCCTGGGTTCCAGCCCATTTGCAGACTTTCAGGTGGTCTGTGGGGTGAGAACTACTGGTGAGAAGGTGAGTTGAAGATGGCCATTCCTTCCCCTGGTTTGGGATTTGCTTGGGCTTCATTTCTAAGGTGGGGCCCCAGAGCCCATGGTGGGGTTGGTGCAGCAGCACTGCCCAGCCCTTTGGTTGGTACCCCGTTCACCCCATCCTCACAGGCACCTGCCTTTTCTGTGGGACCTGAAAAGCATCAGGAACGTCCTCCTACCTGAAATTCCTCCACTAGACCCTGATTTAATAATTGGATTAATCTAGGAAACCAGACTGAATAACCCCTCAAAGACCCTTTCAGATCTGGCGTTCAGGTATGGCTGAATCCTTGTCCCAGACTGCTCTCTGCCCCTGATCTAGCAAAGGGGGCCGGCTGATGACTTCAGAGGGAGGCCATGGAATAAGTGCTTGGCTCCTGGGGAAGGCTGTTACCAGAAGTTACATTGTGTTACCAGAAAATGAGTCACCATGGTTTGTCACCCATCCCCCTTCCAACATTACTTGTTTCCTTTTCCCTCTCATTTACTTTTAAGTGATTGCCCTCCTGCCTCCCTCCCCCACCCATTTTCTGTTCTATGACAAATCTGATCCTCTGAGAAATGGCTAGTTTATTCCCTCAAGACAAAAAGCTTAAAAAGAAAAATCCAGTTGTACCAAAAGCAAACACGGGGTACTGAGTGGGAGAACTAACTCACACAGCCAGCCATCACAGCTATCAGCGGGGAGTCTCCAAAGAGATCTTCTGCTTAAACAAAAACTAGTTAAGGTGTAGGGGAAGCAGGTGTGGCAGTGCCCAGCGGGCGGCCTCTGAAAGCCCTCCTCTTGATCCAAGTCTCCTAGAAGGAGAAGGAGCTTCCCAAAACTTTAGCCATGACGAATAGCACGTCTATCACTGTTTTAAAAATCTCCAATTCTTTAAAAAAAGGAAAAATAAAGACTTTAGTTGTTACTCATCTTCGACAAGCAAACCCCTTCCTTATCCAAGCTCTGGGCATCATGGTTACCATTACCTAGCGCCTCCTGTGTGCCAGCCCATGCATTTTCTGTATAATTTCTCTAATCCTCAGAACAAGTTGGTAAAGTAGATATTTTATCTAATGCCATGTAACAAAACACCCCAAAACTTAATAGCTTAAAACAGCAACCGTATATGCTCATGATTCTGGGGTTCACTGGGTAGTTCTTCAGCTGCGTGTGGTGGTGCTCAGCTGGGAGATCAGCTGGGGTGTCTTACCTCTTCTCCAAGTGGCCCCTCCGCTCAACCTCCATGGCTTCTCCATGGGGCCTTTCTTTTCAGCAGAATAGCCTGGGCTGCCCTAAAGCATGGCAGCTGGGTTTCAAGAGGGGGGATTCCAAGAGGACAAGCCCCCAGTGTACAAGTGCTTACGAAGGCACTGCTTACATCACGCTTGCTAATGTCCCACTGGCCAAAACAAGTCACATAGCCAAGCGGAGCTGATGTGGGAAGGGACTTCACAGGGGTGTGAATATCATGTGATCCATTGGGGGCCACCAATGGATAAACTGTCTAGCACAGTTTATCATTTAGCCCTCGTTTGCAGCTGAGGGCACTGAGGCTCAGAGAGGTTAATCTAGTTACCCAAAGTCATCCCACGTAGCCGGGAACTGAGGACCCAGCTCTCTCTGATGCCAAGGAACATGTGCTTTGCTGCCAATACTGGGTCAAACTGAGGGGCATGGGCAGCAAAGACAGGCATTGAAAACATGCTCCAGGCCATAGTCCAAGTTTCTCAGTGTGGCATTGTGGCCCTGTCTATCTACCAGCCCCAACAGCCTTGTCCCTCCCTCTCCTTAACTCCAGGATAGACTTCTACAGCACTGGCTTGTCATTTCTCCCTCACAGCCTGCTCCCCGGGCCAACATGCATCCGTATTCACTCTGCCCCAAATGCCTCTCCCGCTTTTTGAAACCCCTTTGGGAATCAGGAGGCCCCCAGTGGCCACTCCAGCGCCCTGTGCTTCCCTGATCACAGGACCTACCACATCAGGCAGTGACAGCCGGGTGTTCCTCTGTCTGCACCTCTCTGTGGCGATCTCCTTACAGGCAGGAGCCTTTAAGACCCCTGTCCGACTCCCAGCACCCACAGCCTGCAGTGGGGGGAGTGAACTGGAGGGTATTCCTCCAGGAGGCTGCTCGGAGTCTTAGCACAATGCCCACGTTTTTTCTGCAGCCCCCAGAGACTTTAGTGGGCATCTGGTGGGTGCCCTGCTTTGGGCGGGGAAACAAGTGGGCACCAAATATTGCGAGACCCATATTTCAGCCCAAATTCTTTTTCTCATTAACTGGATGACACTGAGAAAGTCACAAAACCTCTCTGAGCTCAGCCACCCCTCTGCATCTAATACAGTCAAGAATAATCTCTGCTCTGTCCAACTCACCCAGGATCACAGTCAACGTAAGCTTGGAGTTGACAGAGTGCTTCCTTGGAAACATGTATTAATAGTATTCATGTGATAGGGATCCTTCCCTTTCAGAGATCAGATTTGTAGGGCTCCAAGAAAGGCTTCTCTACACTGAAATAGGCTTCTGCTCCCTGTACCCTGGATCTGCCTGAAATTCTGCCATCTGTCTTTTTCTGGGCTAAGGTAGGATTATTATTTATATCCAGATAGCCCTTGTTAAAAGATGCCAAGTGATCTGGGAAGGGTGACATGGTGGCACAGGAGCAAAGGCTGCTTTACCATTAACAAACATTTCTGCCATGACACTGGTGTTAAACATGTATGAGCTTTCTGGAGATCAAGTTGGCGATACTTATCGAAAGCTTTAAAGATGTGCACAGTCTTTGATGAGATGATTCCTCCTCTGGAAATTTATTCTAAGGAAACAATGTGTTCAAAACTATGTATATAAGAAGTCTTATTTATAGTAGTACAGAATTATAAATCGCTTAAATGTACATGAATAGGCAATCAGCTAAATAATAATATGTATGTATAGTGAAATAGTACCAGGGCCAGCGTCACTGGCCTGTGACCAATGCAGTTCCCTCAGGGCCCCACACCCAGAAGGGCCCCTCACTTGGTTTAATGCTCTGCTCTCATTGTCTTAAAATTCTTAATCATTTTTGAACAAGGGGTTTCTCGTTTTCATTTTGTGCCGTGCCCTACAAAGTATGTAGCCATTTCCTGAATATTATATAACAGTTAAAATAATGCTATGGAGAATATTGTTGAAATGAAAAATTTCTTCTATTAAATGAAGAAATGAGGATACAAAACCATAAATGATGCAATCCTAATTTTATAAAAACAGAAATGTAGATAGATAGATAAAAGACTGGATGGAATACATCATACATTGTAACCACATAAAATGTCAGAACAGTTATCTCTGAAGAAGCAAGATTACACGTATTCTTTTTATTACTATTTTCTTCTTTGAGCATTTTTTCCATTTTCCAATACAAATTGTGGGAATATGCTCACTGGCCAATGTTTCCAGAAGAGGCAAAAGTGTGTGTATCATAGCTGAAAACAAGCAGTTCTCTCTGGCGCCTCTGATTGAACCAGGAGCCTTTCGTATGCACGGTAGACTTCTGGATAAACCCATGAAGAGAAGATCAGTTGATGAGGAAAGCAAGTGTTCTTACTAGCTCCTTGATGTCAAGGACTGACTTCTCGGTCCCCACTTCCCTTTACCAGCCTGGCACAAATGAAGCAGGGCTGAAGTGACGGGGCATCTTGTCTTATTTATGGCATGACATCATTAGCAGTCTTTGCCTGTGACATGTCTTACCAGACATTAACCATATGTGCTGGCTTAGAGGTGGGACCGTCTCTCTGGCTTGGGGCTAGACATGTGCCGTGAGTGAATCTCTGGACCCGTTGGGGAGATCTGCCCCCCACTCCCCTTGTGCCCCTTGTCCCTCTGGAACAGGGTCCGGGGCAAAGGTCAGACTGACTCCTCTGCAAAGCTGGGGGAACACACCTGGCTCTACCTGCCTTGTGCTGTCTCGCTGCAGGCATCGTCCCCACAGCAGAGGGCAGTAGTGATCAGCAAGTGCAGAAGGGAGGCCTTGGGGGTGCGGGATCCTCATGTTGGAGGTGGCCCCACTTATGCCACATCCATTTCCCAGATTTCTCCTCTCCCACATCCTTATCAGGCTGTTGCCGACTGTCCTGACTCTCGGCTGAGCATGGCAAGGAACGTAAGAATCCTAGAACCTTGGCTCTCCAAAGCCAAGGCCTCTGAGTTCATGGCCTCACGTGGCAGATGGGAACACAGGGGCCCAGCAGAGGGATGGATTTGCTCAGGGCCACACAGTGAGCACCGGGCAAGCAAAGTTCTGACCACTACAGGGGGAGGCAGGACTCATAACACGGAATTGCCCCAGATGGAAAGGCTATTCAAAAGGAGGTGGACAGCCGCAAATATGAGAGATGCCCACTGTGCCTTCTGTGTGTGCCCAGCTCTGGGACATACATCCCAATCTAGACCACGCTCATGGCTACGCTGGGGAGACAAGACTGCCTTGCCTCTGAATTCTAACACTAAGCACTGTGTTCCTGGGGGGCCCTTTCTGTTCCAAGAAACAAGAGTGAAATCTCCCAAGGACACAGGCTGGGCCTCCACTTCCTGCCTGTCTTCTCTTCAGCTGCCCAGCACCTGGCAGACTCAGTGCTCAGGGAAGATGTGAGTGCCCAAAGGTGAGGAGGTGTTGGCAGAGCTCACCTATGCTCCGCCGAGCCCGGGCAGGACAGAAGGACCTTCCTCCTCCTTCTGCCATGGTTCCCTGGTGCCTGCCTGCTGAACTCCTGCTGTCCCACCACTGTGCCTTCATCTCGTGATGGCCACCAAGAACTCTCTCCCCCACACCTCCTTTCCTCTCCTCCAGCTCCACTGTCCTCCTCAGGCCCAGCCCTGTGCCTTCTCTTCCCAGACCTGCCTCTTCCGTGGACTCTCACTTGGGCTCCCACCGCCCCTGACCTGTAACTGCTGACACTGGGCGCTTAAAGAAGCAGTGCAGTACAGTGGGGAGGGGGACTGCAGAGCCCCACAGATCCCTGTTCTGACCTGGCTCTGACACCAGGGTGAGCTTGGCAAGTCCCTTAACTTGATCAGTGAGAGGAAGATGCTCATTCATGCTCCAGGCGGACAGTCGTGAGGCTTAGAGACAGCACAGGCAGTGTCTGGAGAGCAGGCAGGCAACTAATGGCTGCCATTCGTACCTACACTTGGTTATTTCTGTCTAAGGTCATCGTCCCCGTGAGATGAAGAGCACTTTGAGGGCAGGGGTAGGGCCCAGGACCCAGCAAAGGTTGGAACAATGAGTGAATGGATGAAATGTCTGGGACGGGCAGGGTACTCTGAGAAGTCTGCCCCTCACCGGCCAGATGCAGGAACAGAGCCCACACCCTGCCCACACCGGGGCTGTGCTGGGCCCTCAGAAGCCTTTCCCCTGACCCCTTCCCCGTCCAGCCCCATTCTCAGCTCTTGCAATGACAGCCCCACCCAGTGACTTTTTCCCTCCTAATTATGCTTTTAAACAAAATTTATAAAGATTTCATAAATTTTAAAACTGATTTACACACTTTAATAAAAGCACGTGGTAAACAGGGAGTTTCAGGCTGCAAATTTTCTGTAATGAAATCGATGTGAGCACATGCTGGATTATCAAGGTTGGCAGCTGTCCCCTCCCCTACCCCTAGGGGCTGCCTGCTTGCTCAGGACTGACAACTGTGCTTCTTGCTTGGCAGACCACGGTGAGCTGGGACGGGGACAAGCTCCAGTGTGTGCAGAAGGGCGAGAAGGAGGGGCGCGGCTGGACCCAGTGGATTGAGGGTGATGAGCTGCACCTGGTAGGTTTATGGGCTGGGCCAGGCTGGGCCCCAAGAGGCCCTCACTACTGTTAAGGTCCAAGGGCCTGGAGAAGATGCTTGAGTGACTTAAAAAACTGAGCAATGTGTTTTGAAGGTCTAGGCTGACCCAACAGCCTAATCTGAGGGATGGGGGAAGAGGAACATCTAAGCATCAGCAAGGAGCTAAGCCCTTCACATCCTGTATCTCTTTCTATTCTCTCAAAATAGGAATATGGTTCCTGTTTTAGAGATGAGGATGTGAGGGCCCAGAAAGCTTAGATTACACGTCCAAATTGCACATCTATAAAGTGGCAGAAGCAAATTTGCTCCCAAATGATGTATATATCCACCATGCCAAATCGTGCAGGCCAGAGCCAAGAATTCTCTAAGCTTCCCGGAGCCATGATCTCAGTCTAGGTCAGGGAGAGGGGGTGCGGGAGA
Organism: Eulemur rufifrons; assembly: GCF_041146395.1. Lineage (NCBI taxonomy): Eukaryota > Metazoa > Chordata > Mammalia > Primates > Lemuridae > Eulemur > Eulemur rufifrons. Next base: position 117,140,368 of record NC_090989.1, read on the forward strand.
GGAGGCACAGGGGTCCTGCTGGTCAGCTGTGAGCCACATCTGTTCCTTCCAGCCAGCTCTATCTCTAGCGTGCTGCAGAGCCTGATCTCCACTATCCAGTTTAGCTGACTATCCAAAGAATTGGTTAGTTAAACCAACTCTTGAGGGAGGATAGCCACCAGTGAGTATTTTCAAAGTTCCTGTCCTGAGATGCACTAAGCCCTATGTGTGACTTTGCTCTGGCCAATGACCAGCATCTGCTTTTGTTTCAGGAGATGAGAGTGCAGGGTGTTGTCTGCAAGCAAGTATTCAAGAAGGTGCACTGAGGCCCAGGCAGACCACTGGTGTCAAGGAATGAGTGGTGTGGGTGTGTGGGCCCGGATCCCCCTCTTTGCACAGCAAGGGGCAGAAATGTCCAGCCAGCCCCAGGCATCTGTTAGAAGAGTCTGTCTCTTGGCTTTGTCTTTTGTCCTTTGCTTAAAACAAAGCCATACCAATAAAGTGATCTCTGTTCAAGATGTTTGTTTTAGGGAAGTTTCACACCCCACTACGCTCACTTTTCCCCAGGGCTTCTGAGGCCAGCTCCTGATGCCACTCAAGAGCAGAAGGGAGAAATTCAGCCACACATCTGCAAATTTAGTCCTGAGGTTGCACCTGTGCATGTTTTTCTCCAGGAGTACGGGTTTGGGTCTTCGGGGTGAGTGTGACCTGACATTCGATCACCTGCGTATTAAAAAGCTACCATGTTATGTGTCTAAATGGGACTAAAGTATAGTGAGTGCCACAGAAGCAGGAGAAGACACCTTCCACCCCGGGAACTTAGACCTAGTTAGGGAGATCCGAACAACAGAGAATGGCTTCATGACTGTGCTGTACACAAAGGAGATGCTCCATGATTATTTGTGAATGAAATGGAATTGGAATGGAATTGGAATGAAATGGAACTGAACTTTAAGCCCAAATCTAGCATGAGGTAAACCTTAACCAAAGGTAATTACCTACCGGATTTGATTTCAGAGATGTCACGAACACACAGTTTACCACCCCAAGACCATCCCCACCCCATCAATGGGCTGATATAGAGCCTTTCTTTTCACTGTTACAGATGAGGCATGACTTGCAAATCCCCCTAGAAGAAAGAGAGCAGCCTCACGTTCACACCAGAGTGTAGATGATTGCTAGGCTGTGCCTTTGCGTAGAGAAACAGGGAAACCAAAGGGGGAATGAGGAGGAGTGGGGGGTCATGGATAGGGAAAACAATCGGAAAAGGGGAGACTCACAGCAAGGACGCCCTGGGTCAACCTGACAATCTGCCCAGGCCTTGCAGAGCACTCCTTGAACAGAGTACTGAGTTAGGAGTCAGATGAGCTGAGTAGAAAGCCCAACTTCACCCCTCACTGGGCAACTCCACACCCCTCTGGACTTTGCTTCTCCAGCCAGAAAACCACAATAATAACCCACCTCACCTCCAGCACAGATGGGTTGTGTAGCTTGTAAAACACATGAAACTTAATAGACTGTGAAGCACTAGACCAGTGGTTCTCAGACCTAACTAAATGTTAGAACCACCTGGGAAGCTTTCAAAATTCCCCATATGTAGGCCACTTCCCAAAACCAGTTACATCTGAATGTCTCAAAATACCAGGCATTACTATTTAAGTCTCCCCAGGTGATTCAAATATGCAACTGGAGTTGAGAACTGTTGCCCTAGATCAGTGGTTCTCAACTGGGGGTCACGGAGTGCTCTCCCACCCCCAGCTCCAGGGGCATTTGGCAGTGTCTGGAGACATATTTGACTTCACAACGTGCGTGCAGGGCACTACTGGCATCTATTGGTTAGAGGCCAGCAATGTTGCTGAACATCCTGTTATGCACAGGACAGGTCCCCACAACAAACATCTAGCCCGAAATGTCAGTAGTCACAAGGCTGAGAAACCCCGCCTTACACAACGTAAGAAATGTTTGTTTGTTTGTTTTTTATTATAGAGATCATTTCCCTAGCCTAGGGCAAGGAAATGGAAACCCAGAATTGCCTAACATCCTGGAGACCCCTGCACCTTTATGGCCCTGGTCTCTGTCCCTGAGGTTAGAAAACTCAAAGGTAAAGATTCTTACAAAGACCATTCATTCATCACACAAATATTTAATGAAGGCCGATTATGTACCAGGCACTGATCTAGTGCCATACGTTTTGGGCATCCAGAAATGTTTGAAACACCATGAGTTCCCATCCATGCCAAGTACGGAGACCCCCATCAGACCTCCACCTGCAATACATAAATGCCTCACCCAGCAGTTAGGTGCAGGTTCAAACTTATGGCACTGTTAGCATGAGTGTGCATGGAAGGAGCAACTGTGGCCCCACCCTCAGGAGCCTCTGGTCCCAGAGGAAGATTCAGCACCACTGTGATTGAACAGCTTGAATAATGGGATCAATCTTAGTGGGCAGTGGGAGCCACGGGAGGTTTTTGAGCAGGAGAGTGACATGACCAGGCTTTGAGCAGAATTAACCTGGCAGCCATTCTCTCAGAAGTGAAAACAGAAAGAGTGAGAAATACCACGTAGGAATACCAGTTATCATAGGATAGTCACATTTAATTCAAAATTAATTTCATATGACACTAATCTTCCCAAAGAAATACATATTAAGTGAGAGTAATGTTTCTTATTTTACATAAATCCGTAACCACAGAAACAGGCTTAATACTGTCTCATCACTGTCTCTCTGCAACCTTCATGTGTAAGTCCATTTGGAGATAATGTCAAGAGTTGAAAAACCCTTCACGAATGTGATGTCTGGGCCAAATGGTTCTTCACCCCCAGCACTGCATTCCCCCATTGGAGACTCTATTTGAAATCCTAACACTTAACTCTAATTCTTACCACTGTCTTAGACATCCCTAGGGGACATCGGTCACATCTGTGGCTGCCCACCATCTTGTGAACAACTCTCCCAGGGCTGGGGAATTTCCTTCATTAGGAATTCCATCCCTCCCAGGTATCAGTAGAAGAAAGAACTCGCTTTCCCAGCCTACCTTGCAACCACGCTCCAGGCATGACGCTGAAGTCCCCTCAGTTAGATGCTGCCCAGTGAAGAGATTTAGAAAGAGAACTCTGTGAAGAAGGTGGATTATGCAGATTTGATCCTTTGGAAATGGTGGCAGCAGAGGGATTGGCTTTGGAATGGCAGCGGTGGTGGAGCTTCTGGTTCCGGTGTCCAGTTTCATGGGCACTATCTACGCTGGCCGAGGACAGTAAGTAGTGCTGAGAGTAGAGTGTGCATGGCTTTGTGATGCATAGCTTCCAAGCTCGATTCTAGAGATTGTGGGATACCTATTCCTTTTCCACTTAGACTAGAGTAGGTTCTGTTTGTAATGAAGTACACTGACTGCCACACCATTCGGTGGGTATCTGCCCATCTCATAACCCTCCCCTGTTCTCTGAGACCAGCCGCTTATACAGGTGCTGGAGGAGGAGACTGAGCTGCTGCACAGCTGTGCTTCCCAGCCCAGCCGCAGCCATAGCTGATTGGACCAGGGGTAGATGGACACCTGACTCATCAGGGCCAATCTGATCTCTCCTGGGAACCGGAACTGGGATTCAGAGATGCTGGTCAGTCTCTGCCGTTGCTGGAATTGAGAAACCATAGCCTGGGACGGGGACAGTGAGAGGAGCGTTTTTGTGTCCTCTGTATGGAAAGGCAGAGAAAGCTTTTCTGCAGAGAGAAAAATGAATCAAATGGGCAGAGAGAGCCTAGGAAGTCAGCTGCTATGTTCCTGGTGGCTTTTCAGATCTTGGACATGACAATCCTTTGTCAGACCAAGTAACACTTCCCAAGAGTTATTCCTGTAACCTCATATCACATTTCTCTTTCAGGCTTAAGCCAGTAGGGTTTTGTTACTTTAAAAAGTAATCTTTTCTAAAATAGTCACTCATTTGGTAATTAATCCTGTGTCTCTTGAAATTTTTCTTAGGTGGTTGTCTTGTATTGCTATTGTTTTCTATAATGTTTATATAAATATAACATCATATATAATATATGTATATACTTTTTTATTTTATACATATAATAGATGTTTTATACACAGTCAAGTGGGTTGTGTGTGCATACCACACTTACCATACCTCCACAATACATACCCACTCATTTTCCTGAAGTAATTATATCAATTTTTTTTTAATTACCACAAACACATGATAACTTGTAAACATGGTTACCTCTAAAGAGTGACATTTAGAGGGCTAGAAAAAAAGCAGGGCGCGTGAATTTACTTTTCACCTTATATCATGTTATATCATTTAAGTCATTTAAAATGAGAATATATTCCTTTTATAATTAAGAAAAGTTAACTCCTCATAAATTAATGGGCCAGGGCAATGATCATGAATGGCTGTTAGTGTCACAAAATAGAGAATCAACCTAATGGTGTCTGTGCCTCCTATACAATGCCACCTGTGAGGTGTCCTGCCAAGAGATCAACTCTGAGGCTCATCCAGTCTCTAGATCCAGCTACAAATTTACAGAAAATGCAGGGACAGAGGGACATGTTAAAGGACATTATGGGGATGCAATCAGTAAAATGTTGACTGAGAACCCCTACAAGACAAGCAAAACAATATTGTTCTTCAAAAAATAAATTGCAAGGAACAGAAAAGGCACTGAGAGGGAACCTACTCCCTTAAGCGAGACTCAGGAGACATATCAACTATTTGTACTGTATGGCTCTTATTTAAATCCCAATTCAAACAAGTGGACAGTAAAAACAAAATAAACTAAAACAAACAAAAATATGAGATAATTAGGGAAATTTGTTAAATGACCAATATTTTATATTACTGGAAATACTGTACTATCAAATTTTTAGTGTGATATTGACATTATGGTCATGTATTTTAGGAATTCTTATCTTTTAGAGATACAGTCTAAAATATTTATGGATAAAAAGATATGATGTCTGGGATTTGTTTCAATATAATTGGGGAGGAAAGAAGTAGCAGGAATGGAGACAAAATAAGACCAGCCATGAGTTGATAAATGTTGAAGCTGAGTGATGGGTATATGGAATTCATTCAACTATCCTGTCCACTTGTGTAGATGTTTGAAATATTCGATGATAAAGACTTTTTAAGCTAGTTAAAATAAATAAAATTTAAAATAAATAAATGAGCCTGCACAAAATCAAACTCCATCTGCCTTCACTACGAATACCCTTGCAGGGCTGGCCAGCAGGGTCAGCCAGGCACTTTCTATTGTGGATCAAAGCACAGAAAGTGCCACTTCTCCTGTGAGGGAGATGGAAGGTGAAGCTACTTGGATGTGGAGGCTGAGAAGCTCTAGTGCACTCTAGTCGTCTGTTCTCCCTCAGTTCATAGATGCTCTGGTCTCCAGGGCTGCATTGGGAACCGTGGAGCCAGCATCATGGCTACCATGCATCTCCACTCCATCCCAGCCAGCTTGCTCTACCACCCACCTGCAGCCAGCTTGCTCTGGCATAAACCATCAACATGGACCTCTGTAGACAAGGGGATGTTGGAAAGAGTGTGGAGATGATGGATCATCCAGAGCCAAGTCAAGGTTCAGGTACTCTGGGAGAATGAGAGTGGACTCAGCGGCATGGTGCTCCAGTAGTCCAGCAGCAGCAGTGAGGGCCATAGCAAGGCAGCAGGATGGAGAGGAGGGAGCAGCTGCAAACAGCAATGCTAAGGGAGAATGCAAAGGACTTATCAAATGATCAAATATGGAGAAAGAGGAAAGGAGAAGAATCCAGAAAAAATTTTCTCATCAAACACCAGCCAGTGTATATCCTTTATCTCCTTCAATCTTCACCATCAGTACAGGGACCACTGCCAATTTGCTTGTCACACATGTGTTCCCCTTCTGGTATTAACACTCAGTCCACAAAGTTCAGATAGGATCGACCTCCTTTGCCTCCAGCCATTTCCACACAGCACACAGCACAGATCTGGCCAATCCAACTCAAGGTCCCTGGACTGGGACAAGTACGTAATCTGGGGTTTTTAGTTTAACTACTGGGGAAGAGATATTCTTTACCATTTGGGAATACCAAAGGGGTAGAGTGTCAGCCTGGAGCTGCTGAGAGCCATCACATGGATGGAGCCTTGCTGAAAGGATGCCTCCACGAAGGAAAGCAGAGGTAAGAGATGAAGAGGTGCTTCATCATTTGAGCATCAGGATCCAGCCCTTCCTGAAGCCACCCTAACCCTGGACCTTTTACTTGTGAGCCAATTTGATTCTTTGTTTTTCCTTAACTAGCATGAGTTGGGGTTCTATTACTTGCAACTAAAATAGTCCTAATGTAACAATATTGTGAGATAAGTATTATCCTCAACCTCCTGATAAATTGAATCTCCGAGAAGTTAGTGAAATTGCTTAAATTTATGCACTTACATATGTCAAAATAGAGTATTCTTTCTTCCTAACCCCTTTCTTTCTTACCTCACCCATCTTTTATTGCAAGAGGTTCTTTGGAATACTGAATAAGAAGAGATTTTTGAGAGCACTGAGTTTATACAACAAGATGCAGGCTCAGTATTAACCAGAGAAAGAGTTTTCTTATAGACACTTATGTTTTAAAATTGGAAGGAACTAACGCCGGGCGCGGTGGCTCACGCCTGTAATCCTAGCACTCTGGGAGGCCGAGGCGGGTGGATTGTTTGAGCTCAGGAGTTCGAGACCAGCATGAGCAAGAGCGAGACCCCATCTCTACTAAAAATAGAAAGAAATTATCTGGCCAACTAAAATATGTATATATATATTTATGAAAAAAATTAGCCAGGCATGGTGGCGCATGCCTGTAGTCCCAGCTACTCGGGAGGCTGAGGCAGTAGGATAATTTAAGCCCAGGAGTTTAAGGTTGCTGTGAGCTAGGCTGACGCCACGGCACTCACTCTAACCCGGGCAACAAAGCGAGACTCTGTCTCAAAAAAATAAAAAAATAAAATAAAATAAAATAAAATTGGAAGGAACTAAATCCCCCTCCAGTCATGCCAAAGGTTTCTAGGATTAAATCTGACACCCACCACACCCACTGCCACACACAAACTCACCACCCTGATGTAGATCCTAGACCCCAGGGGTGGGCAATAGGAGGCAAGGGGAGCAGAGTAGTAATAAGACCAAGTAGGTGAAGCCAGTGGAGACCTAGTGGAGAAGGGAGTTGGGGTGGTTTTAAAAATACTTTGGCAAATTCTTTGACGCACCTTACTTCAAAAGGTGGAAACTAATTCCCCTTCTCTTGAATGCGGACTGGTGGCCAAAGTGATGGCATGTGACTTCCAAGAGTAGGTCATAAAAGGATACAGCTTCCCCCCTGCTCTCTCTCCTGGACCACTTGATCTGAGGGAAGCCAGCCACTAGGCCAATGAGGACACCTGAGCAGCCCTCAGGAGAGGCCCATGTGGAGAGCAACTGACGCTTCTCACCAACAGCCTGTGAGCCACCTTTAAAGAAGATTCTCTAGCCCAGCTAAGCTACTCTCAAATTCTTGACCCATAGAACTGTGAGATAGTAAATGTTTGTGTGTTTCAAGCTACCATGTTTAGGGGTAATTTATTCCACAGAAATGGGTAACTAATACAGGCAGTCTCAGATACACAATCAGGGTGGCCTCCGTGTGGACTGACAGTGTCTTGATGGGAACCAGTAAAGACCACTGTGCCCAGTCCTCTGGACCCCATGTGTCTGGCATATCCGCGGATGGCAAGACGTCCTTTCCACTCCATAGGGATTTACAGGCAGAACCAAGAGGCAGCAGCATTGGAAATGGCACCTGGGTCTTAATGATGCCAGAGACTATACCCTTCCCATGAGGCCACATTTCACAGCCTGGATGCCAAAAAGCCAGAAAAATGGGACATTGTAGCAGAGGTGGGGGGGAAGCGCTAACAAACCTCAGCTTGTTCTGAATCCTAGAGAAGCCAAGAATTAGAGAATACAATAAAATGGTGGTTCTCTTAGAAATTTAATTACTTAAAACCCAGTGGAGATGTGATTAAAGTAGGGATTGAGATGAGATCATACTGGATTAGGGTGAGCCCTAAATCCAATAAGATTATCCTTATAAAATACAGAAAGAGATACACTCAGAAGGTGGCTATTTAAATATGTAGGCAAAAATTAGAGTGACATGTTCACAAGACAAAGAATGCCAGGGATTGCTGGCAGCCACTAAAAACTAGGACACAGGCACTGAACAGACCCTCCCTCAGAACCTCCAGAAGGAACCAACCTGCCTTCACCTGGATTTTTTAACTTCTGGACTCTTGAACTGAAAGAATAAATTTCTGTTGTTTTAAACCAAAATACAAAAAGCATCGAGACAAACAAGAACAGCAGCAACAGGGAAAAAAACCCAATGAAATAAAATAAACAGATGGGAGCAATGTCAGATAATTTCAAAATGGCCTTAAGGGATTGAGATGTCCCCCTGGTGTCTTTCGTTCCTCCGTAAATGTGTATTGGTCGCCTGCTCATCGCTGGGGCCATGGCTGGGCCATTCACCGAGGAAATGTTACATCAAGGCCAGGGGCCAAATGATTACCCCAGACAGTGCTCCAGGAGCTCACTGGCATATAGAGAGCATCGTGGGATGCAGCAGTCTAGAAAGACCCCTCAAAAGTCGGCTGGATATTTGTAAAGGTAAGGGGGGAAATTTCTAGCAAGCGCAGACATGCAGCCCCAGGTGGAGTACATTGGGCTGGTCCTCTGTGTGGGGAGATTATCAGAGGGAAGAAATATCTTCAGACTTTTTGCTTCTAGAAGAAGAACCTGAAGGGAGCAATGAGCCCTCAAGCAAAGAAATGCTCTTAGATGCTCTGTGACATCTCAGACACCATGACAAGTGGTTGGGGAGAGAGTTTGGGGAATTGCCTGTGCCCACGGTGGCACTTTAACTCCTGTCATATAGCATGTGCCCTCCTCATTTTGGTGTTTAAGGCCCGTAAGTCCCTCCTCTGAAGATCCTGGACACACCCTTTCTGTTTGAGCCAGGATACTAAAATGAATGTGATGGTTTCTGAACTACACTATTTTTCTTCCCATTTTACCCTGAAAAATGCCTCATCCTTCCCTTTCTAGCAAATTCTTATGAACTTCCTCCTCCAGGAAGCCCTCCTTGACCAACACTTTCCTAACTAATTTCACTCAATTTCAATTGGTTTGGTGCTGCTGTAATCTTGGCACAAGGGCGAAGGCAAGCTGCCTGCCAAGGAGCGCCTTCTTATTGACCCATCTGATCGCCACAGGGCCTCCATCAGACTTCCTCCAGCCAGCTAGGACCTGGTCTCATGCTGTTCTCCTCTCCCTCCCCACCCCTTCTTGTGCTTTCTGAGTTACTGCATGCTAGACAGCACAATAAGTTAATTAATAGCCTGAACTTCACACACTGTGGTTATCAACCCAACCTTGACCATGCTTTCATTGTGGCCCTTCTATGAAGACTTCCAGACCATGTTAAGAAATCTTCCTGCCACGTAGCTGTAGGTGGGGACCTTTAGCCCACAGAAGAGGTCACCTCTGAGAGGGTCTGTTCTCTAGATGAGGTCGGCATTGCATCACCTAATCTAGGGTATTAAGATAATGCCTAGGGATTTCTTAAGGAAATCTCTGCTATTTTGTACTTTGGGACTCTCACCATTTTATAGCCCCTGATTAATTACCCTCAAGGTTGCTGCAAGCAACCACAGATTTTTCCCCCAAGCCCTACCTATTCTTCAAGACTCAGCTAAAATCCCCACCTAAGCAAGATGCCTTTCGATCACACCTGGGTAACGTCTCCTGACTGACACTGTGTCATTAATAAACTCCATTCTTTTTGTGGTCCATTAACTCTCTTAAAAAAAACTTTTGGATCAAACTGTAAATCAAAACTTAAATGGCAAAATGGTTAGAAATTGATGATAATTTTTAAAACTACATGGGAGAAAATATTGACAAATCACATATTCAGCAAAGGACTCATATCCAAAATAAATGAAAACTCTCTAAACTCAACAGTAAGAAAACAAATCCAATTAGAAAATGGGCAAAAAACTTCAGCAAACACTTCACCAATGCAGATAATAAGATAGCAAATAAACACACTGAAAGATGTTCAACATCATTAGACATTAAGAAAATGCAAATTAAAACCACAATGATATACTGTCAAATACTTGTTACAATGGCTAAAATTTAAAATACTGATAATACTAAATGCTAGCAAAGATGCAGAAGTACTGGATCACTCGTGTATTGCTGATGGGAATACAAAATGGTAGGGAAACTCTGGAAATGAGCCTGTCAGTTACTTAAAAAATAAAACATACACTTACCATACAATCCATCAATCACACTCTCAGGTATTTTTCCCAGAGAAATGAAACCTTATGTTCACACAAAAACCTGTGCATGAATGTTGATAGCCATCTTATTTGTAATAGCCAAAAAATAAACACAATTCCAAAGGTCCTTTAGCAGGCGAGAGGTTAAAAAACTGGTACACCCATGCAATGTATGAATGCAATACAAAAGGAACAAATTGTTGATACTTACAATTTGAATGGATCTTAGGGCATAATGCAGAGTGAAAAAAGCCAATCTCAAAAGTTACATAATGTATGATTCCATTTATATGACACTATCTAAATAACAAAATTATAGAGATGGAGAATGAACACAGCAGTGTGTGCCAGGGGCTGGGAAAGAGGTGGAAGGAGGTGGTCTAAGGGGCAGCTGGGGGCAGCATGAGAAAGCTCCTTTGTGGGGACAGGGCTGTTCTGTGTCAAGACTGTGCTGATGGTTATACAAGTCTACACATGCGACTAAATATCATAAAATTGTACACAAGATATGCAAAAATGAAAACATGAAAAAACCTCCAAAATCTGAGTGAAATCTATAGTCTAGTTAATTGTATTAATTGTACCAATTTCCTGGTTTTGATCATGTTCTCTCATTATATAAGGGGAGCTGGATGGTGGGTACAGGGGACCTTTCTGGACTATTTTTGCAATTCCTGTGAGTCTATAACTATTTCAAAACAAAAGGCTTTTAAAATAAGGCTACATATAAAGTCTTAAGGAATATAGTTCAAACAGGGCTCAGAGGAAATATTCATGCCCTTAAATACTTAATATTGCTCAACAAAGAAAGTATGGACATAATGAAATTAAAAATTTAAAAGTTAGAAAAAGAATAACAAAATAAGCATAAGGATAATAGGAAGAAGAAATTGCTAAGGCAAAAAGCAGAAATTAATGACATTGAAAATAGAAAAATAGAGCAAACCAAGGGGTTAGATCTTTAAAAATAGAGAACCACTAGCTAACCAAATTAAGAAAAAGTAAATTATAAATAAACAAAATTAAAGATAGAGTGGGGAAATAGCCACAGATACTATTTCTTCAAGAAATGGAAGATTTTCAAGTAAAATAAAAAAGACCAGGCCAGACATGGTGTCTCATGCCTGTAATCATAGCACTTTGGGAGGCCAAGGCAGGAGGATCACTTGAGCCCAGGACTTTGAGGTTGCAGTGAGCTATGATTATACCATTGTATCCCAGCCTGAGCAAGAGAGTGAGACCCTATCTCAAGTATCACAAGAATGGAAAAACAAGCACCACGTGTACTCACCATCAAATTGGTATTAACTGATCAATACTTAAGTGCACATATAGTAGTAACATTCATCAGGTGTCGGGCAGGAGGGAGGGGGAAGGAAGGGATGGGTGTATTCACACCTAATGGATGTGGTGTGCACCGTCTGGGGGATGGACACACTTGAAGCTCTGACTCGGGTGTGACAAAGGCAATATATGTAACCTAAACATTTGTACCCCCATAATATGCTGAAATTAAAAAAATAAAATAAAATAAGACCAAAACTGATCCCAGAATAGACAAAAAATCTAAAGAGACCAAATACCTTAGATGAAATTGAGAAAGTTGTCAAAGAACTACCCTTTTTCACAAAAGCACTAGGCCCAGACGGTTTCATAGGCAAATTGTTATTAAATTTTTAAGGAATAAATAATACCATTGCATTTTTTTCTTTCAAGGTTTCCTCTTTTTTTTTTTTTTTTTTTGGTGTGAATAACTTCATTTCTTTTTTTCTTTGTTTTCTCATTCCCTCCTTCTCCATAAGGAACCATATAAATAGGTTTAGTGTCAACATATTTTTACAAGATATGCATTGTTTTGTGGTACTATACCTTTAATCTATGTAAATGGAATTGTATTATATAGTTCACTGTGTTTCTTACTTTTTTAATTTTTTGCTCCATTCATGGGTTGGGTTCTTCATGTTGCCCTGTATACATTTAATAAATTGCTTCTAATTGCTTCATAATATTCTATGACGTACATCCATCACATTTCACCTCTCCGCCTTCCCAGTAATGGATACACAGGTTTCCTACCACGTCCCTATCCAATCCCCTCAAGGATCTATGTGAGAATTGCCTCAGGATGTACACTCAGGAACAGAAATGGAAAAACGCAGGCAATGTGTAGACTTTATGTGTTTCACTGCGTAGGGCCAGATTGTGCTCAAGAATGGCTGCATCATCTACACGTCCTCAAGCTGCCATATGCCTGTGTCCCCTAATTCCCACCACAGTTGGCTTTCTACCTTTGACTGGTTGAATGGCTGTAAAGTGATAGATACCACATTATTGTCTAATTCATACTTCTCTGAGTCCTGATGAGTTTGCATAACATTTTATTTCTTTGTTATTATATAATTTTGAGTTTTCTTTTCTGCGCTAGTACGAGTGCTAGTATGTGTCCTTTGCCCATTTTAAAAATTAGGATTATTATCTCTTTTTCATTGATTTGCAGGGATTTATTGCATATTCTAGATATTATTCACTTGATTTTAGATATTGCAACTGTCTTCTCCCATTCTGTTATAAATTAATCTTTCAATGATATCCTTTGTTGAACAGAAATCCTTAATTCGGGGAGAGAAATGTTAGAAATTTATTTTTTTAAATGTTAGAAATTTCTCTATTATTTTCCAAAACCTTTAATTTATATGTAATAAATGTAATGATTTTTTTGCCTTATGCTTTGAGCTTCTGAAGTTTTGTTTAAGAAGTCTTCCTTTCTTAGGTCCAAAAATGTCTCCCATAATTTCATCCAAAATTATATATTTTTACCATTAACATTTAGATCTTTAGTTTACCTAGACTACACCTTTGTAAGGGGTGTTCAGGAGATATGTTGCTTTATTCTTCTCTGTATAATGAACTAGTTTGCTCATTCTCCATCCTTTTCCCATTGATTTGTGGTGCCACTTCCATTGTACATTCACTTCCCATATACACAGGGGTCTGTCTCTGAGCTCTCTGTTCTGCTCCATTGGTCTGTTTGTCTGAACTTGTGTTAATATCACTGTGTATTTATTACTTTGGCTTTGTAGTGTATCTTAATATCTGGCAAGACAAATCCCCATCTGTCACTCTTCTTTATAAAAACTTAGCTATTCATGGACTTTTATCCTTCTACATAAATTTTAGAGTAATTTTATCATATTCAAAAAAATCTGCCTGGCATTTTATTTGGGAGTATATTGAACTTATAGGTGAATTTATGGGGAATAGAAATCTTTACAATGTTAAATTACCCAATCCAAGAGCATGGAATGTCTCCCCTTTTATTTAATCATCTTCTGTGTCCTTTAACGAGTTTTAGGATTTCTCCTTAGAGATCTTGTGTGCTTTTGCTTCTGTTAATTCCTGGGTTCTTTGTAGATTTCTTGCCCTTGTGAACAATTTCTTCTTTTTTTATTATATTTTTTTCAGTAAGTTATGGTTGGCAATGCTATTGCTTTTTGTATATTGCTCTTATATCTGGCAAACTCTTATCAGTTCTAACAGATTGGGTGTTTTTTCTGATTTTTCCCAGGTAAATGATTTTATAATCTCAAATAAGGACAGTTTTAAGTCTTCACTTCCAACCATTATACCTCTTCTATAAAATAATCTAGAACAAAGAGAAAAAGAAGAAAAGCTTCCAAATTCATTTTACAAACCAGTGCAATATTTATACCCAAATCAGACAAGATATTCTAAATAAATAAAAAGATGTGTTAACCTTATTTATAAATATGCATGTAAATATTCTAAATAAATATAGTCAAATATAATCAGGAAGCACATTAAGAAATATACCACAAACAATGATGTTAATTCCTAGAATATAAGGAAGAGTCAATATGATTTCTTATATTAATATGTCAAAGGAGAATGTCATATGATGCTGAACATCCACTACTGATACTAACTTAAAAATAAACGCTTAATAAAATAGATGTGAATGGCTGACTTCTTAACAAGATATATTAGACTAAAAACTAATCAGTCTTATTGGCAAAACATTAAAAGCATTTTCACTAAAATCAAGAATAAAAAAGATGTCCACTATCATCACTTTTATTTAATATTTTTCTGGAAGGATTAGCCATTGCAGTTAGACAATTGAAAGCAATAAAGTATAAAAATTGGAAATAAGGAGGCAAGACTATCATTATCTATAGATGATACAAATCTATACATGGATAGTAGTCTCAGGAGGCCACCTGTTTCTCAACTAAAAAGAGTTCTAGAAATCCTGGCTCCATCCACTGAGATGATCTGAAAGTTGCCTAAGTGATTCCAGTTCAGATACCTCTACCTAAGAGTCAGTTCTTGGAAAGGTCAGTATTTGAATTATCTTTTTCCAGAAAGCTCTGAGCCTGTCTTTCTTTGTTGAAGACACAAACTCTGGCCTATAGCTAATAGGAGAGACTTCAGCAACCATTAGAGTAAAACAAAAACTACTTATAAATGACAGACCTGTGGTTATTTTATTAATGAAAATTTCTCAATGTAAAAGGACTGATGAGAATCCATAATAAGAATAATGCAAGAATAACACAAGGAACGTTTGTTGATTGGTGGCATGCAAAACAAAGATGATAAACCCATTCACCAAAAGAAGTTAAACAAATATCTCCTAGGGTAACAATTCAGTCTACTTTCTAAGAAGTCAGTGAATGTCTACTTTATAAAACTATATGAATATATTTTCATAGAGAAAAAAACTCTTAAGATACAAAATATCTAATAATCCTTAGCTATAGCATTATGTTAATATAATCTATCAAGAATGTGAAGTAAAGAGATTCAGTAAGTCCGGAGTAAGGCTTAGACATCTCTATTTCTACAAAACTTCGTGAGTAGGTCTGATATTCATTGAAAACCACTGACCTAAAAATTACTTGATTCAAGCTTTTTTAAAAAAGAAAAAAGGCTGTTGGCCAATCAATATCTTAAAGAACAGTTGAAATATATATTTGCTCAATACCATCAGGTAAAACACTAAGATTCAGATAAATACAGGAAAATTCAACAGAACTGTTTTATAAGGTGCTCACTTTGGCAGCACATATACTAAAATTGGAACGATACAGAGAAGATTAGCATGGCCCCTGAGCAAGGATGACACACAAATTTGTGAAGTGTTCCATATTTTTAAATTCATAACTAATGGGTGTGGAGGGCACTGTCTGGGGGATTGGCACACTTGTAGCTCTGGCTTGGGCCATGCAGAGGCAATATATGTAACCACAATGTTTGTACCCCCGTAATATTCTGAAATTTAAAAATAATTAATTAATTAATTTTAAAAAAGAAATACCCAGACAAAAAGCAAGCTCTAGTCTTTGGACTCAGTGGATGTACGATAAGATGTCCTGAGAACCCCGCCCCTCTCTGGAAGGCAATGCCAGAGCAAGATTGAGATTGTGCAGCTCAGCAAGCCTCCACCCAAGGGGTGAGGTGGTAGCTCTCCCTTCTTGTGGG
Organism: Eulemur rufifrons; assembly: GCF_041146395.1. Lineage (NCBI taxonomy): Eukaryota > Metazoa > Chordata > Mammalia > Primates > Lemuridae > Eulemur > Eulemur rufifrons. The sequence goes on from NC_090989.1 coordinate 117,156,190, forward strand.
CACCTCCGATCTCTACAAGTGATTCTCCTAGAGCCTTCTCTTCATTAGTTGGTACTAGGTGACGTGGTGGCTGTAGGTAGGTATCCATTAAAATTTGTGCTCCCCTACCCCTTCCCATGTCTCTCAGAAAGAGTCTTCCAACCAGGGATTACAATTCCCAGCCCTCTTTGCCTCTTGTGTGCCCATGTGACTGGTTCTCAAGGGTGAATTGTGAGCAGACGTCATATGGGGTACTTCCAGGTCAAAGCATTTAAGAAGCAGATGTGTCCACTCCAGGCACTCTTTCCATTTCCAGTGGCTGATTGCAGATGATGAGGTCCCAGGAAATGATGGCGAAACCACAGGAGGAAGAAAGCCAGGATCCCTGAATCGCTGACAGAGGAAAGCTCTTGGCTAAACAGGAACATCTGCTTTGAACTGTTATGTGAGAAATAAACTATTGTGCTTGAGCCATTAAAGAAAAAAAAAAAAGAACTACTTTGTAAGACTTTTGATCAGTGTTTTCCTTAAAATTAAAACATAGAGAAATCAAAACATTGACAAATACCTCATAAGGCATAAAGTTTCTGAAATGTTTATATTAATAGCATCTTACCTATATAAATTTAACCTATGAATGACTGAATATCTCTCCTGATTTCACAACTTTTCCCCTGCACCCCACCAAACCTAATTATTCCTAGTACCTCTCTTTATAAGATCAAAGAACAAATCTTTATGATATTCCAGGAAACTTCTGAGAAATCTCAAAGACTGTTTTAGGTGTAAAAAATGTACTGCAAGTTTTATTTTATTTTCATCTATATTTCAGACCTTATTTTTGAAAGGCAAAAATAAAAAAAAAGGTCAGAGAAGATTAGGACAGTTGATTAAGATAGGATCGTGGGTGCCTGAGAAATAGTACTCAGTTTCCTACTGAATCAAAGTGACAATAAAACATTTAACAATAAAAATAGAGGGCAACATGATTGTAAATAACCTTAGCACTTTCATAAGTGAGGAACGTTTTTCCTTATCTTTTCCATCCTCTTCCTCCTTCTCTTTTTCTTCTTCTTTCTCATAACTAAGAGCATAAAGTCAACATACAGATATAAAATTATTCAGATAAGTCACAGAATCTTTGCTTTCTAGGCAGATTACACTGAAGGTAAGTAGGGCAACCAGCTATCCTGTTCTCTCCAGTACTGTCCTGGTTCCAGCACAGAAAGTTCCACATCCAGGAAACCCTTCAGTCCCTGGGAGGTTGTTTACCCTAGAAAGAATAGCCATTCACATTGTAGGTGAAGACATTAATCAGTAAATGAAGGAAGCAAGCCCATCAAGACTGAGTGAATGTTGCAAAAATGTTTAATACATTTGCTAGCTTAAATACTAGGCTTTTCAGGCTTAATATTATAAATCAGGCAAGTAAAATTCATTTATTATGCTCTTTAATACTCTGGTGACACTTTTATTCTACTACAGTCTCAGAGGATTCACAAGTTCAAAACTAATTTTATAATAATATTAAGGTGTTATTTACGATAGCATGCTATACATTTATCATTGCCCTCTTCAAATAAATGAGTCTTTTAAATATTTCTCAGTTTTGATTTTAATATAGTAAACACAAATAGTTGTAACCACCTAAACAAAAGCTCTTTGAGGTCCTCAATAAGGGTGAAGTGGTATGAAAATAAAAATTCTGAAGAACTGCTGTTTTTAAGGAGAAGCAAAAGCATATTTCAGTTGCATGTCTCCGTCATTATTGTTCCAGGTGCAATTGAAACCACTCATATTAATTATAACTTTTAACTGAAGTAATTAGCTTCTATTTCTCAGAGAGAACTAAAGACTGGATAATTAAGAGCTTTCTGTCATACTGAAGCATTTTAGCAGATTAACAACGCTCATAGCACAAGTTTTTACAGTCACATGCATCCCTGTGTGGCAAAAATGAGCACATTCATTAACATGACCCGTGGCTATAGCTTCCCTGATATCATAAAAAAACAAGCAAAATTATGCTTAGTAATCAATGTGTCAGTGTTCTATCCTACTTAGAAAGTACCTAGATATCTATTGATTACATACCAATTAATTTAATTTGCTATCAGGTCAATGTTTTAAGTTTCCTATAGATCTTGGAAATTATTTTCAATATGACATACTAGAAAACATAATTACTATTGAAATAAAAAGTTTGTCAGAATAATGATTCCATTTAGTTGAACATAAATTTACATTTTTCAGAATCTTGAACATTACATAGATGTAAAGCTAGCTTATTTGATCAGTAAAAAAGTGCTTAGGAAAAGCATACCCAAGTAGAATAAACTACTTTCTTGTATTATACTTAACAGTGATAAATCAGAGAAAACAAAGATGTTTTTATGAACCCACATTGGTAAACTAGTCTTGTTTGCCAAACATTTATTTTAGTTATGTGAATTCAGATTCTTAAAAGGTTTTTGAGTTAGCTTAGGAAGAACCATTTTTAGTACATTTTTATAGCATATTAAAGTAGTAGAAATTTAATTACCTTATGTTTTAGGGATTTTATATAGGCACTTATTTATTCTATAAACCAATAAGAGCAAAGTTTCTTTAATTTAAAAGACTTTGTAATCTAATTTATTTACACCCTCCAGAAATAGGAAAATATACACACACATTGAGAGGCAAAGACTTTTCCAAATTATAGGCAGTTAGAGTGCTTATAGCCTCAATTCTACAATTTGAGCCACAAGTCAAGTGACACAAGAGACACAGAAATTTAAAAAAAAAAAAAAAAACCCTCACCATTCCAGATAGCAAAGAAATATCCTTTCTAGTAGGCATGAAATTTTTAATTGATTTGCATTCAAAATAGACAAACATGGAAGCAAACAAATCAGATTCTCTGTCATCTCTTACCCAACAGAGAATAGGTATCTATCACCTATCTACAGAGATCACCAAATGGTCAGACCTTAAAGCCAAATTCCCAGTCATTGCTACTACCAATGAAGTACAACCTATTGGCCATAAATGAATCTAAAACAAAACACAAAATTAATTGAGAGGGGGGAAAAAGCCAAGAGAATAGAGCTGGCAATGTTAAAGGTCTATTGCCACTTGGTATTCACCCACAGAAGCCAAGAGTAAAATGTGTCTTGGCTTAAGCTGCTCATGAAGTGTACTTCTCTGGGCACATAGTTTACCTGGCTCTGCCAGATGAATTTATTATGTATCTTAGCAGGAACTCCAAAATTGTTAAAAGATAATTTTTTTCAAAAGATAATATCATAACTCACATGAATATAAAATGAACACTTGGCAAAGATTTTAAATTAACTCATTAATTAATGAGGGAACCAGTAAGATGTTACTACTGATTCAAATGAGGATTTGACTTGCAGAGATTTACATTCCCTACTGGACAAAACCTATTTGCACTGCTGTGGTCAGGAATAATTTACATAGGTATAGACTGGAAATACTTGCATTATGTTCAGTTCTACAAGTTAACTTTGCTTTAATTGTAAAATAGCCAGAGGCAGAGATCACCTGAATGAGTGGCCTAGACAGAACACTCACTAATAATTTTTAACCATTTCAAAATTTTTGGCAGTTTTTTCATAAAACAGTAAAGATGGTATAAATTCACAAAAGCAAAGAAAGTGAAAGAGGTGAAAGCAGATGAGTGATGGGAAAAATTATAAAAGTGGTTAGATGAGTGGTAACTGACTTAGCAGAGCAAGAAAATGGAAACCCAAGAGTCACAAAGACATACGTCAGTGAGAAGCAATCCAATTTATTCACAGAACCCCTGAGGGGCTCAGAAGCTAGAAGCACCAAATGCCCCAGAAGGTGAGGATGAAGACTGAAAGCAGAAGAATCAATTAAATGTTTATAAAAAGAAAAACTAGGATCTCATATTTTGACCTCTATCCCATCCAAAAAATTGACCAAGCCTACCTGACCCTAAACAGCAGGTTTACTGTCTAAGAAATTATCCCAGTGGGCTTCTGGACTCAAGGACACCAGGCACAGCACACCAGACACAGCAGCCCTCCTTCTTAGGTTGCATCTTGCAACCTAAGCAGGAAGACTACAGAGGTTGAAGGGCTCCAGGATGGTATCTTCAAGAAAAAATATCTTATTCAGTGTGCTTGATTCTAGTGAGGATAATTTTATGATATATTTGAGCATTTGCAAAGAATCAGTGAAAGGTGTGTATTAGATTGGAATATATGAAATTGAAAATATTCAACTATGTTGGACCTACAAAAACCAACAATTTCAACTGAACAAACAAAAACCTGAGGTTGTTGCTAACTCCAGGAAAAACAAAGAGTTGATAGGAATGGAAATCTAATCACAGTAAATTATTTAGTTCAAATACAAATAATATATATATATATTTTTTTTTTTTTTTGAGACAGTCTCACTCTGTTGCCCAGGCTAGAGTCCCATGGCATCAGCCTAGCTCATAGCAACCTCAAACTCCTGGGCTCAAGCAATCCTTCTGCCTCAGCCTCCAGGGTAGCTGGGACTACAGACATGTGCCACCATGCCCGGATAATTTTTTCTATATATTTTTAGCTGTCCAGATCATTTCTTTCTATTTTTAGTAGAGATGGGGGTCTCGCTCTTGCTCAGGCTGATCTCGAACTCCTGACCTCCAGTGATCCTCCCACCTCGGCCTCCCAAGTGCTAGGATTACAGGCGTGAGCCAACGCACCCGGCCCAAATACAAATAATATTTAAATAATCAAAATAATATAAGCACTGTATATTGACCTAACTGAAAATTAAATGGTACATATATAGAAAGAGCCAACAGAGGGTATAAATGTATATTTGGGAGGAGAATGAGAAGCTGGTATAAAAGTGATAAATTTTCAAAATCCATTGACAGAAGTCAATAGAAAATGTCTAAAACTGATATAATAAAGAAAAGCGACACAAGCTTATTATTATTTAGAAGTTGAAGGTAAGTGCCAGAGAAACAACTAAAAGAGGTGAGAACAGTTGCTTCTGGGAATCAGGGACTTAGTGAGTAGGGGTGGGACAAAAACTTCTACTTTATTATAAGGCTTATAGTACTTTTACTTTTTAATAACTACATGTATCATTTTGGGAGAAAATAAAAAATGTTATAAAACTATAATAAAGAAAGCTAAAATGCAAACAAGAAACTGGGGAAAATATTTTTTTTTTTTTTTTTTTTTTTTTTTTTTTGAGACAGAGTCTCACTCTGTTGCCCGGGCTAGAGTGAGTGCTGTGGCGTCAGCCTAGCTCACAGCAACCTCAAACTCCTGGGCTTAAGCGATCCTACTGCCTCAGCCTCCCGAGTAGCTGGGACTACAGGCATGCGCCACCATGCCCGGCTAATTTTTTGTATATATATATTTTAGTTGTCCATATAATTTCTTTCTATTTTTAGTAGAGACGGGGTCTCACTCTTGCTCAGGCTGGTCTCGAACTCCTGACCTCAAGCGATCCACCCGCCTCGGCCTCCCAGAGTGCTAGGATTACAGGCGTGAGCCACCGCGCCCGGCCTGGGGAAAATATTTTTAACTAACACATAATAATATTAATATCTATTATATATAAAAAGCTCTTTAAATCAGCTAATATATAAAAATCTTTAATATATAAAAAATTCTCATTAAATCAATTTAAAAAAGACTAACATCCCAATTAAAATCAACAAAGGACATGAAAAAGCAGCTCACAAAAAAGAAAAATAGTTCACAACTATTTGAAAATATACTCAATTGTATATACAATCAAAGAAATTCACATTAAAACAAAATACATTTTTTACAAACCTATCTGATTGGCAGATAGATTTAAATCATTTTACTAATACTCATGGTTGCCAAGAATGTGAAAAAAATAAGAACTCTCATATACTGGGACAACATACATGAAAACCTCTTTGACATTTGTGTAATGTGCACAAAAATATACAGTCAGGTCAGAATAACACTGTTTGTTATTACAAGCAATAGAGAAACAACCCAAATGACCTATGACTAAGAACGGGGTGGCTAAGTCAATTACGGTGCTTGCAAGCAGTGGGATATTACGTAGTAGTCAGAATGAGGATGTTCTCTCTGCATTGACATGGAAAGTTTGCCAAGATCTATTAAGTAAATAAAAAATGTGGACACAAGTTTGTTGTATTCTACTTTTTGGATAAAAGGACAAGAAGGAGAATGTATTTTCATATTTGATTTTATGTGCATAAAGAAATTCTAGAAAGATACATGAGAAATTAACACAAATAGTTTCCTGTTTGGCAATAACAGTGGTGGGAACCAATTCACATAGGTGAACCAGACTTTTCATTACATATCTTTCATATTGCTTGAATTTTGAACCATGTGAATGCTACCTATTCAAAACTTTTAATAAAATATTAATAGGTAAACAAGAATGAAATAGATCATATGTGTTGATTTAGAAATATTTCCACAATATGTCAAATGAAAATGTCAGACATTCCTTAGATCTAGTGGAAGGAAGGGTCAGGGAATCACAATTCCTTGGTGGGATTGCCAAGGGCATTCTCAGAATCCTTGGAGGAGAGGCAGGAACAGTCCCCTTAGGAAGAGGTGGTTTGGATGGACCCCTGCTGCTCATGACCTACTCCTGACTGTTGTAAGAGGGTGGGGGGAGGGTGGGGAGGACAAGGGGATTGCAAAGGATCCCTTCTTGGGCCAGAGCAAGTTGATCCCTCTCACTCTAGGAGAGATGAGGGTTTGTGATCTCTCTGCTCTCCTGCCCTGACCTCTGGGAGCAAAAGTAAAGACGGGGCACAATTTACATGAAAAACTAAGTTGAGAGCCAGTGCCACCTGACAGCATCATGTGATCTGAAGGAACTCTGAGATCCTTTCCTCCTGGGGCCTCCAGGTGAAAATAAATCTGATAGCTCATACCCCAGCCTGACTAGCTCTGAAGATTTACTCAGGGTCACCTCTTGTCAGCAGTGGCGACAGATTTGCTTGACTCCAAAAGCCTCGTGGGGCTGTTGGGTTGGAAAACACTCAGTCTTACGTCCATGGCAAGGGCGGGCGACCTGCCTGGTGAAGGGCAGCATGACCAGGTGCTCCTCGCCAGCAGCCCAGCGTCGGCCCAAACACAGGGGCACGCTCCCCAGTGGCTGCCTGAGGCTGCTGTGGCACGAGGGCAGCATGGCTGTGGCTATCACTAATACCTCCTCCAGAGGCCTGGCTCTCCCAAGCCCGGGGGGCAGCACCTGCAGAATGCGGGGTGCTACGGGGATGGTACAATACTGGCACTTTCTCTGGCCCCTTCTCTTTGGCCACCCTCTACTCCCTCTTCACCTCTGAGACCTGTGGGAATTTTGTATCTGCTTGTTTGTTTTCTAGCTCCCCCATGTTTTAGTGTATATAATGTGTTGCATCAGTGGTTCTCTCACTTCAGTGGGTATCAGAATCATCTAGGGAGATAAAAAGGCACAGAGCCCCAGGACCCTTGAAGTAGCAGAGTCCGTGGCCTTTGTGCTTTTTCCAAGTTCACCCAGTGATTCTGACAGGACCAAAGTTGGAGAACCATTGCAATAAAACTCCTTTCAGACATTATCCAAATTAATCCTCAACACTGCCTTAAAAAATAAATATTATTTTCCTCCATGAGAAAACAAGGCCTAATAGGCCATATAGAAGAATTTCTGGGTTCAAATCCGCCATCCTTTTACTAGCTGTGCAACCTTTGGGAAGGCTACTAACCTCTCTGTACCTCATCTTCATCACCCTTAATGTGAGAATTCGGTGACACCCCCTCCCTTGAAGGGTTAATAAGAGAGTTAAATGAAACAAGCCAGGACAAGTGCTCTGATCAAGGTCATGATTCTTATTCTAATCATGGGTCAAAACACTTATTGGAAACAAAATATTATATAATAAAAGCTTTTGAATGAGCATATCTTTATTGATTTTAATGCATTTGATAAATGGTGGGAGAGTCTATGGACCAATATGTTATTGATTAACTCACCAATGTTTTCATTTAATTTGAAGTCTTGAAAAAAAGGACTGCTGGTAGGTCATGGTCCTTCTGTCCTCTCATCCCTGGCATACATAGAAAATTGGGACTTTCTGTGGAAGAAAGACCCTCCCCCACTCACACTCAAGACAGGCAGTCTTCATTCCATAAACATTCATGTATTCCTCATCTATAATTTGCTAGGCACTGGGGATATGGTGATAAACAAAACAGAAAGTGGTCCCTAATATCAAGGAGAGAGACAGTAAATAAACAGACTTTGCCTAATCTGGAAAATGTCAAACATTCCTTGGGTCTGGTGGAAGGAAGGGTCAGGGAATCCCAGTTTTCACTGGGTAGGATTGCCATGGGCATTCCAAGGATCCTCGGAGGAGAGGCAGGGACAGCCCCCTTAGGAAGAGGTGGTTTGGATGGACCCCTGCTGCTCACTACCTACTCCTGTTGTAAGAGGGTGGGGGGAAGGTGGGGAGGACAAAAGGATTGCAAAGGGCCCCCACTTGGGCCAGAGCAATTTGATCCCTGTGGCTGTCAGAGGAATGAGGATCTGTGACTTCCCTGCTTTCCTGCCCTGCAAAGTGAAGAAGGGGCACAACTTGCATGAAAAACTAAGATTAGGCCCAGCACTACCTGGTGGCAGAAGAAACTCTCAGGTGCCCTTCTTTCTGGTGCCTCCAGGTGAAGACAAATCTGATAGAGCATCTAGTTCTAGCTCTACTGAGCACATCCAGTTTGGCTAATTGTGCGTGTCACAAGGGCATTGTCTAAGGGGAGGAGAAAAGAAGAAACTCTGCTTACAAACTAAGCAATCATCCAGCTGGCCCTTTGCCTGCTGAGGAAACTCTTACTCCAAGAGGAAGGAGAAAGCAAGACAGAGCTGAGCAAGTCTGGACGGGCCTGGGCTGGGAGAAGCTGCCTGGCTATAAAGAGCCAGCACAGGAGTCCAGCTGCTGGGAGTCAGATGCTCCTGAGGACTGCAGGTAAATAAATGCCTGGGGGGCTGTGCCGTGCTCACTCTGAGCTGACTGATTTGTCTCAGACCCCAGCTTCTAAGGATACCCATATCTCACTTGTTCATGTGGTCTCCAGAAAGGTTCTTACAACCTAGAAAGACTGGTCATGGCTAATAATTTTTCCCAGTCTTAAGAGTCACCTGAGGTATTCCACAAATACTTAGGTAAGTAAGTTCAGAAGTGGAGTTGCCCAGGCGACTGAAAAACTGGAACATCCAGGTATGTGGTTTGTTAGTACTCGTAGACAGAGTTGGGGAACCCCAGGACAGAACCTTTGAAATTGGGACTCTGCTGCCAATTCTAAGATAGTGGTCTTCCTTAAATGCAAGGTGTAGGGGACAATATGAGTTGACTTGTTGAGTGGAAATTGCTGTTCCTCATCCAGTATCCCTCCCTTCTCCCCAGCTCCCAGATCTGGGATGGAAAGTATGCTGAAGCTGTGTTTTGTTGAAGGCTTATGACAAGTGTAGAGTTTAAATTTTGACAATTGTCATATAACCACCACCCAATCAAACTATAGAACATTTCCACCCTGACCCAGGAAATTTTCCTGTGCCTTTTCCTGATCTACCTCCATCTGCTCTCACCATATTTACCAAGCATTGATCTGCTTTATATCACTATAGATTAGATTTGTTCTTCTCTAGAACTTTATGTAGGTAGAATCATATACTATATACCTCACCATAATGTTTATGAGATTCATCTATGTTATTGCATATGTCATCAGGAGAGTGTTCCTTTTTACTGTTGAGTAATATTCCATTGTGTCAATATAACAAATTTGTTTATCCATCAACTTGTTGTTGATGGGGTTGTTTCCAGATTGGGGCTATTACACTCAAATGATGGTTGGCTGGGTTTAGAATTCTTGTTTGAACTTACATTCCCTCATCATTATATTAAGATATTGTTCCATTGTTGTATTCCATCAGAATTGTTGAAAAGCCTAATATCAATCTGATTACTCCATTGTTCCTTTATAGATAATTGTGTGCTTCTTTTTGTTCTTACTGAGATATTTTAGAATTTTATTTTGATTTTGATTTGAATTTTCACCACAGTGTGTTCTGCATTACTCTCATTCTGGGTAATATCCTTGACTCTATCTTCAATTTCACTAATTCTCTCTTCAGTTGTGTTTAATCAGCTGTTTAATCAATCTATTACCTTTTTAATTTTAGTGATTATATTTTTTAATTTCTAGAACTACTCTGGTTATTTTTAATCTGTTTTTTAAAAACATTTTATTCCTTTTTCTTATTTTAAGTGCTTTTAAAATTTCTTTATTCATTTTAAACATACTCATGCTGTAGTCTGTATCTGATCATTTTATTATCTGAAGCTCTTGGAAACATAATCTGACTGTGTGTTTTGTGTGTTATCTTACAATTTTGGATTATGAGCTCATACTTGGCATGGCTTTATCACAGAGAATACTGGTTGGCCTGATTTTGAAGGTGTGTTCCTCCACACAGTTTTTACATTTGCTTCTTCCTCACAGCCTAAAAGTATTACAAGCACAGGACTCTTTTCATTTTAATATCTTGGCTAGCAGAAAGTATAAATTCAAACCCCAAACCAGAGTCAGAGCAGGGCAGAACTTTTTTTTAATCTACATAAATTTCATGCCAAAATAGACAAACTTTCTTGTTGTCTATTGTTGCAGATTTTGACTAATTGATACTCTCACTGAAGTAGTATCTCTTCAGGTCTTCTGGCTTTATGGAGGCATCTCAGCTTCAACTTTATGCCTGACACCAAGACCAATGCCTCCTCCCTGAAAGCCCATTATAACACAAACTTTTGGCTTACTGTAATTAGCAACCCCTTTCTTGTCTCCAAGCCCTTCTCCTATCAGGCCATCTTTTCATTGCAAGGGAGGCCCATGGGGTACTCTGCTGGGGTCAGGAGGGATTGTGTGCAGGCCCTTAAATCTGAGCCTAGAGGGGAATACCTACTTCTCCAGTCCAAGAGGTAGAATGCTCAGCCTATAGTAGCTTCTGACTGGGCCTCAAAGGATAAATCTCCAAGGTATCTTATCTGTCCACTCCTGCTGCCTTCATTTGTATCCTGTTTTTGGGAAAGTTATCCCTGACTCCTTCCCTTCATCCTTCATTAGTCTTTTGACAATAGCTGGGCCATTTTTCACTCTATATTCCTGACTCCAGTATATTTACTGAAAGATAAATGTTCTGTTTTATATTCCTCAAATCATGCATAGTCAGAGCCATTTACCTAAATTTCACAGCACAAGAATACATATATTAGAGCCCCCAAGTGTCACCATCAAATTGATCTCACTTTGGGGACTCATGGTATACCTATCTCAGCCCACACCTCCATTCTTCAGAGTGGTGAAGAGGTCCCTTCTCAGACCTGACATCTCAGAATGAAGTATCAGAGCAATAAGCCAACCCATTTTCTGGCCCATGGAGTCAAACAACTTGGAGAACAGCCCTGAACCAAAGGTCCTTGTCCAAGCACCAGCTATGCCCCTAACTTAGTCCAGGTAATCCTCAGCTTGATCTTAGGGTCTTAAAGCAGAATCCCACTGCCCCTCTGCCTCATATAGGGCCTCCCTCTAGGCCCAGCTTGCTTTTAGCAGACTCATGTTCTCAGAACATGCCCTTCTTACACAACCCTGCTGTTTGGAAGCCCATGGGGCACCTTCCTGGGATGAAAGGGAGGTTCAGGCTCTCAAGTCAGACTTCAACTCTCTTTCCAAGGGGACCTAGAATACCCCTGAGGAAAAGGCTTTGGAGCCAGAGAGGTCTGGGTATAAATCCTGGCTCAGCTACTCACAAATTGTTATTAGTCATGGGACTTAACCTCCATAAGCCTTTTTCATCTGTAAAATGGGGATGATTAAACATAACTCACAGAGTTCTTGTAAGCTGAAATAAGATGAAGTATGATGCTGCCTGGCACAATGTCAAGTAGAGCTCAACAGGTTTGAGTTCTACCTTTTCAGCTTCACCAGCCTGGCCAGAAGTGCTGGCTACATGGCTGACAGACTCCACATTTGAGGCCTGAGTACTGGTGACCTGTGTGCATAGTGGGTGGACACTGGGTGTATGTTTTCCTCAAGTGCGGGTGAAGTATTCTGGGTGAGTTCAGGAGCCCAGTGGGAGCCCAGCCAACTCTGAGTGACCTGCTTTAGGGCTTTGTGTACGGTGGAGATAACTGGGACAGCCACACCTGGCCACACTAGGACTTTGTGCCTGGGTCACCCATTGTCTTTCTGAACCTTGCAAAGGGAAGGAAAGTTCTTTTGAGTTGTGCTTATGACCTTTGAACCTCTTATCTGCAGAGCCATAAACCTGGTCCACTAGTATAAAAGCAACTCATTCCAACACATTCTCCCTGCAGCCTGCTCCTTGACGTCCACCACACACCCACAGGGAACCAGAAGCTGCCGCTATGACAAGGGACCAGAATGGAACCTGGGAGATGGAGAGTAATGACAACTTTGATGGCTACATGAAGGCCCTAGGTAAGGGGGAGGCTGGGGTTGCGGAGGGAACAGGATGTTGGGAGGACTGTGGTCTGGTCCTCTAGACAGTGCCGCTGTGGGGTTCAACAGACCTGTATGCAAATCCTCACTCCTCACATACAGCTGTGTAATATCAAGCAAGTCGTAAAAATTCTCTGAGGCTCAGTTTCCTCGTCTGCAAATTGGGAATAATGATAAATGAGATTTTGTTTAGAAGGTCCTTAGCAGAGTGCCTGGCCCACAGAAAACATACGCTGAATGAAGGACACACACACACACACTCCCAAACCTGAGAGGATGATGTAGTTGCTCCCCTGCCATGTGACCACCATCTTTTGACAACCACTTGGACCTGATGTTACCCACCAATGACCCTTGCATTGCTCTTTTGTCAGTCTTATAATGGGGAAGCAGAAAAGGAAGCAAATCTCTCAGCCTGGGAAAATCAGGCGCGCGGGAGGCTAGGAGAGGCTTTTGTAATGTAGCTCACACAACCCACTGTTTACCTGACTTCTGAACTGGGCTCCAGGCCAAAGGCTGCCAGTCTGTGTGCGTCCTGAGTTGACTACAGGGTGGGTCTCTTGTGGAGCTGGCAGAAAACACATCGCCCTGTGCAGCCTGCGGGCCCCGCGTGAGACCAGAGTGAGTGGGCCCACAGCAAGGGGCTCCCGTGCCCCTGCACTGGGCAAGGAGCTTCAGCTGCCTGTCCCACATCATCCCTGCAGCAGCCTCTTCATCCCCTGTTCCAGCTTCGCTGTTCCCCACAGGTGGAGTTACCTCATAGGACCTGCCCACACACGTAGGATGAGGAAGAAACATGGCTGTGGGTGAGGCTGGAGGCCCAATAACATGGAAATGATGGTGGGAGGTCTTTCCAAGAATGGGAATCATGGGTTTTTATGTGCAGTTAACTCCTAGCTTGAACATCTCCACATCAATGAACAAGGAGAGCAGTGACGTATTTCACAATTTATGGAGCTTAGCACCTTCTTCACGTACTTCAGACACGCTTCCAGCACTGACCAGCTTTCTTCTCATTCTGGTCATCAGAATTTTACTTCAGTATACTTGAGGGGGATGAAGGAAGAGGCAAAAATCCTCCTATCGGTGCCCACCCTCAACCCTGTGGCACTTGTTTTTGAGAACCATGAGTGGCCAACAGAAATGGAATTCTGATTCTACACATGGGTAAATGGTTTGGAGCATAGCTCGGAACTATATTTCTTAACAACACTATACACATGAGGAAGCCAAACCAGAAGGGTCAACACAACTGGGGCTACGACTTGCTTTGGGACCTTGAGCCAGTGTTTTAACCCTTTAGAACCTCAGTTTCCTCGTCTGCCAAATAAGGATAATAGCACCAGCCTTGCCTTTCTCTCCAGATGATGTTGGGTATAGTTGTGGTTTTGAGCAACTGAAAGTGCTTTAACGAGGGCTGTTTGGAAGTTTCAAGGTTTCAGCAGTATGCTGAATAAGCCAGACTCATTTAATATAATTAGAAAGCAACCTTGTGTCTTTTGCTGCTTATGCTTAAATAGTAAAAAGTCCTGTAGTGACTTTAGGTTTAAAATCCAGTCTCAGTTTAGTTGATGGCTCTGCAGGGTGGGCCCCTAAAGCTCATCTCTCCAGGCCCAAGGTGGGAGGCAAACATTCCTACCACCCTCTTTCCCCTCTAGGGGGTTGGGAGGATGCAGGGCACACCATCAGCTCTCCCCAGGAAATCCTCTAACAACAGCCTTCCTCTGCCCACTTGCACACCAGCTTACACCCTCGATGTGAGTCAGGGGCTCATGAGGCGTGAATGTGTTATTAGGATATCTCCATCAGATGATGGTTTGGATTGTTTTCTAATTCTCCTTGGTATCAAATACTTGTCATTTCTTAGAGCCTCAGTCAAAACTTCCAATTTAATATCATATTACATTGATTTAACCTTAATGAACAAATTGTGTAACCTCTGTGTACTAAGGTCTCTGCAGCGTAGAGAGTTAGGCTGACACTTTGCTGATTAAGATTAACACTGTAGGCGGTAGTACTAGCTACACCCAGAATGTGGATGTGCTTGGTGCCTGGTTTCCCCAGCTGCTGACAGCCCGCAGTGTCTCAGGACCCCAGGAATGTGCCCAGCTCAAGTCCATGATGCCATGTGCAGAAGTGCCTTAGCCAGAGTCACCTTCCCACCACTGAAACAAACAAGACACCTGGCCCCTCTCACCTGCCCAGGAGGATGTGGGTGGGGCAGCAACTGGCAGTGATTAAAGACAGGTCTCAAGGGGCTGAGCCAGAAGCAGGCAAGGTGGGGCTTCCCCCTCAATCTAAAAGCAGCCCCGCAGAGCTGTACAGTTTCCTGCATGCCCAGGCTACAAGGCAGATTTGCTTTCCCAACACTGAGAACTCAACGAAACTTGCCTTCCTTGCCCTTTTGAGCACTGAGTCTCTTGGCATTTGGGAAGAGCATGTGTGGAGATTTCTGCAATTCCCCAGATGTGTAAATACTAAGTATGATGCCATTCCCTGTCTAAGAACTATTAATTTCTTAGACTTTAACCCCCAGCACTAGGGCGCTGGCTTTCTCTGCGGGCCTGGTTGTTAGCTCAGTAAGAAAAGAGAAACTCTGCTGAGATGTGGGTCTGGGCAGCAAACTGGCTTTGTCACTAGCCCAGTGAGTCACGCCACACACTGGCCTCCCCGCATGATTCAGCAGAGGGACACCTCATGGCAACCTTTGGGTTTGCCTGAAATTGTCAGTCACTAAGAGTTCAAAGGGTAAGTGAGCCAGGGATCGATGGTACCTCCTCTCCTGCCTTCTTGGCCAGCTGGTGTTTCTTAAGTCCCCAGATTGTTTCTTGACAGCAAGGAAAGCAGGTGGGGAACTCTTTTTCCCTGAGGAATTTGTCATGTCCCAAGGTCCTCCTTCAGGTCAGATCAGGGAAGAAGGAGTGGGAGGGGTGGTCTTCATTTTAAAGGGGAGGCCAAGGAGGACAGATATAAGGAGGTCCCAGCAATGTGAAAGAAGAGGGAGAGAGTCCATTAACTCTCACGGGACTCCTCTACCAAAGCTTTAGAAGTTGCCTTGGAACCAGGGAACAGAAGTTGCCTTGGAACCAGGGAACGTGCCATCTGAAGCAGAACCAAAACTGGTCTCTCTTCTCAAGGAGCACAAATTGGTGTAGATTGTCAAGATACAGTCATACACAAATGGTGCTCCTGTTTTTAATTAGCATGTGACAAATCACCCAAAAATGTAGTGGTTTGAAACAACCACAGTCATTTAATTATTATCTCTCACAGTTCTGGGGATTGACTGGGTTCACCTGGGTGTTCTTGCTCAAAGGCTCTCAATCGGTTACAACTGGACAGTGGCTGGGGCCGGAGCCATCTCGAAGGCTTCCCCACTCACGTGTGTGTCTGGCAGTCGGTGCTGGCTGGCAGCTGAGGCTTTAGCGGGGGCTGTTGACATCTACATGTGGTCTCCCCATGTGGCCCGGGTTTCCTCACAGCATGCTGGCTGGCTGTGTTTGACAGGAGAGGAGGCAGAACATGGCCTTTTGTGACCCAGCCCCAGAAATCACCAGGTGTCATATTCACTGTATTTTATTGGTCGAAGTGTTACAAGCCCACCTGTGTTTAAAAGGAAGTGATGTAGATCCTTCCCTCAGTGGGATGAACGTCAAAGTCACATTGTAAGAACAACATGGAGGATGAGAGGTATTGTCACAGCCATTTAAGAAAATATCTGCCACAGATGGGCCAGTGGGTGACTATATGCCTTGGGCCCTAAAGAGCAATAATATCATTAGAACAATAGTAAGAAAAAGCATGTGCAGGGTGGTGAAGGGAGCTATAGTACGTGAGTCAGTACTTCCTGAGGACTTCTGGGTAGGGTTTTGAAGGAAGAAGAGGAGTACTCCATGCAGAGATGGAGGCAGGCCTGGCCCCATGGGCACGTGCACAGGCATGGCCTGGGAGACCAAAGGGAAGTACATTGCCAGAGGGCGAAGTGAAGGAGGCAGAGAAGGAAGAGTCTGGAAAGGCAACAGGAGCTTTAAGGCAGTGTGCCACGTGTGGACTTCATCCTGCAAGGGGGAGGTTGGGGAGGAATTATATGCAGAGGAGGGAGACGTTATCAAGGCTCACTCTGACAGCAGAGGACTGAAGAGGTTATTGCAATGGCCTTGGGAAGGTGGTGACAGGTGGGAGAGCAGTGCTGAGAAGGGTGGATGGGGAGGTGTCCAGAGCAGGCAACAGACTAGATGTGGTGTCTGGATTGGGAAGAACCAGGGAGGGGTCAGCCTAGAAAACGAAACACCACCATGTAACTTTAATCAGTGAAGATGAGGAAGAAATGTGTCCTAAGATTATTTGGATAATGTTAAATTTAGACCATCTTTTAGGAACTCTTTATTCCCTAAATTGTAAATATTTGGAAATAACCCATTCTTCTCTTAATTCACAATAGAAGGTGAAAACCATCTTCAATGAAGAACTACTTTTTCATTTAAATTAACATGCACAGACTTTAAAGAGCAGTGACTACTCTAAACAGTTCCAGTGGATCTCTGGAAAGCTCCACTAGGAAGGTGGAAGCCTTAAAGGCTGAAATCAGACAGCCCCCACCTGAGTGGTCTCTGCCAGGTAACAGTTCCCGAATATCTGCAATGTGCAAAATTCCGTCCTGACCCTTTGGGAGCTCGAAATCTAGCATCAGAGGTGAGCATGTGCACAAATTATTCTCACACCATGATAAGCATCGTGCTAGAGCTTTATATACATTATTTCATTTTAATTAATTAAATTTTCAACAAATGCATTGATCACCTATGACACATCAGGGAGTGTGCTAGGCATTGGCGATACAGTGGGGACAAGGAGACAGGTTCCCTGCTGTCATGGAGTTTACATGCTAGTGGGGAGACAGATGAGTTTAGGTAGTGGTAAGTGCTTCATAGAAAATAAAAAAGAATAATGGGATGGAGTGTGATGGATGTTCAGGGAAGACCATGTGAGGGGGTCACAGTGGAGCCGAAGCTTGAGTGCTGAGAAGTGTTGTTCTGGGCACAGGGGACAGCAAGTGCCAAGGCTTTGGGTGTTTTCAAGGACACAAGAAGGCTGGTGCAGTGGGAATGTGTGAACAGGGAGAAGGCAAGGGAGAGGGTGAGAGTGGAAAGGTAGACAGAGAACAGACCACACTGGCCTTACGCTTATAAGACCAAATCAATCTTTATATTCTTTGAGGATCTCTCTGCCCACGGTGTGGAGAATGAATCATAGGAGGGCAAGGCTGGAAGCAGAGAGGCCCGCCAGGAGGCTGCTGTGCTGTCCACGCAGGGGCTGATGGTGACTTGGGCTAGGGCAGTGCCTGTGGGGCTGGAGCAGAGAGGATGGATTCAGCATATATTTGGGGGCTTGCAGATGATTATGGAGAGGAAATGGAGGAAATGAAGATGAGTCCCAGATTTAGGCCTGAGTAACTGGGAAGGCTGTGATCCCCTTGGCTAAAATGGGGAAGACATGGGGAGTGGTGAGTTTGGGTGGGGTGCCAGTTGGGGGGGATGCATATTTTGCATTTGCATATTTTGCATATTTTGGTTTCAGATACCTGTTACACACCCAGATGGAGTATTAAAATTGGTACATTGATATAAGACCTGGAGCTCAGGGTATAGTCAGGGATAAATACAGAAAGAATGTTTTCCATTTTATGGGGTGAGGAATCTGAAGCCCAAAGAAGTGAGAGACTTGCCCGTGGCCACATGTGGCTGGGAAATGGTGGCACCTGGACAGGAGCCCAGTCTACCAGCTTCTAACACCCATGGTCCTTTCCACAGCACTGCTCTAGGTGGGGGTACCAGACATGGGGAGAGGGGAGGAGCAGCTTTATTCTGAATAAGTTTGGTCAGGATGGAGACATCCAAAAGAGACAGGCAGGACCCTCAGAAATATTGTAAGAGTCACTCAAAGTCACTGGATAAAAATGAATGGCTGTGTGGAGGGATGGATAGATGAATAAATAAATGTCTGATGGCCCAAGGATGAATTTATTTCCCAAAATTTGGATTCCTACTGGTGCCCACACGTCAATGAAGTTATACACATTTGCAAAGTCTCTATTGAACCACATGGTACCTGGTTGGACTTTCGAAGGAGAAAGTGCTGAGTTGGAAAGAGCCCAGGTGGTAATAAGTGCAGGTCCTTCTTACAGCTCTGTCTTTGCATGTTTCGGCAGCGCCTCCACTCCCCATCCCCGTCCCCGTCGTCTCCATGGTGAGAACTAGACTATGGGGGTGGGTAGTGCATGGGGATCAGGGAGGCTCCCCAGGGTCTCCAGCCTCCGGTGGCCAGGAGGGAGTGAGAGGAGGAGGTAGGCAGGGAGCCAGTCTAATTCCTCTCTAAATGTGTTCTCTGGAGGAGGAAATGGCACGGAAAAAAGAGAAGATTGCTCTTCCACTCTGCTTCTCTCAATTGCCTAAGATTGTGGATGATTTGAGAATTAAAGAGTCCAGGTTCGAAGCCCATCAAAGCTGCACTTTGAATGGTTCTCAGATTTCATATGATGAATATGTGTGCCTCTCTGCTCTTTAATTTACAAAGAACACCTGCCCTTTTAGCCTGCAACTATAGCTTTTTTCACAAGCACATTACAAAGCATTTTAATGTTGAGTAGCATACTCATATTTCAACTTTATGGCTTGCATTGTTCAAAATGCAGTTATGAAAAGTATGGTTTAATAAAGTCAGTTCGGTGTTTTTTTTGTTTTTTTTTTTTTTCGTTCTGCAGCAACTATAAGCCACATATATTATTCAGAAATAGCTTGCCTTTGGACCTTTCCTTCTGAGATAGAAATTCATTTTACCTGGCTATAAATCAGACTCAGAGATACCTTTAATCCAGAAAATCAGATAAAACATACTTGATAACCCTGGTGTTAAAATAGCGTATCAGAAAAATAATTTTCTCTGCAAAGTACAAAGAGGAAGTGTTTTTGTAATCTGTGTGTGTGTGTGTGTGTGTGTGTGTGTGTGTTCTACAGCTGCAGTTAAACCCTTTTGATTAGAAATATCATGAATCCACCAAGGGGACATTTGGCTCCCTTCCCTGGGGTGGAGCAGAGGTGACATGATTTACTGGCCTGTGCAAACGCTAAAGGGTGGCCAAGAGGCCAAGCCATTTTTCAATCCAGAGGAGAAGTGATGCTTGATTCCATTTGCGTAGTCTTCTAATAAGATTCCCCCGGCACTGGTCAGAAAGATTGACTAGGGATGCAGTTTCCAGGACAAACCAGTCCTCTCAGCAATAGACATTTTTTAGCTGTGATCTAGCTTTCTAAGCAACCAGGGACAAGCGACAATTTTTATGGTGGTGGCATTAGTTGTGAATGACAGAGTGTGTCAGGAGCTCTATGCTCACTGGGGGACTCCAAACCCACCACTTAAATTCCCTGGGCCTCAGTTTCCACATCAATAGAGTGAAAATAGACTTATTCTTAGGGAAACACTTCAGTTCTAAATTTTTCTGTAATTTCCAATTCCTCCTTAGTAGTTTTGCCTGGAGCCCTCTCTTTTGTTTCGTCTGGTTAATAGATGACCTCAGATTTTTCTCTTCCCATCTTCCAACTATGGTTCCAGCAGTATGGCCAATGTGCATCGAGTACCCACAAGCTCCTTGCTACTCTGTAAAGCATTTTACCATCGTTTTTACTAAATTCACACCATAAATAGTCCTATGAAGTGATCTTTTCCTCATTTTCCCAGAAAAAGAAAGGGACTTCTCCAAGGTCACATAGCTGAGTAATAAGGGACAGGATTATACCCAGCTCTTCCCGTTATCTTTGCTCTTTAATACCAGTGGTTCTAAACTTTAGCATGCATGGAATTACTTAAAAGACACGTAAGAACAAGCAGGGCCTGGAAGAGCTCTTATTTAACAGGTCTGGGGTGGGCCCAGAATCTTCATTTCTCACAGCTTTCCTGTTGCTGATGGTAATGCCAGCCCAGGAACCTCACTTTGAGAACCACTGCCCTAGACCGTGCTGCTCCCATTAACCGATACGTCATGTTTCTTGAGCGCCTACTATGTTCCTAGCCCTGGACCTGAAAGAGTCAGGAGAAAATGCTGAGTAGTGTTGGGGACAGGGGGTAAAACCATGTGGCCTGGATAGCAGGTGAGGAGGCAGGCAAGTAAGAGCAGAGGCTGGAGGAGGCAAGGCTGGGGCTGGGCCTGATGAGATTTGGGGGGCTGGGAGGACAGCGGCAGGGATTCAGGGAGGAAATGGTCAAGGAGTATTTGGGAAAATGCAAAGGACACGGGGGGAACCGGCCTGTGAGGTCAGGAGGCTTAATAATGATGATTACGATGATGACAGCTACCACTTACGAAGCTGTCACCACAGGCTGCCAGCCACGGCAGAGCTCTTCACAAACACTGTCGCATTTAATCCTCACAACAAGCTGATGCAGTTAATAATAGCTCCACTTATGGCCACCACTCTCTGCTGCTTCTAGATCTGGACCCAAGTGTCCAGCAATGCGACTGGAGCTAGACACACAGACGTCACCTGACTTGCTAGACTTTGTCTCTGGGGCAGGAGAGAAATAGGAGTGGGAATGTGACATGTCAGCCTCTTGCCAGCTCCTCTGCCTGCCACAAGCCCATGCTTACACTGACTAGAATGTGGAGGACATTTTCAGTGGCTTTTAGCAATTTTTAAGGAAGCATTCATTTTTAAGTCAGAAATGCTTGACCGCTTGGTCCTGTCTAAACAGATGAGCAGTTGCCTTGAAGGGAGAAAAATTAAATAGACATTTCCATGATTGCAGGGCCAAGGCGGCCGAGATCAATGCCTCAGAAAGGGTTTTCCACATTATGTCGTGTGGAACACCTGCCCAGCAGGATGTCCCTCCACAGAGGGGTTTCACAGCAGGTGCATAAGATTTTGAAAGGCTGCATCCTGTGTCCTCTCCTCCCACCTTGGAGTTACAAAGCATCTTTCCTATATTAAAGTTTCCGTGAAATTCTTCAGTGCAGAAACCAGCTTCTCTTCATTTTAATACCTCATTTGACCAGAAGCCTATTTTTTAACCACTGCACATCCCACTGAGCTGAGGCCCACAGCAAATGCAGTGGGGACCCCTGGGCTCTGTGAATGCTGGCCAAGAAGACTAGAGGTATTCACAGCACCGAGGGCAGCCGAGAGAGCCTTCATCTCACCCTGCATCTATGGCCTGCAGGCTGTGTGGCTTGGACATGCCCACAGACAATTCCATAAGCCAGAGCTGAAGCTAAACAAGCTGCCAGGGAATGTACAGGGGATGGCATGTGATTGCTCCAGTTCTGACTTATTATATGAGGTCTGTCCGGAAAGTATCCAGCCATTATTAATATAACAAGCACAGTTCGCGCGACATGTATGTAACCTGGCAGCCAAGGAGAGTGGACTGGAATGCACATGCGTGAACAATCACACCCTCACTGTACTAGTCAGCGGGGCACTAGACACTGTTGAGTGAGCATGTGTGCTGTGTGACCATCGCATTCAAAATGACTGAGCAAGTAGAGCAACGAATTTGCATCAGATTTTGTGTTAAGCTTGAACATTCCTCCGTGGAAACTATTCAGATGATTCAGAAGGCCTTCGGGAACGATGCAATGAGTGCAGCACAAATAAATGTGTGGCACAAACGCTTTAAAGATGGTTGAGAATCTGTTGAAAGTGACCACGTTCTAGAAGGGCTGCAGCAAGCAGAACACCTGAGAATGTTGAACATATACAGATGGGTTAGGTTAAGAGATGCTGGGAGAACTGTGTGAGGTCCCAAGGTGCCTACTTGGAAGGGAGGCTTCCTTGCCCTATGTACAATGTTTCTTGTATCTTCTTCAATAAATGTCTCTATTTTCATATTACATGGCTGAATACTTCCTGGACAGATCTCATATAGCCCTGGGCCTAGAAAACTATTGCTGGGGCTGGCAGGAGGTCGGGGGGTAGTATGCAAGAGCCCTGGAAAACAAACTGCCTCAAACAGGGGGGACTTACCCAGCTGGATCCAAAAGCCCTGTGTCTCCAAGGGAAATTTAACAAGAGTCATCAGTTACTTGTGTCTTGGACAGCCATGGAAAATGCACAAATGGGGATGGCCTATCTGGGCTATCCAGAGCTTTGGGGGCACAGCACTGGCACTGGAGACAGACCGTCCATTCAGATACCACCTCGATTGCTTCCTCACTGTATAATCCCGGGCAAGTGACACAACTTCTCTGAGGCAGTCTCCTCACTGGTAAAATGGAGCTAATAGAACACGTATCCTGTGGGTGTGTTTGGAGAATACAGTGAGCAACGTTTCCCAAGGGAGGTTCCACCATGGGGCACCATTCCTGGTTGGTGCCAAACAGCATCTGAATCACCACCCCAAATATTACTGAGTCCACACGGCATGGCCCATAGACTCACCTCACCTAAAATTCAGCTCGCTGTGTTCCCCTGTGAAACTAGTTCTCTCTTTAACTTCCCTGGCTCTCACCTTGGTCACCCAAGCTCAAAACCACTCTTTTCTCCTCTCAGCTTGATCTCTCTACACATCCATCCAATTACCAAGCCCCTGTGACCACTGTTTCAGCTACTATGTGTAGACAAGTCCCCTAGCCACTCTAGGTTTTCACTTCCTCATCTCTAACATGACAAGTAGGCATTTAAACAGTGGCTTTCAAATTTTACACCCTGGAAATCTTTCTCCAAACAGCTTCCTAGGACAAAGTCCAAAATCTAAAATCACTGGGCCCTACCATCCAGAGATGCTGGACCTGGGATAGAACCCAGAAATCTGTAGTTTTTGCATCTCCCCGGGGGATTCTGAAGGGTAGCTAACTTTGGGACCCACTGGTGAATTCTTAGACATGGCAGATGCTCAATAAATGTTGGGAATGATAGGTGAGTAAGGCACTGGCATTCGTGCACCAGCTCACACCAACTTGAACCTATTTCTCTTTTTGACTTGGAATATGTATACGTAATCCTTTTACTTCCTGGACTATCTAATGCTACTTGCAATTATTCCCTCAGGCCCAAATCTGACTTTATACAATTTAGGGTCCAAAAGATTACCCAGGGCCATTCCCTATGCAGATTGTGATTCCATTGTGGGTTTCCAGCTCTGGCCAACCTGCTGGCCCAAAGTGAGGTTCAAGCAGCCAGCTCAGCATCTCCTTGGTCCTTTGGGAGAAGGGGAGTAATAGCAACCAAAGAGGAACTCAGAAGGAAATGGGTCAGAAAGGAAATGGGGGAGAGGGTGAGGGAAGTAGTGCGTGGCTCCCATGGGAAGGGCGGGAGCGGTGTCACTCTCCAAATGGACAGGAGCTTCCTGAACTGCTGATAACTGCTCGTCTCTCTCATGAGCACAATATTGTGTTTATCCCACACCAGACAGTGAAATTTAGTCACCTACCTACCATAGAGATGGGGCTGGAATTCTCAGAGAAATAGCACTCAATAAATTTGAAATGTTCTTACTCTTGAGTTCATTACTACCCTTGGGTTTTAATAGAATCAGTCTTAGCATTTCTGAAAACCTTCTGGGGGATTTTCTGGAAAAAATTACAGATTTACATTGGTAACCAAAGATACCTGCAGCATTCACAGGCACAAAGGATATGATTTAACTAAAGACCAAGAGCTTGATGATGTTCATCACAAGGATAGAAACTTGGCAGTCCAGAATTACCCTCTGTTCCTAGATCTATTCCACTGCACAACTTTTTGTCTTAAGTGACATTTTATGCTGAACCAGAGTTTAGCAAGTAGGTGGGCTCAGCACTTAGCTTCTTGTAACATGCAAAGCTTAGGAAATCAAACACACCATTGGTTTGTTTGACAGTTTTCCTAATAAAAACCTAAATTGGTGTCGTGCAGATGGGAGGGGGGAGGAGGGGATGGATACGTACACACCTAATGGGTGTGATGCGCACCGTCTGGGGGATGGACACACTTGAAGCTCTGACTCAGGTGAGGGAAAGACAATATATGTAACCTAAACATTTGTACCCCCATAATATGCTGAAATAAAAAATAATAATTATTAACCTTTCCCTTAAAAACAACAAAAAAATCTCTGAGCAAGTGTTTATTGTGTAGAATATGCATAAAACTATACTGGGGGCTTATAACTGAGGCAGAACAGCCTAGCTAAGTAAGCCTCCAATCTCCTTTAAAAGCGAAAGTTTGTAACTATCCCTCCCTGCTGTGGACATTAACAAAGTTTCATCTTTATCCATGATCAAGACTAGTGGTTTTCCAAGTCTTTTTTCTTTTAAACCATGAGATCTTTTTGTTCAGCAAACTCTTAGGAGGAAGGCCAATGTGTCCAGAAGATAGAACAGAGCTGCTGTGGCGGAAGGGTGTGTATATATGTGTGTGTGTGCACGTACATGTGTGTTGGGAGCCGCAGCTCAGGAGTGAGCCCCACCTGCTATGTCATCCTCCCATCAGGACTCCTGAGGAGGTGTGGAGAGACCCCTAGGTTTCCCAGCAATGGACTGAGATGTCCGACTTGGCCATGTGTAAGACAACTGTTTGTTTTCTACTTAAGCAAAGACAAGTGGCTTGTCCATGATCTGTGTTTCTGGTCCTGAATGTTTGGCCTTGTTAAAGAAATGAATGAGTCTGGCTGAGCACATCATAACCTCCTCAATTCCCTTTGCCAACAGATATTGATTTTGCCACCCGCAAGATTGCAGTACATCTGACTCAGACGAAGATCATTGATCAAGATGGTGATAAGTTCAAGACAAAAACCAACAGCACGTTCCGCAACTATAACTTGGATTTCACTGTTGGGGTGGAGTTTGACGAGCACACAAAGGGCCTAGACAACCGGCTCGTTAAGGTATTGATCCGCCTGGTGTTTTCCACTCACATGCTCTGTGCAGGGGCTGGCTATTTGGCTTCATGATGAAAAAAAATGATAGAAACAACCCCAGAAGGATCAGGAAAGGGGGACCAGAATAAACTTAACGATGCTGGCAAGAAGCAGGTATTGAAAGTTTGGTAGGAAGAGGCAGGATAAGGAGAGATTAATATCCCAACCTCTCCAGGATGTGGGGCAGGGGCCTATGGGTCACCTATGGACATGGGCCCAGCAGGCAAAGGGAAGAGGGTGAGGTGCAACGTCATGGGACAGTGACTGTGCCAGCTGGGTAGTACAGCTTCGTGTAAGGGACAGCTCTGCCCAGCTCCAGCCTGGCACTGCCATGGAGCAGCAAAGCCTTGCAGTGCCAGATTTGTTTTTAAGAGATGTTGAGGAATCAAATGTTTCTATATAAAATATCTCAATTTTAGATAATCCCAACTGATTTAATGTTTTTTAGAAAAGTATGAGGCAAATCAAACAAAAAAAGAATCAGTAGACTAAACAAAGACAGAGTTTGTCCAGTTGTAGTAACTTGGAGAAGTCTCAGGCAAGATCGTGGCTTCCATGCTAGCATTACCTTAACTCACAAGATGTAACCTAGGAAATCCTCCGGGCATCCAAAGGCAGGACTTGCAGCTATTTGAACTATTTGAATGTAGGTAGGACCCTGAAAGCGATCAGAAGACAACCCTGGGCAGGGAATGGGAAGTTATCTCAAAGCCCTAAAACCTGAGTCTGCAGAAGAGGCAGGCCAGGCCCTCTCAGGCAACAGGGAGAAGTGGGATGGTGCTGGGCAGGCAGGGCTCACAGCACTGGCACCCCGGCCCAGTGACCTGCCCCCCTGCTCACATGCATGCTCAGTGTGCCTGCCTTTGGTTTTCCAAATCAAATTACACCTGGTCAGTCCCCACCAAACAGGAATAGGGAGAAATCCAACCTCAGCTGTATTTAAGGATTCCTTCATAAAGAACCCCAGAGATACATGTCCAGGACACTTGGAAGGGTTCCTGGTTTATCACGGTTGCCACTGACAGTTCACCGTCCATGCCCATGCAGTTTATATGAGGGTGGGCAGTTTCAATATTCATAGGATCCTTTCCCATTGTGCCATATCAGCCTCTGGCACAACTGTCCCTGCTCCCAAGCAGAGGGAGGGCAGAGCTGAGGACTCTTTCCCAAGGTACCCATGCTCTCACCCCCTGCAAACAGCCAGTCCCTAGGGTTCCAAGGTGACACAAAGAAGCAGGATCCTCCACCCTGCCCCTCCCCTCTCACCACGAGCCCCTTCCTCCCAGGGTCAGGCCACCACCCTCCAACTCTTACCTTGTGCTTTTAGGAGGTCTTTCAAAGTCAGAGGCCTTAATTCTCCCTCAAAGCAGGGGGCAAAAGCTCTGGTCTTTCTCCTGGGGTGGGGAAGAGAAGCTATTGTAATTCTTTGGTGATGACTCTTTTTTTTTTTTTTTTGAGACAGAGTCTCACTTTGTTGCCCAGGCTAGAGTGAGTGCCGTGGCGTCAGCCTAGCTCACAGCAACCTCAAACTCCTGAGCTCAAGGGATCCTCCTGTCTCAGCCTCCCGAGTAGCTGGGACTACAGGCATGCACTACCATGCCTGGCTAATTTTTTCTATATATTTTTAGCTGTCCATATAATTTCTTTCTATTTTTAGTAGAGATGGGGTCTCGCTCTTGCTCAGGCTGGTCTCGAACTCCTGAGCTCAAACGATCCGCCCACCTCGGCCTCCCAGAGTGCTAGGATTACAGGCGTGAGCCACCGCGCCCGGCCGGGTGATGACTCTAAAACCAAGAAACAGGACATTTTATTTCTCAATCAAGTTGTCCTATAGCATTGATAATCTCAGCCATTAAATCCAGGTTGAATTACATATAGTGTTCCTTGTTAAAGAAAGTCGGGACATGAAAACCACTTTGGAAATTCTTCCATCAGAGCAGTCCTGGCATGAGAGCATAAGCTTCTGGGCCCTGGAACACCCACTTATAGACCCCCTCCCTGAGCGGGTAATGGATCCACACGCCTTTTCTGCACCTCTGAACCACGTGGCTGAAAGGCAAATTCATCCGACACCAGAACTGCTAGGAAAATTTGTCTCAGAATTTTTGCATCACTCTACTGTTCCAACCTAATCAATGCAAAATGATTCATTTTCCATCACCTTTCAGTTTAGGGTATAGGCTCTTGAAAAATAGGCCTGTTCTGTCAGACTTATTCCTTTATCACCTTTGATGGTGGAGAACTTGCTCTTCCTGAAATAAATCACACTCTTCCGGTCTTTCCTAACTCTGAAACGACTCCACCTGTTAACACCCCAGGTACCCTTCTCCTGCCTCTTTCCTTTCCATTCTCCTTCCTCCCAGGACCAGCCGTCAGCCCTTCAGAGAGAGACAATCCTTTCCCACAGCTGTCTCCTCTTTGCCTGCAGCAGAAAGCTAGAGCAAACACACACACACACACACACACACACACACACACACACACACGATCAGTGGGGGGTGAGAAGTACCCAGGACAGTGTGCCCAGCTTCCAACAATGGGCCTTTCCCGTGAGGATCACAGTGCAGAGCAGGTGCCCTTGGGACTGCCTGCTTCCTGCAACTGGACTGTAACCCTTCAGCCGGAGAGGACGCCAGGGAGTGGATGAGCCGCTCTCTCTGGTTAATTTCTGTTGCCCACGCTTCGTGGCATGCCTGAGTGCACACACCCGTGTGTGTGTATGTGCTGCACTCCTCATGCTGTTGTGCCCCAGGGCTCCACTTCTCAGCTCCTCGGTCACCCTCAGGAACCCTCTGAACGTCTCCCCGCTCCCGTTTGGAGGAGAGGTGCGTGTAGCGCCCTCTAGTGGCCGGTTCTATGCCAGCCCAGCACAGAAGCAATGAAATCACGTTGATCATGGGGTCTCCTCTTCTCTGAGGGTCCTGGCACCCCCTTCTTCCTTCCTGTGGGTCATACATATTCCTAACTGCCTATCTTGACTTGTTTCCCAGAGGGTTTAAGGCTCCTTTCCAAACTACACAAGCTACCCCAAAATAAAATTATATTAAATAGAAGTAATTGATATTCATGTAACGGAATATGGAGTGTCCCGCAGCCGTAAGAGAGGATGAAGTACTGATTCATGCTACAACATGGATGAACTTGGAAAATACATTAACTGACAGAAGCCACACACAAAAGGCCACATATTGTATGATTTCTATGAAATGTCCAGAATAGGCAAATTCATAAAGACAGAAAGTGTTTGCCACTGGGGTTGGGGACAGAGGAAATGGGTAGTGACTGCTAACAGGTACAAAGTTCCTTTGGGGGATGATGAAAATCACCTGGATTTAGATAGTGGTGGTGGTTTAGTGCACAACCTTGCGTACTAAAAACTACTGAATTGTAGACCTTAAAAGGGTGAGTTTTATGGTTTGTGAATTATATCTCAATAATAAAATAAGTAATTGAAATTGGGGGCAGATAGTAAAAGCAGGGAAAGTAGGTGTGGACGATGACAGTTAGAGCCCATGATGCTGCTGTGATGCCAGGAGAAGACAGGAGCGCGCGGAGAAGGTGGCAGGTAGTCGAGGAATCTGCCTCCCCCCTCCGGCGGCGCTCGAGGGTGGAAAAACTCTTCCCTGAAGACAAGTGCGTGGATGGGTTAAGCATGTTAATCAATGCTCTGAATTTAAAGATCTGTCTTTTTCCTTTCTAAAAAAAATTTATTGGGGAGTGATTCAAATTTACAGAAAAGTTATAAGACTAGAACAGCGAACACCTGTATACTGTTTACCAAGGGTTACCTATTGTTAACATTTTGCCCTGTTTGCTTCATCGTTTTTACATGCTTTCTCTTTAATAGACATATATTTTGTTTCTGAAAAACCTGATGCATTACCCCTAAATAACTCAGTATGTATTTTCTAAGAATTAGGAAATTCTCTTATACAACCACAGTATAGGTATCAACTTCTATAAATTTAACATGGCTACAGTACCTGTATCTAATGTACCATAAAGGGATATTTTTAAGAATGCTAATTTTGGACACTGTGATAGGAGACATCATAGCGAGGGCCCGGCTTCCTCCTTCTGTGCACAACCACCTGCCCTTGGAACGCCCTCCCCCTTCATCCCCAGCTCAGAAGCAATGACTCTCTTCGCTTGTATCTGTTTCCTCAACCTCAGGATCTTTTAAGGCAATTGAGTCTTTCCTTAAAACCTCCTCTGATGCAGGGATGAAGGGCACCAACTAAAAGCAAATTGAATTGTGGAATTTTAGTTCATTTAACCATTCTCTTCTTTGTTTCTGCTTCTCATTGTCTGTTTCACGTAGGAGTAAGGCTATAATATTGTAAGTATTATCATGATTTATTGGTAACCAATTTACTTTAGGGTCAGAATAACTTTTAATCTTGCTGTCCAATATGAGTTATTAAAATAAAATATCAGGACAGGCCCCTTACATTAACAGTTTTCTCCTTCCTTCCTTCCTTTCTTCCTTCCCTCCTTCCTTCCACAAAATTTGCTAAACCCTTACTACATGCCAGGTCTGAGTCAGGAACTAGAGGTAAAATGATGAATCAGATGCCCTTCCTGCCCTCAGGCATCTCAAGCCTCAGGGGGAAGACAGACAAGCAGATGGACAGGAACTATACAGTGTCCTTGTTGATGTACATGTATGCACTCTGGTGGGACCATGGAAACTAAGGCAAGGAGGCAAGTGGACTTACCGCAAGATTCCGTTTCAATAAAATCATTCAGTCACAGAGTCATTCAACAATGCTGGACATGGTGCTAAGTCTGATGTTGCAGAAATGAACAGCGGGCGTCCCCTCTTCTTTCATAGAGCTTATTGTCTATTGGGGGAGACAGACATTAATTCAACTGACATGCATTAGGTGACTATCATGTGCAAGGCAATCTGGGAGTGGAGAGAATAGAAGACATGAGTCCTTTCTCATTTATTTGGGAGGAAACTCAGCGTCTGAAGCCAACTGTGGACAACAGCAAATAAGTATTCCAGACAACATCCCCCTCCCAGAAGAGCGAGGAAAGCACCCTGCGAATTGAGCTTCTCTAACACCTCAAAGGTATGAGGCTTTGGATGGCCCTGAAGGAGGAGGAGACTTTCTTTATAAAGCATGTAGAATTTTATTTTTAAATTAGCTGTGGGAATATTAATATAGACAGATGGTTAAAAAAAATTCAAACAGTAGACCGTAAAATTTTTTTCCCATCCTAGCCCCCCGGCACTCAGTTCCCTCCTGAGGGAAAATCACTATTAAGGGTTTCTTTTACCTCCTTGCAGAGAATGTGTGCAAATATATGCATATATAGACATCTCCCTCCCTGTTTTATGCACATAGCTCTACTCCTTGTTTTTTCAACTTCAACAATACACTGTGGCTGTATTCTTTCAATGACTGCATAGCAGGGGTGAACCAACCATATTTAACTAGCCCCCCACTGACAGAATTTATGAAGCTTCTAGTCCTTTGCTGTAACAAACAATGCTGTAATGCATTGGGGAGTAAAATGAGGAGGAATAAAATTGTACATAAAATATATAATATGGTAAGGTCAAATATTATTTTAGAAATAGGTAGACTTAACAATCTGTGGAAAACAGATTTGCACCAAAACTCAGCTCTGAATATGCAAGGACAGTGGAAAAAGACCACAGGTGAGTTTATCACCAACTGGGTTTACAAGATATAAAGGAAAGTAAATGTCTGGTCCTTAGCATAATATTGTTCAGAGAGGCGTGATATGGTTTGCACATAATTGGAAGAAAATCAACTAGCATCAGGGTCATGCCCAGGGAAGAACTGCACAGACACAAAGCCATTCTTGGATGGGAATAACAAAATCATCTTAGGAGGTGCGTATGCAAGCCTAATTTGGACAAAGAGGTGGTTGTCCCTGCAGGACCACTTGGGGGTGGTACAGATTATACCAAGGGAGGTAGTAGGGAAGGTGAAGGTGGGGGATAGAAGCAGGGGGAGTTACCTAATAAGTAGCATGTGCACAAGGGTTTGAGTGCTGTTGGGGTTCAACAGGCCTATGGCTTCTCCAACCCGCTGGCCAGCTCACCTGGTTGTTCATCACAAGTTGTGCTGCTGCCCCTGTGCTACTAACCAGTTGGCACTGCTGCCTGGCGGAAACCAAGGACCAGGAGAAGGTCCACCCTCCTGGTTCTGGAAGAGAAGACTGGCACTGGAGCCATCTGGGTGACCCCTGATTAGCAGCTCCCCTGCCTTTTTTATATCCTACAGTGGACAATCCTCACAATGTGATTCTTGTAGGAAAAAAATCCCAGAAGTAGAATTTCTAGGTCAAAAGTATATGCAATTTTACATTTTTGAAAGGTAATATAAAAGTTCCCTCCAAAGAGATTTATACTAGTTTATATTCCCCCCTGCCATACCTCCTCTAACTCAGTATATTATCAAGCTCTTGGATCTTTGACCATATGATGAATTATATCTGAAAAGCAAAGTCTTAGTTTGCATTTCTCTTATTATGAGTGAAGCTGAATATCTTTTCTTCTGTTTAAAAGCCATCTGCTAGGGTTTTGGTTTTTTTTCCCCTTACAAGCTGTTGGTTCATGTCTTTTGTTGACATGAACTATTAAGTTAATGATCATTTCTTATTTACAGGATCCCTTTAAGGAAATCAGGTCTTTGCTGATAAGTAACACTTTTTCCCCCAGTTTTTTATTTCTCTGTTGACTTTGAAGGTATTTTCCCCTTCCAGAAATTTTATATTGTTATATAGTGAAATTTATCATCTTTCCCCCACTGATTTGAAGTGCTATCTTTACCCTATGGAAAAATGACAGAGTAAATTCCTTAAAAGAGAACAGAGCAAGCCACAATACGCCAGTTTGGCTGGAATGGAGGGTGTATGTAGAAAATAAGATCGGAAAGATCTTGGCTCCCTGAGGCTGAGGGCTCTGCAAGCAGGAGCCAGGAATGGCTGCAGGAATTGCAGGTGCAGGTTTAGATTTGTTCAGTCCCTCAAGACCACATGTTTGATTTGCCTGGGAATCTGTCATTGCAGACACTGATCGTCTGGGAAGGTGATGTCCTTGTGGCTGTGCAAAAGGGAGATAAAGAGAACCGCGGCTGGAGGCAATGGGTTGAGGGGGACAAGCTGTACCTGGTAAGTCCTGGGATCTGCCCAGCTCCCTTCCACTCTGCTTGTACAAACTACTGTGGTCACCTAGCTGGGTCCTTTGACAAGAAAAATGGCCTTGAGCTTCTCCCCTGAGCTCCAGCCAAATGTGTGTGGTCATATAGTCAGAAGGCCATTCCTATCTGGCTCAGGGAACTCCAGGAAGAAATCTATATATATGGCTGTTTCTGTGAATGGCTGCAATTAAAAAGAAAGTTCAAAATGCTGAGTTGGGAAGCCGAGATCCAAGGAGAAATGCAAGGAACACGTTAAAGACCAGCTGGGGAGATATGTGAACCATAGAATGTAGACGCCCTCTCACAGTTATGGGAGCCTGGAAGAAAGGGGGCATGGGGAGGAGAAGGGACAGCTGGGTCTGGGAACTGCCTCAGGCATTGACCTCTCTCTATGACGTGTGTCTGCCTGACCCCCAAATATTTTAGGTTAATTTGGTACTAAAACAGAGCTGTAGGAACAATAGGTGATATACTTAAATAATTTATATCTGTCTAGACAGTTAAATTTTTCATTCTTCAATCTTCAAGGTAATTTATGGATCCAGCATTCAAATGGTGAAAAATCTTTCACTCCTTCATGAATTCAGTCATTCATTTGTAAATGAAGGTCTCAATCAATAGCCCTTCCTTCCTTCCTTCATTCACCTGTGGAGTCAGGCAAGTACCTGGCTCCATTGTCAGTATTCCTGGTGCCATCGTGCCCTTCAGAGCCAGCCTTGCTTCCTCTGAGATCGTTATTTCGGAGGCAATGTCAGCGGATGATATATGGGAGGCATCCACCATGTTTTCCATTGACGATTTTCCCTACCTGCTCTGGGTTAGATGATGGATTTTTTTAATTGTAATACAATCCCAATGGTCCCTGTGGCTGAGACAATGGATCCATCATCAGCTGCATGATTGTGGTGGTTGTCCCCACGCTCATGTTTTTCCGTCCTCCTTCAAGGGTCAGAGAGGGTCAAATAAGACCTGGATCTCCCTCTGTCTGTATGAAAAACAGCACCTGTGTCTGCACAGGCAGGCCTAAGGGAGCCCTTCCACAGGTCACCCCAGTCATTTCCTGTGCCTCCACCAGCCTATGTTCTAATCACCAGAGGACGGAAAGCCCACAGGTTGGGGGCAGCTCCCCAGCCAGCATCCTCTGGGTCCTTACCTGCCAAACACTTCTCCACACTAGATCCTTCCCTTCCTCATGGCTTTGCTGCCTTTTATAAATTAGGTGATGTTGCTTTAATCATAAGAGTAGGAGAAATCCCACCCGAGAGGGTCATTTCTTTGCATTTTTCATTTTTATAGTTGTTCAGGCTCAATTCAAGTGTCAGAATTGAATTACTGCTACCTACAGGGCATGCCAGCTGAGGGGTCTGTGAGATGCCCTTTGCCCAGAATGACTAAGTGTCTTTTTTATTCCGACCTCCCATCCCCAGACACGGGGAGGGCCAGCAGCTGGGCAGACGGAAGCCCTGGCTTGTTGGCCCCTCATCCACTTTCTGATGTTGCAGGAGCTGACCTGTGGCAACCAGGTGTGCCGTCAAGTGTTCAAAAAGAAGTAACAGCCGCACGGGAGGCCTGCTCCCCAGGTGCTCCCCACTTCCCTCACGGAGCTCTCCGCTGGCCTTGGGAAGCAGCGTGGGGACCTCCCACTCCTGATGGAGCCCCATCAAGGCATCTGGGTGGGTTTTAAACAGAATGGCCACGCAACAGTGACAGACGCATTCTTTCTCCTTTGAAACCTAGCATTAAATGGAAAAACAAAAATCACTCCTGTGCTTTGAAACCTTTTATATCTGTCTCCCTTTATTTCTAGACCTGTCAGAAGAGGTGACTGCCTGCTTGGGTTTTTGCATGGTTTCGTTGTTGGTTTTTGTTAATTTCATTTCGTGTTATTTTATTTTTTCATTTTTGTTTGCTTGTTGGGGTTACGGATGGGGGCCTGTTTTACCTAGAAGCATTCTCTGGCAAACACAGCATTGCCTACTGATTCCTGAACATCCCTCATTTGAGATTCATTCCTTTGAACAGCACATTATTTCTCAAAAATTCTATTTCAAGATACATGTGACTTCCAGCTTACACCTTGCCCTGAACAGCCCGGGCAGAGATATCCCCAAAAGCTTCAGCAGATCGGCAGTGCCAGCTGCTCTTGGCCCAGGCCAGCCCTCTGCCCTTCAGCCCTGTGCTGCAGAGAGTCACTGAGGACACGTCTGCTCAGCCTCAGTGTGGCTTCTCAACCACTGCCCCATGCAGGACTCTGAAGGCTCTGGGGCCAGGGGGCCTGAGTTCAAGTCCTGCCACTCTACTTCTTAGCTGGGTGACCATGGGCCTGGCATTTGGCCTCTCTGTACTCATTTTCCTTTCCTATAAAATAGAGGAGAGATAAAACTATCATCTCCTCCACTGGGTAACTGTGAGGATTAAGCAATTTAATACCCTCAGAATGCTTGGAACAGGTCCTTGTACCTGGTAAGGGCTCAGTCCCTGTTATCTCTGAGCCTTATGCTAAATTACTCCCTCCACGATCTCAGGGGTCCGGGTGAGTGGATGCTAAGTAACAATAGGTTAGTACCTCCATGGCCTCCTGGTGATTTCAGAACCTTAGGTTTATTACTCTGAGCAGAAGTGCATTTTGCTGCTGCATACACAAATGAAATAATGCACCTGGAAGGGCATAGTGGTTAATGAGGATGGATTTGTGATGGATCATTCATGGGGTCCTGAGTCCATAGGGTCCTATAGGTCAAAGCCATCTCCTTCATCCCTCTGTAGAGGGCCTGGAATCCCTCCATGAGGAAAGAATGTCCTTTGAAAAGCAGGTGTATCCCAAGAGGGTAGCACATGGTGTTAGCACCATGTGTGATTTGAATGATCAGATCTTCCCATTGACCCTGAGCATCGTAAACGGGACTAGGGGGATGGCTAGAAAGGCTGCAATCTGGCCATGTGGCCCAGGGCCAGCCTTGGCTCAAACCCTCTGACCAAGCGGCCATGCCATGGGCCTCTTGGCAAGCTGTGGTCCCAAATGACCGTGCCACGTTCCTGTAGCAGGAAAGCAAGGAAAGCACCTGGCTGGAGCCTCGTGCCAGCTGGGGAAAAGACGGGGGGCTCTGCAGAGGGACTGATGAAGTGGGCCCTTTGTGCTACCTTCCCAGAGGGTTCCCAGGAGCCCCACACCCCCAGTGCTCCCCGAGTCTTCTCCTTGCTCCCTGAGCAGCCTCAATGACCCTCTCCTTTGCCCCTCAAGAAAACCCTATTGAACGAGATGTCTGAAGCCCACTGGGAACTGGGAAGTGTTCTTCCCAGGGAAGGGGTCAGCATTTATTAGTGACTTTTGATCCTGGTTTTCTGGAAGACAATAGTCCCCCAAGATTCTGTGAAGACGTTCATAGTCAAATTAACTTTAGAAATTTGGAGAACCATATCCCCTTCCTACAACTCCACAATGAGAATTAGTATTTTTAAAGCTCTGAAAAATCCTGCAGCAAATAATCCTTGGGGTCCCTTTCACCCAACAGAGTTTCCCTCCACGGTGTTTCGGAAGCACTGTACTCGTTCCCCACACGTGCATACCACTTTTTCCACTATGGATAACAAACAATATAATTTAAAACTCTCATTTTCCAAGTGGGATACTCTCAGTATACTTTTTCCACAAATGAAAAGTAACTGAATGAATTAGTTTACCTATTGTGTGAAAGACTGATAGTGGCTGTATTCTTGCTACTAATAATTCTTTTTCCAAAAAGATGCATCTTAACTTAAATTTGAGGCCCCACTTCAAAGCCAGGGTAGTTATTTGGGCCAGGGCCTCCCTTCTGTTTCTGACTGTGGACAGGATAAGTCATCACCTGCCTCATATTTCTGTTTCCTTGGCCTGTTTCAAAACCCAACCATGGCAGGAATGCTTCACTCCAGCACCAACAAGCCTAGGTGGGAACGGAAGGGAAAAGGTTACCTTTTAATTCCCATCTGGGACTTACACTTGGGGGTGGGGTGGGGGGTCTGGTGGGAAGGACTCTCAGAATCTCAGAACCCAGCCCCTAGGGGTATCATGAGAAAGGTTGGACTTAGCTATCAACCGGGGTGGCTGTTCTTGCAAGTTAAAGAAAACCTGTGCCAGGAAAGTCCAGGCTCATAAATGGGCAGCACTGCAGGGTGGCTCAAGCATGGACTTTGTCATCAGCCCTTGGTTCAAACCTCAGTACTCTCCAGCTCTGTGACTACGTGGCAGTTACTTCCCCTCTCTGGGCCTCTATCTTCTCATCTATAAAATGAGGACTATAGAACCTGCTGCATAGGGGGTAGTGAAGGTTGAATAAGATCCTAGCACAATGCCTGAAACAGTCAATTCTCTCTCTCTGTCTCTCTCTCATACACACACACACACACACACACACACTCTCTCCTTCATATATATATGTATATATATGATGAGGTGGTGATTCCCTTCAAGAAAACTCTTTGCTTTCTAAAAGCTTTAGCACCGTGATCCCTCACCATGGTCATTTTCAAACTTGAAGATCAAACAGAAGGACTTACTGAAGACACAGATTTCTGCCCACTCACCAGTTCTTATTCTGAGGTCAGGGACAAGGCCCAGGAATCTGTACCGTTGCAAGCTCCTCAGGTGAGTCCCCTGCAGGTACTTGGCAAGCACACTGATAAACCCTGCCTCGTTCATTTAAAACACGATCATTTTAAAACATGTATTCACCCACTTACGCATACCCACACTCTCAAGCAAAAGCCCGAGTCCATCTCCACAGGTGGGCAAAGCTAGGTTAGTTGGTGTCCAAATTTCCTGTGAACCATTCATATATCTCTCTGCTGATGCAGTATCGGGGCGCCTGCCTGTGTCCCATGAGTCCTGCAAGAGAAGTGATGTTGCCCTCTCTGCAGCAGCTTTGTGATGGGGAGGTGTTTAGGCACAGGGGGATGCCTGCGGGTGGTGGGACAGGGTATAGTGGAGAAGGAACTAGCACAAGCAAAGGCACGAGGCAGAAAAAGGCAAACAGGGTGGGGAGAAGTGGGTGTGTGGCCACCAGCCTGTGGTGGAAGAAGGGAGGGCCAGGGACTGTCATCTCAGACTAGGGTAGGTTGTGAACACCTCGCTTGGCCTCAGTCAGTGCACCATGGGAGCCAGAGCAGGCTTCTGAGCACAGAGTGATGGGATCTGGGATACTGGAGCTCAGAAAATGATACCCGCAAAGTGTGCTGCTGTGGCATGCTGAGTACTTAGAACTAAAGAGCATTGGAAGGCCTCAGAAGCAGCTCAGAACCAAGGTCTCACTGACCTCCTGCCCTCGCCCTCATCCTCCCCCAAAGCGAGTTATGGAAACCAAAATTCCTCTTCTCCTAGGTGCGTCATAGAAACTAGAACCCCTGTCCTCCAAAGCTGGCCACGAAGCCTAGAAATATTACTCTAACCTTCTCTTGCCTTTCTGTCTAGGAAAAGACTTGGCCTAGTCTGATATTAGGTCATAAGACCTTCTTTCCAGAAGGATCCTACCCCACACCTGGGAGGAGAAAATGCTACAACAGAGAGGCCATAAGAACCCAAACAGACAGTACTTGCTGGGCTTCTCCGCTCAGTCTATGACCGTTAGATCACACCCTTTTTGTGCAATCACATTTCTACACGGCTGTCCACTCTTCATCGAACATAAGCGTAAAAGTTCTCCCTGGGTCTTTGGGTCTTCATTCCTGAAGGCTCCCGTATCATAGAAAATTTTGATTAACTGAATTTGTTATTCTTTTCTCTTGTTAACCTGCCTTTTGTTCTTGTGATGGGGAGGAGAGGGATCACACCTTTTCACCCCTACAGGGACGTGGCCCAGGAAAGCACTCCAGCCATGGTTGGCAGGAGAGATGAAGGCGGGGAGAGGAACCCAGGCTCAAGTAGCTCAGGGGTGGTGGGTGAGGGACCCATATGCGGGCTGGGGAGTGGTCACAGGAAGAAACGGAAGAACAAGAGAGCTGCTTGGAGGAGCTGCTGCCCTGGGCAACAAGGGCATGAAGCTCATAGGGAGGTGAGGACATGGAGATGGTTGTGGATTTTAAGAAGGGACAGAAGGATGGTCCTCAACACAGCTCAGCAGCTGCAGGGGGAGAAGGGGGTGCCAGAGCGAAGATCATGGGCTTGGGTTAGGCCTGTTCATGTGAGGCGACAGAGCAATGATCACAAAGGCCAGTGTGCCCTGTCCCCCTCACCCACTGCCACCCTCCAATAACTAAGCCTTGCCTACTTCAAGGAACGTAACTGCACCTGCCAACTGCGGAGGGAGGGAGGCCTGGGCCAGGGCCAGAGCTGATGGAGCAGTCAGCCTGCTGCGGCCAGGTTTTTAAGGCTGGGAGATGACAACGTCACCAGGGGTAAGGGGAGTAAGAGAGGAAGGGAGGGGAGAATGGGAGAGAAGAGAAAGGAGGAAGAGAGAGAACAGGAGGGAGAGGAACGGGAGGAGACAGGAGGTGGACAAGAAGGGAGATGGGGGGGAAGGTGGGGAAGTGTAGGAGGAGAGGGAAGAAAAGGAGTGGAGAAGGAGAGCAGGGGGGAAGAGGAAGGAAGAGGAAAGAGAAGGAGAGAAGGAGAAGAGGGCAGAGGAGGGGGAATGATGGGAGAGAGGATAGGAGGGAATAGGAGGACAGGGAGAGGAGGGGAAGAGATGAATAAGTGAAAAGAAGGGAGAGGGGTGCAGAGGAGAAGCTGTTCATCACCAATGAGCACAGAGAGGAGGAGTGATGGGAACTGCATCTTGACTAGCCAGGTACCCAGGCCATAGCCAGAGCTATAGCAACAGCGATAGATCCTAGGGGCTTTCTCTAGTTTTTGTTGTTTTTCTCCAAAGCACAAGAAGAGTCATTTAAAAACAACTAGACAATTAAGGCAGAGCTAGTGCACCCACAGGGGGCTTGGCCTGGACCCTTAACTGGTCCTCAAAGCAAGGAACAGATCCAGGTTATAGGCTTAACCCTTTAAGTGTCTCCTCTGTCCTTATAAGAGCTCTCTCCCATATTACAAAGTAGGTGCCCATTTCACAGATGAGGAAACTGAGGCTCAGACTGGATCAAACACTCACCCAAGGTCCCCTATCTGGTAAGTAGCAGAGACAGAATTTGAACCCAGGTGGCTCCGTGCAGAGCCTGAGGCCCTCCACATAGGAGGCAACCCCTGACAGGCCAGGGCAGCCCTTTTGCAGCAACCTCCAGACCCTGGCATCTCCAGAGACCTCTAATCCTATTTCTTCCTGATCATTTGAAATCGGCTTTACTTTTCTTAAATCAGTATTCACTTGAAGTCTCCTTCAAGACTAATACCACTGCAGATGGTGGGTTTTCACTGGAAGTGACTCATTTGCATTTTCCCTGCTGGGGGGTTAGGTCCTGCCTCTGTGCAGAGCCTAACAGAGCTGCCTCCCAGAGCTGCCTCCCAGAGCCGATTCTTCCACTTGAACCTGCTCTTTTCATCTGTGATTGATTACAAGGGCAGGGGTTGGGAATATTTAATTTCGGCTCACTGATTACACTTGTTATGGAGATGGATACAATTAGAAGCTGGGGCTTGAGAAAATGAAATAGAAATAGACAGACCTTTTAAGAACTTTAACGATTTAGCCATGAATTTCCTGGGACTGGCCCTCACTTGGATTGCTCATGCTTCTGGATTGCTGAAGTTATGGACAGTGATGGGGGACCAAGGGGAAAACCTAAAAAAGGTGAACAAAATCCCACCTTTTCTGGAATATTACAGTGGAACATGTACTCAGCCAAAAAGACCTTCCTGAGATCCCACCACAGGTTGCGTGCTGTGTCAGAGGCTGGGCACCCCGAGTGCACCAGTCTGAGCCCCGTCAGGGAAACAGAAACCATGCCAGGCACCAGCACTGTCGCCTGTCCTGAGTTTTGGAGAGTGAATGTGACTTGGAGAGGACATCTCTGAAGCAAAGGGAAGAGGCGAGGGGGTCATCCTGTACTAACACTGCCCTCCTGCACCCTGAGCTGTGCCAGGTGCTTTACACGCACACCTTGGCACTCCTCATCCTCAATACCACCTCAAACTGTGGCATTGCTCTCACTCTACAAATGAGGAAGCTAAGGCTTAGCAGGACATGATAAACACGCCCAGGTGACAGCCAGGGCATGAGGGGCGGGAGCTGGAATGCAGTTTCGCAGAGCCCAGTCTCTTGCTGGCTTCCCCCAGCATGGGGGGGCCTTACTGTCGGCACCTATCAGTCCTCAGGCAAATGTGACCTTTTCCAAATGCAGACAAACCTTAAACCAAATCTTAAAAGACAATGACGTTAATAAAAGAAAGCACTTAGTGAATTGGAACAAAACCGACTATTTATTAGCATTACAACTTTTAACTCCTATTAAGTGTTTAAAAGCTCAATGGAAATGTTTTCTCTTATCATAAGTTCATTGTTTTAAGCTTAAAAGGCAATGTTTTAGAACTTAAAACCTCTCCAGAGCCCAGGTCCTTGGCCTAACCACAAACTCACAGGCTGGACGGGCCCTGGGCAAGCAGGCGGTCTCAACCTGGCAGAGGCTGGGTGGGCTGCGCCGGAGCGTGCGCATGCGCGATCTGAACCTCCACTTTGCAGTGCTCCTCGCACTTGCAGCTATTTAATGATTTGTACCTATTGTTAATCGTTGTTCCCGTTTTCCTGGGTCAGAAACTCCACCAGGGCCAAGGCAGCTCCACGTGTGTCCTGTCCTCTGTTGCATCAGAAGCCGGCTGGTGTCTCTGTCCTTTGCCTGGCTGCGTCACTCCCAGTCAGCCAGTCAGTATTTATGTAGCACTTACCAGTGCCAGCGCCTGTGATAGATGCCAGACATGTTTTTAATCAGCCTATTCATTTAAGGAGCATTTATTGATCATCTGGGATAAAGAGATAGTGGTAAGTAAAGCAGACACGTTCCCTTTCATCACAGGTTTTGTTTTTAAGCCTCACAGCCTTGCAAGGCAGGTGTCATTGTCCTCATTTTATAAATGGGAAGACTGAGGCTCACGCATGGCGACCAGAACGTTCAAAAGCACACTCCTAAGGAGCGGCGGGGCCAGGACTCTTCTTTTCCCTGCCCAACATGCCTCTCCCTGCTGGGTGGGACAGCAGGCAGAGGGAGAACCTGCGAATTATTAATAACCAGAGAAACTGGAAGACCCTGTTACTGTATGTGTTTCTTGTAATGATAAACAAGTGGTCCTCATAATGTACTAGTCACAGATAAATGAGATCGTATCTGTAAGTCTTAACACGGTGCCTGGCAAGTAGCAATCAGACAATAAATAGTAGCTAAAACAATAGTCTATTATTACTTTCTTGTTTTAAACCAAAATGGGACCATATTGCTCTAATGCAGTGCTTCTCAACCAGGGACAATTTTGCCCCCCAAAGGACATTCAGCAATGTCTGGAGACATTTTTGGTTGTCATAACCGGGGGTAGGGTGCTACTGGCATCCAGTGGGTAAAGACCAGGGGTGCTGCTAACCACCCTGCAACACACAGGGCAGCCCCCACAAGAAAGAATTTTTCAGCCCCTAATGTCACTAGTGCAGAGGATGACAAACTGGTCTAGTAAGTACTTTTCCAGGATTGTTAATTATTCTTTTATAACATTATTCTCAGTAGATACAGAGTGATTGATCACATGGCTGATGACTTCCTGGAATAAACTGGAAAAAAAGACGTTTTGTTTCTTGTAACCCAAGCACAGGATTAATCTGCTTTACCCCAACTTCAGAGACTTCAGAAGTGTTGCCGTTGCCTATAGATTCCACCAGAGAATGGCTCTGGGGTGTTGCCCCGGTTTGGCTCATCCCACCCTCCCTGGGCCTGGCTGGCTCTCTCAGGAGCAGGTGTGTGGAAGGATCCTTGCAGGATAGTCAGGGTTCCAAAGCTTGAGTTACAACTGTAAAGGATCACGGTCTCAGAGTTCTTTCTCTCCCACATCACAGGCCTAGAGGCCCCTTCTTAGCCCACTATGACCTTTGGGAAATGTTAATGCACTTCTCGCTAATGGGAACCCTGGAAGCCAGTGCCATGTGATATGAGCCCAGCCAGATTATAACTATTCCAAATCTTTTTAGGATTACGGAACAATGGCCTTGTCAGAAATGTCAGGATAATTAGAAAAAATAGTTCTGCTTTCCTTAATCAGGGTGAGGCTCTGGGGGCTGCAAAGGCATCAGCTGGGAAGCGACTCCATTTTCTCTTATACAGGAAGCTATGAAATACCTACAAGGGTCGAGACTCTGGTCCCTGGTACTTTACCTCAGCCAGAAGTGGGAGTCCCTGGTTTATTGTATGTCAATTATACTTCAATAAAGCTTTTACTTATTTTTTATTTTTAAGTCAAGACTCTATGATGGGACCTGGTTCTCTCTGGCTCTGGGGGTAAGGAGTTCAGTAACTTACAGAGCTAGAGCCAGAGGGGCCTCAGAGGTCACCTGACAGTCCTCCTCCCTGCCAGAGGCCAGAGAAGGGACTTACTAAGGTCACTTAGTGATAGAGGAAGCAGGGACTCAAATTCAGATTTTCCTGACTTGCTCTACAGAGCTCTTCCCAATTTTGATGATGTCTAAGGAAAATAGCCACCTCGCTGAAAGCCATACTGCCCCTCCCATGCTCTGATTTCCAAACGGGAAATGATTTCCAAATTTCCATTGAAAAGCACAGCATTGAGCTGGAGTAACTAAAAGGACCACCTTACATTTATGAAGAGTCAGTCTTTATGACATTTTCATACTTATCTTGTGTAATCTTTAAAAGAACCAGGAAGAAAAGATTGTATCAAAATCCCATTGGCAGATAAGGAAACTGAGGCACAAAGAGGTTAAATGATTTTCCCGGGTGCAGGAAGCTAACGGCAGAGCGGGCACTTTACCACCCCTCTCCTAGCCCTTGTCCCAGAGTTTCCCCCACTCTTTTGGGGCTCATATTTACTGCCTGGAATTCCAAACAGGAGAAGAAACCCAAGGGTGCCCAGGAGTCCCCATTCACATTTGGGAGATTTCCTCTGAGAAGGAAGAGCAGGAGCCCTGGAAAAAGTGAGAAGCTCAGGCAGCCCCTGGTGCTGCCTCAGACTCCTTGGCCTGGAGGGCGTCTCAGTGTTCAGAGTGGCCTCCTTGTCAAGGGCAGGAGGGAGAATAGATATTCCTTGACTCTGGTCCTCCCATTAAAATAGGAAGATGATAGAGAAAAAAATCACATCCCCCTCCTTTGCTCCCCTCCAGCAACAAAAGT
This sequence comes from Eulemur rufifrons, assembly GCF_041146395.1. Classification (NCBI taxonomy): domain Eukaryota; kingdom Metazoa; phylum Chordata; class Mammalia; order Primates; family Lemuridae; genus Eulemur; species Eulemur rufifrons. The sequence continues at coordinate 117,200,033 of NC_090989.1, forward strand.
TAAGCCCACCAGCCAATGAGTGGACTCTGCCCCTTGGCTACTTTGAAAGCCAGCTTGTCCAAAGTCCTACTCCCAATCCCTTATTTTACACCAAGTATCAACAGCAAAACTGCTTGGAAGGAACCACATCTTCCAATGGACAAATTGATGTGTTTGCCCTAATGGAGTTGCCACTCTGGCAGCCAACCCCTGGGCCAATGTGCCCACATCTGCTCAAGTGGGCTTCACTGCCAGGTTGCCTTGGGGGCAGCTGTCCCAGCCTCTGCACAAGAAAGTCCTTCCTCTCTCCTTCCTCCTCATGCTGGGAGGCCTTTGCTTGCCACACTTCCATTCGAAGGCCTTTGTCATTCATTGATGTCAGTGAGGAGTCTTGAGACAAAGGTCTCACAGAGGTGGACAGAGAAAACATGGAGAAGCAGGGCATAGGTAGGACATGTGAATGGTGGCAGGGAAGGCCGGGAGTTGGTGAGCAATTAGTTGGCTGGCTAAGGGCTGGGGGTGGGGGCAGGAGGGGAGTCGAGTGCCAAAGTTCTAAGATATTCCTGTTGTGGGGTTGTCCTTGAGTTAATATTAATAGTTATCAACCACCCACAGTCCTCCCTCTCGCCCTCTAGACCTCCATAGGATACTAGACCACAAACGAGCTATAAGTGGACAGGGAGGTAAAAGAAAGACCTGTTGCTGCTGCTTCTCCACCTGTGTGACCTTGAGGTTGTTTCTTAACCTCTCTGAGCACTTTTCTGTCAAGTGGGTCAACTAATCCTTGCCCACCTCCCAAGGTTGCCATGGCTCTTCAAGGAGCTGGAGGATGTCACGGCCCTGAAAATCTGGGAGTGCTTACCGTGTGCCAGTGTGAGGAATGTTATTCATTAGGACAGGACTGAAGGTTGCTTGCCTACCCAGCCCACATTTCTCCCTGCTCCTTTTCCAGTAGAGCCTCACATTTGTTCTGGGGTCTATCCATCTCCAGAGGAGAACCACAGTGTAGGTCCAGGGTTTCCTACATTGGCCCAGACGGGCTGAAGAGAAAGACATTTCATGGTTGGGGGAGAGGTCTCTTGTGCTCTCCCCCACCCTCACCAGAAGGCAAGTGTTCCCTGGCCACCATCCTGAGACTCCGAAGAAAGGCCTCTGAGGAGGAGGTCCACTGTAAGGGTGGCAGAGCCAGGACATAAGGAGCGCCAACATTCTTGATGACATTGTTGGCCACCAATAGTCCCTTACCTGGAGTCTGCCTTACCTCTGGACTTCTAGAGTCATAAGAAAACAAATACGCCTATTTTTCAAGTCCATTTGAATTGGGGTTTCTGTTACTTACAACCCAAAGCATCTTCACTGCCGATGGTGAGGGCTTTTTCACAAGCCAGACACTGACGTGGTGGCAGGTGCTGGTGGAGGCTGCGACATCTTCTCCACACACACTAGGAGGTAAGGCAGCCACATGGCGGAACAGGGGGAGGTCCCCAGGATCAACGGTCACTCTCAGGTCCAGCTGTCACAAAGGCTCTCCCTTCCTCCCAGCCTGCCTTAGGTCCTGAAATGTTTGCCCAGATCTGTTTCGTTCCATTCCAGAGTCTTCCCTAGACCTGACTGAACCCTGGACTCTGACCCTTGCAGAACCCCGAGCCCTTTCCCCAAGGGGCAGTGTCCTCAGTTGGGCACATCTCCCCGCCCCAGGCCCCAGGTAATATTAAGGGACTCTCTGGTCATGCAAGAAGCCCCAGCTGTATCCTATGGTCAGTGGCAGCCACTGAAGGGCTTCAGGTGGTGCCGGAAATACGCTTTGGAGCTACATTATTAGAAAGACCCACTGGAGGCCGTGTGGAGGGTGAATCATAAACTGGGCCCCAGTGACCACTGTCTCAGCATCCAGGCCCCAGGGGCTGCGTGCTGGGCTGAGGGATTGGTTGATGGATCCTCTCTGGGAGGCCCAGCTTCGACACTGAGTCATCTTTTGAAAGGACTAATCCGTCAGTATAACAAAGGCCACCATTTTTTAGTATTACCTTGTATCAGGTGCAGAGCTGGGCCCCTCCCAAGCATTTGCTTATTTAGTTCTCACAATAACTCAGTGGGTAGGGACCATTTTAATCCCCATTTTACAGACAAGGCTTCCTGATGCTCGGAATGTTCAAGTAACTTGTCCTATTTCCCCCAGCTGCAAAGCAGCAGAGCCTGCAGCGAACCCAGCTCTCAAAGCCCCCCTGGCTCTTAAGCAAGTGCTGCTTAATGTCCTACAATAGGACCATTACAGCACCACGTTTCTTAGTGCAGGGGAGCAGAAGTGTCAGCTAATGGGCTTTCTCAGGAATGCCGCGGCGGCTCAGAGGAGCCTGCGTTTGTTAAGCATTCACTGGGTGCAGAGCCCTCCCCAGGCTCTGGGATCTGAGCTGCCACCCAAGGCAGAAGCCTGTCCTAGAGCAGGCCCAGTGCCTTTTGAAATCCTCATTCTCCTCAGCCCCTTCTTTCTGAGCTCCAGGATGTGAAAACAATACGTGTGGGAACAGTGGGCCCCACTGTATTCAGGCTTTGTTCTCTTTATGGGTGGGCGGCCGGCGGGCGCAGCGCCAGGAGGGAACACTGCCAAAGGAAACTGAGGTTCTTGTGTGTCCAGGAGATGGGCTCTGGGGGGGCAAGCAGGTCAGTCCATGAGACCAGGCACTTGCAAACAAAGGGAGGAAGAAGAGTTTTTAGGTTCTGTCGCCCTCTCGGTTTTCTGAATGCCAGGAGGAAATGTTGGCCAGAATCCAGTTGGGCCATCAGTAATGTCGCTGACTCTCAGGACCTGCCATTTTGCTCCTATTCACTTGTCTTTCATTTTTGCCATACACCGCCCTGCTTTGCAAAGGGACTTTAACTGATTGCACAACGACGTCCCTGCGCAGGCAGGCGTCCCAGCCCTGCCCTGCCTCTCCCCTGCATGTTTCCTCAGACACACTGGCCGTGCAGGCCATCCTCAAGCCTGGGAAATCACCGCAAAGGGAGTCTGGCTGAGCCCCAGCTCCCAGCACAACGCTTTCCCTCCCTGGTTTCAACTCTGTTAATTAAGAAAGCTGGCTCAGACTTGGCGTGAGGGACAGTATTGTGCCCACCTCTGAAAAGCAATGGGCACCACTCTAAGAACCAGTTGACATGGTGACTGAGCCAGGAGAATGCTTTCAAAATGAGCAATTTAATTTAAAACGATCACTGCATTTTTAACTGAATGGCACATTCCGGTAATTGCAAGGACAGCTAATTGGGCAATTGTTCAGAATTTTTTTTCTGTTCTTATTCCACTTAATGGGTGTGTGCGCAAACACACACACACACACACACAATCACACTCAAGATGGGCCAACTTACTAATTCCATGGTTACCAATGATCTAAATTATGAATGGCTTGGCCTCAATGCCAAACTATTTGGTGGTGGTTGATTCATTGGCATCGTCATTCCCTAATACGTTCAACCCAAGAACCCTCAGAGCTTCCCCACTCCCCTCCTCTCAAACAGAGCACGTTTGTGAGGTTCAAGATGTTGTCAAGCCTGTGCTCACACACTTGCCCCAACAGAAGGGAAATCTGCGTGGTCAGGGACTCTGACCTGGGCAAGTTACTACATGGCCCTTTCTACATTTTTTATTCCCGAAGCCCCTGGCCTAAGCAGGCATCTAGGTTTGCTTGTGAATCCATCCTTCCTCAACATTCAAACACAAATGGCAGCTGAGGGAGAACTGCCTGGACTATGTAAAATGTTTATTTGTTCCGATTTAATCCTGGATCCCATGGCCACATGCTTGGTGCCCAAACTGGAATCCAGCTCTTTGCACTCACTGCTTTGGTATACTCGTTGCCACAAAATATTTTTTGTTTTAAACATTGTTTCCAGAACTCTAATATGATGAGCAATTCCTTTTTGCTTGGTTCCTATGTTAAACTGACCTTAGGGAAAATGTTTCCACCACACCCCAGGAAACCCTATCCCTCCAGAAAGAGCATGACTGGTTAACTCATCTTAATTATTTTTTAAAATCCCAAATTGCTGCTCTGAATAAACTGGAGTAACCAAATGTGCTCAACTTGTGTTTCAGCCCAGGGCAGCAGGCTGACTCCGCTGTTTAATTGAGCTGAAATCCAGAGATGAAAATCTGGGAGACAAGAGCCCATCACCCTGCAGGGTAACGGAAACCCCATCTCTATCTCAGATGACAGAGGCCATCCTGATCTTTTATGGCTGCTTGTGAGCCTTCTGAGTGCAAAGCATTCCCTTTTGTTCTGATTTTCTGACAACTGTTTAATCATGTTCTATTCATAGAAATTACAGTAGAATTCTCTTGTTTCTCACATATCAAATGAGATAATGCATGGGGAAATCAAGTTCTGGAAACAAATAGTCAAAGTATAAGACTCCTACCAGTCGTGAAATCCTGAAGTGTGTTGACGGCTCAGTTTGTGGGGTAGATTGGGGGCAGGGAGGGTGTGCACCCTGACACAAACATTTCCAAATATATTTGCCCTCAACCCAAGGTCCAATCATCAATAAAATGAAAGTCTAATTATAACAGCAAAATGGAAAGACTTCAAGGAGGGAGCTGATATTTGACTGGCTGCTGCTGGAGACAGGGGGATTAGAGGGGGAGATGGTTTTAACTTTAAACTTTAACTTTTAACTTTTTTAACTTTTTTTCATTAAGCATTCTGGAAGGGCAAGTTTATGATCCAATTTCATTCTCTATCCAAAGCCCAGGAATTCCATTCCCTATTGGAGCCTTTTGAAATTGTAAAAGGGTGATCTAATCCATAACCCCTAACAAATCTCCTTGAAAATCTAGTTTCTTTTCTTCCTAAATCTCTTGTACCCCACTATCTCTAAAGCCCCTCATTAGCCAAAGGCCCTCAGAATTCTCTCTACCCCTAGCCTTCTCAACATTCTCTCATCTTTTTCTCAACTCTATTCTTCAGACTGACCTCCTTCCCTAGAGGCTGAGGTCTTCCCCTCTTCCTCCCTTCTTCCCTACTCTCTTGTCCTTCTCCACCCAATTAGTTCTGCAGAAACAAACTCAAACTGTCATGGTGTGGCAGTGGGGGTGGAGTGTGGAGGAATCGAGGTAGGGATAGAATCGAAGCAGGTGGAAAACTGATGGGTGTTGTCTTTCGTGGGCTAGAAGAGGTGGAATATCTTTAAGAACTTCCGTGCTAATAACTGATATCGCATCTCATAGTTCAGTGGTAGACTTCACAGTTGAGGGGTTCAAAGAGCTTAAGGAATTTGCCCAAGGTCACATAGCTAGTCTGGAATACAGCTTAAACCCAGATCTTTGGATTCCAAAGCCTGGGGACTTTCTATCTCATGATACTGCTTCTCTCACGTTTTAGCTGTACATTGTAAAAGAGATATTAGATAACATTCATTACCTGATGGCAAGTGCAGTGGTCACAGTGATTGATTCCCCAGTATCTAGTCCACCTCTGTGTTACTAATTTGCTAGGGCTTCCATAACAAAGTATCACAAAGTGGGTGGCTTAAACAACAGAAATGTATTGTCTCACAGTTCTGGAGGATAGAAGTCCAAGATCGAGGTGTTGGCAGGATTGGCTCCTTGTAAGAGCTGTGAAGTTAAAAATCTGTTCCATGCCACTCCCAGTCCCTGGCATTCCTTGCCTTCTGCTGCATCACCCCAATCTCTGCCTTCACGTCGCATGATGTTATCCCTGTGTGAGTCTTAATTTCCCCTTCATATAAGAACTCAGCCAGAGTAGATTAGGGTCCACCCTGCTTTATTATGACCTCATCTTAACTGGTTACATCTACAATGACCCTATTTCCAAATAAGGTCACATTCTGAGGTACTGGGGGCAAGGACTTCAACATATGAATTTTGAGGGGAGGGACATGATTCAACCCATAACAACCCCAAGAGATTGGTATAAACCAATTATGTTCTTCCCTTCTTCCTCACTAGTTTATAAGTAGGCATGTAATTTAGGAATAGCCAATGAGACTTGAGGGGAAACCTTCCAGAATCTCATAGGAAGGGCTTCTTCTTTCCCAAAGAGTCACAAAAATAGGCTTCCTCCCCAAAGTGTTGTCAAGTCTGGGTGTGGCATCTGGAACTACTGCAGCCAAATGCCCCCACCCTTAGGATAAACCAACACGGAGATGCACACAGAACAGAAGGAATTCCAGAGCAGCCAAGTGCCCTGATGGACTCTTTCCAGATGCACCCATCTGTGGAGTTTTTATCAGACGAACTAATGCATTTTCCTCTTTCTTAAGCCAGTTTCAGTCAGGGTCTTCTATTATCAGCTGCCAAAAACATCCTAACTGGTGCCAAATAAAAAGGCACTACCAAGTAGATACAGTGTAAAATATTGTTCAAAATTCATTCAACTCACTAGATTTAAAATGATACCAATCATGATGACATATTTATTTGGAAAATTTGAATTATTTCAAATTTGGTACATAAAATGAGACCAATTAATGTATTATACTATACTATTTAAATCTTCTTAGCTCAAATTTGCAAAAAAATAAAAAAGCATAATTGTTTTCAAACCCGAGTGTGCATCAGAATCATCTAGAGGGCTTATTGAAACAGATTACTGAGCCTCACTTGCACAGCTTCTGATTTAGCACATCTGAGGTGAAGCCTGAGAATTTGCATTTCTAACCAGTTCCCAGATACTGCCAGTCAGCATGCCACACTTTGAGAACTACTGATCTAGTAAAATGAACCTTAGTGTACCCAGAACAGTCTGGTATATGTGATCCTTTCCTATGGCAGAGGTCTTAAAACAATTATAAAAATAATCACCATTTATGGAGTATCCACCAGTACAGACCACTGCACTGCACATTTTGCATTTATTTAGTTACTTTTCACGATGACTCTTTGAAGTGGGTTTACCAACCTCATTATACATATGGGGAAACTGAGGCACATACAAGCTAAGTTACTTGTGTAAAGGCAAGAACCAAAGTCTGGACCCAGGTGGATGTGACTACATGGTCTTTTTACAAAATATGTGCCCATCAGAGACAAAATGCTGGTCTAGCTAGAACTCGGGGCTGATGCAGCAAGGGCAATTCAGAAATTACTGAGTATCACAGCTTGAAGAAAAAGGGCATCTCTGGCTAAAACCAATCACCCCCAGCCTAGGGAGGCGAATGGCTCTTCTTTGGCTCTTTCCCCTGAGGCTGCTCAGCTGCCTGCTTGAAGGCTCTGCCCTGGAGGCTGAAGCCACAGGGTCCACAGTGGTGCTCTGCCCTCCTCCCCACACAGCGGGTGCTGCTGGAGGCCTGTGCAGCCAGCCACGCCCCCGCACATCCTAATCCTGCCTTGCTCTCGTGGGGGCGGGGGCCTCCTTGTTCACTGCAGAGACCAAGCCCTACTTCCTGGAGGCCGGCAGGGAGGACAGGAGGGGATCTGGGAATGCAGACCTTATTGGTGTCTGGTTAATCTCAGGACATGAAGAACTCCCTGAAAGGGCAGTTTATTCCCACAGGGAATGTCTTAATCATCACAAGGAAGACAGATAAGGAAGGAACCAAATCCACTCTGGAATTGCCACTCATCAAAACATCCCAAAATAGGCAGCTCCCCCAAGGAGACAGCTGAGAAAGTAGATTTTTTTTGTCATTGCTTTGGCATTTAAGCCTGACAGAAATCACAGGGCATTATTCTTTGAAAACCAGTAATTCAAGAAGATGGGCTATGGCCAAGAGTCATTATTCATTGGAAACTATTGATAAATCTGATGTGCCAGGGAGCACCTCTGGTTTAGAGCACTCAGGGCCTGACTTTCCTTGGAAAAAGGACAGTGTCCCCACCCACCACTCAGCACTTTGCAGGGAAGGGCATTGTGCAGGGGGTAAGTGGGACAGGAGCCCCCTTGATTTCATCACCCTTTTCCTCCAGACAGACTCCTCCCTAAGGCCCTTTTTCCACTCTGGGCTGGACCACAGACCCAGGCCCAAGGTCTCAGAGGATCTTACTCCTCCCTTGGACTTTCATATGCAACTGCTTTTTCATTTCTGCTTTTCATTCCTGAACTAGAATCCTGGAATGAAGAAGCTGAAATTGGCACCCATAGAAATCATCTGATCCAAGCTCTTTACTTTAGAGAAGACACCAGAGAAGGAGGTGGGCTTGCCCAAAGTCACATGCGATGTTAGGGGGTAAGGTGTACCCAAAAAGGACCCCACTGAGGGCTGGTGCTGGAAAGAAGCTGCCTAGGAGACATATTTGACCCAGCTTAGGTTAGTGTTTACATTTCGTAAAGAAGTGAGGTGGAGGGAAGGAGCAAGGCACAGGGGGGTCAATGGGAAGAAACCAACAGGGAGGGAAATTAATCTTCACAGAGTTCCACTGTGGCTCCTAGTGTGAGACACTTTTCCTGTAACCCCAGCTCACCTCTCACTCTCCTTAGGGCTAGATTTTTATTCCTATTTTACTGATGAGAAAACTGAAACCCAGAGTGGTTAAGTGACTTGCCCAACAACATACATTTTATACCCAGCACAGCCAGGATGCTAAGGCAGGTCTCTGTACAATTCCCTTGATGTTCACACCTCCCTCTCTGACCAACCCCCAGCTCCATCCGCCATGAGGTCAGGCCAGGGTAACCAAACCTTCCACCCTGGGGATCTCTGCAAGTCAGGCCACCCGTATATCACTACGTTGTTTTTCCCAGAACACCCTTATGTAAAGTTGCCAGAATGTCATATAAGTGGAATTTTGTGACATGTAGACTTTTTTATCTGCCTTCTTTCATTCATCAGGTTTCTGGGAGCCATCCATGGTTGCATGTTCACTCCCTTTTGTTTTTGTTTGTTTGTTTGTTTGTTTTGCTGAGTAGCAGTAGAAGAATTCCAATTAATAAATGTACATGAAGTGAGAATTGTTTTTAAAAAATCATCATTAGGCAAACACTACAGTAATAATTATTACAGGCAATATCTTCTAATAGATGCTCAAATTAGTGTGAGAAAGTTTGAGCAGAAACCAAATAGTTGCATAGTCTCAAAGTGTCTCCTTCAAGATATTTACTACTTATGATATAGAGGGAAAAATGGTAGTTTTGCAGTGGAGAAAGCCAGCAGACACCACCTTAACCAAATGATCAAGGTTAATTATCGCCAGTGATAAGACGTGTTGACATCATGTACACCGATATATAGGCTGAGAAGGTCGCATCACTGTGGAATTCATGCCCAAAACGCATGACCTCAATCCAATAGTGAGAAAACATCAAACAAACCCCAACTGACAGCTATTCTGCAAGATAACTGACAGTGTTCTTTAAAAGTGGCAAGGTCACAAAAGACAAAGAAAGCCTGAGGAACCGCTACAGATTGGAGGAGACTTAGGAGACGTGATAACCAAATGCAATGTGAGATCCACATTGGTGGAAGAACTGGTGAAATTCAAATTAGGCCTGCAGTTTAATTAATAATAACTAATAGCATCAATAATAACATTAATAGTACCAATGTTAATTTTATGGTAACATGTAATTTTAATGTAAGATGTTACCTAAATATTCAGAGAAGCCAAACAATGAGTTTACGGATACTCTCTGTCTAGTTTTTTTTTTTTTTTTTTTATTTGCAACTTTTCTGTAAGTCAAAAGTTGTTGCTAAATAAAAAGTAAAAAAAATCAGCTGTATGTGTAAGTGAAGTTGAACATTCCCTAGCTGCTGCAGTCTAAGGATCCCAGCAGGGAGACCCCTGTCTTCAACATTTTCCTCTGCAGCCTGTCAAGGTGTTTGAAATCCCACCATTCAAGATGCATCACTTTCAACTAAGGTTTTGTGTTCCTAAAGGTCCAAAGAGTCATGAAACAGTTATTTGTTGAGCACTTTCTGTATTCAGGCACCTGCTAAGTACTAGGGATAGGTAGTAGATAAGGCAGACAGGACTCTGTCTCCCTAGAGATTATATTCAGCCACTAGCATCTTACTATGATGCTAAGATTAGTTGGGTCACTCCATTTCCTACAGGAGCCACCAACTAGGGTCCTAAAGAGAGGTAAATCTGAATAAGTAAAAGAGGAGAAGCTAAGCTTAGAGCACAGAGCAGGTGCCATTTGGAGAAGGCAGGCCCTGCATAGGGGCTTCTGGAAGATCCAAGAACTGGGCACAGCACAGAGACAGACAAGATGAGGCACTGGGAAGAAACACAGCATGGCCTGGGTGTGAAGACCAGCCCGAAGAGCCCAGCGCACGTGAGGTCTGAATTGAACTCCAAATGGTGACAGTAGCCAGCACTTGGAGAGCTCTGGTTATGTGGCTGGTATTATATGTGTGATAACTCATTAGATCCTCACAGCAACCCTGAAGGGTGAGGTACTATTGTTAGCCCCTTTTATAGATAAAGGAACTGAGAGTTCAAAGCCGCATGGATCTCCAGAGTCTGTGCACCTAACACCCATGCTCTGCTGCCTTTTCCAACGCTGAGTGACAACACCTTGCCAAAGGGAAGGAAGGAGGGTGATGCATAACACAGAGCCAAGACCAAGACCTCATCTCTGGGTCTAACGAAGCAAAAAAGCTGAGCCTTGTTTTGTATGCGTGCCTACTGTGTGTTAGACACAATACCCAGTGTTTTCCTTGTATAAGTCATACAAAATTCCTATTTCTGAGGTGCTATCATTCTCATTTTGCAGATGAGGAGCCCTAGAAAGGTTAAGTATTTTGCCCAAGGTCACATAGTTCTGGCAATAGGGAAAGCCAGGATTTAGCTGATGTGTGGAAACCTTTGAACTTGGTCGCTCCCTGGCCTAGCTGGCACTAAATAAGTACACATTCTCTCTCTCTCTCTCTCCCCTCACCACTCTCCCTCTCCCTCCTTCCCTTTCCCCCTCTCTCTCACACACTAAAGTTAATTATTTAATGCCCATAATATATATCTTGAGGATGGCATTTTGTAGCACTGAGCTTTAAATAGTACATGTTTAAATACATTTAATCCGCTGAATATTTCGAGGTAATTAATCTCCACAGGATAAGAGAATGCTCAGGTTTCCCAGCACATCATAATACATCTGAATCAGCTGAGGAAATGATTTGCACACTCTGCAGTGGGTTGAGAAAGAAAGATTCACTTACAAGACTTTTAGAGCTGACTTCCTGGTGTTAACTAGCAAAAAATGCTGCTAAAGAGAAGAATTAAGGCACCACCTAGTGGTTGGAAGTATTTCGGCAAGGAGAGAGTATGGCTAACGACTGTAGGGCAAAATGCTTGTTTGGGTTTTGTGGGGGTGGGTATTTTGGTTTTTGAGAGGAATGCCCTGAAAATGTGTGCACACACAGACATACACACACACACATAGATACACACACACACACACACACACACACACACACTTCACATGAGTTTTATGCATCAAATACACATCACCATGGTACACAGCATCTGTGTCACATGCTGCTGTTTTATGGGGTGTGGGAGTGCGGTATTTGAGCTGTGTTTTGAAAGTTGGGTAGGATTTAGGTGGGCTGCAGGAGCAGGTAGTGCTTTCCTGGGAGGAGGCTACCCCAGAATGCTATGAAACCTGGTGAAGTAGCCACAAGACACTAGGCTGAGGGCCTGGAGCCCTGGAGACTTAGTCACTGGCTTGCGGGGGATGCTTAGACAAGGCAACCCTCCATCTTTGCACCTCGGTTTCCCAAGTGTAAATTTAGGTGGTTGCCCATCTAAAAACCTTTTTGGCCTAAAATTCCATAAGTCTGGAAATATGAACTGAATCACAGTTCATAAAGGACTACAGAGTGTTAGGGAGTTTGATTGGCGGTAGAGTGGCTGAGCTGTCATTTCAAACTGCTCATCATCTGGAGAAAGAAGAGGCAATTCCTCCCATCCACACTCATAAACATGCCGAAGTGTCCCCTTTGTGGTTAATGGCAGCACGCCGTCTGACATGCACTGAAGGACCAAGACATGCGGTTCCATTACCTAGATGGGGGGTATGGCATTTCATATAAAAATGTTTTGCCTGGCATCATGATTGGTGCATTACACACATGTCACTGTGTAACAGAAGAAACACAGCACAGTATCAATGGGGACTCACCCTGACAAATATAGCCAATTGGTGCACTTTCCCATGAATGGTTTGAAACTCCCCAAGTGTACATTCTCACTTTTATCTCCAGACCTTGGAACATGCTGTTTCTGCTCAGAACAAACACACATACCCATATTCATGCACACACTCCTATATACAAATATCTTTATTTACCAACATTCACTGCCATTTATTTGATTCTTACCAGTGGGTATGAATCCCAGGCAACAGTTGCTCAGGAATGCAAGAAATATAACCTTTATTTTTCTATAATACAAAATAGATTTTAGCTTGGACCCCTATTCTGCTAGGTGGGCAGCCAATTTGGAGGGTCTCCCCATCCTCCTAATTGCATCTAGATCTCAGGGCAGAATGAGGTGGAACTTATATAATGTCTTTGATGTTTCCAGTCCATGGTGGCTGAGAGGTCCCCTGACCTATCTGTCCAGGGAGCTCACTGTGGAGGTTCCCCTTGTTCCCAGCATATGAGCTTTCTTAGAGGCCCCCGTGCCAGTCTCTGGCACACAGGAAATTATTCTGCCATGCCACACCATGCCAGCTGTGATGCCCTGTCCACCCCGAAACAGCCCTCACAGTCATCTCCATCCCTCTCAGGGTAATTCCAGCCCTGCTGGGCCTTTACCCGGAAAGGAGGCACAGGTTCCTTTAGCACTTGGGTTCCACAAATCTCTTTGGTGCTTCTGTGGTCTTTCTCCAGGGATACGTCTAAAAGCTCAAAGAGGGAAGGATCTTGTTTTACAGGACCCAATAGCAGCTGTGACTTTCCTTCCCTGCCCCTCCTTTTTCTAGGAATCCTGTCTGAATTTTCAGAAGCTGGAAGCTTTCAGATGGCTTCATCGTGCAAGAAAGAGCTCAGTCCAATCAGGAGAATTACCCTGGGCAAGTCTGTAATAAGGGACATTCGATAAAATAACGGATCCTTAGAGGTATCAAGGTTATGAAAGAGGAACAATTGGAGATTGTTGGAGAAAAAGGAAAAATGACAATTGAATACAATGTGGAATCCTGAATGGGAGTCTGGAACAACAACAACAACAAAATTAGTGGAAAAACTGGTAAAACTTGCAAGGAGTCTTGAACTTAGTTTATGGTGTTGTGCCAAAGTTAATTTCCCAGTTCTGATTATTGCATTATGTTTATACAAGATGTTAACAGTTGGGAGTGTATAGGTAAAGGACATGTGAAAATTGTAATATTTGGCTATTTTTCTCTAAAAGTAGTTGAAAATATAAAGTTAAAAAATACTCGCTTAAACTTCTAGGGCAGTTCACAATTAACGTGTTACAAAGTACTGATATTTTTAATTAAACTTTTTATTTTGAAGTACTTTTAAATTTACATGTAGTTGTGAAAAATAACACAGAGATCCTACATACCCTTTGCCCAGTTTCCAACAATGGTTACATCTTGTAAAACTATATCACAAGATCACAGCTAGGTTATTGGCATTGATAAAGTAAAAACACAGAAGTTTGCCATCACCACAATAATCCCTCACATGGCCCTTTTTAATCTTGTCTACTCCCCTCTCACCCACTATCTCCTTAGGCGCCGGCAACTATTAGGTCTGTCTGCCATGTCTATAATCTTGTCATTTTATCCATACATACTATATGAATCATACAGCATGGAACCTTCTGCAGTTGGCTTTTTTTTCACTCAGCATAATTCCCTGGTGATTCATCCAGGTTGTGGCACATCTCAGTAGTTTATACCCTTTTACTGCTGAGTGGTATTCCATATATGAATGCTCCACACGTTGTTTAACCATTTTCCTGTTGAAGGACTTCTGGATTATTTCCAGTTCTTTGATATTATGAGTGAACATAGTTTCATTTCTCTGGTATAATTGCTAAGTTTTATGGTAGCAGCATATTCAGTTTTTTAGGAAACTGCCAAACTGTTTCCTACGATGGCCTTCCTGTTTTGCTTTACCACCAGCAAAGTATGAATAGTCCAGTTTCTCCACTTCCTTGTCAGCATTTTAACTATTCGGATCAGTATATGGTGATATCTTATCACTGCACTGATTTCCCTAACGGCAGTGATGTTGAATGTCTTTTCATGTCCTTATTTGCCTTCTGTACATTCTCTTTACTGACCTGTCTCTTCATATCTTTTGCCCATTTTATAATTAGATTGTTTTACTATTGAGCTTTGAACATTAATTATATACTCTAGTTACTAGTTCTTTCTCAGCTATATGGTATACAAGTATTTATCCCAATCTGTGGCCTTTTTATCCTCTTAACACAGACTTTCACTAAGTAAAAGTTTTTTTTAATTTGATAAAGTCCAATTTAATGATTTTTTTTCATTTTATGGATTATATTTTTGGTGTTAAGCCTAAGAACTTTTTCCTACCCCAGATATGAAAATTTTCTTCTGTTTTGAGTTAATTTTTGTACAAATGTGAGACTTAGAGTGAGAGTTGTTTTTTGGGTTTGGGGGGGTTTGTTTGTTTGTTTTTTCTGTGGATATCCAACTGTTTCAGTATCATTTGTTGAAAAGGCTGTCCTTCTTGGATTGGTTTTGTATCAGTTGGTTGTATTTGTATGCATTGATTTCTGAGTCAGGGATTTTCTTTTCCATTCCATTGATCTGTATGTATAACCCTCCTCCAATACCACATAGTCTTGACTATTGTATCTATATAATAGGCCTTAAAATTAAGTAGACTTATTCCTCTTACTTTATTCTTTTCCATAATTGTTTTAGCCCACTCCAGTTTCTTTTATCTTTTCATATAAATTTTAGAATAATCTTGTCTATATCTATAAAATACTTTGCTGGGATTTTCACAGGAATTGCATTATACCTATACATCAATTTGTGGACAACTGACATCGTTACTGTATTGAGTCTTCCATCCATGACCACAGTAGATCTCCTCATTTATTTAGATCTTCTTTGATTTCTTTTTATCAGTGTTGTGTACTTGTCAACATACAAATCCTACACGTTTTGCTACATTTACACCATAGTGTTTAATTTTTTTAGCAATTATAAATAGCATTGTATTTTTAATTTTAATGTACACATGTGCATTGCTAGTACATAGCAACAAATTGTTTTATGTTTATCTTGTATCCTACAAGTTTGCTGAACTCACTTATTATAGTTTTTATGTAGATTACTTGGGATTTTCTATGTAGACAATTATGTTGTTTGCAAATAGGGACAGTTTTATTTCTTCCTTTCTAATATATATATACTTTTATTTCCTTTTCTTGCCTTATTGCATGGGTTAGAACTTCTATCACTATGTTGAATAAGAATGATGAGAATAAACATCTTTGCCTTGCTCCTGATCTTAGGGGGAAAGCATTCCATTCTTCACTATTAAGTATTATGTTAGCTGAAGGTTTTTTTAGATGATTTTTATCAAGTTGAGGAATTTGCCCTTTTCTAATTTTCTGAGAGTTTTTATCATGAATAGATTTTGAAATTTGTCACATGCTTTTTCTGCACCAATTGATATGATGATGCAATTTTTATTCTTTGACCCATTGTTGGATTGCACTGATTGGTTTTCAAATATTGACATAGCCTCACTTCCCTGGAATAAATCCCACTTAGCCATGGTGTATAATTCTTTTTATATATTGCTAAATTCTATTCACTATTATTTTGATGAGGGTTTTTTGTTAAATTCATGAGAGATAATGGTCTGTAGTTTTCTTTTTCTTTTGTTTTTTGTATTGTCTTTCTCTAGTGATATTAAGGTAATACTAGCTTCATAAACTGAAGTGGAAAATGTTCTCTTCTATTTTCAGGATGCAGTTGTGTAGAATTGGTATTAATTCATTTTTACACAGTTAGTAGAATTCACCAGGGAAACCATCTGGGCCTGGAGATTTCTTTTTGGGGGCAGTTTTTAAATTATGAGCTAACTATCTTAATAGACATAAACCTATTAAAATTATCTGTTTCATATTAGGTGAGTTGTGGTAATTTGATTTTTGTTGTTTTGTTTGTTTGTTTAAGAAACGGGTCAATTTCATCAGCGTGGTTATATTTATGTTCAGATGTTTGTAGAATTCTTTCGTTATTCTTTTGAGGTCTGCAAGGTCTATAGTAACAGCCCCTCTTTATTTCTGATATTGGTAATATGAGTCTTTTCTCCTTTATTTGTTTGACAGTCTTGCTAGAGATTTGTCTGTTTGATATTTTAACCAGCTCTTTGGTTCACTGATTTTCTCTTATTTTTCTGTTTTCAATTTCATTGATTTCTGCTCTTATCTTTATTATTTCTTTCCTGTTGTGTGTTTTGGGGTTTTTTGTTTTTTTTTTTTTTTTTGTTCTTTTTTTTCTAGGTTCTTGAAGTGGGAGCTTAGACTATTGATTTGAGACTTTTTCTTTTTGCTAATATAGGCATTTAGTGCTATAAATTTCCCTTTCAGCACAGCTTTAGCTGTGCCCTACAAATTTTGATATGTTGCATTTTCATTGTCATTCAATTCAATGTATTTTTTTAAATTTCCATTGAGACTTATTCTGTGATCCATTAATTATTTAGAGGTGTGTAGTTTAGTTTCAAGCATTTGAAGTTTTCCTGCTATCTTTCTGTTACTGATTTCTAGTTGAGTTGATTGTGGTTGGAGAACAGACTCTGTATGATGTCACATTATTTTAAATTTGTTGAGGTTTGTTTTATGGCATAGCATATGGTCTATCTTGGTATATATTCTATGGCCATTTGAAAACAATGCAAATGTGGTGATGTTTGGTGGAATGTTTTATATATCTTGATTAGAGGTCAGGCGCGGTGGCTCACTCCTGTAATCCTAGCACTCTGGGAGGCCGAGGCGGGTGGATCATTTGAGCTCAGGAGTTCGAGACCAGCCTGAGCAAGAGCGAGACCCTGTCTCTACTAAAAATAGAAAGAAATTATCTGGCCAACTAAAAATATATAGAAAAAATTAGCCGGGCATGGTGGCGCATGCCTGTAGTCCCAGATACTCGAGAGGCTGAGGCAGGAGGATCGCTTGAGCCCAGGAGTTTGAGGTTGCTGTGAGCTAGGCTGACACTATGGCACTCTAGCCCGGGCAACAGAGTGAGACTCTGTCTCAAAAAAAAAAAAATATATATATATATATATATATATCTTGATTAGATCTTATTTATTGATAATGTTGAGTTTCTAGAATTCTCCTATGTTCTTGCTGATTTTCTATGTAGTTGTTTTTAACAATTGTTAAGAGAGGGGTATGGAAGTCTCCAACTATAATTATAGATTTGTCTAATTCTCCATTCAGTTGTATCAATTTTTGCTTTACATATTTTGTAGATCTATCATTGGTGCATTCACATTTAGGATTACTATGTCTTTTTGGTGGACTAATCCTATTACCAGTATATAATGTCCCTCTCTTTCCTCTGAAGCCTATTTTATCTGAACTAATTACCCTAATAGACATAAAGCTGACATAATTTTATCTGACAAAATATACAACCAAAAAACATAATTTGTTCTGAAATATATAGCCACTTCTGCTTGCTTCTAACAAATGTTTGCATAATGTTATCTTATTCTATCCTTTTATTTTTAACTGTCCATATAATTATATTTGAAGTGAGTTTCTTATAGTTATCACATAGTTGGGTCACAATTCTTAATCACTCTGCCAATTTTTGTCTTTTAATTAGTGTATTTAAACCATTAACATTTAATGTCATTATCGATATGTTAAGGCTTAAGTCTGCCATTTTATTTTTTGTTTTCTGTTTGTTCTCTCTGTTTTTTACTTCTTTGTGTTCTTTTTCCTGGTTTACTTTGGGTTACTTGAATATTTTTAGAAGTTCATTTTGTTTTATTTATACTGTTCTTGAGTATATCTCTTTACATAGCTTTTTATTGGTTCCTCTAGGTATAATGTTATTTATACATAATTTATCACAGCCTACTAATACCATTATTTTACCAGTTCAAGTGAAGTGTAGAAAGCTTAGCTCCCTTTACATATTTTTACCCTCTCCTGCCTGTGATATAATTGCTAAATATTTCTTCTGCATACATGTAGAAGCACATCAGATAGTGGTATAATTTTTGCTTCAAGCTTTGAATATAATTTAGAAAACTTAGGATAAGGAAAGCCTATTGTATTTACCCATATTATTGCTTACTACATTCTTTTTTCTTTCCTGGTGTTTCAAGTTTCATTCTTTTATCATTTTCTTTCTGTTTAGAGAATTTTCTGTAGCCACTCTTTTAGAATAATTCTCCTAGTGACAAATTTTTTTAGTTTTATTTTATTTAAGAATGTCTTAATTTTTCCCTTCAATCCTGAAGGTTATTTTGCTGGATATAGGATTCTGTGTTGACAGTTAAAATTCCATAAGCATTTAAAAATGTGCTACTTCCTTCTGGTCTCCATGGTTTCTGATGAGAACTGATGTCATTCAAATTGTTTCCCTGTATAAGTACAGTGTTGTTTCTCTCTTGCTTCTTTCAAAATTTGTAATTTGTTTTTAGTTTTCAGAAGTCTGACTATGATGTAATCTTCGTGTGGATTTCATTGGATTTATCCTGTTTGGAGTTCTTGCAGCTTCCTGAGTCTGTAGGTTTATGTATTTTGCCAAATTAGAGAAATTTTCAGCCATTATTTCTTTGAGTGTTGTTTCAGCTTTGTCCTCTTTCTCTTCTCCTTCCAAGACTTTGATGACATGAATGTTAGAACTTTTGTTATAATCCCAGAGATCTCTGAGGTTCCACTCATTTTTTTTTCAGTCTATTTTCTTTGTGTTGTTCAGATTTGGGTAATTTCTAATGTTCTATCTAACAGTTCACTGATTTGTTCCTCTGCTTCCCCCATTTTGCTATTAAGTCCATTCACTGAATTATTTTTTTAATTTCAGTTACTGTATTTTTTTAGTTCTAAAATTTTCATTTGCTTCTTCTTTATTTCTTTTATTTCTTTGCTGATACTTTCTTTTTACTTCTCTGAGACTTTGTACTTTTGTTTCAAGTATATTCATTAATTGCTCGTTGAAGCATTTTTATTATGAGTAATTTAAAATCTTTGTCATATAATTCTAAACTTTCTGGCATCTTGGTATTGGCATCTATTGATAATCTTTTAACATTCTGTTTGAAATCTTCCTGATTCTTGGTATGATAAGTGATATTCAATTGAAAACTGGTCATTTTGGGTATTACGCTTGATTCTTTTATCTTATTTGAACCTTCTGTTTTAGCTGACTTTCTCTAACACTGCTCCAAACAGTGGGAATGGAGGATGGGGAAGGGCATCTTGTTATTTCCAGATACAAGGAGAAGTCCAGGTTTCCCACTCCGCCTCTATCAACACCTGAAGACAGGATGTGAGAGTTCCTTGCTACTGCTAGGTAGGGGTAGAAGTTCCAATTTCCCATTAAGCCTCTACGGATATCTCTCCAGCTGAGAGGAGTAGGAATACCTCATTGCTATTCCCCACATGGCCTCTACTGATGCCACAGGGGTAGAGAGCAGGGTGGCCTTCTTATTGCAAGGCCTTCTGTGATACTAGCCCGCTGAGATGTTGGAGAGTTATCTCATTACTGACAGATAAGGATTGATGTCCAGGCGTCCCACCTGGTCTCCACTGACACTGTGTAGAGGTCAGCCTCCTTATAATCCAGTGAGGATTGCAGTCTCAACTCTCTACTTGACCTTCTCTGATACCACCCCAGCAAGAAGGTTGGGACATTTCATCACAGTTTGGTGAGGATGAGTGTCTAGGCTCACTACTAGGTCTTTGTTGGAGTAAGTGATGTGGGGCACCATTTTTTTCTGTGGCTCTTGCCTGGAGTAGAACAGTTATCATCTAAAAGCTTTCTATCTTGCTAGACTACCCCTTTCCTGGCCCATTAGTTATAGAACAGGCCTTTGTTTGGGTTGGGTTTTGTGTGTGTGCCCATTGGTGTTTCCATGTTGCTGACTTCTTCAGCTCCAAGTCTGGGATATATAGTGCAAAAAGTAAACCCTGGTAACTCACCATTGTATCATTATTTGGGTCCTGAGGTCCCTAGCTTGTCTGTTAGGGAAAGGAATATGGGGAAGTATGTCTACTCCATGTTCCTGGAAGTGAAAGTTAAAAAAATGGTTTTACAAATTTTTCAACATCTTGAATCATTAGGAATTCTCTAGCCTATGTCCTGAGTCCTTTCTTTTCCTCCCCCACTAGACTAGACTAGAAGAGACTCGTTGTATATCTGTTTTCATCAGTACAGCTCATCCCTAGGATAATCATTGTAGACTAGCACCATGAACAAAAGGATTGTGACAAGTTGTAGCACAAATGGCAAAAGTAAATACAAGGTGCCAAAAAAATTAGGTTAATATTTTTAAAAGGTACTCTCATCTCAAATATATTATCTTTATGACCTTTGTAGCAATCTATAAGTTAGGTATTACTACCATTTTACACTGAAAGACTGAGGTTGTTAAAGGTAGCAAACTTCTCCAAGTCAAGAAGAAGGCATGAAGAGTTGGAGCCAGCTGGATCTATCCTCTTTATTATGTAAATAAAGGTTTTCCCAGATCTCCTCCCCCACCACCCCACCAGCAGACGTCTACTTACATCTCACTGCTACAAAAACTATGTCAATGTCCATTCCTCACTGCAAGGAAATATGGAAAAGCTAGTGAGTGCTTAAAGCAGACGGCAATAAGGAGAAGAAGATTGAGAATGGCTGTTGCATCCGCCACACTGCAGTTTTGCCATAATCCATGGCTGTTAACCAGGAGCCTCCTTCCTATATAGGCTGACCCAAATCTCCATGGAGCCTACTTCTTTTTTTGTTTCTTTTGCCCAGACTTAACTTTTCAGCACTGCTTCATTTTTTTCAAGGCATATTCAATATGCCTCCATATTTGGAAACTTTAAAAATGAAGAATAAGTTTAAATAAAATTAAACTTAACATTTACTTAGTATCTAGAAATCTGGAACAGATGTAATGTTCAATATATGGGGCAGGAGAATTTTTATATTTAACCAAAGGGGGCATGAATTTAAATAGGCCAAAAGGCACTGTATTTAGAATTGAGCACCATGGGCTCTATTAAAAGACACTACCCAATACCCTGAAAATTACAGGAACTCTAATGGCCACATACGAAGATGAGTTGATCACCCTCTTTGTCAGCTTGACTTATCTACTGAAGGAGGCTGTGTTCTCTGGGCCTGTCCAGAGTCAAGCTACAAGGTATCAGAAATAGTTTGGTGACAGTGTTAGTTAGCTCTTCCTAAAGTACAAGAGAGACCCACATGGGTAAGGAGAAAGGAAGATGCATGCTGTCAACCACAGCTAGGGCTAAGTGCCTTGTTTGGCAGCATTTTCCTTCAGGATCACCTAGCACACACAGTAGCCAAGTTCAGGTAATTTCAGGGAAAGTTCTTCATTCCACATGATTTGCCCAAGGAGCAAAGCACAGTAGAAATAGCAGGCAGATATGAAATTCCAAATGTTGGTGATAACTGTGTTTAACCTCTCCTAAAGGAACACTAAAGTGGCTTTAATACTTTGGTGGGGGAAACCCCAATGTGTGAAAAAAGAAACAGCAGTTGCTGACAGAGTCACTTTCCACCTGAAGGAACCTTGCCAAAATCAATTTCTAATAGGAGAGAAGGGTAATGAGAGTGCATTGTGGATTACAGTCACATTCTGCATCTCTAAAAGCATCTCTAGACAGACTGTAAATTACCTTGACCTTAAAGAAAATGTTCACACTAAGGCTTTGGTTTTTATGAACATTCCACCTGGATAGTCTGACCTGGCTTTAGATAAAATAAGAAATGAGCCAAGAAACCAACCGAGCCGCACAGAGCCAAGGGTCAGGCCTGGTTGGATGATTGATTCTGACTGTTTTCTTGCAGCCCATATATCTAGAGAGCAAAGAGCATTATTTTCATAAAGGATAATCAAACCCAAGTCCAATTTGGAATGGCTACTTGCTATCCTAACCTCGCTTTGGCTATCATTAAAATCAACATGACATTTGGAGAATTAAAAACAATAGACACAGACTCTGGAAAACTTAAGCCTAAAAGGTATGTATCAGAAGTATATTAGCCGGGGAACAAGACATGCCATGATCCTCCCACAGGATCTGTTTGCTCAGCACAGTGCCATAAGCACCACAAAAGTACTGCAGGTGTCTCTACCTTAGGTCTTCTCCACTGGTGCTGCTGCACTTCCCTGCCCTGAGCATGTCCTCTATGCTGTGACTCTGCTGCAAATTATCACGAGCTGACCAGCCTCTCAAGATTTAGCTCTGGCAGGAGCACTTTACAGGTTGTACTGAGG
Source organism: Eulemur rufifrons (assembly GCF_041146395.1). Classification (NCBI taxonomy): domain Eukaryota; kingdom Metazoa; phylum Chordata; class Mammalia; order Primates; family Lemuridae; genus Eulemur; species Eulemur rufifrons. Next base: position 117,222,395 of record NC_090989.1, read on the forward strand.
CCACATGGCCACATAAAAGCTCAAGTTCCCGGGGGGATGCAGAATTCTCCAACACAGGAAGGGTATGCTGGGCAGCCTAAACAACACATCAGCTGTAAATGAGTTTAAAAAAATAAAGAGCTACTCCCTTGTGATATCCAAATTTTTAATTATATAATACTACATATGTAATATTATTTATCTTATATACATATGTGGATATATATGTACATACTTTCTATGAAAAATTAGCGTTTTCTGGAAAACAATAAATATTTATAATCAGAGTTACCATGAGTAGGTTTGGGTCCTGGTGAAGACCTTATTTTCAACCCCTCAGCAATAGAAGACAGGCTAAGAATCTTTACATGGGATTTGCATGGATCCTCCTCCAGACAGTTGGGCCCCAGTGATTTGTACCAGTTTCCTGCCCTCCAGACCCCAACTGCATCCTCTAGCCCAGCAGTCCCTAACCTTTTTCACAGCAGGGACCAATTCTTTGGAAGGCAATTTTTCCACAGACCAGGGTTGCGGGGGGTGGGGGATGGTTTCAGGATGATTCAAGCGCATTACATTTATTGTGCAGTCAAACCTCTCTGCTAATGATAATCTGTATTTGCAGCCACTCCCCAGCACTAGCATCACTGCCTCAGTTCCACCTCAGATCATCAGGCATTGGGTTCTCATAAGGAGATGCAACCTAGATCCTTCGAATGCACAGTTTACAGTAGGGTGTGCTCCTATGAGAGTCGAATGCCATCACTGATCTGGCAGGAGATGGAGCTCAGGTGGCGATGTGAGCGATGGAAAGTGGCTGTAAAACTGTAAATACCGATGAAGCTTCGCTGGCTCACCTGCCACTCACCTCCAGCTGTGCGGCTCAGTGCCTAACACGCCACAGACTGTACCCATCTTGTGGCGGGGGAGGCGCAGAGGAAGGGAGGAGTTGGAGACCGCAGCTCTAGCCCCCTTCTTTTTGACCCTTCTATTAGACATTTACTTCTGAGTTAGGTGCTACAGGAGATACACTATAGAAATAAGAAAAAGGAACTGACATTTACTGAGTGCTCATTTAAATTAATGCTATAGGAGCCTACTTAGCTTAACATTGCCTTTATCATAGGTAGAGCTATAACCTTACGACACTCATCTGAGTTTGAGGTCAACTCTACCAACATATTGTAATTTAACCTCTGTGACCACCATATTTTTCATCTAATAGAATGGGGATACTTTCAGGGTTGTTGAATGAAAAGCACCAAACACGGTGACACATGGCCAACTGCTATCAATATCTCTTCCTTCTGAAATCTGGCCCAGTCTTTTTTTTTTTTTTTTTTTTTGCTTTTATTATTATTTTTAATTGACACATAATAATTGTACGTATTTATGGGGTACAGTGTGACATTTCAATACATGCATACAAGATGTAATGATCAAATCAGAGTAATTAGCAAATCCATCACCTCAAACATTTATCATTTCTTTGTGTTGGAAACATTGAAAATCTGCTCTTCTAGTTCTTTGAAAGTATCTTAATAAATTGATGTTAATTATAGTCACCTCACAGTGCTATAGAACACTACAATTTATTCCTCCTATCTAGCTGTCATTGTGTATCTATTAACCAACCTCTGGCTATCTCCCCCACCCCTACCTTTCCCAGTCTCTAGTAATCACTATTCTACTATCTACTTCTTTGAGATCAATTTTTGTAGCTTCCACAAGTGAGTGAGAACATGCAGTATTTGTCTTCTGTGCCTGGCTTATTTCACTTAACCTAATGTCCTCCAAACTCATCCATGTTGCCATGAATGACAGGATTGTGTTCTTTTTTATGGCTGAATGGTATTTTGTTGTGTGTATATATATATCACTTTTTCTTTACCCATTCATCTGTTGATGGACACTTATGTTGAGTCTATATTTTGGTATTGTGTGAATAGTGCTGCAATAAACATGGGAGTGCAGATATCTCTTTGACATACTGATTTCCTTTCCTTTGGATATACACCAAGTACTGAGATTGCTGGATTATATGGTAGCTCTATTTGTAGCTTTTTAAAAAAATCCCCATACGGTTTTCCATAATGGTTGTACTAATTTGTCTTCCCACCATAATGTATAAGAATTCTTTCTCCACATCCTCACCAGCATCTATTATATTTTGTCTTTTTAGTAATAGCCATTCTAACTGGGCTGAGATGATATCTCATTGTGGTTTTGATTGCATTTCCCTGATGATTAGTGATGTTCAGCATTTTTTCATATGCCTTTTGGCCATTTGTACGTATTCTTTTCAGAGATAGCTATTCAGCTCATTTGAATCTGGCCCATTCTTAAGTGTTTCCTCTTCCATGAAGCCTTCTTCAGTCTCCTAAGGCAGATGGTATCCTTCTCTCCTCTGTGTTCCTTTTGTCTTTGGTTTGCACCTTCTTTACAGCACTCAAGGTAGGCAGTGAAGGCAACTGAATGGCAAGACTCTACCATATCCCCAGCATCACCTAATAATGCCTTGCACAGGCTAAGCCTTCCATAAAAAGTCACTGAATTGAAATAGCTAAAGTGAGTTCTTCATGGTAAACTATCAATTTAGCATTCTAAATTTGCTAGTTAGTTTTCTAAATTTCCCTTTCTCAACAACAAAAAATATATATATATTGCATTTATAGTAGAGTCATGCAATCAAGGTCTGTTTTCTACATTTAGCATATTATGCAAAATTACAACAAAATAACACTTAAAAACATCCTTAGGAAGGAGCCATGCTGGAGACTGATGCACAACTGTCTTTCAATAAGTCCAACACAGGCATATTTACCTTTATTGTTTCCCAGGTTAAGCACTAGATGCACAAATGGTTTCATTTAGGGGCATGTGATAGGAAAATGATCTATTTTTAAACTCCAGAATCTTATTTAGTGGGGTGACAGGTTCACATTATGGGAGCTAAAAAGGAACCGAAGTATTCCAAGAGAAAAACAAATTTACTTCTAGCTTGTGCTCATTCCATGATAAGGAGAGAGGAATTACTAATACTGTTTAAATTATTTTTTATTTTTGAACTCAGCTGAATTTGTATAAATTTAAATGTATGATGTAATTCTGCTACATAGTCACAGGCTCATTGGTAATTTTCACCAGTCTCACTGGTAAATTTTGCTCAGGGTTTTGTTGTACACGCTAGCTTTTTAGCAAATTGTAACTGGGAGTAGTAGGGAATGAGACAATGGAAACATATTTGATCTGTAAAAAATGTCCCAAAGCTGCATCAAGAGCCATCTTTGCTGTAGTCTTGACTGTTGGAAGATGTGGCTAAATTTCTGGTGTTTCTCCCTTCTCCCCTATTGCCAAAAGCAATACTGATGCTCCTCTTTATCTAGGGCTCTTAAGTGGCAAAATGCAGATCACATTTCTCTTTGGTGTCCCATGGATGCTCTCTCTATGGGAACATGGCTCTCTGCCTACCATACACAGGAAGGGGCCTCTTGTGCAAATGCCACTAACCTCTGCAAGTACTACTTCTCTGTGTACTTTGTTTTTCACTTATGTGGCTATAGGTACTAAAATCTGTAGTTAGATCCCTGCTTTTGTTGCAATTGTAATTTACAACAAGAATGATTTTATAAAGTCCTTTCAAAGAGGCATCACCCTGGATATATTTGTGAGGACAAATATTATATTTTTGTAATATTTTTAATATATTATCGTAATACACTCAAGCCCCTTTAGAATAAAGATAATGTCTTTTTTATCTCTTTCCAGAACTTAACATTATTCCTAGCACATAATATGTCATCAAGAAATGCTTATTGAATTTAATTGTATAGTCTACATTATCAGCATGGTACTTGGGTTTGTAACATGGGTTCCATGAAGTCTTGAAATTGAGTGAAAAAATATCTGTGTAATATATTTTGTTCCTTCTTGGGAGAAGATCCTGCTCTAACCTGGGAATACTGGAGGATGCTGTGAAATTTTCTCTCATATACTTATCCAGGTGAGAGAGGAAGCGTGGTGGAGGGAATGGAGGGAGAACTTGACAGATGATTGAACAGAAGCTGTTAGAGAGTCAAGGCCAACAGATACTAGGAGAAAATAATCATATGAAGAAACCTGGGAAAAATTCTTGCCAAATATGTCAAAATTGTATCCTGCCACACCACTCATCCATGGGCTCAATTTTCAGGGGCCCTGGGAAAGCCTCCGTCTCACCTCCTTTTAAAATGTAGCTACGATTCTGTTATGCAGCTCCTTGCCAATTAAGCCTAGACCGCTTTCATCCATTCTAAATCAGAATAACTTAACATCATTATTGTCTTTCATCCTTATAATGCCTTTATTAAGACACAATTATAAACTCCCTCGGAAGCTTCTGGCTTCTGGTAATAGCAAGCTAAGTTATTCAGATCAACACACTTGCTGAAAACAACAACAAAAAATACTGATGATATATTTAAACCAACACTACTATCTTAAAATAATCAAATATTGGAAAACACAACAAAGAACTTCCAGGTCAACATCTGGATGAAAGCCTGCTACCAAAATGGTTAGAAGACTACTGGATGACCAAAACCCCTGGAGGCATCTGTCAATACTCCTGTAGCCAACAGGGGCCAGATGTGTACTAGTGAAGACCTGGGGCCCACACAAACTGGAGCGTCTAATAGGACACTCTCCCCTAAATTAATACATATGCAAATTAAAAATAAACCAGATCTAGATCTGCCTCCCCTACTGCTCAACCTGAGGGGACTGCAGAAAAACCTGCCTTGGCCCTCAGCAAAGCAGGAGAAGAAAAAAGAAAAGGGACAAAAAGTCCTTGAGAAGTTATGGCCACAGACCGAATTCTTGTCGATTCGTACTGTGGGTATACTTAGCCCGAGCAGGCCAGAGACCTTTAAGCCATGCACTTGGCATGAGGAGATCTCAACTGTTGTTGCCCTCAGGTGCCTGGCAAAAATAAATAAATAAATAAAGCCTCTCTGGACGAGGGCACATCCAAACTAGACTTCAGAGTACCCCCACAGATAATTTAAGGAAAATGACCAGTTATCTCATCAAAGATAATCAAGAACCAAGGGAACAAAAACCAGCAAAACAGAGGTAAGGAATAGACCGGCATAGACGTTAGCTATTACACCTAGGTTTAAAAACAATTATGCTTACAAATTAGAAATGAAAATATCGTAACTGAAATTTACAACTCAATGATCATATTTGCAACATATTGCCAATACCTGTATAAGGGAGAAACAATGAACTGAAAGGTGGGGCAGAAGATAATATATAGAATGCAGTACTGAGAGCAAACAAAAACAAAAAATACAAAAGGATGTAGGAGTTGTGAAAATATAGTACAAAGTTCTAACATTGGCATGTCAGGAAGAAATGAATGAAAGAATAGGATAGAGAGTGAGAATTTATCAGAACTGATGAAAGACACCAATTGACAGATTTACAAGACCTAGTGAATTCTAAGTAGGACAGAATAAAACCCGTGCTTAGACAACTTATCATTTAGGAAATTGCAGAAACTTAAAACAAAGAGAAAATCCTAAAATAGCCAGAGAAAGAAGAATTATCTTCAAAGGAGCAACTGACGACTGACTTTTTAGAGCCAAGTCAGAAAAGGGTGGACTGATACAGCTTTAATGTGCTCAAAGAAAATTAGTGCTAACCTAGAATTCTATGCACAAAAACAACAAAAAATACCATTCAAGAACAAATTTGGTCACTTTCCTTAGTGTGTGTTCCCCTATAAAATTCTGGACACTCTGGGAGAGGCTTGAAAAACCCATATTGATTGATTGTGATTTAAGAGTGATGCGTAAGATCATAAGTCCATCAGACCTGAGAATGTTGTAGAACAAGGCCCCGACATGGCACACAGAGTTGGTAAAAGGTAAGAGGCACCTGAGAGGTTGGAGGTGGCTGACAGAGACCAACCAGGCCTACCTTAAAATTTGCCCTAGTGTGAATATAGTCTGTTGGTGGAAAACGTCTGCTTTCTCCTTGCATTACCTCCTCATCTCTTGATACATCAAGGCCTAGTTCTTTATTCCTACCTTACAAGCAGGGTTTACATTCAAAATATTTAACAATGCTAAACACCAGCACTCATCTATCGGAAAGGATTCCCAGTAATCAATCCAGATAGTGGCCTGTTGCACAGAAGCAGGATTCTGGCGCCCCCTACTCTATTCCTTCATTCATTTCTTCCTGACATGACAATGTTAGAACCTTGTACTATATTCTCCACAACTCCTACAACCTTTTGTGTATTTTTTGTTTTTTGTTAACCCCTTTAGTGGCTGGATTGTGGAGAAACCCAGGGGAGGAAACTGATCAGCTAAGGTGGAGGAAAGCAGAGGCTGTTTAACAACAGGTAAGGATTTCCCTATTTTAATACATGCATTGGCAATACTATACATACCAGCTGAATGTGAGCCCTGCCTACAGCCCTTTCACCAGGCCCCTTATCATCTCTCATCCTTCTGCTCCATGATCATTTGCCTCACCTTTCCCCTTTCAACTGTAAACCTTCCAACAAAGCTGCTTCCTTGTCTAGTTCCACCAGGAATACCCCTTAACATAAAGTCCATTTCTCTCTCAAAATCTTATTCTGAGTTGCCTTGAAACACTGAGACAGGGATTTCATATTCTCTTTTGGCAGACTATTCATTCCTGGATATGACTGTATCATTTTGTTGTACCTTAAGTGGGCTTTGTAAAATGAAAACCCGGATTTATCCAGAAAATAAAGAGGTATTTCTTTTCTATAGTCAGATTCAAAATAGGCTTACTTCAAAATGGCAAGTTCCTTTGGTATATTTTATATTTGCTTAAAATAACTTCTTTTCTTTCTTACACAGTATATATTTATAATAGAAAAATCAGAAGACATAAATAAACAAAATCACCTATAATCCCCTTCTACCTCCCTCAGACATTGACTTTACTATGTCTGTCTATATGTATGTAACATTCACTTTATATATAGACCTTTTCAGGATAAAGTCATAGCTATGTTCATTGTTAATGTCAGATGTACCAAAGTATGGCAAAGAAACAATTTCTTCTTCCTAGAGACAATAGCTTTATTTGGAGTTTAGTGAATGTGTCAAGCACTATCAATGTGAAGTTGCTTTGACATCAAATGAAAAGTCCTCTAGCAGCATAGCTCAATACGATTTGGATTATCATCTTTAGATATAAAAGCACATACCATGAGTTCAGAGCCCAAGAACTTCATTTCTAAACCTTGGGGCTTGAACTACATTTGAATTCAAATTCAGTAATGCACTTAGATCAACTTGAGCTGACAAATTCTTTAGAAGAAAGTGGAATAAAGCAATTTGATGGAAATTGTACTGTGTAGTGCCTTGTCACTCCAGATATTTCACTTTCACATTAAATTTTTTTCAATTAATTTAAAGTTAACTGCTATATGCCAGATATTCGGGCCATTTGTCATTATTATTCATTTATTTATATGCAGCACTGTCATTTGCAAGGACATAATTCTTAAGGAAACATAATTACTCTAAACCTATCAACTTGCTTATGTAAAACTTTGTGAAAGCTCTTCCCTGGAAAGAAAGTTAAATGTTGGTTGAGCCCCAGGACCCTAAGGTTTGCAGAGCCTTGTTCCAAACATAATGAAGTCTCACCAAAAATTTGCTGACAGAAGGTGGCTTCCAGAGAAAAAGAGCAATGCATGCTGTGATATATGTGGGAAAAGCTACTGTGGTGGCACACAAATTAAGTAAAAATTAACGCCCAGTAATAAATACTTCATATAGCCACTCCCCTCCCCCATCTACTTCGTTTGACAAGAACATAGAATCACAAACTCAAAAGTCTCAAAAATTTGGAATAGGAAGGGACTTTGGAGCTCAAGCTATCCAACCTTGTTTTGTAGGTAATGAAACTAAGACCCAAAGAGGTCACTTCAAAAGACAACCCTGGGACAGAAGTACCCAGAGCCTGCTGGTCATGACTTACCACGGGGTCAGTAACCCATGTGTGAAGAGCAGGATACAGAATGCCTAAGCAGGTAGGACACTATGGAGATCACTAAATGACAAACTCCCCAAACTCTACTGCCATATTTACAACGTGTAGCAATTTCCATCTGTGAAATCACCTTCTTCATTCTAAAGCTCACTTTAAACCCTGACTCTTCTAAAACTTTTTACTTAAAAAACATGAAATTAATGTAATTTTTAAGGGTAAAATTATATACCAGCCAAAAACAAGACTAACAGTCTGGACTTTTACAATTTTAGTTAAACAAAAGTGAACATCCTCTCTATGCTGAATCCCACATCAAACTCTCATGGAGTAAATTTATTTTAACAAATTTAAAATTCTTAGAAGGTAATCATATGAAGTGTACAGCACATTGTGGTTGATCAATGCTTTTGCAATCATTCAAACCTTTGCCTCTAAGTGTTGGGCAACCACAAGCTCCATTTTCCTCGGAAGACCACTCAGTGGTTCTCCAACTCAATTTAGTCTGCTGATGGTTGCTACGTGACTATGTGGTCAAAACTTTCACTTTCATTCACTTCATGCAGACATCAGCTGATAATCTTAACATTTCCTTTAATAGGGAAAGTAAGTGACCTGTAATGATGAATCAGTAATGGAGTATGAAGATTACCCCACTTAACATTCTTCAATGGTTCCCCAGAGCCTTCAAGATGAAGTCCAGAATCCTTTAACTGGCAATCATGAAGCTTACAGATCTGAGCCTCATCTATCTGTCTAGTACCATTTCTCAATCCTCCCCCATCTTACTTTCAGCCTAGGCATGCTGAACTATTCTTAGTTCTGTGAAAAAATTGAATGCTCTGCATATACTCTCTTGACATTTGTCTGGCTAGTTACCACTCACACTGCAAAGGTCCATTTGGTTGCCTATATCCATTTGGAGTGTTATCATAAATTAACGCAGGAGCAGTCAACCCCCTTTCAGTGAGACGTGTCTCACATCAACATTTGCCTTTTTATCACTAATCTCTGGGTAAAATAGTTTATACCCACAACCTCTACTTCATCCATTTATTTAATATATATGTATATGTAAATTTGAGACAGGTTCTCATTCTATTGCCCGGGCTAGAGTGCACTGGCATCATCATAGGTCACTGCAACCTCAAACTCCTGGGCTCAGGTGGTCCTCCTGCCTCAGCCTGCCAAGTAGCTGGGACTATAGGCATGCATCACCATACCAGGTTAATGATTTCTTAATCCTTTGAAAACTTGCTTCCCCTAGCATTACTCAACTGAAAATGCTTCTTTGAAGGCTACTAGTGTCCTCATATTTGTTTAATTCATTAGCAATAGTTTTCACAAACACTAAGCCTCCTTTAATTCTCTAAAACCACTAAGACTGCTAGTCACTCTGTTACATTTCCCCTTCCTTTTCCTTCTCTGACATACAGGTTTTTCTGGTTCTCTTACTCTGATTGTTCTTCACTACCTTCATTTCTTTCTCTTTTTATTTTTTCTTGGTTCTCTTTCTCTGATAGTTCCTTCACTGGCTCCACTGTCATTCATTGGTGCCATATCTTTCTCTAATTAAAGATATTCCTCTGGGTTCATTAGATTTAAAACATCAGCAATAGGATCCCTCCCACTCCCTCAACTCAACAAACTCAAGTCATATGTGTATCCAGTTGATTCTAGCTTCTCCAGAAAAAAGAAGAAATTACAGTCCAGCAAAAGGGCATTAGTATCATTAGATATTACTTAGGTTCACATCTTAGGTTTGTCACTCATTCTTGAGCAATGTGGCATAGAGCATATTACTTAACCAATTCAGGCCTCAGTTTCTCATTTATAAATTGGAGAAAATAATGCCTATCTTTTAGTATTATTTTATGAATTATAGTATGCAAAGCACATATTGTAATGGTGGATACATAGTGGACACTCAAAAGTTTTTCATTATTTTATTTATATTTCATTATTATTTGATTTATATTTCATTATAATTTATATTTTATTTTATTTCTACACCCACTTCCCCTAAACTTGTGTAGTCTTTCTGTCCCAATTCATTACTTCCAACATGTCATACACAACAACAAAATGTAAATTTTCTAGAGGGCAGATATGAACAGGTTTCATTTCTAGCCCAATGATTCCCAACTGCTTACCAAATCAAAGCCCAATTCCTCCCTATTTAAAATTTTTCAGGTTCTAGCCTCAACCTCCCCCTTCAACATTCTCCCTCACTGCTCTTCTAAATTATTACCATTCTCCAAGAAAACTGGACTTTTTCTGGTCCTCAAACATACTATACACTCTTTATCTAAAAAGCCCACCTCAGATTCTGCCTCCTTTATGGAACTTCTCTCTCCAGCTGGATATTTTACCTTCAGAGTATTTTATTGGTACTATCTTAGGGTAGTCATAACCTGCTTGGTATTCGATTATTTGTGCATAACTGACTCTTCCTGCTATATGTTATAACCCCTTTGAAGGGAGAAACTAGGTTTTTATTCATGTTGCTACTTACCTCTGTGCTAAGTGATGACGCCTGTATATTAAAAGACAAAAACAAACAAAAAACCTAGACTCTTCCGCAAGGAATTATTTTCATTTCCTCAACTTCTCATGAAGGGGTGGGGATAGGGAATGGGAAGGGAAGAGTATATAAAGGGTATTGATAGAGGGAGGCACTGCTGGCTGAGTTTCCATTTGGAATTCTCCCAGTAGCAGCAAAAAGGCAGGGTTGAAACAGCCATCCTAGAAATTGACCAGGTAAGCCTTTAAGATCTGTTGATCAATTGCTATTAACCTCTTGGGAAACCTTTTACTAATTTGCTAAACTTGTCCATATTTTTCTTCCCCAGAGCTATTTTTCCTAATCTTCCAGTCTCCCCTAAACCAATGAGTAAACAAAAGATTTTATTTTAAAGCCAGTTGAACACACTGGGATATACACATGAATACTTAATGTTAGTTTATGCAGTAGATGCAGTAGAAAGAGCATAGAACTTGGAGGACATGTCAGTCTGGGTTCATATTTGAAAATTTTATTTCTTTAAAATTTCTTTCAATCAAAATCCAAGACTAAATTTTGCGGGTATTAAGGCAGCACCTAAGTGTAGTACTTTGTATATAGCACAAATTCAGTATGTAATGGTTGAAAGAAGAATGAATTTATAGTTCAGAATTACAGGACTTAATTTTGGTTAATTGCAGTGGAAAAATGAGAAAAGATACAGTCAAACTAAGCATACTCTTGGGGGCTCAGCCCCACATCAATACCACCCAGGTAAAACCTTGGGTGCCTAGTGGTATACAAAGATTAAGTATCCCCTGTTGAGCCCCTTGAGAACAGAGATGATATATCCTTTTATTTTGTATTATTTGGTCCTGTGCCAAATCCAAAATACTCCCTCCTGCAAGAGTATCTGGGAATCAGAAATAGCGGAAGCTCCATTATTCAAGCAAATTGAGTACAGTTCATATTTGTAAAACTTTCAACTAACTCTTGTGATCCTCAATCACTCCATTGAGTAAGCAAAGTATGTAATTATTAGCCCAAATTTATGTATCATAAGATCACACTGCTGGCAATAAAATCCAGTTCTAGACCCACTCTCCTTTCTACTACTAAATGTCACAGAAACACAGGATAGGAGAAATGGAAGGGCCTTTAGAAACCATCCAGCCTGATTTTTTTTTTAAGATGAAGAAAACTAAAGCCCACAAGAGGTCACGTTAGTGCAAGGATCCTACTAAAGGCCAAATAACTTGATGCAGAATCCATGTTTCTCTCTGAATATCACTACACAGACACACGAACACACACACACACACACATGTATTTTCTCCTTTCTTAAAATCTGGAGGTCTAAAAAGACTCCAAGGCTTCTATCAAGTCAGAGATACACGTTTATATGTAGCCAGAGAGTGGCAAGTTTTATTTGGCCCACAATGTTTTACTAAAAAAAAAAAAGGAATGGAGGGGATGTGAAAGAGGAGTGATTGGCAAATGCTCTTGCACTTTATTTTGCAACCCCTACAGCATAGGCATTTATTGTTGAGTTCAACTACCTTAATGAAGAGATATTTTGCTGTAGTAGAAATAGCACAGGACTGTGAGGACAAATCAGTCTGGGTTCAAATTCTGATTCTACCAATTACTATGCAATCTTGGCCGGGATATTTAACTTCTTTGAGCCTTAGTTTCCTCATCAATAAAATGGAGATAATTCGGCACACAGCCGAAGATCGATAAATATTTGTTGAATGAATAATACAGCCGATGGCTAATAAAAGGCAATCGTAGTCTCATCTCCCGGAGAGCTCCAGAACTGAGGGCTCTTAGGCCTCCCTCCGACCTCAAATGCCTGAAGCTCAGCCCAGAGTTCAGCCCCTATCTTTTCAGCCTCAATCAGTTCCTGGTCCAGCGCCCGCAGAGAACGCTGTGGGCCTTGTACTCTGCGACCAGAGCACGTTCGTCTAGTTTCTCCTTCTCTCTCCCTCTTCCCTCCCCCCAGAGCCAGAGTAGAGGAGGCCCGACAGCGCCTCCGCCATAGGCTTCCCCTGCTGCTAGCATCCCACAGGGGAATAGGAATTTCGTTTTCCTCGTCTTTTTTAATCTCTCCGTTTTCTAGTCCTGGTCCACGCTCAGCAGCCGCAAGCCACTGCTCTCCGAGATCTGGGCCGTACGCTACCTCCCAGGCAGCGCCAGGTAGGCTACGGGCGTGTTGGGTAGCCACGTTGCCTGGGAAACTGGGGCGGGGCTTGGAAACGCCAGCTCTGTGCGGGATTTGCGCAGGCGCTCACGCCCTTGGCCTCCGACTATCGCGAGAATAATCTCCCGGAAGTTCCACGTCAGTCAGCGGGTCGGCGGGTCGGTAGGTCTCTCAGGGTCTGTGCCTCCGGTAGCAAGTGGGACCGTACGGGCTGGGACCGACGCAGCCATGGTAAGTCCAGACCCTGCAGGAGGGAGCGGGGGACCCAACGGCTATGGGTGATTCCTGGGGCTACTGGACTGAGGGCTGCGGTAAGCAGCGGTCTGGGCTCTTGCTATGGCCGCCGCCTCTGGCCTTGAGTCCTGGTCCAGTTTGAGTCGTGGAAGGGAGGAAGCTATGGGGCCCAGGAGGCCGGGATGGTTTGGGAATGCAATGTCTGCGACTGAGGGGTCCCTGACACCCCTGGCGCTTACGGCACTTACCGGAGCTCCTGCGGTCTGCAACGGAGTCGGTGGTGTGGGGAAATACAAGAGGCAGAAAACGTTGAACTCGGTAGGAGGCTTTGGCAAAACTACTTTATTTTGCTCTTAAAACAGAGCTAATCGTGTACTCCTGTTGGGTTTGTTTTTGGAATAGTGTGCGCTGACCACAAACTACGAACTTAAGCAGAGATGCCCAGGAAAAAAATGTATATGAAATCAAAAGTGGAATTTCAAATGTTTTGGAATCTCAGCTTTTCTAGGGAGAAAAGGAGAGTGTGTGTGTGGGGGGGGTGCTGTTTATAATACTGGCTGGTGTGGTTTTCTGCGTTTGCAAATACAATGGCTGGAATAGAAGTCATGACAGCACGTTTTTATTATCACCCTCACTCTCAAAAATGCCCTAAAATGCTTTACACAAGAGTGCTATAATAATAAAAAAATACGATAATGTGAGAATATCTTTTCAGTATTTTATATTTAAGCATTTTATTGCTTTTTTAAGTTTTACTTGTTATAAAACACAGAATCAAAGATTTTGGAACGTGAAGACCACAGGGGTTAATAAATCCAGTCCTTCGTTGGCAGTTTAAAAAAAAAAAAAGCTTTAAGTTTGTATAAGGCTAATTGCAGCAAAGTTGGAACTAGAAAGAGGTTGATCCTTTGGGGAAACTGATGAAAGTTATGAATACCCCTAGAAAAATGCCACACAGAAACACACCTTTTCGAATAAAATTTATTGTGTTCACTCACAGACACCTCTCCCCACCCCTTCCTCATCTATGGACTTTCTTGGGACCCCAGGTTAACAGCACCTGAACAAGACGTCAAGTCTCTTAATTATGCCACTTCATGTTACTAACGACCTGCTCTAATTTGGATCTGCTGTGCTTGCAGTAATGGACATTTTTGAAAAAGGCCCTTGGATCTGCCTAATTTAGTTTTCTTTTACAGTCTTTACATTTAAAAAAGTATTTTAATAATGAAATATTGCCCTCATTTTCTTTAATATATTTTAAATCTTTTATGTGAAACACAAAATGTGAATTTGCTCATTTGCTCATTTACCATAGACTATTTACTATGTGCCATGCATTTTGCTAAACAATTGCCACCTGATTCTCTCAACAGCTGGGGGATAGTTTCAATAATGCTTATGGTGTGGTTACTATAGGCCAGGCACTGCTCTAACTGCATAGTTCTGAATTTAATTCTTACAACACTAATAGGTCAATAATAATAGTATTATGCCTGTCTCACACAAGTCCAACCTGAAAGAGGTGAAGTAAACTTGCCCACTTTTGCACATTTGAAATGAGTGGTAGAACTGAAATTTGAATCTATCATTGATGCTCTAGTCCTGTGTTATAGTGTCTGTCCTTAAACCCCCATAGCCAAATATAAAAGGTGCTGTGGAGATAAAGACATGTATAAGTAATGACCATGCCTTTAAGGAGCATCTACTCTAGAAAGCAAGAAGACATATGCACATAAATGTATCATCAATGGTTAAAATGAAATCTTACAGGATCCGCTAGGAAAGAATACTTCAGGCTGGGATAATCAGAAAGGTCTTATTGGTGGCAGTGGCATTTAAGCTGAGTCCTAATGCACCCACCTTTTGGAAGATGTAAGGAGACATTTAGAGTTGAGGCTACAGTGTGAGCATCTTAATTATTGTTGTCCCAAAGTGCCTAGTACATTCAAAGTAGTCACTTAAAAGTTGGGAGAAGTATTATCACAAGAGCTCTTATCTATGCTTTATAAACTGAGACTTAGGCTTTGAAAGTTCGTAGTCGTACTGGCATTGCTCAGAGTTCCCTGGCCCACCTTCTGGAGCATCACTTTTACTCAATAATCAAAAATTTAAAATACGTATTAAGGTTAAAATGTACACAATTTATAAGTGTCCAAGAGTGTGAGATGAGCTGGCTTATATGAAAACTCCACAATAGTTCCTGGCACATAATAGACATGTTGTATCTGTCCGCTCTGAAGAGAAAAAGGAGTTAAAATTTGTGATTAGTAATTAATTAATGGGGCAAAGTTCAGAAATTGATGAAGTAAAGAAGTAAAAGGTCTCACTTCCCTGAACTAGCAAGGAATGCAAAGATGATGGTTTGAAAGTAGAATATTTGAGATAGGAAGAGATGACAGTGGAAACATTTTTGAGGAAATTGATGAGAAGAGACAGAGAACTCTGATCTTTTATAAAAGTAAAGTAAGAGAGAGGTAAAGATTGTTGCTAAGAGTGAAGGAGGTGTGGATAGAAGTAAGAACAAGGTTTGAAGTAGTCAAAGACCCAAATTTGATAGAGATCCAAAAAGACATGAGTAAAAGCCTTGTGAGGTGTTTGCTTTGTCTTAGGAAATTATCTTTGCTAGATCTTCATTTTATGTTCAAAAGTAACCTTAAATTTCTGTCCCATTCATGATCATCATAGAAGATCACGACAGTAAAGATTTGACAGTAATTTAACTTGCCAAAAAAGCTTTTAGGTTGTATTTAAGACCTGTTGAAGGGGAAATATATTTTAAGTTAGTTTTTCTCAACCTGCCTCCAAGAGAGAATTAAGCCTACTGCCTTAAGGCATCATTTTATATAATGAATTAACTTTTCTCCTAGAGTGGCAACCTTGGGAGAATGGAGAAGATAGTTAGTCCAGTTATTTTCGGTTCTGTGCTTCAGATGAAGAATCTGGCTTAAAAAGGCTATTTTAAACTATTGGTATATTCTGACTTGAGAGAATATTTTTGTTTTGTTTTAAATTGTTCCAATTTCATTACTAGTGTTTTTCTCTGGATCATAAGATTTCTGGTGCATTTTTTTTTACATTGTTTCAATTTTGAAATAAAATTTTAAAAGCATTAAAAAAATTGTTCCAATTTCATTAGGTTTCTGTAATGTAAATCCATTAAAATATTTCAGACATTCCCATTTGCCTCCAGAGGCCTTCACACATTATTATTATGATCACACATTACATTACTGAGCATTTACTAATATTTTTGCCAAAATCTACTTTTCTCTGAAGAAATCAATTTAATATTATGATTTAGAGTTACTAGGACTTCATGAATAACAGTTCTTCAGAATATTTCCTGAATGACATGAACACAAAATTGTGATTTAATAGATATTTTAAATTTATTTACTAGATATTTTATAAACCACAGGTTTTCAAAGTGTGGTTTATATTCTCTTATGAGTCTCTGATACTCCTTCCAGGGCTCCACAAATTAAAACTGTTTTCCTAATAGTAAGATGCTATTGGCCCTTTTCACTATGCTATATTTGCACTGGTGATGTAAAAGTAATGGAAGGTAAAACTGCTGGTGCAGTGGCACCAAATTGTTCTGACAATATGTTCTTCATTGCCACGGTTTTTTTAAAAGCTAGATGCAGTGGCTCATGCCAGTAATCCCAGCACTTTGGGAGGCCAAGGTAGGAGAATTGCTTAATGCCAGGAGTTCCAGACCAGCCTGGGCAACAGGGAGACCTTGTCTCTAAAAAGAAAAACAAAACAAAAAATAACTGTTTCATTTAAGAATGTTGTTGACGAAAGAGTAAAGGTTGTTAATTTTATTACATCTCTACACTTGAATATCTATCTTTTAACTATTCTGCGTAATGAAATGGAGAGTATTCATAAAGCAGTTCTGTGGTGGTTTTCTCAAGGAAAAACGTGTCTGTAGTTAAGTTGTGAGCTTTACTTGAGACACTGAGAAACTGTGGTTACATTTGATTATTTGGTAGACATTTTTTAAAAACTGAAAGAAGTTAGTTGGTCCCTGACAGTATTTGTTACCAATGATAAAATTAGAGATTTCAAGTAAAAATTAGAATTTTAGAAAACTATCACTGAACTTTGCAGATTTCCAGTGCCTAATAGTATATCAGTTGAGATAGGTGGTGATATTAATGAATGTAATATTTTTTATAAAATATAGTTATAATGATGTATCAACATTTGGAAGATCTGCATAACTCAGTGAATCAACATTTTCCAAATGACCAATGCTTGATGTCACAAAATCATGCATGAATGAAAGACCTATTCAAAGTACAGAATAGACCAATGGATTTTAATCTATAAAAGTGTAAGCAGTTTATTGATATGGTTTCAGATTTCACATTGCAGGTAACCTTTAAGAAACTACCACTTCTCAAGCTTCAAAGAAGAATATCCTATGATTTGAAAAAACTATTAAAATATTCTTCTCTTTCCAACTACGTATCTGTGAGGCCAGGTATTTTTTGTTATATATCAACCAAAACATCATATCACAGCATATTGAAGGCAGATGCAGATATGAGAAACCAACTGTCTTCTATTAAGTCAGATTTTAAAGAGTTTTACATAAATGTAAAACGTTTCCACTCTTCTTACTAAATTTCTTTTGAAAACATTTTTCATAAAAATATGTTATTTTAGTTAACATGTAGTGGGTTTATTTTTGTTACTTGAAAATAATGCATAAATATTTTAAAGTTGTTTCAGTTTTAATTTTTAACATGCTAAAATGTCAACAGATAAAACCCACATTAGCAATAGCTCTTTGGGGATCTTCAAAAATTTTAAAGAGTGTAAAGGAGTCCTTGGACCAAAAAGTTTTAGAACTGCTATAATTTTTAAAATTTTAAGTATTCTCATTTTTTGTATGCATGAGTGAAGAAGTAGATGTGTTAGATTTGAAACTGTGTCTGTAATTTCGCAAAGTAAAAAACTGAATTGTTTTGTAGGCCTATTAATGCACTGTTTTTAGTTAAGATCTTAAGCATGTTTTCTTTGGCTTAGCAGTTTAATTTTTTTAATGTTGTTTTTCCTTAGCCTCTGAGACTTGATATTAAAAGAAAGCTAACTGCTAGATCCGACCGAGTTAAGAGTGTGGATTTGCATCCTACAGAGCCATGGATGTTGGCAAGTCTTTACAATGGCAGTGTATGTGTTTGGAATCATGAAACACAGGTAGGAATTTTTAAGGACTTCATTGGAAATAAAATACTGTTAGACTGTGTTCATAATGAAAGAGAAGAAATATCACAGAATCCCGTAGTTATTTGCAAACTGCTTTCTCTAATAAATTGGTACAAAGTATTTTAAATATGGAAGAACTAACATTTATGGGGGGATAGTTTGTGGGAGAATTTGTTCTAGGTATGTTATTAAATATTTAATTAAAACAACTCTGATTTAGGTAGTATTTGTTCTCTTAAAATTGAGGAAACTGATCCTAATAAAAAGATCACTTGCTCTAAAGTATTTATTAGTTAAATTTCCATTCAGTGAATATTCTATCTTAAATGTGAGATTTTTTTATTTTACCCCAAATACTCAATGTAATGATATGCAGATAACTTTCAACCAGCCATACAGATTATAGATTATATTAGGGAAATATTTATAGTCAAGTTTTGATTCCACATGATAGTTTGCATCTTACAGATTGTCTGCCTTAAATGCTTGTCATGTTCTGTTTCACCTGAGTAAATAACATATCCTTCAAATTATCTCATATTCTCCACAGCCTTTCTAGGTCATCTTTAATCTTTTTCTTTCAGAGTATAAAACATAAAGCTAGCACTATACCATACAGTTTTGTGTCTGCTTATATAGCAATTATCCTCCAAATCCAAAGTTAAGTTCTTGAAATCCAGATAAAATTCACATTTGAGGAATTTAAGATGGCAAAAATAGAGTTAGGAAACTAAGGTCAGGAGTAAACCTAAAACCTCCTTTACCCTCTCATACTCCCTATAATGAAACAGTAATGGCTGTGCACAAAACCAAGATCCCATTGGTGACATTTTATCTTTTGCTTTCTGCTGTATCCCAGTATCTATAACATAATCTGGCATATAATAAGTACTCAATAATTATTTGTTGAACTAATGAATAATATACATTCCATTTATCACTAATTCAGAATTTCTTTCTGCAATTTTAAATCGTGTGATTTCCTTTCGCTTTGATGCAGATAATATACGTACCAACTGGCTTTTTTTGGTCTAGTCCTCCATCCAGATGTTTAAAACCTTTCTGATATTATGTTTTACAGACATGTTGGTATCCTCTCCCCTTAATTCTTTTTAGGGATTCCCTCTGTTAGCTCCATTTGCCCATCTCTCAGCTCTATCACTTGACTATCCTATGCTCTCAGGCCCAGGTGTATTTCCCTTATCTTTCCCTAGGCTTTACCATAATATAGCTCTGCTTTGTTTGTGTCATCCACTTTGCCTCCTTTTTCTCTTTTATACCTTTCCATGCCCTCTTACAAGACCATCTGATTCCCCTGATTCCCCTTTCATAATTCATCTCATTGGTAATTTCGTGTTTAATTTCCTTCTTTCCTCCAAGAATGGAGGTTCTATAAAAACAAGGATTACCCTAGTCTCATTTCCCACTCTTGCTCCAGTGCATGGAGTACCACCTGACACAATGTCAGGCTCATGGTAAATAGTAAGTCTTTGTTGAATGATTGATCTATTTTTGGTTCTCCCTGCTTTTTTCCCTGTATTTATCACCAACAGGAGTTATTTACCACTCATGTATATTGGGAGCAAAATTCTTGAGAGAGCCAGAGAGGTTTTGGACTTAAATTCACATGTGCTTGAATTTCAGATAAGGAGATATATACTCTTTGAGGTGATGGATGCAAAGGGATTTTACAAAAGCCAATATTTTATCATTTGAAGCCAACTTGCTGATAAAATTATGTGGGCAAGCTGATCCTCCATATATTTATCTAAGATGAAGATGAAATTTTTGTCCTCCTTGCATCACAGGATTGTCAAAAGGGTCAAATAAAATTAGATAAAATTGTGTATGAGACCTGTAAAGTACCATACAAGTATTAGTCATTACTTTCCTAACCTACATTGGTTATTTTTATGTACTGAATGTGTAGCTATCCCTACCCTTTAGATTGTTTGGCTTCTAGAACAGGGAGATCATTTTTCATGTCATTCATCTCAGCCATGGAACATATGTGGTGTGGAACCAGGACTGTTCTGCAGCTGCTTTATTGTTACTGCTCAGCAGAACCCTGGATTTGTTGGTTCCTCATAAGCTTTCGTGGATTTTTCTGCTGTCTTATGGATTGCATGTTCTGTCTGATATCCTCGTCTGTGTCATGGTCAGGTGGTAGCGGTTATACAGGTTGGAGCTGATGTCCCCTTCATTCAGTCTTTGTCTGAAGACTATTCGAAATCTGGCTTGGAAAGTCAGAGTAGGCTCAACAGTTTTGACCCAGTCCCTATTCTTTTTTTAGTGTACATGGTTAATCAATAAGATTGTATTGTGTTCTTTAGTTATTTCATTATTGCTTTCTAGTACAAAAAGAGGGATTGAAAAATGATAGTTTGAGTTTCAGAATTTTAAAGAGCAGGCATCAAAAAGGGAGGAAAAATAGGTGCATTTATCTCTGCTCTTTCTAGGAGGGTGTCCTAGTTTTCTGCCTTTATCCTATGTATATAATTCCACTCTGAGCATCTTGAAGGAACATATAAATCACTGTGTTTTTATATTTTACTAAAAAGAAATAAATAGCATTTGTATGGAATCATACTGTTAAAGCATGCAAAAGAATTGTACCTTGTTTATAAGCCATTTCTATGAGTTTTACTTTTAAAAAGAAGAAACTAAGAGCCAATTCACTCAACAAATATTAATACTTATCATGTACTACTTGTGTGCCAGCTACTGTTCTAGGCTCTGGGTATACATACAGTGGTGAACAAGATTCTTGCCATTAGCATAGCAGGAAAGATTGACATTAAACACATAATTATGAGGTGCTACATTGCAAAAGGGGAGTACAAATTTCCATGGGTGGATTTTCCAGGCAGAGGGAATAGGAGCAGAGGTAAGGCTGGGGGTAGCCAAAGGTGAGAGGCCAGAGAGGGAGAGAAGGGCCAGAGCACAGAGGATCTGGAATAACATCTTGTGGACATTTGCTTTCTCTTGTCTTCTAAAAGTGTTTTAATTTTGAATCTATTAAAGAAAAGATGATTATTGTATTTTTTTCTCATTTTAATGTTGAGCTTTCGTATTTTAGCCTGAGAATATAAGATTATAAGTGATCAAAATAATTGGATGTATTAAATATAGCAGAATAGATTTTTCAGACATTCTCTCATAACTCAATGTGTATATTATTCTTAAAATTTAAAGACATTGGTGAAGACATTTGAAGTGTGTGATCTTCCTGTTCGAGCTGCAAAGTTTGTTGCAAGGAAGAATTGGGTTGTGACAGGAGCGGTGAGTAATTATATGAATCTCTAATCCCATTTTCTGAATTGCCCAGTGATTATGTAAATTAGTTGCAGAATTTTGATTCCTGATTTGTTTTATTAATTAGTGCAGTATTTTGAAATATGGACTTCGTTCCTTGAGCCTATAATGTAGTTTTTCATATAATTTACTTCATAACAGTGATGATGGTTTTAAAATTTCCATTCTAGGATGACATGCAGATTAGAGTATTCAATTACAATACTCTGGAGAGAGTCCATATGTTTGAAGCACACTCAGACTACATTCGCTGTATTGCCGTTCATCCAACCCAGCCTTTCATTCTAACTAGCAGTGGTAAGAGATGACTTCTTTTGGTCATGTGCATCTCTTTTGGTAATTCATTTTCATTCAGTGAGACATGATATTCTCTAACTTCTGTTATAAGTAGAGTTCTAATTCCAGGCAGCCTTTAAACTATTTAGATCCGTTACTGTGCTATTGATGCTGCTTGCTTATCAGTAAAATATCAGCTATACTTAGGATTTGTATAGCAGTTGCTGTATTGTCAGGAAAGATCTGAAGGTCTAGATGTTTAAACATCTGCTAAACAGAAAGCTGATTTGCATCCTGACGAATGAGTTTTCGGCAGATTGCCATAGACCCTAGTCAGTTTTATCTTTATATTCAATTTAGTTTGCTCCTTAGTATTATGTATAGAACAGTGGACCTTTTGGAGGGCAATTAAAACAAGTAGCACTGAATTGGTAATAGCTCTTTGAAACATTTTTAAATTAAAAATTGAAATGTAATTCAAAACTTTTTTAAACCAGTTTTATAAGAGCAAGTGCTTATTCTCTAGTCATTGCCATCATTATTCAGTCATACTTAGATTCTAATCAAACTTATATTACTCTTCTGTCATTTAAAGCTCACTGAATTGTTCTTAAATTTTTTCACAAAATTTTTATATTTGCTATTAGTAATCTATTTTATTTATCTCCACTTTAATAGAGAGATAAGTTTATTCATAGGATAGATAAGGATTTTAAAAAATCTATTTAGTTTTTATTCTATTTCAGCAAATCATGGAATGTATGATTTGTGTTAGGTTTGCTGCCTTAAAAAGCACTAAGACTCTGTGTCTTAGTTCTGAAATGAAGAAAAAATAGAAATTGCACCTAACTTGAGATTTTCCTTTGGCCAGATGATATGCTTATTAAGCTCTGGGACTGGGATAAAAAATGGTCTTGTTCACAAGTGTTTGAAGGCCACACCCATTATGTAATGCAGATTGTGATCAACCCCAAAGATAATAATCAGTTCGCCAGTGCATCTTTGGACAGAACCATCAAGGTAGGTTGTCTGCTCTTTGTGTCAGTTATCATTGTTAGTAAAATATAATTGCTTTAGGCATTTTATTGCTGGCTGACCAGACAATTACTCCTGTCTTAAAAGTTTTTCTCAAAATTTATTTTGAGAGGTTTTCTTAAAAGCTTATTTTGAAGTGAAAATAAGACTTCTCATTTCAACCCAGAAGGATATGTTTTATGTAGAAAAATATTGTGGCAACCCAGTGCTCTTAATGCAGGAGCATTTTTCTGTGTGGAAGCAACAAGTTGTAAAATTTGTTCAGCCTTCAGAAACCCAGAATAAGAAAAACACCAGTATCTTTTTTAGGTTACTACTTTCCTCTCCTTTTAGTGTATGCATTGACCCCACTCGTTATTGATCCATTTTATATGTTTAAATTCCATCTGTCTCCATTCTCTCTTTCTTATTCTAATTGCTGTCATTATCTTTCTAAAACATGGATTCCATCTTGTCAGTGCCCAATTTAAGGATAAAGTCCAAATGCCTTAGTATGAAAGACAAGGATTTCCAAGACTAGCTTGGACTAATATTATGAGACATCTCCTAAAACCTTGGTCTACTCACCATCCTCTAGAGATGCCATGAATGTTCACACAGCCTTACCTTATTTAACTGTTTCTTCTGCATTCTCTTTATTTTCCCATTTTGATTTAGTTTTCTCCAGAGAACTACCCAGCTTTCAAGGCTTAGCACAAATATTTGCTCTGAGAAGCTCTTATCAGACATCTAATTCACCTCTTAGACAGAGCCAGTTATACTAATCCCATTCCTTCCATTGCTTTTTGCCTCTATAACAGCCTTTCTCACATTGAATCTTAATGTGTTTTTGGAAATCTTTTCCTCTGAAATGTTGGATATTTAGGGCAGGAACTATATGTCACTGTCTTCCCCCAAACAGACATTCAGTAGCAAACAGCACAGTGTCTTGCCCATACTAGATGCTTAATACATGTTGCCTTGAGTGCAGTCATATTCCTTTCCATCACAATGTTTAAAATATCTTGGCTGGGTGTGGAGGCTCACGCCTGTAATCCTAGCACTCTAGGAGGCCAAGACAGGAGGATCACTTGAGCTCAGGAGTTCAAGACCAGCCTGAGCAAGAGTGAGACCCTGTGTCTATTAAAAATAATTAATTGATTGATTGAAATATCTCTATATGCATGGATTTAAAATCAAATTAACTTTTGCTTACACATGTTTGATTACATCTGTATAACATTTTTATTAGTTTTCTTTTTACTTACATAGTATATGTCTGAATACCTTAGGATTTTGACCTTACTTTTTTCCTTTTTGTCAGATTGTCCTTACTTTAGACATAGGTTGGAAATTTCAAACTTAGTTTTAACTTTCTTCACTAAATCAGGCTTATTTTGAGAATCAGAATTACTTTATCTTTGGTTCCAGTAAAGTTTTTTGTATATAGTAAGTGGTAAACATTTGTTTATATATACTCCCCACAGGGCCTCCTATGTGGTAGACACTCAGTAAAAAAGATAAAGCTCAATTCTGCTGTGGGAACTTTTGACTGCTTTTCTGTACTTTAATTTAATTTAATTAATTAATTTATTATTTTTTTTTGAGACAGAGTCTCACTCTGTTCCCTGGGCTAGAGTGCCGTGGCATCAGCCTAGCTCACAGCCACCTCAAACTCCTGGGCTCAAGCAATCCTAGTGCCTCAGCCTCCCGAGTAGCTGAGACTACAGGCGTGCACCACCATGCCTGGCTAATTTTATTTTTTTTATATATATATATATATATATATATATATATATTTTTTTTTTTTTTTTTAGTTGTCCAGTTAATTTCTTTCTATTTTTTAGTAGAGATGGGGTCTCGCTCTTGCTCAGGCTGGTCTCAAACTCCTGACCTCAAGCGATCCTCCCGCCTCGGCCTCTGTACTTTAAATTTTTTTTTTTTTTTTTTTTTTTTTTTTTGAGACAGAGTCTTGCTTTGTTGCACGGGCTAGAGTGCCGTGGCGTCAGCCTAGCTCACAGCAACCTCAAACTCCTGGGCTTAAGCGATCCTACTGCCTCAGCCTCCCAAGTAGCTGGGACTACAGGCATGCGCCACCATGCCCGGCTAATTTTTTGTATATATATATATATTTTAGTTGTCCATATAATTTCTTTCTTTTTTTAGTAGAGACAAGGTCTCACTCTTGCTCAGGCTGGTCTTGAACTCCTGACCTCGAGCGATCCACCCGCCTCGGCCTCCCAGAGTGCTAGGATTACAGGCGTGAGCCACCGCGCCCGGCCTAAATTTTTTAATTAAGTAGTAACTTTCTTTTAATATATCTTACTAAATCCACTTTCATTAGTTCTATATTAAATCTCTCATAAAATCATTTCTTACCCTCAAAGTAGGATTTTTCAAAGTCTTAGACATCTAAGATTCCTGAACTTCACTGTAGATCAACTGAATCACAATCTCTAGGGATGAAGCCTAGAAATTGGCATTTTCAGAGAACAATAGAGTGATTCTGCCCCCTGGAAATTCAAGTAAAGTAAGAAAGAACAAAAACAGGTGAAAAAAATGAATATTTCTTAGCTTTTCTTTCCTGGGCTTTGGCATTTTATGTAATATGTCAGAAGTGTGGTGGATCTTCCTTCTAAAAAGCAAGGCCCTGTATTGACTAGCAGTTGCTATTCTCTGAAGGTGTGGCAGTTGGGCTCTTCTTCACCAAACTTCACTCTGGAAGGACACGAAAAAGGGGTGAATTGCATTGATTACTACAGTGGTGGCGACAAACCATACCTCATTTCAGGTGCAGATGACCGTCTTGTTAAAATATGGGATTATCAGGTACAGTTTTTTCATAACCTTACCCGCCATATGTTAGACAGGTTTCTTTCTTTTTCTTACAGGACAGTTAAAACTTGGGTTGTTGAACTCTGTTCATAGCATAACAATTAAAGTCTTAAGGATTTGTAGTTAAACTGTGCTCCTAGAATTATCCATAAAAATGAACACATGCATATCAAGATTTTAAAAATAAAATGCCAGCATGTTTATTTTTCATTTAATAATAGAAATTAGAAATATTAACATTTTAATGTTAAATTATACATCATCCAGTATCCTCATTGGCATACTTCTATTTATATTTGAAAACTAGCAGATCAGTAAACAATATCATGATATAGCTATGGTACAACCATTTTGCCACATAAAACTCTTGCAAACCTAGTTATGAACTCTTGTTACCATGCTTCTTATCGCCAAGATTTTCTTAAATTTCTTTGTTTGTGTTTCTCACATAAAAAGTTTCTTTAAGCAGTTAATAAAATGAAGCCTAGAAAACCAGTTTTACCCTCAAACTTTTTCAAATTTTTACTTAAATACAGAATAAAAATATTAAAAGCTAAAACAGCACTATCTACTTAGTCCACAGATGATAGGTATGAGTATAAAGGGGAAAATTTATTATCCTAAGAATTTGGGGGAATAATAGACGAAAACTTGTTTTTTTTTTTTTTTTTCTTTAATATGGTGGTTACATTTACGTTTATTTTGTGAAATAATTAGAGAAAACTCACATATATAACAAGATTATTCTATTTCAAAAAATTTCTCTATTGGATACTATTTAAGTTGTCTTAACTACTATCATTTATAATGTATCTATGCACTGAAAAAATTAAAGGTGGGTTGGTTACTGGTTTTTCACTAATAAATAATGTTTTCTGTGTCTTAATTATAGAATAAAACATGTGTGCAGACCCTGGAGGGACATGCCCAAAATGTGTCTTGTGCCAGTTTTCATCCTGAGTTGCCAATTATCATCACAGGTTCAGAAGATGGTAAGTTAGAAGTGTGTGTTTATTCCTATGCTAGTAATTACTCAGGAGATATTTAAACCAGGCAGTGTCTCTGCATTGTAATTGAAGATTTCCAAAGATTTTGATATTTTTATTAGAGTACTAGGCTGAAGCTATAAAAGAGTAAATGGGCATTGTTATTATTAATATTATCATCACATCCTAATGTGTTTTGATGCTATCCTTAAATAAGAGGACACCCAGATGTACTAGAGAAAAACTGAAAAAGCATGTGTTTCAGAGTCAAACAAACCTGGGTTCAAATTCAGGTTCTGTCACTTCATGAATGTGTGGTTTGGGAAAATTATGAAATAGAAATATATATATTCACTTTATAGCATTACAGTGAGAAGGTGAAAAGAAATCATGGGTACAAAGCATCTGGCACATGGGAAGCCCTGTACCCAGGAAATCCTGTTGTTATTTCACACTTAAAATCACAATCTTAGTTTTAGTTTCTTATACATTTTCTATTATTATGTTTATATTGCTTTATAAAAGCTTTTAGAGACTGTAGACCAAAAACAGTTGCTAAGCTGCCGGGAAGTGTTTTTTGTTTCAATAGAAAGACTTCCATGTGGTTCGTTTACCTGACACAGTTTATTGTTGGATGTTTGTATCAAAAGGGAATATTCACATTGTTCTTTTTAGGAACAGTGCGTATTTGGCATTCAAGCACCTACCGGCTTGAGAGCACATTAAATTATGGAATGGAAAGGGTATGGTGTGTGGCCAGTCTAAGAGGGTCCAACAATGTCGCTTTGGGCTACGACGAAGGGAGCATCATTGTTAAGGTAATTATACTATCTCTCTAAGTAGATGGACATAGGCAAAGCAGTTTACCTTGTATTTTAACACTGTCATCTTCCAAGTCACCAGTTTCATTAAACTGGCACTTCTTTCATTAAACACTAGAGATTAAACAATGGAGAGCTAATATTAGGTTATTAAGTATGAAATGTCCGATTTCCTTAAGTACTAAGTTTGGCAGTTGATATCTCTGGCATTTCACTTTGACATTTCTTGTGTAGGTACATCCTTATTCTTTCAAACACATGGTTTGGCTTGTGATTATCTTTCAAATTTTTTGTTTAGAGCAAATTTTGTGAAGCCATGGATAAGTCAAAAATTCGAGTTATTTTCAAATATGAGTTGCGTTGTGGAACCAATGCAGTTCAGACAGCTCAAAATATCAATGAAGTGTTTGGGAAGGATGTGGCTAATGAATGCACAATACATCGGTGGTTTAAGAAGTTCCGTTCTGGGGATTTTAATCTTGAAAATGAACCACGTGGGTGACCTGAGACCAAGGTGGATAATGATGAGCTGAAAACTATAGTGGAAGCGAATCCGTCTCAACCTATACATGAATTAGCAGCAAGGTTTGATGTTATTATTCCCAACAATATTGGACCATTTGAAACAAATGGGCAAGGTAAAAAAGGTGGGTAGATGCATACCACATGAATTAAATGAGTGTCAGAAGAGAAATCGTCTCGAAGCTTGCCTTTCTTTGCTCTCATGACATAAAGGCGAACTATTTCTACACCATGTTGTTATGTGTGATGAAAAATGGATTCTTTTTGACAATTGCTTGCATTTTGTTGGATAAACACTTGGTTGGATAAAGATGAAGAGCTGAAACACAGTCCAAAACTGAATATTCATCCAAAAAAGCTAATGCCGTCTGTTTGGTGGTCCAGCACTGTTATCATCCACTATAGCTTCATGAAACCTGGTCAATCAATTACAGCAGATGTGTACTATAACCAGTTGGACAAAATGATGAGGAGGCTTGCTATTAAGCAGCTGAGATTGGTCAATAGAGACAGGCCAATCCTCTTGCAAGACAATGCTCGACCATGTGGCCCACAAACAAGCTACTCAAACTACAGAGGTTGGACTTGGAAACTCTCTGTCATCCACTGTGTTCACCAGACCTTGCACCAACTGACTGCCACTTCTTCCAGGCTTTGGACCACTTCTTGCAAGAAACAATATTCAATTCTCAACAAGCTGTGAAAATGTCTTTAGCGATTTCATTGTCACTCGTTCTCCAGGCTTCTTTGCTGTGACATAAACAAGCTACTGTTAAGATGACAAAACTGTGTTGATACTTTTGGTACATTCTTTGATTAATTGTACCGCTTCTTGTTTGAGATAAACTAAACTTTTGATTCAAAATAGACATTTCATATTTAATGACCTAATAGAAAAAAGGGAACAGAGCTCTCTGTTAAGTAAAAAAAGAATATCTATTTTGTTGTGGTTTTGTTTCCTTTTCATTGCTAAGTGCCATTTGTCATTGTTTCAGCTTGGTCGGGAGGAGCCTGCCATGTCCATGGATGCCAATGGAAAGATAATTTGGGCCAAGCATTCAGAAGTCCAGCAGGCCAACCTAAAAGCAATGGGAGATGCTGAAATTAAAGATGGGGAAAGATTGCCACTGGCAGTAAAGGATATGGGCAGTTGTGAAATATACCCTCAGACTATTCAGCACAATCCTAATGGGCGGTAAGCCATCACCAAAATCTCTCTGACCTTCTGTGAGCAGGGTTTGTATATCCATGGTGTATTCCATTCCTGCCCTATGGTAGATGTTTCTGATCATTCCCATTGAGCTCTTGCCTCAGCCTCACAATCCTCAACACAGCTGCAGGCAGGCAGCCATGCCAGTTGATCAAATTGGCATGTAAGGTGGAGCACATTTGCCCTCCTGGCCCTGTTGTCTACCACACAGTTTTGAACAGTTAAATAGTATTGTGTTTACTTTTATTTCATATGCATTGGGTTTGTGTTCTTGTGTGCTCCTTTGAGAGCAAGGAGCAGGTGTTACAAATGATAACCTTAAAGAGAGTTAGGTCTATTGGGAAAATTTTATTTGACTATGCAACATTCTATCTTTACTCATTGTTTGAATGTTAAAATATCCTGTTTATTTTGATAAATTTAACAGTCATTAAAAACTAGATTGAGGCCAGGCGCGGTGGCTCACGCCTGTAATCCTAGCACTCTGGGAGGCCGAGGCGGGTGGATTGCTCAAGGTCAGGAGTTCGAGACCAGCCTGAGCGAGACCCCGTCTCTACTAAAAATAGAACGACATTATATGGACAACTAAAAATCTATATAGAAAAAATTAGCCGGGCATAGTGGCGCATGCCTGTAGTCCCAGCTACTCGGGAGGCTGAGGCAGTAGGATCGCTTAAGCCGAGGAGTCTGAGGTTGCTGTGAGCTAAGCTGACGCCACGGCACTCACTCTAGCCTGGGCAACAAAGTGAGACTCTGTCTCAACAAAAAAAAAAAAAAAAACTAGATTGAGATATTTTTATTCATTTTAATAATCAGTTTTAAAATGAAGATAGTCTTATAATAAGATAATGCCTTCGTATGGTATAAATGTCATGAGCAAAGTGCTAGGCATCTTGGTGCTCAACAAATACTAATTGAATAGTTGGAAACTTCCTCCTGTGTATCTCCAGCCATTCTCACCTTCCTGTCCCCAATCTCTTTTGTTTATAAGAAAAGGCCATTGCCATAACATTTTCAACAATAAAGCCATATTTATAATTTGCTTTTGGATTTGTTGGCTAGAATATTTTTGTGTAGCTCTGTGTTCAAAGAAATGTATAACTTTAAAAGATATAAAATTGTATTAATAATTGACTAAAAATAACACTTGTTATTAGAATTATTTTACCATACAGATGAATAACTTTGGTCCTCTGTACTTCCCTCCTTGGCTTTTGTAATTTCTAGGTTTGTGGTGGTGTGTGGTGATGGGGAGTATATCATCTACACAGCAATGGCATTAAGGAACAAGAGCTTTGGGTCTGCCCAAGAGTTTGCGTGGGCCCACGATTCTTCAGAGTAAGTTTTGTCTGTAAGATACCCAGCTTGTCCTGACTGCAGATGGGTGTTCTATACTGTTCTATAAAAGAGATTCTCAAGGGTTGGTGTGAGCTATGTTTCTGTGTTAAAAAAACAGTTCTCACCAGAGCTGCCCGTTGGAAGATTGGAGTTAGAGGCAACTGTGTAGCATGAGCTGTCTTTGCCCTTTCTATGTTAAGTATTGAGCTGGCTCACTCAAACTGATGTAACAATCCCATTTAAGTGGGGACCCAGCACCCATTTCCTTGATGGAGCGCTTGGCAGGATCTGGTGCTTATGGGCTTAAGGCAAAGTAGGCCCTCAAGTGTACTTTGGCAGGCCTTGGCAGACCTTCCCTGTGACATGGTATCCTAAGGTGCTGCTGCCTCTTTATGAGCTAATTAGGGGAGATGTTGTGGTTTGATGTCATTTTGATGAGAAGTTTACTGAATCTTTTTTAAAACTCATTTTCTGTGATGTTAGCCACCTCCCATTTCTAACAAAATGAATTTCTGTTTGAATTCAGAATGTTCACATTAAGATCAAGAAAAACGAATTAACTCTGAATTGTTTTACCAGATAGTCATTGACTCTGGTTCCTTTTTATATTCCTGTTTGGTGCATGTAATAAACATTATGACTTTGGTGTTTTCAGACCACACAACTCTATTACATCTTCATAGTTTTCTTTGTTTTATTTTCCCCACATTTGTTGCCTCCTGCCCCCAACAGTGGGGTAACTTGAGCCTCAGCACTGCATAAGATGCATTTTTAAAAATTTTATAATTAAAATTTACTGAGATAAGGAAT
The DNA here is from genome assembly GCF_041146395.1 of Eulemur rufifrons. Taxonomy (NCBI): domain Eukaryota; kingdom Metazoa; phylum Chordata; class Mammalia; order Primates; family Lemuridae; genus Eulemur; species Eulemur rufifrons. The sequence goes on from NC_090989.1 coordinate 117,253,683, forward strand.
TATTTTGATCTTTTTATAAATTTCCTAAATACACTCATATATGCATAGTTCTATATACTAAAAAGTACTTTGTTATCATCTTAAACATCCATAGTTTGTGACTGGCTCACTTCTCTCAACATACCTCTCTGTTTCTATAGTTCCTCCTCCTCAGCTCTATCCACCCAAGACTCTGCTCAGCATCTCTCCTGTCCTGAGCAAAGCACTTACCACATCACCTCCTCACACAATCTCAAATATCCAGTGACAGCCCTTTTTCCAGGGCAGAGGCCTGAATGTAAGCAGTTTTATAAGGTGTTGCTGAACGTGGCTGACTAGTAAAACACTTGTCACGGGTTTCATTTTTTAAAATCACTTTTATTGAGGTATAATTTATGCAGAACAGAATGTACCATTTGAAGTGTACGGTAGTCCCCCTTTATCTGCTGTTTCATTTTCTGCTGTTTCAGTTATCCGGGGTCAACCTCAATTCAAAAATATTAAATGGAAAACTTCCAGAAATAATAAGTTTTACATTACATGCCATTCTGAGTAGCATGATGAAATCTGCCATCCTGCTTGGGATGTGAATCATCCGTTTGTTTAGTATATCCATGCTGTGTATGCTACCCACCTCTCACTGAATAGGAAAAAACATAGTGTAAATAGGGTTTGGTACTATCCCAAGTTTCAGGCATCCACTGGGAGCCTTGGAACATATCCCCCACAGATATGGGGATGGGGGGATAATGTACATTTCGATGGATTTGGACAAATCAATGTATATAATCCATAACCATGAACACAATTGAATTATGAAACATTTCTATCCCCCAAAATAGTCCCTTATTTCCCTTAACAGTCAGTCCACACTCCATACCCATCTACTCCTCAGTCCCAGGCAAGCGCTCATCTACTTTTTGTCACTATATAGATTAGATCTGTTGTCTTTAGAGTTTTATATAAATGAAATCATATGGTATGTACTCTTGTATCTAGCTGCTTTTGCTCAGCATGTTTTCAAGGTTTATCCACGTTGTCTAGATCAGTAACTGGTTCTTTTGAGTAGTATTCCATTGTATGAATATACCACAATTTGTTTAATCATCCACCTGTTGACGGACATTTGGGTCATTGTCAGTTTCAAAAATGTTAGTAAGCCCTAGTAATTTGTGTAATATACACTATGAAACCCATATATTATCTGTTCAACTGTAAGGAATTCACTGATCCCTTAGGGGAAAAAATACGTCAGTGACTCTTCAAATATTCATTTTATATTTTTGCATAATCAAAAATATTTGAAGATATTTCTAACACATGGTGGAATTATAGTTTAGTATATAATATGCTATTTTTGCCTTCCTTTTTTTCTCCCAGATATGCAATAAGAGAGAGCAACAGTGTTGTAAAGATATTTAAGAATTTTAAGGAAAAAAAATCATTTAAACCAGATTTTGGAGCTGAAAGTAAGTGTTATTTATATAGGATACATTTTTAGAAGCTTTGTAATGGCTCAAAAACATCTAAGCAAAAATTCTGTGTTCTTTTCAGGTATCTACGGAGGCTTCTTATTGGGAGTCAGATCTGTAAATGGCCTAGCCTTCTATGACTGGGACAACACAGAACTCATACGCAGAATTGAAATTCAACCCAAACATGTGAGTTTTCCATCCATTGTTGTTTTTGGAATGTTTATCTTTGTGGTGAGTTCTGGCTCCCTAAGGCCAAGAAGTGTTCTTTTACCCTGCCGTCCTGTTCCACTGTATTGGACACAGTGCCATTTACCTCAGGATTGCTCAGACAATCAGGATTGTGGTATTTGAATGAGGCAATAGACATGGGATATTTTTGGAAGTATAAAAAGTTGTACAAAGTCCAAGTGCTATTTATATTTTAAATACATTTTTTAAAAGCATACTCTGAAGACAAGAAATCAGGGAATTCTTGACTTGGAAAGGCTAGAGAAGTTCCCACACAGTTTAGAAAACCTTTTCTTATTTTACCTGATGCTGGCTGACTAAACTTCAGGTGACCGTCTCCAGTGACGACGTATCCTACCTTTAGAACTGCCTGCTACTTTGACAGCTTTCACTGTCAAGAAATTGTCTTTGAAAACAAACCAGTCTCCCTGGGGTCTGGTTCTAGAGCATGCGTTCTCAATGGGGGCAATAGTGTCCCCAAGGGAGCAAAAATTGGTTCTTGAGGGGGGTTGAAAAAAACTTACTCTGTTTATGTATGAAGCATAGAGATGTACATGTATGTGTATCACATATGTATAAACAGATATCCAGTATATATGTGGTATTAAAATTTCTTTGGGAGAGGTGATTAGGAAAAACACGTCTAAAGAGGCTCCTGGGGAGGGTGAGTAATAATGAAAATAAAGGGTGAGATACATGTTCTAGAGCAATGGGGAATAGGCTGCTGCTTCTCTAAATTATAGCACATCCAATGTTTCCTGACAGACCGCCTTCCTGTCTCCCTTTGGTCTTTCTGTTACTAGGCTAAATAGAACAGCCCTGCCCTGTCTGCCCTCCCAAATATATATATATATATATATATATATATATATATAAAAAAAATAAGTATACTACATAAAATTGTTAAGTGCATACTTATTATGTTGATATATGAAGATAAATCTTTTAAGAAACAAAGTGTATGTAGTTTGTCCTGTCCACTCAGAAATCCAAATCAGTTGTCTGCGTTTTTGTCATGTTGCAGATTTTCTGGTCAGACTCTGGAGAGCTAGTTTGTATTGCCACCGAGGAATCATTTTTTATCCTTAAGTATCTGTCGGAAAAAGTCTTGGCTGCACAGGAAACACATGAGGGAGTAACTGAAGATGGCATTGAAGATGCCTTTGAGGTAATTGCATCAGCACAACTTTAGCTTTGTTTTGAAATGATTTATATTCTTGTAACAGACTTTACCGATTTTAACATTTCATTATAAATTAGGTTTGGGGAGGCTAAGCATTCAAGGGGTTCTGGTGAAATGTGAAAATTAAAATCTTGGCTCAGAGATCAGAATCTGAAAGTAAATATATTTAAAAGAAATTTGTGCTTTGATTTTAGGGAATCTTTAGACTTACTTTGGTATCTTTCAGTAAGGAAATTTGTAGTTGTTTTGGTCCAAAAACTATTAAGCCATGGAGATTTAAATGAGCTCCCAAATGGCAAAGACAAATCATCCATTGTGGAAATGTCCTAGAAGATTTTATGAAATACTTAATATTCCAGTTTCATGTGAATTAGGAGGTTTTTGACCCAACAATGAGATTTCACATTATAAATACTAACCTGGGAATCTGTTCTTAAATGAAGAAAGAAGAGAGAAATTCTAAGGAAAGATTTTTCTTTCTTGAAATGGGATTTTACTTTGCATTCCTTACTCGACCTTATCACCTTTTTTGTTACTGACAGATCTCTAATGTTGGATAAGGTAATAATCTTTATTTTCTTTCTGCAGGTTCTTGGTGAGATTCAGGAAATTGTGAAAACAGGGCTGTGGGTAGGCGATTGCTTCATTTACACAAGTTCTGTGAACAGATTAAATTATTATGTTGGAGGAGAAATAGTCACCATTGCCCACTTGGACAGGTAGCTGAGTATGATTTTGCTTTTGACCTAAATTTTTAAAGTGTGTTTTTTAAACAGAATCTGTTGCTGGCTTGTATTAATAGCAACAATTGGGTGATTTTTTTAGTGTTATAGTTTTAGTAGGTTGCCTATTGTTAACCAAAATTGCATCAATCAAATGGGAAGATTTAGAGCAAGAGGCAGGTTGGGGTGTGGTATCTCTGTGTGTGTTTAACTTCAGATTTGAGCTTACTTCTAATTTAGTTTATGTTTCTATTATAGGACAATGTATCTCCTGGGCTATATTCCTAAAGACAACAGGCTTTATCTTGGGGATAAAGAATTGAACATTGTTAGCTACTCCTTGCTGGTTTCAGTCCTAGAATACCAGACAGCTGTCATGAGAAGGGACTTTAGCATGGCTGATAAGGTCCTTCCTACCATTCCAAAAGAACAGAGGACCAGAGTTGCACACTTTTTGGAAAAGCAGGTAAGAGGTTTTTTCTTTTCTTTTTGTTTTTAAAACTAGCAATATGAAAGAATGTTAATATGGATTTGAAAAACTTAATTTCATAATCACCACTGATTTCCTATGGCAATGGAATTTCTCCGTAACTAAGGCACTTGTTACAGCGTATGGTGCACTCTCCTTATACACTTCCTTCTCCTTTCTCAATGTTCTTAGTACCCCTTTAAATGTTGGAGGTGATTTACCAGTCTTCCTCTTCTATACACCTCTTTTCCAGTGTCTTAATATTTTCATCCCCTATACTACATTTTTCTCTCTATCTCATCTGCCTTTTTTTTAATTGTGGTAAAATAACAGATAAAATTTATTATTAGCAACATGCCTTTTTCTTAGTGTTTTTTAATCTAAGTTTTGTATGCACAAAGCATAAAGTGAGTTCTGTAAGGCTTAGGGAGAAAGCAGCCCTCCCTTCTTGCTTCCTACTCCCTAGAGGTAAATACTTTTAATTATTTTATCTAACCTAACTCTTTTGGTATTTATTTCCACATCTCTAAGTAATAACGTGCAATATATAGCAAGCAGTATAGCCATTTCTTCGTTTCTCAGCTTTAGGCATTTCTTCTGACTTCCTACTCTATTGAAGAAAGATTTAGCTTTCTTTTACCCCACTGCCATTTTTATTCCCAATTCTTGGTATTCTGTTTTTTCTCTGTGGAAACTTCTTGGATCTTGTCCCTATTGTTCTGAAATGTTATAATGATGGTGGGCTTTGGCATAGGGGTCAATTTTCATTCATTCTGTGGATATTATTAGTTGAGCTTTTTAAATGGGAAACTCATGTCCTTCTTTTCTGAGAGATTCTCATGAATCATTCTGTGGTGATTTCCTTCCTTCGAATTCTATGTTCTCTTTTTCTGGAACCATTATTCAAATGTTGAACTTCCTGCACTGGTTTTCTTATTTTGTTATTCTCTGACTTTTTAGATCATCTTGTTTATAGATGAAAGTTTCTCTTATCTGATAATATGTTTCTTTTTTTGGTTTTTGTTTTTAGTTTTTAAAGTTTTCTTTTATATGGTATGTGTTCTTCAAGTTGCTTTTATTGATTTGTTTTGATCTCTGTCTTTCCTATTAGAGATTTGTATCTGATGATCCTTGGGCCCTTATTTAAGAGTGGAGGTCCAAGAAGCAAATTAAAAGATCTGAATTGGGGGGGGCGGGGCACAGATGTCACAAAATACGATGTGGTTGGGCCTTTTGATTAGGGATCCTCAACATCAATATTTTCATCTAATGCATTTAATGACTTTTCATTCATTAAATGTATTTAATGATCACTTAATGTGCCAGGCACTGTTTTAGCTGACATATAGCTCTGATGGAGTTGTCATTTAAGTATCTTTAGGTCTTTCCCTTTGGGTTGTTTAGATTTTACAGAGAAGCTCCCCAATCACCATCATTCTGGAGGCTGAGTAGAAGACAGCTTGGATTATTTAGTATTTCATTTAGTCTATATATCCATTTTCATAACTCTTATTTTCCTTTTGATACTCAATATTCTTCCCTCCAGGTGTGCTGAGTATCTCCTAGACTGGATACACTCTAGTTTACCTCTCCAAGAAATAAACCTGTCTTTGTGTGTCATGGGGTGGGAGAAAGAGGAGTGGATCTGGGTTATTTAATTGCTTGTGGGGCAGTTTTTTTGTTTGTTTTAGTACTACCCTTTGTTAGATACCTTTTGGGGTTCTGAGGTATGGATCAGGTTGTTTCTTTGTTGTCCTCACTCCGGATTTAGGATTTTTTCTCTAGTGTTTTAACAGAGTGTTTATACTCCTCTACCTGCCTTCCAGCTTCCAAAATTTTGTTAGTAATGTTTCTTCTCCCTTTCTGTATGTCTTTTGGGAGTTCATGGCTTTAAAAAAAATCCCTTTAGTGTGATTTTAGTGGGGACCTAGGGGAAATCCAACATGTGTATATTTAGCCCATCTCATTTCATCTCTGCTTGCCCCTTGCCTATACTTGTCTAGTTCTAAAAACCTTCCATCTTCCACTCTTGGGTTTTATGTTGTCTGCACCAGTGCCAGTGGGGGAAAAAAAGGAGTAACTCAGATTTAGAATCTGGTACATTAATACATTTCACACACGGTGATAAGTTGGTCGGAGGTTGTGGGTTATTGTTAAGCTGATTTAACATTATCTCCCCCCACAACCATGCTTGACTAGCTTAAAAAACACACACACATACAATGATAAAACCATCTTGAAGAGCTAGCCAAACAGAACTCTTGAAAGCTATCCAGCTATTCCATCCTGATCATTACTGAGCATTCTTCCTTAGTCTGATGAGAGGTAAACTATCCCTGAGATTTTTACCCAACACACCACAATCCTACAGCTGAAAAACTTGCCCATAGGGCAGACTCCATCAGTAGTTTGTCTTATGAGAGAAGCTAATTTTAGTTATTATAATAGTTGGTTTAAAGGCTTATTCCTGTTAGCTTAATGGAGCATGGTAAGGAAATTTTAGACATCTTGTCCTTTAGGTTAGAATACTTGCTGATGAATAAACTGGTCATGAGACCAAAAATAAAGGCATAGGTAATGACAACTGACCAGTGTCTGGACCTGAATACAAAATGTTTGCCAAATGACCTACAGCTAATAGAAAATTGCAAAATTTTATATTTGACTTCCCCTTTTATGCCCATTTACTTACTGCCAGTAACCTCATCTGTAAAGTGAGGTGATCTCTAAAGCCCAGATGAGTAGATTACCAACAGTTAAGTTTACACCTCTGCCTGATTTTCTTCTTTTGAAATGATTCTTATTCAATCAACTTTCTAAAATCCCTTTCTTTTTGACATTTCTGTTTACATTTCTAATTTTACTAGTTGTTTTACTTGAGTTTATCTAGCACTGGCCAGTTTCCATTACCCTAAAAAACAATAAGCATTATGTGACTGAATATTTTTTCTGCCAGATTTGCTCTTACCATTTAATTTAATGACTTTAATTTTTTCTGTTTTCTCATTAAAGAGTATTTTGTTAACTGTCACTTTCGTTTAAGTAGTAGGGTTTCTATGTCAGCAAAGTATTTTTAGTTTTAGAGGGAAGTGGAGGATTTGCTCTGTGGATGTGTGTGCACTGTATAGACATACTATTAATACATATACACATTTTTGTATGCATACACACACACGTGTATATATATATATTTTTTTTTTCCTCTTAATCTGTTTAGGGCTTCAAGCAGCAAGCTCTTACAGTATCCACAGATCCTGAGCATCGTTTTGAGCTTGCTCTTCAACTTGGAGAGTTAAAGATTGCATACCAATTAGCAGTAGAAGCAGAGGTATGTACTAATTCATGATTTTTCACAACTGATGGAAAGGTCAGTAGGTAGTTCTATGTGTTTAGTATGTGTTGTTATTAAAGCTTTCTCAAATGCAAATTAGTGACTCATTTTGGTGAGGTTATGGTCTCTGGTCTTTTTTAAAGGTGCATTGTGTTAATCTTTGCATAAATTACATGGATTATATTGGAGATAGTCTGAGCACTCTAATTTGTTTAAGAAAAATCATTTTCCTATCTTAAGTGAGATCAGTTTTACAAGAGAAGGAAAGATGTAAAATAGTTGGTAAACTAGTCTGGGAACTCTAAGAGTTCAGATATAGCAGTAATTTGCCAATATCCCAAACTAGCAAGAAAGCTGTTGGCTTTAAAGAGGGGTTCTGACATTTTTGAAAGACAGTTTAATGATAGTTCTATAGATCTTTGTATATTGAGGCCTCTCAATTGTGGTTTAAGTCTAGCATTTACTGGTAAGCTAATTTCAGATGTGCAAAATAAATTTTAGTGATGTTAAGATCATCAAAATATATAGCATTTTATTTTATTCTGAGAAGCTACAAGTGAGATAATATTGTTAAATATTTAAGGACATAAAAAACAATTTTGTATTCTTTCAAAGAACTGGTATTAAATCACTTGTTAAAAATAATTATAATTACCTTGAAGCTCTAGTTAGATGGTTTTGAGTTTCACTATGTAATTAACAAAATAAAACTAAAATGGGTTGATAATTATTCATGTATTAAAATTGATTTGTGTTTGAATTCATTTTGTATATGTGAATAATTTCCATTTCCTCATTATACATTTTGTAATGTCATTCTTATTTTGATTGATAGAGCCAACTTAACAAGCCTGGCTCTCCCTATACATAGATCTTCTGTTGTCAACACAATAATGTTCACGTTAACAGAATAACGATGTTGGAAATTTAAATGTTTATTTCCAAATATATTTTGACTTAACTTAGAAATTCTTTTTTATAGTCAGAACAGAAGTGGAAACAACTTGCTGAGCTTGCCATTAGTAAATGTCAGTTTGGCCTAGCCCAGGAGTGCCTGCACCATGCACAGGATTATGGGGGTCTGCTGCTTTTGGCCACTGCCTCTGGAAATGCTAGTATGGTGAACAAGCTAGCAGAGGGTGCGGAGAGAGATGGCAAAAATAATGTGGCATTCATGAGCTACTTTTTACAGGGCAAGTAAGTATTAAAGTCAAAAAGACCTTGATGAGTATAGTGATTAAAAGCAGTTATTTCTACATTGACTTTGAGGATGGTTTTTGGAGAGGAATGTGAAAAATCAACCCTCCTGAACCCTGGAGGGAGAACTGAAGGATGGCTGAAGGTGTGGAATAGTGGGGGCCATCAGAGAAGGACAGTGCTACTTTGGTGGCACCTTCAGCAAGTCTGTCTTAGCATATTTGGTGTAAATATTTGAGGTAAATGAGCTATTCAGGGAGCTCAAGTGGGAGAAATGTTAAACCCCTTTTTCAACAGTCCCGCCAGTTAACGGTCAAGGCATTTTCTTTTATGACTGCACGAGGCTATTGAGCTGCTCCAGTTGGTACCTGAAAGGCAGTGATTTTACCCAAATTGGATAATTTTGATCTATTTATGGCAAAAATAGAAAGGAAGATAAGGATGCCAGCTACTTTTAGATTTGAGCCCACCAAAAAGCATAAAAATGTCACATTTTTAAGTCTCACAGTACAATCCAAAGCATTTGGATGTTAGTTGGCTGTTTTATGAAATAAAATACAAAAGTATTTATTAACCTTGTCCTACATAGTTATTTTTAAAAACCCCATACTTCATCATAAAATTTTGAATGTGTACCCCAATACATGTGAATATATTTATAAATTTAGCTACCTGTAATAGGTCCACTATTCCTTATCCATAATTCAGAAACCAGTTTTCTGTAACAAATTTGATGGCAAAACCTGAACTCTGACATACTATTTTTAGTTGCTTGTATGCAACATGGTTTTTTTAATCGCATTTAATATTCATGTATTATTGCAGAAATATTAATATTTGTGGTTTTTGTTTAATGCTGAGAATATTAGGTAACATACAGTATCTGTGCTATATCACCTTTGTAAAATCGAAAAATATCTGAATTCTGAAACACACATTATCTGCTATATAAAACTTGCACAGAAAACAACAAATTAAAAATTGAAGAAGAAAAATGGATACTTTGGTATTCTCCTGCTGAGCACCACTGGATTGTCTGCCCAGCCTATGCTGGAGACGCTGCCCTACATAGTCCCACTTGTGAAATTGAATTTCCGTTTGGATATGTGCTGAAGCCCTTAAAATTTCATAATCTAACCTGCCTTAGCTGCCCTTGAAAAGCCCCTTTAGGTTCTTCTTACAAGTTCTTAAAACTAAGTAGATTGAAAGTGGTCAGAAAGCTCTTATCCTCATGCCCTTGGAGTCTGTTGGTTTTGTTAACAACCATTAAGTAAGTAACGGCTCAGTGACAGATGTGAGATGTATGTGTCAGGGGTTGGGAAAATTTTGGCTTTGCAACACTAAATCCACATTTGTTTATGTTGTTAAGTGCCAGTATTATGGTGTTTATTCTTGGTAACTGTACTCTCCTTTTTAATCTTTAGGCTTGATGCTTGCTTGGAGCTCTTGATTAGAACTGGACGGCTGCCAGAAGCTGCCTTCCTGGCCCGAACTTACTTACCCAGTCAGGTTTCAAGGTACAGACTTAATTTTAGGAAGAAATGTTTCAAATAAAATCAGAGCACACTTACTTAGTCTCTCATTGGTTCCATGATATCTATAATAGGGTAGTGAAACTCTGGAGAGAGAATCTGTCAAAAGTCAATCAGAAAGCAGCAGAATCCCTTGCTGACCCGACAGAGTATGAAAATCTTTTCCCTGGATTAAAAGAAGCCTTTGTTGTTGAAGAATGGGTGAAGGAAACACATGCTGATCTGTGGCCAGCCAAACAATATCCACTTGTCACGGTGAGTGACTGGGGTGCCAAGCTTCATTTAGTGTGACTACAGGGTGGAATACATTCATTCATGCCTTTAGGTTTTGAGCTGCATTAAATACTTTATTGTTGTAAGAGCTAATATCTGGGTTTTAGGCCAGGTTCATAGGTGAATTATGATTTCAAAGTATCTCATTTTATCATTGTTTTATTCTCTAATAGCCAAATGAAGAGAGAAATGTTATGGAAGAGGCAAAAGGCTTTCAGCCCTACAGATCTGCAGCTCAACAGGTCAGTAGAGTACATCATGTGATAATTTGGCTGAGATTGACTTTAAGTACTACCTCCTACTTTGAATAACCCTGATCATCCTCTGGGGGGAAAAGTTTAAATTCCTGAGCAAATTCCTTTATTTTCATATGTATCACCACTTTGGCTTTCAGGAACTTGATGAGAAACCACCTTCTCCTACTCCAGTTATTGTAGCCTCCCACACAGCCAACAAAGAAGAAAAGGTAGGTCAGATATCATACCCAAACCTCCCCCTGCCCCACCCTCTTCCCGGTGAATATCTATAGGATATATAGGCCTGTGGCTTAAGCCATGTAAGTCAGTTTCAGAGTAGGGGCATTGAAGTAGAACGGTCCCCTTTTGACTAGTAAGAAAATTTTAGTTCTCACTTTGGATCATGAACCACAGATAACTTTTCTTTCACACAATACTATATGACTTCATCACCCTCTTCCTTTTGTTTACAGAGTTTACTTGAACTAGAAGTAGATTTGGATAATTTGGAATTAGAAGATATTGACACAACAGATATCAATCTGGATGAAGATATTTTGGATGATTGAACGTAATGTCTTCATTTACTCAATAGATCATTATTATGTATAGGTATTGATTACCACCCTGACCACAGTACTTTGGACTAGCAGAAACTCTGTAGATTTTTATATGTAAATGCTGTGGACCACTGGGAGCATACTGCCCTCCTTAAGAGTTTATATGCAGCATTTAAATCACTATGTCCTCGTTAAGTAGTTAAACATGTGGATGTGGGTTTTGGCTTTGGCTTTTTTCCTATTGTCATTAGACTATATTGCATAAAACCTTTTGAATCAATGAAGATACTTCAGTTTCCTTTCTGAATAATGAAAACAGGCTTCTAGTTTGAGAAAGCTGAGCCAAAACTACACCTCATCTAGGGATTGGCCCCATATTCTCTTTTCTTTGCGTAACTAAATCTACATTTTCAAATATCAATCACATTTTTCTTATAACTGAATATCCATGCTGTGATTCTCTAAACTCCCTTCCCACTTTTTTTTTTTTGGTCTCATTGCATCATCCCCCTCAGTCCGTAGCTTGGGTAACATGAGTTCATTATCTAAAAGCTACCCATTTCTGAACTCTGTTCCTCTAACCTTATTAATAGTGGAGTTCTGTCTAAATTACCTGTTAACCTATTTGGTCAGAGAGAAACAGAAATGCACAGGACTTTTTTAAAACAATTCATATCCAGGCACTCAAATATATTTCTCACTTATCCCCTTATAGCCTAGGAAAGTGAATAGGGTTACAGGTTTTTGTTTGTATAAATAACTACAAATCAGTACCTTTTGATCTTCACATTTTTAAGCATTTAGTTCAATATTAACAAAGGGAAACGTAGTCAGTAAAAGGTATTTTAAAATGATTTCAGGAAGCTGCAGAATGGCTAATGAATGCTTCTTGGTAAGTCTGCAGTGTTAATTCTATATATGCGCCCTTCTGTGCTTCTGTTTTTGCAAAGACCTGTTTAAATTAAAAAAAAAAAAGTTTTAAAGCAATAGGACATACACTACTTACAAAGTTGTCAATTTTAAGACATCAGTAGCACAGAAGAGTCCCAGTTAAATCCACAATTGTTTTTCTGGTTATAAAACGAAACATAGAAAAACAGTACCTAACAGTTCAAGCAGTACTAATTCTAAACACCAAAAGTATTATAATATGGCTGCCATCTTTTAGCCTAGACCAAAATGAAAATCATTAGGTTAGACAGAAATCTAGAGGATAAGTGTTAGAAAACTAACTTTAAAGAATGTTTTCTTCAAAGGCATTTTGCTTTATCTGGCTTATCAAAGAAGATTAGGATTAGTACGGATTAGTACTGTAGTTTCCTCTTCCCAGTGTATCATTCACAGGTCATTTTTATCTTCAGTAAGCCTTGTTTTGGAGCATGCAAAAAATATTACTGGGATAGAAACCGGTTCCATAAAACCACGTCTATTCTGAGCATTAGAGGAGGTGAAATTATAAACTCATCTCCCTTTCCCTTCCTGAAAAAAATCATCTCAACTCTCAGCAGCTACAGTTCAATCCACTTAAGTCCATGGTTTTAAGAGATGTACAATTCCAAAGTGAGAATACAACTAAGTTTTGTAGTATCCAAGCACCATCCTCTCCTCTCCTGGCACCTGTTTCCCCTGATGTAATGTGCCAAGCTGCTCTTGAGGATATGTGCTGTTTAGTCCTCCACCCTGTCCTGCTGGGGGCTTGATTACCTCAGATACAGCTTGGCCTTTAGAGTGCTCCAAAGAACATGGCTGCTGCCCTAACTATCCAAACTTCTCTGGACTCCAGCTGCCACCATGCTCACCACCTGCCCTACTTTACTGCACTGTTCTCCCACCTCCGTCCCATCTGTTTCTGCCGTCTAGGCTGAAGAAATATGGGGACTGTAGTCAGTAGTCACACTGATGTTTTTGAGACCACAAATGCTCCATATTCGCAAATCTATTTAGTTATTAAATATGACCCACTTATGAATTTTTCCCAACTCATTTACCACCACAAAACAGCCTATATGGAAAAAGACCCTTACCTTAATTAAAGTTATTCCCTCAGCAGCCTGATCTTTGGCCTCTAGAGCTGACTGGCCATCTGGATGGAGTAGGTGATACAGCTGGACCAAGCTGGTGGCATCATCAATTCTGAGAATGAGAGGGCTTGAAGTTATCCAGGGGTTTTCTTCATTTACATCACAGTCCTATAAAGTGTGCACCAACTTCAAACTAAATTGCATTTCAGACTTTCCTCAGGCTGGGAGGTGCAGGTGTTGGGTGGTTGGGGAGCCTTCAGTTTTACAGTTTCAAAAGCATTTTCAGGAAAATTGACTAATTTAGGCCTCACACAGATTCTTTGAGGCAGGTAGGGCAGGAGTCACTATAGAAAGTGCCCAATTTCTGAAAGTGACTATATTCCCAATGTGGCTGTATTCTTTTCCGAAATGGAGCACCATTTCTCATAGAAACATTCCTAATGGTAGATGAGTTCCAGGCCAGCCCACTTCACCAGCATGTAATAATCGAATCCAACTCAGAGGACAGAAATACAACTTCATCCCCATAAGCAGGAGGTTGGTGGTCATAGGGATCTCAAAGTTACTTGTCTTTACTAACATCTGCTAACAAATTTTCATCAAGACTAAATTAGTAGATAAATGTCTCTACAAGAGGCCCCCTAGGAGTCCAAGGAAAGACTACAGGCCATCTGACTATTCACAGAACACTCAGTTAAAAATTAGCATCTTAGTAAAACAAATCTGAAATTATGCACATCAGGCAATTTTTATCAACATTAAAACTTCCTTGCCTTCCCCAAACCAAACAATCACTCTCTTCTCAAATGATACCTTCCTACTAGCATTTGCCACCTCAAAGGTGGGGTGGGGAGAGTAATATGAAAATAACCCTTCCAAAATTTGCTCATATTGTGAGGCTCTGCCATATATACTTACTTAGTAAGCTGCTGGCTTCTAGTTGGGGTGGGGGGGGATGAGGATACCCTACTTCAGTGCCTGCCCCCAGCTATCACTCTTTAACCTTCCCTGCTTTTCCACTACCTGAGCTCGGGAATGACGAGCAGGGTGGCAGTGGGAGGATGTACAGAATTCCACAAGCCATGGTGACCGGAGAGAAATGCTCTAGTCCTATCCTAAGGGCCATCTACCCTAAAGGCCATCTTGGGAAAGCTGAGAAACCAGAGCTGCTTGTCTGATAAAGCTTTTCGGGGGGGAAAATAAAAACTGTTCATTACAAATCTATTGTGCTTGTTATTAATCTAACAAAGTCCAATAAACGTGGCAACAAAGTACCTCCCCAATAAAAGATAAAAGATAAAAAATAATTCCCTTTCAAGCTTAGGCATGTGGCCCTATAAAGAGCTTAACTAGGTTTCTATCTATTAGAATCATGTTTAGGGCTTCACTGGGTTCAGGCTGAAGTGTAATGTCCTACAGAGCCATTTAAATTTAGCTTAATACACAGCCCATATTTGAAATTAAGAGCAAATAAATTTATATTTTCAAAAAGATTTTCAAAGGGTTTCAAAACAAAACCAACAGTGGGACTTAAGTTAGAAATAAACGTGCAGAATCTGAATTCCGGCCTGCGCTCTATTCAGTGAGGTTATGCACCCTCTACTGTCCAGCCTGTGATTTGCAGGAAGCTCACTGTCCTGTTCAGAATTACCATAGGGGAGGTTTTGCACAGGCACAGCAGATAAAGTTATACTATAATATCCTATATTAGTACAACTCAATAAAGAACTTTAATTTTCAAACTTAAGCATTTCTGTGTTGTTCTAATATTTTACAAAAACATGTTGTTTTAATAATTTCAGAATGATTGCATTTGAGAAACTCTTTTAAGTAGAAAATTCATTCATAGGAGATAATACACATAAAGGCAAGTCATTTGGACATTCCTATCACCACCGGCCCCCTTCATATGGGGTTTGAAGGTCTATTTCTGCCTTCTGATTTGGATTACACTACACATGCTGGTGAAACGGGCTGGCCTGGAAATTATCGTTAGGAATGCTGTTTCTAAGAGAAATGATATACTGTTTCCAAATGTGGGCTGCAGTTCTTAAGACAATGCATGTAGACCCTTCCAGTACCCAATGCCTTACCTTTGTGTGTATGATTCAGGTTACATGTATGTATGTAGGATATACTCTGAGTCAAAACTAACAGTCTGAAAGTGGCAATAATCACTAAACCCTCTTCCTGTAGTTCAGACTTTAGAGTTCTGCAAGAGCTTTTGTGGAAAGTTGATTTTTTTACTACAGCCATTCCTTGTCATTTTGGCCTTCCTGAGCCAACTGATAGAAAGATGCTCAAAAATAACTGGTCTTCCATTTTATCAGGAGTTGTAAAGTACAATTATTTTCAGCTAGAAGCCTGGGAGTACACCAGCTTGATGCTAAAATAAAACAAACATTCTTTGTTTCACACTACTTTGAAAAACTTTTTGATGCCTTAAAAATCTTACAAAAGCACGAGATATCAAAAGCAAAAGTATTTTCATAAGGTAAGTGACTTTTACTGAAAAGCCCTAGAAATAGTTCTGCCAGAAAATAAACACCCGCCAGAGCTTATGTCTACTTCTTTACATTTCCTATTTAATTTCCCTTTGTGTATCTGGAAAGTTCACTGACACCCAGGAGCACTGGTAAGCCCTGGGTAAGTCAATATTCAGGGTATACGGTACAGATCCAAAGCCACTTACTCTTTCAAAGAATCTACGTTTGTATATGCAACACAAAAGCAAAGATTGGGAAAACTGGGTTATGCTAGAAGAACATAAACTGAGGTAAGTGAAAGCTTCAGTTTCTCACTGGGCAACACTGGAAAAATATCATAGCTTAAATACAGATGAAACATAAGGGCAATAAGAATTGTTCTTTTAACTGCAAACTAGTGCAACCTCTGTGGAAAGCATTATGGAGGTATCTTAAACAGATTCAAGTAGACCTGCCATTTGACCCAGCAATCCCATTACTGGGCATATACCCAAAGGAAAAAAGGTCATTCTGTAACAAAGGCACGTGTACCCAAATGTTTATAGCAGCACAATTCACAATAGCAAAGATGTGGAAACAACCCAAATGCCCATCAATACATGATTGGATTAGTAAACTGTGGTATATGTATACCATGGAATACTACTCAGCTATAAGGAATGATGAAGATACAACATCTCTATGGTTCTCCTGGAGAGAGTTGGAACCCATTATATTAAGTGAAGTATCCCAAGAATGGAAAAACAAGCATCACATGTACTCACCAGAAAATTGGTTTCCTTGATCATCACCTAAATACAAACCTGGGAACGACACCAATTGGACATCAGACTGAGGTGGGGGGTGGGGGAGGGGATGGGGGTATGCCTACACAATGAGTGCATTGCGCACCGTTTGGGGAGTGGTAACACTTGAAGGTGCTGACTCGGGAAAGGGGGGGTGGGGGAAAAAAATATGAAACTATTGTTTTTAAAAAAAAAAAAAAAAAAAAAAAAAAAAAAAAAAAAAGAATTGTTCTTTTACTTAATAAGATCATACTTACAAATCTCTCTGAATTTGATCAATCAGCAAACCATCAATCTTTTTCTTATTCACAAAATACCAAGCCATCCCACCAAAGTGTCTTGTTGAACGCAAAAGGTCATACTTCCCATGTTTATCTATATCTTCGTAGGTCTGGTGATGAACCTATCCACATAAAATACAAGTCTTCAGAAATGTAAAAATAAAAAGAAGGGAGCAGCAGTACTCGATACACACTGACTAGAGCATGAGTGCTGCCCAAGAAAGTAAAACCAAGTCTACATATAGCTGCCTCCTTATCATTAACCAATAGGTATGATTTAAACCATTCCTTGTACAACCCACCTTAGGTGGGATGGAGAGTTCTAGTAAGAAGAGTTTCCCTAAACGACAGCAAATCTGTACCTTCTCCACTGTAGAAGTGGAGCAGCCTAGAACAAGTTCTACCAAACGTTTATGGCCATATCAATTACTTTTCAGCAGCCAAGCACTATTTATTAAGCACCTCTTACATATGAATAGACCACTGGAAATAGTGTATCACCCATTTCTTGGTCACTAGGGGAGAAAAGAAATCAAGAATATATTTTCACTACTCCCCTTTCCCTGATCCCATCAACTACCCTATTCCCTCAGCTAACTCATTCCATCTTATTAAGTAATGTTCCTTCAGTTCTCCTTTCATATTGATCTTCCTAAATGAGGACTGATAAGGGCATTCCTCTGTCTAAACGGCTTTCACAGGCCTGCTGACCAAAGTCCAGATTCCTCAGCCTAGCACCAGAGATCATGGTGATACGGCCCCATCCACTTTCCAGCTTGATGTCAAGCCACTCCCCTACATACACACTGCATGTACAAGCAAACCAGATGATTGGCCATTCCTCAACCATACTTTATTATTTCCTACCTGTTGCTCGTACTGTTCTCTATACCTGAAACACCTCATCCAACTCCACCTGCCACAATGTTCCCTGCCCTTCTAGAATTCTCTTTAAGACCCCTATGAAGCCTTTCCTGAGAGTACTTTGCAACCTTCTCTTAGTGGCTAGCATTTTAAGCCTAAGGAGATAATTATCTGTGTATTTACCAAGCACCCTTCCCCACAATCATATCTGGACTGCTGGCTTTGACACACCCTATCCTAGTTCATGGTATCACCTATACTATCCACAGTAATACTTTAAACATAGAAGGTACTAATGAATACTTACTAAATTATGATATACACATTGCATTTTGGCAAATTTTAGTAAATAACTTTGTTTTTATATGGTAAATTGAAAAGAGAATAAACTTTGTCACAAGTTTGGGTTCTAACCTTACCACTTACTAGTTATGCAACTTTCAGCAAGCTACTTCAAGTTTAAATTTCCTCATCCTTAATCAAAGATTGATACAAGGATAAAATATGTATGTCTGACACACATCTATACTCAACAGATTTTCAGACTTTCCGTTTCCTGTGTATTAAACCTTACAACCAAACTCATTGTGTTAGGTTAGATTAAAAATCTTACTCATAATCATATTTAAGCCTATATTTTAGAAACTATAAAATATACGTACCTTGATATACTCAGAGGAATCTGGCTCAAATTGGGCAACACAGAGATTGAGGACATCAACATGCCGGTCCTGGCTATACATAGTCTAAAACCACACAGCAAAGTTGGAATCAGATTAGAATACAAAAGTTCAGCACTCATCCTGATGCTATGATAGGCCTGCCCATCCAAATATAGGCCGCGTCTGCGCCTATCAAGAAGCATAAACAAATAACATGGGCTTTGTAATTGTTATACCCAGATTCAAATCCTAGCTAAGCCAATTATAAGAGAGAGAAACCCTAGTCAAGTTACCATTAGAAATGTTTATCTGTGTTTAACAAGGCCATATGCTGGGTAGCACCAGAACCAACTAGTTCAACAAAGACCCCATAACAATAAGATGAAATAAAAAAAAAAAAAAAATCTGAAACAAATAGGCCAAAATGTTAAGATCTGAAAAAAAAAAAAACAAAGAAATCACCACTAACTCTAAAATATAAAACCCAAGTCACCTTACCTTAAGATTTTCTTCCTTGAAAATTATTGGTGGCAAAATTCTACGACCTTCTTTTGGGAAATAAACTTGTATCATTCGGTCCCGTTCTTCCCAAGATGCTTTGCGTAATGTGCCACTTGGTTCTCTGACGACAATAAAACGCTCCTGAAATAGGAGACATAATCAAGGATGAGTTTGTGAGGAATTATTTTTAGTTCCTGTGTCCCATTATAAGAATAATTTGCAATCAACAATATAAATTGCAACTAGGAAACATAAAATGCAATCATGCGTGTGAGTTCAATGATAATTTTAAACCTCAAAGACTTGGCAAGGTTTGACACTTCCTTCACTAATCACTGCTGTGAATCTGACAATCAGAAATCTAAAATAAAAGTATTTAGTAAGCACCAACTATGGTGGTAATGTGAGTTCAAGACATTATTAAATGGTTCAGCTAAAAAAAAAGCTGATCTGAGATTCATCTAAATCCATCTTAGAAGAAAGAAGTACTATAAGGCCTTTTCAAATTATTTCATTTCCTCATCCTAAAGTCTCACCTAAACAGATTTTACAACTTTATAATCTATGTTTAAAGTCCTTAGGATAGGCCAGGCATGATGGCTCAGGCCTGTAAATCCTAGCACTCTGGGAGACCGAGGCGGGAGGATTGCTTGAGGTCAGGAGGTCAAGATCAGCCTGAGCAAGAGGGACCCTGTCTGTACTAAAAATAGAAAAAATTAGCCAGGCATGGTGGCACAGGTCTAGTCCCAGCTACTCAGGAGGTTGAGGCAGAAAGATCTCTTGAGCCCAGGAGTGAGGTTGCAGTGAGCTATGATGATGTCACTGCACTCTAGACAGGGTGACAGAACAAGACTCTGTGTCAGGAAAAAAAAAAAAAAAAAGAAACAGTACTTGGGATAAAAGGAACAAACCCAAGAATGCAGAGTCTTAATTCCACACCAAGACTGGTCCACCTGCCTCTGGTCTCTCCACTCTTCCAACTGCCAAATTCCAGGCCATGGAAATCTCTGAATTCCATCCACTGTTAATACCATTCAACTAGCAATTTAACACATGCACAATTCTTGACACTTCTCACATATTGTCATATAATTGGAAAAGGGCAAAAAACTTGCATTGTAATTCTTTGCAACACTCGCAGTGACATACATGAAGCTTTGCACATTGCTGATAATTAATAATGTATCAATTAACAAGATGGTACTGACTCTCAACTTCTCAGAGGTATATGAGTCTCTAAATGTGTTCTGAGCATAGTATAATTAAAACTTTCATCAAGCACTGCAAATAGAAAAAAAAAACCCCAGCAGATCCAAAATAACAAGCCAAAATAACACAATTTTTCCTCAGAAGGATTTTGGTAATTGGAGAAACCTGAATTCCAAGTTCCTTTCTCCCTTTCAAGTTATAAAATGCTCCCATAACCAGCCTTCATAGCATTGCAAACTTATATTAAAGCACTGCACACAAAAAAATTCTAATTAATGAAAATGCTGTGATCCTTATTCATTATGTCAGGCATGCAGATGACGGGTACACAGACATGGACATAGCTCAAATCCTGTCTTCCAACCATAACCATATACGTGTAAAAGACTGAGTAATATGGGGTGGCCCTTCTCCCAAACTCAGCATTCTATAGTATTCTAATGTATTTTGTGGGCTGAATTATAAATTACTCTCTCTTTATTCTTTGCTTACAAAGGCTCAAATACCAAACTGATATATTTTTTAAGTACCAGAGTGTTATTGGCAATCAAGGAAAGAAAAGCCAGAGAATAACAACTACAACAGATGAAGTGGTGATGTCCAAAAATTATCTGGGAATCATCTGTCATTCTTACTGAAAATTGTGGAAAGAAAATCCTTTGGAAGGCTGAGTTTCTTGGCATCATCAAGGAATTTACAGACAGAAACACTCCATCATCTCAAAAGGCTTCAGCTAAGGAAATCGGTCTAACGTAGGCAAAAAGAATCTCTTTTTCCCACTGCCTTGTAGATTTTTGTCAATTTGTGGTTTGGGGGTAGATTTCTGCCTGTCTCTATACCCCTTGTTCTGTCTCTTTGCAGTCAATGTGCAATACACTGTGTCTATAATCTGTAGGGAAACAGTACCATAATGATATGGGAGTGGTCTGTATTTCTCATCCTTCTTATACTACATCTTCCAGAAGAATCTCACCCAGTCAGACGAATTCTGGTTTGGAAGCATCAGAGACAGCCAGGTCACATAGTCCCTCAAGCCCATCCCCACATGGTATTTCAAACAAAGATCATTTTACAATTAAACATATACTTACCCGGTGTGGTATGCTGTATGATATATCAGTAAACACATACTTGGCTGTTTCTGTTCCTTCCAAAATCTTATCTTCAGCTAACACATCATTTATTGGTGCTCGTTCTTCCAAAACAGGTGGCATCTTTAATCGTACTTTAGCTGCTTCAACTGCCTGTCTTGTAGCCTAATGAAATAAAAAACATTCCTAGAGGAAAGCCACAAGATTACATACCAAAAGGATCATCTGACAAAAGCAGATACTAATCAAAAAATGCTAAAAACTGCAAAGAAAATAAGCTATAGTCACATATCAGTGAGTGAAAAGCCAAACTTGGACTTGTAAGCCGTAGTCTTTGCCTCTGTGGTGTGGCTGAGAGCTACAGGCTCAACTGTTATCAAAACTGCAAAGGAATGTTCTGATAGAGCCAGGCTTCAAAAGCTGCCTGAGATAAAGGATTGCATTTATTGGGTGCTTACTCTGTGCCAGTTATGATTCAAATACTCTGAATGTATTTGGCTCATTTAATGCCCAAAACCATCTTATGAGCTAGGTGCTATTGTTATCATCTCCATTTTATGGAAGCAAAAATAGAGGCACCCAGATGTTAAGTAAATTGCTCAGAAGTTGCAACACTGGGATTTGAACCCAGGCAACCCAACTTTAGAGCTCATGCTCTTAACTACTAACTATACTGCTTCATGCCATATTGTTAACGTGGTTACTTCTAAGAGGCGGAAAGGGGACTTTCACACTTCATGTGATCTACTATTAGATATTTGAATTTTTGGCTATCACTAAAAATTACTTTTGAATCAGAAGGAAGAGTATTAATGCTTCCTATATTCATACACCAAAGTGTTTTCCACAAAGGACTGAGTACCCATGGCTCCAGGAAGACACTGATGCCTGGAGTAGGATGCTGTTCAGCAGGATCACATAATCTCACCAAAGCTTCAGCCCCAAGGCAGCTCACAGCAGAGGTTTCTCCAGGAAGGAAGCTGGAGCAGGCAGGGAAAAGGAAGGATGCTCAGGCTGGTTTGAGAGCAAAGACAAGACTCTCTGGACACCCAGATCTGATCATATTGCCCTAGTCTGCTCAATTCTGGCCACACTCCATACCTGCCTATTATAACGTTGTTCTCAGTTCTGTGCCTGGTACTCTCCCTCACTAGTAACTGTGGAATAACAGCTATAAGCACCTGGAGGGCCCTCTGGAAATCTTATTTAACCCCTTAAAGAAAGGTATTCTAACAATGTGCCTGCATTCACATACCTCTTCCAGCTGTGCCTGGGTCATTAGTTTATAGGTTGGTGGCTTCAGCTCTTGTATAGCTGGTTTAAAAGTCTTCTGCAAGTTTAAGCCTGTCATCTTCATGAGTATGCTTTGAACTTCCTCATCCATAAATGTAGGTTTCTTGATTTCTGAGTAACTAGATTCTGCTAAAATAGACTTTAGTAAATAAGAAGCTGGCAAAAATGATAAGCCAACAAGACTCCTAAATAGAAAAGTAACTTAATAAGAACCATTAGCACAATGTCTACCTCAGCACTGCATAATGCTATTAATAACACCTATGAGATCCATTCATTCATTCCTTCATTTAAAATTTACTGAGCATTCACTACACTGAGGATAAAGACTCAGCCTCTGCCATGACAGGCTAATGAAGGAAGCAACAGGAAAAAGTAATTAATGTAATAATAATGATAATTATAATGGTTGCTAACGTTTACAGAGTTGTCTCCCATATGCCAAGCATAACATACATTTTCAGGAATGCTTACAACCACCCACAAAATAGCTGTTGATATCCCAATTTTATAAATGAGGATGCTGAAGCCTACTCAAAGACAACTAGCTATTAAGTGATAGAGCTACGATTTAAGCCAAGGTTTATCTGGCTCTAGAGTCTAGATCATTCCCAATCTACCATGGGGCTCCTCAAAGTGCTATATACAAGGCAGGCATGGGGGCTTGTGTGATTGCAGAGGAAGGAACTAAACATAGCCTGGGAATAGAGAAGGGCATGACAGGGTCAAGAAAGCTTCCCAAGGGCCTCATAGGGCAGAGAAAAAAGAGAAGGAAATTCTAGGCTAAGGGATTGCAGCTAGGAAGGGCTTGGATTACTGGACATGATAACGAAGAAGCTTAGACAGGCTTAGACAGATAACGAAGAGACTCAAATCTCAGGTCTGCCTCACACAGTTTGCCTATTCCTTTGACTAACTTCTATTTCCATTTCCATTAGGAAAGAAAAAGCAGCAGCTATCTGTTCCCAGTCACCTTTTCCTCTGCCAGTCCTGTAACTAACTGTCGGTGTCCCTCAGGATTCTGAACGATGTCCTTTTCCCTTTCAAACATTCTCACTGGATGATCTCTCCTAGCCTCCCAGGGCTTTAATCATATTTATATTCTGGAAACTCTAAAATCTGAATCTCTGGCCAAGATCATCTTCCATCCAATTACCTAACAGACATCTCACATGCACTTAAACATTGCCAAATCAAAACCAACCAACTTTCTCTTGTCTCAAGCCTGCTTATCTTACTGTTCCCTATCTCAGCACCACCCAAGTAGGTCATTAAGGCCAAAAACCTTACTTACAGTCATTCCTAACTTCTCTCTTACTATCCAGATGTAGCCAATAGCAGCAGTAATAACAACAGTAATGATAACAGCTGATATTTATTAGATATTTACCATGTGCCAGTACTTATTGAGCTAAATATTTTACATACTTCACATTTAATCCTTACAACAACCCCATGAGGTAAATAATAACCATTATCCGATTTTACCAAAAAAAAAGCCCCCAAACAAAACAAAAAGAGTGACATAGAACATACTGATCGATAGCCCTCATAAATCTCTCTTTAATCCTCCATTTCCCACTGTCAGTACCATCCTCATCTCTTGACTTAGCCTCCCTGCCTCCATTTTGGCTCCACTACAGATCATTCTCCACAAAGCAAGCAGCATAATCTTTTAAAAATGTAATTAAGATCACGCCCAAGCCTGAAATTCACAAATGGCTTCCAACATCATTTAGAAAAGAAGTTAAGGTGGCCTGTTTACATCACTATGTCCCCCACTAGATGATGGGCTCTCGAAAACCAGAACCCTGTCTTATCTCGGGCACCCAGGGTCCCTCAAAGTGTCCAGCACACAGTACGTGTTCAGCACTACTCTCTCTTCAATCTCACCCATTCGTCCAGCTTTAGTTAGCATTTGTACTCCGATGTTCTTCAATTTATACCTAACTGAATACTGAATACCTGGATCTCAAAGGAACCTCAAAAAAAATTTTTTTTAAAAGACAGAGTCTCGCTATGTTGTTGTTCAGGCAGGTCAAATTTAATGTGTCCAAAATAGGTTTAATTCTCCCTGCCTTCCCATCTCCAGACCTCATCTACTCCTACCCTCCCGCAGGCCACCCTCGACCCCCGTTTTTTTGAAACCTAGTTCCTATAATTATTCTCCTCCATCTTGGTATAAATGGGACGACCCTCCACTTAACTACTGAAGCCAGGAACTTAAAAAAATCTTGATTTTTTCCTTTTAAACCTAAATCCAAAACCAGAGCCGGGCCTCATCAATCCTACCACCAAAATCCTACCCCCAAAGACCTGCGTTCAGTCTCATTTCTGGACAATTGCTTATGCTGTCCCCTCTGCTTGGAATGCTTCTTGCTTTCTCCTTAGCATGGTTAACCAGGTCTTGGCTTTGGTCATATTTTCCAGGAACCCAGTTTGAGTGCCTCTGCTACGTGCGTCTCCTATCTCAGCCGAGTCACACTGCACTGCCAATTCCCCAGTGAGCCATGAGTTCCCTGAGGAAAAGGTCCGTGTCAGTATCAGTTTGCCATACCCCCTAACTTTTGCACTGTGTTCTGCAAGGAGCGGGACTCAGGCATTACTGGCTTAGTGAGTGAATGAATGAACAAATGTAGGCGATGACAAACTCTACAGGTACAGAAGGAAGCCGACTAAGTCTGAGAACGCGCTGCGAGAAGTGCCGCGGGGGCCGCCGCGTGGTTTTCATCAGCCAGAATCAGGTTCTAAGTCTCCCGGGAGAACGCCCCAGCGAACGTCCCGCAGATCACTTACCCGCCTCGGAGCCGAACTGGCAGCGTGGCAGCCCCACTTCGAAAAGCAGGGGGAGCGGCTGGAGCAGGGCATCGGGCCGGGGCTGGGTTCGGACCCGAAAACAGAGCCGCTCCGAACCCCGAGAGCCTCTCAGGAGGCTCCCCAACAACACAGACGTTCTGAGGGTCGCCATGTTTTTCCGAGACCACTTGCGCCGGCAGCGGCTGGGAGCGACTTCCTGTTCACGCCTAGTTCGTGCAGCATTCTGGGAAATGTAGTCTAATTGAGGGCGGGAAGGGCGGAAACTTTCTGGGCCTTTACATAATAAAGAATGTACAAGAAACAACGGTGATGTAGCACCTCTTGTATTTTCCTGTATAGAGCTGGAACCCATTCTACTAAGTGAAGTACCCCAAGAATGGAAAAATAAGCACCACATGTACTCACCATCAAACTGGTTTCACTGATCAACCGCTTATTCACAAGTAGAAGATGTTCGTCTCCCCTCCCTATGCTAAGCTAAAACTTACACCTCTATGCAATTTTACCTGGGCCTTTTATTCTTTTGTATGGTTCTAAATAATACATTTCTACTTCATGCCCAAAACTTTTCTCCCATCCCCAGGTTTAAATCCTACCTATTCAACTTTCCAAACTTCTCACACACACCCCAAATCTAAATCCTGATTTCAAGCCCTGATTACCACTACCACCCCCCCACCACCAATTCATCCATCTTATTCTGTCTCATAACTTGCTCCTTTCCTTTATAGCCCTTTTCACAATTTGTGATTATTTTGCTCATTCATCTGCTTACTTATTTTTCTCACCCCATGAAGACAATGATTCTACAGATTTTATTGCAATATCACCTAGCCTCATACATCTATGTGCACAGCAAACATTTGTTGAATAAATGAATAAATGATTGACTAAATGATTCTTTTTGTTCTTTCCCAGCTGTCCAGGATGTGCAGGTCTTATCCTTCCCTAGATACAGGTTGGTGCCTATGCTAAGCATATCGCAAGGCCTGGCAAAAGAAGGTTGTTCAGTAAACACTTGTTTTAATTAGCTGAACCAATAGACTCACCTTCTAACCTCACCTCTTTTTTTCTCCACTCCTCATTAAGAATGCTGTTTATGAACTCATTCCTGATTTTGACAGGGGAAGGGGAGGGCCCTAGGTCTGGCACCTATTTGGGTATGACTGCTGCCCTGCTCTTCCCAACACTTCCTCTCACACCTATGTGATAGCAAGTGTCAGGGAGTGGTAGCAGAATGCAGGCAGATTTCTCCTAGCCATGACTTTTCCCTGAGAATTGACCATCTACTACTTTCCCACAGCCTCTGCTGAGAGAGCAGGCCTCAGCAGCTGTGTATTTTAAAAACATCCCCCCAGACACAGCTGATTGGACAATGGGTGAACACTTATTTCAGGAGGAATGAATCCATTGGTTGATGTAGTAGTTTCTTGTGGCTCCTCTAACAAACTACCACAAGTTTGGTGGCTTAAAATAACAGAAATGTATTCTCTCCCAATTTCTGCATGCCAAAAATCTGAAATCAGTATTACTGGGCTGAAACCAAAGGATCAACAGAGCCCTGCTCCCTTCAGAGGCTCTAGCTCTAGGGGAGAATCTGTGTCTTGACTCTTCCAGCTTCTGGGAACTACAAGCATTCCTTGGCTTGTGGCTACATCACTCCAGTTTCTGCCTCCATCTTCACATCAGCTTCTCTCTTGTTTGTGCCAAGTCTCCCTCTGTTTATCTCCCTCTTATAAGGATGTACGTGATTGCATTTAGGGCCCACTCTGATAATCCAAAGTAATCTCCTTATCTTAAAATCTTTAATTTAATCACATATGCAAAGACTATGTTTCCATATAAGGTAACATTCACAGGTTCCAGAGATTAGGATATAATTATCTTTCGGGGTTGGGGAGAGGTGGGGGGACATTTTTTCAGCCCACCCATCTGAACAGGCACCAAGTAGATTTTCTCTCAATAATTCAAACTTAGATACATATTATACAAACTGTAATTGATGGTGAAAGTTTGAAGTAAATAACTATTCAGAGTTTGGGCGGAAGTAGCATCAGAATGCTTACTGATAAGTGAGCAGAGAAAGCCAGTCTGCAGAGAAAGTCAGGAAAATGGAGCAGATCTTCAGAAACAGGGATAGGATATTGTGCAGAGAGAGAGGAAGAAAGGTGCTGTCTTGGCCAGAGAGCTTTCTGCTTTCCTTTCACTAATCTCCTTTACTTGGTCTACAGTGAGTTTTACTGACCTGGAGTAACAAAGATTCCTGGTTCTAGCTATAACCTTGGGCAGATGCCCACATCTTTCAGAGCCTCAGTACCTCACCTGCAAAATGTGTATAATGATAATACTTATCTTGCAGACTTTAAGAATAAAATACTTTCAGGATCTGATTCCTGGTGTTTCATAAAGGGTATGAAGGTTGTGTGGCAATAAATTGGTTATGTTTTCTTTTTTTAGATGTATTTCTCAGAATGTAAGCTCAGTTACTTTCTGAGGAAGGTATTCAGAGGTTCTCTGGTTGCAATAGACAAATTTTTCCTGAGTAAGACAGAGATGGAAGTGATTGGAAGGGTGTTAAATATCTCAGAGTTAAAGGAAAAGTTGAACAGTCAAAGCTTAGGAAGGACTTTAAGGATGGCAGATCCAGGGGCTTCAGAGGCAAGAACTCATGAAATCTCTCCAGGAGGATGCTGTCATAATAACTTGGTTCCCATACATGCTTTCTATCAAATCCAAGTTCCTGGTAAGAAAGGCTGATTGACCTGGGTGGGGTCCTATTTCCCCATGGAGAATGTGGAAAGCTGACCCTCTGACTGACAGCCCAAGACTATCTGGCTGCAGCTACTGGTAGGATTCATCAAGTCATACCTTTACCAGTTCTGCGGAGCAAGAATGGCTTCCTACTATTTGTAAAACAAAAGTATAGTGATATCTCAATTACTCAACTGTCAGTGATTTAGCAGGGTTTAAACTTTTGTTTTCCTAAAGAGACTAGGGTTTTTACCTGAGCTTTTAGAATTCAAGATAAGGTTTGGGGATAGAAGTCAGGGAGAGGTATGGAGAGAGAAAGGTGACAGTCTAGACAATCCAGAACCCCTGCAGTCTCCAGCAATACCTTTGCAACTTCTACATGGTCTCTAATACTGTATCCTAGAAGCCTCCCCAAAGACCCACATCTGCCTCATTTTTGTCTTCACTCAGAGATTTTTTTTTTCCCCTTCCCTCTGTTCAGGGTCCAAATCTTTCGCATGTTCCTACAGAAACACAAATTCCATGGCCAAAATTCCCATTTATGTGCTGAGGAGAGACTGGTTTTAAGGGAAAAAGCAAAGAGCCAGCAATGAGAAGAGACAAGCGATGATTTGAGATGGAGGAAGCTTCAGGGGATGACAATCCTAAGTAGAGACATTGCCAGTAGATGGGAAGGAGCCTTAGTACCAGAAGGTAAGGAGTTAAAGAGGGCATGTGGCTAAATTTGGGGGAGGGAATCAGAGTGTCTTCCTTCCTCTCTGCTCCTCTTTTTCTGAGCATTGGAAAGCAAAGTCACTGGCCAAGAAGAGGTAGGGTTGTGTTGAGAGCTTCAGG
Source organism: Eulemur rufifrons (assembly GCF_041146395.1). Classification (NCBI taxonomy): domain Eukaryota; kingdom Metazoa; phylum Chordata; class Mammalia; order Primates; family Lemuridae; genus Eulemur; species Eulemur rufifrons. The sequence continues at coordinate 117,282,463 of NC_090989.1, forward strand.
AGTGAGAAGTTTGAAGTGTCTGCTGGGGCTGGGCACATGGGTGGGGTGCTGCCCACTGAGAGGTGGGACAGTCAGTAGCAGGGCAGAAGGCAAGCCAGGAAACTATTTCTAATAACTCCAGGGGAAGAGGGAAAACATTTGAAAGCATGCCTGGAAGCCTGTGCAAGGCTGCGTCTGAGCAGGAAAACCTTGAACATATATAGTGGGGATGGTGATGGCACGACCCCCTTTCCTCTCACTCAGAGTGCACTGTCTTCTTATCAGTCTTTTTGATCTTCATGGCAAATTGGTGAGACAGACAGTGCAGGCACCAATATCCCCATCTTCTATATACATAAGCTGAGGCTTTGGAGTTAAGGGTCTTGCCTAAGACCACCCAGTTTATTCAATGCAGAGACAAAGCTAAACTCTGAGGTCTCTGGCAGCTATTGTAGTGGAAAAACTCTGTTGCACATGTGTTCCATGGGGTGAAAAACACATTGAGACTTCCAGAAATTACATGGACTGTCTTCTGAGCCAGCATGTGTCCCAAAAGAGATGGGGAGATGGTGGGGGTGGATTAATCAGTTCCTCTTAGCCTGGAGTTATCAGTTCATCTCCAATTTTCCACATGACACTGTCTTTTCTTCTGGTAGCATCCACTGAACTACAATTCTACACCAAACTGAACACTCGAAACAGAAAATGATTGCCAGAGGCCAAACTACATCTGTCTGTGATGACAGGCAGACCCCCTGTCCTATAGCTCAGGGACGTAAATGTCAAAGGCACTGCGGTGGGCTCCTTCCTGCCACCCCAGCTGCCCCCACAGTGACTTGGGCCCAGAGCAACACTCCATGTCACAGCCATCGTGGATATGCTCTGTAATAGATGACACTTGGCTCCCCTGCTCCCGAGAGCTGGCTGCTGTCAGGTTTGGTATGTGGAACATTTTGTCTGAGGGACATGCTGGCCTGGGTTGAAAGTAATTCCCATCAGCTCAGAGCCGGGTGGTCTGTCACAAGGTTATTTTTCAATTTGATCTGGACTCAGGAAGTCCTTCGGACTGATAGCTTGTATTTTCAAAGGTTAATAAGCCCGTCAGAAATTTCTTTCATGGGAAAATGTGATGTATCTGATTGCCCGGACTCACATGCAAGTCACCACATCAGAGGCCTGAGCATAATTTCACCTTAGACTTAGGACTTCAGTGTTCTGAAGATTTCTGGGGCCTGGGCTGAAAGAGGCTGGCAGTAAGATGCTACTTGTGGGAAGCTAAAACTGGAAGGGCAGAAGGTATGTTCTTAGGGTGCCCTAAGTGTGCACCTGTGTGCATGTATACATGTATGTGCTCAGCTGTATCTGCCATGTGAATGTGTATGCACATATGCGTATGTTCAAGGGACATGTGTGTGCATGCATCTATGTATGTATGGTTGAGCATGTGTGTGTGTGTGTCTGTGTGGTCTTATATTTGTGTTCAGGTGGACATACATGTATTCACACAGGTATTTTGGCCTGGGAATGGAGGCAGTTTAATGGTAGGAGCACAGGCTTTGGAATCAGACAGACAATGGGTTCAAATTCTAGCTCTGCAACTTATTAGCTATACAAAGCCATGTTACTCCCGCCTGTTGATATTCAGACGTGATGGTAAGAGCTTCCACACAGGACTGGGAAGAGGGTAACAGACAAGAAGCATGTAGGGCTCTGGCACTCGGTCAGTGGCCATCGAGCGGTAAATAGTATTGCTATTACTACCATCATCATCATTCGTATGTCATTTTGTTCCCTGGCTGGGTGGCATTCATTCCACCTCCTCTAGAAACTGTCCAGGGATGCAAACATTTCAGAATGAAATGGATTGTCTTGACCTAGCAGTCCAGAGAAATGAGTGACCAGACCAAGTCCCCTCACTCTCTGTGACTTTGGCTACTTCAGAAAAATCACAATTTCCCCATCAGCTAAATGGCACCAGTAAACATCCTTGCCCAATGAGTTTCTTCCTATGCTGGTATGTCTTGTAGGGATGAAAGTAATCTAACCTTTTTTGGCCATCTTCTGCATACTCAGGCTTGAGATAGGCTCTGTGGAAAATATGAGAAGAGAATACACATATTCCTGACTTCAACAATTTCCCAGTGTTTTTTTAAATAAATAAACACGTAAGTAAACAAACAGGTTTATTCAAGTGTAATGGGCATACGATAAACTGCACACACAAATAGCATAAAATTTTATATATCTTGACATATGAACATGCAATATAACCATAGCCACAGTCAAAATAATGAACATATCCATCACCCCAGAAATTTTCTCATGCCTCTTGGTAATCCCGTCCTCTTGCTCTTCCCACATAACTCTATCCCCTGGCAGTCACTGCTTTCTTTCATTATAGTTTGCATTTTCTAGAGTTTCATATAAAAAAATCACAAGTTTTTATTCTTTTTTACCTGGCTTCTTTCACCTAGCATGATTATTTTAAGATCCACCTATGGTGTCATATGCATCAATGGTTTGCTCCTTTTTGTTGCTGAGTAATATTCTATTGCATTGATCTACCACAATTTATCTATTCATCTGTTGAGGGACTTTGGGGTTGTTTCCAGGATTTGGCTATTACAAATAAAGTTCCTATGAACACTTGTGTACAAGTCTTTGGACATATGTTTTCATTTCTCTTGGGTAGATATCTAGGAATGGATGGTTGAATCATATGGTAGGTGTATATTTAACTTTTAAAGAAACTTCCACAGTTTTACAAAGTAATTGTACCATTTTATATCTCCATCAACAGTGTATGAGAGTTTTACTTCCTCAGCATCTTTATCAATACTCGATAAAATCATTCTTTTTAATTGTAGTCATTCTAACAGGTGTGTTGTGGTATCTCATTATGGCTTTTAATTTTCATTGGCCTAATGACTAATGATGTTGAGCATCTTTTCATATGCTAGTTTGGCATTCATTTATGTTTTTCAGTGATGTGTCTATTCAAATCTTTTACCTACTTTAGAAATTGATTTATTTGTTTTCTTATTATTAAATTTTCAGAATTCTTATATATTCTGGATACAAGTCCTATATTGAAATATGTTTTCAAATATTTTATTCTATTTTGTGGCTCACTTTTGTATTCTCTTAACATCTTTTAAAGAGAAGTTTTTAATTTTAATGGAATCCAATTTATGGGTCGTGCTTTATTTAACCCAACATCACAAAGATTTTTTCTTATGTTTTCTTCTATAAGGTTCATAGTTTTACATTTTATGTTTAGATCTATTGTTCATTGTGAGTGGATTCCATCAGACGTTTTATGTAGAGAATCTTGACGTCTATAAATGAAGTTTAATTCTTCCTTTCAATCTGGAGCCTTTTTTGTTTTTCCTTTTTCTTTTTTTGGGAGAGATGAGTGAGGGACCTGGTTACACTGGCTAGAACATCCAGTACAATGTTAAACAGCAGTGGGAATAGCAGTATCCTTGTCTTGTTCCTGATCTTAGAGGAAAAGTATTCTAGTCTTTCCCATTAAGTATGTTATCTATAGATTTTTCATAGATCCTCTGTCAGGTTGCAGAAATTCCCTTTTATACCTACTTTTCTGAGAATTTCTTTTTTTAATCAGAAAGAATGCTGGATTTTTATCAAATGCTTTTTCAGCATCTATTGAGGTGAACACAGGGTTTTACTTTTATCATTTGCTAATATGGTGAATTTAATTGATTGGGTTTTGTATGTTAAAAATGCTACCTTCCTGGCATGAACCCTGCTTGGTAAGAATGTATCATACTTTTTATTTATTGTTGGATTGACTTGATGAAATATTTTAAGACTTTTTGTTCTATGTTTATAAACGATATTAATCTGTAGTTATCTTTTCTTGTAATATATTTGTATGGTTTTGGTATCAGGGTAATGCTGGCCTCAGAATGAATTGGGAAGTCTTTCATGTTCTTTTAATTTTGGGGAAGAGTTTGTGCAGAACTGGTATTGTTTCTTTCTTAAATATTTGGTGGAATTCACCAGTGAAGCTGTCTTAGTCTAAAGTTTTCTTTGTGTAAGGTTTTTAACTATCACCTCGCTATTTGGTTTTTATTTGTCCAAGCTGTTCTTATTTTATTTTTCTGATATCTTCCGAATTAGTTGAGTTATTTTGTATTCTATTTTGTATCCTTCATTGGCTTATTATATTTTTATTTTAGTGGTTGTTGTAGAATTTACAGGACACATCTATAGCACAGTCTACCTCCAAGTGATATTATACCACTTCACATATAAGAAACTTACCATAGTATACTTCTCTTTCCTCTCTTAGCCCTTATGTTATTTTATCATACATTTTACTTTTATATATATGATAAAGCCAGCAATGCACTGTTACTATTTTGTTTAAATAATTATCTTTTTAAATTTTAAAATAATATATCACATATTTATATATAACATATTTTTTAATATATATTTTTTAGAGAAGGCTTAGTTTTACAGAAAACTTGAGTAGAAAGAATAGAGTTCCCATATACCACCTCTCCCCTCAACACACACAGTTTCCCCTATTATTAACATCTTGCATTAGTGTGGTACATTTGTTACAATTGGTAAACCAATATCAATACATTATTTTAAACTAATGTCCATAGTTTACATTAGCGTTCACTCCTTGTGTTGCACAGTTCTATGGGTTTTGAGAACTACATAATGTTATGTTATGTTTCCACCGTTAGAGTATCATTCAGAATAGTCTCACTGCCCTAAATATTCTCTGTGCTTCACCTATTTCATCCCTTTTTGCATCCTTGAATCCCTGACAACCACTGCTCTTATTGCTGTCTCTAAAGTTTTGCCTTTTCCAGAATGTCATGTAGTTGGAAGCATATAGTGTGCAGGCTTTTCAGACTGGCCTCTTTCACTTAGCAAATATGCATTTAAGATTCCTCCATGTATTTTGTGGCTTGATAGCTCATTTCTTTCCATCACTGAATCTATATTCTATTGTCTAGATGTATCACAGTTTGTTTATCCATTCACCTACTAAATGACATCTTAGTCATCATTGTCATAATTTGACAATTATGAATAAAACTGCCATAAACCTGGCTACAGGTTTCATAAGCGCAGGGCCTTTGGCACTATGCCTTCTGTAGTCACCACAGTGTTTGAAACATAGTAGGAGCTCAATAAATATCCATTGAATAAATGAATAAATAAGTGAATAATGATAAGCAGAATTAGGAGAGAAGGGCCCAGGCCTCCAGGCAAGGATGAGAAGAACCAGCACTGCTAAGAGCCGGAGAGCAGCAGTGAAGGTGACCTTGGGGGCAGATAGAGCCCACAGTTCACCCAGGGCCCCTAGGTGACAGGAGAGTGAGTTCAACATGTGTTTGCGGAATACATGATGCTGATGATGACAGTAATTATGTCCATTCTTATTTAAGCTAAATGAAGAGAAAAAATCTGAATGTGATCAGAAAACTTAAACCAATGTTTTATCGTTGTTTTTTTCATTGTTATAAAAACATGAGTAAATTAGGTTAGTGTCTTTTATATATATAGTAAGTCTTAACAAATATTTATAGAAGGATTGAACTTTTAATAGATTTTTTTGTTGATAAGGTCTCTATCAGTAAGAACTGCATGTACCAGTTAACGAAGTAAAGTACCTGTGTTGGGTTCGTCAGAAATTTACCTGAGTCTGTCATGTACCCAGAAAGGTGACAGAGAGGAGTTACTGGCAAAACCAGGGGTTGGGATATTACACAAATGCAGGTTCAAATCTTTGCCATGTGTTAATTTGCAAATTTAATTTCGCTGCCTAGAAAATGGAGGTGATATTGCCTGCCTTGCAGGGCTCTCTGAGGATTGATATGATGCAAATAAAGTGCGTGGCTTATAATAGCATTCAGCAAATGGTAAGCATTACTTTACTTACTTGGGAAGTGGCCATTTTGAGAGAGCTGACTGCATGATTTGGGGTTATGCAAACAGAGGTGACCTGAAACGATCCTGTGGGAGAAGAAGCCCTGCGGCCAGGTACCGGGGACCGCCAGGTACCGGGGCCACCAGGTGCTGGGATCGTCGCCTGCTGCTTACTCAGCAGTATTCTCTGTTGAGAAAGGATAAACTGATGATGTCCCACACCCCACCCCCACCACACACACACGCACGCACACTGGCCCCTCAGAGAGATGACAGGGGACGTCAGTGAGCACACAGTCCTAAAATGTCAGGTACAAATCTAGAACATCAGTGACATGTGAGAGCAATACAACTTTTTGTTGTATTTCCAATGGCTCTATCTCACATTTGTGTTATTCTCTCTCTTTCTCTCTCTCTCCCCCCCCCCTTCTCTCTCTCTCTCTCTCTCTCTCTCTCTTCCTTTGCCTGGCTTTCTGGTAAGACAGTCTGATAACTCTATAGTCCTTTCCCCTTGTGTGTGCTCAACACTCAGTGGCTGCTCACAATTGTGCAAGTTAGCAGAATGTTCTGGTTATGTATTGTAATGTAACCAACTCCTCAAAACTTAGTGACATTTATTTTGCTCATGAACCTGCAATTGGGACAGGGCTTGGTGGGTATAGCTTGTCTTCCCTCTCCCTTGCATCAGCTGGGGTGGCTCAAAGGCTGTGGCTGGGATCGCTGGCAGGCCCATTTGGTACATGTCCGCCAGTTGATGCTGGCTGTCAGCCAGGACCTCAGCAGGGGCTGTCGGCCAGAGTACCTATATGTGGCCTCTCTTCGTGCCCTGTACTTCTTCACATCCTGGTGGCTGGATTCCAAAAGTGAGCATCCTGGGAGAGAGAGCCAGGCCAAAGCCATTTCACCTGTCTTAACCTGTCTTGGAAATCGCACAGCATCACTTCCATCTCACTTTATTCGTTAGTAGAAGTCTCTAAGGCTGGTCAGTAGTCAAAGAGAGGTGAATTAGACTCCATTTTTTTGAAGGGAGGAGTGTCAAAGAATTTGCAGGTATGTTTACACACCAAAACGCAGGTGTGCCAGGCCTGTGTACCATGAGGAGGCTCCAGCCCTTCTGAGGGGAGCAGATGCTGACACAGGCGTGGGCACAACATGATACCACCTCAGCCTGGTGCCAGACGGTTTGGGGCCCCTAGTAGGGCTGTAGGAGATCAGAGGACAGCAAGTTTCCTCACCCTGGGAGCTGGGTCATCATCGGGGGAGGCCTCCCTGGAGCAAGAGGGACTGGGACTGTGGAAGGAAGGGAGGGGACTTCTAGGGAGGGGGGTGAGGTAAGGCTGTGAGGTGGCACACGGCCTGTCCAGGCCCAAACAGCTGCTGCCGAGCACAGTGGTTTGAACCGACATCTGTATGGCGGAAGGGCCTATGTTCTTCCCCGCAGCGGAGGCAGCCCTAGGAAGACAACGATGATAATAGCAATGGTTCCACAGCGGGAGCCAGGGACCCGCCAGGCTTTGAAATTACAGTGAATAACAGCTCTGTCTTGTACTAGCGGGATGAACTTGTATGCGTTCCTCCACTTCTCTGAAAGTCAGTTTTTCTTCTGTAAAATAGGTTTGATAATCCTCACCTTTCAGTATAGCTGTGGGGCTTAGTGATAATCCTCACGAAGTGATTAGCAGGGTTGGGTGCAGAGAAGGTTCTCAGAGAGTGGCACTTACATTGCCTTTGTAAGGCACTTTATTGTTTTACATTATGGCCTTTTCATTTGCCTCCCGAAATGACTTGATCAGAGAGGAAGAGCAGGGTGCAGGTGACGGGCAGGGGCAGCGTGGACAGGGCGGGCGCGGGCCAGGTGGCACAGAAGGTGGCGTGAAAGCGCCTGGCCCAGGTGGGGACCCTAGGGAAGTGCTCTGGGCTCCTGGACAGCGTTCTCCTCCGCGTAGTGAGGGACGCGCGTTCTCCCGGGGGCGCTAGGTGGCGCTGTGGGACCGCCGTGCGGAGCCGACGCTGGCGCGGCGCGTCCTCCCGGGAGGCTCGGCCGTCCGAGAGCCCTTCCTGGCCCGGGCAGCTCGGTGCTGCTCATCTGTGGACTCACGCAGAGACCGCGCGTTCTCCCTTTTCACGCAGCCTCATACTATCTTCTCCAGCGGCCCCGCGGACAGAGAGACCCTCCACCCTTCCTCATCCTCCTTCCTGCCACAGAGGCCTGGGGTCTCCCAGGATGGAGGGGGTGGCAGGAGCAGACAGGAGCACCCATTCTGGGAGAGTGACCTTGCTACAAGGACCGTGACTATCCCCTAAAGGCCAAAAGCCCACATCCGGGCATGCAGACTCTTCTTTTTAATTCTGGAAATTTGGTGCTAAATCTCTGCAACCCTGTCTTTGGGGAGATTTAACTTTTTTCTACAAACGTCTATTTAGGAGGGCGGGAGGGCCACATCTCCCTCCTATCTGGCACTTGGTAACTCCACCTGTGCCCGCAGGCCTTTGCAGCAGATCTTGCAACGTGGGGTGGAGGAGAGTGGGCGTCAAAAGCCCATCAGATCTGGAAGGCAGCCTCAGCCTCCACAAACCGGAGATTTAAAATCAGTAGCTGCTTCTCTGGGGGCTCATCTGCAAACTGGGGAGAGTAACGGCTACTTTGTAGGGTTGCCATGGGGCATAAATGATATGTCTGGTGGAAGTGCTTTGTTTGTTGGAAAGCTTTAGGCACCTGTGAGATGTGGTTATCACAAGATAATAAACTTGGACAGCCTTGGGACGCGTACAGAATGGCTGGTGTGGGCAGCAAGTGCCAGGGAGATCAGAGGAGGGTGGAGGGGGACACAGGCCTTGAGCCAGCTGGTGAGGATTAAGTGGGGAGGCGTGAGATCCACAGGAGCATGGTCACTGGAACATGCCCGCATGGGGCCTGGCCCATATCGCTGGAAGGTGAAGCCAGGGCCAGATCAAGGGCATCTTCAGTGCCTAGACACTGAATCTGAACCCAGTTCCACAGCCATCAGCGAACTTCTATAGATCCCCCACCTCAATCCAAGAAGGGGCAGCCCTTGGAAAGATGCCTCCAGCAGCAGAGAGAATGGGAGAGACGGGAAGCCAGCTGGGAGGCTCTCGTAATCATTGGGCATTTTACCCTGTTCTTAACTGTGAAGCGCTTAATCAGAAACACCTCTCCTCCCCTAACTTTTCCTGACCATTGAAATGGGCTGGAGGGTTGAGGCTCGCTTGTCCTTTTAGTCTCTGGAGGACAGGACTGGCCAGGCTGCCTGCAGCAGGAGGCAGCACTTGATGGATGGTCCAGTGCTGTTCACGCACGTGTTCCCATCTGCACCAGCACCACAAAGTGTCCCCAAGGCTTCACCTCCCACCTCCCAGCCCAAGACCTGTCTGAGCTGTCTCAAGAGAGAAGCTGGGACCCACAGTAGCCCCCTGCCTCCAGCACACACCCAGACATGCTTGGGAGGACAGGGTGTGCTGCAGCCAGCCTGGCCTCCTGTGCAGCGTGGTGGGACCAGCTGTGGGGTCTCCCTGCACGGCAGCCTTGTCACCATATTGGGGACTGTGGCTGAGAGACTATGGTTGTTGGCCAGAGGTCTTGGGCAGTGGGCTCTTCTGTCGGGGAGTAAAGGAAGCACGTGAAATTGCTTTCCGTTCTTTGCCTGTGGCTGATTAACAATCTTTCTGAAATGCCAGCATTCACTATGCATTTTTTGGTGGCTTTGGATGAAACATCCCTTGAATGTTAACTCTGAACCAGAGCAACAGAAGATCTGTGGACGGAGAAGGGTAAGACATTGGGAGAAGTTGGCCTAAAGACATTTGTGGGGACTGCCTCTTTGGAGGAGAGCTGGAGCCTCAGTTCATTGCCTTGCATTGTGATCCATCCCCTGCAGGGAGAAGGCAGCGTCTGGGGCAATGGGAAACTTGGTTTATTGGGCTCTGGCTCAGTAAGGTTTATGTTCTGGACCCAGGAGCAACGTCACAGGATGAGCGATTTCATCCCCTCTCCATTGTAGCCTGGCAAAACCCTTGGGCCAGAAAAGAGGCTAAGAAGCCAGCCCCTTTGTTTGTCCCACGGACACAGGAGTACTGTGTGCTTCAGTTTTCCCATCTGCAATATGGGGACAGTGGAACATGGAGGCATTTCCCGGGGTGTGTGAGGATTAACCAATAGATGGTATAGAATTTGGGGAAGGGCAATGCACCGTTTAGTTAAGGTGGTATTTCCTTCCCCACAGTGGAAAAAAGAAATAATATATTCTTACTACATTCAAGTGAAACCTCAGTCCCCAAAGCCAAGTGAGTCTGAGAAATGAAGCCAAGAGCAAACCTGGAGGGCCGTGGCTGGAATTCTCCGTGAGGAGGCCTTTGAAGTGAGGGCTTTCCCTCCCTCTCGGGGCTCCGGCAGCTCCCCCGGCCCTGCCTGATGAAAGGGAAGACAGGCTCTGTTGTGGTTTGACACATGCCCCAGATGTCAGGTCACCGCTCTGGTTAGCAATTAGCTCTCAGAGGTGGCAGCTGTGTGGAGTGGAAAGGGCCAGGACTGGAACCGGGGTGCCCGGGGCCCAGTGCCAGCCGTGCCCTACACTAGCTGAGCACCCTTGGGGGAGTCGCTCAATCTCCCCAGTCAAATGAGGATGATGCCGCACACGCCTCCTCCTTAGGGTGGCCAGTTCAGCAAATAAAAATATAAGATGCCCAGATCAATTTGAATTTCTGACAATCAACAAATAATCTTTTGGTGCAAGTATATCGCATGCAATATTTGGAACATACTTATACTAAAAATATTATTCCATGTTTATCTGAAATTCGTATTTAACTGGGCATCCTATATTTCATCTGGCAACCCTACTTCTTCAGGAGACTTTACGAGGAGTCACCTGGGTGATGGGGCTTAAGGCTGTAAATGCTTTGAAAGTACTGGTTGGGAGGTATTCTGGAAAGGTAGTGGGCAGTAACTATAGCAACCACATTGGTCTTTCACTTTGAGCCCTCTAATGCCCCCTCCCATTCCATCTCTGCCCTCACTTCAGTGGAATCTCTTCACTTCTAAAGGGCTCCCTGCTCCGCCAACCCCTGATCCCCTCTGGCTCTCATGTTCCCCCGCCCCCAGCCATCCCCAGCATCCTCGATAGACCCTCTTGGGTTCTTGGAGGCTGCTGAAGTCGCACTGTGCTCTGCCTGCTCTCTGGTCTTAGTCACCTGGGGCTGCCACAACAACATGCCCTAGACTGGGTGGTTTAAACAATGGTAATTTATTTTCTCCTAGTGGTGAAGGCTGGAAGCCCAAGATCAGGGTGCCAGCGTGGGCTGTTCTGGTGAGCGCTCTCTTCCCGCTCGCAGACGGCCGCCTTCTCGCCGTGCCCTCACAGGGCCTTTCCAGCGTCCGTGCACAGGCAGGGACACAGAGATCTTGCTCTCTTCCTCTCCTTACAAGGCCACAGTCCTGTCAGATTAGGGCCCCACCCTATGACTTCATTTAACCTTAATTACCTCCTAAAGACTCCATCTCCAATAACAGCTACACTGGTGGGGGGCTTCAACATATGAGTTTGGAGGGCACACAATTGAGTCCATGGCACATGCCCTCCCCTACACAGTTGTCAGTGTAGCTGGGCTTTGCTGTGGCCGTCAAGGGCAGTGTGGTGCAGCGGGAAGCTCCTGGGTGCACTCACCAGCGCTGGCTGGAGGGGGCGCTCTGCCACGGAAGCTGGGGACCTCAGGAAGCCAGCTTCTCATCTCTGAGCCTCAGAGGCCTCATCTGCACAATGGAATGGTGTTGGCCCTCACTCAAAAGGTTTTCTTGAGAGGAGAACAACATGATGTGCCCGCACGTGGTGAGCACTGAGTAAGCACCTGCTGGTTACCAATGCCGCCGGCTCACCTGCCGCCCTTGGCCACGCCAGGTGGCCTGCTGGCAGTCACCATGTGTTCTGTCAGAGGGGAAGGCTCCCTCTCCGTGGCCTCCCCTCACCTGTTTGCTCTGCTCTCGGCACTCTCGGCTGCTGGCCTTGCCAGCTGCTGCCTCCTTGGTGCCCATGTGCCTTCCTGGCCAACCTTGCTGGATATGCTCTCTGATGGTGGGGATTCGGTCACTGTCATTGTTCCCAAAATGCAGCAGAGAAAGAGATGAGCTCACACCGCCAGCCAGTTCCCTCCCCTCCTCAGCCGAGGCCTTCCGGAAATCCAGCTGCCTCAGGGGAGCAGGGCCAAGGCCCCAGGTGGGCTCTCTGCTGCCTCCCTGTTGAGGCCCCAAGTGGTTTTTGGACGAAGTGCATTTGGGGATGGAGATGGGTGGAGAACAAGAAAGGGGAGGACTCTGGGGTCTTTTGCTTTTGTTCTCTCAGCCAAGGAACAGTCAGGGCTGGGTGTCCCACGGGGAAGGACAAAGGATAAGAAACAGGAGCCTCTGCCCTGCCTCCCCAGGAGCCCTGGGCCCATCCCTTAGCCCTGCTGGGTGCAATGTCTCCTCTTGTCCTCTCTCCTCCTAGGAGAGACTAGCCCACCGGTGGGCCACCTCCCAGAATCATTCATTCATCCGGCCAGCACACAGCCTTCTGCTGGGCTCATGGCACGCAGGGGAAGGCTGCATCCTTGCTCCGGCGGGGCCTCCAGGACAGAGGGAGGACAGAGATAGGGCAGCCACAATGCAGTGGGAAGAGTGGGGATAGAGGGAGGCTTGGGACACCCAGGACAGCATGGGGGGGGCGGGTGGGCAGGCTCCCAATGTAAGCAGACAAAAGCGGGTGTGAAGAGTTATATAAAATGTACACATGCATCATTGACAAAAATTTAAAAGTTGGCCATCTCAAATGTTGGCAAAGGTGTGATACAACAAGAATGTCACATTCTGCCAGCAACAGGCCCATTTAGTACAACTACTCAAAAAAAAAAATCACTGGAGATGCCTGTTCCCTGTGACCCAGAAATGCCACTCCTAGGTGTGTGCCCTGGAGAAACACACCCACATGTGCACCAGGAGAGCTGCACTGGAACACACTGGAACCCTCCCGGCAGTTTCACTCACAGTAGCCCCAGCTGCAAACAGCCCCCCAAGAGCCATCAGTGCTAGAATGGGAATGAAAAAGAGTGGCATGTTAACACAAGAGAATACTACACAGCAATGAAAATGAACACAAGGCAACTGCATGCAATCATAAGGATGAATCTCACAAACACCATGTTGAGCAAATGAAGCCAGACTCAAAAGAGTACATACTGTAGGACTCCATTTGTATGAAGTTTTAGAACATACAAAACAAAACTATGCTGTTTTGGGATGCACACGTCAGGGTTACAAATCTAAAAATCAGAACCAGGACCATCGCCAAGTCAGAATGGTGGTTTACCCCTATCTAGTGGTTTCTTCTAGGACGGAGTTCTCAAGCAGAGTTATTTTTGTCCCCCAGAGAGTTTTTGACAATATCTGGAGATGCATTTGACTGGGACGGCCTGGGGGAGCAGTGGGATGTGGGGAAAGCGTGCTATGGCAGGGACTGGCTGCTGCCGGCCAGGCTTGCTGCCAAGCACCCTACAATGCACGCAACGGCCCTCCCCCAACCCCCACCCCACACACACCAAAGAATTATTCTTCGCCAAATGTCACAGTGCTGATCTTTAGACACCCTGGTCTAGGAGAGAAAGGGAGATGCTCTCATGCAGCTTCCAAGATCCTGGCAATGTACAAGTGTGGTGATTTTATGTACGTTCTTTAAATTCTACATAAATATTTCATATGCTCCAAAAAGAATTACAGAGAATGCAGTTGGGTGTTTGGGAGGCTTAGCAGAGAGGCCATGAGACGAGGCCATGAGACGAGGTCAGTGTTGGCACCCAGCTGCAAGGGGGCCCAGGACCAGTGCTGTTGCTGGGACACCTCTCAGAAGGTGCTTCAGATACCTGGACAGCTTGACACCTCAACAGCCTTCCAAGAAACCAGAACACAGAAAGGCTCTCCATGCCAAGGACGAGTGACCTGCCCAGTGAGTTCTCTGGGCTCTGTTCCGCTGTGGGGCAAGGCAGAGGCCACACGGGGCCAGCTGGAGAGATGGCTTGCTGGCTGCCTCCCACCACCAACCTGCTCAGGAGGGCCTGGGGGTCCCGGGCTTCATTGAGGCATTTTGGGTGGTTCCAGGAGGTACATACTTTCAGGCCCTGGGTTCTACCTGTGAGGGCACCACCCAGACAAGCTCTGAGCTTTTTCACCCCAAGATTAATAAGGAAGGCACCAGCAAGGTGTACTGGAATTCAAACTCCGACTGGTGTTCAAATCGTGACCTGCCACTTATAAGCAGTGTGACTTGCACAAGTTACTTGATTTTGCTGAACTTTAGCTTGATCGTGTGTAAAAATTGATGTCTACGTCATAGTGTTGGCATGAGGAAAAACTGAAATAACGTAGATAGCATCTAAGGCAGAGTAGCAGCTACTAAATGGTCGCCATGACTGTGGCCACTGTTGGAGGCAGCACAGCAGCCGGAAGCACAGCCGGCAGCAGCCACTGTGGCCCTTAACCGTGCTGTGTCGCCTGCAAGGGTTCAGGCCTCTTGTGTCCTCTCAGTCTGTATCTCTTCTAATAGCCCTTGGTACTGACAAATTTTTAAATTATTAGGCCCTTTACGGAACCAAGGGAAGGACTCGGCTAAGGCTTTGAAAGAGAACTGGTTCTTCATGAGCTACAGGCTTTGGAGTGAGAGCTTGCACATTAACAGGAAATGCAGGGCCCCTCAGCTCTGCTTCCAGCACCTCTGCAAGCACCCCGATTTTCATGCCAGGGTCTCAGCTCTGTTTTGTTTCACCAAAAACATCATGTGCTACATCAGTCAGGGGCCCAGCAGATAAGAGACAGCACACTTGAAATGGGATGATTTCAAGGAAGTTTAGCCAATTCACTATTCAAGCAGCACGCGCAAGGTGTAGGAATACCTCAGGGGCAGTGCAGATTCTGGAAGGGTAGGAAGATGGAAGGGCTACCGGGAACCAGAAGGGAAGAGTGGTCCGGACAGGGCTGCCTGGAGCGAGCCGTGACTTTCAGTCTCGGGATATGGGCAGCCTGCAGCAACCCTGCAGAATCTGCTAGAGGAGTGCACACTCCTACTCACTTCCTTCCCGCCCTTGGTGTCCTGCTGGTACCTATGGTGGTTCCATCCAACAGGAAGACAGTGGGCAAGGGGCTGTCCATGCAGTCCACTCTGTGCAGATTCCTGGGCACAGAACAGGATGGAAGGAGGGAGGAGGGGTGCCAACAGAATACCCGGCACAGGAGTGTTTGAAGGGGGCTCTACGTGGGGGCTCTCCTGGTGATGGGTCCCCACCTCACATGTCAGTCTTGTGAAGACTGCCTCATGTCTGAGTGATATTTTTAGAATTAACTTTATTGAGGTGTAACCAACACACAATAAAGCACATGCATGTTAAGTGTACACTTGGTGAGTCTTGGCAAAGGTATACACCCGTGGAACGCTCTCCACGGTCAGTGGGTAGGACACTCCTGTCACTCTAAAGTGTCCTGGGCCCCTTCCCAGTCAGAACTCCGCTGCCCCTGTGGCTCCAGGCAGCCACGGAGCCACTTCTATCATTACAGATTCGATTTCTCTTCTCTAGAGAGTCACATAAATGAAATAACACAGTCGTACTCTTTCATGTCTGGTTTCTGTCACTCTGCATGATTTCCAGATTCATCCATGTTACTGTGTATACCAGTGGTTCACTGATTTCATTGCTGAGTTAGTATTTCATTGTACTAAAATGTCACAATTTATATATTCCTTCACCTGTCAGTGGATATTTGGGTTGTTTTTAGGTTTTTGCTATTGTGAATAAAGCTTCTGTGAATATTTGCATCAAGACTTTGCATAGACACAAGTTTTCATTTCCCTCAGGTAAGTATCTGTGAGTGGGATCGCTGAGTCACATGGTAAGTGGATGTCTTACTTTGTAAGAAACTGCCAAACAGTTTTCTAAAGTGGCCGTATTTTCTGTGACCCCCCCATCAAGGTCTGAGGGCTCCAGTGGCCCCACATCCTCATCACATGTGGTAGCTTCAGTCTTTTTAACTTCAGCCATTCTAGTGGGGGAGGGGTGGTAATCTCTCATTGAGGTTTAATCTGAATTTCTCTGTGACTAATGACATTCAGCATCTTTTCATGTGCCTGGGGGATATTCAGGGATCTTTTTTTATGAAGTATCTGTTCAAATCTTTTGCCTTTGTTTTAGTTGTTTGTACACTTATTATTATTTTTTCCCAGTTTATGGGTCACCTTTTCATTTCTTAACAGTGCATCTTGAAGATCAGACATTTTTTATTTCTCATTAGGGCTCTTCTTCAACGTGACTATTGGGCTGTGTAAGAAGGGCCACTTCTCCGCACCCCCGCCCCACTCCAGGGCAGCCCAGGTTGTCCTTCATCCCATCAGTTGTCAAAGGAGAGTCTGGCCGAAAAACTCACCCTGTCTCAGTTGAGAGGAGCCTGAGGAAAGCACTTCGCTTCTTGCCTCGGCTGAAAGCAAACACAAGGGGCTGCTCTGGGGGAATCGTGCCTGGGACCCTACTGAAGCTGCCGCGTGTTCAGCCACCCAGACCAAGTCCTCCCTCTGTGCCAAGCCTTGGGCCGCGATGGCCTTCATGGGCATCTCCTGGCTGAGTCCTCAAGGCCACCTGTTCCCATTTGACGAATGAGGAATTGAGGCATGGACAGGTGTACTAAAAAGGTCTTTTTGACAATGTGAATTTCATATAATGCACCATTAACCAGGCAAAAGAGAATGCTGAGACATCACAGATGTAGTAACAGCAAGACTATATACAGAAATCACAACTCAATGAAAAGAAAGCCCATCCAATTTTTGAAATGGGCAGGTGACTTGAGCGGATACTTCAAGGAAAATATAGGAATGACAGATAAGCACATGAAAACATGCTCAACATCAGTAATAACCCTTGGGCTGGGGGAACAGAGACGTGGACACTTGGTGGAGGGGGTTACAGGGCTGAGACCCAGACTTCTGAGGGGTCTCTGCGAGGATGCGATGGGGCTGGCTGTGGCAGTGGGGAGGAAATTGACAAGCGGAACTAGCATCGGCTGCTCGGGCGCAGGGCCATCACAGGGCCATCGCTGGGCATCGCTGACGGGAACGGGAAGCAGACATGAAGGGGCAGATCCCTTCTCCCTCCTCCAGCCTTGCAGGCTCCCTCTGGTACCCCTCTTGGCAGAGCCTAACGGGCAGCTGCTGGCAAGACATAAGCGTGGTGTGTGGAGTCCCAGAGCAACGCAGAGGGATGCTAGTTTGGAGCCGAGAGACAATGGCTTAATAACCAGCACCACAGGTAAAGTCATCTGCCCAGAGAACACAGCTAGTCAGCGACAGGGTTTGAATCCAGGAGCATACAGCTCTGAGGCCAACGTCCAGCAGGGGGTTAAGAGGAAGCACATGGCAGGTGCCAGCCTGGAGGCCAGGCCAGAGCCTGACAAGTCTGCTGTGTTGGGCACTGGGCAGGGGCAGAGGGCTAGGCAGGCAGCCCCATGGTGAGTGCCAGGGGCCCACCATGGGTCCTAAACACAGAGCCAGGGCTGTGGGGATGCTGAGCTGGGTACATGGGGGACAGGGCACCTGCTCCTGAGCTGGGCCCCCATTCCAGCCCACACAAGACAGCAAGGCAGCCCGAGTGACCTGATGTCCTGGCTCTGGGCTCTGAGCCCATGAGACGCCCCTGCCAGCCTGAGCCAAGAGCTCTGACCAGGGATCCCGAAAAGCAGAGTCTAAGGAGCTGGACAGCCACGCCCCTCTCCTCCTTTCACACACAGCACCCTCTTCTCTGGCAAAGGCTTCCCAGGACAACTCCATCAAGACCCCAGATGGAACATGGCTGGATTTATGTGCAGTTTTCTTCTGAAACTAGTTTCTTTACTGTGGTGACCATGAGCAGGCCACCATTCCTCCTCCTGAGTCCCTCCTTGAGTCACCTATTCCTGGAGAACGGGGCCACACCCCGGTCTCCGAGGGTGTTGGGAGAAGCTCTTGTGATGGGGAGTGTGGGTTGCTTTTCCCTGCGCCTGCAAACCTCCCAGTCTTCCGCAGGCAGGTCCGGCCCGGGTGGGCAGCAGTGGGGGACTCCCCCGTGTGCTCCGTTCCTCCCCTTTCAGCCTTCCTGTGGGTGTGCAGCTGCTGAGTGGGGTTCCTAGGCCCATGTCCACATGTGCAATTCCTCTGAGCCAGCCTCCCACTGGGGAGCCCTGCACCCCAAGCTTTCAGGCCCCCTGACCACCGCCTCTCCTCTCTGTAATGGGCCTGCACCCAGTCTGATCTCTGAGCTGGGGTACACCCAGGGATTATGGGCACTGGCTTTGGGTTCACATAGCTGTGGGTTCAAATCCTAACTCTGCCGCAAGCTAGCTATGGGACATTGGGCAAAGTACTCAATCTCTCTGCGCACCCTCAGAGGCTTGTTAGGAGGACTGGACGAGGCCAGGCATGACAGCCCAGGCACGGTGCCAGGCATACAGCCAGTGCCCAAGCAAGGGAACTGTTGTAATTAGAGTTAGCTTCAGATTTGGGACTCCTAGTGTCTCCTTGGGTCCTCCGCCCACCGCTCGGGCATAAGCACCACCTGGCTTTACAATTCCCACAACAGCCCTGCAAGGAATGGCACCCCTTCGTCCACGGCCCCTCTCCATCCAGCCCCGCCAGTCAGGGCACCGGCTTCACCAGCCATTCCCTGGCCCCGCTCAAGCTGTGATCATCTGGCTTTAGACAAGAGGAGTCGTTGACCCTATCGTGGACACCTTGGGCTCTGTGCCCATCCAGGTGCCTAACCACCCTGTTGGCCTATAGTCCTGGCTGGCTCTCCCCACACGCCCCAGCATCCGTGGGCTGTGGGATGCCTGCCTCCTCCGCTTTGATCAGGACACGGGCCGCTCAGCGGTTGGTTTGGGGCCATCTCTGTGATGCATTTTGACAGCCTTGGCCAAGCATATGCTTTAAATCCTAATGAGAAAGGGTCTTTTAAGTAGAAAAGGAGCCCAGAGCGGCCTTCAAAGGGGTCTCTGGACAAATTAGGGTGTATGAAGACCCCTGGCTCTGTGTCATCCTGCCGCCCTGTGGGCAAATTCAGTGCAACTCAGGAGAGAAGACCCTGGCCTGTCCTTCAGTCCGAACCCTGACAGTGGCATTGAGTCCTGGCCTAACTTGGTCTCACCTCCTGAAACCTCTCCCAGGTTTCCTCGTGCCCTGACCCCCACAGTCCCTCTGAACTGCTCCGCCCGGGCTCCCCATTGTAAGCTGCCTTAAGCGGGCCCTGCATTCTCTCTCATGGCTTCAGAAGGAGTTAGATAATTTTAACTGACTCACCTGGAAAAACTTAATGAGATTTCAACTCGGTACTTCTGAAAAATAAATGATATCCAGCCACGAGGACTTAGAGAGTAGACAGGACATTCCAAACAAAAAGATTCCACCTTTTTATTCTCTTTTGTTATTAGTCCCCCTGTTCCAGTTGATACAAACATATCATCTAGATGCGACTGCCACCCTGGGGTCACAGCTCTCGGGCTGACAGCAGGGTCAGCCTTTCTCCCCGAAGGTGCTCAAAGCCAGACTGGGCGTCCAGGAAGGCAGAGAAGGAAACTGCACTGGGGCTGGCGTGTCCTTCTGTGTTTAATTTTCCCATAAGTCAGCTCTGATTATGGGGGATGGCCTCATGTTTCATGTGTTCAGAGCCGAGTTCTGCGAGCACCTTGCGGGGGTGGGAGCCCCCTGGCTGGCAGGCGGGGGCAGAGGGGTAGCTGCTCACCAGGTCACCCCCAGCACACACGTCTGCTACCTATCAGATCTCACCGGAGGAATGACCCGCCGGACGCTGAGCTCATCTGACAGCCTCATCCTAATGAGACCCAGGGCTGTTCCCAAGCTTGTGTGGGAAGCTGGATGGAGAGGAACCCTCACCAACATGGAAAAACATCTCCAAGAGAAAAAGGATGTCCTCTCCCGAGCCTGCTTTGCTGTGAGAAATGGTGACCCCGGGCACTTCAGAGAAGCAGATGCCTCGTGCTCCACTCTCCACTCAGGACGGTTGTTCTCAGATCCCTGGGAACTTTCAATATTTACGTATGAGGTTCAGCATCTCCGTCACAGGCTCACTGCCGATGGCTTCAGGCACGTGCAAGGGGAGGCAAGCTGAGTTCTCACCTCCAAGAACTTGCAGTGCCCCTGGGGAGACAGCACAGATGCCCAGGGAACAGGCATCTGCGTGCGCCGTGGAAAGGGCAGTCCTGTGCACAGGGATACACTTCTAAAAGCAGAAATCATGTGTTCCCCTGCTGAAGATGCTCCATGGTGCCTCATATCACTTGGGAAAAAAATCAGACTCCTCACCAACATACTCCAGGCCCTGTCCAGAGCCGGGGTAGTTTTCTTTTGTTCTTCAAATGCTGTCTACCACCCCAGGGCCTGTTTCCTCGCTGTTCATGTGCCTGGAATTCCCTTCCCCCAGATCCTCACCTGACTGCTCCACCTCACCTTTGAAGTTCAGCCCAAATGACATCTCCTCCAAGAGCCCTTCCTGCACCAGCCAGTATAAAGGAGGCTCTCTCCGCAGGCGCTCCTGAGGCACCCACTTGTCCCGTTGTCCTCTTAGCACGTGCCGAAATCTGGTATTTCTCCTGTTGATTGATTGATTGATGAATTGCTTCCTTGGTTATGTCTCACACATTCCATTAAACTATAGCTCCATGATAGCAGACCTTATCTATCAATGCCTTGTTCTCCACTGTGTCCTAGAATGCTAGAAAGTTTGATGAGCCTAAAAGAAGAGACTCATTGAATATATGTTAAATATGTGATAGAAGAAGAAGAAAGAATCTGTGAACAGCAGCTGATTTGAAACGCTCCCAGCAGCCGACATCAGCAGCAGGGTGGTGCAATAATGATCTCGGCTCCACCGCCTGCCAGTCAATGGGAACAGCCTCAGTTCTCTTGTAAGTAAAATAATAGAACTGTTTGGGAGGATGGAAGTGTGGACTGCCTGGTGAGGATCAGGGGTGAAACAGTAAGAAATTCATAACATGTAGCATCATCCCCACCATCATCTTCTACACCGCAGCTCAGCTATGATCCACTTCAAATGTTCTTTGTTGTCTCCTTTTAGCTTTTGTCACATACGCTTCCTGCCCCGGCTCCCTTTCCTTGCCTGGTCTCACTTGAACCACTGGCAGACAATGTTGGTTTCCTGACCAAAAGTCATCCCAAACTTTCTCTCTGTTAACAGAACCCTGATTATATTACAGTTGTCTTTATTTTAGGGAAGGTGATCCCAGAGCTCAGTCTGGGAAGTGGGCACATGAACCAGCTGTGGTTAAGCTTCTGGAAGAAATTTTCCTCCCAGAAAAGAGAAGCACATGAGACTGACTTGAATACAGTTGTATAATCATGTGATGTCTGGAGTTGTGGCAGCTACATTGTGACCATGAGGCAACATCCATGAGGACAAAAATGCTGCCATGCTGAGGACAAAAAATAGATAGCTAAAAAGAGTCCTTGATGACATTCTTGAGCCACTGAAATGACTTCAGATCTACCTTTCTTCAGTCTTGCTGTTAGGAATTTATATTTTCTAAGTCACCCTTAATTAATTAGTCCAAAGCTATGACAGCAAACATGGTTCAGACTATCTACAAAGCTCTGATCTGGCTCTCCTTGCAGCAGTCTGTCCTCCAGCCACGCAGCTCCCTATGGGGCACCAGCTAAGCTGGGCCTGCTGGAGAACCCACTCCTCACTCTCTCCACTCTCCCCTGCAGATGAAGGGAAGCACACTGAAGTTCCCCTGGAGGGTGTACAGGAATTGGGATGGAAGGATAAGGGAGAACAGCAAGAACATTCCCAATTGAAGGGAGGAAAAAGTGGGGTATAATTGTCTTCAAAGACCTCCTGTTTCCAGTTATTTAAAATGATGATCCTGAGAACAAGAAAAGGTAGAACAATTTCACAGGTGAGAAAATGTGCCCTCAGCACAGATTTATGGCCAAATCTGAGATTAATCTTGTCCCGTTGTCAATAATTTAACACATCACATCCTGGACTGTGCCCTCAGATGAGGCTTTCTTTTATTTTCTATAATATATTCTCTGCAGAAAGGTGGAAGGAAGCACAGAGCCATTGAGTTTAACAAATAAAGGAGCCCAGTGTCTTTCAGCTGGATACTCAGTCCTTCTCCCCCTCTCCCGCTCCCTCTCCCCTTTTCTTCCCAAAACAGCTTCTAGAAGTAGGGGGAAGACTATCTGTCCCCCTTTAGTGGAGAGAGGGTCTCAGGAAAGCGAGAGGTAAGCCCAGGAGCTGTTCTCTTGCCCCCTCCCGACCTCCCCTGGTAGAGCTCATGGCTGGGAACCTGTGGTCTTTCTTCCGGCACGGTTAGTGCCCACTGGGCCCCCACCAGCCTGACCTGGCCCCGGCCACATCCTCAGCACGCTGAAGTCCCTGTGTCTCAGCCATACACACCAGCTGGCCTTGGCTAAGTCTCCCCTACCCTGTTCTGCCCTCTGGGGTCACCCTGACCCTCACAACGGTAGCCACATGGCAGCTCCAACTCCTTCTTCCCACAGCTCCCAGTGGAAGCTCGTGGACAACCACAGATCCTTCTAGGGGAGCCAAAGGAGACTGCCCGCTATGTGGTAGTGTCCTCGCCCAGCCGTGGCTGACTCTGTCTTTTGGGCAGTGGCATCATGTTGGATGTGACGCTTCTCTAAAAGGGATCAAAATGTCCTCAGACTACCTCCCTGGAAATCATAAATAAGCCCTGAAATCAGACATACCTTCAAACTTATCTGTGTCTTCTTACAACACGTCTCTTGGGTTTCCTGGGGCGAGGGATCGCAGGAAAGCAGGATGACACAGTCCGACCACTTCCCCTCCCCTCCACCCTCTTCCCTCCCGATCCTGAAAGAGGCTTCCCTTCCCCTTGCAGCCAGACGGGATCCCTCTGACCCCTGACCTAGGGATATCCATCCTCTAGGCTATACCTGCTCTCTTCTCCTCTGAAGCACTAAGCTCATGGCTTTCCTCATGGGTAGGTGGGATGGGATCTCAGAGAAAAAAAGCCAGTTCACCCATACTGGAATATATGTTGAGAGGCATTTAAAAATAGCATCCGGCTATATTCATACCTGCACATTCTTTTTTTTTTTTTTTTTTTTTTTTTGAGACAGAGTCTCGCTTTGTTGCCCGGGCTAGAGTGAGTGCCGTGGCGTCAGCCTAGCTCACAGCAACCTCAAACTCCTGGACTCAAGCGATCCTCCTGCCTCAGCCTCCCGAGTAGCTGGGACTACAGGCATGTGCCACCATGCCCGGCTAATTTTTTCTATATATATTTTAGTTGGCCAGATAATTTCTTTCTATTTTTAGTAGAGACGGGGTGTCGCTCAGGCTGGTCTCGAACTCCTGACCTCAAGCGATCCACCCACCTCGGCCTCCCAGAGTGCTAGGATTATAGGCATGAGCCACCGCGCCCGGCCTTCATAACTGCACATTCTTCAGAGACCTGCTTAGTTCCTGCAGAGGCAAAGCCTGCTGTTTCCCAGTGGCCTTCCAGCTCTTTGACGAGAATTCATTTCTGAATGAGAAGCCATGGATAGCTCTCCCTGCTGGGCTGATTCAGCAGATGGCAATGGCTTCCTTCACTCCCCTTCCCTCTCCGTTTCAGCCAGCCCCTGTTTTCTGGCTGGCCCCCCAGGCCGTGATGCTCTCACCAACGCACAGCAGCCCAGCTTGGGTGGAAATCGCCCTGCGAGGGCCACCCCAAGGGCGAGATCGACATGGCTGAGCTAGGCAAGCAAGGCCTCCTGGAAGAGGTGAGCCTGGAACTCAGTCCTGAAGCATGGGCAGGAATCACACTGGGAAGAAGATGGGGACAGCTGGCTCAATAACTCACAGTCATGAATGAACTTGGTGACAATATGCACTTGCCCTGGAATCTCCCTGGTGAAGCCCTACTTGGCCTTCAAGACCCAGCTCCAAAGGTCTCCAAAGTCCTGTTGCATTGCTGACACACACTCTGTGCCAACAGTGAGACAGACGCGGGCCCTCCTAGGTTGGAGACACTGGCACCCCTGCCAGCCTGGGCTCCAGCAGCCCCAGCTCCATCCTGCAGTTTCCCTCACATCCTAGAGTGCAGACCCCTCCCTTATTCTTGAGTAAGGAGGACTCTCTGTGGCTCTCAATAATTCATCCCTGGACTTCAGACTGCTTGACTTTGTACCCCCAGGAGGGCTCTCAGCTCCAGTCGCTAGCAGGCAGACCCATCCTCGTCCTGATTCATGTTTCCATATTCATCAACCTGCTCTGTGGCCTTGGCAATCCTCTAAACCTCTCTGGGCCAGTTTCCTTACTCATAATATGAGGATTATAGTCTGTCCCTTACAAGGTCTGAGGATTACGTACTCTCATGCACATAATGCACTTAGCATATAGTAAGTGCTCAGTTTATTCAGTTACTCTCTCTTCAAACCTCATCTTGTAAGGCAGATACTACTTTTATTAATACAAGAAGCTTGTCTTTTCCCCCTATTAGTCCATATAAGTTTGTGCCAGGCTTCTTGGCAGTCATCACCAGGTACATGACAAAGGAGTGTGTCCACCTCCCAGAGCCCCCATCCACCCCACACCCTGCCGGCTCTTTGCCGTCCTGCTGGGACTCCTGCGCTTGCTCTTCTCTTGTCCCTTGTGGGCTACAGCAGAGTCCTGGGAACACTCAGCCCCTCTCATCTCCCAGAGACCTGTTCTGCCCATCACCCTGGTCCTTCCAACTCATCTCCCCACTCTTGTCCCTGTCCTCTCCCCACCAAGATGCGTGCGCACACACACACACACACACACACACACACACACATAGATATAACCACAGGCTCACTCGTGTACCTTCCCGAAACCATGAACTAAGGTCTGACCATACCAAAATGCTTTAAAGACTGTGAAAAAGTAGGTTTAAATGGCACTAGGTGATGAAGAGGCCAGTTCCCTCACACCTGGAAAGTCAGGATTAACTAAACGGCACGGAGCTGGTCTCCAGCCAGGAGAACGAGCTGTTACCCTGTGTGATGCAGCCTGCAGACAGAAGAGCACAGCCACTGGGAACATCAGCTCTCTGGTCAGACAGCTAAGGAGTTCGGCTCGCTGCTCTGCCATTTCCCAGCTGTGTGACTTCTGGCAAGTTACTTAACCTCCCTGAGTCTCCATGTTGCATCTGAAAAATGAAGACAGTAGGAGCCACCTTTGAGTGGAATTGTGAGAGTTAATCCAGATAATGCCAATATAATACATAAAATGCTGAGCACAGAGTGGGCACGTAGCAAGCATTCAATATGCAGAACCGCTTCTTATTATCAGTATCAGGCACTCAGAGACTGGGGAGAAATGAAGGTGAGGGTAGCTAAGGAGAGCTGTGTGGAGGGGTGGACCCTGCACTGGGTTCATGGGGGGGTCAGGGAATTGGTGGGAAACAACATGGGCACAGGAAATAGGATTTACACACGCATGGTCTTGGCTGGCAGAGGGTTTATCCTGCACCCAGGAAGACATTCAGAGGAAATGCTAAATTTAGGGTCAACCCTATTAAAAATTCTCACACCACAAACTCATTTGGAACTAGCTGGACATCCTGGGTATCCATGAGCAACCTGGGTATGTTTCAAGCAGCATCAATCTGCAAGGTGAGGAGACCCAGGCCCAGACTCCAGGTCAGAACCCCAGTGAAAGACCTGGTACTGCCCCAAGTCGCAGTGGAATCTGGAGGAACAGGAGCTTTGCAACCAACAAACCCAGCTTTGATCCCTGCTCCCCACTTACTGGCCATGTGACCTTAGACAAAGCAAGTTACCTCTCTGAGCCTCCTTTACGGGATGGGCCTAGCACGGTGTCGGGAAAACAGCAGGTGCTCAATGATTGCCAGCAACCATAACTCCGGTGTCAGCCAGCCTCCCAGTTCTGTTTCCTGCCCGAGCTTTTAACTCCCCTTTCTGAGGATCTGGGCCCACGTGCTCACTGTCCATGATGTTCCTCCCCTCAATGTGAACGCTAACGTTCCTATCCTCTCCGGAAGAATTCAAAGGGCCCTGGAAACTTGTTTATTAGGAAAAGCTGTGGGAGTCTGTCCTGCTTGGTGGAGGCGCTGACCTCTCCCATCCTTCCCCGCATATTTCTCCCCAGCGACATCTTTTCATGTTCCCTGGCTCACGTGGGTGAGTCCCAGATCTGTAAATCCCGACCACAGAAAGCTTGGCAAAGTGTGTTAGGTGTTTATTGGAAGAGAAAGAAGGCAGATGATCAAAACATTGGCCGTGGCTCTAGTCTCTGGAACTTGCAAGAGCAAGTTTTAAAATCTATGTTTGAAGCATTTAAATAGATTCATGGAGCACTCTTTAAAAAAAACATAATGAGAATAAGATTGTATAGTACTCCTCAGCTGCAGTCAGATCTCTGGGCTGCCTTCACATGATAGTGCCAGCTATCTGAATGAACACAGAGAAATGCAATTCAGTTTTCAGTTTCCCCTGCCACAGAACATCATTCAGACACAGCCCCACCGACACAAACACACAGGCTGTAGTTCTCTGCCCACCCCCGTGCTGATTCACGCCTGCCTCCGTGCCTTTGCAGGCACTGTTCCTACTACCTGCAACTCCGGTCCACTCACTTCAGGTAACATTTGTTGCCACTTGGTGCCAGGCTCTGGGCTGGGCACTGGGGACAAAGAGATGAATCAGACACAGTTCCTGACCTTGGGAATGAGTGAGGAAGAGAATAATGGGTCTCCTCCTAACAGAGGTCTACTCTTCCTTTAAGACCCAGCTTATGTCTCCTCTGGAAAATCTCCCCTCTTGCTGAGTTGGT
The DNA here is from genome assembly GCF_041146395.1 of Eulemur rufifrons. Taxonomy (NCBI): domain Eukaryota; kingdom Metazoa; phylum Chordata; class Mammalia; order Primates; family Lemuridae; genus Eulemur; species Eulemur rufifrons. The sequence goes on from NC_090989.1 coordinate 117,309,241, forward strand.
CACCCCGTGTCCACACTGTACCTGTACACTGCCTCCATGGCCCATCCCCGCACCAAAACCCATTTCCTGGGTTGTTTATCTGGCTGGTCGTCTAGACTACAGGTTTCGGATAACTGACATTATTTCTTCTCTTCCGCATCTCTGGTGCCCAGCTCCCAGCCCGCTGCACGGCAGGCTCATTGGGTGTTTGGTGTGGTTTTGAAGCTGAGGCAGCTATGTGGCATTATGCGAGCACTGAGAATGCCACACCTGAACCCCACCCGCAGGACCCTGCTGCTTCGAGCATCTGAGCCCTGGAAGATCTGGGTGGGATTAACCCCTGGATCCCAGCCTCATTCCAGCAACCATGGTTTGGTGGTGGTATTGGGAGGGGTTATTCAATCAAGGAAGAAATATGCTTTGAAATGAAAACGCTTCCCTTTCTGATCTGCCTGGCTCCGCCGTGCTCCCTGCCTTCTTAGTATGCATGTATTCAGCCCCCATTTCGGGACTTACCCTCAGCATCTTCCCCACCCTGACGGGCTGAGCTGGGCTCCCTCGCCTTGCCCCCCTCCCGTCCTCTCCCAAGACAAATTGCTTACATCTGTCAAGGCTTTTCTGATTAATAGAGGAATATGCCACGGGATGTCATCAGAGGTTCAGAGGCTTTTGATCAAAGGGGAGGGGGAGCTGGGCCACACATCCCTGCCGGTTCATTTAGCAGGTCCGTTCAGCACCTTTCCTCCCCAGGGCCCCCAGCAGAGGCCTCCCCACCAGCCCACTGTCAGCTCGCAGGCTCCCCAAGGGAGGAGAGCAGAGAGAGGAGATGGTCCTCCAGCAAGGGGGCTGTGGGGCACAGGACACAGGAGAGCAGAAGAGGAGCAAGTCGGTGGCCTGGGCATTGGTCCTGGGGCCGTACACCCCAGTTCTTTTCATTCTGGGCAGCCACGGGGAGGAGCATCTACCAGGAAATGCCCCCAAAGCATGGAATAAAAGGAAGGAGGGGACGGAGGGAAGGAGGGAGGGAGTGGGGCCAATGAATGAATGAGTAAATCAGAAAAAGAATAAGGGAGAGAGTGATGTAAGAATGAATAGAGGGGAGAAATGATTGAATTAATGACTCAGTAAATGTCTGAATGGGCTAATGAATTAATGATTCACAGCAGTCCTTAAACAAAAGTCGGACTCCATAGCCCAGGCTCATGTCTCATTCTTTCTTCCAGTCCACCACTGGATGGTGTCAACAAGACCCAGCTTGGAGGGCCAACACTGGGGCAACTTTGGAGAAATTCAAGCCTCACCTCCACCCCAGCTCCTCTCATCTGAGGGACCCTTTTCCTTTCCTTCTGGCCCATTTGGTACTTGTAATGGCCCCATGAGTTGGGCAAGAGCCGATGAGGCCTGGCCTGGGTGGGGGACTTACGCAGAGGTGGCGGCAGCGCACGAACCATCCTGCCTCTCAGCTCACACTTCCTTCTGCAGAGCCGGGTCCCTAAGGAGCGGCTGGCGTTGGTCACAGGCTCTGTGCCTCCTCAGGCAGCAAGGCCACTGCCCACTGCATCCCCTAAAGAGCACCTCTACTGTGGACTTTGCAATGGGAACTCCAGAGAGCTGCATAGGGCTTGCTTTAGAGGCTGCTAAATTAGGCTCTGAGGATTTAGATTAACCTAATTTAATAACACGGATGGCTGGTTGGATCGAAGTTCCTTGCTACAGTTTTTTTCTTTCAACTCTCTTAACAATTATTTCCCTCAAGTTGGTTGCAGATGCAGCCTGCCCAGGAATTATAATCCATTCCTTACCAAGTAGCAAGGAGGCCAGGGAGATGCTGGCCACGTCCACACACACACCACCCAGGCAGTGGGGCCAGAGGTCAGGCAGTGCCATGGGCCGTGTCTGTGCCACAGCTTGCAATTTGCAAGAAAGGACACAGAGAGTCTTGCTGGGCTGGGCTGGCTGTCTTGGGACTTGGCAGGCGAGAAACTCTATGGAGATGTAGCTGGCTGGCTCCTGACTGGGTGGCGACTGTCTCTACCCTCTGCTCTTGGTCCAGGGGGACCATCCCCACAGACACACAACACACAAAGGCACGCACAGTCACAGAAGATACATATGGACACGTCCAGGGTGAGACGCACATGGATACTCAGTCACACAAACACACAGACACACACCCCTAGATACAACCCACACACAGAGGTACTGAAAGACACGCACATGCACAGACACACCAAGCCCACACACCCTAATATCCCGCTGTCCTTAGCCTGGAATCTGATTCAACTCAATCCAACGGTCACTTATGAAGTGCTGTCTGAATGTGTTCAGACCCAGAAACGCCGTGGCCTAGGCCTGAAGATCACAGAGACACACAGTTCATGCAGGGAGTGCTCAGTGGATGTTCCGGGGTAGAAGGCCCTCGTGGGCGGTGGAGCACACATGGGGAGGCAGCAGCCCCGGGGCCTGTCCTCACAGAGCTAACAACAGAGCCAGAGAACAGCCTTCCTAGCCATTTCAATCATTGCCATTCATTAAAAACACCTTTCCCCTCTGAGCAGGCAGCTGCTCCAGGATTTTCCAATGCTGGCCAACCACACCGGCTGCAGCAGCTGACCACCCCGCCCCCACCGCCAGCTTCCAGTCCCTTCAGAGGCTGGGCGGGCCCAGGGACAGAGACGTGCTTTGGGAGAACCCCCCCTGCTTTCTGCAGGCCGTGCCTCACAGCCGCCAGAGCCCAGGGTCTGGCCTTGAACAGCGTTTCTAAGGCTGCATGCCGTCTTGATCTCACTTGTCCTGGGCAGAGGCAAGGGGCTTTGCCAGCTGTGAGGCCCTTGTATGATGGTCAGTTCTTAGAGAGACCCATCACTCATGTGCCGAGAAAAGCCAGATAACTCCTTGCACAGCCATCTCCTAGGGACTTGGCCCTTGGCCCAGGCTCCCCGCTACCCCAGTGTCCCCCCTCCCCAGCCCTTCCCCATTTTCCATCCTTCCTTTCAGCTGGCTAACTCTTGCCCTTGCAGACCAAGCTGAAATGTCACCTCTTCTAAGAAGCCTTTCTGAAGCCCCATCCCCACTGCCCCAGGGGAGGTGGACACTTCCTCAGTGAGTGGTTCCTCTGTGGCAGCCTTATCAAACGACACGATCACTGTCTGTTTACTTAGAGATCTCCCTGTGGGCCCAGCTTCCCCATGGGGCTATGTGTTAGCATCTATTGCTGCGTAACAAATTATCCCAAACCCAGTGACTCAAATCTACAACAGTTATTTTTTACCTCCAAGGTTCCCATAGGTCAGGAATGTAGCACAGCAGGGACATCTTGTCCACAATGTCTGGGCCTCGGCTAGGGTCTCGAACCATCTGAAGGGTCGTTCATACTGTCTGGTGGGTGATGCTGCCTACTGACTGGGGGACTCTCTGGGTCTCCCCACGTGGCCGGCCTTTCCTCCCAGCACGGTGTCTGGGTTCTAAGGGCAAGTGTCCTGAGTGGAGGGGGAGGGGGGGAGACAAAAAGGAAGAGGTGACATCTGTATCATTTTTATGACCTAAAATCAGCGGTCATATAACATCACTTCTACCATATCCTATTGGCCAACACAGTCACAAATACCCCTCGAAACTCAAGGGGAGTCCCCGTAGGTGGAAGGAGTGACAGTCACACGGCAAGAAAAGCATGTGGGGTGAGGGAAGTATAGAGGTGTGGCTACCTTTGGAAAATACGAACTGCCACAATCTGTCACCAGCTGATGCTCAATGATGGGCTAGTGAATGAATGAATGAATAATTCTCATTTTGCACCGTCCATTTTCTCCTCTGTCCCCACACAATTCTTCTCAGTTTCAAGACTCCAACCAACTCTAACAACCAATCCCAACTGGCCAGCCACAGCCCCTCTTTCTGTTTTGGAAGCCAAGGGGCCATGAAAGCCCCTCTAGCTCGAGTTGTCGGAATTGTCCCAGAGCTTCAGTGGTGCGACTGCAGTTTTGAGGAACAAGACAGCTGTGTCGAGAACTAGAGAGGCTGCCAGAGCAGAGGCAGCCTCCTTGCTGACCCACAGACACGGTTTCAGTAAGCAGATCTAGAAAACTAAAACATTAGGAGAAATTTTCTTTTAAAAGGTTTTCAAAATTTAAATAACTGTCTTCAGTTATTTAATATTTTTAGGAGAAAACTCCTGGCCCTGACACACTGATCCCCTCCCCATACCTGGACCTACTTCCCCCAGCCAGCCCCAGCTCTCCCCACTCCCTGCCTTGAACCCTTAGGCAACTTAGTTAGCCTCTCTGAGCCTCAGGCACTGCAACACAGAACAGGGGTGATAAGAATGCCTGGTAGATTGAAACAACTCATTGAAGAGCTGTAGAATGCATGAATGATCGAATAGTACCTACTTCATAAGATTATTGTGAGGACTAGTGGAAATATCATGAGAAAGGAGCAGAGTACACAGCAAGCACTCAACAAATAGTAGCTTAAAATAGGGGGAAAGACTGAAAGATGGCACTGTGAGTTTTCTTGCCATTCACAGCCAAAATTTCTTACTTTTTTTTTTTTTTTTTGCATAACCACATCTCTATCTGATCTAAGCGTTATTAAGAAACAGTAAAAAAACAAACAAAACACAAAACCAAAACAACCAGCAATGGTAACCTCATAACTGTTCCCTGTGACCACACACAGATGCCAAGCATAACTCAGCGGGACCAGCCCAGCCACCACAGAGAGAGAGCGTGGTGTCCTGATGACAACCAGCAAAGCAAGCCTGAGAGCACTCCCGCGGGGTGAGTCACACTGCAGCGCAGAGACAAGGACCGCCAGGCATGGCTGGGAGTTGGCGTGCAGGGTGACGCCGTGTGCACGCAGTGTACACGGCCCCAGGGCTGCACACAACTTGGCCCATGAGTCTAAGGGGCGTCAGGGGTGAACCAGAACACAGGCAACCAATGGAACGGAGGAAGGCCATGGTGAGCCTGGGCCTCTGTGTGGTGCAGCCTCCTGGTCAACCATGCCACGGGGAAGCGGTTGCTTTGCTTGCTTTCTCGCTCACGCAAGAGAACACCCTGTGGCTGTGGTGGAGGCTAAGTCCTCTCCCGTGCTGACACACAGTGTGCTCACTGCTGATTCCCCAAGCGCAGGCCCAGGGTTGGGCCGGGCCCCAGGCTGCTCTAGCTGTTCATCCTGCTCACCGCCGTGTGGACATCTGAGTAGCTCTCAGGGCAGGGCCCACCACGCAGGACAAGCACTCAACAAACAGGAGCTACTGGTAGTGCCAAAGCTCTGGGGCCCACAGTATCCTACGTGCAGTGCAGGCTCTGCCCACTTACTCCCCACGCCGGGTGAGGCCTGCCTGGGGTGCAAGCCATGAGGACCCTCAGCTCCACAGGAGGTGGGTCGAGGGGAGCTGTGGCCTAGATTTGGTGGCCCACCAAAGCCCAGCACTCTGGACCCTGCTGAGGATCCTGGAGGTCAAAGTTTCTCCTGACCCTCCAGCCATCCCTCTGGACCTCAAACTTGAACCTGAACTTGAACTCAGATCTCGTCTGGCCTGGAGACTGTTTTTTCCTATGCACCCAAAGCACCAGTAATACAGACTGTTTTGCTTTGCGGAGGGAATGAAAGGGAAGTCCAAGTAAGTATCAACTCCTGGACAGCTGGGTCACCCTCTGGGTGAGGCTGCTCCTTCTTCCGAGAGTCAGCGATGAGGCTGTGAGGGGCCAGGCCCCGCCCCGAGCCATGGGCAGAGCCAGCTCAGTGGCTGTGGGGAGAAGCACCCCAGTCAGAAAAGTTGCGCCCCCCCCATATACCCACACCGCTGCCTCGAGTGAGGGTGAGCTGGAACGCTGCCCCCATGCCGACGCGCCAAGGCAGCAAGTTTTCTAGGTCAGTCTGGTGCACGGGTGCCCCTGACATTCCCTGAGCCCTCCCCCGCCCCTAGGCCCCGTGGGAGCTGCCCCTGCCCTCACAGCCTGGAGAGACACCAACCCAGGAACGTTTCCCCTCTATTTATTGTTATGGCTGGTTGGTTGTCTTCTCCAACTACAAAAGTAGACCTAAATCTGTAGAAAATTTTACCAACATCAAAAATTGCAAGTGGCAATCAACATTATATTTTTCCTTTTAGCCCCCCAGTCTCAGCCCTGGTTTATTTTCTAATTGAAACCCTTAAGCATCTATCCTTCTTCCATCCCATGCTCAGCACCCCCTTACCCCACCTTTGGATGGACATTATCAGTAGGGTTTTTCTCATTTCATTAAATTCTTTTTGTAAACGCCATTTTCAAAGGCTGCATAGTCTTCCTTCACTGGGCTGAGCCAGGGTTTCTATTAATATAAGCATTCCCCTAGTGCATGCCTTGTTTGTTTGTTTATTTGTTTTGCGGTATTGCATAAGTAATAATATGAAAAGCTTTGCTTGCATTTCAAAATATTTCTTTGGGATAGATTCCTAGAAGTGGCATTAATAGGTCAAGTATAGGAACATTTTTAGGGTTCTTGGTTTCTGTTGCCCAATTGCCTCCCAGAGGACTGAACAAGTTTACCCTTGAGAAACAGAGAATTCAATACAGTGCGCTCAGTGCCTGTGATAGAGAATCCCTCAACCACAGCCCTCACTGTCTGAGTCTAGTTATCTCGCCACCACTATCAATTCAGGGATTTCCAAGTACCAAACAGTCTTGCTACTTCCACCCCCCAAAGGCCACCTTCCTCACAAAATAAAAGACTGAATATCTTTGGAAAGCGCTCTGGGCCCAGAAGCCAGGGAGGCCAGGTTCCAGGACCTGTCTCGCCAGTGAGCTGGTGAACTTAGGCCTTGCAATCTTCACTGATCAAGCAGGGGGCTTGACCTGGAGGGCCCCTAATGCCCCAGCTTGTGACACAATCTGGCAGGACAGGAGTTAGGGATCCAGGCCATGGTGTCAAGCTGCCTTGGTTCAAGCTCCAGCTTCATCACTTGCCAGCAGCATGATCTTAGGCGAGTTATTTTACTGGCCTAAACCTCAATCTTATAATCTGTAAAATGGGCATAAAGGAAATTAATTAACTATCAAGTGATTATGCAGATTGAATGTAATTGTATATTGAAAAATTTTACAACAGTGCCTGGCACAAAGTAAATACCACATAAGGGGTTTGACGCTATGGCATTTACTTGCTTTGGATTATAAACACCAGCACAAGTGAAAGGGTCTCTCAGGTTTTTATAAACAGAGTCCAGGGTGAGAGAAGGTGCTCGCAGCCCACATTGGCCTGGGCCATCTGGCAGTGGCCTTGCCCAATTTTTGTCTGGCCCCGGCCATGCCCAGCACTTGCTTTCCATCTGACCAGAGGTCTGGCCGTGCAGCACCCCTCAGGCAGGGCGGCTCTGAAACACGATGCTTCCACGGGAGGGGAGTTGAAGGCCGCTTCTCCAGGTGGTTATCAAAGCCCTGGCCGCCACAGAGGCTTGGAAACATAATCTCCGGAAAGAGATTGTCTGAACTCAGCTTGCCGGGGAACAAGGACACTGACTCTGATAAGCCCAAGCGGTAGTCAAGAAGGAATTGGACCTGGGGGCTCGGGAGGGCCTCGGTGACTCATCCTGCAGACATTTCCGGGGGCTATGGTGAGCCCAAAGCCAGACACACACTGTAGGTGTGGAGGGCTGGGGGGAAGACGAGGACAGAATTGTCTCTCTGGGACGAGGATGGAGAGAAAGAGCTCTGATCAGAAATGTGACTCCCAGCCAGCCTCAAGCCTGGCATCAGGCCACCAGGGCCAAGCCAGGATCTCCCGGGAGGCTCCCAGGGGCTCCCAGGCCAGGGCTGCCCAGGCCCTCAGGAGGAAGGGGACATGGCTCTGTCCTTGGTGCCCCAGGCAGTTCTGCTCAGCCATAGTAGAAACCCCTGGTCCCAGACAGGACGTCCTCACGGGGGAAGACTAGCTGGGAGTGACGACTGGCATTTTGCAGATCTCAACCAGAAACCAAGGTCGAGAACAGTCAGAAAAGGTGCCTAAAATAATAAAGGGAACCAGGGGCCAGGCCAGCATGTGACTGTAAGTCTCCTACATCTTGCTTTTCTGAGAAGGGCTCACAGGCTTCACCAGATAGGCACAAAAGAGGTCGAGGACATCTGAACTAGGTACTGATGTGCTGAACAAAGCCATCCTACAGAAACAAAGTGAAATGATTCTATGTGTTAGGAATTAAGTCTCTGCCGCAAACTCTCTCACTATCTCTCAATGGGGAGCATAAGAAAGCAAGTGCTAAACGGTATTTTTCCTTTCTTACTGGCCTTGAAATTCAACATTCAGTCAACAATCATTAACGCCAACTTCAGGGGATCCTGTTACCTACCTGGCATCCTCTCTTTCTCTTTCCAAACAGACTTAACTTCATTCCTGTATTGAACTCCCTCCTGCCCAGCTCTGTGGAGGCACAATAACTACCCTACACTCCTGGTTCCCAGACAGCGCACCAAGGTGCCCCAGGGTGCTGCAGTGAATTCACAGCAGCATCAAGTGACATTTTCAATTTTCAAGGGAAACAGTGACATCTGTCAGAATCATGAAAACGATTAGCTCAAGGTACTTCACAGTTTCACAATAATGATATCATAGCTTTGTGGAACCAGGCCTTAAGGGGTTGCTGTCAGAAAAAGTAAATATTGCACAAAAATCAATGTAAATAAGAAAACAGGATAGTGGTATCCAGCCCGACTTCCAGGCTTGAGAAATCGTACAGTGCCCAACAGGCACAGACATCCCATTAATACATAATTGTGGTTAATTAAGAATGAGATAAAAATAGTATTTTTCTTTCTATTTATGTGCATTATTTTCTCAAGTGGCTACTAAGCTGTACTAAGTTCTTAGGACATACTCACTGATTTGTACCTAACTACTTAATAAACAGAACTGTTGGGTATTTCTTTTGGCCTAGGATGCTGTGAAAAAATGCCAAGGCGAGGATAGAGCTGAGGATAGAGACAGGCCCTCCCAGAGGGTCCGAAACACCTACTCTGTGCCAGGAACCGTGCTGGGGATTATCATCCACTCTTTCATTCAAGCCTGATGACAACCCTGTGACGTATGGCCACCTCCATTTTATAAATGGGGGAAATCAAGGCTCAGAGTGGTTAAGTGACTTGTCCAAGGTCACACAGCTGATAAATGCCAGGGCTAGGATTCCGACTCTGATCTCCCTGAATTCAAATCCAGTCTTCGTTTGCCTTGCTGCGGGATTCCTCTCACGGAGAGCCACAGTTACGCAGAGGACCCTGAAGAGGGCAATGCTGAACCCCAATGGATGTGCCTGACACTTAGTAGACACTCCATAAATATTTGTGGTCTGACTGGTGGTGGAGTTTGCCACGTGAAGGCAGACACTGGAGGGGTTTATTAGGCAGTGGGACTTGCCCAGCTGACCCCCCATCTTACCTCCCAGGTGACCACTAATTTCACCCATGGAAGGCTAGCACAGCCAGGAAGCCACTTAGATTACGAATTTTCTGCCTTTTTATTTTTAAACCTGCCCCTTCCCTCGACCCCAAGCTTCAGGCTTCAACCATCCCGGATGATTCAGCCCTAAACTGCAGAGACTGCCACACCGACTGTTTCAACCACACAGAAGAAGCCAGACACGCCTGTCACTTGTGCCCCTGGTTTATCTTTGGAAGAAGAATGACTGAAAGGACCCCCACTGCCCAGGATGATTGTTTTGACAGGTTTTTATTGCGCATAAAATTGCGTCATTGTTTTGTTTAACGTTGAAAGGAGTTAAACTGCTATGAACTTAATGCGCCACCCCCAGTAAACCATTAGGTCCCTTCTCTGTTCCTGACTTTATACGTCTGTTTCCCTCCGAGGAACATCTGTTGTATACTTAAATGACCTTAGTTCAAAGGCACGATCAACAAAAAATTTCTTAACTCCACTAGGAAGCATTGGACGGGATCGTTTCTCTGCGCTGGTTGCAGAATTAGGGGCTTCTCCATTAACAGCTGTGTACATCTGCCCGGAGGGCAGAGGCCCCTCTCTTTCTGCACATCATTAAAGATGCTCAGGCCTGCTTTGCGGCCTCGTTCCCACTCTGACCCAGGCAAGCGAGTCTCGCCAACGTCTCCATTTTACAGGCGTCCATAGCCAGGGTTCCACTCCAATGTAACTCGCACCCCGCATGCAGGGAGCGCGATGACAGACAAGCAAGAGGTGCTCTGCCAGTCCTTGGGAAGAACATGAACAGGCATTAGGGATTTTGAGCCACTTGACAAATGTAGGAAAAATAGATTGTCCTTAGCCAAACACAGAGGACTTTGAGGAGAAAAACGAGGCTGTTGCTGAGAATGATTACAGGGAGACACCATCTTGGAAGCCGTAAAAATCATATTGGAAACAGAGAGACGGCAAGGCAGCAGGCTTTCTGGCTTTCGGGCTGATTAGCTCATCCTGACGTTATCCCCATTTCACAGATGAGTCAACAGGCACCGAGAGCTCCCGACCTGACCACAGGGGAGGCCGGGCGTCTGACTCCAGCGTCCTGCTGTATAGGCAGCTCCTGCCCACGGTTAAGTGAACCGGCCGGTTTGCAAGGATGAAGATAATGGTGGGATGCACACTAACGGGAAGTATTTAAAGGTCTTTCTCCCCCTAGCTCCTCTGCTGCGGGCTGGGCTCTCAGTGGGTCTCCATAAAGCTAGCGGAGAGTCTCTTTTTTCTTACAGTTTGGTCAGATTTTCTGGGGAATGTGACTTTCTGAGGATGCTCTGATGTCAGGTCCACCAAACATCAGAGAAGTCTAAAACTGAATTTCGCCAGGAGTTCAAGGACAGGTGGGTAGCCCCAAGTAAGCAAAGCTGGGCTTGCTCCGGGGGTCCCACTGTCCAGGCTGGTTTTGGAGCTGTCACAGAGCATGGGCCCCGACTCCAGCTTCAGACTGCCTGGAGGCCCCTTCCCTAAAAGAGGTCTTTGCGTCTTCCTGCGTCTGTGAATCTTTATAAGTTGTTGAAACTTTTCTGTAAGTTGGTGGGTTTCTGTAAGGCTGGTTCATGGATTTGTGCCTTCTTGCAGTTGGGAAAAGCATCGCTAAAAATAAAGTTGGATTTTGCCTTATTTGGAGAGGATTGGCTTGCATTGTCTCCCCCTTCCTATGTTGTGTTTTAGAGTAAATTGACAGGCTTTAATCATGAGAAAAGAGTGGTTTTGAAAAGTATAGACCAAATTCTATTGTCAAGATTTTCAGAGACTGCTAGAATCTCTTTATTGGACCAAAATGTTGCAGCATTTATTCTATGGTGCTGGTGGTTGTGTGAATCCCTCCGGGTTTAGGGAACCACAAGGGTTTTGTTTAATTTTGATTATTAAAGTATTCATTGAAATGGGAAGTCACCCACAGCCATGCCGTCCTTTCATTTGCCCATTCATTCAGTCAGTCAGTCAGTCAAAGATGACTGAAGACCATCTGTGTCAGGCCCCGCGCTAGGTGGTAAGGACTAGAAGGAACACATCACCGTTCTGCTCTGAAGGGTCTCACCACATATGTGGCTTCAGAGGCTGACAGTGACTGGTGCTTAGTGCTGGGGGCTGGGCTAAGATTGGTGTAAGGAACCAGGGAGGGACAGAGAAGGAGGGTAAGGGATGGGCCTCCAGAACTGAGTTTAGAGGAATTTTAAAGGATCCAGGTGAAAAACAGAAGAAGGAAGACGGGAGACAATTCTAGGCAGAAGGGGATGGCACGGGAACCCCCCTGGGATTCTCAGGGGATTCTAAGCAGTAACTGAGGCCCCATTGGATGGTGAATGAGATGGGCACATCCAGACACAGAGCTGGCACTGGGGCACTAGGGCACTAGGGCGAGATGGCCAAGGCTAATTAAAGGCAGATCTGCCCCACACTTACACGACTCACTCACTTCCCCCTCTCTAATACTGCTGTGTTAGTCCATGTCTTCATTAAAAGTTTGACATTTGTTCATCATGAATTTTTTTGCATTAATTTTTATTTTCACAAAGGTTGCATGAAAGCATTATTTTGATTGCTGAATTTTTTTGGTGCCTCCTTAAATTTTGCACCCAAGGTAGGTGGGTGCCTCACCCCATTCAAGAGAGGAGACTTGGGAAGTGGCAGGATGGGGGCCCAAGGACAACTCCCTCTGTCCAGGAGTTCACCCTTCACCCTGAGGGTAGTGGGAAGCCACCGAGGATGGTGACGTAGGGAAGTAAGGCCATTGGGTGTGTTCTAGAAAACCTCCCGGCAGGCAGCAGCAGGGTGGAGGGGGCCAGGAGGCAGAGGGATTGGAAGCAGAGTCCCAGGTGAGAACTGATGAGGGCCCCAGTCCAGGTCAGGGAAATGGGGCTCAGGAGGAGGGAGGGCCTGGCCGGAGCACCCTATGCCACACGCTCTCTCCAGCAGCCCCACCCCAGCCTCCCCGGGCTCCCTTTGGCAAAGGGCAGGCAGAGAACTCTCAGACTTTCCAAAGGGCAGAGGAAGGTATGGGGGTCAAAGTGGCCGAATGACTTGGTGGCAGCTGCCTGGGGCTGACCCGAGTCCTGCCATGCCCACCTCACAAGCTGAAGCTGTCCTGCTCCCTGTGAGTAGCCCTCCCACCTGCAGGGCTCTGCCCCCTACTCTGCCCCCACCCCATCCCCTGCCTGCCCAGTGGGGCCTGGGGCCATCAGGCAGGACAGGGGCCCAGTGCAACACTCCCAGCTCAGCACACAGGCACAAAGACACACAGGTAGGCAGGTGGGAGGGCGGGAGGAGGTCTGGTCCCCATTAGGGGCCATTTGCTTGTGGTATCAGGCGGCTGGGGCTGTGGGCTGGTTAACAAGCATGGCCAAGGGCTGCTGGGAAGGAGCTGCTGCCTTGAAATCGCATTGATTGGCTCTAATTTCCCCTGCTCCATGCAGGGGCCTAAGGGCAGCCTAATGCAGGGTGGCAGCCGTAGCAGCCCAAGACAGGACGTCTCTCCTAAGAAAACACAGGAGTTTCTCTCCAACTGCTTTTTACAGATAATGCAATTCCCTGTCGCTGAAATCTCAGCTGATTAAATTCCACCTCCTCCAAGAAGCCTTCCTGCCCTTCCTATCCCCTGGCCTCTGGTGTCAGGCACATCTGGGTCCCTTCCCCATCTCTGCCCCCACCCCGCCACATACCACAGCAAGCCTCAGCTCAGTTTCTCAAGCTGCAGAATGGACAGGCAGGACCCTATGGCAGACATGTGGTGACAATGATAGGGTGACATAACGATGAGGCCCCCTGCTCTGCACAGCCCTTCTCTTCCCAGAGCAAGTGTGGCCTTCACATCCAAACAGCTGCTACTGCCCCATCCCTGCCCCAACTCCACCAGGCTCCATGCACTTCTCTAAAGCTACAGGGGAGGAACCTGGTTTTCTCCTTTGAGCACCGCACCCCACCCTCCTGCCCAAAAGAATCCAGACCTCCCGGCTGGCCTCATAGCCTCTGCCATCCAGCTCAAGCTACCAAGGGAAAGCGGAGATAAAGCCCCCTGGCCCAGGCAGGACCTTGTGGGCACTGCTCTCCTCTCCCACCCCCACTTTCTCGCTCACCGCTCATGCTCCTTTCTCTGCCCCCCTTTCTCCCTCTCTGCCTGCCACCACCGACCTCCCAGGGTAGCGCCTCAGAGCCAGCAGAGGCAGAGCTCCTTGCTTCTCTCTTTGGCCATTTCCCTGCCTTCTTCTTATTTCCTTATTCTCCAACAACCTCTATCCCCAAACTTCTAGCTCTTTCCCTCTTCATTGAACAATATTTTTTTGAATGGTCAATAAATATTTGCCAAGGGCTGGGCTAGGCACTGGGCACAGATGGGTGGGCCGATACAGGGGATGTTCTAGCCATGTCCTGTCACTTTCTGTCATTTCTGCCTTCCCTTGGGGGTCTTTTTTGGGCTAGGAAAGGGACCAGGGTTGCCCTGTCACCACAGAGGGGAACAAACAAAGCTGGACTCTGGACAGACCATCCTTTCCTGCCTCCCTCCCTCCCACTCCAGCCCACCCCTGCCCTGGGCACAGAGGCCCTCCTCCCCTCCCCTCTCCCAGGGGCTATTCCTGCCCCCGTGAGGTTGTGGAAGGAATGGTGAGGAGGGCGCCTCCTTTCTCAGGCAACTCCACTGTGAGGGTGGGACAGAGGAAGGCCAGAGAGGGACAGGAGAGGAGCAGAGAGCACCGAGTGGCAAGGTCACCACTGAGTCAGGCCTATAAAGTGCTGCTTTCCCCGCTGGCCTGGCCGGCAGCCCCCGACCATTTCAAAGGGCTTGATAAACAGCTCGGCAGCCTTGTCTCCCCCACACCTGGCAGCGCAGCAGCACAGGCTGGGAGAGGCAGCCCTCCTGGCCGGCCGGCAGCAGCACCCAGGGTAAGGTGCTCCTCTGCTGGGTCAAGGTGCTCCAGGCTTCTTTCTGGGCTCCAGAACTGGCCGCCTTCTGGCAGCCAAGCAGCTGCAATCCCTGCCTGGCCCTGCGAGGCACATCTGTTCACAGTCAGGGGTCAGTGCCCATGCAGGAAGCAGAGCGGCGGAGGCAGCGTGCGCTCGGACCCCATGTGTGCACCCGGGCACACGCTGCACACGCACACGCTCTGCACACCAGATGCCTGCAGAGATAGTCACCCTCACACCCTGTGTCCCCGTGCACACCCAGACACCCACACACACACTCACATCATTAAGAATATGTTCAGTCCAGGAATTATACAGCCAAGGGGACTGGAGGGGGAGGGAAGAGCTCTTTCAACTGAAAAATAAAATATAGGCTAAAGAGATTCTGAAACAGCTTTGAAAGAAGAAAAAAATGGAAGGAGCTAAGCCAACATCTTAGCGTTCCTGATGCTATCAGAGAGGACTGAGCTAACATGGGGGTTCAGCCCTGCTCCTCAGAGAGATCTTCCCCTCTGGGGGCACACCCAGCCCTCTGCCTGGCAGGGCCCAGCAGAGGGGAATGCAAGGGCCCTGGCCTGGGCCAAGAGCATCAGGGGCAGAGGCCACCCTGCTCTGGGACGTGCCCAGGCCTTGACCCTTCCATGCACAGGGGCTGCTCCAGACCGGACTGCCCAGCTGCTATTTACCCGTCTGCACCGAGAGAACACGGAGTACTGTGGCCTAGCACATGGGCTCTGGTGCCACTGCCTGGGCTCAAATCCTGCTTCTGCTACTGGCCAGTGGGTGATTGGGGTCACTGGACTCCGTGAGTCTCAGTTTACCCTTCTCTAAAACAGGTGTGATAATCCCATTTTATAAGGCCCTTGTAAGGATTCATTAAGATAATGTAGGTAAAGTGACGGGGACCTAATAAAAGCTCAACCAATGTTACAACTCCCGTGGTTAACCCCGGCAAATGAACTTCGAGACACTCTGGCTTCCTTCAGTGGCCTCAGCCTGGCTCTTCCTGCTCTGCAGAGATGGGAGGCAAAGGACTTAAGACAGAGGTTCTTGTGTGTCCCCAGACCAGCAGCAGCAGCATCCAGGGAACTGGTTAGAAATGCGGATTCTGGACCCTACCCCAGACCTGCTGCCTCAGAAACTCTTGGGCAGGGGCCAGCATTGTGTGTTTTAACAAGCTCTGCAGGGGGTTCTGAGGTACTCAAGTCTGAGAACTACTGGTGAAGGTCAGTTCGTGTCACTTAGGCGTGTCACTTAGGCGTGTCACTTAGGCCGTAGATCCCGACACCTACCTTGTGTGTTAGTCTTTATGGTTGCTGCCCAGGAATCTGCACCACCAAGCTCTAGTGTGAGGCCCTGAGTACCAGCCCCTGTCGCTATCTGTCTGACTCCTTCTTGGTCAGCAGGCCTGCCTCTGCTCCCTCCCTCCCTGCCCTTCCCTTCCCCTCCCAGCACAGCCCGCATACTGGGGGCCTTCCCTGCCCCTGCCTCCAGCCACGTGCACCCCAACCTCTGCCCTGTGTTCAGCCTGAGTCCAGCTGGGCTCGGCCCAGCCCTAGAGTGGGAGACACAGGCACTAGACTTCAAAGCCTTGTCAGAGTGCGCCTGGTTTGCAGTGGAGGTCAAAGATAAACCAAGGAACAATTTGGCCAGAAAATGGGCGGGGGCTGGGGGGTCGGCTGTTTCGAGCACCAGGGGAAGAACGGAGACCGAAGTTTGTTTCTACAGACAAGAGGACAAGGGCCCTCCTGCAACTGGGCACCTCCTGGGCACCCTGTGGTTAGGCAACCCGAGGGAGGGGTCTGGCCCCAGCTGAATCCCACCCCCACCCCTCAACCCCCACCTCCTGCGTAAGTTTGAACTGCCTTTGTTCTGTCCCGATCCCTTGCATTTCCTCTCAGTAGTAACAGGCGGTCAGGGCTGGGACCCACACTTGACCTTGGCTACAAACAACCTGGTGGAGGTAACATAGTTGGGAGCAGAGCAGAGTCCAGGTGGGACCCAGGTGTCCATACAGATGCTGCTGTCTTTACTGCGTGGAGCTGCCTGTACCACTCCCTGCCCCTCTGGGCAGCTTCAGGCAAGGTCTGCATATGCCCTTCCGAGCAAGACCCGCAGTTTAAGCTGTGGCACCCCTCCCACTCACGCTGCAGGTGTGCCCGCAGGACGCGTGAGTGGGGTGAAGGTCTGAGTTCCATTCTGCACCACAGCAGAGGGTATCCCGGGGAACAATGTGCTAGAGTGAACCCCCAAAGCCCAACCTAGGTAACGATGCCTGGTGGGCATGCTGGGGAGGCTGCCGTGGGCCCTGGACTTGCTGGGGCCACCATGTAGAATAGGGCTGTCCCCCAGGTAGCAATGGGGGGGTTGGGGCACAAGTGTATATAGATGCCACTGTTGTTATGCATGCCCACACACAGTATCTTATTTAACCCTTAGAGTCCTCTATCAAGGTAGGTGTTAATTTGTCCCTTTTACCAAGAGGAGACTGAGGTTGTATGGGGCCCAGTGTGTCATAGTTAGAAAGCATCAGTGCCAGGATTGAAGCCAGTTTGATCCCAAAGCCTCAGAGTCCCCGTCAGGCGCTGCCATAGAGTAGCAATGTGGTAGCCTCATGGGCAGCAGCTGTGACTGCTCCTGAGGGGCCACCTGCCCTTCCTGCATCCTCGGTGTGGGGGGGACTCCTGTGCCTGCATTGTCCTTGGCAGCCACACAGAAGCACCTAGATCTTTGGTCACCCGCAAAGCCTGCAAGTGACCACCACATCCAAGATGAGCCGGTAAGGAGAGGTGGAAGGTTATTATCACCATCACTCCCATTTCCAGGTGGGGAAAGAGGAGCTCAGGGAGGTTCCCTGCCCAGCGTGGCCTCGTGGGCGAGTGAGGAAGCTGGGCTTGGAGCTCAGTTCACGTGGGCCGGTGCTGCGGCTGACACGTGCTGAGGTGGGAGTAGGGACACGGGTCCTGAGGTGGCTGTGGGGAGCATGCTTTTGTCCTCAGGGTGTTAATCAATGTTGTCCTAAATTAACTGTAAACTTCACAGTGCAGAAGCACACATAGCAAGATATGCATGTTCCCTTGCCCAGCAGTCTCCAGCCTTTTTAGCACCAGGGACTGGTTTCATGGAAGCCAATTTTTCCATGGACCGGGACAGTGGGGGAGATGCTTTTGGGATAATTCAGTGGTGATGCGAGCAATGGGGAGTGGCTGTAAAGACAGATGAAGCTTCAGTGGCTAGCCCGCCGGTCACCTCCTGCTGTGCAGCTTGGTTCCTAACAGGCCACGGACCCGTACTGGTCTGTGGGTTGGGAACCACAGCCCTTGCCAATTCCAGTCCCCTCCCCGGAGGTAACCACTGTCATAAGACAGCCACGGCTCCATCCAGCACACTCACAGACACCTACGAGCACCTCTAGATTAGATTTTTTTCCTTTTTTAAAGAAATGTTCCATACACATATGTTGTTCTGTGACTTGCTTTTCTCACTTACTATTTTGTGGAAGGATTCCCTGTCAGTACATAGAGCTCCCACCATATTCTTTTTTGGGGCTGCAGAGGCTGTCTAAGAATGGAAGTCATGTGGTCACTTACTCACAGAGGCCCTGGGCCACAGCCAGGTCCCACCCATCTGTGGCTGATAGAGTGGTAGCTGGCCCAGCTGCCTGTCAGACTGTCCCACACACCAGGCAAGACCAGGGTCCCAGGTTCCCTGTGGGGCGATGCTGATGCTGGTGTCCTCCTGCCTGGCCCCACCCACCCTCCTCTTCCTCAGGCTCCAAGGACCCTCGTGCTGGCTTGAGTCTCTGCAGTCCTGCACAGACCCATGCTGACGTATTTATTTGAGGCTTAATGTGTTACGCTTTCTGGGAGTGCTGGCACCCTTAGAGGAGGCATGCCTTTACCCAAAGGAGCAATGCCTGAATCAAGGCACAATGGCAGGTGAGGGGCATAGGTGTGCAGGGCACATAGGCCTGCCAAACCACATGGCACTGCAGAGGGAACCCAAACCTCCTGCCTTCATGCTTGTCCAGCCTGTACTCCTGCCCTGTGTGAAGATGCCTGCTGCCCACCGGGCAGGGCTTAAGCACCTTGGATGGGCACACTCAGAGTGCCCCCCAATCTGGCCCAGTCTCCTGGCAGGCATCCTGGCCTTACTGGCCCGTGCTCCCCACTGCAGGGGAGGGCTTGGATGCAGGGGGCCCTCCTGCCCTGGCAGTTGCAGGCTCCAGGCTCACATATTCATCTTTCTCTCACTCTTTGCTTCCGGATGCTTTAACTAGACTCTCACACACCTTCCCTGACCCTAGACTGCTGTGCAGGCCCCTGTCTCTCTGCCTTTGTCCCTGCTCTTCCCTCCACTTGGAATATCCTTCCCTTTCATCTACCTAAAACTATACCCGTACCTCGTCCTCTAAAGAACAGTCCCAACAGCCACCACCAGCTCTCCCCACTCAGGCTCCTGACATTAGAGCCAACTGTGATGGTCACCACCCCCTGCCTGGTGGGCCCTTATGTCAGCCCAGCTCCTCTCCACCCTACCAGACTATGCATTCCCTAAGGACAGGGACTGTGCCTGACTCACTTCCTACCCCCAAACCTGGTACAGAGCAGGTTCCCAGTGGTTTCTCAGCCAGGTAAGCACAGCGCGGGGTTAACCTGCACCCCCTCACCAGCAGGAAGCTCCTCCTCCAGTCACAGGGAAGCGCTTGTGCCACAGTCCAAGTTCAAGACTGTGTTGACCACAGTGGGAAAGGACAATGTCACTGTGGATCCCTTCGTTGGCTCCCAGATATTCGTCACAAACATTTACAGAGTATCTACTATGTGACAAACATGCAGGTCAAATGATCATCACGCCAAGGGGTTTGCACTCTAACCGGGAGGCAGACAGTGTCTGGTAGAGGGAAGCGCAGTGTGCGTGTGCGTGTGCGTGTGTGTGTGTGTGTGTGTGTGTGTGTTGAGGGGGCCCTGAGGGCACAGTAAACAAAGAGTTGAGAAAGGCTTCTTGAAGAAGGTGAAGATGGAGCTGACTTTTGCAGGCTAAATAGAAGATCTCCAGGGAGAGAAGGGATGGAAGGACATTCTAGGCAGGGGAGCAACATGTGCAAAGTCACAGAGACAAAGTGGAACTGTACGGGGAGCCTCCTCCTGCCACAGCACTGCCCACTCTGGCGGTGACCTTCTCCCCTCCTCCAAGGGCAGGGGCTGCCAGTGACCCGCATGGGCTGGTCCAGGCACGTTGATCGGGAACATCTGCTGAACCGAGGAGTCCCCTGCTGCCCCACTGTTGCTGTGGGAAGGCTTCGGAGAGGAAAGTGGGGTGAAGCTCCCCAAAGCCCTGACAGCCCCAGCAGTCTTTTCCATTTCCAAATGCGGCCTCTCTGTGCCCAGGACAGCTCTTCTCAGGGGGGCAGCAGGCCACATCTCTAGGCCAAGGTGTCCCCAGTTTGGCTCCATCTGGAGAGTTCGGCCTTCAGAGAAGAGAGGCAGCAGGGGGGGCAGTGGGTGTAGCCCAGGCTGGTCGTGTCCAGCTCCTCCTCTTGCCTGCTGGGTGGCAGTGTGTACATCTCTTTTCCTCTCTGAGCCCTGGTTCCCAAAATTGCAATGACATTCTTTCCCATCAAAGATCCTTACAGGTACAATTGGGACAACAACCTGGTACACTGAGAGATTTCTTCTGCTTCCAATATTCTGTAATTCTAACTCTGCAGGCCATCGTAGCAGTCTGCACCCCCTGCTTCCCTGGAGGACCTTCTGCCTCTCCCCCATCATCTCCTCAAGGCAGGGCTGGGCAGCAAAAATGAAAGGGCCACCCACCAGGAACTACATCCGCCCTTCTCTTCCATGCTGCTTAAAGCCTCTGACTCAGCTCTTCTCCCCTTTGGGAGGCCCCTTCCAAGCACCCGCATGCCCTCCTAGAACTTCACCATGAGCCAGGCGACCTCTGAGGACTTTGCCATCTAATGCTCCCCAGAAGTGACTGGTGCACAGAGCAGGGAGCCCAACTAGCCAGCTCAGAGGCCACGGTGCTCAGAGGTCCTGAACAAGGTCTCAGACCAGCTGGGCTCAGGCACACAGCCGAGTGCTGTCCCAGACCTGCCTGCAGTGGACGCTGCCCTGTCATAGATGAGGTGCAGGGCAGACACGGGCAGACACACACATCCCCTGTCCTGGTTGCCAGAGGTGCTGGCAAGAAAGCCATCCCGGAGCGGATATTGCACACTCAGAGGCGGCAGCATCTGCCAGTGGCGTGACCTGGCCCATATTTCCCCAGCAGTGAAGAAAAGAGAAAGCATTCCCCATTCTCACCCGCTCTAATTGCCTTCCTGTGGCCCCCAATGGGGGGAGGGGGGTAAATTGCCTCGTTCTGCCAGAACCTTGTCTCTGGAGGCTCCCAGAATCTTCTACCAGGGGAATGGCTTCCCTTGGCAGGGCCTGTGCAGCGCATGTCGTCGGAGGCAGAGAGGGTGCCAGCCAGGGTGGGGGAGGGTAAGCGGGGACAGCTGTCATCCCTCTGTTGTGGGGCCAACGTTGAAGAGCTGTCGCACAGATAATTGGGGCAACGTCCTGGTACATTGAGGAGACCCACTTCCAGATGGCACTGAGGGACCACTTAGAACAATTAACCAGGGGAGATGACTCCACCTGCTATTTTTAGAAGGTACCACATCTGGAGGTGGTATCTTTCGGTTGGAGATGTCTGCACCGAAGGCGGGGGGTTTGTATCATCTTCCGTGATCAACTCATCAAGATTTCTACACCATGTTATCAGCTTTTCAGATGACAAATCCTCCTGGTGTTTTTGTGCATGGCCTGGCCCTAGAGCTGCCTGCAGAGATAACCCCCTACTCGGTGCTCTGTGCTCTGTGCTGCACTGGGAGGGGAGGAAAGGGCCATGCAGTCTTGCTTCCTGCAGCCTGTTTCCCAGCTCTGTCCTCAGGGGTGGTGCTGCGTGGCTGGGGATCCAGGTCTCAGGTGTGGCTGGGGCACTTCTCTGGGTTCACAGACCTGTGTGCTGGGAATGCAGCTGATACGCCGTCCCAGGGCCCCCAGGCAGCAGGCCACAGACTGTGAGACCAAGTGGACAGGCATGGCCTTGAGCGAGCTACTTCACCCTGCTGTGCTTTCGCTCCCCAGCTGTAAGAGAGGAGACCCACCTTGGAGAAGAGGGACTAAACTCACAGCAGAGCACAGCATGAATGCGCACACTTGGATCCCAGTGGGCAGTCATGCCTTTCTTTATTTCCCAGCATAGCTTCGCTCTTGAATCCGTGTCCACGTAGGAGACCTACTCTCTACAGGACTTCCTCAATTCCTAGTCACCCCGGGTCATTCTGGCACTCCCCTCTCTCTGGCTGCCGTGAGATAGAAGTTCCCGGCATTAGTGGAAGGGTCCCTGCCTCTCCCTCCAGCCACCTTGGCCATGCTGTGACTGCTAGTGCCACACCTGCCTGCTTCCTGTTCGTGGCTCACCAAGTCCGCGTGGTCACTCGGAGTCCCTCCTGTTCTGACGCAGAATGTCTCCAGATCTTCCTGCCCTGCTCTCGGCCACTTCCGCACCTGGTGGGGCCCAGCAAATTCACAGATGATCTCCCGCACCACGCCAGGAGGTTCTTGGTGTCTCTGCCTGACATTTCTTCCCTTTCCCCCTGGCCACCCTGACAGCCCTTCCCCTCACAGCCTCTCTCCAGGAAGCCTCGCCTGGCCACCAGCGTACTCCAGCCTTTCCCTGCAGCGCCCCAGCAGCAGGCCCCAGCTCCGACAACGCACCATGGATGGACTCTAGACTGCCTGAGATGTTTCCTCACGGCTCACGCTGTGCATCTGGGGACCTGCTGGGAAGTCCCAAGGGCCACAGTCCTCTCCTCCAACCTGGCCAGGGCGGGCCTTGTGGTGGGACGGGGGTTGTTTCTATAGCCTTCTTAATATCCTCTGGTATACTTCAAGGTTTATATAATCACAGATTTCTAAGTTTTAATGAATGTCTTTCTGATTTTTCTTAAAAATAATGAAAGCAGTCCTGGATGAATAGCGGTCCCCCAACCTCCTTACCAAAAGGATAGGATTGAGGTGTGATTAAAAGTGTGGGCTTCTAGTTCAAATTCCAATTCAGCCCCTTCTGTTGACTGTAGGTGGGCTCCTTTCCCTCTTTAGCGTCAGTGTGGACTCTAGATGGGAATCATAAGCACGCCTCCCTCTCACCACTGTCCCGCCCCCGCACAGCACTCTGCTCGGACCAACTGCTCCGGAGAGGGTGAGCATCGCTGTCACTGTTAGGCCACCTTTGTCCCACTGACAGAGCTAAGTTGGGTGGACTCATTCCCAGGAGAACGCAGCTTCTTACACTCACTCAAGCCAAGCTCCTGGGCACTCTCCATTAGCAGGGGCACCCCAGGGCAGGAAGGGCACCATTGTGGTAAGAGGTGACCCCCAAATTTCAGGGAATGGAAGGACTAAGGACTCCAGGGAGAAGCCAGATCCCTCCATAGCACCAGGGCTCACCACTGGAGCTGCTAGGGAAAGGAATTGCTCTGTCGGCTCCCATGCTCCCTTCCATCCCCCCAAATTCCCTTCCACCCCCATACCTTCTACCCACCCAGTTCTCATTCACCTCCACCTCCCTCTCACCTCCCAAACTCCCTTCTATCTCTTGCCACGACAAACCCACTGACCTCAAGTAGCCCGTTTCATGTCTACCCAGAAATATATCTTTCTAATCCAGCCTAGAAAATGGCTGCAAACAAGGGAGAAGGCCACAAGAGAAGCCACCAAGGGGCATTTGGGGTGTCCATGTGAGGAAAGAGCCCAGGAGACCAAGGTGTCGCCCAGAAACAGTGGCCTGGGGCTACTGCCATCCAGGCCCAGCCTGTCCACGGGGTGTGAATAGAGGAGCTCCTGCTTCCTGGGCTGCCATAGTGGGAGTCGTTCTGTGGGCAGATTTTCACACTGGAACCTCAGGACCAGGGTGGCAAAAGGGGGTGCCAAGCAGGAGGCAGTGGGATGTGTACCCCACCAGACTACTACCTATGGTGGGTACACAGCTGAGCTGTCTGGGAGACCAGCATCTCCTAAGCCATGGCCAGGCCCTGGACAGGAGGAAAGAAGGGGCTGGATTCTCACCTAGGCCAGCCAGAGCTGCCAAACTTGGGAAAGAGAAACCCAGAAGTAGATGAACGTCAGACATTTAGTCAGCAGCTGGAATTTCCACACCAGCTCACATTTGCCAATCATACTTGAGCTTACATCCACTCTGGGGGTGAGTAGGGGCTTGTGAGCCCCGTATTCAGATGAAAAGTCTGAAATTCAGAGACACTCAGTGATTTGTCCAGGGTGTAGCTGTGTGATTTGGGGGAAGTGACTTAACCTCTCTGGCCTTCAGCTTCTCCCTTTAAATAAAGCCCTCCTTTGCAAGGCTCTCACAAGGAAAAGTGAGGAAAAGTACATACAACGTTCAGCACCATGCCTGGCCCCCCGAAAGTGTTAAGTGCATGGTCATAATTTTTATCAGAGTTTCAGGGCAGGTCCGATTTTTCTTGATAGAAAGGAGAAACAGGGAATGGATGCCCTTCTAAGGGGCGGGGGTGGCAAAGCTCACACTCCTCTTTCAGAAAAGAGACTTGGGCTAGGCATTGCTAAAGTCTCCCCTGCTCAAGAATTCTTTGAAATTTATGCCATGCTCTCACCACTCCAAAGAATGAATATTATCCTCATTTTATAGAGAAGGAAATATATTGAGAGGTAAAATAACTTTCTAAGTATCACATAGGTGGGAAGCAACAGAGCGGGCTTTAACACTAGGTCTTCCTAATTTCAAGTTGAAGACCTTCCCATACGTCACACTGCTGCCAGTGTGTTTCAACGCTGAATTCAGACAGAGCTTCCAACCCCCCCAAGTGAGCCACGTCTCTTCTTTTCAGAAATGCTTAGTCATTGAAAAAAATCTTATTGTGAAATATGCAATACATACAAAAGAGTGCATTAATATAAGTACATATATGAGGAATAATAAAATATATGCATACTGAAAATGTCTTCGATGCAGTTTGACTAAAATGTATATGGTTGTGAATTCCTATTTTTCTTGTTTGTGATTTGCTGTGCTTCTTAAATCTGAGCTTTGATGTCAACAGTTCTGGAAAACTGTCGGCCATTATTTCTTTGAACACTGCCTCTTCCCCATTCATTCTATAATCGTCTCCTTCTGGAACTCCAAGTATGTATGTTAGACCTTCACACTCTATCCTTCACATCTTATAACCTTGGTTTCTTGTTCATATTTTTATCTCTCTGAATTGCATACTGGATAATTTCTTAAGACTTACCAGTTTATTAATTTTCTCTTCAGCTGTGTCTAATCTATTGTAAATTGATCCACAGAATTTTTCATTTCAATTGTTATATATTTTTTTCTAGAAGTTCTTTATGACTCTTTTATAACTATGCACTTTTCAAAATAGTGTTCTGTACTGTGCTCGTATTTTAAAATATTTCATTTCTTAGAACACAATAAGCATAGTCATTTTCCATATCTGATTATTTTAATATCTACAGTTTTGTAGGTCTAATTCTGTAGCCTGTGGTTTCTATTGGTTCTTATTCGTGGTGCTTTATTGCCTGCTGTGATTTTTTTGATTCTTGACTTGAACTGAAATGTTCCTGGGAACTTTACATCTGTGGGAAATCTTTGAGATTTCCTGGGCTGAACTTGCCTTCTGTCTAAGATAATTTGTCTTTGTTTCTGCCAGTTATTGTCACATTAAATTCTCTGCTTAAGGATTTCAGACTACACATGAATTTGGATCTCATATCCATGTGAAAATCAGGTTTTGGTTAAGTATTTTCAGGAGAGGTATTTTTCTCCATCCACATGGGGCAAACTTGTCCTTACTCTCTCTTCTTTGCGGGAGGATTTATGTCTTGGTCACTTTTCTATTGCCTGCACAGCCATTGAGGCCAGCGAGGCCCCCGCTGTACGCAGGGGTCTTTATTAGACTGCTCCTTGGGCAGGCCCCAGTATGTACCTGTTTTCTCCCATTCTCAGCCCAACATCAGTATGAAGGCTTAGGGTCACCAGGGGCTGGCAGATCCTGGAACAAAAGCTGGCATTGTGCGCTGTCACCCTGTGTCTACACCCTCCATTCAGTTTCAGTCTCTGTGATCTCCTACTTTCTTGTCAACTCAGTAATGCATTATAATTTTTAAATATTTTGTCTGACACATCATTGTTTTCATTTAGAAAGTTGTTCAGGGTATTTAAGACCCCATTGCTCCAGAAATGGAAGTCCTCCCATAGATACTTTGGGGAAAAATATAAAGCATTTCCTGTCTCAAAGCTAGATTCAAGCAAATTTGGACTGCTGGTGAATATTTTTCTAAGAGACCATTCTCCATTTTCTATCCTTTTTTCAGTAATTCTCCCCTATCCTTAAAAGTACTTCATTCTCATAGTTGCTCTTCCTCTCCCCTTGTTAGAAAAAATAAATAAATAAACTAATTCATACTACAGTTTTAATGACTAAAAACAGCCTACCGCCACTCCTTACTATGTTACATATCAGGAAACTTTTTAAATTGTCTTTTCCTTTAAGGTTTACATTTTGAAAGGATCCTGGAGTGGACAGATCTTGACTGAATGAAGTGATTCTCTGATTTTAAATGCTAGGATGCTCTTTCAGCCAGGGAAGGGCAAATTGTCCCCAGACTACCCTTTGGTCCCTAGAGGCTACAGTGTGTAAGAATGGCCAGGGAGTTAATTAGTCTGGCTGTGAGCTTGCCAGCCACACCTAGAGAGCTCCAGAGGCATCTCAACCTCTCATTTGGCAGACACGCTATGGAGCTGTGCACACTAGCGCGCTAACACCAGCCAGACCTGCCAGCATGGTACATGCTGAGCTCACACCAGATGGCTCTTTTAACAGCTTACTCTTCTCCCCCGGCTCTCACCAGTACTCCTTATCCTTTCTCCTGCTTTGGTGACATAGCGTCACTGATGGATACCTGAAGAAAAATGGATTCTACTGTTTTCAGGACAGAGCGCCTCTAACCCTGCCCTCTGAGAAATGCTTAAGACACGTTCTGTGTGAGATGCTGGGAGAGTGCACATGGCCCTCACAGCCTCTGGCCCAGACAGAGTGAGTGCCCCAGATACCCCGTGCCCATACCTGGCGGGTTCTGCCCTCTCTTCCATCTTGGCCACATATACTAGGCATACTCAGGGGCCTGGACAGCTGCCCTTTCTGCTCCTTCCCTTTTGGGAGGGGGTCCAGACATCTGGACAGCCTCCCAGTGGTCCCTTGAGGACCTCAGGTAGCACGTCCTCTCACACATGCACGTGACTGGACGGTGTTCTAGTTATATACTGCTAGATTGTAAACCACACCAAAACTTAGTGGCTTAAAACAACAATCATCATTAATTTTGTTTATGAATATGCAAAATGGGTAGAGCTTGGTGGGGGCAGCTCATCTTAGCTTGTCAGCTAGGGCAACTCAACTGGGGCTAGAGGATCCACTTCTTAGATAACTTATGTAGCTGGAAAGTTGGTGTCAGCTGCTGGCTGGGAACCCATCCCAGGATGTTGGCTGGGGGCTTCCTCACAGCACGGCGGTTGGGTTCCAAGAGTGAATGTTCTAAGATATTAAGGCAGAGGTTGCAAGGCTTCTTATACCTAGCTGTGTGAAGGTTCAGAGGCAGGAAAGAGTGAGAACTTGAGGGCAGGCTTCACAGACAACCAGTGCAGTATGTGCTTGCATGTGTGTGTTTGTCTAGGTGTGTACGTCCATGTGTGTATGCTGGAAGTATGTGTGGGTCTGCATGTGTGTAGGTGCATGCGAGTGCATGTATGCATGTATGTGTATGTGTGGTTACAGCAACACCAAGGGCTCCCCCTGTACCAGGCCTAAGCTGATGGAGTATCCCTACTCTGTAATTCAGAGGCCTGGGGAATAGCACCCCCTACCGCCGCTGCCACACATCCCAAGGGCACACGACCCATCCCTTTCTGTACTCTGGCCTGGACTCAGGAACACACTGACAAGGCCCGCGCTTGGCATGCAGCATTAAGAGGCAGCAAGCTCCAGGTCCAGCCTTAAGACAGCCTGCCTTCCTCCTCCTCAGCCTGTTGGGGATATGCATGACCCAAGCACAGGTGACACAGGGGCAGGGGTGCTGGAAGGGGCCCTGTCGCTGATTGGACTGGACCAGCTCTTGTCCATCCATGGACTTCAGAATTCTCTGTTGTGAGGAGAACTCCTCTATAAGACAGACCCCCTTCCCAGGGGAGTCAGGCAACCTCATCTCAAAGACATGTGTAAAAGCTCTCCTGCTCTCTAGATTAGGGTCTGTTTTTTCTTGTTAGTGGGGTTAGGGGCTTCCGGGAGGCTGAAAGGGGTATTCAGAGGGGCTGGGGAGATGAAGAACAAAGCTGGGCCTTTCCTAAGCTCAGCTTATCAGATGACCCTGGCCCCAAGAGAAAGCTGTCCCAGTCCCATATCCCAAACTTGCTTGCCATTTGCTCCTCCTCAGTGGCACACCAGAGAGAGAAGGAAGAAGGGGAAAATAATAATCAGTCATTCTCGGTTTTTGTCCTCCTGTTGCCCCATGAGCACTTCCCTTCTGTCAAAACTTGGTTCAACTGCACATAACAGCGACAGCAAAAGTTAACAGTGTTTTTAACAACATAAATGTTTCTGTCTCATACAAAAGATGTGCAGAGGCAGGCAGTCTAGTCCTTTGTGGCTCCACAAAGTCCACAGGGAGTTCACTGCTCTGTAATTGCTAGGGCATAGTGCTTACCTTCATGTCCAGCATGGCTGCCAGAGCTCCAGCCACCACATCTGTGAACAAGGCAGTTCTTTTTAATTAAAAAAAGTTTTATTGAGGTATAATTTGCCCAAAATAAAATGCACACATTTTAAGTAGAGTTGGATGACTTTTGGCAAATTTAAATACCTATGTAATCACCATCTCCCAAGAAAGTTTCTCCGACAATCCTTTGCACTCAATGTCCTCCTTTGCCATTAATATAGATTAGTTTTCCTGTTCTAGAACTTGATATAAATGTAATCATTTAGAACATACTCTTCTGTGTCTGGATTTTCACACTCAGCAGAATGCTTCTGACAGGTATCCATGCTGTTCCATGGTATCAGCATTTTCTTCCTTTTTATTGTTGAGTAATATTCCATAGTATGGATTGACCGTGTTTATCCATCCACTTGTTGATAGACATTCACTTGTTTCCTCTCTTTCCCTTTTAGGGGACTTTCCAGAAGCTCTACATAACATTTCCTCTCCAATTTGAATAGCCAAAAGCAGTCACATGGCAACACCTAGCTGCAAGGAAGCTGAGAAATGCAGCTGTTTAGATGGACGGCCGTTGAGGTTTTTTCCTGGGAGGAAGAGGAGAGTGGATGTTGGGACAACTAGTGGTCTCATTTGGCAGTCCAGAGAACCACTGATTTCACCAAAGTCAGCCAGGTCCTCAAAACAGAGGTGGGTTGAGAGGTTCCAGATTTAGGGCCTTTTTAATCTGTCCCCAGCAGACCACTTCACATCCAGTGGCAATCATCCATTGGCCAGTGTCCACAGAGTCTAGGGCCCTAGGAGGGAGCTGGATGGCATCAGGTAGGGGGGACAGCACTGGTGCCACAGGGCACTGGATGGAGCACTTGTTCTGTATCGAGCACCAGGCCAGTCCCTCTGTCCCACATGCCAGCTGACCCACACAGCCAGGCGGTGAGCTAGTTACTCCCGTCAGCCCCATTTCTCAGGTGAGGAAGCCCACGTTTAGAGAGGTTGACTAACTTGTCTGAGGTCACAGCCAGCAAATGGTGTCTGTGGGCTCCAGGGCTCCAGGGCTGTAGAAGGCGAGTGCTGATCCCAGAGAGAAGTCCAGAGTTTCTCAATATCCTTCCTAACAGGCAGAAGGCGGTTCTGTCTTGAGACTCACAAACAGTCCTTTCAGAGCCCCTGACTGTCAGCCTCAGGGGCCTGCCACAGACCCCTACTCTCCTAATTCACTCAGGACTTTTCCTCATAATTCTACTTTCCTCCATTTCATGCCTATAACGTATTAACATAAACAACGGTGCTGACAGCAGCTCAGCTCTCACAGGCTCATGCTGGAATCCGACCGATGATTTTCATCAGGGAAAAAGACTAAACAGGTTAAGATGATTAAATTTTCTTAAACCTACAGCTAAGCCTAATCAAAGCCATTTGTGCAAAGGTGTGTGTCTGTTTTTCTTTGCTGGAAAGTTGATTGGCAGTTTCATATGGATGAGTCTGACTTCTGGGAGAACAGAATTAAAATAAAGCATTTTCTGCAGCCTCCAGATATTAGCATAGGCTATTTCAACGTCCCCGTGTGGGCTGGAATGGTCATTTTCTTTGAGAAACATCGGAAGGTGAAAATGAGCATCTATCTACGTTTCATCCTCTCCCTTATTCCTGCCCGCCACCCTCCCCCAAGATGAGTCCTTTTATGATCAGAGCTCTCTGTTGAAAGGATAAGGAAGTGCTACAGTTGCTCAGTTTTCAGGAGTTGGGGGGTCTGGAGCCTTTCACACAGCCTGATTGGATGATCTTGGGCAGTGTTTGCCCTGTCTGGGCCTTAGCTTGCCCATCTGTAAAATGGGGAGGCTGGCCTTGTGGCGCTCTGAGTCAGTGGAGGAGGAGCCCAGCCAATGGGTGTGACAGGAGCCAACCTCCTCTGCGTGTGTGATGCTCGTCATCACAGAGAGCTCACAGGAGAACGTACGCTTATGTTCTATAACCGCCTGTATGCTGACGGGGCTGGCGATGCTAGGGGCACCCGCAGCGCACAGCTCAACTTTCCCTGTCTGGCATCTTCAAGAATTCTCTCAAACCTGGCCTCCCCTTCACAAGGTTTCAGTGGATCCCACAGCCAGGAATTAAATCTCACTTTCAGGTATTAAAAAGGCCAGTCCCATCCCATTTGAAACTTCAATCTCTCTTCCAGTGTGATACTCTTTTCCTCTCCCAACGTTCACCTGTGACACCTCACACAGGCACCTATAGTGGGGTGGGGGTACGGCCGCTTTCACGCTTCCTCTCCCCAATCCCACGGCCTTCCACAGCTTGGGTGGCGGGGTGTGGAGGAGAACAGAGAAAGGAAGAGCAAAGTCCTGTTTGCGGTTCTCTCTAGGACATCACTGGTTAGAAGCTTTCCCTCTGCAACAGCAGGCATCCAAATGCTGACCACCCCACCCGCCCACAAAGAATGCACTTGCAGGCTCTTACAGGGACCTGCTCACCACACTGTACTTCCCTGGCTGACCTCTTGGGACCTCTTCCTCAGCACCTCTCTGGTGGCCCTCCTCACCCCCTCCACTGCCCAGGATCTCCAGTAGGCAGGGCCTGTCAGGACAGCTTGAGCCCCAGCACCTCCCATGACCCACAGGAAGCGCTCGTGTGAGGCTGCTCTGCTGCCACTGCACCGCCCTTGCCCCTCCCCTGCACCACGGCTGCTCCAGCCAGCCCCCAGTCCCTGGAAAGAAGCAGGCGGCAGTCCCCATGTTCACAACCACACCCAAACTCCAGGTGATGTGCACCACAACCACGCTCACCGCCCTTCCCTCTGCCACAAGCAGCAAGACGGCCCATGATTTCTGAAGCTCAGTGAATAGCCTTCCAGGGGCTGGGTCCCAATTCCACAAGTACTTTTGAAGTCCACTTAACCTGTTTGCGGGGAGCATCCCCCTGGGGTAGAGGAGATGGAAGGACACAAAGAATTCCTTCCAAATATCTATTTTCTTTCAAGTAGCCTGGAGGTGGGGGATGGAGATGGATAGTCACCAGACCACTTCTGGTACCACTTAGTAATCTGCATGGATGTGGCTGGAGTCTTACTTATAATGTATTTTAGCTTTGAGGCTTCAATCAATCTCTGGAAACATTAATATTGTGTTATGTAACTTTTAGGGTTTTTCCAGTACTTTCTCCTAGAAAAAGAAGAGTAAACTAAACCAAAGCAAGCAGAAGAAAGGAAATAATAACTAGAGTGAAAATAAATGGAGAATAGAAAAATAATAGAGAAAATCAATAATATCAAAAGTCATTCTTTGAAAAGATCAACAAAACTAACAAACTTTTAGCTGACAAAGAAAAAAAAGAGAGATCCAAATAACTAAAATCAGAAGCAAGAGAGGCGACATTGCTACCCACCTTACAGAGACAAAAAGGATTATAAGGGAATACTATGAACAACCACATGCCAACTAATTAGACAACATAGATGAAACAGGCAAATTCCTAGAAAAACACAAACTATCAAAACTAACTAAAAAAAAAAAGAAATAGAAAATCTGAATAGACCTATAACAAGAAGAGAATTTGTCATTTTAAAACTTCCCACAAAGAAATGCCCAGGCCCAGTTGGCTTCACTGGTGAATTCTACCAAACCTTTAAACAGTAATTAATACCAATACTTCACAAACTCTTCCAAAAAATAGAAGGGGGAGGAATACCCAACTTATTCTGTGAAACCAGAATTACGCTGATACCAAAACCAGACAAAAGCATCACAAGAAAACTACAGATCAATATCTCATATGAATATAAATGTAAAAATTCTCAACAAAGTACTAGCAAACTAAATCCAGCAACATATAAAAAAGAACTATATACCACTATCAAGTGGGATTTATCCCAGGAATGCAAGATTGGCTTAGCATCTGAAAATTGATTAATGTAATATACCATATTAATAGAATAAAGGACAAAAACCACATGATCATCTCAATAGCCACAGAAAAAGCATCTGGCAAAGTCCAAGAGAGAGGAGAGGGAAAAGTTGCTCCAGACTGGGAAACAACCTAAACAAAGGCACAATGGAAAATATTCAGGGGAGACACGGGGAGTAAAAAACTATTTTCAGAAAGAAGATGGGCCAATGTACAGAGAGCCAGCAATGCCAGTTTAATGGCTCAAGAGAAAGCCCTGAGAGTTTTGAGCATAGCATCGACAGCATGAAAGCGGCATTTTAGGAAGCTAATCAGGACTAAATTATCCAGTATCAATTTATATACACCAGTGTGAGTCCAAGATGCAGAGTAACAATCACTAATATTTTCTGGAGAATAAATTGCAATCTAATTTACTCCCAGGGTGGATCCAGGTTTTGTAGCTGAAAGTCTATACTGTTTTTGAGGCTTTCTTTAAGAAACAGAAAGTAAAATTAGAAATCAAAATTAGGTACAAAAGTGAATACTTATTTAGAATGAGAAAAGAAATTACAACATGCTTTGGCTACTCCAAACCGTTCAGTACAAGGGGAAGTGAGATGGAAAGACACCAGAGTAGAAAGAGGCAGGAATCTTAACCAACTGTAGTTAATATGTCTGACTTTTGCCAACTGTACAAAAACACATGACCATGTGAACAAAGTGCGTGGGCCTTGGAAGGATCCCTACACAGGAGGGGCCGTGAAGCTGCAGCCTCCTCAGCCTTGTGGTGAATCTGCCCTGTGGTGTGCTGGAGCCAGAGTGTACAGGTTCATGAGAACCAACCGGTAGCACCTCTTCACAACTGCACATTCAGTGACATAATGTTGATAGCTTGAGATCAGCCATGGTGAGAGTATTTGGCAAATGCCACATATTCAGGCTTCCCCCATCCTCAGAAGCTAGCTGGTTAATACTGGCCAGCATACCACTGAATCCGCTTCTATTTATGGCTGAAGTTTTGGTCCTTGGCCAAAGTACCTATCATTGGCCATCACAGCTAGACTCTTCAGAGGTCAAAGTCATTAGACTCAATGTCAAACCAGGAGAAATCTCACTAGGGCAGTGATCTCAGAGCCTTCTACCTGTGCATTGTCCACTCTCCCACCTTCTCTGTGCCTCACCCACCAAAAGCAGCCAAAGCACCCCTGCCCGCACCTCTGAGTAGGTGAGATGAGAACATTTCAGACCAGGACTGGATGTGAGCACAGGGCCTTTTCCTAGGCCAAGTAGGAGCCAGGAGACAGGATCACAGGGGAGGGTGACCCTCTAAGCTATTTCTATGGGGATGATTAGCTTTCGAGTCCTCCAGTTTAATGACCCTAAGGATGAAGCTCTGCCCTAACCCATCTCACAACCCATTGGTCCCATGTCTGAGGTGACCCATGTCTCCTGGATTAGCTGACATTTCTAGCCTTCAGCACTCTCAAAGCAGTGAGGCCCTACACCTTCTCCCCAGTGCTCATGCCACCTCTCATTTGCCCTAAATATGCCCATCTCCAGTTCTAAGGTGGCCCTTCATTCCACTATGGTGGACTGGGGGAGGAGTTGCTATCTCTCTCCCTGTGCTCTGCAGTCCTTCCCTCTGCTCTTCTTTCCCTTTCCAGATGCTGCCTCAGGTTTTAGTAGCCCCCAAAGAGCCATCCTTTTCCACCCTTTCTCTGCACCTATAGGCCCATTTCACAGACAGGAATATCGAGGCTCAGAAATCAGGACATTCCCAGCCTGTCTGACTGCAATATCTGTGCCCTTTTCATTCTGCTATGTTGCCTCTTGAACAGGTGTGGATTCTGTCCCCTGCCAGCATGGAGCCAGGTCTCTGTGGAGAATGCATCCCCCCCCACCCCCACAGGGTCCAGAATGGCATAGAGTTCCCAGGATAATCACCCAAGCCTTAGAACTGTGGGGGCAAAGAGGCGGGAAACCAGGTAGGATAAAGACAAGGACATAACCGAATGGTACTTAGTGGTCCATACTTAGTTCCCACCCAACTCCGGGGATGCTCATGTCTAGGTGTGTGCAGCATTCAGCAGCCAGCACTCAACTGCCTGTGAGCACACCTGCCCAGGCTCTGCAGGAGGCCCCTTTGAGAATAAGCACTGGATACCAACCGTGGTTTAGGGATTGCACTTTGAGCCAAAAGATGTATGTTCAAATCCTGACTCCACTATTCACCAGCCATAGCACCGTGGTTTAGGGATTGCACTTTGAGCCAAAAGATGTATGTTCAAATCCTGACTCCACTATTCACCAGCCATAGCACCAAAGGGAAGTCATCTAGCCTCTCCGAGGCTCAGTTCCCATCCAGGAAAGGAAGTGAGAGGCCAGCTCACAAAGAAACTAGTGTGGTCCAGGAGTTAGGCACATATACTTTGTGGTCACAGCACATAGGTTCATGATTCCAGCTCAAATTAGGGAGGGATCCTGGGCAAATTACTCCCCTGTGCTTCAGTTTCCCCATCTGTAAAATTGAGACAACAATACTACCTAACTAATAAGAGAAATAGATATTGATATATAGATATGTGGATTTTTAAGGATTAAATGAAATAATATTTGCAAAGAACCAACAATAGTGCCTGACACACTTCAAGTGCTACTCAGTGTCAGTTATTGCCACTACTCAGGCCTCAGCCTGTGGCTCTCAGCCTGGGGGAGGACGCTGGCCCCCAGGACTGAGTTACTCACCCCAGGAGCATTTGTACCGACCACATCACCCCATACAGAAGGTCTCCCACAGCTGCCAGACCTCTGTCATCCATCCCACTGGCCCTACCACTCACCCTGCTCAGATTTCCAATTATTTGTCCTGTTTTGAATTCAAGTGGGATATTAGCAGCAAGTCTGGCTTTATTAATGGCGGTGTCTTTAGTGTTATCGACTTTCTCACTCACTCCTCGCTCTCACTCCAAGCTCTGTTTCCTTTAATTAAGCCCAGAGCTAAGTGCTGAGCAGGTGATGTGAGTCTGGAATGGCCTTTGTTCTGGGGCTTAGGCGCTTTCTCATGGGCTGGGGATTGGAGAGACAGCTTGCTGCTGCCTTTGAAGTCTGACATCCATCCCCACAATCAGAGGAGTGGGACAGTGTGGAGAGCCAGGCCAGAGAGGCAGGAGCTCGGCTCTATCCCCAGTCAGCCTCCTTACCTGTGAAGTGTAGATGAGGTGCATGAAAATGTCTCTGCCATCCCTCCCTGCACCGTGACACTCAGCATCTACTGAGGATTGGACGGTGAGCCCCAGCAGAGCATGCAGAATCTCCATTCTGCAGACTTAAAAGCCACAGATACCCAAGAGGCAGCGAGGCACAGAGAAAACAGCCCAAATTTTGGCAATATTCAGCCTGAGTTTGAATCCTGACCCTGTTGTGCATGCCTTGGCAATTTACAAGCATATTGAGCCTCACCTGCCTCCTCTATAAAATGGGGTGATGGTATCTACCTCTCAGGAGATGATATATGGGAGTCATCTTCAGTGTCGGCCCCCATACTGTTAGGATCTCACTGCGTAACAAGCTTCCCGTTTTATTCTTATTCCCAGCCTCCAACCCCTGCTAGGCTGTCAGCACCTCTGTATGCTTCTCTCGATCAGAGACAGAATTAATCTTAATCTGTTCTTGTGTATTTCTGTACTTTGTCACAGATAGATCCATACATACATCACTGTATGCATCCTATGCTATTGAAATGATGGTGGACATGTCTGTATTTCCACCTAGGGCCTGCTTCTTATTCTCTCTCTGCCAGATGAGTGGAGCAGGCACAGGTAGTAGGTACTTCATGACTGAACCTGTTGAATTCAGCTCAATTTACTTTATAGTAAGTCATCACGACAGTTAACAAGCAGACTCTTACCGTGGTAACATAAACCTCCACTTGGTTCAGGGCTTTAAGTCTTCCTAAGCATCATCAGAAAAGTGAGAGCCAAGGCAGGCTATTCACTGTTAAGTGAGCACACAGAACATTGAACGTAAAGCCCCAATATAGTGCCTGCCACACAGAAATACCTGGCAAATGTCATAAA
Source organism: Eulemur rufifrons (assembly GCF_041146395.1). Classification (NCBI taxonomy): domain Eukaryota; kingdom Metazoa; phylum Chordata; class Mammalia; order Primates; family Lemuridae; genus Eulemur; species Eulemur rufifrons. The sequence goes on from NC_090989.1 coordinate 117,345,350, forward strand.
ATTGTTGATGCCACAGACGTCTTGGACGATAAACACCATGGTGAATGGCTCATGCAGACAGGTACCCGAAGCTGCATCCCTGCCTCACTGTGTGGTTGCAAAGCCCCCTCATCTTCCAGCTGGCCCCAGTGCCCACACAGGCCCCCAGACAATCACAGTGCTATTCGGGCTCATCTCCCAGCTGTGGGGAGGGCAGGAAGGCAAAGGAGTGAGAGGCCTCAATGCTACTGTCCCCACAATCCTAGTGCTGCCACCGACTTCACCATTCACCCCCTTGCCTTCCCCTGACAGCCTTTCTCATCTCCCCCAGTGAAGCCCGGCCCACCCTCCTGACCTCATGCCCCCATCAAGGGCTCTGAGAGCCCCGTGGTCCCAGCGATGCTCCACAGCACACGGCACCACTTCTTCCTCTCAGCCCCTGGCTGCTTTTCTTATCTCCCCTACCCGACTGTGGGTTCCTCGAGCTGGGTCTGTCCTGATTGTTCTCTATGTCCCCAGCACCTAGAGGAGCAGCAAAACCCAGAGCAGGCATTTGGCTTCCGTCACAGAGGCCCAAATTATCTCCAGGGATTTTATTTTTTGTTTTTTGATTGCCTCTAAATTTCATTCCATTCCAGAAGTGCCTACTCCTCACCCCTGGGCACCAGTCCAGTGCCTGCCTGTGTCAGTCGGAACTACTGGTTCCAGCGTAAAAGATCCAACCCAAACTGGCTGCAACCAACGACAGGGGGAAGGTATTGAAGTGTTGCACCATCACCCACGACTGGCCTGAGGGGCTTGACCACGGCCCCACGACTCTCTCTGTTTCTCAACTCCATTTCCCAGGCACTGGCTTCACTTTCAGGCTAGCTTCCCCCACGAAGTGACCAGATGGCCGCCAGAAGCTCCAGGCTTTCACTTCCCCAATTCACCAATTCGGGGGGCGGGGGGACATGCCTCTCTGCCACCACAGCAAGGACCTCTCTCATTGGCCTGAAGTGGGGCACGTGCTGATCCCTGAACCAATCACAGTGGCCGAGGGGAGTGGTGCTCTGATTGGCCAAGTCTGGGTCACGTGCCATGGGAGCAGAGGGCTAGGCTGATTATTGTCAGCTCTGGCCTGACCTCGTGGCCTGGGTGGGAGAAGGGGTAGTTTCCCTAAAGGAAATCAGGGCACTTCGTCCAGAAGAAGGGGAATGGACACTGGGTAGGCAAAGCAATGAATACGCACCAGAGCTCCTCCATTAAATAAAGCAAGAAAAGTAAGTCCAGACTGCAAGGGAACATCCAACAGCAGCCTTTAGGTGATAGCACACCAAGCAAAAGCAGTCCAAGCCAGTGATTGTCCAATTAAGAGCCAGCTCTATGTCATCGAAGCAGAACTGTGTGTCACAGATTCTCAGGGTTGTTGGAGATAAAAGGAGAGCTGGTTGCAGCAGTTGGAAAGGCTTCCTGGAAGGGGAAGTGGGGCTTAAAGAACTGGTCAAACTGGTAGACACAAGAAAAAGGGCAGAGGGGTTTCCAGGCTGCTATGCATAGGCATGAGGAGGAGGACGCTGGCCTTTGGACATCATACCCTGGCACAGAGCTGTCACCAGGATCACGTGCGGGTGGTGGTGGGGGGGTGATGTTTAGCATGAAGGGAGGGGGCGGGAGAGCCTCGCCCCTCTAAAGAGCCAGGCTCCACCCACAAGACCCGAGCCAGCAAGATCAAAATCTAATTTACTCATTAGGCGTGTTTCTTTTGTACAAATCAAATCATGGGCTATTTTTCCACATCGTAAATATTGTTTTAAACTCTTGCTCATGGGCAATTAGATTACAAGCATCGCCTGGTGAGCTATACGCCAGCACATTTGGCTGGTCTCTGGCTGCTTTGCGAGCAGTTTCGTTTTAAAATGTTTCCCAATGATTTTTAAGGGTCTTTGAAATCTTCTCCCTAGTGATGCGTGAGGGCCCTTGTCTATGACCATTAATCTCCATAACAGCCCAAGAGAGACTCAGCCTCCTCTGTGTTCTTTTCCAAATGGCCCAGGCTGAGCTCTGCATCCCCTCCTATATTTCTCCCTGTAGATTTGAGGGTCCTCAGCTAGGCAGGCTCCCTGCCTCTCTGTGTGCTAATGAAAGACCCAGGAAAGTGTACACCCTGAGCACCAGGCCTCAGAAGACTTGCATTCCAGTGCCAAGATCTGTACTTATTTGGGGCAAGTTATTCCATCTACCCTCCCACCCCCGGGGCCTGGGCTTTGACATCTGTAGAAAGGGGTTAATTCCTGCCTCATCCTAAAGGCCCCCTATTCTTCTCTGTGGGCCTTTCTGGGCCCTCTGTGACCTTCCACAGCTGCCAGAAAAACTTGCATTCTTGCTGCTCCCCCAAAATGCTCCTCTCCCTTTCAGGTCAGCCCCTTGGCCCCCACATACTTCTGCCTTCCTGTCCTGATTCACCTTGGACCTGCCCTGGAGTGATAGCTCTCTCCCTGAGATCCACATAACCCCAACCTGATGTGGCTGAGCACTAGGGCCACCTCCTCCAGGAAGTGTTTTGTAACTGCCTTGGCCCTCGGTTACCTATCTCTTCACTGGACTTTCACCCAACAGGAAACTTTTAGTCCCTGATAATAACAATAATAATGATAACCACTTTTTACTGAGCACCTATTATGTGCCAGACACTATGGTAGAGGCTACATATGCTATTTCATCCATTGCATCATGTCATATATCATCCTCATGACACTGACCTCTTCCAACAGTCGTCTCAGTCCCAACACCAGGAATACTTGAGTTTCTTCTAAACTGGTAAGTTTTTAATATTGTGGACATTATGACTCCTATTTCTGATCATATGTCCCTCTGTGCCTTGGTTGCTAGGAAACTCAGAATCAATATTCATCTTACTCTCAGCAACTATATAGGACCTTATGTATCATGCCTTATTTTCTGTTCCTCTCTTGATTTTAACCTTAGCCCCAATTTCCTCATGTGTTTTTATTAAATTCTTTTGAATTGAATATATTTCTGTAACAAACCTCAAATATAACACTTCCCTGCCATGTGACCTAAGGAAAGCGAAGTAACTTCTCTGAGCCTCAGCTTCCCGCATGCTAAAGTGAGAGGAGGAACACATACCTCACGATCTTTCACAATGTTACTATAAGGGTAAATTAAGATAATGTGGGCCAAATACTTGGCACTAGAACACAGTCATAATCATTAGCTGTTATTACTTTTATTATGGGGATTAATAAAATTAAATAAACTTAGAGATACTGGTTTGGGAAGAATCTCCTTTTATATTGTCTTTGGTCACAAGCAAAGATCAGAAGCTAAGTGGTTGGAATGTAAGGTGGGATTTAGCTCACACTCCAGATCACTCCACTGCACAGGTAGCCTCTCCGCACTCAGAGGCCTTCATTGTGTGATGCCCATATTGTCTTTCTGAAGGAACCCAGCGCACCCAGAGAGGCTAGCTGGTGTTGGGGCTGGCTGTGCTCCTTCCCTAAGATGTTCTCCAAGATCTGAACCCTGGGTCTTGGTTGCTGGACAATCTTATAGGGGAAGTGATCTCAGGAGAAGATCACCTCGACAGTGGAGAGGGTGTGGGTGAGCTCCTACATCCATTCCTCTCCAGTTAGAACAGGAAACAGCAGAGCTGGAAGGCATTATTTAGAGAGTGTTTCATCCAGCTGCCTTATTTTGCCTGTGGAAAAACTGAGGCCCAGAGAGGGAAAGGGATTCACCTAAGGTCACACAGCAACATAAGAATCTCCTTGCCTGCTGCACAACTCCAGCCCAGACCTCTCTCTTAAACTTCTGACCTATTCTGAACTATTTCCCACCTGATCCCTTCAGTTTGATGGCTGTTGGGTGCCTCAACTTAGCAAACTTTCCAACATGGAAATCTTCAAATCTTTATTAACCTTTCCCCAAAACCTGCCTGGCACAATCTTCCCTGATCACTATCGCTCTCTCTCTCTCTCGCTCTCTTTCTCTCCCCGGCCCCCTCCATTTGGTCTGTCATCAAATCCTGTCATCTAGATTTTTACCACTTGTCACTCCCTGGCCCAGGTCCCCATCTTCTCCCACCTGGTTCGTGTCCTCCTCACTGGTCTCCTGCCTTTGTCCTAAGCCCTTAAGACTATGTTCAACAGCCAGAGTGGAAACATAAATAGTATGATGTTATTACTTTGCCCACCCCACCCTGACTCCCCAGTGTGGAAGCGATGGCTTCTGATTTTGCTCAGGGTAAAAACAACGTCCTCTCTGCAACCCCAGATCCTCCATGATCCATCTGCCTCCTCCATGTCCCCCACTTCTCTTACCTCATTGCCTACCCTTCTCCCCTTCACTCCATTCCAGCCAAACCTGCCCTTCTTGATGTCTGCCCCCCAGGGCCTTTGCACTGGCTGTTCCCCCTGCCAGGCACTCCCCCTAAACATCCTCATGGCTAGTTTGTGCACTTCCTCCAGATCTGTACTCAAAACTTACCTTCTCCTCCATATATGTGGTCATATGATTTTCACAAGGGGGCCAAGACCATTCACTAGGGAAAGGACAGTCTTTGCAACAAATGATGTGAGGAAAGAAAAATATCCACATGCAAAAGAATGAAGTTGGAGCCTTACCTAACACCATATACAAAAATTAACTCAAAATGGATCAAAGACCTAAATGTAAGACCAAAACCTATAAAACTCTTTAAACGAAACATAGGGGAAAGCTTCATGACACTGCATTTGGCAATGATTTCTTGGATGTAATACCAAAAGCACAGGCAACAGAAGAAAAAAACAGACAAATTGGGCTTCATCAAAATTAAAAACTTTTGTGCATCAAAGGATACTATCAACAGAGTAAAAAGGCAACCTATGGAATGGGAGAAAATAGTTACAAATCATATCTGGTAAGGGATTAATATTCTGAATATATAAAGAACTACTAAAACTCAACAACAAAAAAGCAAACACCTCATTAAAAATGGGCAAAGGACTTAAATAGCCATTTCTCCAAAAAAAAATGTTATATGCACATGAAGTAAGCATATGAAAAAACAGCATCATTAGTCATTAGGGAAATGCAAATCGAAACCACCGTAAGATACCACTTCACAACCAATAGGATGATTATTATTAAAAAAAAAAAAAAACCAAAACAGCAGAAAACAACAAGTGTTGGCAAGGATGTGGAGAAGTTGGAATCATTGTGCATTTCTTTTGGGAATGTAAAATGATACAGCTACTGTGGAAAACAGTATGACAGGTCTGCAAATAATTAAACGTTGAATTACCATATGATCCGGCAATTCCACTTCTGGATAGATACACAAAAGAATTGAAAGCAGAGACTCAAACAGTTATGATATAGAGATGTTCACAGTAGTAACATTATTCACGATAGCCAAAAGGTAGAAACAACTCAAATATCCATTGTCAGATGAATGGATAAACAAAATGTGGTATAAACATACAATGAAATACTATTCAGCCTTCAAATGGAATGAAATTCTGACACATACTACAATATGGATAAACCTGGGAAACATGTTATGTGAAATAAGCCAGACACAAAAGGACAAATATTGTGGGATCCCACGTATATGAGGTACCCAGATTAGTCTTATATGAGCTTTATCTGTGGTATATGATTACATTTATAAGAGGTCTAAAGTAGTCAAATTCGTAGAGACAGAAAGTAGAACAGTGGTTACCAGGGGCTGGGGGAGGGGAAGATAGAGAGTTCTTGTTTAACGCCTACAGAATTTCAGGCAGGATGATACAAAAAGCTCTGGACACGGATGGTGGTGATGGCTGCACAACGTTAACATCCTGTACTTAATGCCACTAAACTGTGCACTTAAAAATGGTTAAAATGTAAGTTTTATGTTATAGATATTTTACCACAATAAAAATAAATACAATTATAAAATTATCTTCTTAATGAGGCCCTCCCTGGACACTCTAAACTTTCAACTCTTCCCCCCACTAGGTATTTCACATCTCCTTTCCTTGCTTTATTTTTTTTAGTGCTTATCACTATCTCATACATTATTATATTTTACTCTGTGTTTTTGTTCATTGCTGCTTTTCCTCCCAACCAAAAAAGGTATTAGAATAGATGCTCAGTAAGGGTGGAGATTTTTTTTTTTTTCTATTTACTGCTGCATCACCAGCACCTAGACCAGCACTTGGCAGATATACCTATAAATATTTGTAGCACGAGGCTGGGCACGGTGGCCCATGCCTGTAATCCCAATGTGGGGAAGCTAAGGAAGGAAGGATAGTTTGAGGCCAGGAGTTCAAGACCAGCCTGGGCAACATAGCAAGACTCCGTCTATACAAAAAGTAGTGCACGCCTGTAGTCCCAGCTACTAGTGAGACGGAGGCAGGAGGATCACTTGAGCCCAGGAGTTCAAGATTACAGTGAGCTAAGACTCGGCCACTGCACTCCAGCCTGGGGACAAAGTAAGATTCTCTCTCACAAAAAAAGAAAAAAATTGTTGAATGAATGTAGGATACTACCAAGGGGTCGGTGGGACTGAGAAGATGTTTCAGGCCATCTCTAGAGAATTCATAGTTCCCAAGAGGGGCTTTGACCCTAGAAAGGGGCTGGGACCCTGGGGGCACTTCCAGGCTTTCCCACCCCTCAGCTACTCCCTGCCGCCTGGGGAGCTGCTCTACTAGATTATATTAGTTCAGTGGCCGGAAGGGCAGGCAGTTCATGGGAAAGGAGCTCATCAGGGTCCAAAGGGAAACCAGTAAGATCCCCCCTCCTGCTGCAAACACTTCATTGTCCCCTGGGGAAGCTGGCTGATGGGTGCATCCAGCAGGAGCAGCTGATAGGCCAAGGAGCTGCAAGCACTTATTGGGCACCCACTCTGTCCAGCTCTTTGCTGAGGTTATGGGACAAATGAGAATTTCCGCTACCAGTTGTGCTGGAGGAAAGACACACACACACACACACACACACACACCCCAATGGGTGACACAAGTGAGAACTGAGTGTTCCGTTGTCTGGTGTAAGCCAGGCAGCCTGACATTGTCCCTTCCCCTTTTCATGAGTTCTTACCCCCTTGTATACAGCCAGAGAATTCCTGCTCCTGACCCTGTCTCACCTGTCCACACCTGCTGCCAGGTAAGTATACTATGCTGGTCATTTATACCTTAGTGTGATGTGAACTTAAATGTTCTTTCTCTTCAAGGGATTTGACACCTAATAATCATCTTTAATTTTTCAGTGAAGTTTCTTATGTCCTAAGAAATGAATTTGAGGCTTCAGGTGTGGTTGGGGAAGATGTGGAAAGTTCTCCCAAGGCCTTGAAATGGGACCCCAGGAGACATGTGGTTCCTGGCTCCCTCTGTGTGCTGATGTAGTCCTGGAGGGCCTTCAGAGGTGGTCACAGGGGGCAGGGGGTCTTATCCCAGACAAGCTGGGCAAGGCAGAGAACTGGGGCTAGGGGGACCATGGACCCAGCTGACTAACGCCAAGATATAAAGGGGAGAGGCCATGTTTTCCTCCAACGACTCAGGATTCACTGATGGACATTCGTGCAGCCACCCGGTGCCAGGCCCTGGGCTAAGCACTGGGACGCAGATGCATCAGATGTCGTTGCCACTCCCACAGAACTCACCTGGAGGCCATTCCATAAAAGGGACTCAAGGGGGATAAGGGTCCCAGAGAATGGGACCCTTGCTCAGCCTGCAGGATCAGAGTTCACTTCTAGGAGGGGACAATATCCAGGCTGGGTCCCGATGGTTTAATGACAATCAGGCAGGTGCAGAGGTGAAGGAAGAGAATTCCAGTCTGGTGAATGCGTGTCCAGAGGCCCCATGAGCCTTCAGGGGCAGCAAGTGCTCAGTGGCAGGGAGTTCATCACACTGTGGGTAGAGAGGATGTTGAGATTGAAGAGGTTGGCTGGGCCAGACACGGCGGGACTGGGGTGTCACAGTGAGCATTTGGGCATTCCCCTTGAGTATAGATTTTTAAGGAAGGGTGTGATGGGGTCAGATATGTGATTTCAAAGGTTTCCTGACGGCTTTGTGTAAAAAAGCAGGGTGGGGTGGAATGGGAAGAAGGGACTGGAGAGTGTGGAATCTGCTGGGAAGTTACTGTAATCCAAAAGACAAACCAGGGTGGCCCAGATTTCTGTGGCACCAGAACTTGGTCATTAGCAAAGAGGAAATCAGATATGGGGCCGGGCGTGGTGGCTCACGCCTGTAATCCTAGCACTCTGGGAGGCCGAGGCGGGTGGATCGCTCGAGGTCAGGAGTTCGAGACCAGCCTGAGCAAGAGTGAGACCCCGTCTCTACTAAAAATAGAAAGAAATTATATGGACAACTAAAATATATATATACAAAAAATTAGCCGGGCATGGTGGTGCATGCCTGTAGTCCCAGCTACTCGGGAGGCTGAGGCAGTAGGATCGCTTAAGCCCAGGAGTTTGAGGTTGCTGTGAGCTAGACTGACGCCACGGCACTCACTCTAGCCCGGGCAACAGAGTGAGACTCTGTCTCAAAAAAAAAAAAAAGAAAAAGAAAAAAAAAAGAAATCAGATATGGGAAAATGAGGGTGAGGGATTATCAAGGGTGAGCCTGCATGTGGGGGCTGGGACAGCTGAGTAAATGATGTCCTAGTCCACGTCTGGGTGGGGAAAATGGTGCAAACACTTTCTGGAGTGTTGAGGTGAGATGTCTATTGGACATCCAGGTGGAGACCCGTGAAGTTCTGCAGCTCACAGGCAAGGTCTGAGCTGGAAATAGGGATTTGGGAGCCACCTACACATAGAGGGTCACAGAAACCACCACCAGAAATGAGATCATTCAGAGAAGGTGTAGAAATGAGAAGAGGGTTCAGGAAACACCCCCAAGAAATCCTAGCATTAAAGGCTGAACAGAAAAGGACAGGCCCCAAAGTTGATGAAGAAAGAGCAGCCAGAAAGACTAGGCCTGGGAGTGAGGAGGCTGGATAGCCATCTTCAGGGGTGATCATTCAGTCATTCAACAAACGTGTATTTGTGAGCTTGTGATTGGAAGGAGTGCAGAGAAAGGCTGAGAATTGTTTCCCCGCTTAGGGAGCTCAAGTCACCTCTGTAGCCTCCCTTGCTCAGAAATCACTGCAAACCCAGCAAGAGGGGAAGCCCTGCAGTCCTGCCCACTGGGCTTCCTTTTCAAACCATTTGTCCCATTTGTGCTGGGAGTCAGTGTGGGTCCTGGAGTCAGAACATATGGGTCTGAATCTCATCTTAACCACTGACAAGCCCCATGATCTTTGGCAACTTACTTAACTTCTCTGAACCCTACAGGTCCCATCTGTGAAAAGGGGAGAACAGCTACCTCTCAGAGTTTTGTGAAGATCAAGGATTACATGCATAAAAAGCACCCAGCAGAGCTCCTGGCACATAATAGGGGCTTCATATCCAGCTTTTATTTTGGACATTGGGAGTCCTGGGAGTACGAAGATGAATATTGCAGGATCCCTTCTCTCAAGGAACTGACAGCCCAGGGAAGGAGACGACAAGTAACACATAGTGGCTGTCCAGTGCGGTCAGCGCCACGGAGCTGGAGCGTGGAGTGGTGCAGAGGCCGGGGCTCTCCTCTAGCTTTGCTCTCGTTTGCTGTGTGGCCATGAGCATTAACTTAGCCTCTCTGATCTCTCCATCTGTAAAAAGGAGATAATCGCACCTGCCTAGGTACTCCCTACTGTGAGGAGAGTCATAGGAAGGAGAGGTGGCTAAAGTGTCCAAATTCAGAACGTGTATAATATTTCCGTGGTTGCTGGTAACTTCAACAAGCCGAAATGGGGGCCGGAGGCAACAGGAACAACCGGGAAGAAAGCAAGCCGGCAAGAGAACAGGCCAGGATCGTTGCCCTCTGGCTCCCACGGCCTCTGCCCCTGGCTCTATCGACATGACGGGGAGCTGCTGAGGACTTCCCAAACCAGAAGGGAAAACAAGTGCATTCTTGAGATTAGCAGAGCCAAACAAGAGCCGGGCAGCCTCATGTTCCCATGGTCCCCTCCTGGCTGTCCCCAGGAGAGGGGCTGGGGCAGCAGCCGATAGAAGGGGACCAGGGGTTCTGAAGAGGCCACACCTGTGGAAAGGCACCCTCTGGCACCAGTCTTGGCTCCAGGGGCCACACTTTGGGCCTCTGCTCTGTGTTTCCCACGGCCCAGGGCTCCGTGCACAGCTGGGCTCAGCAAACGCTTGCTGATAGCTGGGCTCCCTCCGCCACCACGCACCTGCCCAGGCCTACCAGGGACCAGAGCCTGCATTGGGCTTAGGAGGCACAAAAACGTTAAACAAAGCCAGCACCCTTGAATGCCTGGGGAGTCCCTGTGTGCCCTGTGGAGTGGGGCTGGAGGGACCAGCAGTGTGGCCTGTGCTGAGATGAGTTCAAGCACCCAGGTCAGAAGGAGCCCTGAGACTTGCTCCCCAGCAGGGCGGCCACAGCACAGACCCCTAGACCCCAGCCCATCAGACAGTTATCTGTGGAGACAGAGGCCAGGGCTCCACTGCTGGCCCAGAGGGCCGGCCCCTCCAGCCTCTGAAGACTCGGCCTGGAGTGTGGAGGCTTAACCCTGTCTGCTCTCACCGCTGCCAACCCCAGCAGTGCCCTGGCTCCGTGGAAATCCCAGAACTGTTCCAGTCCTTCCCCCTACCCCACGAGGGTTAGAGGCTTCCTCAGCCCCCTCACGGGATGGTTATGTCTGAGAGGAGGGCAGGCTCTACACCAAAGGTCTGAGGTTCTTGGGTTAGATTTTCAGGCCTCAGCTGGGTAGACAGCTTCAGGCCCCGAACGTCACCAAGGAGAGCATGACTCCTCTGCCCACATCACTCTTCCTCGAGAGTCCTGAGTGCTCTCAGGGCTGTCTGTCTTAGAAGGAAAGGCCAGAAGGCCCCAAGGCCCAGGGATGTCCCAAGCTGGCCCCTTTCCCTCATGCTGTCTCTCTTTTCTCTTCTCCCTCCCTTTGCGCCTTACTAGAGCTCCCTGCTTATTCACTGGAGCCAGGACAGACCCTCAGACTCCCAAGAGAGCGATGGAGGGGCAGACTCAGTCCTCATTAGAAGGGGCCATTATCTTGAGTGACTGGATAGGGGTACAGACGACAACAGACCAAGGGGCAGACCTGGGCCCCCCTGGGGACGGCTTGTGCCAATGGGGGGGTGGGGTTGGGCGGCCTGAAGTGCACCCCCAAGGCAACTGCAGCAGTAGCATGGGGTGAGGGGGTTGAGAGAGAAAATCAGGAGCATAACTGCACCAGCAAAAGGACTGAGGGAATTCTTGCCTTTCACAGGAAGGGTGGCCAGGTTTTAGGTTTTTGAGTTCTAAGCTTCCTCCTCCCTGGGACTTTAGAGTTTGACAGTAGAAAAAATGAAGAGACAGAAGCTGCATGGAGTCAACTGCAAATGAGGTTCATCTTTAAAGGTCTATGGAGACAGTCAAGGAGTAAGGGGGGTGGGGAGCAGGAGGGAGGGAGGCAGAGGAGGCAGGAAGGAGAAAAGAGGGGAGAAGAAAGGGGAGGAGGAGGGGGAAGAGGGATGGACGAGGGGGAGGAGGAGGAGGGACAAAGGGGAAGAGAAGGGGGAGAAGGAACAGGAGGGAGAGATGAGGAGGGAGAGAAGGAGAAAGGAAGGGAGGAGGAAGAGAGATGGAGGAAGGAGAGGGAGGGAGGAAGAAGGAAGGAGGAAGAAGAGAGAGAAAGAGAGGGAGAATAAGAAGGGGAAGAGCAAGAGAAGGAGAGATCCTGGGACTGGGAAGGAGGTCAGAGTTCTGTGGGTAGAGGATCCATGCCCATGGGTGCCCAAAGCCCTTAAAGTGACAGGACTCTGAATGGGGTAGCCACAGGGCTGTCTGGACTTTGAACACTAAGTGCTATGTCTTTGCTAGCCTCAGTGAAGGTCCCTGAGGCCACGCTTGCTGTGGAGGGGTGGAGGGGTGGAGGGGTGGAGGGGTGGAGGGGTGGAGGGGTGGAGGGGTAGGACCAAGTGGATACATTTGGCAGAGCTTCTGCCTTTCAACACAACTGGTGGCTCTACCCAGAGGTGTCTTGGCAGCTGCCGTGGGCTTCGGACAAGAGGCTTTGCCCCTGTGAGCTTCTGGGGCCACCAGAGTTCCAGGCTCCTGCTGCTCCCAGGGGAGGGAGAAGGAGCCTCACCCCACAAAGAGTGACCTTTTGTGGTCCTTAAGTTTTGTAGATCAATTCACAGCTGTTCAATACCTACCAGTTACTGGGCTGCTTTTCTGTGTGATCTTTCTCTACTTGATATTTAGTAAAAATAATTTTTAAACAATAAATTTGTTTTTAAAATAACAAATTAAATAGTCCATGGAGATTGTATCAAGATGGCACACTGAACACGTGTGTCTGCCTGTCTCTCCCCAAATGATCAAGTCAAAGAAAGAAAACAAACATAAGAGTAGTGGAAAACAAGACACAGTTCTGTAGTACACAAAAATTAGAAGAATTCTTGAAAGGCAGAACACAGATGGGATTGAGCTGATGGAAGTAACACCAGCCAAAGACCCTCAACTGGGAACCACTGTGAAATACAGCACAGTCTGGGAGTGTGTCAAGCTAAAAGGTAGCTGGAATAGCGAGTGACCATCACGATGGCTGTTTGGGCTATGACAGTTGGAACAGCCAGGCAAGGGGATCCCTTTCCCCCAACCCTTGTGCCACGTATAAGGTAGCATGCTGAACCTCCATGCTGAAGCCAGAAGCTTAGACCAAAGAAGTCTAGGATAAGACCTATATACCAATTTCACACACCTCTGTTCCCCAACACTTACCCCAATCCCTCTCTCCATAAAGCAATTACTAAAAGCAAGCAGATAGGTATACGGTAAACAGTATCTCCAGATTAGTACACAGGGAATCTCAAAAACACAGAAAGGTACACACCAAAGAATCACCAATATATGAAGGAAAGGCACCAAATTCAACAAATAGCCAGCAACATCTAAAGAGAGTCAGCAGGCTGGGCACAGTGGCTCACACCTGTAATCCCAGCACTTTGGAAGGCCAAGGTGAAAGGATTGCTTGAGGCCAGGTGTTCGAGACCAGCCTGGGCAACATAGTAGGATCTTTGTCCCTACAAAATATTTTAAAAATTAGCCAGGTGTGGTGGCATGTCCCTGTAGTCCCAGCTACTAAGGAGGCCTCAGAAGGATTGCTTCAACCCAGGAATTCAAGGCTGCAGTGAGCTATGATTATACGACTGCAGTCCAGCCTAGGTGACAGAGAGAGACCTTGTCTCAAAAAAAAAAAAAAAAAAAGAAGCAAGAAAAGAGAGTTAGGACACAGAAGATAATCTGAAATCAACTTTAAAAGTATATTAAAGGGATAACAAAGGACACCACATCTATGAAACAAGAAAAAGCTGACATTAAAAAGAAAAAAGACAATCAAAAGTCTTGAAAATGAAAAATATGGTTGTCAAAATTTAAAAACTCAAGTAAATGCACTTGAGGAGGATGAAAAAGGGCAACGCAGAGCATACGAAGACCAAGCACCATGGATGGGAGACAGGGGAGGGAGGTTCTGGCCTGCCCTTTCTCTCCTTGTTATTACTCTTGGAACAACATGGCATAGCAGCCGGATACCAAGATGGCCCTCAAGTCCCACTAGGATGTGGACTAATTAATAGCAGATAAAGAAGTACTGGCTGAGTCCTGACTTCTCTCCTCTCCTAACTACCCTCTGCAGCCCAGTGGCTAGCTGACTGCAGTTCAGGAAGATAGGTCTTTAAAAACCAGCAGTGTCAGGGTAGAGATAAAGATTACAACTCCATAGGCACCTCACCCTGAAGCACAGCCAGCCCCTCTCCTTGTCCTAAACACATTAGGAGGAGGGGCAGAAGCCTCTCTTCCCAGTTACACTTCCCCAGTGTAGCTAGCTAATACCAGGAAGGGTCCCCAAGGACAAATACAGAGGCATCTTAGGAATGTGACTGCTATAAGAAAGGACAGACCCAACAGTCTCTACCAGGTGAAACAGAATGACTGGCGAAACAAAACAACTTAAAATGGGCATATTAAATTTCCTCAAAGATATGTTGAGGATACTGAAAACAAAGCACAGGAATCAGAAGTCACAAGGAGGGTGCAATGCGCACTACCTGGGGAACGGACACGCCTGGAGCTCTGACTTGGGGGGAAAGGTGGTACATGGGCAACATATGTAACCTGCAATTCTGTATCCCCCATAACAATAAGATGAAATAAAAAAAGAAAAAAAGAAAAAAAACCCTAAAAAAAAAAGAAGTCACAAGGAATCAGCAGAAGATCCTGGGTATGAACCATACTCACCGGAGTAAAGAACTCATGGGTGGCTGGAACAGCTGAAGAAAAAATGTGTACACTCCATGGTCAGGCTGAGGAGCGATCCCAGATGGCATCACGAAAAGACTGCCAAATATGAAAGAAAAGTTCAGAGATAAAGAAAGTAGAAGAGCAAATGCCAACTCACAGAACAAGTGAACTCCCAGAAACAGAGACAAAAATAAACACAGGAAAAAAAACCTGAAAAAAAAATGGTGGCGACTTTCACAGAATTAGAGATAAAACCTCAGATGGAAACAACTTGAAGCCTGAAACAATGTAAATAAGAAAAAAGATCTCTTCACATTACAGTGAGAATAAAGAGCATCAAAGACAAAAAGAAAATTTAAAAAGCAGCCAGAGAGACTACCAGAAGGCTAACACAGGAGGAACCCTTTAGGAGTTTGAGGCCAACGTGGGCAACATAGTAACATAACATCTCTAAAAAAAATAAAATAAAATAAAATAAAAACAGCCAGAGAAAAGGCAGATAATCTATTAAAAAATAAGAATCATTTAACTTCACACCATTGGGGGAATGGACACGCTTGAAGCTCTGACTTGGGTGGGGCAAAGGCAATATATGTAACCTAAACATTTGTACCCCCATAATATGCTGAAATAAATAAATTTTTAAAAAAGCAAGGAACAAAAAGAGAATCAGTCAGCATCAGTCTTCTCAACAGCAACACTGGATGCAAAAAGACAAAGAATATTAACTTCAAAGGGTTAAAATAAAAGAACTTAAATCCAGAACAGTATATCCAGCAAAATTATCATTTAAATGTAGGAATGAAATAGATACTTTCAGTAATACAAGATCTTATATGCTCTACCACACAAAACCCTCACTGAAAAAATTCTTAAAAGACATAGAAATAGAGAAATAGATACAATAATTCTATGGAACATGGTAGCTTCTATGAAATATGGGTAGGGCTGCCAGATTTAGCAGCAACAAGAACAGGACACCTGGTTACATTTGAGTTTCAGAAAAACAATGAATAATTTTATAGAAAAGTATGTCCCATGTAATATTCAAATGTTTCTAGGCCTCCTGTATTCCATCTGACAACCTGAGATATGGGCTATAAGTATGGGTAAATAAATTAATAAGTTTAATTGTAGTCTGAATAAGTAAAACCCTAATAAAGGACACACCTAAAATTCCAGAACTAAAATTCTAGATGAAATGTATAGTGAGGGGTAGAGAGAGAAAACTAGAGGGAAGTAAGAGATGGCTAAGGTAACTGCCATTTTCAGGAGGAAGATGTAGAAGCTATCAATAAGCATAAGTTGATAAGTTGGAGCCAACCCCAGAACCATAAATAAAGAATGCACAACTTTCATGTCAATAGGAAAAGAATTTTGTCTGTTCAATGGAAATTAGGAAAGGAGAAAACAGAAACAATACAAAAAGGTAGTAAATAGAGAACAGTAATTGAAATAAGTCTCAACGTAACAGTGATTACAGTAAGCTTGATACTCAAAATTAGGTTAAATTTACCAATCAAAAGACAGAATTTCAGAATGGATTTTAAAAAAAATTGAATAATATATTGCCTAGAAGAAAGTATCTCAAACAGAAGGATATCCAATATTGGAAAACAAAAGGATTGAAAGGATATTATAAGTAAATATAAAATGAGAGTGGTCATTTTTATATGACATATAATAGATTTAAGACAAAAAACCTCATAAAAAGAAAAAACTATGTCCAGGTAAAATGATATATCTTTAAGACACAAAGAGTATTACACAAATAAAGCTAAAGATACAGCTTCAAAATATATAAATTACAACCAATATACTATAGAAAAAAATAGATGCCAATAATTTGGGTTGGAGATTTTGATATATCCTTTTCAGAAGTTAATATATCAAGCAGAAAATATTAGCACAATTTTTAAAGCTTAAAATTTATGGTTAAAACCTGTGAGTTATTTATATCTGAATTGTACTATATGTCAAAACTCATAGAGCATATAGCTAAAGCAGTAGAGAGAAAGCATATGGCTTTAAATACATTTATCACACCACAAATAAAGTAAGCATTCAAATTAAGAAGCTTGGTGAATAGAAAAAAAAAAAAAAAAAAACTCCAAAAGAAAAATAAGAAAGATGAAAAAAATATAAAAAATTATAAGGGCAGAAATACATAAAATAGAGAATCCACATATATAACGATAGAAAATATTCAACTGATTCTTTAAAAACATTAATAAAATTGACAAATCCACGAAGACTGATAAAGCAGAAAAGAGAGAAAATTATAAGCAAAATGCAGTTACAACAGAGATTATGAACAATCTGTATAACAATATGGGTAATGTTTTGGAAAGAGTGTACAGTGCCCAGTGTGGCAAAAGATGAACTAGAAATAAAATAACCATTAAAGAAATAGAAATTATATAATTAGAGACTACTCTTGTTCCTACCGCCCACTTTAACCACCATGATAAACCTCAGGCTTAGATGGCATTAAAGAGAGGCCAACACAATCTTAAGAAACTGTTAAATTCTATGTTGTACATGTTCTAGAAAATAGAGTGAAGTGTGTCCAACTCATTTTATGAGGCTTATGTATCTGTGATTCCAAAACCAGATAAGGATCTTATAAGAAAAGAAAATAAGACCCTTAAAAATAGTATCAAATCCAAAAGTGTATTAAAAAGAATACATTATATTGAAATAACTGTTTAAAGTTAATATATTCCACACATTAATGGACCAAGGGAGAAAATTACATGATTGTGTCATTAGATGCAAAACACCACAGCCTGATTATTTAATGATAAAAATCTAAACATGATAAAAGTTCTCAGAAAGCTAAGAAGAGGCTGGGCGCTGTGGCTCATGCCTGTAATCTTAGCACTCTGGGAGGCTGAGGTGGGAGGATCGCTTTAGGTCAGGAGTTCAAAACCAGCCTGAGCAAGAGCAAGATCCTGTCTCTACTAAAAATAGAAAAATTAGGTAGGCCTGGTGGCACAAGCCTGTAGTCCCAGCTACTTGGGAGGCTGAGGCAGGAGGATCACTTGAGCCAAGAGTTTGAGGTTGCTGTGAGCTAGGCTGATGCCTCTAGCTCAGCTGACAGAGTGAGACTGTCTCAAAAAAAAAAAAAAAAGCTGAGAAGAGAAGAGATAGAACTTCCTTATCTTGACATAGCAACAAATTAAAACATGGAGTAAACATTATACTACTTCACTGAAATTTATTCTCTTTAATACCAACAACCAAATAAAGGTGACGACTATCATTGCTATAACTAGGTTCGACCTGTTGCTGGCAGCTCCAGCCTACAGAATACAACAAGAAAAAAAAAAAAAAAGAAGTAAAAAACAGAAAGAGAAGAATCAACACTCCTTATTTTCAGATAATTTGATTATCTATGTAGAATTCAAAAAAATTGGATAAACAATAGAAGTAATAAATCCTAGGTTGCCCCTACTCCCACCATGAGAAGCAATGCTATGGTAAGCACTGCTATATACGTTCCTTTATGGAGCTGTGTACTGATTTCTCCAGAACAGTGTCAGGAATGGAGTTGATGGGTCATAGGATATTTGCATGCTGAATTTTCCTAATTGTTTCCAGATTGTTCTCCATAGTGATTGTACCAGTCTGCACACCCACTGATGTTGAAACAGAGTTTCTTCCCCTGTATACACCATCGCCATCATTTGTTTATTATTCAATTTTATAACTTTTCCTACTCTAATGGTTGCGGAGTTGTATCTTGTTAGCTTGATTTTTTTCTAATTACTAATAAAAAATTAGTATTCTAATTACTAGTTGTTATTCTAATTAGAAAAAATTATAATTACTGAGGTCAAAGCAAGCATCTCTTCATGAAATTGTTAGTCATTCAGGTTTCCCCTACTTGAACTGTCCTCCTTGATCTGCAAGAGTTCCTTTAAAGTTCTAATATTAATTATTGCAAATATCTCCTTCCAGCCTGCCGCTGGCCTATTGATTTTGTCCCAGGTACTCTTTGTTGTGCATGGTCAGGATAACTCCTAGCACTTTGTTTTTTCTTCTTTAAGTATGAATAGTATCTTGTTTTCTATTATAGTTTAGGTGGTGGTTACTACTATAGAGAATAATATTGTTTCTCATAGTGGGGAGTAGGGGCAACCTAGGATTTAATCACTAAGAAAGTGAATAAATAAAACACAGTGGTATACTTTGTATACTTTGCAGATAGCAAACGAAATCACATATTAAGATCCATATAGTAACATGGATATTGTTTAGAAACATTGTGTTGAGTGACAAAAAAGAATGGAACAGAGGGAGGTCTGTACCATCATTTATGTAAATCTAAAACCCATACACCCAAACTCACAACTGCTAAATATTTCAAAGACCTATCCTTCCAAAAACCATAGGCAAGAAAAACTGACAGAATCAATAAACAAATATTAAAACTAAAAGAAGTGGGAGGAGTGAGGAGGGGATGTTGAAATCATACCTAACAGGTACAATATACACTATCCGGGTGATGGGCACACTTATAACTTTGACTCAAGCAGTACAAAAGCAATCCATGTAACCAAAACATTTGTACCCCCACAGCATTCTGAAATTAAAAAAAATTTTAAATTAAAAAAAAACTAAAAGAGAGTTTAGCAAATTATCAGATATAATCCTATGGTCTGAATGTTTGTGTCCTCCCAAAATTCATGTTAGAATCCTAACCCTCAAGATGATGGTACTAGGAAGTGGGACCTCTGGGAGGTGATTAGATAATGAGGGTGATTAGATTAATGAATAGGATTAATGGCCTTATAAAACAAACTTAAGACAGTCCCCTAACACCTTCGAAAATGTGAGGACATAGCAAGAAGGTATCATCTGGGAACCAGGAAACAGGCACTCACAAGACACTGCATCTGCTGGCACACTGATCTTAGACTTCCCAGCCTCCAGAACTGCGAGAAATAAATGTTGCTTGTAAGCCACCCAGTCTATGGTATTTTGTTATAACAGTCTGAACTAAGACATATAATATCAAGTTACAAAAGTCAACAGCCTTCTCTAAACCAGAAATAACCAGAAAATGTAACAAAAAATAAGATGCCATTCAGGATTGCAACAAAGACTATTCTCTAAGAATTATCTTAACAAAGAATGTCTAATACCTTTACTGAAGGGCACAAAAGAAGATGTGAATTAACAAACATCCCACACTCTTGTGTGGGAACATCTAGTAGCATAAGGATGTTGGTGCTCCCCCAAATCATCTAAACGCCCTTTAGTCACAATTAAAAGTCCTAGAGGATTTTTTCTTCCATTTGATTTTTTATTTTTTTGTTTTTTTTATTTCAGCATATTATGGCGGTACAAAAGTTTAGGTTATGTATATTGCCCTTGTCCCCCAACCCCGAGTCAGAGCTTCAAGCAGGTCCATCCCCCAGACAGTGTGCATCGCCCTCATTATGTATGCATACACCCGTCCCCTCCCCCCTATCTGCCCAACACCTGATTAATGTTATTCCTAAATGTGCTCTTAGGTGTTGATCAGTGAAACCAATTTGATGGTGAGTACATGTGGTGCTTATTTTTCCATTCTTGGGACACTTCACTTAGTAGAATGGGTTCCAGCTCTATCCAGAAAAATACAAGAGGTGCTATATCACCATTGTTTCTTATAGCTGAGTAGTACTCCATGGTATACATATACCACATTTTATTAATCCACTCATGTATTGATGGGCACTTGGGTTGTTTCCACATCTTTGCAATTAGAGCTTAATAAATTTATATAGAAATGTATATGGAAAAATGAAGAACCATAAATGAACTATTTTGAAATTGCTCCACTAGGTAAGAAGACATTCTCCAAAGCCATAACAATAAAAACAGCCTATTGTCGGTACAAGGACAGACAAATGGACAATGGTACAGACAACAGAGCTCAGAGACCTGCCCTTGTGTATATAAGAATGTGATACAGATAAAGGTGGCATCATTAATTAATGTGGAAAAGGTGGTTTCTTTAGAAAACTATCTTTGGAAAAATGGCTTATTTCAGAGAAAATTTTAAATTGGATTCTCACAAAATATAACGCAGAGAGATGGAATTTAGATGGATTAAAGGCTTAAGAGTAAAATGTAAAACTATAAAGTTCATGGTAGATAATAAATCTCTGCAGCCTAGAGATAGAAAAGACTTCTTAAATAAAATTCCAAAAGCATACATCATAAGCAATAAATAAACAAATAAAAGATAGATTTGATTAAATAAATTTTAAGCATTTTTCTTCACTGACAAAAATCATAGACAAAATTATAGGCAGAAGATTAGAAGAAAATATCTGCAATGTATTAAACTGACAAGGATCTAATTTCTATAAGGAACTCCTAAAAAATCAATAATAACCACAAAAAAGACCCAGGAAACCGATCAGAAAAAAATATGAGGAAATGATATGAACAGGCAATCACAAAGATCACAAAGAGAAAAGTGAAATAGCTACAATGTTTAGTGATCAGAAAAATTCAAATTAAAATATGAGAGATTCCTATATTCTTTCTTACTAGATTGGAAAAATTTAGAAAACTGGACAATGCCAGTGTTGACAGAAAGTTAGAATATAGTGACTTCCATTCACTGGTGATAGCAGTGTACAGTGATACGCACATCCGAGGGATAAATCTGGCAGTACTTAATTACACCCAGAAAATCTACACCCCATCATTCAGAAATTACCCTCCTGCATATGTATTTCAAGAAAATCCCACATGGGTCCATAAGGGGATATATGTGAGGACGTTCATCATCATGTTTTTTGAGGTGGCAATGGACAGAGGTAACCTAGGTGGCAGTGGACAGAGGTAACCTAAGTGTCCTTCACTGGAGATGGAGTGCTCTCCCTCAGGTAAAACAATGGGCTGCTGGTACCATAGCCAAGGACTGTGTGTTCACAGAGCAACATGGGTGGGTCTTTTAAAACCAGCACTCAGTGAAAAGTATAAGAAACAAGCTCTGTAGCAAAATGCCAGGTGTGTAAACTGAAAATACCTTCACAGATAAACTGTACACATTTTATAAGACCACACAGAAATGTCCAGGGATGTGGAGAAAAGACATGGGAGGGGTTGAGGAAACAAAATGGAATAAATAAAACAAGAGAGGGGCCTTGAATAGACAAATAATGACAATATTCATGAACTGGGGATTTTTATAAGTTCAACTCTCTGCACCTGAGATCTAAAAAAGAAGAAAAAAAGAAAAATATCTACATAAACAAAAATACCACATGGGGCAAGGATGTATATCAAAAGCATTAGAAAGGGCACCACTGGGGGTAGGGGTAATGGAAGTGCAATTTCGTGATATGACAGAAAAAAATGGTAAAATTAAATGAGAGAAGTTATACACAGACCAGTGGTAGAGCAGGCTTTGAATTGAAGAAATGACAAACTGAACTCAGCAGCAGAAGTTCAAAGAAAAGGAAAAAATAAAGAAATAATAGAAGACAATTTCTCAAGTTGACGACCCTAAAGTCTTCGAAACCAAGTACAAAGTTAACTGAAAATGAGTATCAATGAACATAAAAATAAATAATAAACAAATGGTAAATCATTTACATTTCATAGTCCTAAGAAGAATTCTTTTTAATTCTAGATGCTCCCAGAAAGGAGGAAAAAAATAGATAATATATAGAGGAATAAAAATCATATTAACAGACTTCTTACAAGCAGCATTAAATGCAAGAAAGCAATAGGGAAATAACTTCAATCTTATTCATTAATTGTTACTTATTAAGGTTAATGTTATTTATTGAGGGTTAAAATAAATCAAAGATTTTGAACCCAAAGTTCTATACCCAGCCAAACAGTCAGAGGTAAAAGCAAACTAAAAGCATTTTTCAGACATTCAAGAATTCAGAAAGTTTTCTCTCTATGAACCTCTAAATAATGCCCTGAGGATGGACTCCAGATCACAGGAAATATTAAATCAAAAGAAAGATGTTGCTAATTCTAGACATGAATGGAATACTATCTTCAAATATTGACAATAAAAATTAACAGATAACCACAGAATAAAAATGGAACTAAGTAAATTTTATCAATACAACTAAGAGCAGGAAAGGTAAACACAAAAAGGACAGTAAGAATATACTACAAATGAAAACTTAAAATAAGGTGGCAAGAATGAGTTTAAATATTTCAGAAATTAAAATAATTGGATAAAATAAAATCTCATAAAAGTCAAGGAATCTCAGATTAGGTTTAAAAAAATAGAAAGGTACCAAAGGAATGGAAAAATTATACTCTTTCCCAAAGGAGGAAAGTTTCAAGGCCAATAGATATGCTCAGCTCCATGGAAATGCAAATCAAAACAACATTTCGTTTTTTACCTGTCAGATGGGCAAATATTCTGAAGTCTTGATGATATTAAGTACTGATAAGGAAGTGGAGAGAGGGGTGCTCTCATATGTTCCTGGGGAGTGGAATATAAGTGGTACCCCACAATAGAGAGCCACTGGCAGAATTCACTAACACTGCAAATATCCATATTCTATATTTCAGAGATTCAATTTACTAATACACACTCAAAACTCTCCCATATGTTATCAGGGATGTGGAATAGTACAGCCAGTCTGGAGAAACAACTAGTAAGACTTATACAAGGATGTGCTTTGAAACCTGGTTTGTAATAGTGAAAAATGAAAAACGACATAAATGCCCATCTGTAAATAAATACTTAAAATGTGTGGTGTGTAATTATATAATAGAATTCGGATATAAGAGTTCAAAGAAAAGAGCAAGATCTACATATGCCCACAGGGCTGGATTTTTTTAAAAAACAGTTTGAGTTTAAAATGAAAGTACAGAATGCTATATAAAGTATGACATCATTTATGTAAATTTAAAACCACAAAAGTCCTAATATATACTGTTTAGGAACAACATACATGTATGTAAAAGCATAAGTACTTGATAGGAAGAGCACCCAACAAACTCATGATAGTGGCTGCTTCAGGAAAGTCTGGGGGAGACAAGGAGTGTTGGTTAAGAAACTTCTAGCTCTCTCTCTGATATTCCATTTATTAAAAAAATGGAAGAAAATGTCAATAGTTATTGTTAGTTGTGTGAATATGTGTGCTCATTATATCTGTATACTCTTCTATTTTTAAAAAAAACTTCTCAAAAGAAAAATATAAATAAATGATAAAGAAAACAGGTATAAAATTGTTAATATCAGGAAACAGAATGCTTGACCAAAAAGGAAAAACACACACACACATTAAAAGGCAAAAAGAGAGATGTTTTATATTGATAAATGGATACCTAGAACATATAAAATCATTAATCTTCACATAACACAAAGCTTAAAAGTACATAAAGTAAAAACAGAAACCAAAAGGAAAAATCAAATCTATGATCAAAACAGGAGATTTTGACACTTCTCACTCAGAAATCAAAATATCAAGTAGAAAAACATTAAGTAGCGGTATTAACAATCATGCTCTAATAGCTATAAATAGAACTTAATGTTAAACAAACGAACAATACCCATTCTCCCCAAACTAACATGAACCAATTGGAAAATTAATCATGCTACAGAAAAAATTTTCAAAATTGCCCAAATTAAAAACCATATGGATCTCATTCACTGGTTTACTAGTTACTGGAAAAGCAAAGTGGAAAAAAAAACAGGAGGAGGAGAAGAGAAGGGAAGTAGGAAACTGCTGGGGAATTAAGCTAATGCGAAGCCTGCGCGTCCCAGAGAGGAAGGCTGATGCTCGCACAAATCCAGTCTTCCTCTCGGGAGCCCTCTCCAAGCACCTACTCCGGGCTGAGTGCTGGGGACACAACTATGAAGGTGACAGTCCTTGCCCTCAGGGAGTCCCATGGTCTAGTGCAGGAGGAGAAGGCAATGCCTCACACGGCATAGGGTACCAAGAGAGTAGTCCCCCTGTTCCTTGGGACTGAAGGCAGAGAAGCGACCAAAGATTGTTTTCACCCCCGCGTAGAGCTCTAAAATCAACACCAGGAGCTTGCCTGAACACTCTCTTTGGCTCTTATTTAAAATCCAACTGCCTCTAGGAGGAAGGCAGAAAAGTTCCCAAACTCTTGAGGGAAGGCAGGTTTTCTAAGGGAGTGGGTTGAAGGTAGAAGGGAGCTGGGGCAGGCAGGAGGAAGAGGAGGAAGGAGGAAGATGTGAGCAGAGGGAAGAGTCCAGAAAGGACTGGGCAGGGTGCTGAAGGCCAAAATCTAAGATGCCACAGTTACCCTGGGTAGATACTATTTGGAAAGCATGCTTAAAATCATTCTGGAAAAACGGTTTATGTGTATCTCTTCCAGAGGAGACTGTTCTGTTCCTCAAACAAAATAGAAAAAATAAAACAAAAGACAGAGAGGGAGAGAGGGAAGAAGAGAGGGAGGGCAGGAGGGGGCAGATTTGTTGATACCCTGACAGGAAAGCAACATAAAGGTTTGGATTGGGCTCCACCCCACTTCCCACCGTATCTCTTCCTGTTATGGAGACTTTTCTGAGAAAATGTACCTGTAATTAACTAACAATTTTGGTTCTGCTCTGAATGTCCTTAGTGTATGAAATCTTCTCTCATTACTTTTCAACTTGTTCAAAAATACCAAACACCTCACCATGTTCTAAGATTCTGAGGCAGATGTGATGGGAAGAGCAAGGCTCCGTGGCCCTGGAAAGGACACTGGGCAATTTCTGGAATTAAAGAAGATAGCTCATTCCCTCTTTTCTGTGAGCATCTACTCCATATTTGAGTCTACTACAAACCACGAGAGCCCATGGCTTGGTGCCTGGTTCCTCACATGAATCTGGCACTGAGTAGGTGCTCGTAAATGTTTGTTGATGGAACAAGTGGAGAAAGGAATGAAGCCCAGACTCAGGAAATTGCAGTCTCTGACATGGTCCAAGGGCTTGGCTGCAACCTAGACTGCCTTGGTTCCCAGGAAGTCTGTGACACCAAGACCTTTGCTCCCTCTGACTTGAACCTGTACCAGAGACACACATCACTGGAGAGACCAAGGGGTCAAGCTGATCTTGGATGAGAGATGGCATTAGTCTAGAAAGGCCAGAGTGACTCTGGAAGGACTTCCCTTGAGAATACATTCAGGCTGTAAGTCTTGGTAAACATTTATCTTGGTCATTGAGATCCCAGAAGGAAGCAATGGATGAAACTGGAGGAGAGTCTAATGGAGTCGTAGGTCTTTAAGTGTTTCTCCATGGTCACGTTTTTTTGATATGGAATCACATGCTTTGATAAGGAACAGCCTCAGGAGGCACGGGGGCAATGAACTCATCTTGCTCTCCAGCTGCCTTTTCAGAAGAACTTTTAGTTTCTTCTAGCAAAGCAATATCATATACATTCAGCTAAGATATTGCTCTTTCAATGTAGCTAAATGCTATATCATAGACAAGATCCACCCATCTAATTTGAAAGAAGGTCAGTAAGTAGAGAATAGCTTAAATGGCAATAAAATTATGGGAGAAATTGATTAAAGTCATACACATGTGCAGTTACAGACTAAAGTTAAAAAAAAAAAAAAAAAAACCTCTCCTTGGAATGAAACCAAATGATCGCCTGGATCCTAAAGTGAAGTGATATCGTTCCAATTTTTCCTTTATCAGACAAAAGAAAAGGTCTTTCCATGTAGCCTTTTGACATAGAGCTAATTTAAAGAAGATTTGGGAGTATGATGCAGGATCAGATGCCTTTGCAAATTCCTTGCTGTTTTCATTTGAAATCTCTCATTTATGCTCAAATTTCCAATTGGAAATTTAATGACTTTTTCTTTAAGGGAAGTTGGCAAGCTGGGTTGGTTTAAATACAAATCTCCCAAAGGTAAAAGATCAGACATCGTTATAAAAACAGAAAATATTCCCATTGTCCTTTTGAGATGTTTCTCCTATAAGACGTGAGCATGTTTCTGAACAGCAGATGCGTTTTGGTAAAACAAAGTTGAAAAATATGTGAAACTCTTGACATTAGAACTACTTCCTGAGTTATGTCAAGTTTTGTGGCTGCCCTGGCTAACTGAGACCATTCTATTTGTGGCAATAAACTCGCTGGAAAATGCCCCAGTAATAGAAACACTAGTAATCCGCTGCCTGGTGATTCTCACTTCAACTTTGGTTGAATCCTTTACCCTCTGGGCTCCATATCCCTATCTGTCAAATTGAGAGGCTGGCCTCCGTAACCTTCAGGGGCTCTTCAAGCATGGACATTCACTGAGCTTGTGGCTCATTAACATATCTAATGGATTTTGCATTCAGCTGTTTGGGAACATTTTTTTTTAAACTAGCAAAACATCAGATTGCTGAGTAATTTCTCAAATCGGACATGGATCATGCAATGCAATCAAGTAACAACCCATTTTCCACAGGCAGCCCAAACTGACCTGAAATGAACTGATTCTCTGCCTCTGTCTCATCCAGCCTGAGATGAGCCAGTTTAAAGAATAAATAGAGATGCCCTTCTATAACGAAAACAAGTTAAGAATTGCTTTCTCATGGTAGCTCAGGGCATGGTCATGTGTTTGCTGAAAATACAAATATAGGGAGCATCCTGACCACCTTTCTAGCTGAGGGCAGGCCTGAGCAGTCTGCCCTTCCTGGAAAGCCCTGAGGGTACAGAAGCATGTCTTCTTCACCTCTGTGTGTCTAGCTCTACATCAGGGCATGACAAACCGCAGAGTAACTGTATTGAATAAATGAGACAGTTGAAATGGCCAATCTCCAATCTAGCCGCTGTTAACGGGGGCTGTCTCAACATTTACAGAGGAGGATGGGGCAGAAATCTATTCAGAAAACAGGGAGGTAGCTAGGAGATCTGTCTTAGAGCCACAGTTGCTCAGCAAGGGCACTGAATTTACTGAGACTGTTTTATTTATTTATTATTTAATTATCTGTTTACTTACTTAGATTGTACCTAGGGTGGCTTGGGAGGGAGACACTGGTGGGGATTTGGGAAGCCCTCTTCCCAAGCCACCCCCGATCCACCCAGGGCAACTGACGCCACAATGTCTGAGGACTTCAGGAGGCACTCAGGACAGAGAAGGACTGTTCCTCTTTCTCACAGGTGCACCCCCCTTGTTTGCACAGCTTCAGTCACTGCAGTCGTAGGAAGCACCATGTTCCAGGTGTGCCTGTGTGGGCGCTTGCACAAGGGTGCTAATGCACGCGTTTCCTAAGGCAGGGAGCAGGGTGGAGTAGTGGACAGAATATGTGCTTTGGAGACAGACAGGGCTGGGTTTTATTCTGGGGTGGAGGGTAGTGTTGCTGAAGAATCTTATGATGTTGACAGGCCACTTAATCTCTCATCTATGAAGAAGGGAGAATCCTATCTCCCTCACAGGTCTGTATCCAGGCCTCCATAAATGGCTGCAACTTATACCACTCATTCATCTCTTTGTTCCATCGGCCTATTTTCCACTGGCCTCCCCAGGTCCTCGTGAAAGGCTCTGTTCTCCCCTTATAAACACAAGGAACACATTTTCTTTGTCCTCCCAAAGCAGTGGAACAAGTCATGCAGATGACCCCTGACCTTACCCCGCGGTGGAGTCAGGGGCAATCACGCACTCGGAGGCACTGAGCGCAGAAGCAGGGAGGAGTTAGTGCCTGCTGGAGGAGGCTGGGGCAAATGTTAGGATGGAACAGACAGGAGCTCAAATCGGTTTTGCCACTCAGACACCAAGGATCCTTGAGTCCTGACAAACCCGGCCTTTTCAGACCTTGCCGATGATGACTGGGGTGGGGAGAGTCGGGTTAAATTTCCTGACCTACTTGTCCCAGCCTGACTGGGGCCAGTTCTCATTCAAACCACAAGCCCCAGTGAGGCATCGCTGATATGTCTGTGTGGGGATGTGTGTGCAAGCACGCGTGTACAGGCAGACACATGTACATACGGCAAGCACGATAGCTTGTCAAGCCAAAGCTAGTTTCGACCTGTTAACAAAAGGGAAAAAAACACAGCAAAGATAACCTGGAACATATTTGCACATAGTGAATATTTGAAAATGAAAACAGAAAACCTGCTTCAAATATAAGAAACACCTTTTTATGAAATAAATGCTAAAAAAAATCTCAATTTTTCAAAAAAAATTCCCTATAAACTGACCAAGTAGGAATATTAAAAGCCATAAGGCATAGCAAAATATTGAAATGTTAGGCACGTGATATGTTTAGAATATATCCTCATTCATATACCAATATCAGGCACATAATGTTTTTAATTTCCTTTATTAAATATAACATTAAAATCAATAATCACCTAATCCCTTTGTAGCGCTGTACTTTCACTTTGTGAGGCACTTTCTCATCAGACATCTCGCAAACCTTTTTTGCAGGAACTCCAAAATGTTAGCTGATTGAGTGGGTTTAAATGTAAAATGGATGCAATATCCTCACAAGCATTCACACGGAAGGTTGGAACTTGGAGCCCAAAATAATGTTACATTGAATAGGAAAAACCACTGGGCTTGGATCTCCACAGCCTATTCCAGCCGCCTAGCATATTGTGTGGCAGCAGCGTCTTTTCCCAGAAAAGTCTGCTAATGTTAGAGAAAATTCATCTTTTTACCTGGCCCGTGAGAGATATCAGTACACCTAGGTTTCAACATCTGCTGTGAGGAAAATTAAGGATAAGATCCTAATTTCTGGTGCGCTCTTGATGTTGGAAAAATATCAGCTAGCGAGCATTATTAGCTATCTTCGAGTTGACAAGAATGCAGGATTAAGTTTCTTTAAAGCAATTACACTTTTGATGACCCCTCTGCATATAAAACATGCTAGCTAATGGGGGTGCAGGGGGGCAGGCTTAAGTGTTTGATCAGGAAATCCTGCGTGAGCATATTGGATGGAAATTTGATTAGTAGCCTTGGTGACGGGCGATCAGATCCTTCGGGTCTGCACAATCAGATCTGGCAGGACTTGCCTTCTTGCCTCTTTGAAGGAGGCGAACATTTGTACAGAATCAAGACAGTGCTGGGTCCTTGATTTTTTTTTTTTTTTCTGGGTCCTTTTCTTTAAGTTATTGCAGACTAAAGCCTGGGAAGCACCTTTTATTTTCCTTCAACAATATGTTTGCAGTTACCTTAATGTTGAAGAATAAAATAAAAATCAGCCTGTCCCTGAAAATTTGAGGGCAGAGGAAGTAGAAATCAAAAAACAACAGAGCCAGAAGGGACCTAAGAGAACATCATTGTAAGAATAATGGCAAAAGCTGACACTCAAACAATACTTACCACACTTGAAGCATTGCTGCAAGGATTTTCAAACAGTTCTCACAAGGGCTCCATTTCACAGAGAAGGAAATTCACAGTACACCAAGCAGCCCAAGGTCAATGGCCAGAACTAGAGCCTGGGCGACGGGGCTGTTGATCCAGGCTCTGACCCCTCCACACGCTCCACGCTTCTGCCTCCCCCGTATTGTAAGTGGGAAACTGAGTTCCAGAGAGAAGACATGACCCCCCGAAGGGAACCAGCTGTGACTAAAGCTACGGTCCCCTTCACTCCTCATCCTAGGCTCTTCTCTTATGTGTCGAAACTTCACTTTCCTCGTCAGCCTGGCCAAAACAGAGTCTAGGCTGGGCACTTTCTATCCGTCAAGACATGCAATTTTTAAATCACCCTTAGCAATGGAGACACTTTCCACTTTACACACCAGAGAAGCTGTGGTCCTGGAGAGGTTAGGCAACTGCCTGTGGTCACACAGCAAGAAACAAGAAAGGGATCTGATCTACATCTGTCTCATTCCACAGTCCATTCCCCTTCCCACTTTCTCTTTGAGAAAAAATTAGGCTGGGAGGAAAGAAGAAGAGAATAACCCCAGCAATATGTGGGGGCCAAACTGGAGTTAAAGGAGTGGATTTACATTGTGCAAATTTGTTAATGCATTTGTTTAGCATGACGAACAAGGTCTAATTTTCATATTAGGTGTACTTATTTAATACCTGTTGGTATTTCCCATGTCCCTAATCTCCAACGGGCAAGGTAAGACCCGGCACTAGCAAGCCGTCATGGCCAGATCCATCCTTTAAAAGACGCGTTATTTAAAAAAGCAAAACAAAACAGCGTCTCTCACACATAGCCCCCCATACAGTCTATGTTTCACTTTCTTTTTTTTTTTTTTTACATGGACCGTCAAGTCCCCAGGTCCCCCTCTCAGTGTGAACCATAAAACATAGATACGTTTATAAAAGAAATGAAACAAAACAATCCTGAAATCTCTCACCAGAAAAAGTGATCAAGGTAGGTTCTGGCATCAGATTGACCCTGAGTCACAGAAAAGTCAATTAATTGTGACGGCCATAATGGCTCGATTATTCTGGGAAATCTACAACGTGACTTCAGCCCTGCTGCCTGGCAAGGAGACACCCCTCAAATGCACTAGCCCTTTCTGAGGGAGCAGAAGCGGGGTACGGTCCCACCAGCACACCAACTCACCTCACACAGTGGGGTCCCCACACACAGGGGCACAGGGGGCCCCAGCATGCAGGGACATTGGCGTCTGTCACTTCCTCGACTGGGAAGCTGGAGTCTGCCATTTGAAAAAATCTTGCCTCTTGTAAGTTCATAATCATGCGAGTGAAATGCATGTTAAAAATATAATACAATACTAAAATTAAAACAGCAACTTGTGTTTCTTGCAGGGGGAGGGAAGACACATATATACATATGTTAATCTATGTCCAAAGAATTTAATTAGTTTTCTTGAGGTTTCCGTGTTTCCTTTTCCTTTGAAATTTTCTATCTATTATAAAAAATAATTCACAGAAGAGTAAAAGACAAAAAGCTTCCCTAGTCCTACCACCCAGAGAGAACCACCATTAACATTAATAGTAAATCTTATTCCAGACATTTTCAGTCTAATATATAATTATAATCATTGGATATAATCAAAATTGCTACACTAATTTTTGAAAGCTTAGTTGGTTTTTTTCCCTGATTATAAAACTAATATAATAAACCCTTAGAGAAAGTTCAGAGTAAATAAACAGAATAGTAAGTATAGAAAAGAAAATGAAACTCCTACAGCCTACCCCTCAGCCAGAAACCCTCTTAATGGGGATCCCCAGGCTCTGACCGGCTCCCCCTCCAGCCTTTGGTCCTCGGCTCCAGGTCCCCGCTGTCCTATCTCTGTGTCCTGGGACAGGACACAAGGGGGCTGTCCTTACACTAATGCTCCAAACACCTCCGCCCAAGCCCAGGCTGTGAGCCCCTTAGCCCTGGGGCCGCACACCCACCCTACGGTCCTTCATCTTCTGGGCTACTTTATGTCAAAATATTCATATTTGTTTTTTACTTAATAGCTATTGTCCTTTGCTAGCCACCCCCCTGCCGCTCTCCATTTTAAATATTATGGTCCTAATTACAGCAGATGATTATTAAATGACCAAAGGGGAAGGGCAGACCCTGATCACACTCAGGAGGTGCAGCCTCTCTCTTACAAAATGGGACTCTTTTTTTTTTTTTTTAACACCATCCAATGATGTCACCCGTTTGCGGTTTCTCTGGGACTTTATTAAAATGTTTGTGACGGAGCCAATGTAAACCATCCTAAATCCAACACAGAGCTGAAAGGACTGATTTTAGGGAATGTGAAGATATGGATCATTGGGCCTGTCGAAGCCCCATCTTGAGCCAATTATTGGTGTCATCTTGAGCCAATTTAATCAATCCAAGAGGGATTGGGGGGGTGGAAGGGGGCGCAGGCAGGGGTTGTGAGCGTTGGTCAAATGTGCTGGCTCAAATGCTTGCGTCGCGAGAGCTACAGAGCCCCAGTGTTCTGGATTTCAGCTGCTGCTCTGACACGCACTTTCATCCCAGGGTACCCTATCTTGTGCCAGTTTCAGCCACATTATTGGGTTTATTTGAAATCGCTGAGCAGTGGTGACCTGGGTTTGAAAGATCAAGCTCCAGGAAGTCTTAAAGGTCATTTGTGATTTGGGAGACAATGTCAGCGAAGCAGACCCCACAGACACCGCTGACATCCGAGCCATTTAGGGGAGTCGGGGAAGCCAGCCCTTCCGTCTGCCACCCCAGACAGCCTGCTCCCAGACAGGGTCAGGAGCAGTCCAAGCGTGATGCTCAGAAACAGAACCCAGCGACGAACACCAGCCTTGAGTATTGATTTATTGTCGATTTCTTTCTTTCTTTTTTTATTTATTGCGTATCCAGTATTACAATTATAAAGTGGATGTTTTCCTCACTTTAAAAAAATGACTAGAAAGAAAAGACCCAGAGTCACCATCACTGGGAATATTTGGCTATGTCAAGAGCTGAAGTAATATCAGCTTCAATTTTTATACTCTGTGCCTCAAATAGGTGACACAAATACAGGGAAGTCACACACAGAAAAGTTATACATCTTCTTTACAAACCCACTTAGAAAATGATTGATATATGTGGCACACAATTATTATTAATTTATTTATCCACATATTTATATACATTTCTCCATACTCCAAAAAGGATGTAAGGGGTGGTACCCAGACCTGACATATTTGATTAGCTGCCCCGTCCTCTTCCCTGGGTTCTCCTCCTCATCTAAGTTTCAAAGGACTGCTCCTCCTCCCTCCCTCGAGGCAGCCTTTCACATTTTTTATGATCCAAAAAGGGTGTAGGCTGCCTAGTGTGTTTCTTTGTGTGTTTTGATGAATAATATCCATGAATATTCTCAATCACTTCTCCAGAACGGGCTATTTGTTTTGGATATAGCGCTCTGCAAGCCCAGTGCGGTTTGGAATGGTTAACACCGCAGTGAGCCTTGTCACAGTGCATCTCTGCACGAGCTCAAGGCCACAGAGCGGAATGTGGGCCGATAACACAATTGTTTTCAACCCCATGAAGTTGAAGAGAAAGGCCCTCTTGAGTTTTGGAATGCATGCTCGCTGTCAGTTCACAAAGGAGGTATCCAAAATCGTAAGCCAGGAATGAAAGAATATGAGTCTGACAACTGCCTTGATGTTCCCAAATTTAATCACTTGAAAGAACCCTGCCTCCTCCACCATTGAATTATTTGCACAAAACAATGGATGTTGAATTTATCTCTTCTCATAATATGCAATCTGAAGGTTGTTGTGATTGAAACTGACTTTCCTTCCATTGTAACGTCTTTCCAAAGACTTTCATAGCTAAACCTGTAATTTCTGTAAACCTAATGGACTTCTGGGACAATACAGGAGCTTCATCACTCCGAATGTGTCTGAAATAAACCCAGAATAAACTTTAATCACTGCAACCTGTAAGGAAGGAGTGGGAAAGGCAACTCTGGGATGGGCTGGCTCGGTCCAAGTCAGTATCTCCACTTGAGAATGCGTTAGTCTGTTTAGAAGCCAGGATAATCCTACCTTTCAATTACAGAAGGAAACAGACTTTCAATTCGAGACTCAAGGTGGGTCCTCTGAGTGTGAGGATCAAACGCTCTGGTGCTTTCAACAAGCAAATGCTACTGCCTGTCTCAAGGCGGAGGCCAGCCGGGACTGCAGGGTTTATAAACAATGCTCTGCTATTTATTGGAGCTGCCCACCCGAATCCAAATCTTCCTCTCTTCAATAGCGGCCTATTTACCGCAGTTTAAACCGGGATTCTGCAGCCCTGCCGGGGTCTGCAATTTATTACTTGCTGCGAGAGCTCAGACCCAGAGTTTAAATGTCCCCAGTTGAAAGTTTATACCAGTCAGGACAGAAAATTATTCTCTCTGCCTAGGTTGAAGCACATTACTTCTTTATTGAATTAATTATGATAAGGATCATAACTTTAAACGAGGGGTGAGGTGCTGGCTTTCCGCTGGGATTGCTTGGAGCAATTTTCATCCAAGCATTTTTGTGGAGTTATTGAGTCTGGCAGGTCTGAACTTTGGAGAGAAGTAACTTTCTCCAGAACTTGAAAGGGGTTGGACATTGATCCAGGCAAAGCTGTACCAGATTCCATGTCTTGAGACAGGGAAATTTGCACTGCACGCTGAACAAATAACTGCAGGACGGGATGAAAGACAGCTTAGCGACTCCTCGTTTGGCCTCGAGCTTGGCCTTTCCCTGGCAGACCTGGCCAGGGAGGGCAAGGGACAAAAAGGGACAGAAAGGTCCCCAGCACGCCCATCCTCCCCTGCCTTCTCACCTTCCAAGCCCAGGCTGGACTGTGGAGTTGTGCACACAGCATGCCGGATCCTGACGCACAGAGGATGGCGGGGGAGGGCGAAGGACACTGGCTCCAAGGTCAGACAGGGCTGGGTCCAAACCCTGGTTCTGCTACTTACTAGTGGTGTGTCATGAACAGCCTCCCTTCCCTTCTTTGTGTCTCACTCAGCATCTCAACTACTTTAAGAAGCCTGTATGTATTTTATATGCGTGTATGTATATATAATATGTGGTATACATACTATATATAAATCTCTCTCTCTCTCTCTCTCTCTCTCTCACACACACACACACACACACATGCATGCATGCGAGCCTGGCACTTAGTTGGGGCTTAATTAAAGGTAGTTGTGATTCCTGTTCTCATTATTATCAGGAAAATGAAAAAGTTAAGGCAGACCAATATCTCATCTCTCTTTGACCTAAAATCTCCCCACCGCCTGCCCAGGTGACAAGGCAGTGCGGGTCTCTGGCTGCAGGCCCAGGCCCCCATGCTGCCAGCTGGACTGAACTCAAGGCCGTCCTCCCCACCTCCCCACCCAGCGTCAGGGCTTTGCTGCCTAGGCTCCCGGGTGCTGTGCCTTTTTATGGAAGTCTCCTGGACCACCCCACCCAGCTGGATCCTGGTAGCCCCCCAGGAGCAGGCCTTGCCAGGGAGGAAGGGGCTTTCTCTAGCACACCTCCACTCGGGGAGGTAGCCAGCTCTGGTGCAGAAAGCCTGGCCTGCAGCTCAGATTGGGGTGACCACATAATTTATTAACCAAACCAGGATACTTTTAGCAGTGAAAGAGGACACTGCTAATAATTACTCTGGGACAACACGCATAACAAGGACTGTCCTGGCACCTAAGTTGTATGGCCATGGTTCTCAGGCCACTGTAAGTCTGAGACCATGCTCCTCCACCACAAAAATGTAAGGGAACATTCCATGAACGTGAACTAGGTCCACCTCTTCAAAATAACCTTCCCTGGTGACTCTTGACCTCTCCAGGCCAGAGTGGTCCGGCAGGCCCCGTAACAGCCATGCCCAACTTCTAGCCATGCATTGACTATGCAGTGTTTTTCCTTCACTGTTCCCCACAGGTGAGTGACTGTGGAGAAGCGATTTACGGAGCCCAGTGTCACACTTACAGAGTGTGACTCTTTAATCACTTCCTGGGACTTAAAGAGAAGGGGACCCTAAGGAGGCCCAAGTGCCCAAGCTCATCACACCCTTCAGCCCAGGGCGCTGGGTGCCCAGAGCACATCTGCACCAGCGTGCTCGCCCACAGCCCAGGGCAACCTCAGCGCCGCTCCTGACAGCCTTGGCAGCCCCGCCCAGTGAGCCTTAGAAGCAAACACTTAATGTATGGGAAAGGGAAGGGCTCAGGCCTTGATTCAAAACCTGCCCTCACTAGTTCCTAATTGTAACCCTGGGCAAGTTCTTTTTGAATAACTTAATTCCCAATGTGGGACCTAGGCTTGTTCTAGGGTCAAAAAAGACCATATATGTGCAGGTATCTTATAAGCTGTGGGGCCCCAAGTAAAGCTTCTTAACAAACCTGCTGCAACAGTCCCACCTGACAGTGAACCCTCCACCGTGTCTTGGCAAGTGGCCACCCAGCTTGGCTTGGAACACACTCTCTGCCCTACCCCCCTGCCCAGTTCTCACCCTCAGGGCCCTGCCCTCAGCAGCTCAGGGGCTGGCCTTGAGTCCCAGGCCCTCAGAAGGTCAGCTCAGCTCTGAGAGAGGAGCTCACTAGCACAGGAGTTCAAACCATTAGGTCCTGATAGACTGCAGCACTCTGGAGAGGTTTTATTTCTGCTCCTTCCAAGGGGCTGTATACCCCGAAGTCCCCATCCTGGAGATGTGCCTGCAGCCCGGTCTACCAGGCAGCCAGCCAGTTAGCCAATCAACTGGCCAGTGGGTCAGGCCTGGGGCTCCACCGCCCAGCTGGCAAGCCCACGGAACATCCAGCCTGAGGCCCTCTGCAGGCAGGACACACACAACTGAGACAATGGCTCCTCCTGTGCCTTCCTCTCCCACCAAAAGAGTGTGCTTTCCTTCCCACCCACCCCATGGAGCCCACACGGTTTGGTTATTGGAGCCCCCTCTGAAGGGGGTGGTCTATTGTATTCATCTGTCAATAAGAAGGTACCACAGCTGGGGCAGGGCAAGGTCTGGGCACAGGGACAGCAAGCAGGGGCTGGGCTGAGTGGTCTGCCAGCAGCCTGAGCAGGACTCCTTCACTCCCTCAGAGCCAGGCCCGGGACCCCTGACACCTGCCGAAGCCATGCCTCTGTTCCAGAAGTGTCCCTTCCTACCCCCAACAGGATTAAACAGAGGTAAGCATAGGGTAAAAGTCATGTTTCTCAGCTGTGTAGGGCAGACAAAAAGATTGTGATACTTCAGAGGGGATACAGGCTGAAAATAGCAACAGGTTCCAGGAGGATTTTGAGAGTCGCATGGAATGTGACAGAGGAGGGAGTTTGACTAATTTTGAACAGGGTAGCCTGCCCCATCTTTCAGCATCCATTCTCATTCAAGGATCCAAGGTTCTTCAAGAAAAATGTGTATCAACTTATTCACACTAAAATGTGAATGGCTGAATGTTTCTTGTGCATTATACTTTGTAGAAAACATGTAAATAGAAATCTTCAATGCAACTCTTCAGTCACTACCTTACCCAACAGACAAATTGCACACACACACACACACACACACACACACACGGCTCTCCATCCAAACCGAACTGCTTAGGATTTTCTGAGCACCCTGGACCCTCTCTTCAGGCCAGGCATTTATACTATTACAAGTCATTAAAGCATTCCCTCACTTCATTTCCCTGGTTATCTTAAATGCATCCTTCAAACTCAGCTCACTTATCACCTCCTCCAAGAAGCTCTCCCTGCCTGAACCCGCCCCCAGGTGGCATTAGGAGTTACGCCATGGTGTGCCCTCTGTGTGCCCCTCAGGCAGGGCCCTCACCATGCTGGGCTGTCATTGTTTCCTGATCTGACTCTCTCATTAGACTGTCAGCTCCTTGAGGGCAGGGCCTAGGTCTCGTTCTCCATTTTATTCCTAATGCCCAACACAAGGCTTGGCACAGAGCAGGATCTTGGGGAGTGCTGGTTGAATGAACGAATGACAATCTGCATCAAGGAAGCTTCTTTCTGAGTAAAGACATCAGGGCCCGATGCCAGGAGCAGGTACAGCGAGGCACACATGAAGGAGTGCCTGAGTACGACACAGCTGTGCACCTAACAGATGTGCCCACAAAGAAAAGGAGCTCCTCTCTCACCAAAAGGATTCACCAATTTCCTGAGAATCATTTTGCTCACATCTGGGAGAAAAAGCAGCAAACAGAATCAAGAGCTTGAAGAGATGCAAAAGACCCTGTGCCTCTCAGCATGTCGTTGGGGACCCTGGATACACATGATTTGAAACATGTGAAAACTAGCCACTAAATACATATGCCAAGTGTCACGTCCGCGACCTCTCAGACCTGCAGCAGTCTTCACTCCACCTGCCCACACATCACCAGGTCCGCCAGAGGCAGGCAGATGGCTTCTCAGAACACGCTGGTTATTATTCACAGTCTTCATGAAAGCACATTCTTCTAGCCTACCTTTTTCTGTCACTTGAACCTAAAGCAACAGCTGTTCCTTTTTGCCATCCCCAGCTCGAGGGCTACAGCCCCCCCAGCACACCAAGAGCTGCCCAGGATATACCTGCCATAAGCCACACGTAGGCATGCCCACCTGTCCACACTTGTGTGTGCACACGCACATGCACACAGGCACGGAAATCATGCAGTGGGGTGCCGAGAGCATTGGCTCCAGGGGTGTCCTGCTTGTGATCAGGTCCTGACTCCATTTACTAGCTGGGTGGCCTTGGGCAAGATATCTGACCACTCTGGGCTTCCATTTCCTTATCTGTAAAATGGGAAAAATAATCCTTCTTACCTCATAGGGGTAGGCTAAAGATTAAATTGACCTAAAGAACTCCTAGCAGTGCCCAGCTATCGTAAATGCTATAAATAAAAGCCAGCTCTTGTGATCATGTACCCACATATACAGAAATCAGGACACGACTGTCCTGTGATTTCTCCATAAGTGATGGGTGAGAAAGTTTCTTTCCCTGACTCTCTTATAATCTAAAGGGCCCTGAGAGTAGGGGTTACAGTTAGGACTCATAATCACTCATTCATTCAGCAAACATTTAATGAGCGCATACATGTGCCCGGCCCTGGGGAACCAGTGAGGGAACAAGACCCAGGCCTGGTTTGCAGAGCACACAGTCAGATGAGGGCAGAGAGGGTAACTGATGGTGAAAACGAACTGTGGTAAGCGTCATAACGAAGTGGGAGGATGTGAGGAGCTAATCCAGCTTGGGTGGCGTGGGAAGGCCTCTTAGAGGAGAGAGCTCACCAAAGGTCGAGTACAAGGTAGCCATGTGAAGGCCCGGGGAGGATGGGAGACGGGCCTCTGGCTCAAATTAATTAAGTATAACCACCAATAACTACCACTTATTGAGCATTTTCTCTGTGCCAGGGCCACTGTCAAGCATTTTAGCCATATGATCTCGCTGAAGCCTCATTCTCAGCTCTGAGTAGAGGAACAGCCTCTGCTTTGTGTTGTGTTCATAGCTTTGTCCTCAATGCCTAGAGCTTAGATGGTGCCCGATAAATATTTGTATAATGAATAAAGATCAAACACTGCTATGAGCTTGGTTCTAAAATGATCCCCATTTTACAGACGAGGAAACTGAGTTGTAGAGAAATCATGTGACCTGTTGAAGGAGGCCCACAGCTAGGTGTGACACGGAGCTGGGACTGGAGCTCTGTGTGGGGTTGGGCTGTGACTCGCCACAACCCCCACCCATTCACTGGTCAGGCCAAGTTCACCACTCAGGTTCGCTGAGGGGGAGACTCGTCCGCAGGGACCTCAGCAGCCAACACAGCCGCCCCCTCCCATGTGACCTGGGAAAACCCAGATCCCCGCATGGGAGGCTCTGTGAGGAGGGCTAGCCAGCAGGGTGCCCGCTGCCCACCCCACCTCGCCCCCTGGCTGCTTGACCCAGCAGCCTGTGTTTACATTTCTCCCTCAATCTGGAGGCTGCGGATTGAAATTATCTCCTCTCTGCCATGTCAGCCTGTCCTGAGTTTCACTCCCAGCCCCAGCACCTCCCAGCAAGCCCAAGGCAGTCACAGCTGGGGTGTGATAAAGATGGCGCTGTCCCACGGTTTCCGATGGGGTAGGAGAGGAAGGCCCGGCCCCTCTGCCCTCGGCTGCAGCAGAGCCTTTTCAGCCAGCGGCCCTCCCTGCCTGGGGCCTGAGGAAAGTGGAGGGACCCCCGCACCCCACCCCAGCCCAACAGCCTCTGAGAGCCACAGAGATGCCCACCACAGGACCCTGGGGGAGCTGATCCCCCAGAGCTCCACATTGCAGCCCAGGTCACCTAGTGGGCAGGGGACTCCCAGGGGACTGGAGAGATGCAGGGCCTCCCTCATCACTCATGACCGTCCCCACTATCTCTGCAGTGGAAGTTCCCTTCCTGCTCTGGCCCTCAGTTATTTCATCTGTAGAGTGAGGGACTAG
This sequence comes from Eulemur rufifrons, assembly GCF_041146395.1. Lineage (NCBI taxonomy): Eukaryota > Metazoa > Chordata > Mammalia > Primates > Lemuridae > Eulemur > Eulemur rufifrons. The sequence continues at coordinate 117,385,357 of NC_090989.1, forward strand.
GGTAGATGATCTTTGGTGACATGCAAGATTCGCCTTGTGCCAGGCTCTTGTCAGCTCCGCAAGGGCAGAGACCAGCTCCTATTCTTGTCTGTGTCCACAGCAGCCAGCACAATGCCTGGCACTCAGAGCATTGTTCTTTTTGACGAAATGAGTGATGAAGGACTGTCTGTCCCCTTGTCCAGTCAGTGGTGACCTCCCTTCCCAAGCCCCCAGGGCCCTCACGAACCCTGCCACACCTGGAACCCATCTCAGTTGTCCTGTGGCCAGCCCGCAACTCCAGGCCATACCTAGATCTCTAGATTAACCTTTCCCTGTCCCTGCTGTCAGTGCGGGGTGGCAGTGAAAACTGCTTAGTGCACTGTAGGAACTCGATAAGTACTGGCTATTATGATCATTGTACTGTCAGGTAAGCTCAGTCACCCTAAGGTCTCAAAAGTGAATAGAGAACAAACAGGTCTCTTTTCCAGAAGGGTTCTAAGAAGGAACAACCCCAGAAAGCACATCTGTAACCATGACACCTGAAGAGTTGCAGCAGGCTCTCACCTGGGTCTGAGTGTGGGAAAGAGGCAGGGCATGTTTTCCAGCGGGGAGCAGGGTCTGGAGGCCAAAGTCCACATCTCAGAGAGACCAGGAGGTAGAGGGATAGGGCAGGAGCTTGCCAGATGGGCAGGCCGGACAGACACATCCCTGTGCTGAGGGCTCACATGCTCCCCAGCCCCTTGTGGGGAATGGACTGCATGCTATGCCCTGTGGGCCAATACTGGCCACAGAGGTAGAATGGGGGCCGAGAAACACGTTCCAAGTTTGAGGAATTTGCAAAGAGTTGAAAGAAGCCAAGTAAAGCATCAGCAATATGAAACGATCAAAGACACGATAGTTTGAGCACTAGACTGTGGCACAGTGGGCATGGACCTCCTACTCACACTTCAAAATCCAGATAAGGACGTCTGCTCCTGGCAGTGTCACGAATAAGATATTCGGGTGGGGGTGGGGGAGCGAACCATTCAAACAAACCAACCTCCTGGTTTAAAAAAAGGACTGGATAAAATACATCAAACATCTTTTTAAATGCACAGCTGAACTTGGAGTGAATGAAGGACTCTCCAAATGTCAGTAGTAAAGAGGAGACAGGACTCTGGCCTGGAGAGCCAGGAGGAGTGTTCAGCAGAAAGAGAATAAGCTAGAAGAGAACCCCAGCTAACACTGCAGGGATGCTTCACTCATAAGAAAAGGGGCAGAGGCAGAGGGGAGCCCACAGGCCCCTCCCAGGCAAACCTGGTGCATAGGTGCACACCCTCCTCCCAAGCCCGCACCCGGGGGATCTGGGAGTTCAGGACCAGACTCAGTCTGGGGTGAGGGTGGGAAGAGGAGGTTGGAAAAGGCCCAGGCAGTGAGCTCCCCCACCTGCTTGCCTCCTTCCCACACTATCAGCTCTTGTCTTCCTGTTTGACCAAACTTGTCAGGCATGTTTTTGAAAGCTCCTATCTTTAAGAAGAGTTACGGGGGATGGGAGGTCTGGATCTCCCAGGGGCCCGCACTGACCACCCAGCCCACAGTTCCACCTCTGCCCTGCACTCCAGGGAGGGGAACGTCTGCAAAGTTCAGGCCCGAGGGCTCACTTCCTACCAGGCTTCTCTCCCACGGGAGGCCTGCAGGGTTAGGTCAATCTCAGGCGCACGCATGCGTCCATCCATGCTTTTGTGTGTGTGTGTGTGTGTGTGTGTGTGTGTGTATCTGTTCCTCCAATTTAACTACTACCTGACCACACATAAAAGTGTCTTCTACTACGTGGTGAGCGTATTTTTGGACACTGGAGATGAATCAGCTCCTTATTATGCCTTAGTCCTTGACTACCTCTCCCCCTTCTTCACTCACCATTCTGTTCTGCCAGCAGAATATGAGTATATTCCTACACTCAACAGGCTATTTCTTACCTCTGAGTCTTTACTCGATGCTGTTTCTCCTGCCTGGGACTCTTGTCCTCTCTCACCTGGTTGACAATTATCTGTCTTTTAGATTTGGCTCAGGGGTCACTGCACGCGGGAAGTCTCCCTGGCACCCTTTATTCCAAGTTGGGCGAGGCATTTATCTTTGGGATTTTCGTCATGCCTTGGGCTTATGTCTATTATGAAACTTATATCAATATTAAAACCAACATTTATAGAGCTCCCCCTATGTTCCAGGAATGGTACTAAACAGTTAATATGTATTCACATTTTTAATCTTCATACTTTCACTATGAAACGGGAAAGCTTCTAACTGCCTTCCTAAGAGTGATTCTCTCTCCTTTCTTACTACCTTAACTCTAATTCTGTTGAGAAGAGCAATGTGCCCAGCTTAATAATTACATTTTATTCATAACCTTGCAAGTACATTATGATCAATGGGACATAAATAAAAGTTGTTAGGTAAGAATTATGGAAAAGCCCTTTAAAGGGCGGCTGATGCAGCTGAAAAGCACATCTTGCCTTCTTCCTCATTCTTCTTCTAGCCTGGAATGTCAGCATGATGGCTGAAGCTGCGGTAGCTATCTTGCCACCATGAGACAGTCTTAAAAAAGGAGGCCACATTCTAAAAATGGTGCAATAGAAAAATGGAAGGAAAAGTTCCAGTCATGATATGGTCAATAAATTACTGGACCAAACCTCCCCAAAATTATAACTATTAACTTTAGACAAAGCAGAAAATACAACTGTCTAAAGGAAATAGAAAGTGAACAAAAGCAGGCAGATTTTGGAGAAGAGACATCTGGAAGAAGGGATGGGACACAGGGTATTTCCCATTTTTATGGCTTTGAGCTTGAAGATAGTTCAAAGTCATCCTGAGCACTCACAGAGCAGTGAGTACCATGTGAGGTGACTAAGACTCTTAGAGAAAACCCATAGTTTTTCTGGCTTAGAAAACCAGAGAACAAAGCTCAGAGAAACCTCAGCTGCCAGAAAGTAAAGAAGTAATTCTAGAAAGTAGAGAGCCAAAGATGAGGAGCTCTGAATTCTATTATAAACTCCTTCAAACCTCTGGCTGATTCTTGAACTTCGCATTCACAGAGCAGGCTCAAAGCTGCCCGGCTAATGACAGAAGCACTCAGCTGAGATTTGCATTGCTGCCCCGGAGACAGAGTTTGCAGTTTCAATGCAACCAAGCAAATTACCAGCTAAAACAAAAATTCAACACTCTCCATAAAATATGACAGAGTCCAGAGGCTGGGCACAGTGGCTTATGTCTGTAATCGCAGCACTTTGGGAGGGCAACGTGAAAGGTCGCTTGAGGCCAGCAGTTCAAAACCAGCCTGGGCAACAGCAAGACACCGTCTCTACAAAAAATAAAAAAATTAGCCAGGCATGGTGATGTGAACCTACAGTCCTAGCTACCTGGGAGGCTGAGGCAGGAGGATTACTTAAGCCCAGGATTTCAAGGCTATGGTAAGCCAGGATGACACCACTGCATTCTGTCTGGGTGGCAGAGCAGGACCTTGTCTGAAAAAGAAAAAAGAAGAATATAACAGAATCCAGCACCTCCACGATGCTATACTCACAATGTCCAGGATACAAAAAAAAAAAAAAAATTACTCCATGTGGCCGGGCGCGGTGGCTCACGCCTGTAATCCTAGCACTCTGGGAGGCCGAGGCGGGTGGATTGCTCAAGGTCAGGAGTTCGAGACCAGCCTGAGCGAGACCCCGTCTCTACTAAAAATAGAAAGACATTATATGGACACCTAAAAATCTATATAGAAAAAATTAGCCAGGCATAGTGGCGCATGCCTGTAGTCCCAGCTACTCGGGAGGCTGAGGCAGTAGGATCGCTTAAGCCCAGGAGTTTGAGGTTGCTGTGAGCTAAGCTGACGCCACGGCACTCACTCTAGCCTGGGCAACAAAGTGAGACTCTGTCTCAACAAAAAAAAAAAAAAAAATTACTCCATGTGTGAAGAACAGGAAAATGAAACCAATTCCTAAGAGAAAAGACATTTAATGAAGACCCAGATGTTGGAATTAGCAGGCAAACATTTTAAAGCAGTTAATATGTAAAGAAATTATGTTTGCAACAAATGAAGATCAGAAGAGATGTCTGTGCTACTGTCTGGGGCCCAGTGTACCTGGAAAAGTTGGGGTACCTGGCACAGTTGCAGTTGAGGGGAGAGGGAGAGAAAAAGAGAGAGGAAAGGAGGGGAAAGGGGGAAGGGAAAGGAAAGAGGAAGGGCAAAGAGAAGAGACAGTGGAGAGGGAGGCAGAGCAGAAAAGTACACAGGTTCCAACGCTCCAAAAGGGCAGTGTCCTGGGAAGGCGCAGCCAGCCTGGGCCTCCCAGCCCCCAGGATCTGAGACTCACCCCTCCTCAGGGAGCCTTAGTCCCCATCCTATCACCCTACCCACAGCAGCACTGCTCACCCTGTGATCCTCCAACTCCAGCTTCCTCAGATACTGCTGCGTCCAGGCAGAGACACTCTCTAATACTCGTCAAAGGCCCAGGGCAAGGAACAGGGAAACAAACGGAGGCTGCTCTATGGATTAGGGTAGTTACGAGATAGGACTCAATCTGCACAACTGCACAGCCCCTTCCCCTCCCAGCTTCCAGCTCACACCCATGTGGCAGGCACCATCAAGCTGGAACCTGTAGGCATTCTCGCACCCCACGGCTCTCAGGAGGGCTCTGTCTGGACGGCTGGCCCACCTGCCAGCAGTGCCCAGCCTCACCTTCATCTTGAAATGCAGCGGGGTTGTGTTAGTGATGAGAGTGTGCTGGGGCTTCTGGGAGGACTCTGGGTATATGCGGAGAAACAGAGAAATTCAAGATACTGTATCTTCAGTGCGACACCAAGGTAACAGCACTTTATTCACTGGCAGTAGCAAAAAGGACACTGGTAAACATCGGTACCTAAGTTACTTTTGGACCCTCCCCAGGCATCTTCACAGCTGATTCTGCCCCTCATAATGATTCAGTGGGATTGCTAGGATAGTCTTCTCTCTCACTTTAAATATGTCAAAACAGAGGCCTTTAGAGAGTTAGGGATTGGTTTCAGTTTGCCCAGTGACATTCAATAAGTAGCAGATGTAGGTCTACAACCCAGGAGTCCTGTTTCCCATCCAGAGCTCTAGCCCACTAGCTAGAGAAGCAGGTGCCCTCCCCTGACCCCTTCCCGTTATCTCTCACCCCTCCTATTGTTTGTGATATAGGCATGACCATTAATGCATGGGCATCAACTGTGAGCTCTTGGAGGGGAGGGACTGTGTCCGTTTCCTTTTCTGTCTCCAGCAGCTAACAGGGAGCAGAGACTTGGGAAGTATGACATAAAAGCTTAAATCAGCCTTGGAAAGAGAAGAGTGAACTGTAGTGCAAGGCAGACATTCTCTGGCAGTTACCCCTTCTCGCCCAACAAACACGTGACTGCAGCAGCTGCCTGGGGAGGCAGCCACCCCAGCATTGGAGACCACCAGCATAAACACAATCCATGACATCTTTAGGCAAAGGAAATTGAAACCAACGAGCTTGGTTGGCAATCTTTTTTTTATTTAACATCCCTCTAAAAACAGGCAGGCAAAGCAACCGGCTCAGAACCCGGGGAGCTGGAATACATTTAGGGACTCTGAGGTTGCCCAACCAGAACCTGCACATCCAGAGACCCCCACCTCACTCCCGAGCCCTGAGAAGCTGATTGAGTCGGTACAGGAAGACTAACTGGCGGGTGATTGCAGACTATCCAGTGTCAGCTCATTGTTCCGGGAGGAAGCTGTCAGGACAAGACCTCCCGGGAGAGCCTGGGGCCTCTGGTTCTTATTTTTCCCTTTGTAGGTGGGAGGACGGGGGTGGTGGCAGGGATCCATCACCCTTGCCCCACCAACTGGACACTCCCAATCAGATGTCATCAGTCCAGGGTCTCCACAGTCCCAACTCCTGGAGGCCTCAGACCAGGGCAGCAGGGGCCACCTAATGTTATATTCCCCTGGAGCTCCCTTAAAAAACATTTTCTTATTTTTTAAAAAAATTTATTTTATCGTGCTTTGGACACTTAATGAGATCTACTCCCTTAACAAATAAATTTTTAAGTGTATAATACAGTATTGTTAACTACAGGTGCAACAGGTCTCTAGAATGTATTCAGTCTTGCTTAACTGAAACTTTAAGCCCATTGATTAACAACTGCCCATTCAGCTCACCTGCCACCCCCTGGAAACCACCATTCTACTTTCTGTCTCTATGATTTAGACTACACTAAGTATCTCGTGTAAGTGGAATCATACAATATTTGTTTTTTTGTAACTAGTTTATTGCACTTAAAATAATGTCCTCAAGGTTCATCCATGTTGGAGCATGTGTCAGAATTTCTTTCCTTTTTAAGGATGAATGAAATTCCACTGTATGTATTTACCATATTTTCTTTATTCGTCTGTGAATATTCCATATCTTAGCAACTGTAAACAGTGCTTGAATGAACATGGGAGTGCTAACATTTGTTCAACATCCTGACTTCAATTTTTTTAGATAAAAATCCAGAAGTGGGATTGCTGGATCAATGCTGTTGCAATGTTTTGAGGGACCTACATACTGTTTTCCATAACTGCTGCACCATTTTAAATTCCCATTACATTGCACAAGGGCTTCAGTTTCTCCACATCCTCACCAACACTTCTTGCCTTTTGTTTTTTTGATAATAGCCAACCTGATGGGTGTGAAGTGATATCTCATTGTGATTTTGACTTACATTTCCCTAATGATTAGTGATGTTGAGCATCTTTTCATATCCCTGTTGGCCATTTGTATATCTTCTTTAGAGAAATGTCTACTTGAGTCTTTAGTTCATTTTTAAATCAGGTTATCAGTTTTGGTTTTTTGGTTTTTTGGTTTTTGCTATTGACTTACAGGAGTTCCTTATATATTTTGGAAATTAACCCGGTATCACATATGCAATTTGCAAATAGTTTCCTCCATTCTGTAGGTTACTTTTTTACCCTGTGAATTGTTTCCTTTGTTGTACAGAAGATTTTAGTTTGGTATAATCTCACTTGTCTATTTTTGTTTTTGTTGCCTGTGCTTTGGTGTCATATATATGAAGCAATTGCCAAGACCAAAGTCATGAAATGTTCCGCTATGTTTTCGTCTAGGAATTTTACAGTTACAGTACTTACGTTTTAAATTTTTAATCCATTTTGCATATGATATAGGATAAGGGTCCAATTTCATTCTCTTGCATGTGGATATCCAGTTTTCCCAGCACCTTTTGCTGAAGAGACTGTCCTTTCCCCGTTGTGTATTCCTGGCACCACTGTCAAAGATCACTTGACTGTGGATATGTGAATTTATTTCTGGACTCTCCATCTGTTCCATTGCTCTATATGTCTGTCTTTATGCTCGTTTTATACTGTTTTGATTACTGTATCTTTGTAATATATTTTAAAATATCTCAACATAGTAAAGGCTATATATGCAAAGCCCACAGCTAACATCCACTCAATGGCGAAAAACTGAAAGCTTTTCCTCTAAGATATTCTGACAAGGATGCTCACTCTCACCACTTCCATTTAACATTGTACTGAAGTCCTAGTCAAAGCAAGTAGACAAGAAAAAGAAATAAAGGCATCCAGACAAGAAAGAAAAAAAGAGTATTGTCCCTGTTTGCAGATTACATTATCTTATATATAGAAAACCCTAAAGACGCCATAAAAAAACTGTTAGAATAAATGAATTCAGTAAAGTTGCAGGATACAAAATCAACATACAAAAATCAGTTGTGTTTCTATACACTAGCAATGAACTACCTTAAAAGAAAATCAGGGAAACAACCCCATTTGTAATGGCACCAAAAAGAATAAAATACTTAGGAATAAACTTACCTAAGGAGGTGAAAAACTTATATACCGAAAACTACAAAACACTTCACTACAATGAAAACTGCTACATTGATGAAAGAAATTAAAGAAAACACAAATAAATGGAAAGATATTCCATGTTCACTGATTGGAAGAATTAATATTGTTAAGATGTCAGTATTACCCAAGTGATCTATAGATCCAATGCAATCCCTATTAAAATCCCAATGATTTTTTTGTAGAAATAGAAAAATTCATCTTAAAATTCATGTAGAATATGAAAGGACCCCAAATAGCGCATATACTCTTGAAAAAAAAGAACAAAACTGGGGGACTCACACTTCCTGACTTCAAAACTTACTACAAAGCTACAGTAATCAAAACACTGTGATACTGGCATAAAGACAGACACAGAGACAAATGGAATAGAATACAGAGCCCAGAAATAAACCCTCAAATATACGGTCCAGTGATTTTTGACAAGGGTGCCAAGACCATTCTTTTGGAAAGGACAATCTTTTCAACAAATAGTGCTGGGAAGCTGGATAGCCACATACAAAAGAATGAAGTTGGACACATACCTAACACTATATACAAGAAATTAACTCAAAATAGATCAAAGATCTAAATGTAACAGCTAACTCTTACAAGAAACATAGGGCAAAAGCTTCATGACGTTGAATTTGGCAGCAATTTCTTGGATATAGCACCAAAGGCATAGGTGACACAAGAAAAGATAAATAAATTGGACATCATAAAGTTTTAAAATTTTTGTGTATCAAAAGGCATCATTAACAGAGTGAGAAGGCAACCCACATAATGGGAGGAAATATTTGCAAATCATATATCTGAGACTAATATCCAAAGTATATAGAGAATTCCTAAAACGCAACAGCAAAAAAACAAACAACCAGATTCAAAAATGGGCAAAGGACTTGAATGGACATTTCTCCAAAAAAGATATACAAATAGCCAATAAGCACATCCTGCTCTTTAAATCATTTAAAAGAAAATGACAACAACAGCAAAAACAAAACAAAACAAAACAAAAAAAACAATGTGACAAGCATTGAGCTAAGTGCTTAATTTACTCTTCAAAATGACTCTATTAAGTAGATATTATTATTCCCATTTTTAGATGAGGAAAAAGAGACTCAGGGAGGTTGGGTAACTTTCTCAACTTGATGCAGACAGTGAGTGGTAGAATAAGATTCAAACCTAGGTCTTTAAAGCCCACACTTAGGTATTGCAAGGTCAATTGGTATGTTGAATTTTTTCTTTTTCCTTTGTAACAATATATTTTATTGAGGTATAACTCACTTTATTGAGATACAACATACAGTAGAGTACACAGAAGTGTAGAGTTCAGTGAATTTTTATTTTTGCCTACACATTGGAACCACCATCCAGACCAAGATATAAAACATTACCAGCATCCCAAAAGTTCTCTCATGCCCTGTCCCAGTTAGCACTCCTGGTCCAGAGCTAAATACTATTTGACTTCTATTGCCATAGAGCAGTTTTTCCTATTCTTTGACTTTCATATCAACCATACTGCATGTACTCCTTTATGTCTGACTTTTTTGTTGTTGTTGTTGAGACAGAGTCTCACTCTGTTGCCTGAGCTAGAGTGCCGTGGCGTCAGCCTAGCTCACAGCAACCTCAAACTCCTGGGCTCAAGCAATCCTCCTGCCTCAGCCTCCCGAGTAGCTAGGACTACAGGCATGCACCACCATGCCTGGCTAATTTTTTCTATATATATTTTTAGTTGTCCATATAATATCTTTCCATATTTTTTTTTAGTAGAGATGGGGTCTTGCTCTTGCTCAGGCTGGTCTCAAACTCCTGAGCTCAAACGATCCACCAGTCTCGGCCTCCCAGAGTGCTAGGATTACAGGCGTGAGCCACCATGCCCAGCCATATGTCTGACTTCTTTTGTGTAAGACAATGTCTATGAGATTCATTCATGTTGTTGTGTGTATCAGAAGTTCATTCTCTTTTTATTGATGTGTAGTATTCCATTGCATGTATATATTTTGATTTATTTGCCTATTCTCTTGTGGATGTATATTTAGGTTGCTTTGAGTTTTGAACTATCATGAAAAACACTGTTACGAACATTCTTATACCTGTGTTTTACCTGGACATGAAAGGTCTCTCCGTTTACTTAGGTATGTAACTCAGAGTAAAATCGTTGGCCATAAGGTAGACATATGTTTAGTTGTTGTGGATAATGCCAAATAGTTTTCCAGATGGCTGAACCAAGTAATACTCCTACTAAGCAGTGTAAGAGGGTCACGGTTGCTACATGACCTTGCCCACAATTAGTATTACCAAGTTGTTAGTATTGTTAGTCTGTTTGTTTATTTATTAGCCATGTGAAGGGTTTATAGCATTTTCTCATTTTGGTTTTAATTTATATTTCCCTCCTGAGTAATGATGTTGAGAATTTTTCATATGTTTATGGCCATTTGGAGATCTTCTTTGGAGAAATATCTGGTTCACGTGTTGTTCATTTTTTAATTGGATTGCCTTTTTGTTATAATTTAAAAGGGTTCTTTACATATTCTAGATACAAGTCCTTTGTTGGAAATATGTATTGTGAATATCTTCTCCCAATCTGTGGCTTGCCATTTGCTTTTTAAATGTTGGCTTTTTTATAGATATGCTTTTTTGTGCTTTTTGTGTCCTATTTAAAGAATCTCTTCTTATCCTAGGTTCATGAAAATATTCTCCTCTGTTTTCTTTTAAGAAGCTTTATTGCTTAACCTTTCACATTAAGATTTATGCTCCATCTTGAGTAAATTTTCTTTTTCTTTTTTTTTTTTTTTTTTTGAGACAGAGTCTCGCTTTGTTGCCCGGGCTAGAGTGAGTGCCGTGGCGTCAGCCTAGCTCACAGCAACCTCAAACTCCTGGACTTAAGGGATCCTACTGCCTCAGCCTCCAGGGTAGCTGGGACTACAGACATGTGCCACCATGCCCAGCTAATTTTTTCTATATATATTTTAGTTGGCCAGATAATTTCTTTCTATTTTTAGTAGAGACAGGGTATCGCTCTTGCTCAGGCTGGTCTTGAACTCCTGACCTTGAGCGATCCACCCTCCTTGGCCTCCCAGAGCGCTAGGATTACAGGCGTGAGCCACCGCGCCTGGCCAATAAATTTTCATATAGTGTGAAGCAGGAATCAATGTTTACTTTTGTTTTTGAGACAGAGTCTCACTCTGTTGCCTGGGCTAGAGTGCCGTGGCATCAGCCTAGCTCACAGCAACCTCAAACTCCTGGGCTCAAGCAATCCTACTGCCTCAGCCTCCTGAGGAGCTGGGACTACAGACGTGCGCCACCAGGCCTGGCTAATTTTTTCTATATATATTTTCAGTTGTCTATATAATTTCTTTCTATTTTTAGTCACGACGGGGTCTCGCTCTTGCTCAGGCTGGTCTCGAACTCCTGAGCTCAACCGATCCATCCGCCTCGGCCTCCCAGAGTGCTAGGATTACAGGCGTGAGCCACCGCGCCCGGCCACAATGTTTACTATTTTATATGCAGCTATCCAATTGCTTTAGCATCCCTCCACTTAATTGCAGTGGTATCTTTGTTGTAAATCAAGGGGCCACATAATGAGTCTTCTATTCTGTTTCATTAGTTTATTTTTCTATCCTTACACCAATACTACACTGTCCTAATTACTGCAGCTTTATAGTAAGTCTTGAAATCTGATAGTAAAAATCCTCCAAATTTGTTCTTATTCTTTAAGATTGCATGGCTACTCTAGGTCTTTTGCTTTGCCATATAAAGTTTCAAATCAATTTGTCAATATCCACCAAAAAAAATTGCTGGGATGTTGATTAGGGTTGAGTTGAATCTATAGATCAATTTGGAAAGAACTGACATCTTAACAATTTTGAATTTCTAATCCATGGACATGAAACATCTCTCCATTAGGTCTCCCTTAAGTTCTCTCAATACCATCTTATGGTTTTCATTCTTGAACATCTTTAATTAGGTTTATTCTAGGCATTTAATTTTTTAACTTAATTATATACAGTATCACTGCTTAAATTTCACTTTCCAATTGCTTGTTGCTAGTTATAGACATAGAAATAATTTTATATACATTTCCTTTGAATTCAATAATCTTACTTAATGTACTTATTAATTATAATAATTGTCAATGGCTTGTAGATTCTTTTAGATTTTCTACATATACCATCATTTCATCTGCAAATAAAAACCTGTTTACTTCTTGTTTTCCAATCCTTATAGAATCCACCCTTCATATCCCTGGCTTCAGCATCTATGGACTTAACCAACTACAGACCAAAATTATTTTTTTTAAAAAATGGATAGTTGCATCTGTACTGAATATGTGCTAACTTTTTTTCTTGTCATTACTCCCTAAACAATATAACAACTATTTACATAGCATTTACATTGTGTTCAGTATTATAAGTAATCTAGAGATGATTTAAAGTACATGGGAGGATGTGCATAGGTAATATGCAAATATAACACCATTTTATGTAAGGGACTTGAGCATCCATGCATTTGTGTATACATGGGTTAGGGGTCCTGGCACCAATCCCTCATGGATGCTGAAGGACAACTGTATCTTATTGCACTGGGCAGGCCGTTCAGTACAATGTTGAAAGAAGAGGTGGTGGTGGGGTAGTGGACATCCTTGTCTTGATTCCAATCTCAGGAGGAAAGTGTCCAGTATTTCACCATTGAGTATAATGCTAGTTACAGGATTTTTGATGTTAGCTGTAGGTTTTTTTCCTATAGATACTCTTTATCAGATTGAGAAAGTTCTTTTCTATTCTTAGTTGCTGAGGGTTTTCATCATGAATGGATGTTGAATTTTATCAAATGTTTTCTCTACATCTACTGAGCTATTGAGCATAAGTAGCACCACAATTCACATCATAATAAACTCTTTGGAAGGACTTAAAATGAAAGATGCTGGAGATTATTATTATCACCCTCATGAAATGTGTATATGGTATATGTGGAAATGGAAAATGATGATGTTAATGATGGAGTTGGTGAAGAGTCAGTGAAAATCTATTACTGAGAGGTCTTTGTCTACCAGAGATTAGGAAGGAGTGTCCTTTTTCCAGTCCAAATTTTTCAAATACTATTATCTTGGTGTCAGTATTTATTTAACCATTTTGGCTAATGTTGGTGCTCCCCAGGGATTAGGATACAGAGCTGTTTCTTGGGTCTCCCTGCCCTTGGGGGGAAAATCTTCTGGGTTCTCTAGGGGCCCAGATCTTCCCATCATCAACCTTCCCAGAGACAGGTGGTTGAACTGTGTCTGGAAAAGAATCAGGAAAGAACCTCCTCTCCCTCCCCCTTTTTTTCCCAGCAAGTTCCTGGGACCTTCAGGTGCCATCTCAGTGTTCAAATTGGAGTCTGCAAGCTGCATTAACCTATTCCCTCCCTTCCGCCCAACCCAGAATGGAAGACAGGAGATGGGCATCACTCACGTGGGGGGAAGCATCGCTGAGTGATCTGGAGGCCCAGGAAAGCCCACCACACATAGTGCCCCTCCCAGCCCAGTCTCAGGAACCTAAACCCTTTTTTCCTTGGGATCACTCATTTTTTTAGGGAACTTCAAATAACCTCATTAGCAGGCTTGAGAATTATCTACAAAAACTCATAAATGTCCTAACACCTTCAGATGCTGCAATCTGGGCACAAATTGTCACAGGACAGACTGAACAAGGTCAGCAGAATGAAGGACAAGGCCTTCTCCCCACACTAGAGCCAAGCTCTTTTCTAGGCCTTGCAAGCTCAAAGCCACCACCAGCTCCTTAGTGAGGAAGGTCTGGGTGTTGACATAAACTCCCTTCGAGCTATTGGGAGTTAACCTCAGAGCATACTGTAGTACATTCAGTAACTCCCAACTACACCATTTGCAGTCTTTGTAAAATCTTGAATTAAAGGGCCTCTCCCTCTAGCAACTGATAAATAAAATGCCTGGACTAGGTTGAGTGTTACAGGACAGATTCTGGTGTCCAACTTGAACCAAACCAGACAAGGAGCTGTAGCTTCTCTTGGAGCTAATGGCCCTGTTGGGTGTGCTCTACATTTCCACACTCAGAGTCTCGGGTGGGAATTCTCCTTGCTTATTATCACCATTCCTTCTCGAATCCAACCTCCATACCCATACTGGGCCAAGGGGTCCAACTTGTTGCTGCCCATCCTCAGCAACTGAGTTCTATGCCTCCACCTCAACATTGGAAAGTGCTCCATCCTTCAAGTGGCCCTGTCTTTGCAAGTCTTCTCTGATAATCTCAGTGGGAGTGACAACCCACTCTCTGAATTCAGGGAAGTAGCTACACTCTTCATATACCAGTCACTGTCCTATAACTGCCCTCTCTTTGTTTTGTCCTTTATTTTCCTAACTGGTCCCTTGAGACCTTTATTTTCACAATTTGGTCCTTGAGCTAAGGGAGCCATTCCTGGTTTTATCACTCTTGGTAGCAACTTCTGCTTCCTGAACATCTCTGGGTACATTGTGGGAAGACTGAGGGACTAGATCCTGCCTCCTGGATTATTCCTGGCCCTCTCATCATGCCTGGGATGTCCAGAGGGCCAGTACCTTGGATATCCACCATCATTAGGTAGCAAGGTCCTTTAACTGTCAGCCCCATCAATCAAGCAATGGAAAGCTGTTAGCCCAACTCTGAGTGATGAACAACTTTCCCTAGGAAAACAAGCCTTCTGGGGTCAAATTCCAAGAATGGCTACTTAGATAGGGCTTTGCCTAGGTGTGGCAACTCTGAAGAGCTGGGCCAAAGGCTTCAGGAAACCCCACAGGGGAATGTGGTATGAACATTGCATTTGGCACACGGCATGCTGGGGGGATCCAGCCAACAAGACAGCGCCTGCCTGTTCACCAGCCGCTCTCTCCTAAGTCCAGACATTTGCAAAGCCAGGAGCTTTGGCACAAGGCTGCTCCCATCCTTGCCGGCATGGGTTTATGGATATTAAAAACGTGCTGATGTAAATCACCATGCAAACACGCTTCACTAGAAGTGCTGCATACAGAAACACTGCTCCTTTTATCATCTCCTCCACTTCTATTGGAAATGTTTGCCCACAGATGATGCGGAGATTAGTGGGGCGTCGGGCTGCTGCGTGTTTTTAGGCTGCCTGTCAGCTCCCATCAGCTACGGCAAGGGCTGCAGAGGAGGACGGGACACACCTCGGTGCCCCTGCCTGAAGCCCACAGGCAAAGTCTGAGGCAGAAGAGTGGCTTGAGAGTGGGAGAAGAAAGAGCCCATTCCCTGGTCAGGCTTTTTTCTCAAGCACCCAGGCTCTGGCCCCTAGTAACAAGGCAGCCAGCATCTCTAGGGTGTGCTCTCCCAGGTTAGCAGACAGCATCAAGTCCAAGCCCTTCTTGCCCTCGGGCAGCCAGCCTCTCTCTCTTCTCCACTCCTTGCCCTCTCGCTCCCCCGCCTATAGGGTTGCCAGATAAAATACAGTCCCACAGGAAGAATGGAAGGTGGACTAAACAGCCCCTGCCCTCTGGGAGGGCGCAGTGTAATCAAGAACTGTCAGATCTGGATACACACAAGCACATCCTGAGAACATCTGTGTGGAAGGTCTGGGATGCTCTGAAGGCTCAGAGGACCCCTCTGCTGGGAGATCAGGGAAGGCAACATAGAAGAGGAAGTAGTCAAGCCGAACCTTGAACCAAGGGAGACTTTAAACAAACTGAGACCAAGAGATGGCATCCAGGTGGCAGGAAAGGCCTGAGACAATGTGAGGGAGTAAGAACACACAACAACAAGACCCAGGTGCTTCCCACTCTCTGCTTATCCATTGTCTGTATCGCCTTGTCCTTAAGTTGCCTGAAAAATGGCTACCGTCATCCAGGCACCATATCCAGATCCAACCATGACCAAAAGCAGAAGAGAACTTCTCTTCTGTGTGTCCAGGAGCTGGAGGGCTGGGCCTCAGAAGGGCCTGGAGCTCTTGCCAGCGCTGGGAGAGCATATCAGTTTGGAGGAGAAGGCACCTGCAAGAGAAGGAGCCCTGGACTCAGTGACTACCATGGAAGAGAGGGACATCCAACCTTCTCCCCCGCTAGAGGTGACCACACCCTCCTTGGTCTGCAGAGAGGAAGTGATAGGATCCTGAAATTCTACCCTGTGAAATTCCTGCCTTTGGGTTAAATCCAATATGAATTAGCTAGATTTTTTCTTTAGGATAATTTTGAATGGCTTAGGGAAAGGATAAAGGGATAGTGCATTCGAAAAGGATGGCAGGTGCTGGGTGCAGTGGTGCCTGACTATAGTCTCACCTACCTGGGAGGCCGAGGCAGGAAGATCACTTGAACCCAGGAGTTCAAATCCAGGATGGACAACATAATGAGACCCCATCTTTAAAAACAAAACAAACAAAAAAAAAAAACAACAAAAGAAGGACAAGATTCCCAAATAACCAAGGGTAAAACTTGGATTAAGTTTTAATAGAAAAATATTTTTAATTATCTACTAATTAACTTTCAACCAAATATCTCCAGGTATAGATAATACTGCAGGCAGGTAAGTCACGTTTCTAGTACCTCTGCATGCTCATGTTTGTGTCTCAGGTTGAATAGTCAGATCTCAGAATCAATTTTAGTTTTATTTTTTTTTCCCAAAGATGGCAGAAAGGGGCTTTACCAGCATGCCTTACCCACTTGGAAATAGCAAAACAGTGTGTAGAGATTCACAGTGTGAACTTATATCCAAGAAGGAATATGGGGCTTTAACATTAAAGTGAAAGAAAATTCTGGATGCTGGGAAAAAGAAGGAGGCAGCAGCCCATGTGGACAGGGCCTGGTGGAAAACTGTAAGTGAATTCCCAGAGCATGAAAGAGGAGTGAGTGTCTCCATGATACACACCCCCACTGGGGAGCCAGGCAATCCAGGCCACAAGGGAGCTCCTTGACTCTTCCAAGCCCTGGGTCTGACTTGGGGAACATGTGGGAGACTGTGAGAAGGAACAGCACTGGGAAGTGTCACGCATGCACTCCCACACCTGGGCACCGATAGGAGGTAATTTTTTATCCTCGCTCACAGAGGGCTGCACAGGCACCTGCCAGCTAGCAGGGCCAGCAGTCACTGGTTTGGAGTCTCAGGCTGGGGATTGGTAATTTGGACTAAACCCAGGGAGAGACCCCACTGCCTCTGAGAACTGAGAAACGAGTGTGGCGTGGGCCCCACCACAAGTGCTAGAGTTTGGCACCCCCCTTGCATAGGACTGAAGCAGAAAGAGATCTGCCTGAAAGGCATGGTTTTGGCCCTAGGCAGCAAGTTTTAGAGCCTGGGACAGTATCACAGACTGAGAGCAAACTGCGTATGACTTGGCTGACTGTCCCAGCTTGCTCCCAAGGTCAGGCTGTGGGAGCGAGCCCCACCAGGTCTGGAGCATGAAAGCAAAGCAGGTCCCACTACTGCTTGCGAGGCGTAAAGCTGAAGTTGCCCCTGTTTCTCCATGCTAGGTCTTTGGCACAGCAGCAGCTGCTCTGCTCCTTGCTGGGGGGCTTTCTCTGGGAGCCTGAAACTGCCCCCCAGACCTCCATTGGGGCTGGCACTTGCACCTGCCATTGGGGGGGGCCTGAGTGCAGGCTTGCCCAGCCTGGCCCTGCCCAGATCCACCCCCACCTCAGAGGACATGGATCACTAAGCCTTCCATGGTCCAACCCAGACCCTGGGATACCTGAGTACTTCTCCTGGTTAACAAAGGGCAAGCATAAACCCTGCTGCCACCACCACAGCAGGCTCTCACCTGCAAGTGCCACCTACTGGACTGGAGGTTGACCTGTTCAGCTCTTTACAACATCAACTGACAAAACACACACCACTCAGGAAGGAGATAAGCTTCTCACAACCTCTGCTACCACCACTGCCCATGCCATTCTGGCTACCTGAGAGGCCATTAGCCCAGTGACCCACCTGGCACACCACCACTACAACTAGCATTTGAGAAATCCACCACTCTAAGGCTATTTATAACCAAGGAAATCATACAGAGTCTTTGCCACTGAATGCACCAGAAGCAAGGCCAAACGGCCCTACCCAATATACATCATAGCCACATCCTCAAGAGAAAAAAAACTCCTGCCCAAACTAAAGTAAATTCAAACATAAGAAGAAGTGACTGTTTCTCCAGATGCAAAGAAATCAGTGTAATAATACTGGAAGTATGAAAAATCAGGGAGTTATGACACCCCCAAAGGAACACACCAATTCTCTAGCAATGGATCCTAACCAAAATGAAATTTTCAAACATGCCAGATAAATAATTCAAACTATTGACTTTAAGGAAGCTCAATGAGATCCAAGAGAAACCTTAAAACCAATACTAAGAAATCAGAAAATCAATTCAGGACATGAACAAAAAAAATTATCAAGGAGATAGATAGCTTTAAAAACAAACAAACAGAACTTCTGAAAATGAAAAATTCATTGAAGAAATTAAAAATACAGGTGAAAGCTTCACCAATAGACTAGACCAAGAAGAAGAGGGAATCTCAGAACATAAGACAGGTTTTTTTTTAATCAATCCAATCATACAAAAATAAAGAAAAAAAAAATAAATGGAATGAACAAAGACTTCGAGAAGTATGGGACTACATGAAGCAACTTACAAGTCATTGGTATTCCCAAAGGAGAAGAAAACTAAAAAGTTTAGAAAACCTACTTAAGGAAATAATTGATGAAAACTTCCCTAGTCTAGCAAGAAATTCAGACATCCAGATACAAGAGAACCAGTGAATACCAGAAAAATACATTACTAGATGGACTTCACCACGACTTATAGTCATCAGTTTGTCTGAAGTCAATGTGAAGGAAAAAAATCCTAAAATCAGTGAGAGAAAAGTGTCTGGTCAGCCATAAAGGAAACCCCATCAGACTAACAGTAGACTTCTCAGCAGAAACCTTACAAGCCAGAAGCACCTGATTTTCAAGGTGCTTAAACAAAGAAACTGTCAATGATGAATATTATATCCTGTCAGAATAAGCTTTATAAAAGAAGGAGAAATAAAGTCTTTCCCAGATAAGCAAATGCTGAGGAAATTCATCATCACTAGACTGGCCCTACAAGAAATGCTTGAATAAGTTCTAAATAGGGAAACAAAAGGTCAATATTTGCCACCATAAAAATGCATAAAAGTACAAAACTCACAGGTCTTATGAAACAATTACACAAGGAAAGAAGACAAAGAAATCAAAGGGCAACATGAAAGAATTCTACCAATCCAAAACCACAAACAGGGGGAAGAAGAAAACAAGGAATCTACAAAACAACTAGATAACAATTAACATTATGACAGGAACAAAACCTCACATATCAATATAAACCTTGAGAGTAAATGGATTAAATGCTACACTTAAAAGATATAGGTTGGCAGAATGGATAAAACAAAATATGAACCAACTATATGCTGTTTATAAGAAACTCACCTTACCTGTAAAGACACTTATAGACTGAAGGTAAAGGGATGGAAAAAGATATTCTGCACAAATGGAAACCAAAAGCTAACAGGAATTGCTATATTTATATCATATAAAATAGACTTTCAAACAGAAGCAGTGGGGAAAGAAACAAAGAATGTCATCATACAGTGATAAAGGGATCAATTCAATAAGAAGATATAACAATCCTAAATATATATGCACCCAACCCCACAGCACCCAGTTTCATAAAACAAATATTACTATACCTACAGAAAGAGATAGACAGCAATACAATAATAATAGCGGGGGACTTCATCACCCCACTCACAGCACTAGACAGATCTTCAAGAGAGAAAATCAACAAAGAAACACTGGACTTAAATTGGACTCTAGACCAAATGGACCTAACAGACATTTGCAGAACATTACATCCAACAACTGCAGAATATACATTCTTCTCATCAGCACATGGAAAATCTCCAAGATAGACCATATGTTAGGCCATAAAACAAGTCTCAATAAATTTCAAAAAATGAAAATTACATTAAGAACTTTCTCAGACTTCTAGCAGGATAAAACTAGAAATCAATACCAAGAGGAACTCTCAAAACTATTCAAATACATAGAAATTAAACAAACATTCCTGAATAATCTTTGGGTCAATGATGAAATTAAGATGAAAATTTAAAAATTTTTTGAAACAAATGAAAATGGAAACACAACATACCAAAACCTCTGAGACACAGCAAAAGCAGTGGTAAGAGGGAAGTTTATAGCATTAAATATCTACATAAAAAAACAGAAAGATAAGAAATTTACAACCTAATGTTGCACTTCAAGGAACTAAAAACAAGAATAAACCAAACCCAAAACCAGCAGAAGAAAGGAAATAACAAAGATCAGAGAAGAACTAAATGAAATTGAGACCAATAAACAATACAAAAGATCAATGAAAAGAAAAGTTGGTTCTTCAAAAAGATAAACAAAATTGATAAGCCACTAGCTAGACTAATGAAGAGATAAAATCCAAATAAACATAATCAGAAATGAAAAGGAGACCTTCTTGCTAATACCACAGAAATATAAAAGCTCATTTGAGACCATTATGAACAACTATATGCTCATAAACTAGGAAACATAGAGAAAATAAATAAATTCCTATAAACATGCAACCTACCAAGATTGAACCAAGAAGAAATTGAAATCCTGAATAGACTAATAACAAGTAGTGAGATTGAATCATAATAAAAAATCTCCCAATAAATTAAAAAAAAAGCCCAGGACCAGACAGATTCACAGCTAAATTCTACCAAACATATAAAGTAAAATTGGTATCAATCCTCCTGAAACTGTTGCAAAATATTGAGGAGAATGAAATCCTCCCTAACTTATTCTACAAAGCCAGTATCACCCTGGTACCAAAGTCAGACAAGGGCACAACAAAAAAAGAAAACTACAGACCAATATACCTGATGAACATAGATGCAATTATCCTGAAAAAAAAATACAAGCAAACAGAATCCAACAGCATATCAAAGAGATAATACACCATGATCAAGTGGGTTTTATTCTTGGGATGCAATTATGGTTCAATATATGCAAATCAACACATGTGATTCATTACATAAACAGAATTAAGGACAAAAACCATATGATCACCTCAGTAGATGCAGAAAAAGCATTTGATAAAATCCAGCATCCTTTCATGACAAAAATCCTCAACAAATTAGGCCTAAAAGGAACATACCTCAAAATAATAAAAGCCATATATGACAAACCCACAGCCGACATCATACTGAATGGGGACAAGTTTAAAGCAATCTGCTTAAGATCTTGAATAAGACAAGGACGCCCACTTTCTCCACTTCCATTCAACATAGTACTGGAAGTCCTAGCCAGAGCAATTAGGCAAGAGAAAAAAATAAAAAGCATCCAAATCAGAAAAGGGGAAGTCAAATTATCTTTGTTCACCAACAATATGATCATATACTTAGAAAATCATAAAGACTACTCAAAAAAAGTCTTAGATTTGATAAATGAATTCAGTAAAGTTTCAGATACAAAATCAACATACAAAAAATCAACAGCATTTCAATATACCAATAACAATCAAACTGAGAACCAAATCAAGAAGTCAATACCTGGTCAGGCATGGTGGTTCATGTCTCAAATCCCAGCACTTTGGGAGGCTGAGGCGGAAGAATCTTCTGAGGCCAGGAGTTTGAGACC
The DNA here is from genome assembly GCF_041146395.1 of Eulemur rufifrons. Taxonomy (NCBI): domain Eukaryota; kingdom Metazoa; phylum Chordata; class Mammalia; order Primates; family Lemuridae; genus Eulemur; species Eulemur rufifrons. The sequence goes on from NC_090989.1 coordinate 117,406,843, forward strand.
AGCCTGGGCAACATAGTGAGACCCTTTTCTCTGCAGAAAAAAAGAAAAAATTACCTCAGCATGGGCTGAGGCAGGAGGATTGCTTGAGCCCAGGAATTTGAGGTCACAGTGAGTTGTGATCAGGCCACTGCACTGCAGCCTGGGCAACAGAGTGAAACCCTGTCCCCCTGCTCCCTGCCAAAAAAAGTTAATCCCATTTACACTAGCCACTAAAAAAATAAAATAACTAGGAATATATTTAACCAAATCAAAGAGGTAAATGATCTCTACAAGAAAAACTACAAAACACTGATGAAAGAAATTGAAGAGGACACAAACAAATGGAAAAATATCCCATGCTCATGGATTGGAAGAATTAAAATCATTAAAATGACCATAGTGCCCAAAGCAATCTACAGATTTAATACAATCTCTATCAAAATACATCATCTTTCATATAATTAGAAAAAACAATCCTAAAATTCATATGGAACCAAAAAAAAAAAAAAAACCAAATAGCCAAAGCAATACTAAGCAAAAAGAAAGAACAAAGCTAGAGGCATCATATTACCTGACTCCAAATTATACTTCAAGGCTATGGTAACCAAAACAGCATGGTATTGGTATAAAAATAGACTCGGAGATCAATGCAACAGAATAGAGAACCCAGAAATAAAGCCACTTATCTACAACAAACTGATCTTTGACAAAGCCAATAAAACATACAATGGGGAAAGGATGCCCTTTGCAATAAATGCTACTGGGAACATTGGATTACCATATACAGAAGAATGAAACTGGACCCCTATCTCTCACTATATACAAAAATCAACTCGAGATGGATTAAAGACTTAAATGAAGAACCTGGAACTATAAAAATACTAGAAGAAAATCCAGGGAAAACTCTTCTGGACATTGGTCTAGGCAAAGAATTCATGTCTAAGACTTCAAAAGAAGAAGCAACAAAAAAATAGATGAACAGGCTGTAATTAAACTAAAAAGCTTCTGCCCAGCAAAAGAAATAATCAACAGAGTGAACAGACAAACTGCAGAATGCGAGAAAATATTTGCAAACTATGTATCTGAGAGGGGACTGATATCCAGAATTCATAAGGAACTCAAACAATTAAACAATTAAAAAGTGGGCAAAGGACATGAATAGACATTTTTTAAAAGAAGACATACAAATGTCCAAAAGCATATGAAAAAACGCTCAACATCACTAATCATCAGAGAAATGCAAATTAAAATCACCATTTTACACCAGTAAATTCTTACATTCTTACACCAGTCAGAATGGCTATTAAGAAGTCAAAAAACAACAGATATTGGTGAGATTGTGAAGAAAAGGGAATGCTTATACACTGTTGGTGGGAATGTAAATTAGTACAACCTCTATGGAAAACAGTATGGAGATTTCTCAAAGTACTAAAAATAGAACTACCGTTCAATCTCGCAATCCCACTATGAGGACAAGAAATAATTATATCAAAAAGATACTTGCATCCATATGTTTATTGCAGTATTAGTCACCATAGCAAAGATATGGAATCAATCTAAGTATCCATCAATGAATGACTGGATAAAGAAAATGTGGTGTATACATACAATGGATACTATTCAGCCATAAAAAAGAATGAAATCATGTCTTTTGCAGCAACATGGATGGACCTGGAGGCCATTATCTCAAGTGAAATAAGTCAGAAACAGAAAATGAAACATCACATGTTCTCTCACTCATAAATGATAGCTAAATAATGTGTACACAAGAACACAGAATGTGAAATAATAGACATTGGAGACTTGGAAGGGTGGGAGAGTGGGAGGGGGTGAGGGATGAGAATTTACTTAGTGGGTACAATGTATGTTATTAAGGTGATGGTTACACTAAAAACCTAGACTTCACCACTAAGCAATATATCCATGGAACAGAACCGTACATGTACCCCTTAAATTTATAAAAATTAAAAAATATTTTCTAATACATGTTTCAGCTTTCAGACCTAGGCCACTAGATATAAATTCTTTACTAAGAAGTTAAATTTATGTGAACCAGATTTTAAAATGCCATTTATAATTGCCTGGATTCCAGCAATAGCCTCCTTGGCACAGTCTTGGCCCTGTTATAGTCTATTATCAGCCAAGGAGTCACAGTTATTTTTTCAAAGAGTAAGTCAGATCATAACCCACTGTTGGCCAAAACCCAGCAAATGTCTCCCTAGTTCACTCTGAGGGAAAGTCAAGGACCTTACAAGGCATATGTGGCTATAAGTCCTCCCATCAACCTCACTGCTATTCCCTCCCTGACCTCATCTCCAGCCATGCTGGTCTCTTTGATCTTCTTTGAACATGCCAGGCACCTTCCTGCCATGATATGGCCTTTGCATGAGCTTTTCCCTCTTCCCCCAGAAATCCACAAGGCTTTCTCCCTCACCATCTTTGGTCTCTGCTCAGATGTTATCTTCTCACAAAGCCATCCACTTAAAACATCATGACACCCTCCATCTCCCTTTACTCTGCTCTCCTTTTCTGGCCATAGCAGTTTTCATCTTTAAATATTTTTTATATATTTTTTTCTTTATTTCTTATATTTGTTGCTAATAGAATATAATTTTCATAAAGTCAGGAATCTTTGTCTCTTTTGTTTATGATACATCTCAAGCACCTAGAACAGAGCCCGGCATATTTATATATGCTCAATAAACGTTTACTGAATTGCTGAAATAAAATTTTGTACAACTAAGAAAAATGAATCAATTTTAGTACTGGAATCTCAGAAGCAGAAAGAACCTCAGGGGTGATGCAATCTGGGGTCACCACCTTCTCACCATAAAGGACCTCTCTTATTATTCCTCCCAATATTTTAGGAATGCTAATGATGTCATCAAAGCCAGTCAAAATTAACCAGCACTGGTGACTAAGCTGGGCTAACCCGTGGGACCACACAGGGATGGTGCAATTTGAGCCAAATGCCAAACTGCCTTAGATAACCTAATACACTAATTTTGGTTAAACATCGGCTTTCTGATCAGCTTTACAAAATGCTCAAAACAGTTTCACACTACATTTATTGCCATTCACCAAACCAAAAGTATCTTGGGCCTGGCCCAGCCAACCTCAGGGTCTGCCCGGCAACCCTGGAGCAGTGTATTTTGTGTGGCAGCCCTGAAACCACACACCGTGTGGCTGTATGCCTCCCAAGAGGAGGTTGGTCTTATGGCCATCAGCCCTGGGTGGGAACAGGGGCTGTGGCCAACCAAGCTTCCCCAAAGCTGTCTCCCTCCAAAGTCAGCCTGTCAGCAAATGGTCCCCAGTGGCCCAGGAGCTGTGACATCAGTTCAGTGCCTTTGATGCCAATGGCTGATGAATTTCACTTTACATCTGGATTCCCGGCCAGGCTACTGAGAAAGGCCAGGTGGTGGGGCTCTGGGGCTGTCTATCACCCAAGCCAATGCAGGCAGCCAGCCCAGGCTGAGCCTAAGAGAACAGCACATGGAGAGCAAAAGTCAGCAACTGTTCAGGGCACCAAGTGTAGCCAGGAGCATTCCTTTCATTCCAGGAGAGACCAGTTCTGAAATGGCTCAGGGACACCTGGTCTGTCCCCAGGGAAGGGCTACCTGAGGCTGAAAGGATGCCGGAGAGAGGCCCCATGTGCCCTTCCCTGGGGACAGAAATGGGGGGATTCATGTGGTGCCAAGTGCCCTCTCAGCCTTTCCCAAGGCCCATTTCCCACCCTGGGGTGCTGGGGGGCCCCTGTCCCCAGGTGCTTTGCCAACTTCCCTTTATACTTGTTTTAAGTTTTCCAAGGACGTTTGCTTTGTGTATCCTGGTCCTTGCTGGAAGACAGGAAACCTGTGTTTATAACCTGGATTTGCCCCATTCTTACTGTGCGACCTTTGGAAATTCCTTTTTCATTCTCCAGGCCTTAGTTTTTTCCTCTATCCAACCCAGGAGTTAACGAGGCAGGCACTATGCATATCAAGGTAGACACAGACACGCTTATTGTATATATTGTATCTACCTGTCATTTTAAGTACTTTATTTCTTTTGATCTGCACAAAAATTTAATATTCATAGAACTTGACATTTTATTGACGTGGCTAGCCAGACCCTGCACTGCCCTCTTTTCATGTATTAATTCACCTATTCCTCACAACAAACCTAACGTAGACTCTATTATTAATATTATCTCCATTTTTAGAGAGGAAACTGAGGCACACAGCACTTTGACAACTTTCCAAGTCATACTGCTATCGAGTGAAAAGTAATCAAGGCAGCCCCAGCCAAAGACAGAAGGACAACCCATCACCTGCCTGTTTTCCTCACTTTGGTCTTTAAATTTCTCCACTCCTGCCTTGGAGATTCCCCTTTGGCTTACTCCCTCTCCCCGGGGTCAAAGGCCTCTACCTCTCAGGGAGACACGGAACCTCTCTCCCTCTCAGTGGAGTGACTGATGACAGCTTAGCGAGAGATCTTTCTGTAGGAGCACATCGGTCCCGTTGACACAGACACAGGGGTGATGTTTTATACAATAAGTCTCCCAGGAGAAGCCTGAGGAAGGTCTTCTGGAATCCCACTGCTGTTGTTGACTGCCTCTCCCCAGACCGGCCCCAGTTCCTGAAAGCCCAGCAGTCCTAAAATCTGGGAAGGGGTCTGGCCTCTGGTATTTTGGTACACATTTTGCTAGTTTCAGGGTTGAAAAACAAAACTTCATTTGTTTTAAAAGGGCATTTTAAAAAAATTCTCTGTGTGTGTGGGGGGGGGGGGGAAAGAGAGAGAAAACACATGAAGTTAAAAAATTTTATCGTTCCCAAGTAATCGGTATTATATTTTATGTATATTCCCCAAGAATTTTTTTGTGTCAAATGTAAAGACATCATTTGTTCTAAAAATTAGGCTGGGTGAGGTGACTCAAGTCTGTAATCCCAGCATTTTGGGAGGCCAAGGTGGGAGGATCACTTGAGGCCAGGAGTTTGAGACCAGCCTGGGAAACATAACAAGACCCCCATCTCCACAAAAAATAAATAAATAAATAAATAATAGAATAGAATAATATTGTGGCTATAATTTTGTATCTTATTTTACTAAACTTCACATTGCCTGAACTATTCCATATTACTACACAATTTCTAAAGTCTGCTTTGCTGTGGCAGACACAGCAGATTGGCTACTTTGCAGCATTTGGTTTTACGACCTCCTACTCCCTTAACTTCCTTATTAAAGAAGCTGGAAAGCCAAAACTTCTTACTTTCCAGACTCCTTTGCAGCTAGGTATGGCCATGAGACACAGTTGCGGCCAACAAATGAAAGCAGAAATTACTGGGTAGGTCTTCAAGTAAAGTTTATAAAAATGGGTAGACTCATTTCATGCCTTTTTGCCCTTTCTTCCTCTCTATAAAGCTAAAGTCACACCTGGAGGGGTAGCAGCCATCTTGTGACCTAAAGAAAAAAAAGCACAAAATCAGATGGAGCTTGGGTTCTTAATGCCATTCTCCGGCTGCTGCATCAGCCTGGAACTGCCTATTTCTGGCTTCTTGTTACAGCAAAAAATAAACCCTTGTCTGTCAAAGCCACTGTGGTCACATTTCTGGTTCCTTGCAGCTGAATGCAACCCTGAAGGCACAAGTGTTCTATGAATGTGTCACAACGCACTATCCCCTCCTGTCTTACTGCTACTATAAACAACGTGGCCACAAATATCCCTGAAGATAAAATTTTATTTCTCCAATTATTTACTTTGGCTTTATTCCTAAAAAAGTAGTTATCGGGCTAAAGGAAAGGTAGTTTTAGGGATTATTTGTTTTGTTTTTTACCTCTTGATGCATCTTTCGAATGGCCATGCAGGCAGGTTGTTCCAACAACATTCCCGCCAGCTACAAGTAAGTCAGGATGGCTTACAGGCCACTTCAGAAACCAGGAGCTAAGTCAGCCACTGCCCATTAAGGGTGATTGCCCCCAGGACTGCCCTGGCAAGGAGACGTATTTGTAGAAACACCCTGAGGAGGGAAAGAGGCTGATTCTGACGGCAGAAGGACCTGCTGCTGCCTCTGCTACTACAAATTCTGCCGGGGCTCCCCATCCCTAGAGGCTGCAAATTCTAACCCCCGGGCTCCCCATCCCTAGGGGCTGCAAATTCTAACCCCGGGGCTCCCCATCCCTAGAAGCTGCAAATTCTAACCCAGGGTCTCTCAACCTCTCACCATTGATGTTTGGGATGGATACTTTTTGTTACAGTTCACTTTGCTGCAGGGGGCTGTCCTCTGCATTGCAGGATGTTTAGCAGTATTCCTGGCCTCTAACCACTAGATGCCAGTAGCACCTGCTCTCCAATTGTGACAATCAAAAGTGTCTCAAACATTGCCAAATGTTCCCCGGGGAAGGAGAGGGGCAAAAACAGCCCCAATTGAGAACCACTGGTCTAACCTATAACCTGCTTAAAGGAATAGCTCAATTCCAAAAAGAGAAGATTCTGGTTTGGTTCAGAATTGGGTAGGTTGTATGACCAGAGGTGGAAAGGCCTTTAAGTGTTGAGAAGGTTGCCTGTCAGGCCGGCATCAAAGAAAGATGGAGCCTCCACTGACACCCACAATAAGCGTGCCTGTGACCCAGTACGAGGCCCCATTGGGGCAGTAAGCACACCCATAACGGAATGCTATGTATAAGGGGTCAAGAGCGGTCTGCTCTGGGGGCCTCGTGACATTCTAGGACACACCACAGTGACTGATGTAGTTCCTGCTGGCTTGTTTAGTATTGTTTTGAATCTTTTCACACCTCCAATATGCTGCCCAAAATTCTTACATTTGAAAGTATACCAGGCTTAGAACCACTGTTCCAGCTTGAGCTCTGTAAACCCCTCTCTGTAACGAGGATTTTTTCATTGAGGGAATCGACGAATATTCATTGAGACCCAGCCCCACAGCAGGCACTGAACCAGGCACTGAGGCTGCAATGGCAAACACACCAGACGTGATCCTTGCCTCCCCAGAGCCCGGTCAGTTGAGGAAGTCAGACTATTCAACAAGAGGTTACAAGAGGAAGATAGTCTGGTTTGCTCATCTGTCGGGTGTGAGAAGGGTCCTCAGTCATCCGACCCCACAGGGTGGCTGGGTGATCCTGAGGAATGTTGTGGGATGCCATGACCTGAGGGACAGACAGACCAAGACAGAGACAAGGCAGAGGTGGGGAGAGAGACAGCGACTGAGCTCTGTTAGCGTAAGAAAAGGTCAAGCCCATTCTCTCCATGAAGCAAAGTGAGGCCAAACCAGGATCTGCCGCTTATCTCTGACGACTAGGATGTGAGCAGTGCGCTTTCCAGGCATGATGGTCCCTCTAGAAATCCACAGCCTAGTGGAGAGGTGGATTTCAAGCAAGTTAGGCAGCATGTTTCATTGAGACAGGAAGTCCATGTTTTCCTCCCCTCCCCTTCCTTTCCCACCACCTCCTCTGAAGCTGCTGAAAGACAACCTCTCTGTTTTAATGAGCTCCTAGGTGAATTAAATTTCATAAATTCGGCTATGTGTGAATCACAAAGGTAAAATCAAAATGACTTAAGGTAGACATGTATTTTGCCCTCATATAAATGTGTAAGCCAGAATGGCTTCTCTGCTCCCAAAGTCCCTGCAACCCAGGCTCCTTTTCTCTTGTTTGTCTGCCATCTTGGAGTGTCACCCTCATCTGCATGGCACAGGATGACTCTCTGCCATGTCTGTGTTCCAGCCAGCATGGAAGAAGAGGCAAAAGAGGACATCCCTAAGCCCTTTAAGGGCATGAGCCAGAAGCTGCTCCAATGGTATGCTGGATCCACTGGCTCCAAGAGATGATTGCACACATCTCTTCCCAATCCACATTTGTATCCTGAAATCAGCCATGGTGAGAATATTTACACCATGGAAATTGGCAAACATTACAGTCAGGGCTTTATTTTCTCTAGAGAGCTGACTGTTAAACAATCACCAGCACACCCTTCACATATCTCTTCTGCTCAGAATCCACTGATTAGAACTTAGTGACAAGGTCACCCCTTAGCTGCAAAGGGAAGCTAAGAAATATAGTCTCCAGGTACATTGCCACGTGCCCAGCTACAAATATTATTGCTGTGAAATGAGGGTAAACTAGATCCTGGGGGAAACTAGCAAGCTCTGCCCCCAAACTTGTTGAGGGGATTATGGCCAGCATCCTGGCAGAGAAGAGGAAAGAGATGTTTGGGAACAGGAAGACAATTCTCCAAGGCCAGAGATGAGTTCTGCGTTCACCATGTGGTGGAGTTGGTTTCAGTGACCGCTTTCATGCAGCCCTCTTGCAAGCAGTCCAAATGGCTCCAGACAGGTTCTCGTGTACATGACTCAATCTGGTCCACAGGAAGCACTCACAAATTCTAAACATGCAGAATGCAACTCTCTGCTTGCTGCCACCAGTCATATGACCCTTCTGGGCTCTCTGAGTGCCTTGAAACCCTTCCCACCAGCCTGAGGTGAGGGCAACACCACTCCACTTCCCCACTCCAGTGGCTTTCTCCAGAATCCTCCTCACTAAAATCTTCCTTTCTTCTATAACTCCCTCCAGAATAAGGGGTTTTTAGAGTCATGAAACAAATTCTCTAGGATTTCCTTTGAAAAATGCACATCCTGTACTGCCTCTCCACTAATATTGGTATTTAATCTCAATTTTATCTCAGCAGCTCAGATGAAACCTCCAATGTACCGTCGTATTACTCTGCTGTTGTTAGCAAGTAGTTGAGACTCGACTACTGTGGACAATTACCAATACAGGCATATCTTGTTTTAGTGAGCTTGGCTTTATTGCACTTTGCAGATATTGTGCTCTTTATAATACAAACTGAGGGCTTGTGGTAACCCTACATCAAGTAATTCTATTTAATATTAGCACAATTTTCCAACATCATATGTTCAATTTGTGTCTGTGTCATATTTTGGTAATTTTTATAATATCTCAAAATTTTTCATTATTATTATATCTGTTATGGTGATCTATGGTCAGTGATCTTGGATGTTATTATTGTAATTACTTTTGGGTGCCACAAACCCATATTAGATGGCAAACTTAATAAATGTTGTATGTGTTCTGGCTGCTCCACCAACTAGCCACTCCCCCATCTCTCTCTTTCTCTCTCTCCTCAGACCTCTCTATTCCCTGAGACCCAATAATATTGAAATTAGGCCAGTTAATAATACCACAATGGCCTTTACATGTTCAAGTAAAAGAAGAGTCACACATTTCTCACTTTAAATCAAACTCTAGAAGCACTTAAGCTTAGTGAAGAAGGCATGTTGAAAGCCAAAACAGGCAGAAAGCTAGGCTTCTTGTGCCACACAGCCCAGTTGTGAACACAAAAGAAAAGTCCTTGAAGGATATTAAAAGTGTGACTCCAGGCTGGGCATGGTGGCTCACACCTGTAATCCCAGCACTTTGGGAGGTCGAAGCGGGAGGATTGCTTGAGACCAGAAGTCCAAGACCAGCCTGAGCAACATAGCAAGACCATGTCTCTTCAAAAAATACAAAAAAAAAGAAAAAAAATTAGCCAGGCACAGTGACATGTACCTATTACAGTCCAAATTACTCAAGAAGCTGAGGCAGGAGGATCACTGAGCCCAGGATTTTGAGGCTGCAGTGAGCTATGATTGGGCCACTGTACTCTAGCCCAAGTGAAAGAGCAAGACCTTGTCTCTAAAAAAAGAAAAGGTGAACACAGAAATGATAAGAAAGTGAAACAGCCCTTGTGCTAAGATCGAGAAAATTCTGGTGGTCTGGATAGAAGATCACACCAGACACAACATTCCCTTAGGCCAAAACCTTATTCAGAGCAAAGCCCTAATTCTCTTCAAGTTTATGAAGGGTGAGAGAGGTAATGAAGTTGCAAAGAAAAGTCGGAAGCTAGCAGAGGTTGGTTCATGAGGTTTAAGGAAAGAAGCTGTCTCTGTAATATAAAGTGCAAGGTGACGCAGAAAGTGTTGATGTAAAAGCTGTAGCAAGTTATCCAGAAGATCTAGCTAAGATCTTTGATGAAGGTGGCTACACTAAACAAAAGATTTTCAACGTAGACAAACAGCCTTATATTGGAAGAAGATGCCATTTAAGACTTTCATAGCTAGAAGTCAATGCCTGGCTTCAAAGGACAGACTGGCCCTCTTGATGGGGACTAAAGCAGCTGATGACTTTAAGGTGAAGCCAATTCTCATTTACCATTCTGAAAATTCTCAGACCCTTAAGAGTTATGCTAAGTCTACTCTACTTATGTTCAATAAATGGAACAACAAAGTGTGGAGGACAGCACGTGTTTACAGCATGCTTTACTAAATATTTTAAACCTATTGTTGAGACCTACTGCTGAGAAAAAAAGATCTGTTTCAAAATATCACTGCTCATTGACAATGCACCTGGTCTCCCAAGAGCTCTGATGGAGGTGCACAAGGAGATTAATGTTGCTTTCATGCTTGCTGACACAATATTCATTGTGCAGCCCATGGATCAAAGAGTAATTTCAACTTTAAAGTCTTACTATTTAAGAAATACATTTCATAAAGCTCTAACTGCCATAGAAAGTCATTTCTCTGACAGATCTGGGAAAAGAAAATTGAAAACCTTCTTGAAAAGATTCACCACTCTAAATGCCATTAAGAACACTCATGATTCATGGGAGGAGGTCAAAATATCAATATTAACAGGAATTTGGAAGAAGTTGATTCCAACCCTCATGGATGACTTTGAGGGGTTCAGGACTTCAGTGGAGGAAGTAACTGCATATGTGGTGGAAAGGGCAAGAGAACTAGAATTAGAACTGTAGCCTAAAGATGTGACTAAATTGCTGCAATCTCATAGTCAAACTTGAATAGATAAGGAGTTGCTTCTTATGAATGCCAAAAAAAAAAAAAAAGTGGTTTCTTGAGGTGGAATCTACTCCTGATGAACGTGCTATGAACATTATTGAAATGACAACAATGGATTTAAGAATATTACATAAACTTATTTGATAAGGCACTGGCAGAATTTGAGAGGACTGACTACAATTTTGGAAGACATTCTACTGTGGATAAAATGCTTCAAAGAGTTACAGAGAAATCTTTGGTGAAAGGATGTGAAAGAGTCAATCAATGCAGCAAACTTCACTCTTGTCTTTTTTAAAAAATTGCCACAGCCACCCCAACCTTCAGCAACCATCACCCTGATCAGTCAGCAGCCATCAACTTCAAGGAAAGACTCTTCACCAACAAAAAGATTACAACTTGCTGACCAGGTAATCCTAGCACTTTGGGAGGCCAAGGCAGTAGGATCACGTGAGCGCAGAAGTTTGAGATCAGCCTGCGTAAGAGTGAGACCCTGTCTCTACAAAAAATAGAAAGATTAGCTGGGTGTGGTGGTGTGCACCTGTAGTCCAAGCTACTCAGGAGGCTGAGACAGGAGGATCACTTGAGCCCAGGAGTGAGGGGTTGTAGTGAGCTATGATGATGTCACTGCACTCTAGTTGGGGCGACATAGTGAGACCCTGTCTCCAACAAAATAAAAAATTAAAAAAAGATTACAACTTGCTGAAGGCTCAGATGGTCATTAGCATATTTTAGCAATAAAGTATTTTTTTAATTTTTTTTATTTTTCATTTTTTTGGAGGTGACAAAGCAATAAAGTATTTTTAATTAAGGTATGTATATTGTTTTCTTAAGACATACTATTGAACACTTAACTGACTACAGTATAATGTAAACAAAACTTTTATATACATTGGGATACCAAAAATTCATATGACTCACTTTATTGAAATATTCACTTTATTGAAGTAGTCTAGAACTGAACCTGTAATATCTCCTGTATAGGATCCAAGCCCTGGATGTAACTGGTAACACTGAATGGTAACACTGATAACCAACTAGAGGGTCAATCCCCAAGGACAGTCATCACAGTTCCTGGGTCTCCATCTGAGGGACTCTGCTTCTGAAGGTCCTAGGCTCTGTCACCCCAAGCCCATCCCCACCCACCTGAGCCCTATTGCTCCTTAGACCCAGGCAAGCTCCTGCCTTGAACCCCCTACTTTAGATGGCTCTACTACTCTGGCCCTTCTCTGGCTGCAGCCCTGCTCCCAGGCTGAGGAGTTTACAGGCCCAGTGGGATATGATCAACATGTGACCCCCTTCTAGAACACATTCCAGGTGCCCAGAACCCAAAATTCCCTCGGCCTTCTTTCAGGCCTCGGTGAGCTTCTTTCGTGGTTCTGTCCTCCAATGGCAAAATGAGCCACTTGTGTGTGTACCTCTAGGCCCATGAGATGGCCAGGAATGACTATTTAGGGACTGGTGTCTACTGAACCTGGACAGTGACTGGGCTGTCCACATGCCTGCATGTGAGACCCCTCATAGAGCAGGAGCAAGCCAGGGTGGGAAGAGAAGAAGGGTGGGGGCCAGCTTACCCTATGCTGCCATATTGCAGTGCAGCATTCTGAGCAGTCTGAGAATTCTAAATTTAAACCCGGCCTTCTAGGTCATTACAAAGGTGTGTTTGTCAAGGTAGGAGAAAAAAAAACATATTTACTTTGTCAGCTTGATTCGTAACTTACAAATATACAGATGTGATAGGAGGACCTCCATTTGTACTCTTGCTCTGAGCACCCAAATGTTAGGATCAGCCCATCCCTCAGAGCTCTTTTTTTATTTTAGCCCCATGTTATTTAGACCAGAAAATGGCATTTATGAAGTATTAATACCTCCATTTCTAAGCAACTCAGCAATCAGGCTGATGAAGGCAAGAACCAGCACCTAGTTTGTGCTTGTACTAAAAGTTGTGTCCTCTTGCATCTATAAAAGTATTTGTAAAACATGAAACTGGTGGGTTCTTGGGGGGGATGGGAGGGCTGACTTGACTAGCTTGACCGAGATGTTAATAAAGACAGAGGGATCGTTTGGAAGAAGAAGAAACAAGACAGAGCAAGGCTGAAGATTTACTACGTAACATGTGCCCCTAACTGAAGAAAATTAATTCACTTTGGCATATAATCCACTAGAACACTCTAAATGCAAACCTTTGATACCATCAGTTCCAAAGGTTTCCAGGCTTTTCTATCAGCAAAATCAAAAAGACTTATCACAATGAAAATTTATGTGAAATCCCAATAGTAAACCAGCCAAAAGTGATAAACAGTTTCCTCAGACTATTTACATCCTTATTGATTTTTGAAAATACTTCGCCATTTATAGATATCTCTAAAGTTTTTCCTCAGAGGTCTGGGTTCTTCAGACCAGAGATTAAAAATCACTATCTACTAACCTAGCAGTGGTAGGTGGTAGTGGTTGGGGTCTGCCCAACAGGGGAAAAGAATCTTCCCTTTTCTGCTAACAGCCCTGCCTCCAATCAGGCTTGTGGTTTGGTTAGAGTGATCTTCCATACTTCCCATTCGCAGCCCGTAGAAGTCACATGACCTTGGCCTGGCCAATCAGCACATTCCATCCCCAGCCACAGTGATTGGTTCAGAGAAGGAAAGTGACCAAAGTGGGGCCAATCAGAGCTACTCCTAAGACTGCAGGCGTCACAAGTAGAGTGTGGTCTCCTCTCTGTTAGGACTTCTAAGAAAACAGTCAGTCAGAGGGAAACAGAGACAGAGAATGACTTCTGATCACATGTGGGAGGGAGCCCCTACATCATTCCACGCAGCTGCTCTGGGCTTCTCACTTACATGAGCCAATACAATTCCCTTCTCTACCCAGACCAATTTGGTTGGATTTTCATTATTCGCCAACAAGAAAGTCCTAACTGGTCCAACCCACACATTTTACACGTGAAGATACTAAAACCCAGAGGAGGAGACAAGCACTGCCCAAAGCCACCAGGATCCCAGTCAGGAGCCAGGAATAGGACCCACCTCTCCACATAAATGATCACTTTTGCATTTTTTCAAACTTCGCCATGTCCTCCTTTATTTGATAAGACTATGACTTGTGCATGTGGATGAGAATTCTAGACAGGGAACAGTGGAAAAGAAGTTTCCTGAAATTCAGCCAAAGGAGGCTAGCCCACAATTAGGAAAAGACTGGCTTCAATGTCACCTAGGAGTCTGGAAAAGTCACATTGTATGAATCAAGCTCTTCTACCTTATCTGCTGCCTGAAAATTCACCAACAAAGTATCTTTCCCCTAGATTACCTTCTTTGAATTTTTCTTTTGAAACTCAACTCTTCTGGGCTGGAGCGACATCCTATACCCCTAACTCCATCATGGAGAGAAGCTGACCAACCCCTTTCTCCCAGATCAGAGGACCCCAGGAAAGCCTGAGATCTAATGTGCTAGGGAAAAGAAAGTGCTGCAACAGCTGCTCATAAACCCTGATGGAGAAGGCAAAGATACCATGGGAGAAATTTCTAACTGAATACCTGATTGGATAGCAGATAGTCCCAAAGAAACAATAAGAAATGAAGTATGACAGACCTGGGTTCGAATCCTATTCCAGCCAATTCCTTCTTGGATAACTCCAGGCAAGTTATTTAACCTCTCTGAGCCTCACTTATAAATTGAAAGCACAAATACTTGTTTTGTCATGAGGATGAAATAAGCAAGTAAAGCATACAGTTGGTAGCAAGTGTTTAATAAATGCTCCCTCTGCTCAAAAGAAAAAAGCAGGTGTCTTTTTTTATAAGATGACTTCTTTAGCTTTGGGTAGATACCCAGTAGTGGGGTTGCTGGATCAAATGGTAGGTCTACTTTTAATTCCTTGAGGAATCTCTATATTGTTTTCCATTGAGTTTGTACTATTATAATTTAGATTCCCAACAACAGTGTATAGTATTTCCTTTTCACTGCATCCATGCCAACATCTATTGTTTTTTGACTTTTTAATAATGACCATTCTGACAAGGGTAAGGTGGTATCTCATTGTGGTTTTTTTGTTTTGTTTTGTTTTGTTTTTATATCTTTTTTTTTTTTTTTTTTTGAGACAGAGTCTCACTCTGTTCCCCAGGCTAGAGTGAGTGCCGTGGCATCAGCCTAGCTCACAGCAACCTCAAACTCCTGAGCTCAAGCGATCCTCCTGTCTCAGCCTCCCGAGTAGCTGGGACTACAGGCATGTGCCACCATGCCCGGCTAATTTTTTCTATATATATTTTTAGCTGTCCATATAATTTCTTTCTATTTTTAGTAGAGATGGGGTCTCGCTCTTGCTCAGGCTGGTCTCGAACTCCTGAGCTCAAACGATCCGCCCACCTCGGCCTCCCAGAGTGCTAGGATTACAGGCGTGAGCCGCCGCGCCCGGCCTTGTTTTGTTTTGAGACAAAGTCTTGCTTTGTTGCCCAGGCTAGAGTGAGTGCCGTGGCGTCAGTCTAGTCACAGCAACCTCAAACTACTGGGCTTAAGCGATCCTCCTGCCTCAGCCTCCCGAGTAGCTGGAACTACAGGCATGCGCCACCATGCCTGGCTAATTTTTCTTTCTATATATATTTTTAGTTGGCCAGATAATTTCTTTCTATTTTTAGTAGAGACGGAGTCTCACTCTTGCTCAGGCTGGTCTCGAACTCCTGACCTCAAGCAATCCACCCGCCTCGGCCTTCCAGAGGGCTAGGATTACAGGCGTGAGCCACCGTGCCTGGCCTCATTGTGGTTTTAAATTGCATTTCCCTGATAATTGATGATGTTGAACATTTTTTCATGTTTGTTGGCCAGTCGTCTACTTGCTTTTGAAAAACATCTGTTCATGTCTTTTGCCCATTTTTTAATGGGGTCGTTTTTCTTGCTGATTTTAGTTCCTTGTAGATCCTGGATGTTAGTCTTTTGTTGGATGTATAGTTTGCAAATATTTTTTACCACTCTGTAGATTGTCTATTTACTCTGTTGATTATGTCTTATGCTGTAAGAAGCTTTCTAAAGTTCCATTTATTTATTTTTGTTTTTGTTGTATTTGTTTTTGGGGTCTTAGTTATAAATTCTTTGCCTAGGCCAATGTCCAGAAGAGTTTTTCCTAGATTTTCTTCTAGAATTTTTATGATTTCAGGTCTTACATTTAAGTCTTTAATCCATCTTGAATTAATTTTTGTATATGGTGAGAGAGAGGGATCTAGTTTCATTCTTCTGCATATGGCTATCCAATTTTCCCAGCACCATTTATTGAATAGGGTGTCCTTTCCCAAGTATATGTTTTTCTTTGCTTTGTCAAAGATCAGTTAGCTGTAGGTAAATGGTTTTATTTCTGGGTTCTCTACTTTGTTCCACTGATCTATGTGTCTACTTTTATACCAATATCATGCTGTTTTGTAGCTGGGTAATGTGATGCCTCCAGATTTATTCTTTTTGCTTAGGATTGCTTCGGTTATTTGGGCTCTTTTTTAATTCCATATGAAATTTAGGATTTTTTCCTAATTCTGTAAAAAATGACATTGGTATTTTGATGGGAATTGCATTGAATCTATAAATCACTTTAGGCAATATAGACATTTTAACAACACTGATTCTTCTGACCCATAAGTGTCAGATGGTTTCCATTTGTTTGTGACATCTATGATTTCTTTCATTAGTGCTTTGTAAATCTCCTTGTAGAAATCTTTCACATCCTTGGTTAAGTATATTCTTAGGTATTTTTTTTTTTTGCAGCTATTGTAAATGGTATTAAGTTCTTGATTTGACTCTTAGTTTGGCTGTTATTAACACATAGAAATGCTGCTGATTTGTGTATATTAATTTGTCTACATTATTAATTTGTGTAACCTGAGACTTTACTGAATTCATTTATCAATTCTAGGAGTCTTTTGTAGGAGTCTTTAGGGTTTTCTAGATATAAGATCATACCATTGGCAAACAGCAGCACAATTCACAATTGCAATGATATGGAATCAACCTAAGTACCCATCAACTTATGAAATGGATAAAGAAAATGTGGTATAAATGCACCATGGAATACTACTCAGCCACAAAAAAGAATGAAATAATGTCTTTTGTAGCATCTTGGGTGGAACTGAAGGCCATTATCTTAAGTGAAATAACTCAGGAACGATAAAACAAATACTGCATGTTCTCACTAGTAAGTGGGAGCTAAGCAATGGCTATGCATGGTCATATAGAGTGATATAACAGACATTGGAGACTCAGAAGGGAGGAGGGTAGGAGGAGATGAGTGATGAAAAATTACTTATTGGGTACAAGGTACACTATTCATGTGCCAGGTATAGTAGAAGCCCTGTTTTCACCACTATACAATTCATCCATGTAACAAAAAAACCATTTATAACTCCTAAATCTATTGAAATAAATTTAAAAAAGAATTTACATTAAAAATGACATGTAATGGGAAACAAAAAAAGCAACCATCTCTACTGTAGTGAATCCTTTCCAGAATTCTGACCCTTTTATTATGCAAAAGATGATGAGTTTGGGGGAAGGAGCTGCCTCCTTGGGTGGAAAGTATCCAATCAACGGAGCCCATGGAGGCTCCTCCAGCCACCCTCAGCTTTGCACATCCCCTGGACTCAGAAGCAGCAGTCAGGCCAGGGGCCCATGTGTAGGGCTAGTGACTGCCACCGTTCTCACTCCGGTACATCTGCACACACATCAAGCAGCACACCTTTCCTCCAGTCTGGCAGGCAGCAGGGTTCCCAACCACAGGTGAGGGTGCCCTTGTCCCTGAGTGCAGGCAGATGACATACAAAGGCCACAAGGCACAAACAGGAGGAGGTTTGGTAATGGTGATGTGGTAGCTTGAGGAAATTTGGCTCAGAGACGTTAAGAGATTTGTTGATTGTAACCCAGCAAATAACAGCCAGGCAGGGGCTAAAAAACAGATCTATCTATCCTTACCCAGGATCTTTTTTCCTGGCCACTTTTTGGGTGCCATTTTCAATACTTCAAAACAGACCATCTGTAAAGGACTTTTTGTAGATAGGGTTGTTAAAATCAGAAGGACGGACAGAGCAAGATAATGGGGGGGAAAAACCCATAAAGCAGGCTAACACTAGTTTCTCCCTTCCCAAGGCTCCCTCTTATTCTTCATGAGCCCACAGATGGAGAAGAAGATAGAAAAAGTCTCCCTCACTCAGATATTGAGAAGCTCCTAAATTACTCCCCAAGGGAATTTGCATTTGAAAAGGAGAGCTAAGGGTAGTGCTTAGTACAAATGACTGCAATGGAGGGATTCCAGGCACAGCCTCCCTGCATCAGTACCTCCTGTTCCTACCTAGGAACCACTCTAGGGCTGAGCTCTCTTCCGGGGAGGGTTAGGAAGCAAGTGGGGAGGGGAATCAGGTCCAGCTCTGCGTCTGAGACTGGGGCCTGAGCTAGGGGTACAGGAATTGCAGCATGTTCAAAGATATGTCACCATAATAATGGAATGCCCTAGCCGCGGGCCAGGCTGACCTCCCAAAGTATGTGTTTGGGAGTTTGCAGCTGGAGCCCAACTGCTTGAAGACAGCCAGGCCCACCCGGATGCAGGCAGGGCGGGAGCCCTCCCCGCCTCCACCTCTATCTCCACCCAGAGCAGAGCAGCTTGCAGGGCCTTCTCAGGCAGGGGCAGAAGGGAGGGGCACCTGACCTGGGCTGGGCCTGCAGCAGACACGTGATTCTCCCATGGGACCCCCCACAACACCAGCAGACCCAGAACCTAAGCCAATGAGGCTGGCAGAGAGCAGGACAAAGGAGGCGTGGGGGCCAGCCCCGCAGACAGTGGGAAGGACAGAGGAATAGGGAAGGACAAGATACCCAGACCCTCAAGTGGAGGCACTGGGGGGAGACCCAGGCCTTAATGGAGCCTAAGGCAGGACCTCACCTTCTAATTCTCCAACAGATAAACTCCCAGGAAAATTTTAAGTACCCTGCTGAGTAAAAGGGGGCTATTGTCCTAGGAAATGTTTTGGATGGCTAGGCATTACAGAATACCACATGGGTCTCTGGCCCAGCTGACCTCTCTGTGGGACTTGCTGACAGAAGGGACCTCAGGGACCAAGGATCTTTGCCCAGTCCGGTGGGCTAAGATGGACCATGGAGAACATCACCCAACATGCAGCTCCATAGCTGCCCTCCCAGCCCAGGGGTCATGGCACCAGGGGCCCCATGGATCTTACAGCACACAAACACCCTGAGGCTCTCCTCTGCCACAAAGGCCACACCCAAGAAATGAGGAAGGGGCACCCTCAGAGCCATGAGGTGGAGGATAGCAGGGAGGGAGAGGGGCTGGCTTGGGCCACAGCCTGAACATGATGGCTCTGAGCTCCTGGAGTGGCTTCTCTCCCTTCCCTGGGGCCCCCCAGGTTGCTTATCAGTCACCCAAAAGGCAAGACTGCACGGGCAGAATAGGGGGCTCACTTGGAGGCCCTCCCTGTCTGAGCATCCCTGCCCTGGCTCCAGGTCCAGGGCGGTACCTCAACTAAGCACCAGAAAGGGCAGGGCTCTCAGCTCCCCTCCCCAGGACCCCAGAAGAGCCTTCTCACCCTCCTTTGTGCCCACCCACAACTCCTGCTGCCTCTTCTGCCACACTGGGCAAGAACACAGATTGCCCAAAGCCCCACAGAACACACACAAACACACCTTCACACAAGAGCAAAGACTGACAGACACACACTACCATCCCCACATATACTCCCTCACACACACACGCAGAGCTCCCTCTCAATCACATATACCCATTGCACAGCCAAAAACTCGTGTGCGCACACACAAACGTTTGCACACTCTCTCACACACATAAAACATTCCCACTCACACAGTTATTCAAATGCTTATATAGAGTCTGAGCACACACTCCCACATACACACATGCACACATGTAAACACTCACTCGTATTTGCTCATGCATTCACGCACACACACACTCTCACATGTTAGCGTCTGACCACTAGCCAAGTGACCCCAGTGCCTTCACTAGCCACTAGCTCCTAGACCTAATTCTGTAATGGCCCCTCCTCACGCTCTGCCATGACTGACTCCCAGGACTTCCTCCCTCCTGCAATGGCGTGTGTTCTAGACTCCTTTGTTTCGCCACTCAATAAGCTATGGTCATTTCTGACCCTCCTCACCTTAGTCAAGCCATTTCCCTGGCCTAAACACCCTCCCACAGTGTCCTGTCTATCCCATTCTACAAAACCTGCAAGATCCGGACAAGTCCCTGCCCTCAGTGAAGCTCTGCCGCCAACACAGAGACACACAGACCTTCTCCAAGCAAGCCTGCATCCTGGGAAGAGTGGGTACCCATACAGGTGTGCCCTGAGCCCAGTGGTCCCTATCTGTTTCCTGGGTATGAATCTTGTCTCACTCGGGAGATAGCAAAAGCCTTGAGGCCCAAGGAAAGAACTGTGAGGCCCTCCTTTTGTGGCCTCAGATCCCACAGTGTAGAGCTTGGCCCTCAGCTCGGCTGTGCCCAGCAGCACTGCCCAGACTCATTCTACTCTAATCTAGGCCTTCCCAGTTGAAAAGCATCCACTCTGGGGTCAGACCTACCTGGAGGCAAATCCTAGCTCCATTTCTAACTGTGTAACTTGTCTCACCTCTTTAATGTCTCCTGGCCTCAGCTTCCTCATCTAAAAAAAATGAAAACAATAATCTCTCCCTTGTAGGTCTGAAATGAGGATATGGACATAAAGTACCATGCACAATGCCTGGCACGTAGTAGGTGTTCAACACAACATGGTGCCCCTCCTCTTTGCCCCTCATCTCCTCACCCACAATCCAAGGAGGATTACCCCTCAGGATGTGGTAGACTGGGATGGGCTCAAGGAAAGCTAGGGGGACCTGGCTCCAGCTCACACGCCCCCACACAAGGCTGTGTCTAGGTCTGTTTCCCTCATGTGGAGCCCCAGAGTTCCAGGACATCTTTGATTAATAAGAAGCGGAAAGATAAGCCTCATGATAATTAATAAATCATTAGCAGCATTACTTTTCATCAGATAAGCCCATTAATTGTTCCCATTTCCTTACAAAAAGCCCAGCCTTGGGGGCCCCTCACAGCAAGTTGATTTTATGAGAAACCCAAGCCCGTGAAAGAAAGCAGATCCCTGGTAGGGTGAGCAGCATCCACCTGCAGGGGCACCTGGGAGAGTGCCAGCCCAACCCACACCTCTGTCCTTTGGGAGAGCAGGCCCTAAAGCCCCTCCAGGACCACAACTCACAAAACAAGCTCTGGCAGGACTCCCACAAGGGAACTTGGAGACTCCTAACCCAGAGTTGGCAAACAGGTTTCCTCTTTGGCACCAACACCAACTGATTACCAGTGTCTCTTGTAGCCATTCTAAGAAAAAGCCACATCAGTACTGAGAGGGGGAAAAAAGGTCCTAATTGATTCGTAATGCCTGCCAGAGGCATGAGACAGGACATGAAAGCATAAGTGGCACGCCTATCCATTCATTCTTTCACTTGTTCCTTCATTTAAAGCAAAAATAGACAAAGGTATTCATCAAACTAAAAAGCTTCTGCACAACAAAAGAAATAATCGATGGAGTGAAGAGACAACCTATAGAATGGGAGAAAATATTCACAAACCATACATCTGATAAGGGGCTAACATCCAAAATACATAAGAAACTCCTACAACTCAATAGCCAAAAAAAAAAAACCTGATTAAAACATGAACAGAGGACCAAATAGACATTTTTCCAAAGAAAACATATAGATAGCCAACAGATTTATGAACAAATGCTCAGCATCACTAATCATCAGGGAAATGCAAACCAAAACCACAATGAGATATCACCTCACACCTGTTAAAAAGGCTATTCCCAAAAAGACAAAAGATAACGAATGTTGACAATGACAGAGAAAAGAGAACCTTTGTACGCTGTTGATGAGAATGTAAACTGGTATAACCATTTTGAAGGTTTCTCAAAAAAATTAAAAATAGAGCTTCCATATGATCCAGCAATCCCAGTCTGGGTACATATCCAAAGGAAATGAAATCAGTATCTCGAGAGATATCTGCATGCCCATATTCATTGTAGCACTTCTCATAATAGCCAAGATTTGGAAGTAACTGAAGTGTCCATTGATCAATGAATAGATGAAGAAAATGTGGTCACACACACACACACACACACACACACACACGGATATTATTCAACCTTGAAAACTAAAGAAATCTGTCATTTGCAACAACATGGATGTACCTTGAGGACATTATGCTAACTGAAATAAGCCAGATGCAGAAAGACAAATACAGCATGATCTCACTTACATGTTGAAACTAAAAAAGTGGAACTCATTGAAGCAGAGAGTAGAATGGCATTGCCAGAGACTAGGGGGAGGGGGATACGGGGAGATGTTGGTCAAAGGGTACAAAGTTTCAGTTATGCAGGATGAGTAAGTTTTGGAGATCTAATGTACTTAATGGTGACGATACTTAATCATACTGTATTGCATTCCTGAAATTTGTTAAGAGAGTAGATTGTAAATGTTCTTACCACATACCAAAAAAAGGCAACTATGTGAAGTGATGGATATATTAGTTTGGTTGCAGTAATAATTTCACAGTGTATATGTATATCAAAACATCATGATGTATATCTTTAATATATACAAATTCCATTCGTCAATTATACCTCAATAAAACTGGGGGGAAAGAAATAAGACTAGGAAGAAATATGGATGATTCTTTATACTTCTCTGCATTTTCCAAATTTTCTGCTATAACCATATATTGCTCTTACAATTAGAATAAAGCAATAATATAAGTGTTGAAAAAAATAAGTAGGTATGTATACTATAAAAATCTAAATAATATATCAAAAACAGAATAGAAATATCAGATGGGAAAATTGTTTATAATATATACAATAAACAAAGGACAAAGAACTCCAAAATATGAAGAGTTCCCAACAAAAAGACAACCAATATGCAAGTCACAGAAGAAACACAAATACCTGTTAAACCAGGATTTCAAAGCCTGGGCACTATTGAAAGCACCATCACCACCAACAGACCTCTCTGGCCAGGCTGTAACAATAAAAAATGTCCCCAGACATTGCCAAAGTTCCCCTGGGTGTAAACCCCCTCCAGTTGAGAACCACTGCTTATGAATATATGAAAATATGCTCAGCCTTCTGAATGAACAGATAATTGCAAATTAAAATAACAAAATGTCATTTTCTGTTATCAAATTGGGAAGATTTTAAAGATGGATGATAACTACAGATGGGAATAGTTTGGGTAGAAGAAGGGTCTCATTTTTTGTTGGTGGGAACATGGATACAACAACTTCAGAAGACAGGCTGGCAGCATCTATCAGTTTTTTAAATGTGCAAGCCCATTGACCCTGCAATTCCACTCTACCCCACGAATCAATGCACAAAAGTGCACAAAGACACAAATAGAAAGGAGGTTCAATGGGAAATTTTTTGTAATAGTGAAAACTCAGAAACAAGTATAAATGAGTAAATGAATGGTTAAATTATGGTACATTGATATAAATCAGACAATAAAAACAATTGCCCAGGACATATGGCTGAATGAAAAAAAAAGCAAGTTACAAAATAATATAATCCTATATTTATTTTTTAAGTTAAAATGATACACTTGCATGTGTTTGTGTGTGCCACTAAAAAGACAGAAAGATCTGGAAAAATAAATAGCAGATTGTTAATGGTTGATACTAGGGATTGGGATGGGGTAGGAGTAAGAGAGGTGAGGGTAATGAGTACGGAGAGAGAGAGGAATTTCAATTTTTCACCTTATAGAGTTCTCTATTGAGTTTTAATAGTGAGCGTGTTATTACCTTTTTAATTTTAAAAATATGTTTTAAGCAAATTCCAAAATACAAGCGTTCATGTTATATATGCACAAGTAAAATCAGCAACATCCCACTGATCTCTGTTGATCCATGTCATTTTTTCCAAAGATGAGACAACAGAACATGGTGTGTGTGGTGACACATGGAACAATTCCGTTAACTTGGTTGCACAGAAAGGGGACGCCTCCTAGTTAAAGTGAACCCAGTGCGCAACTGCAGCAAAAACAGATTTGGCCCATGTCTCAGCCACCAGCCAGGGCTGGGCGGGGCTAGGCATATGTTTTCTCAGCTATTCCCTGAAATGATCTGGAAAAAGCTTGCCAACTTAGGAACTAGTTATATTTTCACTTTTACTACATAAAAAACCCACGGGCTCCCAAATCTCTTCAGCTGCCTGCTATTGTTCCCCTTAATCATGTGTTCTGTTTACAAATCACTGGGCATCTTTCCACTTCCCACCACGGCAAACTGCCCTCAAACACAAAGAAACCAGAAGTCCTGGGGGTTTGAGTTATTTTTAATTTCTCTTTTTACAGTATAGTAATTTAAAAATTATGTTTTCAATTTGGAACATGGATCAGTGGTTAAGAATAGGAAGTCTGAAGCACCAGCTTGTAACCAATGCAAACATGAAGCTATTGAGCAAATTCAGAATAGCGATGAGTCGTGGGGACCATGACAGATGTGCTGGTGACTTTGAGGCCAACCACGTGACCATGACACAGCTACAAGGGCCATAGCTCTGCCCAAACCACATCTAATGAACTGATAGTGAATACATAATTTCAAAGAAAAGTATGCAATTTTAAAGAAAAAAATTACAAAATAATTTGACAACATAGAGAAGACTCCACAAAGAACAATAAAATGAAAAACTAAATCAAAAAAACAACTGAAAAGATCTCCTAAAGATTTCTTTGAATCTGTTTCAGAAATGCTTCAGAAAGCATTTCTTTCTTTTTTTAATTTTTTTTTATTTCAACATATTATGGGTGTACAAATGTTTAGATTACGTATATTGCCCTTGCCCCACCCAAGTCAGAGCTTCAAGCATGTCCATCCCCCAGATGGTGCACACCGCACCTATTAGGTGTGTATATATGCCCATCCCCTTCTCTCCCCTCCCGCCTGTCCAACACCCGATGAATGTTATTACTATATGTGCACATAAGTGTTGATCAGTTAATACCCATTTGATGGTGAGTACATGTGGTGCTTGTTTTTCCATTCTTGGGATACTTCACTTAGTAGAATGGGCTTCAGCTGTATCCAGGATGATACAAGAGGTGCTAGATCACCATTGTTTTTTGTGACTGAGTAGAACTCCATGGTATACATATACCACATTTTATTAATCCACTCATGTATTGATGGGCACTTGGGTTCTTTCCACATCTTTGCAATTGTGAATTGTGCTGCTATAAACGTTTGAGTGCAGATGTCTTTTTTTATAGAATGTCTTTTGTTCTTTTGGGTAGATGCCCAGTAATAGGATTGCTGGATCAAATGGTAGTTCTATTTGTATCTCTTTGAGATATCTCCGTATTGCAGAAAGCATTTCTGAAGCTTGAGTAGAAACAGCGAACTTGGTGAGGAGCTTCACTGTAGATAGGACCACACCTCTATTTGCATCAAAAAGAGGGAGCTGATCTGCAAAAGGCGTCCTTACTGAGCAACACTGGCTACCAATGTGTTTTAGTGGGTTAAAAAAGACAGACTTGAACAACTTGGGGGAGAGACTGCGGTCACGAAAACACAGATATTAATGATTTGGCCCTTTCATCAGTCTTTGTTCACCATAACACTAATGAAGACATGTCACTTTGTAAGGCGGTTGGTAGTAAAATTACAGGTGAAGATATTTTCACAAGATGAGTAAGTCTGAAAAGATCAGCAGAGACCACCTGCATAGGTGAGCCAAATCTCTGCTGAGCAAAATGGCAGAAAACGTGGACCACCGTCCGCACACGAGGAGTGTTCCCTGAACCTGCCTCATCCATGAAGCATGCTTCATCCTAACAGATCTTCTCTTGAGCTCTAAGTGGTAAACTTTTTGTTGAAATTTAGTATAGAAAACTTAGCAGTTTGAATACTTATGTCTCGGGGCTACTTTGTAATAAAAGGAAGAGTTTTCTTGAAAGCTTGCTTTACCACACAGATGTGTGCTGCCTTAATAAGAAGATGCTGCTCTAGGTTTTCAAACTTGAGACTAATGTTTTGCATAGAGGAAGATATCAACGGTGCCATGACTAAGAGCAGAAAACTCATTAAGTGAATAAAGTCTTTTTCACCAAAATATCAATGAGTGGCGCTCACAGATGTCTTATTTAGAATATTTTTTTCAAGGCTTAATAGTCAATCAACAACTGCAGGGCAAAACTGAGAAATGATTTCACTGCCATGATTGCTGCCATAAAAATGCAGTCAGAGAGTTGGATGAAGAGAGTTGATCAGGGGAACTAAGTATATATGATTGAAGCTCTTGGTTCATTTGCATGTGTCAGTTCTCGTCAATCAGTTGATGTTTAAAAACTGTTAAATTTTTTTACAACCGCATCCTAGCCAATGGAGCATGTAGAATTGTTTTGTCTTTCCTGATGGCAATAATTTGAGATATTAACTTATACTTTTGACATGACTCCATTCATCTTTGATGCCTTCCCTCTTTCTGAATCATCCTGTGTGTTTCCCGCCTCGGGCCTGAAATCAGCCATCGCTCCAAGGTGGAGAGGGATCCTCCTTCGAAGATTCTTTTCAGAGATCATAAGATCTGGGATACTCTTTTTAAGATAAAATAAAAATTATGAGCCCCTATCAATATTTCTTATTCAAATTTAGAATTACAGAGGTTCTATTTAACTTCATTTTTTCTTTCTTTTTCCCCCATAGTTCCTTTCTCCCATGTAGAAACTCATGGTTACCAAAAGCACCAACACTGTATAATTACTTATTTGCTTTATCCCACCATGACACATGCAAAAATTTTAAGTTAACAAGACTAATAATACCAATAATAATATAATCAGTAAAAAATTGTATAAGGGATTTTTTGGTTTGGGGTTTTTTTAAATTCTTTTTTCCTATAGGGTATTTCCTACCAGGGATGTACAAATTACTATGTTTTGAAATCACTGGGAAGAGCTCCTCTCTCTATGGTTATGCCAACAACTCCAAATTTTAATGGCCAAATATGACAACGTGACTATCAGGAAGAATAATAACTGCAATGAAACAACAAAGCATGAAATATGTTAAAATATATGAGATCAAAAAGATATAAAAAAGCCATTGTCACCTTTGGAGGATGCTAGGAACCAACTTATTACTCTGAAAATTGGTAACCAAATCAAGCATTTACCTTGATTGAACTGTACCTCAGAGTAGCCAAATATTTGATAAGGAGAAGTTTCTTTTTATAGAATTATTCCAGCTCATAAACGTCAAAGGAACAATAGAGTTATAAAGTCAGCACATTTTGCAACCTCTAATGAAATGGATCTCCCCGTGCATACAAGCCATGGCTTCAACAACACAAAGAGGGAAAGACAACCATTATGATGGAACTACACAGCACCACTTATAATTAACTATCCCAAAACTCTGAACTTGAATCTGATCAAGCCTTTAGATATAACTATCAAATTACAGAAAATACTAGGGACAAAGGAGCATGTCAAACAACATCACTGGTGTGCGATCAGCAAACCCAGACAGTTTGAATCACTATAGAAAGAGACTTAAGAGATACATCAACCAATTGCAATGTATGGGTCTTACCTGGGTCCTGATTTGAACAAATTGTAAATAGGTATATGTGTGTGTGTGCATGTGTGTGTGTATTAACACAATTACAATTAATTTTTTAAATGTGCCATAACTGTATTGTGGATACACACACACAAATGCCATGTTTAAATGCCACCACAGAGTGAACTGTGAGGTCTCAAGCCTCCACCCCCATCTCCATCAGGCTGCTTCACCCTCTCCCCCATTCAGCCCTCCCAATCAGCATACAATCTAAAAAGAAACTGTGTGTGTGCTATAAAAACACACACCCCTTCATCAAAAGTGCTCCCAGTCCCTCCTGTGCACAAGCTCTGGAGCTGCAGCCATTCACAGGGAAGACTGTCTCACAGCCATTTGCAGGATTTACAGCCACTGGCAGGAATCTCCCTGCCTTTGCTCATGCTCTGCCCCCAGCCTGGAATGCCCTCATTCCTGCCTGTTTGAACATCTCAGCTTCCAAAAGCCACCTCTGAGCACTCAGCATCAGCCATCTCTCTCCCTTCCAGCTCCTCAGTCCTTACCTTCTAGAACCTAATAAGCTGCTGCCTTCAAACCTTCCCTTCCAGTCTTCCAAGAAGTTCTCTCCCCAAGGTGCAGGCACCAGGGTCTTCTCTTATCACCAGCCCAGCAACCCATCTAAGGGCCACACACAGGAGCTTCTCTACAACTATCATTGACTACTGGCAGGTAAGCCACTTAACTCTTCCTATTTTTCTCTTTCCCATTACTGAGACCTTTGGGCTTGAAATGCTCTAGATCCAGACAGAATAGGTGAGCCCTTTTACACAGAGATATAAGGAGAATCATGTCTCTGCAGAGGCCAACTGGTGGCAAAGGGATATACAAGTTTGACCCCTCTACCCAATATGCTCTTCATCTGTCCATGGGGCATTCCCAGAAACTGGCTGCAAAATAGACTATTGCAATGAAAATGCCATTTCCCCCAGGAACAACATTAAAATTAGAGTAGGGTCCTGAGCTAGAACCAGGAACCAAAGACAAGAAATTCATGACCAATAATGAGTTAGAGAAAAGGAGACAGAACCACCACAGGCACAATGAATAACGAAATGACACTCCACGCATGAAATCTCAAACTCACAGTTACCAGTCAACACATGGGTAAAGCCACTGAGAAGTGGGCAGGACCAAGAGCAGTGCTATCAAAAGGGGGGCTGCCCATATTGTGGAGGCTCTAAGGGTAAGAGAAGAAGCTTGCAAAGAGGGGAGTTTAGGACAAATAACAGGAAAGCCAGCTTCCCACAAGATAGGACAAACATGGTGGCTGGTGCAGGGGCTTTGGCATGAAGCAGGCCTAAATGTCCCACCCCCACCACTCCCTAGCTGTGTGACCTCAGGGAAGCAACTTCTCCTCCATGAATTCTGGGTTCCTTCTTGGTTAAAAGGGGTAACCATGCCTAGCAGGAAGTTGTGAGGATTTGGTAAGATGACTGGTGTCTCAAATTTAACATATCCAAAGTAGCCCCCAAACCTGCTATTTCCGTTATCTTTTCATCTTAATGACCTCTCTGTTCTTACACTTGCTCAGGCCCCAAACCTTGGAATCATTAAATCCTGTGGGCTCCATCTTCTGAATATATCCAAACTCTAACCACTTCTCTCATCACCTCCCTCTCTCCACACTGGCCCAAGTCACAAAGCTCTCTCACTGGCACACTGCAATGGTCTCCACCAGGTGTCCACACTTCTGCCCTTGACCCCTACAATGTGAATCCACACAGCAACACATAATCCCATCAAATCACTGCTCTCTGCTCAAAACCCCTCCAACGTTTCCGTCTCACAGTGAAGTTCGAAGCTTTGTCCTTGACATAGGAGACCCTATAGTATCTAGCCCCTGCTACCCTTGATGTGGTCTGCTTCTACTTACTCTCCTGCTAGCCTTGTTGCTATTCCTAGAACATGCCTGTTGCTCTCCCGAGTCCAGGACTTAGCAGGTAAAAGTCAGCTGGGCTACACTGAGATGGAGAGGTCCAAGGGACATGGGTGCGGCACCAGTAACGGAGGAAAGAGAACCTGGGTGGGGGGCCTGGCCAGAGCGAGCCAGGAGGGCCCTGAGCATCCCCCTCCCCTAGCCTCTTCTTATCCTACCTAA
Source organism: Eulemur rufifrons (assembly GCF_041146395.1). Lineage (NCBI taxonomy): Eukaryota > Metazoa > Chordata > Mammalia > Primates > Lemuridae > Eulemur > Eulemur rufifrons. Next base: position 117,436,406 of record NC_090989.1, read on the forward strand.
CATCAGAGCTTACCTGGGAACTGCTGGGAAGCCGCCCTGACCTCTCAAAGCCGTGGTCCTAGCTGCCATCCAGGAAAACTTTCACTTTTCTGTCATCTAGTGTTCAAACAAGCCAGTAATTCCTAGTCCCTTTGCAGTTTGTGGCTCCATCCATCCCATCCTCCAGCCCTCTGCCAAAGTGGTCTTTTTCCAACTCACTTTGGAATTTTTGGACTTACTTTCCAACTCAATTTAGATATTTTTTCCAAATACCTGCCAAAGATACTTAAAATGATCTTTTCAAGTAGATTCATTTATCATCCCAATCTCCTGTTTTTTGTTTTTTGTTTTTTTTTTGAATACCTACTGTGTGCCACATACCTGCTGGCCACTTTGGAGCAAGAGATGCTTCAAAAGTAAAGAAGCCATGTGAACATGAGAAAATTACTTAAGTTTTTCTGTGCCTTAGTTGTCTTATCTCGACAACAGGCATACCTCCCACAAGGAGCTCACGTGCCACCAAAGTCCTTGGTGGAACAAGGTGCAAGAATTCATCAGTTATTTAATATGCATATAAGTCTATGTGGATAGGGTGGTCATTCTTTCTGAGCACATAATAGGTACTCAGGAAAATCATGTTGGTTGTTTAATTCTGCAATTAGTCAGTATTCAGTGTTATGTGCTGCTTGGTACCTTTAAACCCATGGAGGAAACAGAGACGAGGAAGACTGTCTCACCTTCAACAAACTGCCGGTTCAGTGGGGAAGACAGAGGCACACCGGAGTCCATATAATGCCTGTCACAACAGGCTGTAATCAATGCATGAGCCGACATCACTGGTGCTCAGGGAAGGAATCGCTGAACTCTGCCTGGAGAGGTCAGCCTGGCCTCCTCAGGGGACAGGACATTTGAGCTGGGCCTGGAAGATGAACCCACTTGCCTCCTCACTATCCCCCGAGAGAAAAGCCTGGATGAAGGCAGGGCAGTGTGGAACAGCGTAGCAGGTACGGAGAGCCACGGACAGAGTGGTGGAGGGCAGAGAGTGAGGAGGAGGAGAGTGGGGCTGAGACTTCGGGCACAGCTAGATCACAGAGGGCCTGGGGCAGGGGACAGGCTAAGGAATTTGCATATTAATCTACAGCTTTTGGGACACCCTAGAGAGATTTAAGCAGGGGAGGTTCCCAAGGAAATAGTATGTTATATGACAGTAAAGAGCACAAACTGGCATGAGACACTTTTAAGTTCAGGTCTTAGCTCTTGCCCTCTACAAGCTGTGTGAACATGGAGAAGTTACTCAGAGCTTTAGTTATTTCATCTGAAATACAGTTATAATAATAGTATAATAATAGTACCTACCTCAAAGGGTTATTGTGAAAATTAAATGAGTTAATTCTTATAAAGTATTTAGAATTGTGCCTGGCACACAGTAAGTGCTCAAATGTTAGCAGTATTAGCATTATCACTCCTTTAATTACATTCCCTACTAGGCTGCCAGTCCATGGGGGCAGGAAACCTATTCCTCCTGCTTATCCCATGATCCCAGTGCCTAGCAAAGGGCCTGGCATATAGTAGGTGTTCAACTAATGTCTGCTGAATAAAATAAGGAGGACTGGATGGGCTGGTCCTCCTGTGGCATGGGCTTCTCAAGCCCCCACTGTCCTGCCACGGGGCTGGAGAGCAGGCCCGGCTGGGGCTTGCTCAAGGGTCCAAGGCTGCCTGCTCATCCTCCACAGACCTTCTCAGCTGCAGACACATTATCTGTCCAGGGCCTGCCTAGCCCAGACACAGCCTTCAGCTGGGGCTCAGAAGTCCCCTTCCCACTGTCTTGACAGGCCGTCCCGTTGCCACCACACCTCCTTGCCCAGGAGTCTAGAAACTTGTCATTCCTCGGGAACTTCTGTTTTCTATCATCTGGTATTCAGCCAACAATTCTCAGTCCCTTGCAGTGAATGTTTCTTGCGTGAATGTATAAGTAAGGTACCCTCCACTGGCCTTCTATGTTAGATTTTTACACACACGCACTCACACACAGAGCTCTTCCAACCCTCACCTGCCACTTTTTCTAAAAGTGCCACTTGGGAAGCACTGACTTATTACACCATAGATTTATGCTTTATATTAGAATATTAAAAGATTATATTCAAATTTGTAGTGTTCCCAGAAGTTTTTCTCAAAACGCTGGTCAAGAATTGGCAGTAGTCCCAGGAAATGCAGCCCAGGAGCAGCCTGTCAGTGGATGTTCTTTCTGGGGAGACCCAGGTGCCCCTGTCTTCCCCCCACCCCACTTGTGCATGTGAGGCCCCAGCCCAGCCTCCCTTCCTTGGCATTGAGTAGACACCTGTGGTTACGCTGTAATCCCCAGGTAAGCTGCCCGCACACAGCTCAGCACCACCCCCCATCCTGGACACAGGGACATCAATAGCCAGGTGCACCTGTGGCCCAGCCTGTCACTGATCCATGGGCGGAGCCCAGCAGGACTGAGGTCTCAGCTTTTGAAGAACTGACAGGGCTGCCCTGCAGAGCCTGACCCGTGACCTACAGGTGGGCACAACCATTGTCCCTACATGTCCCAGTCGCTGTCTGCCCCACTGCAGGGACCCATGAAGGTATCCATTTCAGGTCGGTGCAAAACAAAACAAACACAAGGGCCAAGGGGCAGGGGTTTGTTTGGAGGCCTTTGCTGGGCAGGGAAGCTGCTGTTGCAAGTACAGGTATAATCCTCGCCAGGCAGGCCCCACTGGCCAGCAGGGTGCCGCCTGCCATGTGGTTGTTTATGAACACATGGCCCAGGATGGGCCTCCAAAACAAGAGATGTTGGAAGTCAAGGGGCTCTGCAGGGATTGGGAGATGCCTCAACGTGAGAAAACAGCACTTTCCTCTTCTTGAGCCTGTGGAGTGGGAGGAATGAGAAGGTGGAGAGGCACAGATCTCCCTGCTACACGCCAGAAGCTGGGGCCAGCACAGGCCTGGCAGGAGAGAGCCTCCACAGCGCCCAGACGCTGCAGACAACTACCTTGCTGTCAGACTGCCGCCATTAGCAGGATGAGCAGACTGAAGTCCTAATACTTCTGACCATTGTCAGCATGCTCCTGACAGAGTAGAGAGTTTGGGAATGGAGGCTGCAGGGGAACTTGTGTTATTCAGCAGAAAGACACACCTAAATCTCGATTCTAATTCTGGCTCAGCCACAAACTAGCTGTGTGAACTTAGATAAACAACGTAACCTCTCGGAGTCTGTTAATTCACCCACAAAACAGGCATGCCAATGCCCAGCTTGAAGGGATGTTGTGGGGATCGATCGTGTGCAAAATTCCCTGGCCCCACCTTCAGTCTCTCACTTCTCTTAACCCACTAGGCTCAGCCAACCAAATACAGGCATGTGACACATAACGACATTTCAGTCAGCGATGAAATGCATATACAACAGCGGCTCCACAAGCCTATAATGGAGCTGAAAAATTCTTATTTCCTGGTGATGTTGTAATCATGGTAACGTCACAGTGTAACACATTACTCATGTCTTTCTGGAGATGCTGGTGTAAACAAACCTACTATGCTGCCAGTCATATAAAAATACGGCATGTACAATTATGTACAGTAAATACTTGAAAATGATAATAAACAACTGTTACTGGTTTATATATTTACTATATTATACTTATTATCGTTAGCGTGTACTTTTTCTGCTTATAAAAGAAAACAAGTTAACTGTAAAACAGCCTCAGGCAGGTCCTTCAGGAGGCATTCCAGAAGAAGGCATTGTTATCACAGGAGATGACAGCTCTGTGTGTGTCACTGCCCCTGAAGACTTTCCAGTGGGACAAGATGTGGCGGTGGAAGACGGTGATACTGATGATCCTGACCCTGGGTAGGCCTAGCATACTGTGTGTGTTTCTGTCTTAGCTTTTAACAAAAAAAGTTTAAAAACTAAAAAGTTTTAAAAACAGAAAAAAATTTACAGAATAAAAATATAAAGAAAGATATTGTTTTTGTACAGCTATATGTTTGTGTTTTAAGCTAAGTATTATTACAAAAGAGTCAAAAAGTTTTTAAAAATTGAAAAGTTTATAAAGTAAAAAAGTTATAGTAAGCTAAAGTTAATTGCTTACTGAAGAAAGTAAGTTTTAATAAATTTAGTGTAGCCTAAGCACACAGTGTTTATAGAGTCTACAGTGGTGTGCGGTGATGTCCTCGGCCTTCCCGGTCCCTCACCACTCACTCACTGACTCACCCAGAGCAACTTCCAGTCCTGCAAGCTCCTTTCATGGTAAGTGCCCCGTATAGGAGTACACAATATTTCTAAAATACTGCGACTTTTACAACATTTTATTGTTAAATATAACTCACATTCAAAAAATACTTTTAGCATCAATGTCTGACTTAATGAATTACTATAAAATGAATATCTATGTGCTCCCCACCTAAGTCAAAAAATTGAACATTGCCTGGACTCCAGAAGCCACCATAGATCACTTTCCAACCACGGCCCTCCATTTTACCCTAATGGCATAAATATATGAATTCATACAGTATATATGGTTCCTAAAGTCCACCTTATTTATTTTTAATTGATCCTGGTTGTTGTGTATAACTTAATTAGTTCATTTCCAGTGTTGTATAATATTCCAGTATATGAATATACCATAATTTATTATAAGCTGTTATTATAGTAAGCATTCTTGTACCTATCTTGGACTACAGCTACACATTTATTTGTGGCATATATCTAGGAAATGAATTGCTGGATCATAGGCTAAGAGTATCTTCCACGCTACTAGGTAATTCCTCACTGTTTTCCATAACGGTTGTACCAATATGCCTTCCCACCAGCAATGTCTAATAGTTTCCATTGTTTCACATCCTCACCAAGATTTGATACTGTCACATTTATTTACCTTCAGCCATTCTGATGGGTATTTAATGGTATTTTACTGTGGTTTGAAATTTCATCTCTCCTATTACTAATAAGACTGATCACCTTTTAATGTGTTTTGGACATTAGGATGTCATAATATGTGAGGTGTTTCTTTAAGTCCTTTACTCTGTTGTCTGTCGGGTTGCTTCTTTTTCACTTTCATTTTGAGGAGTCCTTTATTGACTTTGGATATGGGCCCTTTGTCTGTTATGTATGTGTCAAGGATCTTCTTCCATCCTGTCACTTCACTTTTCCCTCTCTCTTTTTGGTATCTTTTGATGAACTGATATCCTAAATTTTAATGTGGTCTTTTTCTTTTATTAGTGGGTTCAGTGGGTCTTGTGGGCTATATAAAAAGCCCTCCCTATTCCCAAAGTCATGAAGCTATTGTCCTAGCTTATGTCCCCAGAGCTTCATTGTTTTACATTTCTCATTTAGATACATAGCACATATGGATTTGATTTTTGTGTATGATGTAAGGTAAAGGTCGATTTACTTTTTTTTTCATATGGATACCCAATTTTCCCAGCACCATGTATTCACAAGACCTTCTCCACTGCTCTGCAATGCCACCTTCGTCATAAATCAACGTCCATGCACACATGCTCTGTTTCTGGATTCTCACACCCCTTCCATTGCCACATGTCTCTGCCCTTGTGCCAGGACCACACGGTCTTGACAACTGTAGCTCTAGAATAGGCTTTGAGGAAGCACAACATACTTTTTTATCTTTCTCCAAGGTTGTCTTCGCTGCTCTTGTCCTTTGGCATTTCCATGTAATTTTAGAATCACCTTATAAAAGTCCAGAAAAACAAACCAGTTGGGACTTTCATTGGAGTTGCATTGAATCTATAGATCACTTTGAGAACTGATATCTTTACAATATTGAATCTCCAACCTGTGATATGTCTCTGTATTTATTTAGGACTTCTCTATTTTCTTTCAATAATATTTTATAGTTTTCTTTGTAGAGGTTGTGAAGATGTTTTATGTGTTTGATATTTCTAGATACATTTTAAGTGGCATCGTTTTACATTCTATCATTTGTTGCTGTTATATAGAAAGATTGGTTTTTATACAGTCTTTGTATCCAACTAAATTCTCTTATTAAATCTAATACTTTATCTGCAGATTCTTTGGATGTTCTACATTTATAATTCTATCCTTAAATACTGAGACTTTCATTTATTCGTTTTATACATTCTATTTATTTTCTTACCCTACTGCTCTGGCTAGGACTTCCAGAACAATATTGAATAGAAGTGAGAAGAGAAGACATCCTGGCCTCATTCCTAATCTTTGGGAAGAAGGGGTGAAAGGATTCAGTATTTGTCTATTAAGTATGGTTGGTGGTCATTTTAGTTTGTATAGATGCCTCTTATCAGATTGAATACCCTTCTATTCCTAGTTTGGTGGTAGCTTTTTTTTTAATCATAAATGGTATTTTATCAAATATTTTTCTGTATCTATTGAGGTGATTCTATAGTTTTTGTTCTTTCTGTTAATTTAGTGAATTACATTGACTGGATTTCAGATTTTAAGATAATCTTGCATTTTTGTAATAAACCCAACTCCATAAAGATGTTTTATGGATGCTATATATTACTGGATTTAGTTTGCTAATTCTGTGTCATATTTTTAGGTTTATCTTCATGAGTGGAATTGGTCTGTTATTTTCGTTTTTCAGGCTGTCCATGTCAGGTTTTAGTGTCAAGGTTGTGTGAGCCTCATTAAAACAAGCTGGGGAGTCCCCTCTTTGTCTATTTTCTGCAGGAGTTCATGTAAGACTAATATAATTTCTTGCTTAAATGTTTACAGAAGTTGCCTATGATGTTTTCTTTGTGGAAACATTGTTTGGTTTTGAGTCCAATTTTTAAAATAATTATAGTACTACTAGAATTTTTCTTCCTTATATCCATTTTGGAAAGTTGTATTTTTTCCAAGAATTTGTCCATTCTCTCTAAACTTTCAAATATTTTATCACAAAGTTGTTGTTATCCTCTTTATTTCTTTTTTTCCCCATGTCTGTGGCCCTAAAGTTGATGTCCTCTTTTTCATTCCTAACATTGCTTCTTTACGTCTTCTTAAAAACCAGGCATTATCAGTTTTATTAGTCTTGTCTTTTCTTTTCTTTTTCCCTTTTTTATTTATTTATTTATTTATTTATTTTTATTTTTTTTGAGACAGAGTCTCACTCTGTTGCCCAGGCTAGAGTGCCATGGCATCAGCCTAGCTCACAGCAACCTCAAACTCCTGGGCTTGTCAAGCAATCCTTCTGCCTCAGCCTCCGGAGTAGCTGGAACTACAGGCATGCGCCACCATGCCCGGCTAATTTTTTCTATATATATTTTTAGTTGTCCATATAATTTCTTTCTATTTTTAGTAGAGACGGGGTCTTGCTTTTGCTCAGGCTGGTCTTGAACTCTTGACCTCAAGTGATCCTCCCACCTTGGCCTCCCAGAGTGCTAGGATTACAGGCGTGAGCCACCACGCCCGGCCTTATTAGGGTTTTCAATAAGCCAAATTTGACTTTGCTCGTCCCTTCTATTTTATGTTTGGTTTCTCTTCCATTAATTTCTATTCTTACCTTTACAATAAGTTTTGCCTTCTACTTCCTTGGGTTTATTTTGTTGTTGACGATGATGTTTTCCTAATTTCTTGAGATAGATGCTAAGTTCATTAATTCTCTTCTTAAATGCTTCTAAAGATATAAATTTCTCTATAAATGCAGGTTTAGCTGTCTCCCACAAATTTTGAATAAAATACTTATGTAATTCAGTTCAAGATATTTCATTTAATATCCATTGTGGACTTTGCTTTAGTATTTAGAATAATATTACTTAATTTGCAAACATAGTTATCCTTTTGCTATTGATTTCTAGCTTAATTGCATCGTGGTCAGAAAACATTCTTTGAGGGATTTCAATCCTTTAAAATTTCTTCAGATTTGCTTTAAGCCTCAGTGTATGCAATTTTTTACAAATTTTTTATGTGTACTTGAAAATAATGTGTATTCTACAAATGTTGGGCATAGTATTTTACAAAAGCACTATTTTCAAAACTTCATTTTATTGCTGAGAAATCTCCAGGAGTTGCCATTGCTTCCTGCTTACATCTATGTTAAAAGATATGTCCTTATGCAGCTTAAATGGGTCACATAGCTCATAAATGTGAGCCAGACCCAGGTCTTCTGGTGCAAAATCATGTCCCTATTCTTTTCCCTCATACTACCTTTCCCAGGACTTTGTTTGGTGGGAAACTTTTTGGAGATGAAATATGAGTTCCATAATAACCAAGGATCTGTGTCCAAGTAAGTTTGGGAAATGCTGCAAGAAACCAAATGAGTGTTTTCACTGTAGGACTCTGTAGGCTTTACTATGCTATTGTGCTTGTAGATCTCCAGAAAGGCAAGGCAGTACAGTTTCCTAAAATTATTTGACACTGAAGCACTTTTCCTTTTATATGACTGTTATTAGGACTTAACAGTGTGGGACATGCTTTATGAAGCCATAATGCTTCCTATGGGTACACATATGAATGCCCATATGTGTGTTGGTGTGTGCACAATGTCTTGTTATGCACGGTAGTAACATCACCACTGATTCAGACTTCCGTCCTCTGACAATTAGATTAATACATAATCTCATTAATCAGTTTACTACATAATCAGATGAGTTTTATACATTTGTTCCATTAAAAAACATGGAGGGAGCAGAAGAAATGTTATTGTGGCTATAAAAGAATGACATGAGGGATCCTTGTGATGTTGAAAATAGGTGGAAACAGAAACTTACACAGATGGTAAAATTGTATAGAACCTGCTACACACACACACACACATACACACACACAGAAACACAAATAAGACTGGAGAAATCTGAATACTATTGATGGATTGGATAAATGTCAATATCCTTGTTGTGATACTATACTATAGTTTTGCAAAATGTTGCCACTGGGGGAAACTAGGCAAAATATATAATGAATCTCTCCTTATTATTTCTTATAACTGCATATAAATCCACAAGTATCTCAATAAAATTTTAATTTAAAAAATATAAAATGTTAAATTATATTCTCAATTTCAAAAAGAAAACTAAGAATTATATAAAACATCTTTTTAAATTTCCATCAGAAACAATGAACTTACAGAAGCAGAGAGTAGAATGGTGGTTATCAAGGGCTTGGGAGTGGGGTGGAGGTTGGGGAGTTGTCGGATAAAAGACATAAATTTTCAGTTAGAATAGGAGGAGTAAGTTCAAGAGATCTATGCACTACATGGTGACTAGAGTTAACAACAACATATTATATACCTGAAAATTGCTAAGAAAGTAGATTTTAAATATTCTCACCACAAAAAAAATAATAAGTATGTGAGGCATATGTTAAGCTCAATTTAGCCATGCCACAATGTATACATATTTCAAAGCATTATACTGTATACCATAAATATATACAATTTTTAATTTGTCAATTAAAATTTTTTTAAATTTCCATCAAGAATGGCTAAATAGTTTGGTGCTTTCAGGAATGAGCTTCATTTCTCTGAGAAATAACCACTTACGCAGAATAAATTTTGCCTTAACCATGGTGGAAACATGAAACGACCATTTGACGTTACAGTTAGCACAGGCCCCCACGCAGCTCCTGCTCCGCAAGCAGGCCAAGGGGGACTACACAAAAATATCCAGAGCATGGGCTTGAGCAAGCGCAAATTCCTAAAAATGCAGGGCGGTCACACTGTGGCATGTGAGTTTGTTTATTTATTGTCTGCTTATCCTATTTTTTTTTTAAGAGGATAGCCTCATGGATAAGAACACAGGCTCAGGATCGAACAAATGTTGGCTTGAATACCAGCTCCGCCACCTACAAATTGCATGGTCTTGGACAGTTACTATTCCCAGTTTTCTCATTTGGAAAGTAGGGATTATAATAGCTCTTATACCACTGGGCTGTTGTGAGGAGTAAATGAGCACATGTATTCAAACCACTTAGCTCGGTGCTAGACACACAGTGTGTGCTTATTACAAGTAGCTATCATTATTATAATTTTATATCACATTTCTTAGGCAAGACTCAGTGGGTGAGAAAAATAAATAAAAAAAGAAAAAAAATTTTAAATCACATTTCTGACAATGAACACAAGCTACCACAGGAGAATGTACACAATAATATAATTATAAAAATTAAAGAAAACAAAAATTTTATGTTTTTCTAGAAAGATATAATACAAATTTGGCTCAGGAAAATGTACAAGATACTAATAAACCAGTACCCATAGAAACTATAGAAAAGACAGTCAATGATCTACCCCTTTAAAACAAAGGTATAGGCCAAGATGGTATGTATAGGCAAATCATGCCAAGCCTTCAGCAAACAGATTATTTTTCAGGCTATACTATCAGATCATAGTAAAGGAAGTTTCTCAGCTCCTTTTACAAGGCTAGATTTAGCCCTTATAACACATCTACTCACACACACAACACATAATAAAAACGGGCCAACCACACTTGAACATAGAAGCAGAAATCCTCTATGATATATTATCAAACCGAATCTGGCAGAGTGCTAAAAGAATAATAAACAATGAACTCTTGGTAAGTAGACAGCTGAGCTGGTGGGAGCGGAAGTGAGAAGTTGATTTGCCATAAGGTTTCTCAGTGCCCTGGGCATCAGCTGCTTTGTTTACAGAAGAAATAGAGTGCCAGTTAATCCAACTAGTTAGTTCAACTGACTTGTCAGGGAAGAGGACATCTATTAAAACAGACTTACCGTGTGGGTGTGTGCACGTCAATTGAGGGGTTGGGGGGTGAGAGAGAAAGAGTTGAAAGAACTTGTACTGTATATTTTGTGTGCTTTGTAATATTTTCATATAAGCCTGTCTTTCATAAATATCATTTGAAACAACTGACTACCATATCTTCTTATGAATGCATCATTGTTGATATATCTGATCCCTTAATGTTAGGTTTTTAAGTTGTTTCTCTTTTTAATGCTAGAAATTACATTGCAATGAATATATTCCTGCCTAATTCTTTGCCCACATTTCTGATATTTCCTTAGGACCTATTTTTAGAAGTAGAATTATTATACCAACTGTTGCAACATTTTAAAAATCTTAATACACATTAAAAATCTGGATGCAATTGGCCTAAGTGCTTTCCAAAAACTCGGCACCATTTTATACTTCACCAGCAGTACACAAGCATGCCCTTTTTACTATGCCCTTAGTAGCAGTTAAGTGTTCTCTTTTCTTAACCAGAGTCAATCCAACGGGTCAAGAATGGTATCATGTTGTTCTTCTAATTGAGCACTGTTTGATGAACAGCAAAGGTAAATCTTTCCCATGTTTGTCAGCCAGTTCCTTTGCTGTGTGTTGTCTTTACTTTCATAAAGACAAACCCTGAAATCTGTTGCCTTGTAGAAATCTCCCTACCGACTGATTTTTCTCAGTACAAAGTCACCAGAGCACACGTGCTGTGAGTCACACGGTCCAGGGCCGGCCATCAGCCAAGTACCTGGGCTGGTGTAATGACAGAGCTGGAAACCCGAGCACCTCTTTGCAAAACCACTTTCATAATGACCAACCCTCTGAATGGATGCAGATGCAGGATAAGCCAAGAGAAGGATAAAGTGAAAAGGCCATATGTGAGGTCTCTTAATAGCCATAGGACTGGAAACACTATTACACTTGTTTTTAATCTCCCCACTCTCCGCTCGTCTCTCTCCTTTTAATTTTCCTAAATGGCCCAGCCGCTGCTGTTAAGGAGAAGGTATTTAATATGGGTGAGGATTTAGCTGTTCCTCCAGGAACAGGCTGGGCCACCGCTTTTGAAATGTCATCTTGATTTGCTGCTTCCCCACTAAGTAAGAGACTTAATAGGGCTTAGGAGATGAAGCTAGAAACAAGCCTCCCTAATGAAATGGCCCAGGGCCTCGCCCACTGTTGTAGCTGTGGGGACAGCTGCCCTGGACACAGAGCTATTGGCAGGAAAGGAGGCTGGAACCTGAAGGACTGGACTGTCCTCCCAACCCCCTTCTGTACCCCTCGCCCTGGCTCCAGACACTCGAGCCACATCTCTCTCTCTCCCCCATCCTGCAGCCCCCTCACCATCTCCTCTTTCTTCCTGAGTCAGGTGAATCTCCTCCAAGTTCACCCAGCACCCTATACTTACACTTCTGCCAACATTTATTCCACAGTGTTGAAATTATCTGTTGACTCTCTCCCACTATCCCTTCCCCCTCCATCTACTCCAAACCATAAGTTCTTTGAGAATAAAGACTGTGTCTAGTTTGCCAGGATACCTTGGTGCCAGACAGAGTGTTCATTCCAGAATAGATGCTCAATAAATAAATGGTGAATGAATTAATGAATGACTCACTGAGTGACCCTTAACATCTCTCTGTTATGAGTCATCTATGTCTCAATTGTCTAACCTATCAAACAAGAACACAGATTCCTGCTGGAGCTTCCTCACAGAGGTATTATGAGCCACTACCAGAGGGCTATGAAGAGTTTGTTTTCAAAAGATACAGCTGTGCACGTGGTGTACTTCCCAAGAGTATCTGAACAAGACACTAAGTGGGATATCGGGCCAGGCCTGAGCTCTGCTTACCAAGCTCATGGTTAGGTCAGGTTCAAGGCACCACCAAAGAGACACCAAACAACCAAGTGGCAGAATTATTTGGCCATTTTGCAACAGCTATCCTCTGTCATAGGCTGCCCAAGTGCTAGCTCCAAAGGATTTACCAGGTCAAATGATCCAGCTGGCAGGCTGCTTACACCACAGCCTGGACCTGCTTCAAAGCCCTTTCACGCTCTGGGCCCCACTAACAGCCATCAATTTCCCCTGTCCTCCATAACTGGATCAGGCTAGTATTCCCAAGTGCAGCACATGTTATCTTCAGAGCCAAAAGAAGCCTACCAAGCATTGTGTTGCTTCTGCTGGGAGGTCCAACAGGCAATACATGTCCTTTGGAAGGCATATCCAGCATGCCTTGGACCACTAACTCCCTAAAAATTCACAAATATAAAAGGCCCCTGTATCTTCACAGGATTTATCTCCAACCATATGGAGAACATGTGTCATACCAACACCTCCAATCTACCTGTCATTTCTTGCTCATCCAGTTAAATTAACATGTTGTCATAAATATAGTGAACCAATGTGATGTTTTCCAGAATGCCCAGATCCCTTTGGACCATGTTGTAACATAGGGTGAAAGAAATGACATCATCCTGGGGCAGGACCATAAACGTACACCATTGTTGGTTCCATGTGAAGGTGGAGAACCCTAAGGTGGTGAAGAATTTCATGCAGCACCTGCCTCGTTTAATTTGAGGCCTCTACATGATCTTCAAACAAGGTAGGAGAGAGAGAGGGTAACTGTTTCTAATAACACTGTCGGGTGCTCCCTTCACTGTCTCCTACAGCATGACAGGCCCTGCCTTTCTTATAGCGCGTGAGGTTCTGCTGCTCCCCAGGCAGTGAGCATCCTCCTTGCACCAAGCCCTAGGCCAAGCACCTGCACACACAGTCTCATTTAACCCCTGTAACAATCCCTGGAGAGCGTTAGGATTGTTCCCATTTTAGAGATAAAGAAACTGAGGTTCAGAGAGGTGAGGAGACTTTCCTACTGCATTTTCTCCCCACCTCCTTAACCCTCCCACCCTGCACTGCACTCTGAAAACCCACCTGGTCAGTGTGTGAGCTCCCAGGGGCTGAGGCCCTGTCCCCTCACTCTCTGTAAGATCTTGCCTGCCCATCTACACGTTCAGGCCTAGCTCAGCAAAATCCTGGAGGCTGGTTTAGGAACAGCCCAGTGGCTGTGGGGGCAGGGCCTTTCTTCTAGGGTAACCAACCATCTCAGTTTGCCCAGGACTGATAGGTTTTCCCAGGACTATGCACTTTCACCCTACTCTCCTCCCACTCTCACACCTGTTCTCAGGAGAAAGAAAGCAGTCGGTCTGTGAGTACAGATGGAGTTGGCCTCAGGGAGGGGACCACTGACCCCTACACCCAGGCACAGCTCTCCCCCCAACACCTCCCTCTCCAGCAGCCTGCCCAACTCCTGCTCTGCCTTTGAGGTTCAACACAAGTGTCACCACCCTGGAAGCTGTGGTGTCTTTTCCCACAAAGCACCCTGTGCTTCTGTCTCCTCGCACACCAATCATTCACCCACTTCTACCTCCAAACCAGACTGCGAGCCCCAAGACAGCAGTGCCATGGCCACTGTCAGTCTGGCAGAGAGAGGAGGCTTGAAGACATTTGCCAAGTAGATGAATAAATGGGTGAGCAAATGGTATGTAATTGCTCCTCAATCGTCCTCTGTTCCCTATCTGGTTATCCATGCAGTAGTTGTTGACCCCCCCGGACAGAGTGCCAGCTCAGCTGAGAACTGAGGCTGGATCTTTCTTCAGGTCTTCCCCAGAGTGCTGAGCACATGCACACAGTAGGACACACAGTAGGTGCTCAGGAAAGGCTTCAATGACTATTTAAGGGCACCTCCTGCCTGCAGTAAACTTTCTCAGGCTCCCCAGGGCACAGCAGTTATGACTGCTGCCTTTCGAAATACTTCACACCCTGATGCCTCCCTCAGTAGCTGCCGTTGAGCCCAGGCACCCAGCCTGGCTGCTTCTCCTCAGGTCAAGGCTGTGCCTGAGGGAAGAGCGGGTGGGACAAGTGCAAAGGCCAGACCTGGAGGAATTCCCGCGCGTTTCCTCTGACCGGTAGTAGCACTTGTGTCTGGAGATGCCAGCACCTGCCATTTGTGCTGCCCCTCTTTAATGACACTGAGATCTTGGATTCTGAGACTGGCCTATCTGTTCACCTGTCTGTCTTGGGGCATCTCTGGCTGTTGTACCCACTCCCTTCCCCCACACATCTCATTGGCCCTCTGGGCACAGATCCCATCCATATTCACAAAGATGAAGCCAGGAGAGCTGTTCTTCTGTTCCCTGGGGCCTGAGTTCTAAAGGGGGATGATGACTATTCATGAATGTGCTTAACTGAGCTAACAGGTGCTCACAGCCTACTGGACTTACTGTTCCTTGCAGTCTTTGCTGACCTCAATGTGCACCAGCAAGACCAAATTCCATCCCCCAGGCATTCCTCTGGCTTCAGACTGGGATTTGAAGATAGAATTAGGACCTAGTGCAAGGACAACCATTGGAAACATTGAAAGTTGTAGCAACCCTTGACTCTATCTTGACCCAGATGGATGGTTTTGCAGGGACCACAGGTACATACACACACAGCCTTCAAACTCCTCTGACCTGTCTTCTTCACCCAACTAGCCTTTGGCACACCCCACATGTGCCCACTTGCCAAGCCAGAGGTTGAGCTCACAGCATTCAAGGGTGATCACACCTGATCATCATTTCCAGCGGTAAACTTCTGTCTTCCCAAATTGTTTACCCGCCTAACTGAGTTACTTCAATCACCTGAAATGGGCCAGGCACTATGCCCATTTAATTTAGTGCTCAAATTTTACATAATATATAATTTGGTGCTCAAAAGAAGTCCTCTGGGTATTAGCTTCATTTTATAGGCAAGGAAACTGAGCCTCAGAGAGGTTAAATGACTTGCCCAAAGGCACACAGCAGTGAAATCGGGATTCAAAACCAGGTCCTTCTGATTCTAGCCACTGCTCTTTCTACTACACTGCCCTGCTTACACTTACACATCACACATAACTGGCCAACACTGCCTCACTGTGCACCGAGACCTCCTCCACACACACCTCTCCAGTCTCCCCTGTTATCCAAAGCCAGGTGGCAACCTTGACCCTGAGCTTGTCCTCACCCTAGTCAGCACCGAGTCCTGAGCCACCTCTCCAATGCCCCTCCCATCAGTCCCCTTCGTTCCACTCCCACTGCCCTGCCCGGAAGCATCCTCACCAGCTCTCCCCAGCTTCCCACCACAACCTGCCCTCCCCGCTCCCAATCTTGTCACCCCCTTCACTCTCTCCCCACAAAAATCCCAAACCTTCTGCTTCTCTGTACTAGCCCTGCCCCTCCTGAGCCTTGCGTCCTCACAACTCTGCATATGCCAACACTGCTGCCCCCATTCTCTGCCTATGAATTATCAATTCTACTCATTCTTCAAGACCCAGTTCAAAGGTCTCCCTGCTGAGAAGCCCTCCCCAGCTCTCCCAGGCAGGGATAGGTACCCATCGTTGACCCCTTACACTACCCTATACTTAGCCCTCTCTCATGGCCTTTGCCACTCACTATGTAACAGGTTAGTGTGTGTGTATATGTGTGTGTGTGTATCTTCCCTATTACTCTCTGAGCTGCTTGGAATCAGGGACTATCTCTTATCTGTCTGGCATCTTGTTTTGTGTGTGTCGTGCACGCATGCATGTGTGTTTGGCCTCAGGTGCAGAAATCTGTGTTAAATGTGCTCCTCAGTTTCACAGAACCTCATCATCTCTGGTCCATGAAGGCCTCTCTCCCATTTATCCCCATTCTCACTCCTTCCCCTTCTCCTCCTGTTTGTCCCAGAGCCTAGCACAGAGCACAGGAAGGTGCTCAGCAAGTGTTGCTGGATGCAGGAGATGGGTGACAAATGAGTCACACATCCTATTTAACCCCATCCTTTGCAGGTTCCATCAGTCAGCCAAAGTGGAGAAGGCTATGGTTTAACTGGTGAAGCCAAGGAAATGAGAGTTATCGAAAGAGATAAGTGATCGTTGTTTGAGGGCCTGGCTATTGCAGAGAGAAATAAAAAGCAATTTACACATCAGAGGCCAGTTGATCATTTGCAAGGTAAGGGACTGCAAGGTAAGATTTTTAATGCAAATTTAATTCAATCCAACAAGCCCAGGATGGAACTCTCAGCTCTTCATCCGAAAGGGCTCTGTCCTCCCACCTCAGCGGCCACTCCCTTCCTTCTAAAGATGCTGCTGTTGCACACGGATCACTGTCCCCTCTGGACAACTGTGTGCAGCGCTTGTCTGGGGCAGTTCACTGATCAACCACAAGATCATTGTCAGGATTCTGAGGCCAAAATTCCTTTTGGAACAAAAGCATGTTCTATAATTTAATCACTATGGTAGATTGTTTAAAAAAAAACTAGTCACAATTCTTTACTTCTCCTTGTATCCTTTGCCATGTGCCTTGTTTTGGCCAATGGGATACTGGCAGAAATGGTTAACAGGATTGAAATGAACCTGCACACTGGGGTTTCTGTCTCTTTATGCCTCTGCCATTGTCATGAGAACATGCCCCAGCTAGCTAGTTGGAGGACAAAGGACAAGTCAAACAGATCAAAGTCCCCCAGATATCCCAGATGAAGCCACCCTAGACCAGTATCATCCAGCTGCACCCTAAATATCTCAGCGAGTTCAGCCAAGATCTGCCAAACCCAGCCCGGAACAGCTGAAATCCTGCTGACTCATGAGCTAGATAATGTTATTGTAGTCCCTGAGGTTTTGGGGGGTTGTTTCCTTTGCAGCAATACGGTGGCAATTGATACCCAATACAATTACCCTCCCACAACTTCATCGATCTGAGCTTTGGGACTTTCTAAAGGCCAAATCTGTCCCTAAGAACAAAGATTTTCCTTAATCAAAGGCATTGAAATGAACATGTATTAGCTTCTGAGGGCAGTCACTTAGGGGAAACCACCCAAAACAGAGTAATGGCAACATCTTTGGAGTAAGTGTAGAGCCTAAAGGAAACAATTTGAAAAAAAAGGCAACACATAAACGCTGCCATTTTTGCCTCTTTACTTGTGATAATACCTCATATCCGCTGAGTATCACCTAATATGACTGCCAGAAGCACCAACATTTTTTTTCTGTATAGGAGATGGCCCCATTCGGAAGTTACGTGAATCCAATTAATGGACATTACCATATCTAAAACATGGGCTACTGTTTTTTCTTTGGAAATGCTAGATGCCTGAGTATCTGCAGAGAACTGGATTCATGGAAAATTATTTGAAAATGTTAACAGACTACTACGAAACTCAAATAACCATTATCTTTGGGATTCTAGGCACAAGTGGCAGAAACCAAGGCATATGTTTTCCATCCCTACACCCCATCTCACATAGAAAAGGAAGGTCCTTGTGACCTAAAAATATAGCTTGCAAATGTTCAAAGCCTGCTTGTCATTATTCCCCCTCTGAAGATGTGCAGAGCTTGCACTTTTAAGTGCAAATGCATAGGGGGTCTTCAGACTGGAAAGAGCCGTATCGCAGCCAGGCTGCAGGCTGGTGTCTGCACACTCAGGCTGGTGCCCTCCCCACCAGGCAGCTGTAGCTATAAGTTGACCTAATAGAAGCCCATGCCACCATCCCAGGACTGGGTCTCCTAACTGCGAGAAGGGATGTGCTGGTCCTGAGGGCAAAGGGGACTCTTCAGAAGTAAAGAGGATCGCTGGCTTGAGGGCTGATGGAGTTCTACGACCCAGCATATGGGCTTTGGAATCACACCTGGTTCTGTCCTGGTCCTGCCACTTGCTTGCAATGGGACCCTTGGGAACACACTGCAACCTCTCAGCCTCAGCTTCCTCAGCTGTGATGTGGAAATGCTGACACCTTCCTTTTAAGGGCTGTCATGGTAGTTAAATTAGAAAATGAATGTGGAATACTTAGCACGGTCCCTGGCACACAGTAAACACTCCATAAAAGCTGTTATTAGTGAATTATGGACAGTAAATTTTGGCTTGACTGGGACAAGAGCTGTTTCAAGAAACAGAATTACTAACCCACCAATGCTGTTATTGGAACAAGCCAAGGAGCCACAGGACACATCCTACAGCCAATGACATGTTGACTATGTCACTCAACAGGTTCCCTCTTCTGTCTGCTCAGCAGGCCCCTACCTGTCTCCTGTCCATATCTCAGGAGCCACAAAGGAAGGAAACAGCAAAATGAACAAAACACATCCGCATTAGAATTGTTGTGAATAAGGTCTGAACCTGTATCATGCCTGGACCTCAGACATGGCCTCTGAGACTTCATCTCGCCTTTTCAACTTCTTTTTTGAGTCTATTATCATTTATTAAGCACCTGTTATGTGCCAGAACTATGCCAGGCACACTACGGGCATTATCTCATTTAATTCTCCCAAGAATATTTTAAGATGTGTAGCAACACCCAAGTTTTGCAGCCGAGGAAATGAGGCCCAGAGCAGGAAAGTCATTTGCACAATACTACAGAGCCAGTATGTGACAGAGTCTAAATTGAAATGAGGTCTGTGCATCTCAAAAGCCAACAGTCCCGTTCCTGCCTCTTGCTGCCGTGACCCACATGCCGAACTGTCTAGATAAATGACTCCATGTGGCTGCCACAGCATGCACTCAGAGTGACGAACATGAGCCCTTCCTCATCGGCACTTCAGTGGTGTTTCCACAGCTTCAGCAGTTCAAGTTCCACCTCCACAATATTTGCCACACCCACATGTCTCCGCCATTCACATTGTCTTCTCAAATATCAACTCACTTTTTCTACTGGATTTTATTTTAAAAGGAAACCTTTTGCATTATCTAGTCCATATCACTTGCTAAAAGTAAATTTTAAACACATAATTATTACATTTAAAAGTTCACCTGCACACCACTTAAAATCAACTTGTGCACTGCATGCTACATACCATACCTACTGAAGCTCTGCTATAAACATCATTCTCTCATATATATGTATATATTATTATTTATATATATACATATATAACTTCTTACTATGACACTTTTCCTTTTAATTATGAAAAATTTCAAAAACGAAAGTAGAAAGGACAGTGCAATGAACCCCTGTGTACCTACCACCCGACTTCAACAATTATCAACCCATGCCTAGGCCTGTTTCGCCTGTACCCCAACCACTTCCCCAACTCTTCTATTATTTTAAAGCAAATCTGGGACATCATATCATTCATTCATGTACACAGAAACCTTGATAACAGCAAACATGTTTGCTAGGTGCCAGGCAGGCAAAGCAAAGCAAACACACTCACAGATCTCCAGTTACCACAGCCTGGGGAGGCTTGTTATCCCCATTCTATAGGTGGTAAAGCAGAGGCACAGACACAAAAGCAACTTGCCCAAGGTCCCCCAGCTGGTAGGTGGCCGAGCTGGACCTGACCTCAGGCAGCCTGTGCTCCAACCCCTGAACTGCACTGCACCTCAGGAGCACAACCTGTTTCTTGGCCAGGGTGACTGCAGCATGCTCTTCTCCCACTCCCTGCAAGATGGCCCAGACAAGTTTCCTGGAGTTGGTGTGCAGAGCCCATCACCTCGGCTGCCCTGTCTTGGCACCCCTGCCATACCACCAGTGCCCCTAGGCTACTGGAGAGGATCTGCCACCTTGAGACATGAGAGGGAAGGGCAAGCACTGAGGCCCCCCTGTAGCCCCTGCAGAGGGCAGAATGTGGGGCCAGCAGGCAGGGCACAAGTCTCCAATCCCCAAGGCTGGGGAGACTGAAGACAGTGCATTGCAGCCAAAGGACGTGATACACGAGTGTACCCTTGACAATCATTTACAACTTGACACCAATTGCTCTTCTTTTCAGCCTACAATGTCTTCACACAGGCACTGATTTCTCCAAGGCCTTGCTTCCTGGGAACGTGGCTGCTGTTAGGTTGGCCTTGACCACACTGGGATCAGGCAGGGAGGAATGCCTTTCGTCTTGATTGAAACCCCTCTGCATTCATTTGCTTTCAGCAGCATGCAGGGTCCTGGTTTTAAGAAGGGGTGAAAGTGCTCAAATGTCTCCAAAGGTTTCTGAAACGTAGGATTTCTCAAGGGAGAAAGGGTGATGATTTCAGGGTAAAGGAATCAAAAGCACATGTACTCTGTGCATACAGAGTCACTTAAAAATGAAGGGAAGAAAGCGTTAGGAAAAACAGTTTTGAGTTTCGTTGAACCAACATTGGAAATATGCAGCAAGACCCTTTCCAAATCCAAAGCAGAACCGTGTCCTTCCACCTCTGTGGAAAACTCTTCTGGTCTGGAAACCAGGTCTCCTGGGGCTGCCAAGAGTCCCCAGCCTCAGCAGAGCACCTCCCCCCGACTTCCTTCTGACAAGGGAGCAGATGGTCCGAAAGTGACCCTGCCTAATCCAAAAACCCAACTGGGGGGCAGGGAGAGAGACTGAGCCAACGCTGGCAATACCTCTGGCAGAATCTTCTCTTTCCTTATGTCTGGTGCCCAAAAGAACCACTTCCATGGGTAAAAATGTGGGCAGGCCCTTGGCTGGGTAGGTTCATTACAAGCAAGAAGCTAAATGGGTTCAGAGGATCTCCAGTGATGTGTGGGTATTTGGGGGCAGGGAGGCGTTGTGTTCCTTTGTTTTTTGGTTGTTTTTTTTTTTTTTTTTACCAACCCCTTCCTCTCTCCCCCTTCTTCCTCCCCTCCCCAGCCTCTAGTAACCACTATTCTACTCTCTACTTCTATGAGATCAAAGTTTTTACATCCTTCATGAGATCACCAATCAAATTCAACCCAAAGAGGATGTGTGTTTATTGTAAGGCTACAATTAGGTGCTCAACTAGGTCCCATGAAGAACAGGAGTTACCCTCAGGAGGCCACTGGTTTTTCCATGGCTGTGACATTCTCATGACCCAGAGTTCTTCAGTCTCCGCCTGTTGGCTACCAGCTGCCCCCTCAATAGTTCTTGCTGTCCTGCTATCCCATTGCTTCTAAAATTCTCTAGACTTCTGCCTTCTCTGCCTGCCTGCTCACATCTCTCCCTCCTGGGCACCACAGAAGGGAGGATCTGATTGGGCCCAGAGTCATGATACCAAATCCTGAGTAAACTCTCTGAACCTGAGTGCCTTCGCCCAAGGAGTGTTTATTGGACAGCATCCTATAGCAGCCCACCTCACTGGATTGAGAGGCTGCCTTCAGCTGAGTCTCAAAGTCTCCAATCCGTTGTGGACAGAGGGCAGAGCCACAGAGTTCGTCTCAAGGCAACCAATATAGAAGGAGCTACCTCTAGCCACTCTGTTTAGATCAAGGACTTGGGGACAGGAAGAGATTGGGGAGTCCACCTCAGTCCCTATATTTGTCCCAGACCTTGAAACAAAGCCCTAGTGGTCCTGAACAGAGTCTCAGAGGCTAACAATCAATGAAGCCTGCAGCCCAAGAGAGAAGCCCGTGTGTGTGTGTGTGTGTGTGTGTGTACATGCACGGGCATGTGTGTGTGAAGAGCAATGCTAAGTTTCAATTAGGTAAATCTGTTTTGTAACTTGGCCTGGCCTTTTAAATCCCAATAGTCATGGAGGCCTCTGCTTTCCAGGAAGTTATTCCTACCAGCAGTTGTTTCTGCAAATGTGGTTGTTATGAAACCCTTTATTTTGAAAACACATTTCAAAACAAGGCCGCTTACGCACCCAGCTTTCTCTGGTCCACTAGGAGCAAAATGGCGCAGATGTTTCCCATGGCCCATATATTCGTGTGTTATCCCCCCGGGCCATTCAAGTCCCAAAATCCATGTTGCAGTCACCATGGAAAAATGCAGAGATGCACTGTGGGGGATACATGTCAACTCATCCCACACACTCTACTTTAGCCAGCTCCCTGCCCCACATGTGGCCAAGCCATGACACAATGGCCTGTTCCTCGGAGAGTAATTCATTATGTAATTAAAAGTTTTTTCATCAGAGTCAATTTCTAAAGCGACTGCTGGGATAGTACCAATTAGGAAACACTAACAGAGGAGGAGCCGGGCCCTGATGTCAGGGCTCACGCCCGTGAGAGTTTACATGAGTTGTCAGATGCTCGTGCCA
The DNA here is from genome assembly GCF_041146395.1 of Eulemur rufifrons. Classification (NCBI taxonomy): domain Eukaryota; kingdom Metazoa; phylum Chordata; class Mammalia; order Primates; family Lemuridae; genus Eulemur; species Eulemur rufifrons. The sequence goes on from NC_090989.1 coordinate 117,459,037, forward strand.
GGGACCCTGACAGAATGCTGAGTAAGAAACAAACAGCACATGCTCTTCAGGCTTGAATGGACCTTTCTAGAGAGTGCTTGTTCCAACAGGCCAGGCTTATAAAGGGCCAGGGTGAAATGATGGAAAGAAACGGGCTTTGAGATGACACCAACATGGATTCTAATCCCTACTCCAACTGTTACCAGCTGTGGGAACCTAGGCAAGTCACGTAACCTCTCTGAACCTCAGTTTCTTCATCAGAGAAATGTTTATAATACTACCAGCCTCACAGGGCTCTGTGAGGGTCAGAGGTAAGATGAGTAGACACTGGAAAGCAGTGCTGGCACACAGTAGGCACTCTGTGTGGAAGTTTATTCGTGTTACCATTTGCCTTCCAACTTCAGGGTGAGTTTTGAGTCTATTGGCCCTTTGGTGGCATGGTCTGCCCAGAGATCTCAAGAGAAGCAAAAGGCTGAGATGTAGAATGTTCCCCTCCTCAGGCTGCTGAGCAATCACAAGCTGCAGAGGGTTCGCCCCATCCCACTCACGATGGGTTGGTTCGGAAAAACCCTAGGCCCTGCTCTCAAGGAGACAACAGACAGGCAAACGTAACCTCAGCACTGCCCGATCAGGGCAATGAGAATCGTGTGCACTGAGGCTCTGGGCAGCACAGAGGCTAGATCAGGGGCAGATTCCTGGAGGAGGAGCCAGAGGGGTGAGTTTCCAAGCAGATGGGATGGGATGAACAAAGGCTCAAAGGTGACAAGGTGATGAGGTGGGGCCATAGACGAGACCAGGTCTCTGGCTACAGCGTTAAGGTGCTCACCACAGGGGTCGGCTTAGGAAGACGCCTCCAGCCCAAGTGAGGAAAGTGGACTGGACAGGTGAGACTCAGGAGGAGGCAGAAGCAGCCATCCCAGGGAGAGAAGCTTGGTGGCCCACTGACAGCTGAGCTCACTATGGAACCAGAAGGAAAATCCAATTTGACAAATGAGAAGACCCTCTTGTCCAGTAATCAAGTTACCCAGCAGGCAAGTTGCATATGTCAGAGCTCCTCCTCTGGCCTCCCTCCTAAGGCAGGCCCTGTGGGCTAGTCTAGCTATGCAAGCCCACACTGTCAGCCACTATACTGGGGGGAGCCCAAGGTGGGCCTTAGGAAACAGCATGTGACCTAACACAACTGTCAGCTGGCTGAGCAGTCCACCCCGTCAGGCCCAGACCAGACCGTCTCCCATCTCAGAAATGACACAGGACCCTCCCTATTACCCTCCCATCTGCCACTACTGTGGGCTGAGTGAGCCCCCAAGCTCTCAACCAGGTGTCAGCCTGTTCCTGCTGTCTACAGCCACCTGGGCTGTAGAGTGTACCTGGATGCCCCACCTATGCACTCAGTGCTGGAAACGAGTCCCCTGCTGTCAATTTGCCTGCCTGGCCACCTGATGACTTCAGTCCTTCTGTGAAGTCTCCACTGTGCCCAGATCCAAGGAGGTTGCCGTGGTGACAGGGGAGTGCTGCAGGCCTGGCCTAGGCTGAGAGGCCTTGGGAAGAGAGTCTGGTTACCACGCCCTGACGGAGACAGAGCCCAGGGTTGGGAGTGAGCAGCTGCCGCCAGCCAGGCTGAGGAGTCCCTCGCACTCTCCACCCCTGCTCTCGTCTGTGGCCTGATGAGAAGAGCTGTACCCAAGGCCCAAGTGAACCCAAAGCTGTCTGCCTTGACTTGTGATGCAAAAGGGAAGATGTGCCAGTTGTCCCTCTGCCTCCTTAGAACCAGATGCGCACGATTGATTTATACACCGTAGACTTAAAAGAACATACAAAGAAGCAATGTCAGACCTGTGCGATTTACACACTCACACAGGTACACACTCACTCAGTCCAAATGCCAGTCCCATCACTCGCTCCTGGACCCTGCCTTTTCCTCGCCATTTCCCCATCCTGGGCAACACCTCCCTTTCCTTCATATGAGCACTGAACAAGACTTCACTCAAGCTGTCCCTCCTACCTGAGGCCTCCTGGGCCCCCTGGTCCACACTGCCCTCTCTCTTCCCAAAGCTGCAAACTAAACCCATTTCTGATCATTGGGTGTCAGCTGTGGGTCTCCTAGCACACCATGCCTGAGAGCCTGGTCTCCCTGTTCACTCCAAACTTGTCAAATCTCCCCCTCAGAACCCAGCACAGGGCCAGGCATGTGGTAGGCACTCCACACAGATTTTCCTGACATGCAACTGCCAATCTCGAGATGCTCCAGACACTAGGTAGCAATTTAGAAAAGATCTCTAAGAACAGATAAGTCAGCCCCTTCCTGGGACGTGCAACAGCCCTTGGGGCACCAGAACCAGGGGGCAAGGAAGAGGTCTGAGGCCAGGCCCCCAGGCCCAGGCAGACCTTGGGGCTGTGTGCCAAGGAGCTGACAAAGGCACCCAGCACAATCCCAGGCAAGCTCAAGTTCATGTGATGGGCCATTACAGTAAGGGGGCTCATGGGAGCAGCATGGGAACCTCAGGGAAGGGGAACCCAACACCCTTGAAGAAGGTGGTGGTCCTTCCGTGAATGCAGCACCATCCTCCCACTGGCCCCCAAACCAGAGACCAGGCCTCTGTCACCTTTGGCCCCTCACTCCTTACCATGCTGCACACTCAACCAGTCAGCCAGTATATCCTACCAGTGGCATCCAGCTCTGTCCCCTCAACCCAACCTCCACGGCCACAGTCCTCCTCTCAGTCACCTCAGTAACCACCTATAGCCCCCTTCACGGCCCCTACAGCATCACTCCCTCCACTCCACACTGCAGCTTTCAAAAAGTTAAAGCTGCCCACCTGGCTGCCCATAGGATGGAATCTGAACTACTTGTCTCGCCCACAAGCCTGGCTTGCACCCTGCAAGGCTAAAAGCCGGCCTCTCTGTCACGCCTCCTTCTGCCTTTTATCTGTAGCTCAAGGCCCCCACCACGCTGAACACATGCAGGGCCTTGGCTGGGCCATGCTCATCTTGTTCAGGGCCTTTGCAGAGGATGCATAGACACTCAGATACACACAGCTTCACCTGACTACTGTCTCAATGTCCTCGTCTCAAACATCCTTCTCTGAACCGCTGGGCTGCACTAGATGCCTCTAAACGGGACTGCAGCAGGCCAGGATCCTCCATATCACCATCTTCCACATCCACACCTTGTCGCACTGGAAGGTCTTCAGGGACAGTAACACATGGATGACATGGATCTGTCATCTCCTATGATAACAATGTCTTCTTATGAATGCCTCCTGAAGGACCTGCCTGAGGCTGTTTTACAGTTAACTTTTTTTATACATGGAGGGAGTATGTTCTAAAACAATAGGAAGTATAATATAGTAAATACGGAAACCAGCAACATGGTTATTTATTATCATTATCAAATATTACATACTGTACATCATAGTATGTGCTATACTTTTATGTCTGGCAGCACAGTCATATAAAGGTTTGTTTACACCAGCATCACCACAAACATGTAATGTTTTGTGCTACAATGATATGACAGCTATGATGTCACTAGGCGATAGGAATTTTTTGGCTCCATTATAATCTCATGGGACCACCATCATATATGCAGTCCATCATTATGAAATATAAAATATAAAATATCATGCAGTGCAACACACACACACACACACACACACACACCCTATCGATTCTGTTTCTCTGGAGAACCCTGACTAATACAATCCCCCTCCCTATTGTGAATTCCAATTTAGCCACTATTTTCTAAGGTGCATGTGCATACACAAACTCACACACGCTCACACACGCTCATGATACCCCACCTTCCCTGGGTAAACTTTAAGTCCTTATTCACTCTAAGACCCTTGAGTAAGTCTAGGTGATACATACAGTTGGAAAAGAGTGCAAGGTACTGGACAAGGTGCCCCATGCCAGCCCTCCCTTAGACTCATTTGTAGACTGCAACCTCCTTGAGGGCAGGCACGTGGATTAAGCAATCTGCCACTTAGTGAGTGTGTGTTATTGGTCACACTTGATCTCTCTGAGCCTCAGATTTTCTTTCAGAAAATGAGGATAATAATATGCCTCCTATGATTATTGGGAGAATGAAACAAGATAGAATGCCTAAGAGCACTCCTGGCTACTCACAGTAGGACAGTCTCAGTAATTTAATGCTACTCCCACGTGCAGTACACACCCACATGAACACCCTCCCACATATATACACAAAGACTATTAAGCAGGGCTCATGGTTCTCTTCAGGAAGGCCTCAGGAAAAGATTCCAGCCTTGCTTTAAATCAACTCTCTATTCCCACACAGACCAACAGCCCTTACGTCCTTTGATTGTCACTGCATCATGAAGTGCTCGGTGGCCAACCCCTTTTGCCAGGTAGGAAAAGCAAAGCCAGGAGACAGTGTATGGTACACTTAACTTGGGGTGGAGGCGGCCCTCACACCAACTCCTGAGAACCCGTTCTACTCAGCAGGACTCTGCTTCCTACTGGGTCCCCTTGTGCAGAAGAGCATGTGAAGTGGCCCACGCAGCCCATGCAGACCCAGCCCTGGGCAGCCCCTTGCACCTTCAGGAAAGCCTTCCTATACCTGACCTCGGACTTTCCCACTTTTGCTCAGCCTGCTTCTTTGGACTTAACCGGAGTTGCCACCCTTGACCGTGTCTATGTCAGTGCCTTTGTGTTCTCCTTCAAATACACAGAACCCAGTTTCTTTCCATTCTTTTCTCTTAAGATTTATTCTCCAAGATTCAGCCTTATCATCTGTCTTTCCTTTTGAGACAGACCCAGCCTTAGAGACCTTATCTTGGCAGCCACGTCTAAAGATCCCAAAAAGTTCATCTGGTATTTGGGACCTTGTTTGAACACAGAACTGGACCAACTGGAGAGGCAGGGTGTGTCCAGAAGGACACCGGCACTGGTGAGAGACTCACCTTCTCGTCTCCTCTCTACTAGTAGCCAGGTGACCTTGGGGACTCATTTTGTCTGTGTGGCCTGTTTTCACCTATGAAATAAATGAATGAGTTGGACAATTTCTAAAATCTAGGATTATCTGACATACAGGTTCATTCTCATATATAAGTGACCATTTACATCAGGAAAAAAATATATATCATGGGTGCTACTCTTGCCCCACGGCTCTGGCAAACATCCCTGGTTGACAACAGCATTCTTTCCTTCGGAGACAGACCTGCCTCAGAGGCTGTCTCAGCAGAGTACTGCAACAGCTAATACTGACCAGCCAGAGGTGATATGCAAAATAAAGTTTATTTGCATTAGAAACATTCAAAGCCCTTAGAGCCAGTCAAAATCCCCCAATGTTGCCCACCCAGAGTGCAGGGCCTGCCAGGGCTCTGCACTGTCTCTGGGGCTGGATTGCAGGGGCACTCACCAGCCTCCCACAGATGCCTGGGCCACCAGGAGAGCTGGGCCTGTCTGGTCACTCCATAACTCCCTGGCATCCAGTGCCCACATCCCAGGACCCACAGAAGCCATGGAATATGTCTCAGAGGCAGAACTCCAAAACTAAGAACTATTCCAGAGAAGCAGTGGCACAAAACGTGGGCTATGACATTGCAAGACCCACCCCAGGGCTGCCCAACACACACGCGCACACACACACTGTACACAGTCACACCCACGCTCCCTGACAAGCTCAGGTATTCATGCGTGCACACTCTCACACACACACCCTGAGAAGAGCTCCGGGGTGAAAACGACCTGCAACAGTGCCATCTGGTGGGGGCCGGGGCCGTCCTGCCCTCAGAGGTTTCCCAGCTGAAGCCCAAGGAGACAGTCTTAAGATCCAGGCTCATGAAGGTCGTGGCTGTTTCTTATGGAAAAAGATACAAAAGACTTGATGATGTGAGAATCCACTGGGATCTGTCACCACCCCACTGAATCCCCACCTGTACATGGGGCTAAGTGACCTCTGCAGCCATCCCCCATCTCCTACACATGCCACGTAAAATCCTGCTTTCTGCCTTCAGTCATGTGAAATCTTGACCCCGGGGTCCTGCTACAGGCACTTCTACCCCCGGATACTGTCTCTGACTCACATACACGTTTCTGGACAATGCGGGCAAGGCTCCAGCTAGATTCTGGCTCAGACGGTCCCCAGCTCTGCAGTTTCTCACATGTGAACCTCAGTTTACTCGTATGTACAATGGGAGAATGCCCTCATGACTAGGGTGTTGTAAGGATTAAACAGCAACTTTCAGAGGGTCTCTGTCCATTATGGCTCAAAAAGCCTAGCAGGCCGGGAGCAGTGGCTCACGCCTTTAATCCCAGCACTTTTGGAGGCCGAGGCAGAAGGATCACTTGAGGCCAGAAGTTTGAAACCAGCCTGGGCAACATAGCAAGACCTCATCTCTATAAAAAGTAAAAAAAAAAAAAAAAAAAAAAAAAAAACTGAGCATAGTGGTGCCCACCTATAGTCCCAGCTTCTCAAGAGGCTGAGATAGGAAGATCCCCTGAGGCCAGCAGTTCGAGGTTATAGTGAGCTATGATTGCGCCACTGTACTCCAGCCTAGGTCTAAGAGTGAGACCCTGTCTCTAAAAAATTTTTTTTAATTTTTTAAAAAATTACTTAAGCCCAGCAGCACCCAGGAAGGTCACAGCCCTGGGATGGTCAGAATGGCTATTTGCTTGAGGCCAGCGTAGGTCTCCCTCCCCCACCGGCTGGGAATTCTGCCCCATCCCTCCTCGGTGGGGCTGGGGGGGACGGGGTAGGACAGCATCGTTTTAAATAATTAAATATGACTTAGGCTCTTGACTAGGAGAATCCCTCCTTGCCTTTTAGAGCCTGTAGGAAGATCTGTCATAGCTTAATGTTTTCAGGTTCAGATGTTCCAGCCAGCGTAATCCAACAGAAATACTGTTGCTGATCACGGCAAAGGACTCTAAGAGGAGCAGGAGTGTTACTCATCCCTCCTCCACAGAGGAGACTTTCCCCAGGGGCCAGGAGACCCACTGTGCATGGAGGGCTTTGTAAGGAGACTGGGGGACAAGGAGGCCCTGCAACCCAGGAGACTGCCAAGGTTGAACAGGAGGAGATGAGAGAGTATTCCTGAGGCCACAGCATGGGGACGATGACACCCCAGGCCAAGCACAGTTTCTGGCCATTCAGCCTGCTTGTGCTTGAAAATGAAGACCTGGCTGTTCCTCATGCCTGCGACGGGGGGAAAGAAGCTTCAGATGATGCTTCAGAATGGCCTGTATTACCCAGGGCAGGCCTTTCCCTGCTGTGGGTCTCAGGGCTCCACAGGCGCATAGGGGCACAGGGAAGGGCTTGGATGCCAGTTCTGATGGAGCCCTGGGCCCATCCTCACCCTGAGATCTTGCTCTCTAGTGGCTGCCAATACCTGCTTAGGCCCTCTCTCCATCCACCACGATCCTGACTGCTGTGTCAGCCAAGCCTCTCCCCTAGTCACCAAACTTCATTTGAACTCCACAAGCTGCTGTACCTTGCACTTCACTAGAAGGTAGGGGCCCCTTCTGAGTATCCTCTCATCTTCCCAGTGATGGGCAGCCCAGAGGGGCAGTGGCTCCACGGCCACCCAGATCCCTGCCTCTGGCTCTCCATCCACTCACCTCCCCCAGTCCCACCTCTCCTAGGCCCCAGACTCCAGCCAGGGGGAGGCCAGGACCACACCAGGGGCCCAGGTGAGAGGGCAGCAGCCACACCGGCCAGGACTGGGGAATGGGCAGGGGAGCCGCTCAAAGGAAGAGTGGGCAGCACCACACGAGTGTCTCAGAGTAGAGAGGAGACAGGTGGGCAGCAGGTCCTGTGAGGAGCCTGCCACTGTACCTATACCCTGTCTCTTCTAAGTGACACAACAGGCTGTGAGGCAGGCTCTGAGATGCCCACCTCACCAGGAGGGCCCTCAAGATCACAGAGGTTAGGGGACTCGCCTGAGGCCACCAGTAAGGAGAGGAAGCTGGCCTGGGACCTAGGTCTGTCTGACACCACACTGCCTCTAACATAAGGCCCGTCATGGGAGTGGTCTGGGCTGGAGGCCATGGCCATGGCAGTGAGGTGCCTGCAGGCAAAGGAGAGCCATCAGTGTAAATCACCCTACCTCCCCTTCCCCTCTGCCACACACCAAATCACCTCTGGCCCCATAAGAAAGTCGGGACTCCCAGCATCAAGCTGGGAAGCTGCACGTGGATGAAGGGCAGCCTTCATGAGCACATGCTGCTTTCCGGACTCTGAATGGGACGCAGGACACTGAGGCAAGCAAGTCCAACCTCAGCTCAAATGCTCATGCAATCACTGCCTGGGGAGGGGCCCAGGACACAAACAGCTTCTCAAAGGGAAGTTTTGCAGCTAGGCAAAGGCTGGAAGGTATCTCAGAAAGTAAAGAAATAACTAGCAAATCAGGCCGGGCGTGGTGGCTCACGCCTGTAATCCTAGCACTCTGGGAGGCCGAGGTGGGCGGATCGTTTGAGCTCAGGAGTTCAAGACCAGCCTGAGCAAGAGCGAGACCCCATCTCTACTAAAAAATAGAAAGAAATTATATGGACAGCTAAAAATATATATAGAAAAAATTAGCCGGGCATGGTGGTGCATGCCTGTAGTCCCAACTACTTGGGAGGCTGAGACAGGAGGATCCCTTGAGCCCAGGAGTCTGAGGTTGCTGTGAGCTAGGCTGACGCCACGGCACTCACTCTAGCCTGGGCAACAAAGTGAGACTCTGTCTCAAAAAAAAAAAAAAAAAAAAAAAAAAAAAAGAAATAACTAGCAAATCTAATAAACTCAGCCTCAGCGAGAAACCTGCAAAGAAAACAAGATGACACGAACAGCAACAGTCAGGCCCTTCCTGGGCTGGGGGCAGGTGCCAACAGTATCAGAGCCCACTGGCCAAGAGCATCGGAATCTGGCAGGGGAGATGGTTCCTCTCCAGACTTGGCAGGTCCAGTCTCCCAGTTTGAACCTGCCTTTTGGCCCGAGAGCTGGCAGCCCCAGCCGACAGATACAGCGTCCTCGCCTCTACCTGAACTTAATTCAAACCATTCTCTTCAACCCTAATTTGGAGCTGTTATTAGGTTTTAGGTTACTCTATATATGGCACGATAGAAATATTTTTTTCAATCTTAAATTAGAAACATACCATAGGAGGATTTTTTTAGAGGCTTTTACAACATTGTAGAGTGAAATGTCTTCAACTCTGCAATTGAAATCTAACCAAGGTAACCTTCCACAGGAGAAACTTTGATTTCGAGAGAGGCATGTGTCCTTTGGAATGTGCTTTTCTCTCCCTTTTCCAAAGGCAGTTGACAAGATTCCTCTAATTAGTCTGAAGTGTATACTGAAAATAAGAAGACTTTGGGGGCATTCCCAGGAGGAACAGCAGCAAAAATAGAACAAAATCACCACTCAGCCGGCCTTGCAAATGGACATATCCATCACCACCATCCACTGCTACAAAGTCAGGCCTGGAGAGAAGGTCATGCTCCAGGTGGATCAGACCAGGGTTCCTTAGTTGCCTGACATATTTAGACACTTAAGGCAAGCAGCAGAGGGGACCACTCTTGTGTTGGGGAGGGAGTCAGAGATCAGGGTACAGATGGTCTGAGCTCCAGGTGTTCCTGAAGCGCATAAGCTAGGAAACGCGCTGGCTGCCCTGGTGAGAACAGCTGCTCCACTGAGCACTCCTCAGGTGAGCACTTTGAGGGGCTCCGGGAGCTCATTTGCATCCTGCCTGCTCCTCTGCTGAACATGAGGACACCTGTTGACACCTGGCACATGGCAGAGCCCAATACGTACTTTGACATTTGGGGTGCAACTCAAATGAATGTAGTTGTCCTTTGGAAGGAAATCAAGGCAATGAATAAGAGGCAGCTGATAAATGCCAGAAAAAAACTGAACAATCATAAGAATATGCACAGACTTGACCCATATAGGGCAATCTAATTCCCTTGAATTGTACTGGAAACCCTGAACTCTACAAACCAGAGCATGACTCTCCAAGGTTGCTCTTCATCCCTGGGATCTGACCACCAACTCAAGGGCAGAGCAGCTGGCCAGCTTGATGCCACTGATGCCACAACAGGGGCAGTGCAAGCACAGAGCCAGGAGGACAAACAGTCCCTTTCGAGAACTAGGAAAGGCTGGGTTCATTCCACAGTGCACTGAGTCAGGATGGGATTACGTTGGCTACCTACCACCATTAGCCAACTGGTTGAGTGACAAATGCCAGGTAGAATAAAACGACATGGTATCTCCAAGCATTGGGGCCTGAGGTTGTGTAGGCACCTCTGGGAGGTCCCACTGAGGATGCACCAAGCCCACAGCTCTGCCTGCGGCCCCTTTGATCCTGGGGCTTCCCATATGCTGTACTCAGCACTGGGTCTGGTCCCTGCTCACGGCTGTGGGCACCGGTCTTGGTGCTGCGGGAGGCTCCTGCCTGGCTGAGGACGCTAGACCCACACGCAATGGGGCACACATTCCAGGAGGAACTCCGATGGAAAAGGGCTTTGGGCTGGGAAAGGCATAAAGGCTTCCCAGAGAGACAGGCCTGGAGTTGGGCCTTGGAGGAGGAGCAGAAAAGAGAAAGCATTTCGGGCAGATGGTTATAGCCACTGCTAAGACATGGAGGTGGGAATGACACAGAGTATTCAGGGACAGCCACTGCGGGACAGGGCTTGCCTTGGAGAGGAGTGGGAATAAGTAAAATTTTATCCTCCCAACTTCATTCTCTGGATGTGCCCCCATCTCTAAGAGTCCTCCGAGTGGTCTCTTCAGATCTAGCTGCCAGGTGACAGAGACAGCAGGCAGGCCTGCCTGGGGACATGCTGAGCCTCCCTCCCGGCCCAGGCTGAAGGCTTTCACAGTGACTGAAGACTTGGGAGACGCTGGCTGGTCCTACTGCCCTCTCCTCCACTTCTGACTCCCACAATCGTGGGTGGCAGCTTCTCCCATTGATAACTCCTCAAGATCAGGCTCGGTCTGCCCTGCCTCAGGACATGGGGGTCAGAGCAAGCCCTGGGCCTTGGGCATAGCCCCCGGATGCTGGGCGGGTTGAACCCCAGACTGAGGCCTTGGGAATATCACTCCACAGGACTGAAAACTCAGGGACCCCCACCGCGTTAGTGTGTAGCCGAGCAGCCTCAGACCCCCAGAGTTAGGGACCAGTGCCGGCCTGGCTTTCATCTGACCTCTGGAAATTGAAACAGCCAAAGGTCTTTTTGTCTGACATGGCCCACAGCAGGCACAGGAGCCCTTCGGTTTCTGGGATTCGCCAGGCCTCCCGGCTTTCTCTGTAGCGCCACAGTCTCCCTTAACCGGACTCAAATGGCATGTCTGTTAACTCAGCTCATGCCCTTCCACTCACTCTCTCCTGCCTCCTCCCCGTCAGCAGAAGGGGCACTTGGGGAGCTCATCCGGGGTACCCCTCACACTGAGTTCCCCGCCCAGCTCCTCCCTCTGCCCTAGGCAGGCACTGCCAGAGCCCACCGCACTGAGTCGAAGACAGGGGCGCTGGGCCCAGCCTCACTCAGCTCAGAGCCCCAGTGACCAGCACAGTGCGTCGGGAAGTGGCCACAAGCCAGACTACACCAGACCAGCTCCTGCCCCCAGCGAAATCTATCTGGGAAATACATAAGCCCCCAGCTTACGTATCTGTGTTCAATTCGCTCTTAAAAGAATTCCACTTGTGATGACAAATTATGTGGTCTCCATGTTTTACCACCTGCAAGGCTAGGAAGTGGTCACGATGGAATTCAAACCCAGACCTGGCCTCAAATCTCAAGCTGTTATCCACTCAGATGGAAAGACAGGCAAAGGCTGGAGGAGGGCAGGGGGTAAGCAAGCTGGGTGGTGCTTCCATAAAGGGGAGACTATAGGCAGCAGGGGCAGGAACAGGGAAGACCCTGGAAGATCTCCTGGAGGAGGTGACACAGCCACAGGCCGTGACAGGTGAGCAAGAGGAAGAGCCTAAAGGACAGAGGAGCAGCGTGTGCAGACAGCCTGCCCTAGGGGCTGGGAGAGGCCCCAGGCCCTGGACGCTCTGCCAGCGATGCCTGGCTAAACGCTAAGACGGCTGTGAAGAAGACATGCATTTTCAAGTAACGGTCTGTTGTCTAAAGTATCTCCACTTTGGCGTAAACAAAGAAGTTTGAACTCTGAGTGGAATCTGGCTATCTAGGACAGCAGTCAAAGCCAGACACGACAAGTGCTTCAAAAGCCCCTGGGTGGGTGGAGGACAACCTGTTCTTCCTCTGAAGCATCATGGCCATCTGCTGGGCAGGTCACAGCAGGCCAGAGCGGAACGTGTGGAGTCGGGGCATTAACCCCTGCAGCTTGCATAGGTGGCCGACAGTCAACTGTGAGGGCTCCCGGGGTGGACGCACCATGTGGAGCTGGGGCACAGGCTGGAGGCCTTGTCCTGTTGGGAGGAGTGTCACAGGGCCCGGGGAGGCCCTCAAGCCATCTTCCCTGCCCAGCCCTGATTCCTCCTCATCTTAGTGTAGCTCCTCTGAGAGGTCTTCCCAAATCCCACCCCTAAGTGGGATTAGGATCCCCTAAGTTTAATTAGTACTCCCGGTTATACCACATCATAAGATCTGCAATATTCTTTCGGCCAAGGAATTTATCACAGTTTATAAATAGAAATGTGACCAGCCTGAGCAAGAGCAAGACCTATTTCTACCAAAAATAGAAAAAATTAGCCAGGTGTGGTGGCACATACCTATAGTCCCAGCTACTCAGGAGGCTGAGGCAGGAGGATGGCTTGAGTCCAGGAGTTTGAGGCTGCAGAGAGCTAGGATGACATCACTGCCTCTACCCAGGGCAACAGAGTGACACTCTGTCTCAAAAAAAAAAAAAAAAGGAAAGAAAAGAATGTTTGTTTGCTTATAATCTGACTATCCCCACAACACTGGAAGCTCCCCAAGGGCAAGGACTGTGGCTATTTTATCCACCCCAGTATCTAGCTCACAAAATAAATGTTTGTGGAGAGGCTGAATGCACGAATACATGACTGAAATTCCACCATTAGAACATTGCTCCTTAGGTCCTTTCACTTATTCAGTCAACCAACTTCTACTGAGCACCTACTATGTGCCAGACCCAAACTTGAGAAAAACAAAAGTTTAAAAAAAAAAAAAAAAACACTCTTTTAAGCTACAAATACCCACGGGAGAGTTGAACTCCAGAATGCTACCAGCTATCACACACTGGCAGGAATCTGGCCAACTGCTTTCCCGAGTGATAGCAAGTTCAAAGCAGGGCTTGCAGCAGGAGGACCCTGCGGAAGGAAGAAAGGATACTGGACATGGGGACATGGGAAAGTAAGACAAGCTCGCATGGGGCTCCGGGTGACGGTGAGGATGGGGTTTCTGGGGAGTGCACAGCAGGGTGCCGAGAGGCCAGGCAGGGGCACACAAAGTGAGGACCACTCACAAAGAGCCACTTCACCGCTTCGTAGCAATGCCTCCCAGGGCAGGCCCCGGGCCACCTAGTCCGCTTAGTCCTCACAGCAACACCCAGGGGTGAGCGGTGTGATCACGTTTCACAGAGGAGGTGGCTGTGGCCAGAGGGACCGAGTAACCTGCCAAAGGACACACAGGACCGAGATTCAAACACAGGCCTGTTGACTCCTAACCCTTTGCTAGCCCAGGGCTGCTTTCCTGGCGGGCCCCATCCAGACTCTCTGTGGGGGGACTTTCACATCCGCAGTCACAGGCTGGAGGCAAGCAGCCTGCGCTCACCACAGGGCAGGAGAGAGCCACCACCTCCTGTGCTAATCTTGCCAGCCAAGGCCCCGGGCCTCGCTTCACAATCAACAGACCTTGAGAACAACGGGGCAGGGGTGAAGAAAGTAGAGAGTTCACACACTTTTCACCAACTGTTCTTTCCAGCCTGGGACGGTGGTCAGTGCTGTTCATTAGCCATGTCAAAACCAAAGGAGCAGAGGCAGGGGGGACCCCAAAGTGAAGGGCAAGCCTGGGCTCCACTGGTCAGAGACGGAGGCTGCAGGGAGGAACTTCACAGACAACCCCTTCCCCTCCACGCCCTCCACAGAACTCCTGCCCCTCTCAACCCCACCAGCCACACAAAAGGAGCTCTGGTGGCAGGGGCGGCAGGACAGAGTGTCTCTCCACTGTCCTGTCTATCTCCAGACAGGAGCATCTGATAGGGAGCAGGCTCCAGAGAGGCTGTCAGGATGCAGGGACAACAGAGGGGGTGCTCAGAGAGGAAGCTGGAGCTCAGAGAACTCAACCTCAGGACTGGGCAGCATGGCCAGACCCCATATGTTGCTGCTGGGGACACAAAGGCCAGACAAGGGAGGACTTTTGCTCCAGACCACAGAGTGAGGGGGCTGCCTTGGGGCTGGGTTCTCAGGCTCAGGCTCCTACACACAGCTCTGCAAGTTGCTGCTCGCCATCTGATGGTATCCCAAGCCCAGCCCCTCCAAATCCCCTGGGTAGAGCAGCATCACAGATGTGCCTCTCCCCAAGAGCCTACGACACAGCCTCCTCCCACCTTTCATGGATGTGGTCACGGACCAGAAGCTGAGTTCCCGTGAGCCTCCAGGGTCCCCGCCGCCAATCCTCAGGCACTGACAGAGGCTGCAGGAAGGTGGAGAAAGCCCTGGCGCCGCAGTGTACACACCTGCGTTTGTGTGCAGGCCCCATACCTGCTGGCCCTCTGCCCTCAAGCCACCTCAGCTGTGCAATGGGGGCAGTAACAGTGCCCCCCTCAAAAGATATTGAGAGGATTCAACAGGCCACATGCAATGAGCACACAGCAACATGTCCCTCTTCTTCCCACCCACCCACACAGTCCCTCAGCTTCCAGCAAACACCTCTACAGATTCTTCAGCCAGTCACAACACAGCATCAGCATACGGGATCAAGATCCAACAGCAACAAAAATCCAGCAATAAGCACATCTTTGTAGAGGCCTCTGAGGGAAAAGTCAGTGAGGATGCTAATCACTGGAGAGACTAGAGCATCAGGAGGGAGATAGCAGACCCTTTAAAGACTCAAACAATGGTTCATATAGTCAGTCAACAATCACTGTCATCCTCATTCCCCCATTTCCACAACAGGCTGTCACATCCAGAGGACATGGCGGGGACAGACTTTAAGGGACTTGCTTGAGGATACTACAGCAGGCTGGTACCAAAGATTGGACCAGGGTATGAGCAGAGTGGACTTATTATTATAACAGACCAATCCCTGACTCGGAGATCAAATTGGATTGAGTTCCCAGGTTCAAGCCTTGGCTTTACCAAGGCTGTGTGACCTTGGGCAGGATACTTAACGTTTCTGAACATCATTTTCTTCTGCAAAATAAGGTGACTCATTTGTCCCAAAGTAGAAGTGAGGTTAACAAGAGAGCCCTGCATATAAAATACTGTGTATAGCGTGAGTCACTTGGAGCGGATCAGCACCTGCCCACCCTAACCCCATCTACAGTAGCCAGAGGGCAGTGACACAATGAAAAGGCACGAAGTACCAGTGAGGCTCAATTCTAGAACATTCTCAGAAGAACAGCAAGAAGATAGAAAACCACACAGGAGCTTGTTTTTAAAGACAAAGAAAAATAGGATTAAGCAGGCCTGACAATGCAGTTATGAAAGAATGAAAATATTTTCCTTACCAGGGCATTTGTATGTCAACAGCTGATAGGGAACCAGGAGCAGCCACCACAAGGCCACGAGGCCCCTCCGACAGCACAGCATGTGGATCCTTATGGGGGACCCACAGCCAGGACCAGAGGCCAGCTGGGTAAGGGAGGCCAGTGTTCCAGCCTGTGAAATGGGACTGCCCTACCTGGGCTCAGTCTGGTCACAGCTCCTTTCTGTCTGTCCTCTTTTGGTAAACTGGACAAACTGGACCACAGCAGCTGTAATTACTGTCTCAAAGTCAGGGGAGGAAGCTGATCTGGTCAGGCTCGGAAATGGTAAGAACTGCTCCTGAGGTCACGCAGCTACGAGTGGTGTGGCGAGGCTAGACCAAAGCCAGAGTGGTCCCACTCTGCCACACGGTGTCCCAATCCCAGGGGACTCTGCATTCATTCACCTGGCCTGTGAGCAGCTCTGAGATGAGCCAGACACCCTCTGGCCCACAAGCAAGTGCTCTCAGCACCTCCTGTCCCACCCTCTCACTTGAGGACTGGCCCAGCGGCCTTGTCAGCTCTGCCTCCCCCCGCCCCCACACCCAGACACATGTGGGAATTTTCTTTTGGCCCTCGGCCTTGCTCCCTCTGCTTAGGCAACCGTGACCAGTTTCCTGCTCCTCTCAAATTCCTTGCCTTCCTCACACCTTCTCTTTACCAGGGCTGCCGGCCCGGCCCAGCTCTCCTCACCTGGTTCTTGGGTCACAGCAAGCACCCTCCTGACCTTGCACATTCTAGCTTCTTGCCCCTCCCTAATGCCACACAGGAATCAGCTTCTGAGGAGCACCATATGCTAGACCCCTCCCACCCACACATCACCCCTCCCCCGCTGCAAATGCACCAGCTCCTCCCACCCCCCCAACTACCTGATGCAGTTCATAGCTTTCCGTATGTGCTCTGCCTGTTTCTGTAGCAACATTCTCCCCAGATGCACACAGCAGGTGCTCAATATATGCACGTTGGTGGTGTCTACTTTTGCACATTGGTTTGATTTACATCACTGGGATCCCCTTTTGTTTGCAGGTTTCATCGAAAGCTCCTGGAGTCTGTGATCCAGCAGGGTCCAGGCCCAGAGTGGGTGCTCCCAGAGCACGTGCCCTGGGAGGAGTTCACAGTTTGTCTAAAGGGACTCAGAGAGGAGCTTCTCCATACTCCCAAGAGGAGGGCCTCACTCATCTCTCCCCAGCCTAATTTACTGACCTCCGAACCCTGAGAGCAGGGCAGTCAACCCCCACTGTACCATGGGACAGAGCCTTATAGGACTTTAACACCTCCACATCCTCAGGATGGAGAATCTTAAGGGAGCAAATAGACTCTGAGAGGCGAGTGCTCCAGTCCGCCAGGGCCCTGGTTCAAACCCTGGTTGTTCTGATCCTTTCCACTACACCTTGCCATCCCTCTCCATCCAAATCCCCTTGGAGAGGATTACAATAGACCCTCAGCCCCTTAAGAGGACCACCAGCTTCAGATCCTAAGGATCAGGAAGATGAGGCACCAAAGGCCCCTCTACAGCTTCTCCCATTTCACCCAGTTCCACCTTAGAGGGTAAAGGAAGCCCTGGAGGTTGCAGGAGCTTGTTAGGTGTGCGCTTTCTACAGGGAACTTCATCTCCAAGTCCAAAGCTACTTGGACAATAGAGTGGTTCTATATGTGGAACAGGTTCGCTTGGTAATAAATGGCTCTGCTTATGTGGGAGAGCTTAGGGATGCACTCAAAAAACTAGTTCATTCGGACCCCAAGCAACCACATAAGGTTGGTTATTCACTGCCCGTTCCTGTCCAAAAAAACACTCTGCCTGTATTCCCATTCATCTGGTAGCAGCCAGAGCAACTCCTCAACCCAGCCTAGCTCCAGCCTATACACTAACCACAGGCTCAGGGGTTGATGAGCATTTGGAAAAACCCAATCAGACCACAGACCTCTAAGGGGCCTATGGGAGAGGAGGAGGAACAAGAAACTGACACTCTTTTGGGCCTCAGATTCTTAATCCAAAAGAAAAAAATACCTGCTCCATGAGTCTGTTCTCAGGATTAAGTAAGAACATGCAAGTAGAGCTGGGTTCAGTGCCAAGTGACCAGTAAGTGCCCCACTGCCATTAGCAGGCTGGGCTGGCAGTGCAGTTCTCCATACTAGATGATGTATCTTCCTCTCCTTTGTATCCCCACCCCAAAGCTTTACGGAACTAATGCATCAATGAAGCACTTAGACTCCCCTACTGAAGTATGCATTTGTATGTTTATGTCCTACCTTGTTCTGAAAACAATTGTTTAAATTGTTAGAATCAAGAGGTTACAGCAGTCTTCATGTTTTGTTTCTTTTGCTGTTGTTATTGTTATTTCAATTTACAAAGAACTAATAGTAATTGAGCAACTTTGATTTGATAAATTAGATGGTTTACATACATTATCTTATTTGATTCCAGTATTTAGTGGAATGAAAACACATTAATTCAAAACACGTAACAGAATACCTTTCAGGAAGAGAAGAGTGTTGGCCAAGGAACCTAACCTCCCTAAGCCTCAGTTTCCTCATCTGCAGAAAAGGAGTCATAATTGTACCTATCTCATGTCACCACTGTAAGGGTTAGATAATACAAATTAGTATTAAGCACAGTGCTCTTTACTGCCTAGAAAGTACTGAGCATAAAGTAGAAACCCAATAAATGTTTGTTGATTGACAGACTAAATGATTTGCACATAGTAAATACTTAGTAGTCATCTGATTTTTACCATTTGTTTAGTAATACTCACAAATGAGCAGTACAATAATACAGATGAGGCAGTCATGATTTCCGTGTTTGGCATGAGACAAAAATAATAGGTGAGACAACTGGAGAAATTTCTCCTAAGGTTAAAATAATCAAGGCACTTTCAAGAATAAAGGTATCTAAAATTCCTCTTTAAGCTGTTTTCTCTGTTTCCTCAAGGGGTAACACCCCTCTGCTGCCTAAATCCTTCATTAAAACCTGCCACATAGACATCTTTGGGTAGATAGTACTGTAGGGGGTAAAATGATTGGGGTGATGCCCATCTGATTGATATGAAGAAGCCTCCATGCTGACCATAGTCAGTACACATACACAGCAAGCAAAGCACAGATTGCTGATTAGGAACTCAGCCACCACAAGCATTAGGGATAACAGAAATGCATACTGCACATTATAATCAATAGGATAAACATTAAAAGAATAGTTAAAAGAAAAAAGTATATGATTTCTAAACTAACAGAAAAATAGAATAATTTTAAAAATCCCAAAGAGGAAGACAAGAAAAGAAAAAAGGAAACAAAAGAGAAACCTAAATCATATGGGACAAATAAAAAGTAGATAGAAAATTGGTAAATATAAATACACTAAATATAAATGAACTAAAGATTTTAATTAAAAGATTTAAGCTAAAAGATTATCAAAAGTATTTTTAATTTAAATATATCGATATAAAAAGAAAAACATATAAAACAAGAAAACAGAAATATTATAAGTAAAAGGATATAAAAAGATATACCATGTAAAAATAACTTAAAGAAACAGTGTGGGTATACTAACATCAGTCAATGAAAACCTTAAGGCAAAAAAGCATTAGAAAATAGGAGAACTAGTTCATGATGACAAAAGGTTCAGTTCAGCAGGAAGATAAAACAATTCTAAATGTTAATAACATGTTAATAGCATGCCTTCAAAAGATTTAAAGCAAATTCAAGCAAATCTAAAAGGAAAAAAGATAAGTTATTCTCAAAGCGAGAGATTTTAATAATCAGTAATTGTTAAAACAAGCAAACAAAAATCATTAAGGATAAAGAACATTTTAACAACCTTGACTAATGGACAATTATAGAACACTGCACCCAACAATTAGAGAATAAAAATTATTTTCAAGTACACACAAAACAATGACAAAATTAACCATTTACTGGGCCATAAAACAAGTCCCAACAAATGAAGAAGTATTAAAATCATAACAGTATGTTCTTTGACTATATACAATTAAGTTAAAATCAGTAACAATAACCAATAAACTTATTTAGAATTAAGGAATTTTTTAAATAACCAGTGGATCAAAGAAGTCCCAATAGAGAACAGATAATATTTTGAAGTGAATGATAACAAAAATACTATGCCTCAGAATTTGCCAGATACAAGTAAACCAGTGGTAAGGAAAATTTTCAGCCATAAATGCCTACGTTTGTAATGGAAAAAAATGAAAATTAATGAACTAAGCATTAGAAGTTAGTAAAAGAGATTTCAGGAAGATGGCAACAGGGGTGAGAGCATAGTTTTTTAATCGTCCCAGAGCCCCATATAAAAACAGGAACATAGTTAGCAAACCAAAAATCTATGAACAACACTTACAACAAAATAGATAAGACCTAAATAAATGGAAAGACATCCCATGTTCATGTATTAGAAATCTCAATATTAAGATGGCAATTCTCCCCAAATTGATTTATAGAGTCAATGGAATCCCAATCAAAGTATCAACAGAAAACTTTTTAGAATTAGCCAAGGAATTTTTTTAGAATTTTAGATTCTAAAACATATATGGAAATGCAAAGGACCTAGAGTAGACCAACAATGTACACAAATCAGTACCATTTCTATATACTCACAACAGCCAAGCTGAGAATCAAATCAAGAACTCAATACTATTTACAATAGCTTCAAAAAAAAATAAAATACCTAGGAATATGCTTAACCACAGAGGTGAAAGATCTCTACAAGGTGAACTACAAAACACTAATAAAAGAAATCACTGATGATACAAACAAATGAAAACACATCCCAGGCTCATGGATTGGAAGAATCAATATCGTTAAAATGTCCATACTGCACAAAGTGATTTACATATTCAATGCAATTCCCATCAAAATACCAAAGTCATTTTTCACAGAATTAGAGAAAACAATTCTAAATTTCATATGGAATCAAAAAAGAGCCCAAATAGCCCACGCAATCCTAAGCAGAAACAACGAATCCAGAGGTATCACATTACTCAACTTTAAATTATACTATAAGGCTATGGTAATCAAAACAGCATGGTATTGTTATGAAAGTAGACACATAGATCAATAGAACAGAATAGAGAACCCAGAAATAAAAACATACACCTACAACCAACTGATCTTCAATAAAGCAGACAAAAACACACTTGCTGTTATTGAAAGGATGCCATATTCAATAAATGGTGCTCGGAAAACTGGATAGTCACATGCAGAAAAATGAAACTAGATCCCTGTCTGTCACCATACATAAAAATTAACTCAAGATGAATTAAAGAATTAAATGTAAGACCTGAAACCATAAAACTTCTGCAAGAAAACTTAGGAAAAACTCTTCTGAACATTGGCCTAAGCAAAGAATTTACAATTAAGACCCCCAAAGCAAATGCAACAAAAGCAAAAATAAATAAATGGGACTTAATTAAACTAAAAAGTTTCCACACAGCAAAAGAAATAACCAACAGTGTAAATAAACGGTCTACAGAATGGGAGAAAATATTCACAAACTATACATCCACAAAAGGACTAATATCCAGAATCTATAAGGAACACAAACAAATCAGCAAGAAAAAAACAAATAACTCCATTATAAAGTGGGCAAAAGACATGAAGAGATATTTTTCAAAGGAAAATAGCAAATGGCCAACAAACATATGAAAAAACGCTCAACACCACTAATCATCAGGGAAATGCAAATTAAAACCACAATGAGATACCACCTTACCCCTACCAGAATGGCCATCATTAAAAAGTCAAAGACAGATGTTGGCATGCATGCGGTATAAAGTGAATGCTGTACACTGCTGATGGGACTGTAAATTAGTACAACCTTTATGGAAAACAGTATGGAGATTCTTTAAAGAAACAAAAGTAGATCTGCCATTCGATCCAGCAGTCCTACTACTGGATATCTCCCCAAAGGAAAATAAGTCATTATATCAAAAAGACACATGCACTCATACATTTATTGTAGCACAATTCACAATTGGAAATAGGAATCAACCTAAGTGCCAATCAAAAGAAATGGATAAAGAAAATGTGATACACACACACACACACACACACACACCCCATGGAATACTACTCAACCATAAAAAAGAATAAAATAATGTCTTTCACAGCAACTTGGATGGAACTGTAACCCACAATCCTAAATGAAGTGTCTCAGGAATGGGAAAAACAAATACCAAATGCACTCATGTCTAAGAGGGAACTAAGCAACAGGTAAACACAGTCATACACAGTGGTATAATGGACTTTGGAGACTCAGGGAAGAGTGATAGGAGGGTGATGGATCAAAAATTACCTATCAGGGCCGGGCGCGGTGGCTCACGCCTGTAATCCTAGCACTCTGGGAGGCCGAGGTGGGCGGATCGTTTGAGCTCAGGAGTTCGAGACCAGCCTGACCAAGAGCGAGACCCCATCTCTACTAAAAATAGAAAGAAATTATATGGACAGCTAAAAATATATATAGAAAAAATTAGCCGGGCATGGTGGCGCATGCCTGTAGTCCCAGCTACTCGGGAGGCTGAGATAGGAGGATCGCTTGAGCTCAGGAGTTTGAGGTTGCTGTGAGCTAGGCTGACGCCACGGCACTCACTCTAGCCTGAGCAACAGAGTGAGACTCTGTCTCAAAAAAAAAAAAAAAAAAAAATTACCTATCAGGTACAATGTATACTATTCTGGTGATAGGTTCACTAAAAGCCCTGACTTCACCACTATACAATTCATCCATGTGTCAAAAACCCATTTGTACCCCCTAAAGCAATTAAAATAGAAAAAGAAAGTAGTGCCATCAAAAGCGATCAACACTAGCAGGAAAGGTATGCTTGTTCTGAAAATACTGTTTCAGAAGACCAAGCTGCCACCAAAAGAGGAGAGTATGTGGCTCAACTGCCTCCTGGGGTAGAACCCAGGGGAGAGCCTGGGCCTCAGGCACTGTTGGAGGGGGTGGTGACACAAGAGCACAGGGGACGGGGAGACGGGAAAGGCCAGAGAGGGAAGGTAGGCTCTGAGGCAAATGCTACAGAATGAAATGCCACTCAGTGGTTAATTCTAGACCCATCCCCTCATTATACGGATGTAAAAACTGGGGCCCAGAAAGAAGAAGGGACTTAAGTGAGGCTGCACAGCCAAGTGGTAGATCTAGGATTTATTCACATTTAGTACATTTTTCTCTGTGAATACAGTTCTCGTAAGTGGGGACTGTCCTGGGAAATTGGACAAATGGCCACTGTGGTAGCCCTGATGCAGGGTGGTTGCCCTAACATTCCAGCAGAGGTTTCTGTCTCCGCTTTCCACAGGGCCCCAGGTGAATAAGCCTTCTACCTACTGTCTACCTTGTGACCTGCCTTACTGGGGAGCTTGCTCAGGAGCTCAGGGCAATCTCCTGGGCCGACACTCACCCCAGGCTCTGTGGGCCAAGGTCATGTCCCTCTGGCTGCGTAGGACCCCTACGTATGCTAAGTGAGCTGAATGAGAAAGCAGAGGCAAACTCTGCCCTGACTCTGACAAGGACGGTCTAGCCTGAGGTCTCAGACTGTTTAGGGAGCCTGCCTCACTCAATCCCTGGTCATCCATCAGGCTCCAATGACAGTGACATGAAGCTGTATTTTTGATAAGGAAGCTGGCCACCTGAGGGAGTCCTGCCAGCCAGGAAGACTGGGAGGGTAAGCTCAGAGCTGGCACAGACTGGCTGGGCAAGGCTCAAGCCAGGCTTCCATTCCCCAAGGGGTTGGTTTTTTCATGTCAGTTGGACCAATAATTCCTCAGGAGTCACTGCAGACTGGACATGCAGGGGGTCTGGCTCTGTGGCAAACAGGACAAGAAAAAGATGGTCTCCCTCAACCCCCACCTTATCCAGCCTGTCCCATCACTCCCCTAACAGAGCCTGACCACACTCCACCCTAAGACTGCCTCTTCCCTCAGTCTCTCCCACTAGCCTGGGGGCTCCCAAAGGCAAGATCCTCTGGAATTCATCCCTGATCTCCAGCAACCAGCCCAGCTACAGGGATTCAGGAGATGCGTACCAGGTCACAATTATGTGAAAGAATCGGCATTCTGAAAACTCTCCTTTTCCAAAGGTTTTGTAATTGTTTTGTTGACGTTGGTGTGGTGATTAATATTCCATCCTTCTTAGTTTCATGATATAAACGTCCTTTAACAGAAAAAACACAAACCCTGCCTCAGCCAAGCTAAATGGAAAAGGAGGTTGCTACACTTTGGTCAGGCCAGGATCACTGGCTGGGGGACCTGAGACCCCCAAAGCTGGAGCTGTAGAGGCAGCCACACGCGGGGAGTGGGTAGGCAGGAAGAATTCATGCAGCTGGGGACAGGGGTGGTGGATATAGAAAGTGAGGGAAGCCAGGAAGTGGGGTAATCTGGAACCAGAAGAGCTGCACCCCAACCCACCTAACTCAACCTGTTCTTCATCCTTCCTCCCTGCTTATCCGTCAACCCTTCATCCAACCCAACAGCACACTCTGAACATCCTACCTCCTGGCTATCTCTGGAACCCTCCATCTCTCTCCATTACCCAGTCCCAGCCACCGTTTTCTCTCCTATGAACAACTGTGCCCACTCCTCCCAACACCTTCTGTATAGGGCCAGACAAGTCCTTTAAGCACAGCTCTGTTTGCACACTCCCCTGCTTGAAACCCTTAAATAGGTTTCTGCACACCTGGAAAAAATCCAAACTCCCTTCCTTTGCTGACAGGCTGCACGTGCTCTGGCTCCTGCCCATCTCTGGCCACTCATCTTCCATACGCTTTTCCATGCCCCACATAGTCTTTCAGTTTCTCCAACACACCATGCTCTTTCTGTCTTCAGGACCTTTGTACCACTCCTACCCAGAAATCCCCAACTGAATCCTGTTCCTCTTTCTCACATCAGCTGGAAGGTCTGTGTCCCCAACCACTCGATCTAAAATATATCCCCCCATCTGTTTCATTCACAGCTCCTACCAAAGTTTGTAGTGACACTATTTGTGTTGTTAATGGTCTCCCTCACATGAAGGTAAACTCCATGAGGGCAGGAACTGTTTCTCGTCTTCACCACCCCCTCCCAGCACTGACACAGCGCCTCCCACACAGCAGATGCTCAGTACCTGGTGTTGAGTAAAGGGAGACGGAGACTCTCCCACCACCCTGCCAGAAATCCCCAGGGGGCTGGACCCACCACAGAACCCTGGAGCTCCAGGGAAGCCATGGAGAAATACAGACACTGCAGGCTACCAGGCAGGCCAGTGTCACTCAGTGGGAATGAGAATTGAGGGCTAGAAAGAGAACATTCCAGGAGGGTAGGGAGAAGCCTGCAAGTCAGCCTCAGGACCCCACCTGATCTAGCCTTTCCCAAACTGTCCCCCATCCGCAAGCTCACATTCATGACAACACCCTGGGCCAGAGGAGTATGGAACCAAGATGGAGGATTTCTAATGTCCTCCTTCTCTCTGATGAGGCAACTAGGGGTCAATGACAGCACAGTCTGGGTAGCCAAAAGAGACAGGCTTCCAGATAAATGGGCATAATAATGCTTACTTCACTAGATTGCTATGAATATTAAATGCTATAATATACAAAAAGTAGCCAGCACCTTACCCGGCATCCCATAGATGCTCTTAATTCCCTTCTCCCATTCCCCTGCCTCCCAAGGAGAACAACTGGGGATGTACGCTGTACGATTCCGCTCCCTGCCTCCTCCATGTCTATCTTGAACTGTGATATCTGGGTGGGAAACAGCTTCAGGCTGCAGATGCTATGACAGCGCTGCTTAAATTGAATTACACTGAAACCAGAGAAGCCTTCAGCTCTCCCAGGGAGTTCAGAAGTGTTCACCCTGAGAGTAACTGCACACTATACAGGAAAAGGCATTCAAGTTGATAAGAAGTCATTCAGATCACCATCTAAGGCAGCTTTTGCCTTTGAAATAAACTCATTCCTTATTAGCACACACTTGGGATTTCCAGGATTGAATATTATTTCTATTACACAAAGCCCATTTTCGAGACTTTTTTTCATACTGTCAGGATCCTATGTAATTTCATCTCTCCACAATGTCACTCTCTTTCATATATACAGAGCCATAATCCCTGATGAAAAAGAGAAAGAGAGAACAGGAACAAGATTCACTGATCCAACTGTGGCTAGAAGCTGGGTACCACTACCATACTATAGATGAGTCCACATTATTGAGGGCTTGTAGCCATCAAACAGTGTTTGGGCTTCTCCTGAAAGCAACGAGAAGTCACTCAAGGCCAACTGAGGATTTAGAATAGGAAGTGACTGATACAATTTTCTTTTTATTAATATAATGATTACTTTGGTCATAATGGAAAATACAGATGCAGGGGCAGGGAGTTAGTTAAGAAACTGTTCAAATATTCATTCAATTTAGATATGACATCAAAAAAAGCACAAGTGATAAAAGAAAAAACAGGTAAATTGAACATCATCAAAATTTAAAACTTTTGTGCTTCAAAGTACACATTAAAAAAGTAAAAAGACAAACCACAGAATGGAAGAAAATGTTTACTAATCATATATCTGATAAGAGACTTGTACCAAGAATATAAAAAGAACTTTTACAACTCAGCAATAAAAAGACAACCCACTTAAAAACTGGGCAAAAGACTTGAATTGACTCTAAAGATGATATATAGTCAATAAGCACATGAAAAGATGCTTAATATCATTAGTCATTAGGGAAATGCAAATCAAAACCACAATGCAAGTCAAATCCACTTCACACCCACTAAGAGGGCTATAATCAAAAAGACAGACAATAATAAGTGTTACCAAAGATATGGCGCAATTGCTGACGAGAATGTAAAATGGTTTGGCCACTTTGTTCTTTTTTTTTTTTTTTTTTTTTTTTTTTGAGACAGAGTCTCACTCTGTTGCCTGAGCTAGAGTGCCGTGGCGTCAGCCTAGCTCACAGCAACCTCAAACTCCTGGGCTCAAGCAATCCTCCTGCCTCTGCCTCCCAAGTAGCTGGGACTACAGGCATGTGCCACCATGCCTGGCTAATTTTTTCTATATGTATTTTTAGCTGTCCAGCTAATTTCTTTCAATTTTTAGTAGAGATGGGGTCTCGCTCTTGGTCAGGCTGGTCTCGAACTCCTGAGCTCAAACAATCTGCCTGCCTCGGCCTCCCAGAGTGCTAGGATTACAGGTGTGAGCCACCGCGCCCAGCCAGTTTGGCCACTTTGAAAAACAGTTTAGCAGGTTCTTAACAAATTAAACCCAGAGTTACCACATAACCCAGCAATTCCACTCTATTTCACCCAAAAGAACTAGAAATATATGTCCATACAAAAACTTGTACATGCATGTTCACAGTAGCATTATTCATAATAACCAAAAAGTGGAAACAACCCAAATGTGCATCAATTGATGAAAGGATAAACAAAATGTGGTATGTCCATACAATGGAGTGTTATACAGCTGTAAAAAGGAAGGAGATTCTGACACATGCTACAATGTGGATGAACCTTGAAAATATCATGTTAAACAAAAGAGGCCAGACACAAAATCACATGTTATATTATTCCATTTATATGAGATGTCATTAAAAAACATTGGAGGCCAATCTGAATTGAATTCAAATCCTAAATAAAATATTTGCAAACATATCAAATCTGATATGAATTCAAATCCTAAATAAAATATTTGCAAACAACCAGTCACACATTTAAAAAATAGTACACCATGACTAAACGGGATTACTCCAAGAACAGGAGAGCAGTCAATGTTATGAAATCTATTAGTATAATTAATCATATTAATAGACAATGAAAAAACTCACAGACCTCACAAACACAGAAAATATATTTGTCAAAAGTCAAAAATCCATTCCTGAGGTTTAATATTTCAAGAAAACATAACAAGAATCAGGAGGAGGGCTAAAACTGAATGTAAACAAAAACAAATGAATCCAACTATATTTGTAATGAATGAAATAAGTACACTGAAAGGATCAGGAGTACTAATCAAAATAAATTTGGAACACAGTATTTTAACTATAGACCCTCAGTCAGTGGGGTACAAGTGCAAATAAATCTTGAACCTTTTTAGCATGTTTGTTGGAATGGTGTAAATATATCAATTCTAAAACTATTTTGCATGATTGAACCAATTGATAAATATATTAGTATTGTGGGAAACCAGGGTTCTCACTGGGGAAGGGAGACAAAAATATGAAATGGGGGAAGATAAGCAAGAAAGCAGAGACTTACGGGAATTGGAGGTACAAGATCTTGGTTCCTAAGTATCTTCATTAGAAGGAGCAGAACTTCTTAGAGAAATGACTAACTATAGAACTCGGGCAGATAAGATACAAGATGGGCTTGGAACATCTTGTTGTGTCAGAAAGTAAGGAATAGTTCCAAAAAAAAAAAAAAATGATGGGGACATATCAGAAAGACACAAGGACCAGCTTGAACAGGTTTCCACTGGGAAAATTTAGAAAATTTTAGCATCAAAATAATAAGAATAGCAATAAGTTATAACTCAATGAACAAACAATGCATGATCCCATACTGATAATGGATGGATATAGGAATGGTTAAAGGGGGAGAGGGAGAGAGAAAAAATTTCCTCATGGTACAATGTCAAGTAGAAAATCACCACTTTGCTACCATCATAGGAAAATTGAATCAGTCAGGAAACATCAATGAATATTAAATTAGGAGGGGAATTTGATGAGGAATATTGCATTTATATATTCTCAAAGTATCCATACACAGATTACTTAATTACAAATAAGAAAATAGTAGTGGAGAAACCAGATAATACCTTATCCAAGTGATCAAAATTAATATCTGCAGCAGGGCTCCTGGCTGTCTGAGTGAGACTGGCAAATCCTCTCCTCTCCCCAAACAGCACCTATACAGTTGGACAAAATTAACATAAAAAACATTTCACTCTGGAAATCTGCAAATGGCATACAACAATCTAAGAAGTGTTAATAATTTTTAAATTGCTGAAATTTGGGTAAGAATAGTGGAAATCCGTGGCATTCTAGTCTAGATCTTCTTCCATCTCCTCCTTCCAGTTCAGTTGGCAAGGAGACTTGGCCAAAGTAGGGCAGACTGGGAGGACCAGCAGCTAATATGCTGCAATTAAAGGGGGCTCACTAGGTTTGGGATGGTAGGTGACACCCCTACACAACAGCATTGTTGGTGGAAGTAACAATCTCAGAAGTGGGCAAGCAAGGAGAGCTAAAGATTCTACTAGCCTGAGGCTATACTCTTGGTTGGAACAAGCATATACTTGGCTGAGGCTCCGTACACGTACAGTAGAGGATGGAGAAGGCCCAGGCTCGCTACATACTTCTGGCTAACCCTGAGTCTATGCACATGGTCAGAAAAGACATGAAATAGTCCAGTGGAAAGTAAACACCAGGTACTTGAAAAAAGCTTGAACTTTGAATGTGCTCCTCAACCCACACACAGATTCGTATGCAGAGGATAGAAGACTTATTGGCTTGAGGTGTTTGGACACAACCTCTGTCTAAGAAAACAACTAAGCTATGCAGACACAGGGGTAACCCCTATGAAGCTGGGCTTAAAAATAAACACAATAATATTAATTTTTTTAAAAAGCAGACACATCAGTAGCCACACTGCAGGAGAGAAATTTCATAGATTAAGCCCAGACAGTTATGAAACAAAGAAACAAAGAAGGACACAAAATAGTAAAAATAACCTTCCAGAGGAAAAAAGTCAGAATCCAAAGTTGCTACAGTATTTACATAAAATGTTCAGTTTTCAGGAAAAAAATTATTAAGTGCATCACACTTTCCTATTTCTTATCATTTTTTTCTCATGAGTAGTCCAAAGAAATTGCCTCTATGTGACACTAGACATTGGGTTTAGCAGACAAATATTTCAAAGTAGCTATCATAGATATGTTCAGATAACAAAAGGAAACCATGCTTAAAGAATAAAAGAAAGTCTAACAACAATAAATCAATAAACAGGGATTCTCTCATAGAAAATAGAAAGGACCCAAATGAAAATTCTGTATTTGAAAAATACAATAACTAAAATGAAAATTTCACTAGAAAGTCTCAAAAGCAGAGTTAAGATAGCAGAAGGAAGAATCACTGAAAGTGAAAATAGATCAATAGAAATTATTTCATCTGAAAAACAAACAGAATAAAAATTAAAGAAAAATGAACGGCACCTCAGAGACCTGTGAGCAAATACCAAATGCATCAAAATACATGGAATGGAGACTGGTCTCAATATGGTAGCACAGAAGCAGGCTGGCTTCATCCCCACCCACCCCCCATACACACACACACACACACACACGCACACACACACACAAACACACACACACTGAAAACCAAAAACAAATATACAGAGCCAAGATTATCACCAGCAATATCCCAAACTCGAATAGAGAATGAATCAGTCTGCAGGGCCACAGAGAAATAAAAAAACTTTGAACAAAAGGTAAGAGAATCAGATTTCCATATCTGCAATGCCCCTCCCCACAAACTGCCTGACACCAAGCATGTGAAAAATTTCTCCCAACTCACAGTGTCTATACTGGAAAAAGTAAGATCAAGATGGACAACCAGCTTCCCTATCATCCTGAGTTCCCTGGGAAGAGGCCTATCCCTGCCTCAGCCCATGGGAAGCAAGGCAAGTACCTGAAGGAAGAAATATCCCTGAGAACAGCCAGAGACAAAGAGGAGGCAGGACTATTCCCAGCCCCGGAAACTCTGCTCTGTAACTCAGCCAAAGGAGATGCCAAATTAGAGGGGCTGTTTAGCAGGACCACACTATAGCAGGTACATTCCACAGTCCTCTGGGCACAAACCCCTAGCCTGCCTTTCCAGGCTACCAAGATATTCTCCTTGGGGCCTCCCCCATTTGGGACAGGCAGTGCTCCAATTGTTTGCTAGAGCTGATGCAAGCCTGGGCTTAAGGCACCATCTAGTGCTGAAAAGGAGGCAGCAACAAACTAGTGGGAAAAAAAGAAAGAAAATCAACAGGTAAATTACAAAGAATTTCTAAGCCAATTATGCCCAATAAAAACCAAGACAAGCCAGGCAGAGGAAACTGGGATAGATAATTAGCCCTTCAATGCAAAGACACAGATGCACATCTACAAGAAACATCAGCAAACAATAAACCACCAAATGGACAAAGCAAGGAACCAGTGACTGACCCTAACAAGACGGCAATACCTCAACTTCCTGACCAAGAATTCAAAATAGCAGTCATAAGGAAACCTAGCTATTTCCAGGATAATATGGAAAATCAATTTAAAAATTGATCAGAGAAATTTAACAAAGAGATTGAAACAATTTTAAAAAGCAAACAGAAATCTTGGAACTAAGAAATACATATGCTGAACTGAAAATTCATTAAAGTTGCTCAACATCAGAATGGATCAAGCAGAAGAAAGAATCAGTGAGCTGGAAGATAGGCTATTTGAAATTACACAGTCAGAGGAGGAAAAAGAAAAAAGAATGAGAAAGAAAAGAAGAGCACCTACAAGACATTGAAAATTACCTCAAAAGACCAAATCTAAGAATTATTAGTGTTCAAGAAGGAGTTCAGCAAGAGCAAGGAGTAGAAGGCTTATTCAAAGAAATAGCCACAGGCCGGGCGCGGTGGCTCACGCCTGTAATCCTAACACTCTGGGAGGCCGAGGTGGGCGGATCGTTTGAGCACAGGAGTTCGAGACCAGCCTGACCAAGAGCGAGACCCCATCTCTACTAAAAATAGAAAGAAATTATATGGACAGCTAAAAATATATATAGAAAAAATTAGTCGGGCATGGTGGTGCATGCCTGTAGTCCCAGCTACTCGGGAGGCTGAGACAGGAGGATCGCTCGAGCTCAGGAGTTTGAGGTTGCTGTGAGCTAGGCTGATGCCACGGCACTCACTCTAGCCTGGGCAACAGAGTGAGACTCTGTCTCAAAAAAAAAAAAAAAAAAAAAAAAAAAAAAACAAAGAAATAGCCACAGAAGATATACCAAAACTTGAGAATGGGATAAATATCTAGGTATAGGAAGGTCAGATATATCAAGTAGATGTGACCCAAATAAGACTACCTCAAATCATATAATAGTCCAATTCTCAACAGTCAAAGACAAAGAGAGGATCCTAAAAGGCAAGAGAAAAGAAGAAATAAGATATAAGAGATCTTCAGTTCCTCTGACAAGACTTCTGAATGGAAACTATAAAGGTCAGGAAAGAGTGAGACATTTTCAAAGTGCTAAAATTAAAAACTTCCATCCAAAAATACTGTATCTAACAAAGCTGTCCTTCAAATATAAAAGAGAGATATAGCCTTTCCCAGACAAACAAAAGCTAAGAGAATTCACCACCACCAGATCCATCTTGCAAGAAATGCTAAAGGGAGTTCTTCAATCTGATAGAAAAAAAAAAAAAAACCACTAATGTGCAAAAAGAAAACAGTTGAAGGTATAACACCACTACTAGTATTAAATACATGAATAAACCTAGAATACTCTAATACTGTAATTGTACATGAGTAAACTATTAATAAAATACTCTAATACTATTAATATAAATATGTGTAAATCTCGCAACTCCACTATTAAGCTGAAAAAACAAATCAAAAAGAATAATATCTACAGAAACTTGTTAAGAGATAGGCAATATAAAAATATACAAACTGAGATGACAAAAACTCAAAATGGGGGTTATGGAATTGAAATGTAGGGGGGTTTGTTTTTTCTTTGTTTCTATTTTTTTGTGTGTGATCTAAGATAAGTTATCATCTCCTTAAAATAACTTGTTATAGATAGCACGTGTTTTACGTGGTTACGCCTGATGGTAACCACAATGCAAAAATCTATAATAAGTACACTAAAAATAAAAAGCAATGAATTAAAACCTACTACCAGAGAAAATCACTTAACCACAAAGGAAGACAATAAGAAAAAAAAACAAAGGAAGAGAGGAGTTGCAAAATAGAAAGCAAGCAACAAAATGGCAGTAGTAAATCCTTATCAACAATAACACTGAATATAAATGGACTAGTATGTGGGAGCAAAAAAAGTGGATCTCAGGAGAGGGGGTAAAGCAAGATGGTCAAATAGAAACCCCCAGTAATCTTCCCTACACACAAACACTAAATTCAACAACTATCCACCCAAGGAAGCACCTCCAGAAGAACCAAAAATCAAGTGAGTGATCACAGTACCTGGTTTTAACATCATATCAGGGAAAGAGGCACTAAAGAGGGCAGGAAAGACAATCTTGCATTGGCTATGCCACTCCTCCCCCATACCCCAGTAGTGCCGCACCAGCACGCCAAGAAGAGAGAGAATCTGTGTGCCCAGGGGAAGGACAGTGAAGTGACTATGGGACTTTGATTTCATTAACACCAGACCCATCCTACCAGAAATGCTAAAAGGAGTTCTCCAGTATGAAAGAAAAGGGCATTAATGAACAATAAGTAATCATGTGAAGGTATAAAACTCACCGGTAACAGTAAGTACACAAATACAGAATATTCTATTGCTGTACTGGGCAGTGTATAAACCACTTATACATGGAGTAGGTAGACTAAAAGACAAACCTATCAAAAGTAACAACTACAACAACTTTTTGAGAGATAGTACAAAAAAATATAAATGGAAACGACAAAAAGTTAAAAGGTGAGGGAGTGGAGTTAACGTGTAGAATTTCTTTTAGAATTCTCTTTGCTTGTTTCTTTGTAAGCAGAGTTAAATTGTCATCTGTTTAAAATAATTGGTTATAAAATGGTTTTTGCAAGCCTCATGGTAACCTCAAATCGAAAACCTACAACAGATATACAAAAAGTATAAAGCAAGAAATTAAAACATACTACCAGAGAAAATCACTTTTAACAATGGAAGACAGGAAGGAAGGAAGGACCACAAAGCAACCAGAAATCAAACAACAACATGGCAGAATAAGTCTTTACCTATAAATAATAACATTGAATGTAAATGGACTACATTCTTCAATCAAAAGACAGACATAGAATGGCTGAATGGATAAAAAAATAATATTTTATATTTTGTTGCTGAATTGACTCCTTTACCATTATATAATGACCTTGTCTCTTTTTACAGTTTTTGTCTTGAAATCTATCTTATATAACAGAAGTATAGCTCCTATTGCTTTTTTTAATTTCCATTTGCATGGAATATTTTTTTCCATCCCTTTATTTTCTGTCTATTTGTGTCTTTATAAGTAAGGTGGGTTTCTTGGGGTTTTTTTATCTTGCAGATAATATGATCTTATAGCAACAGAAACCTAAAGACTCCACCAAAAAACCATTAGAACTGATACACAAATTCAGTAAAGATGCAGGATACAAAATCACCATACAAAAATCAGTAGCATTTCTATATGCCAACAGTAAACAATCTGGAAAAGAAACCAAGTAAGTAATCCCATTTACAATAGCTACAAATAAAATAAAATACTTAGGAATAAACTTAAGCAAAGAAGTGAAAGATCTTTACAATGAAAATTATAAAACATTGATGAAAGAAATTGAAGAGGACACAAAAAATGAAAAGATATTCCATGCTCATGGATTGGAAGAATCAATATTATTAAAATGTCCATACTAACAAAACCAATCTACAGATTCAATGCAATCCCCATCAACTAACTAAAATATGTAAGGAGCTCCACAAACTCAATAGGAAAAAAATCAAATAATCCAATTTAAAAATGGGCAAAATATCTGAATACATATTTCTCAAAAAAAGACATACAAGGCTGTGCATGGTGGCTCACACCTGTAATCCTAGCACTCGGGGAGGCCTAGGCAGGAGAATCACTTGAGGTCAGGAGTTCAAGACCAACCTGAGCAACAGTGAGACCCCGTATCTACCAAAAATATAAAAAATTAGCCAGGCTTGGTGGTACATGTGTATAGTACCAGCTACTCAGGAGGCTAAGGCAGGAGGATCACTTGAGCTCAGGAGTTTGAAGTTGCAGTGACTTATGATGATGCCACTGTACTCTAGCCTGTGTGTCAGAGTGAGACTCTGTCTCAAAAATAAATAAATAAATAAAAAATAAGACATACAAGTGGCCAATAGGTATATGAAAAATGCTCAACATCAGTAGTCATTAGAGAAATGTAAATCAAAACTACAATGAGATATCATCTCACCCCAGTTAAAACAGCTGTTATCAAAAAGACAGGCAATAACAAATGCTGGTGAGGATGTGGAGAAAGGGGTACCTCATACACGGTTGGTGGGAATATAAATCAGCGCAACCACCATAGAGAACAGTATGGAGGTTTCTCAAAATACTAAAAATAGAACTACCATATGACCAAGCAATCCCACTGCTGGGTATATATCCAAAGGAGAGGAATTCAGTATGTCGAAAAGATATCTGCACCTCCATGTTTATCACAGCACTATTCACAATAGCCAAGATTTGGAATCAACCTAAGTGTCCATTAATGGAGAATGGAAAAAAAAAATGTAGTATACATCTATGCAATGGAATATTACATAGCCATAAAAAGAATGAAATCCTACCATTTGCAACAACATGGATAAAATTGGAGAACATTATGTTAAGTGAAATAATCCAAGCACAGAAAGACAAATCTCACATGTTCTCACTCATATGTGGGAGCTAAACATTAAAAGAATTGATCCCATGGAGACAGAGAGTAGAATGATGTTTACAGAGGCTGGGAAGGGTAGCAGGCAGGGGGATTAAAGTAAGGATGGTTAGTGGGTGCAAAAATATAGTTAGTTTGATAGAATGGACAATATTTCATAGCACAACAAAGTGACTATAATCAATAATAAGTTAGAGTATACTTTGAAATAAAAGAGTGGAATTGGAATGTTTCTAACACAAAAAAAAAAATGATAAATTCTTGAGGTGATGGATACCATAATTACTCTGATTTGATAAATACACATTGTATGCCTGTACTGAAACATCACATGTACTCTATAAATATATACACCTATTTTTTACCCATAATAATTAAAAATAGAAAATAAAGTGGATCTCATGAATATAGGAGTATATGGGTGGTTAACAGAGGATGGGAAGGGTAAGGGAGAGGAAGGATGACAGGTTGATTAATGAACACAAACAAACAGACTGAAGACATAAGACCTGGTTTTCAATAGATCAGTAGGGTGACTATAGTTAACATTAATCCATTGTACATTTCAAAACATCTGAAAGAGAGGGTGGAGGGAAGATGGCGGAATGGCGGTGATTGCTTGGATCTGCGCTCCGGCGACGAACCGTGGATCCGGACCTGCCACAACGCTAGAGGACCGCTCCCACACAGGAACAGCGGTGTGAATCCACGGAGAATCAGCGTGGGACAGACAGAGCAAGTGAGGTCTGAGGTGAACAGAAATTGAGATCGCGGAACTCTGCGGAAGGCGCGGAACAGACAGTAGCCAGCGGAGCGCAGGCGGCTGCGCCCGCCCCCAGGTGGGGCGGGGGCAGTCTTTAGGAAAAGCGGCTTGCGCTCCTCACTGACCTCCACCCCCAATTGCTTGGAGACCCCCTCGCAAGCCAGAGCAGAATCTCCGAGCGAGACGTAGGGCATTGCAGACAGGAGGCTTTTTCGGGAGAATAGCTTGGAACCTGGGAAGTCTCGGCTGAGACAGTCCTTAGCGAGAAGGGACGGACCTGTGCCAGGGGGGAGGGGCACGATCAATCCCCGATCAGCGAATTGCGCTGTACCTCTGCGCTACTTTTGTCGGTGGTTCTTCAGCCGGTGGCCCCCGGCGGCTTTGCCCGCCAAACCCCCTGGCAGCGGCGGTCCCTGGTCTCTGCCTGCCGGGGAGCCGGTCCCCCTCCGACCCCGGAGCGCTGCGGGCGCCATCTTGAAAGCAAAGTCGGAACCGCTCGGGAGCCATAAGGTGCCCAGCAGCTCTCTCTCCCCGGTGCCCCCCGCTGGTCTCTGGGCCCGCGCCATCTCCGCCGGCGGCACTCGGCGTGAAGGGGCGGAGCTGCGCTAAGACTTAAAATAAACACTGAGTTGCCGCTCCGGAACCAACGGAGCCGGCGTGAAGGGGCGGAGCCGCGCTAAGACTTAAAATAAACACTGAGTTGCCGCTCCGGAACCAACGGAGCCGGCGTGAAGGGGCGGAGCTGCGCTAAGACTTAAAATAAACACTGAGTTGCCGCTCCGGAACCAACGGAGCCGGCGTGAAGGGGCGGAGCTGCGCTAAGACTTAAAATAAACACTGAGTTGCCGCTCCGGAACCAACGGAGCCGGCGTGAAGGGGCGGAGCCGCGCTAAGACGTAAAATAAACACTGAGTTGCCGCTCCGGAACCAATGGAGCGGGCGTGAAGGGGCGGAGCTGCGCTAAGGCGCAAAAACACGATCATTGAGCCGCTGAATTGTATACTTCAGAATTGTGTATCCCTTCGTTTAGTGATGCGTTGTGGTGTTGTGTAGCTCTGTTTTTGTTCTTTTGTGTTTGTGTTTTCGCTGTTTCTGGGTTAGGTCTCTTTGTGTTATTTGTTAGTTTAGTTTTTGTTTTTGTCTTTGTTTTTTTTTTTTTTTATTTTTTTTTTTTATTTTTTTTTATTTATTTTTTATTTTTTTATTTTTTTTTTTTATTTTTTTTTTTTTTATTTTTTTTTTTTTTTTTATTTTTATTATTTTTTTCTTTTTTCCTCTTCTCTTCCCCTTTTCTTTTCTCTTTCCTTTTCTTCTCCTTCTGTTCTTTCTTTTCACTTCTTTTTTTTTTTTTTTTCTTTTCTTTTCTTTTCTTTTCTTTTCTTTTTTCTTTTTCCTTATTTCTTCTCTCTTTTTGCCTTCTAACTGGGAACCCACGCTGAGCTTGGGAACGGGCCAGGCCCCTGGCTCTGGTACATACCGGAACCTGAGTAGTCACTCCCAACGCCGGCGATCTACGGGCGCGCAATAGCCATCTTGGGGCCCACAGCCAAGTCACTGCGGAGCAATAGGGTGCCAAGAGGCTCCCTGGACGGCCCCCTCCCCAGGTCCACAGACCTTATATAGGGTCCCCACCCACGTCTAAACATTGACTACTTCTCCAGAAGCGAGAGTGTGGAGCCTGGTCCCTGGGGACATTGGGCCAAGGCAGACTTTTGCCTGTGGGAGTTGCGGCAAATGGGGCGCTGAGCGAGCGAGGGCACCATCCACTCCCCACAACTAGTATTTTTCCTGCAGATAGAGACAGAAACCACCCCTATAGAGGAAGAACCAAAGGGAAACAAACAAACAAAGAGAATTTTGGCCCACTACTAGTGTGGACCCTGCCAGCCCTCTGAAAGACTACAACACAGTGTCCTAACTCACCAAAGCAGTCTTGGATCACTCCAATCCTCTAGGATTGGACCCATCAGAAGCAGTCCCCCAACTGAAATAGAAAAATTTCTAATCAATTCACAACAGTCTTCCCCTCTTGCCAAAGGAAGCAATATACCTAGACTACTCCACAGCCTAAGAATAGAGCACAGAGAGTGCTGTTAACCAGACTAAATCTATAAGTAAAGATCCAACGATTAATCTAGATGGGAAGGGCCCAGCGAAAAAACACAGGAAGCACAAAGAATCAAACAGAAAGCTCACCCCCAAAGAGAAATACCGGCTCTCAACCATTTGACACAAACCAGACTCAAAACACCAACATGTCACAGGAAGAATTCCAATTATGGATCATAAACAAGCTAAATAATATACAAGAATCAATGGACAGACAACACAAGGAAAATGCAAAAAAAATTCAGGATTTGGAGGAAAAATTCACTAAAGAAATTGAAATATTGAAGAAAAACCAAACTGAACTCCTAGAAATGAAGAATTCACTCAGAGAGCTACAAAACACTGTGGAAAGTCTCAAAAGCAGGGTAGATCAAACAGAGGAAAGAATTTCAGAAATTGAAGATAACTCCTTTCAACTAAATAAGTCAGTCACAGAGATAGATCAAAAAAGTAAGAGAAATGATCTGAGTCTTCAAGAAATGTGGGATTATGTGAAGAAACCTAACTTGAGAGTTATTGGCATCCCTGAGGGTGAAGAAGACAATAAGCAAGGGTTGGACAAGCTATTTGAAGACATAATCGAGGAAAATTTTCCAGGCCTTGCCAATACTCTAGACATACAGATTCAAGAAGCTCAAAGGACCCCTGGGAGATTCATAGCAAATAGGAAAACACCACGCCACGTAGTCATCAGGCTGACCAAAATATCCACTAAAGAGTCCCTTCTCCGAGCTGTAAGGAGAAAGAAACAGGTAACTTACAAAGGAAAACCCATCAGAATTACGCCAGATTTCTCAGCTGAAACCTTACAAGCAAGAAGAGCTTGGGGCCCCATTTTCACGCTTCTGAAACAGAATAATGCCCAGCCTAGAATCTTGTACCCAGCTAAGCTAAGTTTTCTATATGAAGGAGAAATCAAGACATTCTCAGATAAACAAAGGTTGAGGGAATTCACCAAGACAAGACCAGCCCTGCAAGAAGTACTCAAAAGAGAGTTACACACGGACCAGCACAAGAAAGATCCACGAATGTAAAACTACTCAAGAGCTAAAGATCAAATTCCAGATACCACAATGGCTCAGGAGAGAAAACATTGCAATGAAGTTCTACCCAACAAGCTGAACAAAAAACCGTCTCACTTATCAGTTTTCTCAATAAATGTGAATGGCTTGAATTCCCCGCTCAAGAGACATAGACTGTCCCAATGGATAAAAAAGCACAAGCCAAGTGTCTGCTGTCTCCAAGAAACCCACCTAACGAGCAAAGATGCATTTAGACTGAAAGTAAAAGGATGGAAATCGGTATTTCAAGCTAACGGTAACGAAAAGAAAGCTGGTGTGGCAATCTTAATTTCCAATAACTTAGCTTTCAAACCAACAAAAATAATAAAAGACAAAAATGGCTACTACATACTGGTCAAGGGCACAATTCAACAAGAAGCCATGACTATACTCAATATATATGCACCCAACCTAGGTGCACCTAGATTTATAAAGCAAACCCTACTAGATCTGAACCAGATGATAGATAATAATACTGTAATAGCTGGAGACTTTAACACCCCACTGACAGTACAGGACAGATCCTCTAAACAGAAAATAAACAAAGACATAATGGACCTAAATAGAATGCTAGAACAAATGGGCATGGCTGACATCTATAGGACATTCTACCCAAAGTCCACAGAATATACATTCTTCTCATCAGCTCACGGGACATTCTCTAAGATTGACCATGTCCTAGGACATAAATCATGTCTTCAAAAATTCAAAAAAATAGAAATTATACCATGCATCTTCTCAGATCACAGCGGAATAAAAGTAACAATGATCACAAACAGAAACCCTCACTCTTACTCAAAGTCATGGATGCTAAATAACCTTCTCCTGAATAATTATTCTATAAAAGAAGAAATCAAGATGGAAATCAAAAATTTCTTTGAATTAAATGACAATGGAGATACAACTTATCAAAATCTATGGGATGCAGCTAAAGCAGTCCTGAGAGGAAAATTCATATCCATAAATGCCTATATCAAAAAGACAGAAAACATGCAAATAGACAACCTAACGAATAGACTCAAAGAGCTGGAGAAAGAAGAACAGAACGATCCCAAACCCAGCAGAAGGCGAGAAATTACTAAGATCAAATCAGAACTAAATGAAAAGGACAACAAAGAAACTATAAGGGAAATTAATAAAACAAAAAGTTGGTTCTTTGAAAAGATAAACAAAATAGACACACCTCTGGCTAGACTAACCAAGAGCACAAAAGTAAAATCTCTAATAACCTCCATTAGGAACATGAAAGGAGAAATCACAACCGATGCTACAGAGATACAAGATATCATCTATGAATTCTACAAAAATCTTTATGCACACAAACTGGAGAACGTGGAGGAAATGGACAAATTTTTAGAGACACATAGTCTTCCCAGGCTCAACCAGGAAGAAATAGAGTACCTGAACAGACCAATATCAAGAACTGAAATCGAAACAGCAATAAAAAACCTTCCCAAAAAGAAAAGCCCTGGTCCAGATGGGTTCACACCTGAATTTTACCATACATACAAAGAAGAACTGGTGCCCATCCTACATAAACTATTCTCCAATATTGAGAAGGATGGAGTTCTCCCCAACACGTTCTACCAAGCCAATATAACATTAATACCAAAGCCTGGAAAGGACTCAACAAAAATAGAGAACTACAGACCAATTTCCCTCATGAATATAGATGCAAAAATTTTCAATAAAATACTAGCAAATCGAATCCAAGTACTTATCAAAAAAGTAATCCACCACGACCAAGTGGGCTTCATCCCCGAGATGCAGGGGTGGTTCAACATACGTAAATCTATAAATGTAATTCACCACATAAATAGAAGCAAAAACAAAAATCATATGATACTCTCATTAGATGCAGAAAAAGCATTTGACAAAATTCAACACCCTTTTATGATAAAAACGCTTAACAAAATAGGCATTGATGGAACCTACCTAAAAATGATACAAGCCATATATGACAAACCCACAGCCAACATCATACTGAATGGGGAAAAACTGAAAGCACTCCCACTTAGAACTGGAACCAGACAGGGCTGCCCATTGTCTCCATTACTTTTCAACATAGTATTGGAAGTCCTTGCGAGAGCTATCAGGCAAGAGAGCAGAATCAAGGGAGTCCAAATAGGGAAGGAAGAGATCAAACTCTCACTTTTTGCTGATGATATGATGTTATATCTGGAAAACCCCCAGGATTCAACCAAGAGACTCCTGGAATTGATTAACGAATACAGCAAAGTCTCAGGCTACAAAATTAATATACACAAATCAGAGGCATTTATATATGCCAATAACAGTCAATCGGAAAACCAAATTAAAGACTCAATACCCTTCAAAATAGCAACAAAGAAAATAAAATATCTAGGTATATATCTAACTAAAGAGGTAAAGGACCTCTATAAGGAAAACTATGAAACACTGAGAAAAGAAATAGCAGAACTTGCAAATAGATGGAAAAATATACCATGCTCGTGGATCGGAAGAATCAACATTGTTAAAATGTCTATACTACCCAAAGTGATCTACAAATTCAATGCAATCCCTATTAAATTACCAACATCATTCTTTACAGACATAGAGAAAATAATTATACAATTTGTATGGAATCAAAGAAGACCCCGTATAGCAAAAGCAATTTTAAGCAATAAAAACAAAATGGGAGGTATTAATTTGCCAGACCTCAAACTATATTACAAGGCCGTGGTTCTTAAAACAGCCTGGTATTGGCACAAGTGCAGGGACACAGACCAGTGGAACACAACAGAAAATCCAAATATAGAACCATCCTCATATAGTCACCTAATTTTTGACAAAGCGGGAAAGAATATACTCCGGGGACAAGAATCCCTATTCAACAAATGG
This sequence comes from Eulemur rufifrons, assembly GCF_041146395.1. Lineage (NCBI taxonomy): Eukaryota > Metazoa > Chordata > Mammalia > Primates > Lemuridae > Eulemur > Eulemur rufifrons. Next base: position 117,501,034 of record NC_090989.1, read on the forward strand.
TGCTGGGAGAATTGGTTAGCCACTTGCAGAAGAATGAAACAGGACCCACAGCTTTCACCTCTCACAAAAATCAAATCACGGTGGATAACAGACTTAAACCTTAGGCGTGATACAATCAGAATTCTAGAAGAAAATGTAGGAAAGACTCTTACAGACATTGGCCTAGGCAGAGAATTTATGAAGAAGACCCCCAAGGCAATCACAGCAGCAACAAAAATAAATGAATGGGACATGATTAAACTAAAAAGCTTCTGCACAGCCAAAGAAACAGTCCAGAGAATAAACAGATCACCTACAGAATGGGAAAAAATTTTTGCATACTACACATCAGATAAAGGACTGATAACAAGAATCTATTTAGAACTCAGGAAAATCAGCAAGAAAAAATCAAGCAACCCTATCAAAAAGTGGGCAAAGGACATGAATAGAAATTTTTCAAAAGAAGATATAAAAATGGCTAACAAACATATGAAAAAGTGTTCAACATCTCTAATCATCAGGGAAATGCAAATCAAAACCACAATGAGATATCACTTAACCCCAGTGAGAATGGCCTTTATCAAAAAAACCCAAAACAACACATGTTGGCGTGGGTGTGGAGAGACAGGAACACTAATACACTGCTGGTGGGACTGCAAACTAGTGCAACCCCTGTGGAAAGCATTATGGAGGTATCTTAAACAGATTCAAGTAGACCTGCCATTTGACCCAGCAATCCCATTACTGGGCATATACCCAAAGGAAAAAAGGTCATTCTATAACAAAGGCACGTGTACCCAAATGTTTATAGCAGCACAATTCACAATAGCAAAGATGTGGAAACAACCCAAATGCCCATCAATACATGATTGGATTAGTAAGCTGTGGTATATGTATACCATGGAATATTACTCAGCTATAAGGAATGATGAAGATACGACATCTCTATGGTTCTCCTGGAGAGAGTTGGAACCCATTATATTAAGTGAAGTATCCCAAGAATGGAAAAACAAGCATCACATGTACTCACCAGAAAATTGGTTTCCCTGATCATCACCTAAATACAAATCTGGGAATGACACCAATTGGACATCAGACTGAGGTGGGGGGTGGGGGAGGGGATGGGGGTATGCCTACACAATGAGTGCATTGCACACCGTTTGGGGAGTGGTAACACTTGAAGGTGCTGACTCGGGAAAGGGGGGGTGGGGAAAAAAATATGAAACTATTGTTTTTAACTTGCACTGTTCACTTAATAATTTATCATGAATATTTCCCATATTATTTCATATCATTGTACAAGAAATAATGTATACATTATGAGGACATACTGTATCTAACAAGATATACTGTTAGACTCTTTGATTCTGTAAAACTAAATTGAAAAAAATATATATATATAATAAAAAAAAAAAAAAAAAAAAAAATCTGAAAGAGAACAATTCAAATGTTCCTAGCATAAAAAGATAAATATCTAAGGTTATGAATATCCTGATTACCCTGATTTGATTATATCGATGTATCAGATTATCACATGTAACCTGAAAATATGTACATTTATTATGCATCAATAAAAAAAAAGAAAAACACATGTAATGGAAGTTCCAAAAAGGGAAGAGGAAGAGGTACAAATATAGTTAAAAAAATAACTTGTTTATAAACTCATAAATTTAATGAAAAATAATCTATATATCCAAGTTTAATGAAACACAAATAGAATAAATATAAAAAGTCCAGGCCGGGCGCGGTGGCTCACGCCTGTAATCCCAGCACTCTGGGAGGCCGAGGCGGGTGGATCGCTCAAGGTCAGGAGTTCGAGACCAGCCTCAGCAAGAGCGAGACCCCATCTCTACTAAAAATAGAAAGAAATTATATGGACAACTAAAATATATATAGAAAAAATTAGCCGGGCATGGTGGTGCATGCCTGTAGTCCCAGCTACTCGGGAGGCTGAGGCAGTAGGATCGCTTAAGCCCAGGAGTTTGAGGTTGCTGTGAGCGAGGCTGACGCCACGGCACTCACTCTAGCCAGGGCAACAAAGCAAGACTCTGTCTCAAAAAAAATAAATAAATAAATAAATAAATATAAAAAGTCCATACCTGGGTATATAGTAGTCATACTCTTGAAAGCCAAACCCAAAGACAAAATTTTGAAAGTGGCAAGACAAAAATGACTCTTCATGAATAAGGGAGCACAAATATGATTAACAGATAATGGCTTATGTTAATCGGTGAAGGCCAGAAGGCAGTGAATGATATACTCAAAGTGCTGAAAGAAAAAAAAAAAAATCTGTCTGCCAAGAATTCTATCTCCAGCAAAATCATCCTACAAAAATGAAAGCTAAACAAATATACATAAACAAAGACTGAGAGAATTTATTCCTGGCAGACCCAAAAAATATTAAAGTCCTTCAAGTAAAAGGAAATAATACTAGACAATAACTCAAATCCATAGGAAGAAATAAAGAGCACTGAAATAGTAAGTACATGGATTAATATTAAAATGTCATAAATAGATTTCTGGTTTCCTGTCCAAATTGTAAGGAGCTTGTAAGTCATTACTCTATCCTAATGACAAGTAAAAAGCTGAACAAACAAAATCAAAAACTTTTCTTAGATCTTTCAGAGAAGTGAGGTCACAGAAAAAACCACTGTCCCAAAAACTGAGAGACAGACAGGTGGATACAGAGAATCACAACTAACGGGACGTTTTTGCCAGTTTTACCTCCAGGATCTCTACCGGTAAACACTGGAGAAAAATCCCCTCCTGCTTCCAGCAGAGAAAGGAGGAAAATAACAATTTTGAAATACTCCAGAGCTGCCTTCTTAACAAGGTCTATCCTAAAGAGAAATTACTTTCCCAGAGCCTGCCCTATTCGGGTTTTATCAGAGCTTAACTGACCTGGGGAGAAGGAATACCCATCTGCAGCTCCCTCTAGCCTTCCACAAGGGGAAAGAGAAATGCCCAACTCCAGACTGCTCTAGCCACCCTGTGCTGCCTGAGGGGGACTGGAGCACTGAGAAGCAGTTGTAAAATTCACAGCTCAGGGACATAGGCTCACTAAAAGACTGAGCCCTAATCACAGGACTATAGAATGTTTCCCTGACCGCTACACCTCACCACCACATATCACCAAGAACTACTTATCACAATTCCTTTCATCTAGTAGTAAACCATGTCCAACTCTCAACAAAAAATTACAAGACATACAAAAAGGCAACAAAACACAGTTTGAAGAAACAGAGTAAGTATCAGAACCAGACTAATATATAACAGGGATGTAGGAATTGTCAGATCGCAAATTTAAAGTAACTATCATTAATCTGTTAGGGGTGCTAATGGTAAAAGTAGACAATGTGCAAAAACAGATGGGTGATGTAACCAGAAAGAAGTAAATTCTAAGAAATAACCAAAAAGAAATACTAGCAATCAAAAACATTGTAACTGAAATGAAGAATGCTTTTGATGGGCTCATTAGTACACTGGACATGGCTGAGGAAAGAATCTCTGGCTTGAGGATACAGTTGAACTCAATGGCACCATCAATCAACTGAATATAATTGACATCTATAAACTATTTCATCCAACAACAGAAAAATACACATTCTTCTGAAGCTCACATGGAACATTCACCAAGATAGACCACATTCTGGCCCATAAAACACACATTAACAAATTTAAAAGAATAGAACACATACAATGTCTTCTCTCAGATCACAATGGAATTAAACTAACAGAAAATAGCTGAAAAATCTCAAAATACTCGGAGATTAAACAACAAACTTCTAAATAACATGGATCAAAAACAAAAATCTCAAAATAAAATTTAAAAATATTTTAAACTAAATGAAAATATAACTTACAGCTGGGCACAGTGGCTCACACCTGTAATCCTAGCACTCTGAGAGGCCGAAGAGGGAGGATCACTTGAGCTCAGGAGTTTGAGACAAGCCTGAGCAACAGTGAGAGCCCGTCTCTACAAAAAAAGAGAGAAAGAAATAGAAAAATTAGCCGAGCATGGTGGTGCATGCCTGTAGTCCCAGCTACTCAGGAGGCTGAGGCAGAAGGATCGCTTGACCCCAGGAGTTTGAAGTTGCAGTGAGCTATGATGACACCACTGCACTCTAGCTGAGGTGACAGAGTAAGACTCTGTCTCCAAAAAAAAAAAGAAAAGAAAATATAACTTATCGAATTTGCATGATGCAGTCAGTGCTCAGAGGACAATTTATAACATTGATGGTATATGTTAGAAAGGAAGAAAGTTCTAAAATCAATAGTGTAAGCTTCCAATGTGGGAGCTAGAAAAAGAAGAGCAAACTAAATCTAAAGTAATCAGAAGAAGAGAAATAATAAAAATTAGAGCAGAAATCAATTAAATTGAAAATAGGAAATCAATAGAGAAAATCAACAAAACCAAAAGCTGGTTCTTGAAAATTTCAATAAAATTTTGATAAGCCTTTAGTCAGGCTAACTAAGAAAAAAAGAGAGAAGATACACATTACTAATATTAGAAATGAAAGAAAGGACATCAATACAGATCCTATGGACATTAAAAGGATAATAAATAAATACTCTGATCAACTCTATGCCCACAAATTTGATAACCTAGATGAAATGGACAGTTCCTTGACAGACACAATCTGCCAAAACTCACACAAAAAGAAATAGATAATCGGAATAGGCCTATATCTTATTAAGGAAATCAAATCAATAATTAATAACCTTCCAAAACAAAAGCACCAGACCTAGACAGGCTTACTGGTGAAGTCTTCCAAACATTTAAGGAAGAAATTATAACAATTCTCTATAATCTCTTCCAGAAGATAGAAGCAGAGGAAATCCTTCCTAACACATTCTATAAGGCCAACATTACCCTACTACCAAAACCAGACAAAGATATTAAAAGAATATTACAGACCAATATCTCTCATTAACATAGATGCAAAAGTCCTCAACAAAAAATTAGCAAACAGAATCCAACAATGTATAAAAAGAATTATACACCATGACCAAATATGTTCCAGGTATGCAAGACTGGTTCAACATTGAAGAATCAATTAATGCAATCCATCACATCAAAAGAATAAAGAAAAATCACATCATCATGTCAACAGATGCAGAAAAAGCATGTGACAAAATCGAAAGCACCCATTCATGACTTTTTAAAATTCACAGAAAACTAGGAATAGAGGGGAACTTCCTCAATTCAATAAAGAACATCTAGAAAAAAACCTATAGCTAACAGCATGATGATGAGAAACTAGAAACTTTCTTGCTAAGATCAAGAACAAGGTAAGACCATCCCCTCTCACCACTCCTGTTCAACACTGTACTAGAAGTCCTAGCTAATACAATAAGACCAAAAAAAAAAAAGTAAGTAAAAGGTATAGAATTTGGGAAAGAAGAAATAAAATCATCTTTGTTCACAGATGACATTAGTGTACCAAAGAATCAACAGCAACAAAAGAAAATTTCTGGCACCAACAAATGATTATAGTAAGGTGGCAGGATAAAGGTTAACTTTCCTATATACCAGCAACGAACAACTAGAATTTGAAGTTTAAAAAATACAGTACCATTTACATTAGTACCCACCAAAAATAAATATTTAGGTATAAATCTAACAAAATCTGTATAAGATGTATATGAGGGAATCTATAAAACTCTAATGAAAGAAATCAAAGAACTAAATAAATGGAGATATATTTCATGTTTGTGGATGGGAAGACTCAATATTGTCAAGATGTCAGTTTTTCCCAACTCAATCTATAGATTCAGCAAAATCCTAATCAAAATCCCAGCAAGTTATTTAGTAGATATCAACAAACTGATTCTAAAGTTTATATGGAGAGGCAAAAGACCCAGTATATCCAACAAAACATTAAAGAAGAACAACATCAGAGCACTGACATTACCTAACTTCAAGACTTACTACAAAGTTACAATAAGCAAGATAATGTGGTATTGGCACAAGAATAGACAAACAGATCAATGGAGCAGAATAGAAAGCCCAGAAATAAAGAAGTGAAAGCATACAATGGAGAAAACATAGTGCTTGGTTTTTGTTTTGGTTTTTTTTTTTTTTTTCAACAAATGGTGCTGGAACAACTGATAGCCACATGTAAAAAAGTTCATCTAGACATACTCCCTTCACAAAAATTAACTCAAAATGGATCATAGACCTAAATGTAAAACACAAAACTATACTCTTTAACATAGGAGAATATCTAGATGACCTTGAGTTTGACGATAATTTTTTAGATACAACACCAAAGGCAAAATTCATGAAAAGAAATAATTAATAAGCTGAAGTCATTAAAATTAAAAACTTCTGCTCTGTGAAAGACACTATCAAGAGCATGAGAAAGGCCAGGCGCAGTGGCTCACGCCTGTAATCCTAGCACTTTGGGAGGCCGAGGCAGGCGGATCATTTGAGCTCAGGAGTTCGAGACCAGCCTGAGCAAGAGCGAGACCCCGTCTCTACCAAAAAAAAAAGAAAGAAATTATCTGGCCAACTAAAAATATATAGAAAAAATTAGCCGGGCATGGTGGCGCATGCTTGTAGTCCCAGCTACTCAGGAGGCTGAGGCAGTAGGATTGCTTGAGCCCAGGAGTTTCAGGTTGCTGTGAGCTAGGCTGACGCCACAGCACTCTAGCCCAGGCAACAGAGTGAGACTCTGTCTTAAAAAAAAAAAAAAAAAATTATGAGAAGGTGAGTCACAGACTGGGAGAAAATATTTTCAAAAGATATATTAATATCTGATAAGGGACTGTTATCCAAATACAAAGAACTCTTAAAAACAATATGAAAATGAATAACCTGATTTAAAAAAATGGGCAAAAGATCTGAACAGATACCTCACCAAAGAAGATATACAGATGGTAAATAAGCATATGAAAAGATGCTCAACATCATATGTCATTACACAATTGAAAATTAAAAGAACAATGAGATGCCACTACACATCTATTACAATGGGGAAAATCCAAAACATTGACAACACCAAATGCTAGCAATTATATGGAGCAACAGGAACTCTCATTCACTGCTTATAAAGACACTTTGGAAAACAGTTGGCAGTGCCTTACAAAACTAAACATATTGTTATTATACTATCTAGCAGTTGTGCTCTTTGGTATTTATCCAAAGGAGCTGAAAACTTGTGTTCATACAAAAACCTGCACATGAATATTTATAGCAGCTTATTTATAAGTGACAAAAACAAGAAGCAACCAAGGTATCCTTCAGTAGGTGAATGGATAAATAAACTGTGATACATCCATACAATATGATATTATTCAGTGCTAAAAAAAAATGATGTATCAAGCCATGAAAAGACATGGAGGAACCTTAAATGCATATTATTAAGTGAAAGACGCCAAACTGAAAAAGCTGCATACTATATGATTCCAAATATATGACATTCTAGAAAAGGCAAAATTATGGACATAGTAAAAAGATCAGTGGTTGCCAGAGGTTGGGTGGGAGGATATGATGAATAAGCAGAGCACAGAGGAGTTTTAGGGCTGTGAAATTATTCTGTATAATACTACAATGATAGATGGATGTCATTATACATTTATCAAAACCTATAAAATGTACTACACCAAGAGTGAACCCTAATGTAAACTGTGGACTTTGAGAGATGATGATGTGTCAGTGTAAGTTCATCAATTATAACAAATACAACAGTCTGGTGTGGGATGTTGCTGATAGTGGGGTTGGCTATACATGTGTGGGATTAGGGGGTATGTGAGAACTCTCTACTTTCCATTCAATTTTGGTATAAACCTAAAAATGCTCTTAAAAAATAAAGTCTATTATTTTTAAATGCTGTAAATGTATTTTCTTTCTCATTTCTTCTCTTCCTTAAAAGACTTAAGATTATATAATGCAATAATTATAATACCATTTTATTGGATTCATAACATACATAAATACAGATGAGAATACAGAACAAAGACGAGGGAATAGAGCTATATTGGAACACAGCTTCTATATATTACTGGAATTAAGTTAGTATTAACCCTAAATAGATTGTGATAAGTTAAGATGTGATCCCTAGATCACAACTAAGAAAAAATTCAAAATAAAATAGTTTAAAAATCAATAGAAAAATTAAAATGATACACTAAAAAATATTTAACACAACAAAGTCAAGGAGAAACAGAAGAAAAAAGACAGGATATACAGAAAACAAAGATAAAAATGGCAAATGTTAATTCTACCATGCCAATAATTACCATAATTATGAATGGTCTAAACATCCCAAACAAAAGGTAGAAATTTTTAGACTACATAAAAAGCAAGATCCAACTATATGTTGTTTATAAGAGACAGATTTAAGATTCAAAGAACAAATGGGTTGAAATGATAAGATAATATATCATGTAAACAGTAACCATTAGAGGGCCAGAGTGGCTATATTAATATTGGGGGGAAAGCATACTTTAAGACAAGAAGTATTATTAACAGAAAAGACAGATACCTCATAATGATAAAAGGTCAATAAGTTGAGACTATATAATATTTATAAGTGTACATTCATTTAATGGAGCCCTAAAATACATAAAGCAAAAACTGATGGAATTTTTAAAAGAAATAGGCAATTGAACAATTATAATTGGAGATTTTAATGTTCCACTCTCAATAATCGACATAACAGAACAAAAAATCATCAAAAATAGAGAACATTTGTACACCACTATCAACCATCTCAACCTGGTGTGCATATAACACTCTATCCACTGACTGCAGAATATGCATTCTTTTAAAGCACACATGGAATATTCTCTAGGACAGGCTATATGCTAGGCCATAAAACAAGTCCCAGTAAGTTTTAAAAGACTGAAATCATTCTAAGTATGTTCTCTGAATGCAACATAATTAAACTTCAAATCAACAAGGGAAAGAACTCTAGGAAATTTCCAAATATTTAGAAATTAAGCAGCAAACTTCTAAATAACCCATGAGTCAAAGAAGAAACCACAAAGAAAATTGGGAAATATTTTGAACTGGATAAAAACAAAATTAAAAGGATTATAAGAAAATATTATAAACAACTTTACACCTTGGCCAGGCACGGTGGCTCACGCCTGTAACCCTAGCACTCTGGGAGGCCGAGGCAGGAGGATCACTCAAGGTGAGGAGTTCAAGACCAGCCTGAGTAAGAGCAAGACCCCGTCTCTACTAAAAAAATAGAAAGAAATTAACCGGACAACTAAAAATATATAGAAAAAATTACCCGGGCATGGTGGCATATGCCTGTAGTCCCACCTACTTGGGAGGCTGAGGCAGGAGGATCACTTGAGCCCAAGAGTTTGAGGTTGCTGTGAGCTGGGCTGACACCACGGCACTCTAGCCCTGGGCAACAGAGTGAGACTCTGTCTCAAAAAAAAAAAAAAAAACCAAAAAACTTTATGCCAAAAAGTTAAATGACTTAGATGAAATCTACAAATTACTAGAAAGATAACAATTATCAAAACTGAATCAAAAAGAAATAGAATGTCTGAATAGATCTATAATAGGTAAAAGAAAACTTGAATTAACAATTTAAAATCTTTCCACAGAGAAAGTCCCAGGCCGAGATAACTAGTGAATTCTAACAGTCAATCGGAAAACCAAATTAAAGACTCAATACCCTTCAAAATAGCAACAAAGAAAATAAAATATCTAGGTATATATCTAACTAAAGAGGTAAAGAACCTCTATAAGGAAAACTATGAAACACTGAGAAAAGAAATAGCAGAACTTGCAAATAGATGGAAAAATATACCATGCTCGTGGATCGGAAGAATCAACATTGTTAAAATGTCTATACTACCCAAAGTGATCTACAGATTCAATGCAATCCCTATTAAATTACCAACATCATTCTTTACAGACGTAGAGAAAATAATTATACACTTTGTATGGAATCAAAGAAGACCCCGTATAGCAAAAGCAATTTTAAGCAACAAAAACAAAATGGGAGGTATTAATTTGCCAGACCTCAAACTATACTACAAGGCCGTGGTTCTTAAAACAGCCTGGTATTGGCACAAGTTCAGGGACACAGACCAGTGGAACACAACAGAAAATCCAAATCTAGAACCATCCTCATATAGTCACCTAATTTTGACAAAGCGGGAAAGAATATACTCTGGGGACAAGAATCCCTATTCAATAAATGGTGCTGGGAGAATTGGTTAGCCACTTGTAGAAGACTGAAACAGGACCCACAGCTTTCACCTCTCACAAAAATCAAATCACGGTGGATAACAGACTTAAACCTTAGGCGTGATACAATCAGAATTCTAGAAGAAAATATAGGAAAGACTCTTACAGACATTGGCCTAGGAAAAGAATTTATGAAGAAGACCCCCAAGGCAATCACAGCAGCAACAAAAATAAATGAATGGGACATGATTAAATTAAAAAGCTTCTGCACAGCCAAAGAAACAGTCCAGAGAATAAACAGACCACCTACAGAATGGGAAAAAATTTTTGCATACTACACATCAGATAAAGGACTGATAACAAGAATCTATTTAGAACTCAGGAAAATCAGCAAGAAAAAATCAAGCAACCCTATCAAAAAGTGGGCAAAGGACATGAATAGAAACTTCTCGAAAGAAGATATAAGAATGGCTAACAAACATATGAAAAAATGCTCAACATCCCTAATCATCAGAGAAATGCAAATCAAAACCACAATGAGATATCACTTAACTCCAGTGAGAATGGCCTTTATCAAAAAAACCCAAAACAACACATGTTGGCGTGGGTGTGGAGAGACAGGAACACTAATACACTGCTGGTGGGACTGCAAACTAGTGCAACCCCTGTGGAAAGCATTATGGAGGTATCTTAAACAGATTCAAGTAGACCTGCCATTTGACCCAGCAATCCCATTACTGGGCATATACCCAAAGGAAAAAAGGTCATTCTTTAACAAAGACACATGTACCCGAATGTTTATAGCAGCACAATTCACAATAGCAAAGATGTGGAAACAACCCAAATGCCCATCAATACATGATTGGATTAGTAAGCTGTGGTATATGTATATCATGAAATATTACTCAGCTATAAGGAATGATGAAGATACGACATCTCTATGGTTCTCCTGGAGAGAGTTGGAACCCATTATATTAAGTGAAGTATCCCAAGAATGGAAAAACAAGCATCACATGTACTCACCAGAAAATTGGTTTCCCTGACCATCACCTAAATACAAATCTGGGAACGACACCAATTGGATATCAGACTGAGGTGGGGGGTGGGGGAGGGGATGGGGATATGCCTACACAATGAGCGCATTGCGCACCGTTTGGGGAATGGTAACACTTGAAGGTGCTGACTCGGGAAGGGGGGGTGGGGAAGGGAGGGATATATACCTACATGATGGGTGCAATGCGCACGACCTGGGGAACAGACACGCCCGGAGCTCTGACTTGGGGGGAAAGGCGGTACAGGAGCAACGTATGTAACCTGCAATTCTGTATCCCCCATAACAAGATGAAATAATAATTAAAAAAATAAATAAAAAAATAAAGAAAGAATAACAATAATATCAATTCTTCACAAACTTTCAGAAAATATAAGGGGATAAAACACTTCTCATTCATTGCATGAAGCCTGTGTTACCCTAACAGGAAATAAAAATATCAAAGCCAGATGAAGATATCACAAGAAAAGAAAGTTACAGGCCAATATCTCTCACAAACACAGATGCAAAAATCCTTAACAAAATATTAGAAACCAGAATGCAGCAACATATAGGAAGGATTTATACATCATGAGCAAGTGGAATTAATCTAAGGAATACAGGTTTGTTTGATATCCAAAACTAGTTAATGTAATATATAGCATATTAATAAAATAAAGAACAAAAATCATGCAATATACTCAATAGACACAGAGGAAAACATTTGACAAAATCGAATACCTATTCATGATATAGATGCTCAATAACCTAAGAATAGAAGGAAATTGCATCAATCTGATAAAGGGCATCTAAGAAAAACCCACAGCTAGCATCATACTTAATGGTAAAAGGAGGAATGGTACTTTCCTCCCTAAGACCAGGAAAAGGCAAGGATTCCACAATTGCTACTTCTACTCAACATATTGCCCAAAGTTCAAGTCAGTGAAATAAGTAAAGAAAAAAAGTTAAAGGCATCTAGGTTGGAAAATGAGAAGTAAAACTATCTTTATTCTCAAGTAATAAGATCTTACATGTAGGAAATCCCAATGAATCCACCAACATAGTTCCAGAACTAATAACAACTTTAGCAAGGTTGCAGGATACAAGATCAATATAGAAAAGCTAATTGTATTTTTATACACAAGTGGCATATGCTAAAAATTAAACTAAGAAAACAAGTCCAGGCCAGGTGCAGTGGCTCACACCTATAAATCCTAGCACTCCGGGAGGCCGAGGCAGGAGGAGCGCAGGAGTTGAGCTCAGGAGTTCAAGACACCAGCCTGAACAAGAGTAAGAACCCATCTCTACCAAAAACAGAAAAAATTAGCCAGGTGTGGTGGTGCAGACCTGTAGTCCCAGCTACTCGGGAGGCTGAGGCAGGAGGATCGCTTGAGCCCAGGAGTTTGAGGTTGCAGTGAGCTATCATGATGCCACTGCACTGTACCCAGGGTGACAGAGCAAGGCTCTGTCTAAAAAACAAAAAACTTCATTCACAATACCACCAAAAAAATAAAATACTTGAGAATAAATTTGACAAAATGAGTGCAAGGCTCATGTACTGAAAATAATAAAATATTGATGAAAGAAATTAAAGAAAATTTAAATAAATGGGAGATATTCCATGTTCATGATTGAAAGACTCAATATTGTCAGTTTTTCCCAAGTTGATCTATAAATTTACCACAATCCCTACAAAAATCCAGTAAGCATTTTGTAGAAACTGACAGGCTGATCCTAAAAGTCATATGAAAATGCAAAAGACTTAGAATCACCACGCCAATTTTTAAAAAGAAGTGGAAAATTCTTCTTTTCCAAGATAGGGTGGGGATATTGACCCAAGAATACAGATCAAAGAAACTGAATCTTTACATTTATGGTCAGTTTATTTTTTGACAAAAGTGCGAAGTACCAACTCAACCTGACATATATGGAAAAGTCTATCCAATGACTACAGAACATGCATTCTTTTAAACCACACTTGGAACATTCTCCAGGATAGACTATATGCTAGGCCAATGTACTCATTCAATGTAAAAAGGATAGTGTTTTTAAAAATAGAGTATACACATTCAAAAAATAAACTTAAATCATTACTTTATGCCATACCTAAAAATTAACTCAAAATGGATCATAGACCTAGATGTAAAAACTAAAACTATTAATTCCTAGGAAAAAAAATAGGAGAAAATCTTCATGACTTTGGTTAGGCAAAAAATTCTTAGCTACAACACCAAAAGCACAATCTATTTTTTAAACTAATATTTTGAACTTCATCAAAATTTAACAATTTTCCACTTCAAAAGTCACCAATAAGAAAATTTTTTAAAAATCCACAAACTGGGAGGAAATGTGCACAAATCATATATCTGATAAAAGACTTGTATCCAGAATACATAAAGAACTTTTATAATTCAGTAAGACAAACAACTGAATTTTAAAATGGGCAAAAGATTTGAATAGACATCTAACCATAGAAGATTAGTATGGCTAATAAAATTATGAGATATCCAACATCATTTATCATTAGAAAAATCCAACCTAAAACCATAATGACATACCACAACACACCCATTAGAATGGCTATAATTAAAAAGACAGACAACACAAGTAAGAATATGGAGAGACTGGAACCTTCATGTATTGCTGGTAGGAATCTGGAATGGTACAGTCTCTTTGGAAAGCCATTTGGTAGGGATTTGTTTTTAAGTGAAATATATATATAAACTTGCCATTTGACCCAGCAATTCCAATCCTGGGAATCTATCCAAGAGACATGAAAACATAATGTCCACACAAAGGCATGTATGTGAATGTTCATACTAACATTATTCATAATAGATAAAAATTGGAAATAATCCAAATGTCCACCAATTGGTAAACAGATACACAAAATGTAGTATATTTATGCAATAGATACTACTCAGCAATTAAAATGAATGAAATACTGATACAACATACTACAACATGGGTACAACATAAATAACAACTGCTACAACAGGAATAAGTCTCAAAAACAGTACACCAACTGAAAGAAGCCAGCCACAAAGACTTTATATTTTATTATTCCATTTATATGAAATATCTAATGAAAGGCAAATTTATAGAGACAGAGGCAACAGCAATTACCTAGGTCTGGAGATTTGAGCAGGGATTAAATGCGAACAGGCATGAAGGAAGTTTTCAGGTAATGGAAATGTTCTAAAACTGGATGTGGTAATGGTTGTACAACTACATAAATTTACTAATCATCATTAAATTGAAAAAATAAAACTATTATATTAGGATATTAAATACGAAATGTCTGATTTCCTTAAGTACTAAGTTTAACAGTTGGTACCTCTGACATTCCACTTTGACAATTCTTGTTTTATTTTTATTGTGAAAGTACACCCTCATTCTTTCAAACACACATTTTTGGCTTGTGATTATCTTTCAAATATTTTTAGAGTAATTTTTGTGAATCCATGGATAAGTCAAAAATCTGTGTTCTGTCATGGAACCAATGTAATGCAGACAGCTCGAAATATCAACGAAGTGTTTGGGAAGGATGTGGCTAATGAATGCACAGTTGATGGTTTGAGAAGTTCCATTCTGGTGATTTTAATACTGAAAATGAGCCACGCAGGCTACCTGAAACCAAGATGGATAATGATGAGCTGAAAGCTGTAGTGGAAACGAATCTTTCTCAACCTACGTGTGGATTACCAGCAAGGTTTTACATTACTATTCCAACAATATTGGACCATTTGAAATAAATCAGCAAGGTAAAGAAGCTGGATAGATGGGTTCTGCATGAATTAAACCAGCGTCAGAAGAGAAATTGTCTCGAAGCTTGCTGTTCTCTGCTGTCACAACATAAAGGGAAACCATTTCTACACTGAATTGTTATGTGTGATGAAAAATGGATACTTTTTGACAATCGTAAGCATTTGGCACAATGATTGGATAAAGATGAAGTGCCAAAACACAGTCTAAAACCGAATATTCACCAAAAAAAAGTTAATGGTGTCTGTTTGGTGGTCCAGCGCTGGTATTATCCACTACAGCTTCATGAAACCTGGTCAATCAATTACAGTAGATGTCTACTGCAACCAATTTGACAAAATGATGAGGATGCTTGCAATTAAGCACCCCAGATTGGTCGATAGAAACAGGCCAATCCTCTTGCAAGACAATGCTCGACCACATGTCGCACAAACAACACTGCTCAAACTACAGAAGCTGGACTTGGAAACTCTCATCATCCACCGTATTCACCAGACCTCACACCAACTGACTACCACTTCTTCTAGGCTTTGGACCACTTCTTTGTAAGGAAAAATATTTAATTCTCAACAAGCTATGGAAAACCTTTCATAATTTCATCGCCACTCGCTCTCCAGGCTTCTTCACCATTGGTATAAACAAGCTACCATTAAGATGGCCAAACTGTGTCCATAGTTTAGGTGCATACTTTGATGAATTGTACAGTTTCTTGTTTGAGAGATAATAAACTACATTTTTCATTCAAAATCAGACATTTCATATTTAATGACCTAATACCATCACCTGTAAGGAACAAATGAATACGATGGCCTCCAGAGAAGGACACAAGATCCCTTAGTAGTATTCAAACCAAAAATGCATAACTTCAATCTTATCATGAGGAAACATCAAAGAATCCCAAAATAAGGAACATTCTATAAAATAACTACCTGTATTTTTCAAAAATATTAATGACATGAAAGACCACAAAGGTCTAAGAAACTGTTCTAGATAAAAGGTGACTAGAGGCATGACACTTGAAAGCAACAGATGATGCTGATCTGCACCTTGTAGGCCAAAAAAAAAAAAAAAAAGCAGGTAGAAATGTAGAGATAAATAGATATAGAGCTATTTTAAAGACATTATTGGCAGGATTGACAAAATTGGAAAATGGACTAAAGTGTGGCATCAATGTCAAATGCTCCTGATTTGATAACTATACTAAAGATATATATGAAAGTATTCTTGTTTTTAAGAAATATTATGTAAACTGAAATATAATGGGGGAAAGGGGCCTAATGCATACAATTTACTCTCAAATGTTTCAGGGGATAGATAGATAGAGATCATGTGGTCTCTCTGAGAGACACAGAATGATAAAGTAAATGTGGCAAAATGTTAAAAGTTGATAAAGGATAAATGGGAGTTCTTTGTGGAATTATTTCAAAATAAACCATTAAAAATTCAATAAAATAAAAATAGACTAATACTTCTTTAACATGACATTTACTTCTGAGCAACAATCAGTACCATGCTTAAAGGACAAACATGAGCAGCATCCTCACCAAAGTCTAGAACAAGAAAAAGATGTCACTTTCCCACTATTACTTAACATTGTACTGGAGGTAGTAGCCTACAGACTTAGGAAAGAGAAAGAAACTAGAGGCATAAAACTTCAAAAGAAGAGAATATATTACCATTGCAGACCATACGATTGTAAAACCTACAAAATAACTGAAAAACATAACAGAATATCATAAGACAGCTGAATATAAAATTAATATACAGAAATCACTAGTTTTCAGTTATAACACGAAAGCTTTAAAGTTTGACTTCAGTCTAAGTGTTTGGTAAAAATCTGCTATTTTGGTAAAAATCAGCTTCAGCCTCAGCCTTTAAAGGCCTAATAGTCAAATAGCTACTTCAATGTCAGTTTTGGCAGCCTTAAAATAGTAAGGGATTATAATGATTTTAGGATCACATAGGCCATCGTCATAGCTAATCTTTATAACGGCATCAGTAATACAATGTCATTAGCGCATCCCCCGCCCCCCAGTTATGTGTTCAGGAAGTAAAGACTGCACAGCAGATACACCAGAATTACTAGGTGAAAAGCAGAAAGAGAATGGGACACTTTCATCACTCTTTTTCAGGCATAGCAAAGGACTTGCGGCAGAAGAAATTTTTGAAGTTGCCTTTTCTTGTACTTATACAAAATTTTCAAATTTTATATATAAAAGATAGAAAGCAGTATTGCATGTTAAAAAGGGACTCCTGAATAAAAGATAGAAGAGATAATGTACGTTGCAGGTGGCAATATCAAATAGCAGTAAGCTCTAACATACTGCAGAACACTACCCACTATATATTGCCATTCTAGGAAGAAAACAAAAACTCTATGTCGTGTTTGTAAATAATAGAAAAGGATCTTATCACACCTACCTGGATTGGGGGTTTCATAGGGAGTTGAGGGGAGACTACCTTTAGCTACACTGTTTGAATTTTTTTTTGAAAACATATTCAGTTATTATTACCTGTGTGTATAAAACTATTAAATAATTAGGAATTTTTAAAAGCCACTTACTTTTGCATTATAGAGAATAACAGTATGATCCTCAACACAGCCAGCGCCAAGAGCACTGTCGGGTCCCATGCCCTAGGCCTGAGCCTCAGAGTCCCAGATGAAGAAACACCTAGTCACAGTTTCCACAAATCCGACGCCAAGGAAACTCTTCAGTCCCATACATTGATGTCCACCTTTCACCCAGCTTCTTGCACCCAGCTTCTTGCACCCAAGTTTCCTCAGCTTTCTTCTCCCAGGAGGACCCTCCGTGGCCGCCCTGCAGCCTGCCCAGACCCTGAAGACATTTGTGCTAAATTGTTTGCGCGCCGAGGTTCGAATACTTCATGTTGGTTGGTTAGAAAGAATTGATTGACACTAAGGAAGCCCAATGAGTGGGCCTGATAATCCACTCAACAGTCTTTGGGTGGTCTTAAAAGGAAGGTAAAATCAGGCAGGATTGTAAAATACCTAATCCCATGCCAGCGCAGCTAACCATATAGAAACTGTACCATGAAAACACCCGGAAGTGTATTTTCTAACAGATGAAACCCCTTTTTAGGATAATGATGGTGGGGTTTGGGGGAGTTTTGTTTGTTTGTTTTTACCATTCACTGAGCACCTGCTATATAACGCTGTAGAACCGGGCTGGCACTGTCAAGTGGGAGAGAGATTATAAACATAATAAACAGCAAATAGCTACTATTTACTAAGTACTTGCTATGTTCCAGAAACGTTGTACATACATTATCTCACAACTGCCCTGCACAGTAGATGGCATCCTTCCTATTTTACATGTAAAGAAACTGAAATTTAGGGGATGTGGAGTGACTTACCCACAATCACCCAATCAGAAAGTAGCAGAACGGTAAAGAAAACCGGATGCATCTACTCCAGAACCCCTGCTAAATACCTCTGTCCCGGAACAGACCCACATTCCCTTGGAAGGAGAATTCACAATGAGAATTCTGAGCGAATGAAGAGTTGGGTTAAATCAGAAGGCCCCGGACGCCCGCCGAGGTCAGGCAAAGGGTAGACAACAGGTGGCACCAGTTAAGAACAGGCTCCACCCCGCTCCGAGCTGGGGGCCTAGCCAGAAGTCCCAAGCCCGAGGGCCTCCCTGTATACTGGCTGACTCTGTGCTCGCCCATTTGCCCCTTACACCATGACACGTCCACCCTCTCTCCTGAATGGCGCCCCCATTGTGCTCTGTGAGTGGAATGTTCAAGGGTCTCACACAAAACTCAGGTCGGTTTCTGCAAGCTCCACTCCCACCCCCGCCCTCTGCCTGCATGCCCGGCACTTAGGACCTTCTCCAGCCGCCTGGGAGCAGGGCCGTGGGTTCCAACCGCACCCACACTTGCCCCGTGGGAGGCGGTGCCCGTGGAAACCTCTGCTTGCGGACAGGCCAGTGCCCCGCTCCAGGCCGTGCCACCCCCGGGAAATATCTTGCCCAGCACCCAGGAACACCGGAAATCCAGCCCAAGAGCGGATCATAAGACTCCGGGCCTGGTTGTGTAGGAAACGCGCCCAACCTGGCCCAGTAAGTTTGAGTTCCCTCCATAACATTGACACCAACAAGCAGGGTCCTGATCACAAGCATAAACCTCTCCCTTCCTGAATCCCTCAGCTACGAAATGAAAATAAGTTCAATGATTTTTAACTTTTAGCCTAAAACAGAATTTTCTGGAGGTGCTCACACAGATTCCCTTGGCCCCACGCTCTAAGAATTCTGATTCAGTTGCTCTGGGATGAGGCAAATAATCTGCATTTTCCACGAAGCTGCAAAGGATGCCAATGCCATCAAGTGACAGACCACTAGCTTAAATGCCCATCAACAGAAGCCTGCCGTGCGTGGTAGCTTACGACTGTAGTCCCAGCCACTCTGGAGGCCGAGGCAGGAGGGTCGCTTGAGTCCAGGAGTTCTGGGCTGTAGTGTACACTATGCCAATGGGTGTCTTCATTAAGTTCAGCACCAATATAGTGACCTCCCAGAAGGGGTGACCACCAGGTCGCCTAAGGAGGGTGAATCCACCCAGTATGGAAACAGAGTAAGTGAAAGCGAACAGGTCAAAATTCCCAAGCTGATCAGTAGTGGAATGGCACCTGTCAATAGCTACTGCACTCCAGCGTGGGCAACATAAGGACATTCATCTCTAAAAAAGGAAAGAAAGAGAGAGGCCTAATTTAAATTTAAAGACTATACAAAGAGGCCCTGCGCCGTGGCTCATGCCTGTAATCCTAGCACTCTGGGAGGCCAAGGCAGGCGGATCACTGGAGGTCAGGAGTTCGAGACCAGCCTGAGCAAGAGTGAGACCCCCGTCTCTACTAAAAAATAGAAAGAAAATTAACCAGACAACTAAAAATATATAGAAAAAATTAGCCGGGCATGGTGGCACATGTCTGTAGTCCCAGCTACTCAGGAGGAGGAGGCAGTAGGATTGCTTGAGCCCAGGAGTTTGAGGTTGCTGTGAGCTAGGCTGACGCATGGCACTCTAGCCCAGGCAACAGAGTGAGACTCTGTCTGAAAAGAATAAAAAAACAAAAATTAAATTAAATTAAAAGACTATACAGGCCGGGCGCGGTGGCTCACGCCTGTAATCCTAGCACTCTGGGAGGCCAAGGTGGGCGGATCGTTTGAGCTCAGGAGTTCGAGACCAGCCTGAGCAAGAGCGAGACCCCACCTCTACTAAAAATAGAAAGAAATTATATGGACAGCTAAAAATATATATAGAAAAAATTAGCCGGGCATGGTGGCACATGCCTGTAGTCCCAGCTACTCGGGAGGCTGAGATAGGAGGATCGCTTGAGCTCAGGAGTTTGAGGTTGCTGTGAGCTAGGCTGACGCCACGGCACTCACTCTAGCCTGGGCAACAGAGTGAGACTCTGTCTCCAAAAAAAAAAAAAAGACTATACAAAGAAATGGTATGCAACCCTAAAAAAAAAAAAAGTAAACTTTGTAAAAATGGAAAGGAAGATAAATAATATGCATGTGATTTGCTTTTAAATGCACAAAATATTCTGGAATGGTAAATTATAATAATGGTTACTGCCAAGAAATCACATGGTTAAGAAACAAGGATGGGAAGAAAGGCTTTGTTGTCTTCTGTAACCACGTGAAAATATTATCTGTTCCAAAATCAGTCTTGGGTATTTTCTCCTATTAACACTATGAGGAATTAAGTCACACCTTCCCTTTAGCCACCTTGATACACTAGGCAGAGGTGCCTTTAAGCTGATGTAACCCTGTTTCATCTTAAGTGAAGCAAAACAAGCCACACTCAGCTGTGCTGGTTTCGGGCTCCTGGGCAACCTGGTTAACCCTTCTGCATGACATTTTCAACATCTGTAAATTGGGCTAAGGATAAACACAGCTTGGAGTTGCAGTTCAGGTCAAATTAGATTAAATTAACGCAAACATCAACTAATTGTAGCATAATACAGTCGGCACTCAGGATCCACAGATTCCGCATTTGCAGATTCAACCAACAGAACAACAAAAATCTTTGGGGGAAAAAAAGATTTAAGAAAAGCAATAAAAACAATACAAATAAGAATTCAGTATAACAACTATTTGCATAGTTGAGGTATTATAAGTAATCTACAGATGATTTAAAGTATATAGGAAGGAGTGCATAGGTTATATGAAAATATTACACCATTTATATAAAGGACTTGAGCACCCGCAGATTTTGGTATGCGGGCGTGCTACAACCAATCCTTCAGGGATACCAAGGGACCACTGTAATTACTATAGACTGACTGTCGTAATAAACAGATAATGCAGGGGCTGCTGTCATCATACAGGATGATAGCTTCACTTTCCGGTTCAAAACCTCTGAAAAAGGACATAGCAGTGATTTACAACTTAGCTGAATGCAAAAATTCAGCCATTATTGGCCAAAAATATCAGAGCACTTCCGGAGAGTAGCCAGGGAGAGAGGCGGGGCCTACAGATCAGCGTCCCGATTTGGCATTCTATTAGCTTGATTTGAACCTCAAACAGTCCTTAACTCCCCAACTGAGGTGAACCCAAGCAGGGCCTAGTACCCTACCCTGGAAACCAGGCCCTAGAGCGGCACAGTTGCTCCGCCCCCTGGAGGCCTATAGAAGTATTTCCCCCCGCAGGGACCTACCAGCCACAGCCAAGGCTATTGGGCAGCACAAACCTCCGTCTCTAGGCGGAGCCTCGAAGGGGCGGAACTTAGCGTGACGTTTTGCGACTTCGGTTCCGCTGGCGTCGCTTGAAACATAACTTGCCCTCAGTGAGCATCCGGACGTGCGCGAGGAAGGCCGAAGATTCCAACACGCGAGGCCGACCCCAGCCGGGGACGCCACTTTCCCCGCAGCCTGGACTGCGGCCCTCCGCGAAGCACCGAGGACTCGCCCAGCGTCGCGCGGTCCGGCGCCCCGTCTGCCCCAGCCCGCCTCACCTGCCATTGACACTTGTCACCGCGTCCAGGAACGCGCCGCCCAAGTTCTCTGCCAGGCCCCGGGAGCGCCGCCCGCAGCGCCATCGAGGTGATGGGCAGCCGGCCCCACAGCCCCAGCGCCTGCCCTGCGCCCTTGTGGGGACCGCAGCCCGGAGGACCCGGCCCTGCCAAGCGCCGCCGATTGGAGGAGCCAGCGGGCCTCCGGCCCGGCGCGGTCCCCAGCCTGGAAGACTCGGCGGGGCCCCCGGGCGCGGACGCGCTCACCTCCGTCGTGGTCCTGGCCTCGGGCTGTGCCTTGAGAGTGGCCCTAGACGACGTCGACCTGGTGCTGGAGCCCGCGCCAACCTCGGTCCTGCAAGTATCCCTCGAAGGGCACACGCTCATCCTGGTCCCCGAGGTCCTCCTGGGCTCAGTCGACGAAGGCTCGGGAGGACAGGGCGACTCGTCTGTCGGCCTGGAACCGGGCGTTTCTCTGGACGCTCCCGGGGAGGACGTCGTCGTCGAGCATGCATTCTTCCGCGCATCTGTCTCAGAGCTCGCCGCCCTAAAAGAGGCCTTCGAGGAGGACGCGGAGCCCGAGTTCCTGGCACCCTGGATGGCCCCTCCCGCCAGCTTAGGCGCTGAGCTCCAGCCCTCCGCTAGCAGCGCGGCCAGCCCCGACCCTCAGGGCCCGGTCCCAGAGCCCAGTCTTCTGGTCTCCAACCCTACTCCAGGGAGACGCTGTCCACGCCCCATCTTCGACCTGGAATTCCACCTTCTGGAGCCCTTCCCTAGCTCACCGCTCCAACCTCTACCTCCCTCCCCAAGTCTAGGTCCTCATGCGCGCCCGGCGCGCTCTGCCCGCCCTCCGTGCAAGGCCCGGAGACGCCTGTTCCAGGAATGAACTGTCCCACACTCCCTTGCCACCCTGCTGAGGTCCAGGCGAGCATTCGTGTATACCTTTGCACAACCTACAAGGACCTCCACCCATGGATGACAAACAGATGCGTTTTTGATGCAGGCTGCATTGCAAAATTTTAGGTGAGTGGCAGACTAGAATGTCTGGAAAGAAGATCACCTTAGCAAAAAAAAAAACAACGTTTGAAAAACAGTCTACTTTCAGACTTTGAGATTGCTGCCTACGGCCGGTTTTTTTTTTTTTTTTTTTTTTTTTTTTTTCAGACATCACCCTTAGGCAGCTCTATTCCCCCTAGTTTTGCTTTAAACTTCAGCTCCAGCACTTTTCTCTAAAAATGTACCCTTTCCCCAGCATCCTACGACTGCATCCCTTTTCTCCCAAATTAATCACTAAATTTATTTTGTTTAATGGGCTTTGGCCCTTACTAGTTTATGACCATTTCTCACCATGGACCTTTTTATTATGGTGGCCCTAGTCCGTTCTGGGAGATCTAGGGAATGGTTGTACGTGGACAAAATGTTTGTCACTTACAAAACAAACACAGAACTCGGAAAAATGATCATGCGCCCTCCTTTTTTCAATGATAATGTTAGCAAACAGTTTAACTATGTTGTTGGGTTTGTGGGGTTTCTTCCCCAACTTTTAGTAACAGCTCTTTTCCATTCATTTCTTCTTGAATATTTTTAATATAATTCTCTTGTCCTGGGAAAGCTTATAATTCTATAATTCTGTGTTTTTGTAGTTCTAAGATCTGAATATATTTTGTACATTGTTACTGGCATATAGAAATGATTTGTTTCTTATGTTGATCTTGTATGGAACAAAATTACTGAATTTCTTTAATGGTTTATCTATAGATTATCTTGGTTGGTTGACAAAGACAATAATAACTCCAAATAATGGGAATATTGTATCTTTTTACAAGCTTCTTACATCTTATTTTCCCCTTACTCTTCGATATTGGATAATACCTCAAGTCCAGGTTGAACAGTATGGTTGATAGGAGCATTCCTATAGGGGCATTCCTGTCTTATTCCTTGTTTTCATGCTTCTAAATTTTACTATAAAGTGTGATCTTTAGTATACATGGTTGGTAGATAATCCTTATTTTCCTGAAGCAGTTAATTTCCAGTCTTTCTGATCAGGAAAAAGTGTTGGGTTTTTGTTTTGTTTGGGGCTAAGTGACTACAAAAACTTTATCAAATTGTTTTAGATGTTGGCATTTAATTGTTTGCATGTATACATAAAATAGCTACGTAGAACCTTTGGGCCATTGGGGTACATACAGAAACCTGACAAGAGAGCAAATGATACCAGGCTTGGGATTTTAAAAATTGGATGCCCTTCAGAGGACCTGAGAAGAAAAGGGTGGAAGGAGAAAGACAGTAACTGCAGGGTCCCATTAAGGTTTTAAATGTTAAATTTTAAGAAATATTTTTCTTATGCATAAGGTGACTTTGTAGTTTCGCTTTTAATCAGTTCATGTGGTTTGTGCTAATAGAACTTCTAAGTACCTTTGTATTTTTGCCATTCCATATTATTTTATACAATTCTAATTCCATCCTTAGTTTTGTGTTTTGTTTTGTTTTTTGCTTTTGGTTTTTGTTTGTTTTGTTTTTGTTTTGTTTTGTTTTTTTCCAAATAACCATGTATACCACTCCTAATTTTTAAATGTCCTTATTTTGCCAGATTTGCCTCATATTTTCACAAGGAAATAAATTATTACTGATAAAGCTAAAATCATTGAGATGCTAGTTTTTTTTTTCTGTTGAACATTAGTAATTATTATTTAGATTTATTTTCTTCTTTTTGTCCCCTGCCCCCACCTCCCCCCACCTATTTAGATTTATTAATATGAACATGATTTACCAGTTTCTTTGCTCCTTCTATTCTTGCATTCTACTTCTTCATTCTGTCCCCATTTATCTTCTTACCAAGGTATACATTTTAAGAATTCTTTCAGCTATGGCCTGTGTGGCAAATCTTAGTTTTGTTTGTCTGCACATATTTAAATTATACCTTCAAACTGGTAATATTTTAGCTGGGTCTGGAATTCTGAAATAAATCCTATACTCTCTCACTATTTTAAAGATATTAGTATATTATTTTCCCTGCTATTTATTGCTACAGGTGAGAAGTCTGTCATTTGTATTATCATTCCTTTTCAGGATTAGGCTGCTTACATTAATATTTTTCTTGACCTTGATGTACAATAGTTTCCACCTGATGTATTTAAGTGGTAGATTTTTGCCAGCTGCAACTCAGCGAGCTTTCTAAATCTGGAAAAACAGATTCTTTCTTAGAATCTCAAAGAAAAAAAAAAGAGTCACTATTTCTTGGCCTTTGAACCTTTCTCTAATCTCTGGAACTCCTGATAGGGAAATGGTGGTGCTACTTGATCGATGCCCTCCACCATGTCTCTTGATATCTGTATTACATTTTCATACCCTTTATCATAACATACTTTCTCTCTTCCAATTAACTGATTTTATCATTGTTTTCAGAATTTTATGTTTTTTATAAGACTGTTCATTTCAAAGACTGCATTTTCCATTTTGAAGACTGCTACTTACTTGGTTTTTTATCTACTTGCTCTTATTTCACAACTTTTTGTCAATGTCACATAAATTTGTTTCACAGATGTTGACTCCTCCTTTGTCACTAGAAGCATTTAAACATTCTTATTTTAAATTCTATGTTAATTAGATCAATAATTACAGTTCCCCAGGCATAAAATCTCCAATTATTTCTTCCTGGGGGGGGTGGGGAACCACAAAACAATTGATTTATACATGCATTTTGAATGGAAATTTATTTTCTTCCCCATATTTGAGTTTTACATTTGCCCCTTCTTAGTTCTCTAAGATCTAAGACTTAGAGCCAAACATCATGGAGCTCATACAATTTGCAATTCAAAAATCCCAGTTCTCTTCCTTAAACAATCACACATGGCCCAATTTCCAATTTCACAGCAGTAGTGATGCTGGACTGGACTGTCCATACTCCTATCAGGACTGCTGGGAGTATTAGCTGCTGACTCAGTGCTCTCCAGGAATCACCCTCAACATCTGTGGTAGTTCACTCCAAATACTGTTCAACCAGGGGGTATACAAGTCCATCCCACTTGCTTCAAGTCAAGACAACTCTGAAGAAGTCCAATTCTAGGACTCTCAGTAAGTTGGCTGGGGTCTTGTTGCAGCTACATCCCAGTTCAACTCCTCCATCTGCCCAGTCATATTTTCTGTGTTCCCCCAAGTTCCTCCATGCAAATCTTCATCTCAAAGTCTTCCCAAACCAATTTAAAATAGCTGGTGCCAGGAGTTGCCATAGGAAGCAGTCACTAAAATGGATTTCAGAGCTGAATCATGGAGCATGAATAACCGATGGCATGCTACAGCAAAGCAGATAAGATCTTAATCAATGTTGAACTAATTGGGACACTAGCAGAAGGAAATACACTGCCATTGGCAATATCCCAGGCATTTGAGAAATTTGGGGCACAGAGTAATTGTAAGAAGTAATATTTATAAATAATGTGGAATTGAATTGAATGGCTATTTCTGGGATAATCAATGTATTTGAGAAAGAGAATGAAAGGCTGAGAGTGATTACCAATAAAACCTAAACATGAAATCCAGACAGTCTCCTTGGCAGTATACAAATAGCCTTTCATCTCCTGGAGCTAAAGAGGAATAAAAAACAACAGAGGATCTGGCCCAAGATTTACTGTAGGGATAGTGGAATATCATAAAACGTTGAATTCTCAAACTAGGCAGTCTACAAAGGTGAGGTCCCGGGCCTGATTGGGTCCTGAGACATTGTATGAAGACAACTTGGTAGATACTTGAACATCCTGAGTCACTAAAACCCTCTCAATCCTCTGGGCCTACAGAAGTGGCCCTCTCCTCTCTGTTAAATGTTGGCACTCCTCCGTTGCGTAAGATGATGCAGAAACTTCTGCCTAGCAAGACGGCCTGCACCCACCTGAGGATCTACCCTCACCTCCACAAGGCCAGTAACTGAAGGTAAGCACAGTATAACCCTGCCAGGGAAATGCTGGGCCTGTAAATAATAAAGGGGACTGTATATACCCTGAAAAAGCTGCAGGATTCACCCAACATATACCAGCAGGAGTCAGGTATAGTGCCAAATGTCAGCCTAAAGAAAGTTTATCAATTTAGAAGCACTCTCCCACGATACAGGATTTAACACCCTGGCAAGGACCCTGTAAGACAAGGCTAACATTCTGGCAGGTGACTCCTGGAAGCTTGGAGTAAAGGATGCCCGACACTAAGTAAGAATGCCAAAACTGCCAAGGTAGACAGAAGAAGAAGGGATCGATGGTTCAGAGAAGTTGTACAGTGGATATGCCACCTATGGCATAAAGCACATCAGCTACTATGATATGTGGGAGAACCTGAAGGGACATTGTGTAACAAAACAATAACGAATGCACTGCAGAGACATTGGTATCATTGAGAATCTCAGTAGGCCAGGGTGAGGCCAGGAGATGCCATTAGAGAGCTGGACTCCTTGGTAGCCGTGGGGATAATAAGATCTGAGACACTAAAAATACAAGTGAACAATGGCCAGACCATACATGATAGTATTAATAGAACTCTAACCCACAACCCCTGCAGCAAACATCCCAAGAAACAACATAATGTCTGCAGTAACTGGCCCCAAAATGGTCAAGACTTGGTCAATAACTGCAAGCTTTTCTAATTTTCACCTCTACTTCCAACTCAGGACCTACCAGAAAAAGCCAAAGATGCTATGCCTAAGACACAAGGTGCACAAAACTAACCAATCACACAGGATGCCCCACTTCTACTTAGCCTACTCCAGCTTCTCTGAGCCAACAACTTCCAACAGACATACCTGAAGCTCTCCCTTTTTTCACTGTAAACCTTTCCTACTCTCCTACCTGCCTATAAGTCTCTGTCAATTGCAAATGCTGGGGCTGACTCCCTTGCTATAGCAAGCTCTGAATAAACAGCCTCTGCTTGTTCTCATTTGAGTGGACTTTGTTTATTTAGAGTTTTCCTGGAGGCCCCAGTGAGATATGGTCCAGATAGCCCAATGTGGTAAGTCACCACCAGGTCTGAACTCTTCCTATGTTGAGATCCTTTTCTATTTATTCTCAGTTTGGTACCCAAGTTTTGTTATCAGCTCCATTTGTTTGGCATCCTTGGTTCAATCAAGCCATTTCTTTTCATCCCCTTTTGGTCGCTTTTGTGTTTCCATTTTGTGTCATGCTATCCAAAAGTGTTGTTTGTCATAAGAAATAAAATCACAGGGTAGAACACAGTCATGAGCCCTATAAGCCTGTTGTTTGGGCCGGCCTCACAGTTTGCTGGGTTTGCAGTTCTCACCAGCCCTGCATCCACTTGGAAAAACTTTGCTGTGGGTCATCTGTTAAAATTGGATGAGCTTCTCCTGTTTTAATTTTTGATTTTTTCTTTTTTATTTCTTCTTCTTCTTCTTTTTTTTTTTTTTTCTACTCAATATCACAGGAAAGAACTGTTTTGATATTTTGTCCTTAGAGTTTGGCTTTGATCGAGAAAGAGTTTTCTTTCTGGTTTTCCATCTGCCATGGGGTGCAGACTGTCAGGCCTACATTCAGAGGCCCCAACCATTATGCATCACATTTTACTGACCATTGCCAGCTTTTATGGGGTCATCTAAATTTAAATCCTCTCCTCTTCCAGGAAAAATGCCTGCTTCTTACATGTATTTTCATTGCAATCCTTACTCTTGTGCCTGACTCTCTAAATGGCATAATTTCACCATGGATGACTTGGGCCTTTAGTGGCCACTGTGGAGAATATTTAACTTAAATAAAATTGTCCACTTGTGAGGCACTTGAGAAAAAAAAAGAATAAGATTTCTCTGGCTCAATTGGCAGCATTTTTAAATTAGGTCCTTGTCCTCCAGTTCCCTCCTGTATCTAGATCTCCCTCTGCCCCTTATCCTTCCAATCCCTCTCCCTCCTTACCTCCATCAGCTCCTCCCTCCAGTTGTCCTTGTTCAGGACCCCTACCTTTGCCCAACAACTTTCCCAAAAACCTAAAATGCCATTTGCCTCCATGAGATCCATCCCTCCAGGAGCCGCATATTCAGGTACTGTCGAATGTAACCCTTAGACCTGAGCTGAATTAAGAGTTATAAGTTCCCTTAAATCAAGACAGGAACAGCAAATAGTCATAGAAGAATTTAGAATTCTTTTGGGCACATCCAACACAGAATTACCTGACTTAAATCAACTCAGACACATATTGGTCAGAACTACAGATGCTAAATCCCGGATGGCAAAAGCTGACTGGACTGGTCCAGAAAGGTCCCTACAGGATCTGTGTATCCATAATAAACCTTTGAAAAGCCTGAAAAGTAAGGCAAAGTCTCCGAAAAGTAATATCCAAGATATTTCCTATGAAAGCACTGCTATTTATTTCTTTTTTATTTTTTTAAGAGACAAGGCTTCTGTTACCCAGGCTGAAGTACAGTGACATGATCAAAGCTCACTGCTGCCTCAGAATCCTGAGCTCAAGCAATCTTTTCATCTATATCTGGGATATCTATGTTCTATATCCATAACTGGGATTACAGGTGCAAGCCACCATGCCAGGCACTACCTCTATATTAAATTCTGCTACCTTTGTGTAGCTTCTTCCTTGGAGAAACTGTGCTACACAAGTGGTATCTCAAATGACACACAGATTCTCCCTAACTCCCAGCCCTTAACTTTAACGCTTGGGCCCTTATATGAAAATATTCCTTTCTACTCTATGATAACACACCTGCAAATTTAATAGGCAGAGACTTACTTTGCACATGGAACTGAAATATTAAATGCACATCAGAGAGACTATTTTTTGAGTTTTCAGAGGACTCCTCTATTCATAATTAAGTTGTGTCTGTTCTGCATATACTTTTGCATTCTCTATTATAGTTGATGCATAACTCAGATAAAGATGCTGACACTATGCCTGACTTCCTATGGGCTAGAAATTCCAGTGACATAGAAAAAAATAATTGGGGCAGAATCTATTAAAGTTCAGATAGATCCTACCAAATCATTACCCAAACTTCTCCAATAACCCTTGAAGCAAAAAGAAAGGTTCAAACCTATGGTTGAAGGCCTTATATACAAAAGTCTTCTCAAACGCTGCACTAGCCTTTGTAACACTGCCATCCTGCTAGTAAAGAAACAAAACAGACAAGAATATCAATCCATCCAAGACCTCAAGGCCATCAATAAAATCCTTATACATCACTTCCTGATAGAACTTGACCCAAATACCACCCTGTCATCAATTTCCACCTGAAGCCATTTGCTTCCCCTGTAGTGGATCTCTGCTCTGCCTTTTCCTATTCTTCCTGACCAGGACAGTCAACACCTTTTTGCCTTCACCTAGAAAGGGCAATAATGTACCTGAACAGTCATACCTCCGAAGTTCACTGGAGCCTCCTCCAATTTTCCTGGGTCTTCAATCAAGACTTAAAAGATCTAAAATTCCCCCTTGTGATCAAGTTCCGAAACAATGTGTAAACGGTCTCCTACTTTGTTTAGATAACCAAGAAGCCTGTAAAAGGGACTCCACTTACTTGCCCCCAGCCTTCACAGAAAACAGACATAAAGTTTCAAGAGCTATGTTATAATGTTTGCCAAATCACAGTCTATTATTTAGAGCATTACCTATCTGAGGGGTGGAAACCATTCTCTCCTGATAGACTAAAGACTAAAATATCCTAGACCCCTCACAAAAGACAATTCATAGTATTTTGGGGTTTAACTGGATATTACAGATAATGGGTGCTGAATTTTTGTCAGATTGAAAAGTCTCTGTAGTATTTGACTAAGTCCTCACTAAGAAACGCTCTCCTTGGGAAGCCAAATGTAAACAGGCTTTCTGTAAACTGAAGAAGGCTGTTCAACAGCCTCTTTCTCTAGCATCCCTAACTACAAAAAGCTCCTTTGTCTATTAGTGCATAAACAATCTGGACAAGCCCTTGGGTTTTAACTTAACTTGATGGGAATCACCAAAAATTCATTGCAACCAAGCTGTCCTTCAATAGGTGAATGACTAAACAAACTGTGGTACATCCATACAATGTAAAATGTAAAATGGCCATAAAAAGAAATTAACTATCAATCCATGAAAAGATATGGAGAAGACTTAAATGCATGTTACTAAGTGAAAGAAGCCAATCTGAAAAGGCTACATACTCTATGATTCCAACGATATGACATTCTGGAAAAGGCAAAACTGTGTAGAAAGTAAAAAGATCAGTGGTCACCAAGGGTTTAGAAGGAGGGGAGGGGATGAATAGGTGGAGCACAGAGGAATTTTAGGGTGGTTAAAATCTATATAATATTATAATGGTAGATACAGGACATTATGCACTTGTCAAAACCTATAGAACTGTACAACACAAAGAGTGAACCTTAATATAAACCGTGGACTTTGGTTAATAACAATGTATCAGTTTTGATTTATTAATTATAACAAGTATATCATAGTAGGGGAAACTATGTCGGGGAGGGGCAGTATGTGGGAACTCTGTGCTGTCTGCTCAATTTTCTGTAAAACTAATACTGTCCTAAAAATAAATCTATTAATATTTTTAAAGGTAAGGAAGAAAAAAGATCCTTTTGAGAAGTTAACTTCAGAGATAAGATTTTTTGTAATGTTTACATTAAAAATGAGATTGATGTCCTCACAGCATAAAGGAAAGGGGACTTGCTTAATCTACAATAAATGAGGACTTTGTTAGAAGTCTACTTAAGGTAAGTTCTATACATCACTAAAATGGCCCGCTCAGTGTTTAGTGTGCCTTGTTCATGATACCAGGAACCAGATATCCCAACTTGTGTCCTCTACTACCCCAACCTCTTAAAAACAGAACAAAACAAACAGAAACATCACTTACTATAGCTTCACCCTTGACTCAGTTGGAAAGGTTGATCCCTTTTGTCTTAGGACAATAGGTGTCCTAATAGATGCAAAACTTACTGAAGCTTCTGCTGAGCTAGTGCCAGCCTCCCACTTGACTTCAGGGTTCCTCATGTAGTATAGACATCACTACTCACTTTTCAGCTAACCCATTAATACCTTATGAGATTCTGTTATTCACTCCCTTTCACATTACCATTCACCACTGCAACACTCTTAAAACTGCTATTCTCCTGCCACTTCCAAAAGAAGGGGAGCCTCAAGATTGTCTTCCCTCCGTTATGGAACTCTCTGTTCCTCTGTCAGATGTATTAAAAACTCCTATTGGGAACTCTGACCTAACATTATTTGTTGATGATTCATACTTCAAAACTGAAACTGGTGATTATGAAGCAGGATATGCATTCACTAATCTAAACTCTCTTTGGGTAAATCAGCCCCGATGGCAGAATTTATTGCATTTACTACAGCTTGCCAAATAGCCAAGACCGGAGAGTAAACATATATACAAAAGGCATGTACGCTTTTGGAGTAGTACATGACTTTGGGATGCTTTGGAAACAAGGGGATTTCTTGCCCCTGCTGGAATCCCCACCAAAAATGAACAAGTTCAGGAGTTTTTAGATGTGCTCCTACTTTCTAGAGAGGTGGCTACTATAAAATGTTCAAGCTCATGCAAAAATAGATAATAAATAAGCTCTAGCAGGAAAATGGTCTGGCAGATCATTGTGCCAAACAAGCAGCTTTCACCAAAGTTATGAACCTTCTAAACCCTCGGAGAATAAATCTCTGGAGACAATCAAGAAGGCCATTACATAAAGTCATTCATTAGTTCCTGATTTTGAAAAGGAAGAACGGAAAAAATCTAGTTGTATCTTTCACTCAAATAATTTCTAGTGCTCTCAATACAGCCAATTGATGTTACCAGATTTCAAATGGGTATTAGCTAAATTTCTCCATGAAACTATTCATCATGCTATAGACAAATTGGTTACTATCTTAAATCAGCATTGATGTGGAAATCTTTAAAATAACAACTGATTTCAACAGCATCAAAAATAATAAAATAATCAGGAATAAATTTAACAAGGAGGCAAAAGACTTTTACACTGAAAACTATAAAACTACAAAATATTGCTGAATGAAATTAAAGAAGGCACAAATAAATTAAAAGACACCCCATTATGAATTAATATTGTGAAGATGTCAATACTCCCCAAAGTGATCCACAGATTTAAAACAATCCCTATCAAAATCCCAATAACTTTTTGTTTGCAGAAATAGAAAAATCCATCCTAAAATTTATATGGATTCTCAAGGGACCCTGAATAGTCAAAACAATCTTGAAAAAGAAGAACAGAGCTTGGAAGACTCACTCTTCCTGATTTCAAAACTGACTACAAAACAACAGTAATGGAAACAGTATGGCACTGGCATAAAGACAGTACATAGACCAATGCAATGGAATAGAAAGCCCAGAAATAAACCTTCACATATTATGTTCTCGTGATTTTCAGCAAGGATGCCAAGACTTTTCAATGGGGAAAGGATAGTCTTTTCAATAAATTTTGTTGAGAAATCTTGATATCCACATGCAAAAGAATGAAATTGAACCCTTACCTTATAACATATACAAAAATGGATCGACTCAGATTAACTCAAAATGGATCAAAGGCCTAAATGCAAGAGCTAAGAATATAAAATTCTTATAAGAATATAGGGCAAAATTTCATGACATTGGATTTGGCAGCAATTTCTTAGATATAACACCAAAGGCACAGGCACCAAAAGAAAAAATAAGTAAACTGGGCTTCATGAAAATTTTAAAAATTTGTGCATCAAAAAAAGTACCAACAGAGTAAGAAGGCAACCCACAAAATGTTTGCATAAACATAAGACCTAAGCCCATCAAACTCATAGAAGAATACAGAGGAAACCTTTCATGACATTGGATTTGGCAATGATTTCTTGGATATGACACACCAAAGCACAGGCAACAAGAGTAAAATAAATTAAACTGCATCAAAATTAAAAACTTGTGTACACAATCAATAGGATGAAAAGATAACTTACAGAATAGGAGAAAATATTTCCAAATAATATATCTGATACTGCGTTAATGTCCAGCATATATAAAGAACTCTTTACAACACAACAACAAAATAACCAAATTAAAAATGGGCAAAGGACTTAAAATGACATTTCTTCAAAGAAAACATACAAATAGCCAACAAACGTATGAAAATATGCTTAACATCACTAATCATTAGGAAAATGCAAATCAAATCCACAATGAAATGTCACCTCATACCCATTAGGAAGGCTGCTGAGAAAAAAAAATAAGAAAATAGTAAGTGTGTTGGTGAAGATATGGAGAAACTGAAACCCTTAAGCACTGTTGGTGGGAATGTAAAATGGCACAGCCACCATGGAAAACACTATGGCAGTTCCTTAAAAAATTACAAATAGAATACCATATGATCCAGAGATACCACTTCTGGGTGTATATCCAAAATAATTGAAAGCAGGGTCTCAAAAAGATATTTCTATACCCATGTCCATACCAGCATTATTCACAATAGCCAAAAGGTTAAAGCAACCCAAGTGTCCAACAAAAGATGAACGGATAAACAAAATATGGCATATGCATAAAATGAAATATTATTCAGCTTTTAAAAAAGAAGGGCCAGGAGAAATGGGTCACGCCTGTAACCCTAGCACTCTGGGAAACCAAGGCGGGAGGATTGCTTGAGCTCAGGAGTTCAAGACCAGCCTGACCAAGAGTATGACCCCGTTTCTACTAAAAATAGAAAAATTAGCCAGTTGTCATGGTGTGCACCTGCAGTCCCAGCTACTCAGGAGGCTGAGGAATGACAGAAAGCCCGGGAGTCTGAGGCTGCAGTGAGCTATGACAACGCCACTGCACTCTACCCAGGGCGACAGAGTAAGACTCTGTCTCAAAAAAAAAAAAAAAAAGGAAAATGTGACACATGCTATAACGTAGATGAACCTTGAGGATATCATGCTAAGTGAAATAAGCCAATCATAAAAAAGACAAATACTGTAGGATTTCACTTACATGAAGTATCAAGAGTAGTCAAACTCATAAAAACAGAATGCAGAATAGTGATTTCCAGGGACGAGAAAGAGAAGTCAAAAGAGATGACACAAAGGTTTGCACAGCCTCTCAGGTCCTCATTCTGAGCCTGTATGCTCTTGGTTTATTTATTCTTTTAATGGGATTGGTTACTTAGTTTCCAGTCCTACAACAAATCAGAGGAAGACACTGATCCCTACTAGTTGTCACACCAACAACCACAAAAAGTAAGAGACAACAATCTGACAGCAACAGAGAAGATTAATGAACACATAAAAAAATAAAACAAAAGGTCTGGGCAATCTGGCATCATTTGGTGAAGGAAGACTCAATCTTACACATCTCACCCATTCATCAAACTGCATGGATCCATCAGAATGCTGACTTTGGATTCAACAAAGGTCTTATAAAGCAGGAAGGATTTTAGTATGGTAGAAAAGTTTCATACAAATTGGCTACATGGAACTTAATGGGCAAGCTCAGGGCTACTAAAAAAGTTCATTTGTCAAAAATGACTTGAATTCTGAATAGCCAATATTTTATACTGATAGAACTGTAAATTATGATTTTTGACCCACTCTAAAACATGGCAGTTGCTTTATTTGTTTTAAGAAACAACATTAATTTATCATCACAAACATCATCATCTGCTTCACCATCTGCTTCACCACCAAAAATCATGTCATGGTTTTGAACTTGAAGGTTCTGCCTACCAACTCTGGACTTGAATTTTAACCACTGAAGTTTTACCTGGCACCAAAAAGCCAAAGATAAGTGGAAAATCTATCAGATACCCCAATATTTCAATAAACCTGATATTTTTGGTGAGCAGATTTTTAAAATTCAGGAGCAGACCAAATGTATTCATTTTTATCTCAGTATTTGCTGTCACATAGCTGTATAATCTCTACTTTCCTATCTCTTCTTCCTCATTTCCATTCTCTCCTAGACCACCACAGTCCAGCTCCCATCCACACAACTTCACACAAGCAGCTCCTGTCACTTCATCTGATTGCCAAAGCTGACAGTCTTTCTTCAGTCCTTGATTTGTCACTTAGCACAGCTGACCACTTCTACCACCTTAAATCTCTTGCTCCAGTGACTGCCATAACCTCAACTTCTGGTTCCTTATTACCTCTTCATATTCATGTATTCAGCAAAGATTTTACTAAATGCCTGTTGTGTTATAGTAAATGTATGCAATAATATTAATAAAGCTGGTAACTATTAAATGCTTACCAAGGGCCAGGCTATGTTTTTAAATTTTAAATGTAACTTTTTAAAATTGATTGATTTATTTATTTTGATTGACCAAAACTGTACACTTAAAGTTTGGACTTTCATTCCATTTCTGAACCCTGTAAAGTTGTTTAATTATTTTGAGAATTGACAGTTATGTTTAATATTTCTTCCTGTCAATATTAATGGCCTACTGGAAATAAAGAATACCCCTCTTCATACTGACTACTATTTTGACTACAATTCACATACACACACACACACACACACACACACACACTATATCACAAGCTCCCCCCATGTAGCACAGAATAAAGAATCAGCAGTTGGCCGGGTGCGGTGGCTCACGCCTGTAATCCTAGCACTCTGGGAGGCCGAGGTGCGAGGATCGCTTGAGGTCAGGAGTTCAAGACCAGCCTGAGCAAGAGCGAGACCCTGTCTCTACTAAAAATAGAAAGAAATTAGCCAAACAACTGAAAAAAAAATGGAAAAAATTAGCTGGGCATGGTGGTGCATGCCTGTAGTCCCAGCTACCAGGGAGGCTGAGGCAGGAGGATTGCTTGAGCCCAGGCGTTTGAGGTTGCTGTGAGCTAGGCTGACGCCACAGCACTCTAGCCCAGGCAAGACAGTGAGACTCTGTCTCAAAACAAACAAAAAAAAAGAATCAGCAGTTAATCAGCCTCAAGTCCCAATCTAGGATGCTGATTCTATTTCTACAGACAGTGACTTCTATTTCTTCAGAGCACACTTTACACATAAAAAAAAAAATAACTGAAGACATCCATTTTGGATTAGAATAGCCAGAAAAAATCCTCATGAACAAAACATGTAAAAGTGCTGGATACATTTTTGTAAATATCCTTTGAAATCATCAAAGAGCTGTCAAGTAAAGAAAATAATGAGAGATCGAAATGATGAGAAGTCCATGGTGGCCTAGAGCTTTGGTTTTATGAACCAAATATAGGGATGGATCAGGAGGCAAACCTCAGTGTATACATACATATAGGGTTGGAGAACCCCTGCATAGATCTCAGACCCCCAAATATGACTGCATCAGCAAGTGAACTAAAAATACCCAGTCTCCAAAGAGAGATGGTAGGAAACTTTGTCTAACCAAATTTGGCTGTGAATGGAGGGGAAATAACGGCTCCTCTGCAAATCTCACTCTGAGGGCAGGGCAGAATACGTTTGGACCCAGGTGATTCACTAGTTACCAGGGTCTCATTCTGCTCAGAGAACGAGGCTCTTGGTCACCCCACCAGGTAAGCCATTTAGACCAACAAAACTGCAAGCGAAGGGGAGCTTGATCTAGAATTCACACTGTCTTTATGGAAAAAGAAAGAAGAAAGGAAGGGGGGAAGAGAAAAGGAAAGAAGGAAAAGTGAAAGAAGGAAAGGAGAGGTAAAGGAAGGTAACAGATGGGAGAGAAAGAGAGAGAAAGGGAGAAAGAGAAGGGGAGCCTAG
This sequence comes from Eulemur rufifrons, assembly GCF_041146395.1. NCBI lineage: Eukaryota > Metazoa > Chordata > Mammalia > Primates > Lemuridae > Eulemur > Eulemur rufifrons. The sequence continues at coordinate 117,538,594 of NC_090989.1, forward strand.
TTAAAAAGGGTTCACTGCTTGAAAATCCTTCTGAGAACTTCCCAAAGCAACTCAAGTTCTCTCTGAGAAAATATTCCTTATCCTTAGGCCTTACAGTTCTCACAAACATAAAGTTCCAGTGAGCATACCCTCCCGTTCCAAAGTAGAGATTTTAGAAAGAACCCAACATAAATAAGAGAAAGCTAAAACAAGAAACAGTAAAATTGATCCTTCGAACAATGAATATATTTACCAGATCCATAATATTGTAAAAGTACTTATAAATTTTTCAATAAAATAAAGTAAGGGGGAAATGAGGCTAAGGAACAAGGAACTATCAAAAAAGACATAACTGATTTTTTAAAAATTGGTTAAAATTAACCTCCAGAGATATGCTATATAAACATTTAGATAAAAAGTTAATTTATACATTTCAAAAGATTAGAAACAGGTGAAGAGAGAATTAGTGATCTGGAGAAACTACCTATAATTTATCACAAACACAGATAAAAAATAATTAAAAAAGGAATAAGAAGGCGGGGCGCAGTGGCTCACGCCTGTAATCCTAGCACTCTGGGAGGCCGAGGCAGGCGGATCGTTTGAGCTCAGGAGTTCGAGACTAGCCTGAGCAAGAGCGAGACCCCATCTCTACTAAAAATAGAAAGAAATTATATGGACAGCTAAAAATATATATAGAAAAAATTAGCCGGGCATGGTGGTGCATGCCTGTAGTCCCAGCTACTCGGGAGGCTGAGAGAGAAGGATCCCTTGAGCTCAGGAGTTTGAGGTTGCTGTGAGCTAGGCTGACGCCACGGTACTCACTCTAGCCTGGGCAACGGAGTGAGACTCTGTCTCAAAAAAAAAAAAAAAAAAAAAGGAATAAGAGCTATTAGAAGAAAGGAAGAAGTTCTAACATATGACTAGTTGGAGTTGCAGAGGGAGAAAATAGGGGAAAAAAATGGGGTATGCTTGAGGTCAGGAGTTCAAGACCAGCCTGAGCAAGAGTGAGACCCCATCTCTAGTTAAAATAGAAAAAAATTAGCTAGGTATGGTGGCTCATGCCTATAGTCCCAGCTCCTCAGGAGCCTGAGGCAGGAGGATTGCTTGAGACTAGGAGTTTGAGGTTGCTGTGAGCTAGGCTGACATCACGGCACTCTAGCCCTGGCAACAGAATGAGACTCTGTCCAAAAAAAAAAGGTGGAGGGCAATATTTGAAGAGATTCACAATGAATGAGAACTGCTCATAATTGATGGAAAAAAATTATTCATTGATCCAACATATATTTTTGAGTGTCCACCATAGATCTGAGAGTGCTCCAAAACTGGGGGTATAGCAAAGACCAAAACAAAAACTGAAGTTAAAAATTGCTGTCATCATGGCTGGGATGGTGGCTGATACCTATAATCCTAGCACTTTGGGCGGCCGAGGCAGGAGGATCACTTGAAGCCAGGAATTTGAGACCAGCTTGAGCAACATAGTGAGACCCTGTCTCTACAAAAAATACAGAAGTTTGTTGGACTCAGTGGCATGTGCCTGTAGTCCCAACTACTCAGGATGCTGAGGCATGAGGATCGCTTGAGCATACAAGTTAGAAGTTGCAGGGAGCTATGATGATGCCACTGCACTCTGCCCAAGCAACAGAGTGAGACCTTGTCTCAAAAAAAAAAAAAAAAAAAAAAAAAAAAAAAAAAATTTGCTGCCATCATGAATTTACACTCTGGTGAAGAGAATGTAGACAGTAAACAAGATAAATAAAACGCACAACATATTAAATACTAACAAGTGCTAAGGATTAAATTAAGGCAGGAAGGGGAGGTAAAAGGGTCAGGGATTGCCATTTTAGATAGTGTGTTAAGGGAAAGCCTCAGAAATTGAGCTGTTTGCATCACAGTCTGAAAGAAGTAAGGAAACATACAGATGATGGTATGGTATAGAGTGTTCCAAGCAGAAGAAAAACGATTGCAAATTCTATAAGAATGTCTATTAATTTTTAGGAAACTCATAGATGCTGGAGAGCTGTAATAGAAGGAGCAAGGGAGAGAGAGAGTGATAGAAAGTATGGTCTGACAGATAATGGGGGTGGGAGGGCCATATAGAACACTGTAGGCCCATATAAAAACACTGGCTTTTAAGCAATCCTAAGCAAAAAGGACACATCTGGAGGCATGATATTACCCAACTTCAAATTATACTACAAGGCTAAAGTAACCAAAACAGCATGTTACTGGTACAAAAGTAGACATATAGATCAATGGAACAGAATAGAGAACACAGAAATAAAACCACACACCTAAAACAAACTAATCTTTGACAAAGTAGACAACCTGCAGAATGGGAAAAAATATTCACAAACTATACAACCCTCAAAGGACTAATATCCAGAATCTACAAAGAACTCAAACAAATCAGCAAGAAAAGAAAAACAAATAACCTCAGTAAAAAGTGGGCAAATGACATGAACAGTCATTTTTCTCAAACTTGAACTTCTGGGGTCAAGCAATCCTCCCCCCTCACCCTCCCACAGTGCTAGGATTACAGTCATGAGCCTGGCTTTTTTCAAAAGAAGTGATACAAACAGCCAATAAACATATGAAAAAATGCTAACATCACTAATCATCAGGGAAATGCAAATTAAAACCACAATGAGATACCACCTTACCCCTACCAGAATGGCCATTACTAAAAAGTCAAACAACAACAGATGTTGGCATGGACGCAGTGAAAAAGGAACACATATACACTGTTGGTGGGCATGTAAATTAGTACAACCTCTGTGGAGATCAGTATGGAGATTCCTCAAAGAACTAAAAGTAGATCTACCATTCAATCCTGCAATCCCACTACTGGGTATCTACACAAAGGAAAAGAAGTCATCATATCAAAAAGATACCTGCACTTCTATGCTTATCACAGCACAATTCACAGTTGCAAAGATATGGAATCAACCTAAGTTCCCTTCAATTGATGAGTGGATAAAGAAAATGTGCTACATACATACCATAGAATACTACTCAGCCATAAAATAAAATGAAATAATGTCTTTTGCAGTAACTTAAATGGAACTATAGGCCATTATCCCAAGTGAAGTTATCCAGAATAGAAAAACAAATACTGCACGTTCTCACTTATAAGTGGGAGCTAAGCTATGGGTATGCATGGTCATACAGAGTGTCATAATGGACACTGGAGACTCAGAAGTGGGGAGGGATGAAAAATTATCTACTGGGTACAATGTAAACTATTCAGGTGATGGGTACACTAAAAACCCAGACTTCACCACTATACAATTCATCCATGTAGCAAAAAAAATTTGTACCCCCCTAAATCAACAGAAGAAAAAAAGTTGGCTTTTCCCCTGAGTGAAATTGGAGGTGTTTGAGCATAGTGGCATGATCTACTTATGGTTCGACAGGACCACTCTAGCTATTGTGTGGAGACAAGTCTGAAAAGACAAAGGAGAGGTACAAGGAGACCACTTAGGAAGCTTCTGCAGTAATTTACTAAAGGAATAAAAGTGATAGCAGTATGGTACCAGGAGGGATGGTAAGAAGTGGTATGATCTAGGATATCCTGATGGAATGGATATGGAGTGTAAAAGGAAGACACTCAAGGATAATTCCAAGGTTTTGGTTTACACAGCAGGAATAATGGAGTTACCAATTACTGTAATGGACAACACTTTGAGAAAATTAGGTTTGGGGAAACATGAAGAGCTCAAATTTGGACCTGAGGTTTGAACTGCCTATTATTTAGGTTAAATATTTATATATAAAATGAGAAATATTCAACCATTCTGATGAAGAAAAATGAAAGTTGCATATGATTCAACTGAATAGATATTTAAGAGAAAATGTGGACAATCATACTTACCTGGCAGGGGAGATACCATGATCAAGAAAATGTGGACAGGCCGGGCATGGTGGCTCACACCTGTAATCCTAGCCTCTGGGAGGCCAAGGCAGAAGGATCGCTCCAGCTCAGGAGTTCGAGATCAGCCTGAGCAAGAGTGAGACCCCATCTCTACTAAAAATAGAAAGAAAATAGCCAAACAACTAAAACCATATATACATAGAAAAAATTAGCCAGGCATGGTGGCACATGCCTGTAGTCCCAGCTACTTGGGAGGCTGAGGCAGTACAATTGCTTGAGCCCAGGAGTCTGAGGTTGCTGTGAGCTAGGCTGACGCCACGGCACTCTAGCCCGGGCAACAAAGTGAGACTCTGTCTCAAAAAAAAAAAAAGAAAGAAAGACAGACAGACAAGACAAGACAAGAAAAGGTGGACAATGAAGTTGGATGTTCATGGGCGAAGTATAGGAAGGAGGCACAAATTTGAGAGTCACTAATATGCGATGGCACTTAAAGTAAGAGAGTAAAAGTTGATAGGAAAAAAAAGGCCAAGAACTGAGTCCTGAGATATTCCAACCTTCAAAATAAAGAGGAGGCAGCTAAGAAAATAAGAAGAAGCCAGAGACAGACCAGGAGAGTGTGAGATCTTGAATGCCAAGAGAGAAAATGTTTAAAGAAGAGAGTGGTTGACTTTGTCAAATGTTGCTCAGAACTCAGGATGAGGACTGAGAAGTAACCATCAGATGAGGGCTTATAGATGACTTCCATGGACAGAATCTGATTAGAATGAGCTCAAGAAAGCAAGGGAGGAGAGAAATTAGGGGATGCAAGTACAGTTGACTAATTCAAGAGTTTTGGCACATAAGGAAGGAGAAAGACGGAATGAACAGAAACTGGAGAGTTTAAGTCAAGTCAAGGAGCTTTTGTTTGTTTTAAGATGGAAGAGCTTACCTCTCAATTACATATTGAAGATATTGATTCAGCAGTTGAAATTTGATGAGTTAGCTAAAATTTGATAATGTGGGACAGAGATGGGAGAACTGCTAAAGTGATGTTCTTGAGGAGGCAAGGTGAGATGAGATCAGTTGCACAAGTGGAAGGAGTAGACTTTGGTAGAGCAATAAGCTCTACCAATAAGCAATAAGCTCAAGCAATTCGTCTATCAGAACAGGAAAGAAGGCAGAATATATGGTCCCAATTCAGCCTCATGGGCAGATATGAATATGGGAATTTTGGAAAATATCTTCTGACTGCTTCTGTTGTCTCAGTGAAAAAGAAGCAAGGTGATCATCTATGAGTAAAAATAAGAGATGAGGTATTAGAGGTTTGAAAAGAAAGGAAAAAACATGCAACATTCACCTGGAAGAGTGAGAGAGGAAATGGAGTAGAACAATACAGCAAGATCACTTGGCAATATTAGGAGCTCATTTGTGGCTGGTGATCATGAATATAAAGGGAGACCAGTCAATGGGGTTAAGTGTTTTTCTCCAGACACATTCAGCTGCACAAGTACAGGCACAGAGTAGGCAAACAGATTTAACCAGCAAAGCAGTAGACAGGAAAGGGAGATAAAGATATAAATATGGCAGTGATTATCATGACTGTGCATGGAATTTATTTCTGGTAAGGAGAGACGTAAGGACCTGATGGTGTCAGTTTCAATGAAAAGGTGGTAGGATAAATGGATTTTTCCACACAGGCTGAAGAACTGATAGTGTTTGGATATTGAAAAAACTGAGCTAGAAAGTTAGGAGGTGGTGCTCTGAGAATAAAATGTTTGAAATTGTGATTATGGAAAGGTTACAATTTGGGGTAATGACAAAGTCAAGAGTATGAGTCAGTGAGGTAGGAAGGACAAATTGTTGGAGGAAAACAGAACTAAAAGGCCAGGATTTCAGGAGGGAAGAAAACTAAAAGAATATTAAAATAACCACAAATTATACCAGAAGTAGAATGGGTGAGAATAATAGTGCCTCAGGTGCTAAAATCTTCAAAGATTGTGGGAAAGTGATAGAGACATTTGCTACACATACATCTGATAAATAACTGGTATACAGTATTATGAAACCCCATTTTTTTTAGTTCCTGCAGTGAATCTATGTGAAACTCATTTTTTAAGTAAAAAAATAAATGACAGGAACATTTCAAAGAAGATATAATAGCAAATAAGCATATGAAAAAATGATTCAGCTCATTGATAATCAGAAATGCAAAATGGAAATACAATGAGAGCTTTTCACAAAATGACTCCAGAGGCAAAGTAGGAAGCTCCTACCCCTTCCAAAGCAGAAGAAAAAGCAAAAGCAAAAGTTTTGAAGGCCAAGAAGGCAGCACTGAAAGGCATCCACAGCCACCAAAAAAGGGAGAAGAAGGAGGACGAGAAGGAGAAGAAGAAAGAAGAAGGAGAACAAGAAGAACAAGGTGAAGAAGAAGAGGAGGAGGAGGAGAAGAAGAAAGAAGAAAGAGAACAAGAAAAACAAGGTGAAGAAGAAGAGGAGGAGGGGGAGGAAGAAGGAAAAAGGAGAAGGAAGAAGGAGGAGAAGAAGAAGAAAAAGAAGAAAGAAGTACAAGTACAGGCATGGAGGTGGAGGAGGAGGAAGGAGAAGGAAGAAGGAGGAAGGAGAAGGAAGAAGGAAGAGAAGGAGAAAAAGGAGGAGGAGAAGAAGAAGAAGAAGAAGGAGAAGGAGAAGGAGAAGAAAGAGAAGGAGAAGAAGAAGGAGAACAGGAAGACCACAACAAAGAGGAGGAGGAGGAGGAGAAAGAGGAGGAGAAGGAAGGAGGCAGAAGGAGAAGGAAGAAGGAGGAAGGAGAAGGAAGAAGGAGGAGGAAGAGAAGGAGGAGGAGGAGGAGGAGAAAGAGAAGAGGAGGAGGAAGAGGAGAAACTGCACATCATCCACCTTTTGACTGCCCAAGACATTGCAGCTCCAGAGGCAGCCCAAATACCCCCAGAAGAGCACCCCTAGGAGAAACAAGCTTGACCACTAGGCCATCATCAAGTTCACCCGACCACTGAGTCTGCCATGAAGAAGATAGAAGACAAAAACAAACTTGTGTTTATTGTGGATGTTAAAGCTAACAAGCACCAGATCAAACATGCTGTGAAGAAGCTCTGTGATATTGATGTGGCCAAGGTCAACACACTGATTAGTCCCGATGAAGCAAAGAAAGAATATGTTGCACTGGCTCCTAATTATGATGCTTTGGATGTTATAATACCAACAAAATTGGGATCAACTAAACTGAGTCCAGCTGGCTAATTCTAAATATATATCTTTTCACCAAAAAGAGAGAGAGAGAGAGAACACGATGAGGTAGCATTTTACTACACCTGATTAGAAAAATCTCAAGAATCTAACAATAAGAAATATTTGCAAAGATATAATGAAATGGAAACATACTCTGCTCACAGAAATGTAAACATGGAAAGCCATTTTGGAAAAAAAAAAAAAAAGAGGGAGTAGGCATTACCTGTTCATTTGAAAGGCACACACAGGGCCAATTAGCAATTTACTCCTAAGCATATATTTCCTCATAAGCATACAAGGAAAGAGTCCTTGATGTAAAGCCATATATGTCTGCATTTGATTCCCACATCCAACAGAAACTAGGCATCTCATTTTGAAAAATTTCCTTTACCACTCTGAATCTCAGCTGTTGTGACGATTAAAAATAACATTTTTTAAAACACTCAAGAATGGCGGACATATAACTCAATAAAAAATTTAATTGTGGCCGGCATGGTGGCTCACATCTGTAATCCTAGCACTTTGGGAGACTGAGGCAGGAGGATCGCTTGAGGCAAGGAGTTCGGGACCAGCCTGAGCAAAAGCGAGACCCTGTCTCTATAAAAAATATAAAACTTAACTGGGAGTGGTCGCTTTCACCTATATTCCCAGCTACTCAGGAGGCTGAGGCAGGAGGATTGTTTGAGCACCAGAGTTTGAGGTTGCTGTGAGCTATGATGACGCCACTGCACTGCAGTCTAGCCGGGGCAGCAGAGTGAGACCCTGCCTCCATTTAAAAAAAAAATTAATTCTATTAATAGTTTTTTAATTTTCTTGATATAATTAATAAAATTATAACAGCCTTACCATCCCGGAAAAGACTGCCAGAAATGTTTCACTTAATATTAAAAAAGCATGCTTCCGAAAAAAAAAAACAAAAAAAAAAAACTGTATTTTCCATTTACACCTAAAATGAAATATCTGCCAAGCGTTAATGGAATTGCATGTAGAACTTGGGTGGGTCAGATTGGGGGAAGGGATCTTTTTGAGTGGTCTTTTCTCTAGAATCCCCATCACAAGAAAACATTAGTTCTAAAGGTGAGCCATCTTTGAAATTCTATTCGTGGCATATCATTTTTTTCCTAATAAGTTATACAAGTCATTCTGCCCCCTGGAGGCCTATAGAAGTATTTCCCCCGCAGGGACCTACCAGCCACAGCCAAGGCTATTGGGCAGCACAAACCTCCGTCTCTAGGCGGAGCCTCGAAGGGGCGGAACTTAGCGTGATGTTTTGCGACTTCGGTTCCGCTGGCGTCGCTTGAAACATAACTTGCCCTCAGTGAGCGTCCAGACCTGCGCGAGGAAGGCCGAAGATTCCAACACGCGAGGCCGACCCCAGCCGGGGACGCCACTTCCCCCGCAGCCTGGACTGCGGCCCTCCGCGAGGCACCGAGGACTCGCCCAGCGTCGCGCGGTCCGGCGCCCCGTCTGCCCCAGCCCGCCTCACCTGCCATTGACACTTGTCACCGCGTCCAGGAACGCGCCGCCCAAGTTCTCTGCCAGGCCCCGGGAGCGCCGCCCGCAGCGCCATCGAGGTGATGGGCAGCCGGCCCCACAGCCCCAGCGCCTGCCCTGCGCCCTTGTGGGGACCGCAGCCCGGAGCACCCGGCCCTGCCAAGCGCCGCCGATTGGAGGAGCCAGCGGGCCTCCGGCCCGGCGCGGTCCCCAGCCTGGAAGACTCGGCGGGGCCCCCGGGCGCGGACGCGCTCACCTCCGTCGTGGTCCTGGCCTCGGGCTGTGCCTTGCGAGTGGCCCTAGACGACGTCGACCTGGTGCTGGAGCCCGCGCCAACCTCGGTCCTGCAAGTATCCCTCGAAGGGCACACGTTCATCCTGGTCCCCGAGGTCCTCCTCGAAGGCTCGGGAGGACAGGGCGACTCGTCTGTCGGCCTAGAACCGGGCGTTTTTCTGGTCCCAGAGATCGCTGCCCAAAAAGAGGCTTTCGAGGAGGACGCGGAGCCCGAGTTCCTGGCACCCTGGATGGCCCCTCCCGCCGGCTCAGCAGCTGAGCTCCTGCCCTCCGCTAGCAGGGCGGCCAGCCCCGACCCTCAGGGCCCGGTCCCAGAACGTAGTCCTCTGGCTCCCAGCCTTAGTCCAGGGAGATGCTCCCCACGCCCGATCTTCGACCTGGAATTCCACCTGCTGGAGCCCTTCCCCAGCTCACCACTCCAACCTCTACCTCCCTCCCCAAGTCCAGGTCCCCCTGCACTCCCCGAGCCCTCTCCGAGCCCTGGGTGCAAGGCCCGGAGATGCTTGTTTCCGGAATGAACCGCCCGGGCCACACACACCCACAACCTAGGCCACTCCCCTGGCGGCCATATGGGATTGCCGGAATCCCTATCACTGAATAGCCTACGACCTGGAAATTGGGCACCTCGTGTGCAGACAACTGCATTGTCCTTGCATACTACCATAGTAGAAGATGAAAACGTCAGTAAGAGACAGCAGATCCTAGACCTCATCTTTGAAATCGAAAAGCTACCCAGGAGTACCAGAAAAGGTGTTTTCAGATTTCTGGACTTCACAAGATGGTTCCTCCTCATTTTGTCTCAAATCCAGTTTAGCACCATACCGCTGCTCCCATTTCTCCCCAAACCAAGAAATCACTGGATTTCTTACAATTTTCCTTGTGTTTTCCCAGGAATTTATGAAGACTCTTAGCCATGGCTTTTCTCTTTATTGGTGTTTCCAGCTGCTCTCCCGGGAAATTGTCACATTGTATGAAGGTTACTATACATGACTGTATGGTGTTTCTTCATAGCAACCTCTTATCCTGTTGAAGTTCTCTTCCAGATTACTGCTTGTTATAGACGAAAATTAAGTTGAATCTTATCAGATGTTTTCAGCATGCATTAGGATATGTATTTCTTTTTTAAATCTATATATCTGGTGAGTTCACCCAATATACTGATGGAAAATGTTTACATTCCTGCTATTCTACATTTTATACCTTTTAAATTCTACCCTGAGTTTTTTTCTCATGTAAACCAAACTTCTAACTTTAAATGTTAATTTATTACCATATTCATTTCATATTTTATAAAGGAAATAAAATATTATTGGTAAAGCTGAAGTCAACAAGATGATTTCATTTTATTTTAAAACATCAATAACTATTCAGATTTGCCACCATGCCTTACCAATTCTCTTCTCCCTTTTTATTCTACACTCCCTCAGCATAGCCTCAACTTTCTTCTTGCTGAAGAATATCCTTTAATATTTCTTTCCAGTATGTTCTATGTGTGGTAAACTATCTTGGTTCTGTAAGTCTGAACATGTTTTTGTGTGATAAACTCTCTTAGTATTGTATATTTTTAAATTTTTTATTACATAGTCATTCCTAATTCTAAAATGATATTTAACTACAGTACTTTAAAGATATTAGTCCTTTTTTTTTTTTTTTTTTTTGAGACAGGGTCCTGCTATGTTGCGCAGGAGTGAGGTACCATGCCTAGCTTATTTTTTAAGATTCCTTTTTTTTTTTTCCTTCCTTTTTTCTGTCCCTGCTGCTTGAATCAGAATGCATAATCTTGCTTTTTGTTTTTGGTGGGTTTTTTTTCTTTTCACTTAGCACTATGTCTGGGAGACATTTCCCCATTAATACATAAAGAGCATTCTCGTTCTTTTTTTCTGATGCATGGTATTCCATTATATGAATATAGCATCATTTATTTATCCAGTCCCTTTGATTAGGGTGGCTATACAATCTGTCATCCAAATTGGGACACTTTTGAGAGTGAAGGGGGGCTCTATTACTAATTATTCTAGAGGAAAAGTATAAACCAAGGCTGTCCCAAGAAAACTGGGACATAGGGTCACCCCATGAATTATGAACATAGGGGTTGTTTCAGTCTTTTGCTATTATAACAATGCTCTAATATGTATGTCACGTATATTTGGGTTTTGGGGTTTGTTTTTGTCTTTGTTTTTGTTTTTTGAGAGAGTCTCACTCTGTTCCCCAGGCTGGAGTGCAGTGGCATCATCATAGCTCACTGCAGCTTCAAATTCCTGAGCTCTCAGTCCATTGTTTTGCTATTTTTTGTTCTTGTTGCGGGATAAAAAGTCTTCTGTCAAGTTGTTATTCCTTTTATAAATGATTTGGATGTTCATTTTAGTGTATTTTAAAATGTTTATTTGCCTTTGCTTTTCTACAGTTTTACTGTAATATGTCTAGGGGTAGACCATATTTTTATTTGGCTCCATGGAATTTAGTTAACTATCAATATTAGAAATTATCCCTTGCCTGAAATCCCACAAAATCTTAGGCTCTATCTCTTGGAATATCTCACACATCCCCACGTTGGAAACCCAATTAGATATATAATGGTACTGCACAATCAATCTCTCATAACTCATAACATCTTAATATATGTGTATATGTGTGAGCACATGTACACCTTATCAATTCCAGCTTCCTTTATTCCTTAATCCTATATATATATATATATATATATTTTCTTTTTTTTTTTTTTTTTTTGAGACAGAGTCTGGCTCTGTTGCCCGGGCTAGAGTGCCGTGGTGTCAGCCTAGCTCACAGCAACCTCAAACTCCTGGGCTCAAGCAATCCTGCCTCAGCCTCCCGAGTAGCTGGGACTACAAGCATGCGCCACCATGCCTGGATAATTTTTTCTATATATATTTTTTTAGTTGTCCAGCTAATTTCTTTCTATTTTTAGTAGAGACGGGGGTCTCACCCTTGCTCAGGCGGTCTCGAACCCCTGAGCTCAAACGATCCACCCGCCTCAGCTTCCCAGAGTGCTAGGATTACAGGCTGGGCCACCACGCCCAGCCTCCTTAATCCAATAAACTCCTATTTATTAACTGCTTCCAATATTTGGCTTATACTTCTATAAGAAAGTTTTCATTTCAAAGATTGTACTTTTTTTGAAGATTTTTACTTCATTCTTGCTTCAAAACTTCTCCACTTGGTATCATAAACTCCTAGGTTTGTTCCACGGATGATATTCCATCATTTATGTTTTGAAATTGTTTAATTAATAGCTCAATTATAATAGTTTAATTTCTCACAGGTAAAATCTCCTATTATTTGTTTTTAACCACATTGGATTGCCTCGTGTGCGTAGTAATTTTCACTGGAAGGCACACTTTGTGTGAGAATTCATCTTCTGCATCCTACGCTTATAATCTTTACAGTTTCCACTTCCTAGTCCTCCAAGGACCACAACTCAGAAGCAGGGCTTTTGGGCCGGGCGCAGTGGCTCATGCCTGTAATCCTAGCACTCTGGGAGGCTGAGGCAGGAGGATCGCTTGAGGTCAGGAGTTGAGACCAGCCTGAGCAAGAGCGAGACCCAGTCTCTACTAAAAATAGAAAGAAATTATATGGACAACTAAAATATATATATATATAGAGAGAGAGAGAGAGATAGAAAATTAGCCAGGCATGGTGGCACATGCCTGTAGTCCCAGCTACTCAGGAGGCTGAGGCAGGAGGATCGCTTGAGCCCAGAAGTTTGAGGTTGCTGTGAGCTAGGCAGACGCCACGGCACTCTAGCCCGGGCAACAGAGCCAGACTCTGTCTCAAAAACAAAAAGAAAAAAAAAAGAGGCAGGGCTTTTGGAACTCTTATAACTTATCTCTACAGAAAGTCATGGTTCTAATCCCCAAGCAGTCACACAGCAGCTCATTCCCAGTTTCAATTTGTCTGTTCTTGATCAACTGTAGGCGAAATCATTCAATAGTGGTCCGTGGCTCTTAAACCTCTGATCATTGACAGTGGGCCAAATTTCAGCTTCCTGAGAGCAGCAGAAATCACAGTTGCCACTATATATTTTAGTCTCAGTTCTAGGAATCATCAAAATATCAGCTGCTCAGTCAGAGATTATATTTTCTACTACATTTCTGATCCCTGGAGGCTTGTATCTTTCTTTCAAAAGTAGATGTCTGTATTTAATATGGTTTTATATTTCCTATCAATGCTCATTGCCTCCTTTAGAGGGAATTCACATGTACCGCCATGTTGTCCACGATTCCTACTGCAACTCAGCCATCTCTCCTCCCTCCACCCATAACACAGCAGTTAGTCAGTCACAAGTCCCAGCCTAATTATCTGGTCATTCTGAAGAGGGATGGTGGCCCTGTTTACAAAACTGTCTTCTATTGCAAAAGCCTCATAATCTATACTAGAAAAAACTAAGGACACCCATTTTCAGCAATATGTGAACCAAACAATCCAAAAAAATCCTCAAAACAATCTGGAAAGTGATGGAGAAAAATTATTTTAATATTAATATTTTTAAAGGCACAGCATAGCTTATAAAAATGTAAGAGAAATCTTCCAAAGCCAAAAAGTGATGACAAATCATGAATCCAGAGAGGAAAGTGGGTGCTAAAGCAAGAGTTTGTCTTGCAGGTACCTAACAATCCATGGTTACCTAGAGTTTTGGTTTTAATGATCCAGTTATGAAGAAGAGAAAATAAAATTCAGTGGTCACACAGCCCTGAAAGCAAAATCACAGGCTTCTAAAACGTGATACCTCCAGTAGATAGGCTAACAAGGAAAAGAGGGGGGAAAAATAATACAAAAGGAGATGGGGCGAAAATGTATCTGTCCCAGCATTGGCTCCAGGTAGAATCAAACAGTCTGCTTTAGGGGAGAAAGCTGAGAGTTTAAGGTCTTCCCTGGTAGGTGGTGAACCTGGAAAAGGTAAAACAAAGTCTTTCTTCAAATTTTCTGAGAAGAATACACCTTATACCCAGGGCTAAGTATCTTCTTGCAGATAACGTGCAGTGATTCTAAATTCATTATTCTAAATCAAAGAACGCATTAAAAAAAAACCACTATAAGTGAGAATAAATTAGAAATAGCCAAAACAAGAAAAAGGAGACTCTGTCCCTCATATGATAAAGGTTGATGAAAATTATCAGTGATAAAATATTTTTAATAAATTTGAGGACATAAAAGAAGACAACATAAATATAACTAAGAAAAACATTGAAGGACATAGAAGTTTTAAAGGGGAACTGAAGAAGACTTCTGGGAATTAAGTATGTAAACATTAAAGTGAGAAATATAATGAATGGATTAAACAACATATTAGAACTAAAAACAGAAATATTGAAATGGAGAAATCACCCATAAAGCCAAAGACCGTAAAAACATGTTAAATATGAAGAGCAGGCTAAGAGACATTAGTGGAGAAGGAGCAGTTTTACCACATGACCGTCGGAGGTGGAGAGGGAGAACACTCAGAGCAGCATTATTCACAGAGACAATGAACAAGAATTATCCAGATGTGATGATAGAATTAAATCATTCATTCATTTAACAAATATGTATTAAGAGCCTATTAGGCCGGGCCTGGTGGCTCACACCTGTAATCCCAGCACTCTGGGAGGCCAAGGTGGGGGGATCATTTGAGCTCAGGAGTTTGAGACCAGCCTGAGCAAGAGTGAGACCCCGTCTCTACTAAAAATAGAAAGAAATTAGCTGGACAACTAAAAATAGAAAAAATTAGCTGGGTGTGGTGATGCGAGACTGTAGTCCCAGCTACTCAGGAGGCTGAGGCAGGAGAATTGCTTGAGCCCAGGAGTTTGAGGTTGCTGTGAGCTAGGCTGATGCCACAGCACTCTCGGTCTGGGCAACAGAGCGAAACTCTATCTCAAAAAAAAAAAAAAAAAGTACCTATTAGGTACCACTTTTCCAAATTCTGGGACTACAACGAAGAACAAAACAGTTAAAATCACCACCTTCATGGAGTGCAATAATTCACACAAGAAATGATACTGCCTTGGACTAAAGTAGTAGCAGGAAGAATGACATCGTGGCATTTCTTTGATATATTTTGAAGACAGAGAAAACATGGGTTTTTTTGAAGTGAAAGATGAGAGTCAAAGGTAATTCAAAGGGTAACTTGAGGGTTTGGGGCCTAAGCACAAGTAAGAATTGTTTTTCTGAGATTGGAAAGACCTTGAGGGGAGAAGATTTAGGAAAAAATAAGATGAGTTCCATTTTGACCGTGTGCCATTTGCGGTGCCTGCTACATATCCAAGGGGAGGTGTTGACTGGGAAGTGGGGAGTCTGGATTGCACAGGAGCGTTACAAGATGGAGATATACCAGTGTTTTGGAAGAACTACCTCTGTGTATTTTGAAATCACCAGGAATTAAGACAGAATCAATGTGGGAGAGAGTGACAGAAATACAAGAGTAGAAAAACATTCAAAAAGTGAGGGGGCCGGGCGCGGTGGCTCATGCCTGTAATCCTAGCACTCTGGGAGGCCGAGGTGGGCGGATCGTTTGAGCTCAGGAGTTCGAGACCAGCCTGAGCAAGAGCGAGACCCCATCTCTACTAAAAATAGAAAGAAATTATATGGACAGCTAAAAAATATATAGAGAAAAAATTAGCCGGGCATGGTGGTGCATGCCTGTAGTCCCAGCTACTCGGGAGGCTGAGACAGGAGGATCGCTTGAGTTCAGGAGTTTGAGGTTGCTGTGAGCTAGGCTGACGCCACGGCACTCACTCTAGCCTGGGCAACAGAGTGAGACTCTGTCTCAAAAAAAAAAAAAAAAAAAAAAAAAAAGTGAGGGGAAGGGCTGTGGAGTTGGCAGGAGGGTAGAGAACTGCACCAAGAAAGAGTTGGTGGGTGGTTACAGTCTGATGACCTGAAACTCAGGAAAGATGAAAAAATGGCTGGGAAACAGCAATGAAGAGCAAGAAGAGCACCTAGAATTACTAGGGCTATGGGAAAGAAAACAACCTCCACGGGGAAGCCTACAGGGAAAGCAGGGTACACAGAAGAAGGTTTCAATAGTACTAGGAAGTTAAAAAGAATATCAAGGAAGTTGAAGATTTTTGAGTTTTGTGATTACTGACTATGAGCTCCAAAATGCAAAATGAAAAGTTGTAGGAGATGGAGAAGGGTAGGAAGTAGACAGAAAATGCCAGGTACTGAGTATTTGAAGATTTAAATGTGGGATATGAGGGATGGACAGATTCTTACCATGAACAAGGGCAAAAGCTATGATATTAGTATTTATGATCCTACGGCAGAGGTGGCAAGCCTCTATCCCACGCAATCCAGAGTCCTGACCGCACTTCCTAGTCAACACCTCCCCTTGGATATGTAGCAGGCACCTCACATGGCACATGCTCAAAATGGAACTAGTCTTATTTTTGTCCTAAATCTTCTCCCCTCAAGGTCTTTCCAATCTCAGAAAATAATTCTTCTTATTTGTGCTCAGACCCCAAACCCTCAAGTTACCCTTTGAATTATCCTTTCAGTGCTAAAGAGAGGGGGGAAAAGGGATATTTCCAAGAACATATATAATTCTGGAACATTAGTATAGTGTCCTCATTAAGGAAGCACAACAAATTTCAAGACTGATAAATAAAAATAAATACACATTTAGACAGATTATTGTCAGCTTACAAAACACCAAATTCAAAGAGAATTTTTTTACATGCACAAAGAGAAGACAACTACAGTGAAAAGGCAGTTAGACAACTGGTTTCTCAACAGCAACAATGGAAGCCAGAAGACAGCAGAATAATAGAAGCAAAGTATTGATAGAAAACAACTGTTTTGACCTGGACTTTTTCACTTAACGAAACCATCTTTCAGCAATGAGCAAAACATAATGATTTCACTTATATATGGAACCTTCAAAAGTCAAACTTTAGAAGTAGAAAGCATAACAGGGTTGGGTATGGGGAGGAGGAATGAGAGGATGTTGGTCGAAGAGTACAGAGTTTCAGTTAAACAAGAGGAATAAGTTTTTGAGATGTATTGCACAGTATGGTGATTATAGTTAATAATTATAATTATGTATCATATATTTCAAAATTACTAAAAGAGATTTTAAATATTCTCATCACAAAAAAATAAGTATGTGAGATGATAGGTATGTTAATTAGCTTGATTTACTCATTCCACAATGTATACATGTATCAAAACACCACATTGTATCCCATAAATATATACTATTATTATTTGTCAGTTAAGAATTTAAAATTTTTAGGCCGGGCGCGGTGGCTCACACCTGTAATCCTAGCACTCTGGGAGGCCGAGGCAGGTGGATCATTTGATCTCAGGAGTTTGAGGCCAGCCTGAGCAAGAGCGAGACCCAGTCTCTACTAAAAATAGAAAGAAATTATATAGACAGCTAAAAATATATACAGAAAAAATTAGCCGGACTACATGCCTGTAGTCCCAGCTACTCGGGAGGCTGAGGCAGGAGGATCACTTGAGCCCAGGAGTTTGATGTTGCTGTGAGCTAGGCTGATGCCACGGCACTCTAGCCTGGGCAACAAAGTGAGATTCTGTCTCAAAAAAAAAAAACAAAAAAAACAAATTTTAAATTTTTAAATGAGCATAAAACAAAGATTTTGTAGACAAAAAAAACTTATAAAAATATATTAATACTAATTTACCTGGTATGATATCATATTTTAAATGTAATACATTAAACATATTAGTTACATAAGATTGCCTCTGTTTACAAAATTAAATCAATGTAACCAAATAGAAAGATCAAAGACATTCACACACAAAAAGACTTATAACTCAGGAAATGATGCAATTCAGTGGGAAAAGATGAGCTATTCAACACAAAGCGTCAAGACAATTGGTTTTGCACTTGGGGAAAAACTAAAATTGAATTGCTATCTCATGATTGCAAAACTTTCCACTACCTCTGGGTGAACAGCTTAAATTCTGAAAGGTAAAGATTAGACTATTGGGAAGATATAGAAATGATCTTGGAACAGAGAGTGTTTCTTAAATAAATAAAAATTGCAAAGCATAAAGAACAAAACTAATGAATTTGAAACTATTTTAAAATTAAGAATTTCTGTTTTCCAAACAACGCTATAAAGAATGTAAATAAAAGCAAGCCACAAAACAGGAAAAAGAGTATTTCAACACACATAAATAATAAATAAGTTCCAAAAATCAATAACAAAAAATGGTCAAAAGACATAAACATATATTACACAAAAGACAATACATGAATAGTCAGCAATGGGTTGAATGATCAACCTCGTGAGCAATCAGAAAAATACAACATAAATACATGAGATACCACTTTACACCACCAGATTGGAAAATACTTAGAAATCTTAACCATACTAAGTGTTGGCAAGGATATAGCAAGAAGAGAACACTTACCCGCTGCTCACACAAATATAAATTAGGGCAACTACTAAGGAAAGTAGTTTGGGCTGAGGGGGTGGCTCATGCCTGTAATCCCAGCACTTTGGGAGGCCCACAGGGGAGGGTCACTTGAGGCCAGGAATTTCAAACCAGCCTGGGCAACATAGCAAGAGCTTGTCTCTGTCAAAAAGTATTTTTAAAAATTAGTCTGGCATGGTGGTGCCAGTCTGAGGTCTTAGCTATTTGGGAGTCTGAGGCAGAAGGATTACTTAAGGAGTGTGATCAGGCTGTTGTGAACTATTATCCCCCAACCTGGGTGACAGAGCAATACAAGTCTGTCTCTAAAAAAAATAGTAATAACAAGAAAGAAAGAGAAAGTAGTTTAGCATTATCTATTATTGTTAAGGTGCCACACACTACTACCCAGAAATTCCACATCTAGCTTTTTGCCATAAGCATATAGGTAAAAAATCAAAGATTTCTATTATAAAGCTAAACATGACTGTATTTAATTCCCATATCCAACAGAAACCAGTTATTTAATTTCGTGACAGTTTCTTCTCTCTAAGGAGCTTCACTTGTGAGGATAAACTAATTCTTTAAACATTCAATATAATATAGATTAAATATCAAGTTTAAATACAAAATTAACATTAAGTAGTAATTTTTTTTTTGCTACTATTATTTTTTTTTTTTTTTTTTTGAGACAGAGTCTCACTCTGTTGCCCAGGCTAGAGTGAGTGCCATGGCGTTAGCCTAGCTCACAGCAACCTCAAACTCCTGAGCTCAAGCGATCCTCCTGTCTCAGCCTCCCGAGTAGCTGGGACTACAGGCATGCACCACCATGCCCGGCTAATTTTTTTTCTATATATATTTTTAGCTGTCCATATAATTTCTTTCTATTTTTAGTAGAGATGGGGTCTCGCTCTTGCTCAGGCTGGTCTCGAACTCCTGAGCTCAAACGATCCGCCCACCTCGGCCTCCCAGAGTGCTAGGATTACAGGCGTGAGCCACCGCGCCCGGCCTTTTGCTACTATTATTAAAATCACAGCCTGGCCTCCAACAAAAACCTGCAGTCACTTTCATTTTATTATTTTTAAAAACCTTGCTTACCAAAGTAAAATTTGCATTGCTAATTTCTCTTATAAAGGACAGAAATTTCTAGAACCATGTCGGTGGGATCAGGAAGGAGCAATGAGTATGAGGTAATGCTTTTTTTCATAGCATCCTGGAATATTTTAGAAGAAATATTAAACGTAGGCTACTTATAAAAGGAATCAAGAATTTTATGAACTTGTGTTTTGGCTATTTTGTTTGTTTGTTTTCCCAAAATAAAAGCAATAAAGGCCATGGGTCGCAAGAGGGTATCCAGGAAGTAAGAGGGTATCCAGGAAGTATTGCCCTGCATACATTTACTGAGAACCTTATCCACTCTTGCACTGCACCAACCCAATTCCCTCAAGGCCACGTCCTGAGCCGAGCAAATCTGCAGGCGGGGCTTATGGTGAGACCTCTTGGCACCCATAGGTCATCTGACATCTCACGTTATTAACCACCCGGTGCGCATCCGGGTCTGCGCGAGTAAGGCTGCAGATTCCACCACACGAGGCCGACGCCAGTGGCGGGAACAACTCCCCAACAGCTGGAGTGCGGCCCTCCCGGGAGGCCCCTGAGTTCCAAGAACTCGCCCTGCGCCGCGCGGTCCTCCGCCCCATCGCCCCAGCCCGCCTCACCTGTCACTGACACTTGTCACTGCGTGCAGGACCGCGCCGCCCAAGTTCTCTGCCAGGACCCAGGAGCGCCGCCCGCAGCGCCATCGAGGTGATGGGCAGCCGGCCCCACAGCCCCAGCGCCTGCCCTGCGCCCTTGTGGGGACCGCAGCCCGGAGCACCCGGCCCTGCCAAGCGCCGCCGATTGGAGGAGCCAGCGGGCCTCCGGCCCGGCGCGGTCCCCAGCCTGGAAGACTCGGCGGGGCCCCCGGGCGCGGACGCGCTCACCTCCGTCGTGGTCCTGGCCTCGGGCTGTGCCTTGAGAGTGGCCCTAGACGACGTCGACCTGGTGCTGGAGCCCGCGCCAACCTCGGTCCTGCAAGTATCCCTCGAAGGGCACACACTCATCCTGGTCCCCGAGGTCCTCCTGGGCTCAGTCGACGAAGGCTCGGGAGGACAGGGCGACTCGTCTGTCGGCCTGGAACCGGGCGTTTCTCTGGACGCTCCCGGGGAGGACGTCGTCGTCGAGCATGCATTCTTCCGCGCATCTGTCTCAGAGCTCGCCGCCCTAAAAGAGGCCTTCGAGGAGGACGCGGAGCCCGAGTTCCTGGCACCCTGGATGGCCCCTCCCGCCAGCTTAGGCGCTGAGCTCCAGCCCTCCGCTAGCAGGGCGGCCAGCCCCGACCCTCAGGGCCCGGTCCCAGAGCCCAGTCTTCTGGTCTCCAACCCTACTCCAGGGAGACGCTGTCCACGCCCCATCTTCGACCTGGAATTCCACCTTCTGGAGCCCTTCCCTAGCTCACCGCTCCAACCTCTACCTCCCTCCCCAAGTCTAGGTCCTCATGCTCGCCCGGCGCGCTCTGCCCGCCCTCCGTGCAAGGCCCGGAGATGCCTGTTCCGGGAATGAATCGCCTCCTGCAGTCCCTCACCAACCAGCTGTGGGTTCTGGTGGATCCTCCAAGACCCGCTATGAGCACATACCACCACTTAGAAAGGTAACATCTTCATTTGTGAACAGTGAGCAGCTGCATTTTTTTGTTTTGGCTTGGTGTGTTTGTTTCTTCCGGCGAGGGCTTCAAAAAGAAAAGCAGATTCGGCAGGGAGAGTAGACCACAGATAGCCAATGGTGGATTTTGAGATCCCTTGCCCCTGCTGCAGGAGCTGTTTCCTCTGCCTTTGTTACCTTCAGCCAACTCTGTTCTCACTTTCGCCCATACTCTTGCCTCAAACTCATCTCCATTTTCTTTCAGATTTATCCGTTTTCTTCATCACCTCTCCATGCATCTATATGTTCTCTCCAACCCAGGTTGTTGTTTTTTCTTCTTTTTGTAATTACGGATTTACCTGTGTGATTTTCCCCAATATCCTCTGAGATGCTTCCGATTACCAATTTTATTTTCCTCTTCTTTTTGTTTTCCTTGACACCTTTCCTGGACCTGGTCAATCAAGACAAATGCATATAGAATAAATAAATGAATAAATGACACACAAATGTAATGCACTTGACCTTTTGGAAATGTTTCTAACATTAGGGTTAAAAAATGGTGAAAGCAATATTTAATGGGGGAAGGAAGGGAACAAGCTGTGACACTGTTTCATTCCAAAGCAGCTTGTGCAATGCCATATTCTGCATGTACTTTAACAACCAAATAGGTATTCCTGAACTTCAGGGCAGTTTAGGCATCACCTTGATTTCCCCTCAGGATGATAAGATGTGCAGCTACTCACTAGGACACACTCAGTTTCACAGCGTGGACATTTGGTCTAATTTGTTTTTGGGAATTTGTCATGCTCATGAGTCCACCACCTTGAATTGGCAGTTGTTAATACTATTTCCTTAATGTCTTTTTTTTTTTTACTATAAGGAAATTATTATAGATAATGTCGTATCCTTTGATCTCCATTGCTCTCCCCCATTCCCAGAGGATTCACATCATAAGATGAAGTTGGCAGATATCATTCCAGTCAATACATGAATGCTACATATACATGTGTATAGACGTAAATAAACAGTATTTATGTTGTTTTGTGAACAATAAACTTTACATAACTAACATCATATTCTCCAGTTTACTTTCTCCTCAACTTTATTTTTGAGATTATGACTTATAAATATGTATAGTTCATTTCGCCTAAAGATTTTAGTTTCCATCATATGAATATGCCATATTTGATTTAGTCATTGATTTATTAATGGGTATTTGTCTACAATTTTTACTATTACAAAAAATGCTGTAATAAACATCCTTGCACTTGTCTTGGGCATCTGGGGAAGGGTTCTCTAGAAAATATACCTGGAAGTTGTATTGATGGGTGGCATATGTACATGACAGTTTGGCTAGATACTGCCAATTTGTTGTCCGGGATGATTGCAACAGTTCAAACAATTTCTAGCAGTCTTTCACCACATCATACCACCAGACTTAAAATTATTTGCCAATAGTATCTCCTTTTAAAATTTTGCCTTTTCTAATTACTAGTAAGATGATGCAATTTTTCATATGTGCCAGGGGTAACTTTTTTAATAATTTTATATATTTTCATACATTATAAATCTTACTATCTTTCAGCTTACCATACATCAAATCTAATGGCTTTAACCTTTTCAATGGAGAGGACAAGTATAACCTAGACTAGATTAAAACAGTTACTTTTCAGCCTGCAGTCTCATAGCTGACTCTTTTTAGCCCAGGCTAAGCAACATGACGAGACCCCATCTCTCCAAAAAATAGAAAAATTAGCCAGGCGTGGTGGCATGCACCTGTAGTCCCAGCTACTCAGGAGGCTGATGCAGGAGGTTCACTTGAGCCTAGGAGTTTGAGTTTGCAGTGAGCTATGATGACATCACTGCACTCTAGCTAGGACAACAGAGCGAGACCCTGTGTCAATCAAAAAATAAAGAAAAGATGAGAACAACAGTAACCCGATTTAAAAATGGGCAAAGAATTTTAATAGACATTTCTCCAAAGAAGACATATAAATGACCAATAAGCTCATAAAAAGATGTTCAACATCATTAGTAATTAGAGAAGTAGTCTACAAATCCAAATCACAATGAGATACTACTTCACACCCACTAGGATGGCTAACGCTAAAAAGATAGTCAACAAGTGTTGGTGAGAACGTAGAGAAGCTGGTGGGGTTGTAAAATGATATGGCCACCTTAGAAAACAGTTTGGCAGTTCCTCAAAATGTTAAGCAGAGTTACCACATGATCCAGCTATTTCACTTCTAGGTATATACCCAAAAGAAATGAACCCAGGTTCTCACAAAAACCTGTGCACAAATATTTATAATAGCCAAAAAGTGGAAACACAAATGTCCATAACTAATGAATGGATAAACAAAATGTGCTTTAGCCATACAACAGAATATTAAGCAGTGAAAAGGAGTGACGCAATGATACATGCTACAGCACGGATGAAACTTGAAAACCTGCCGGCCGGGCATAGTGGCTCACACCTGTAATCCTAGCATTCTGGGAGGCCGAGGCAGGAGGATCACTCTAGGTCAGGAGTTCAAGACCAGCCTGAGCAAGAGCGAATCCCCGTCTCTACTAAAAATAGAAAGAAATGATTTGGACAGCTAAAAAAAATATATATATGTATATATAGAGAGAGAGAGAGAGAGAGAGAAAATTAGCTGGGCATGGTGGCACATGCCTGTAGTCCCAGCTACTCGGGAGGCTGAGGCAGTAGGATCGCTTGAGCCCAGGAGTTTGAGGTTGCTGTGAGCTAGGCAGATGCCATGGCGCTCTAGCCCGGGCAACAGAGTGAGACTCTGTCTCAAAAAAAATAAAATAAAATAAAATGTAAATCAGATCATATTGCTCTCCAACTTACGATAGTGGCTTTTCAGTGTTTTTAGAATAAAAGTCAAATTTCTTACCAAAAACAAAAAGAAAGGGAGAAAATATGGGTTCACAAACTTCGAGTCTAGTCCAAGCTGCTCCACTCACAGACTAGGTGTCAACCAAGCTTTCTGTGCCTTAGTTTCCCCTGCTCTAATGGGACATTATATGGGAGACTGCTTCTCTGGGCAGGTTCATTAGCCAGTGTGTGTGACCAGGGAAATCCAGCCATGGAATCATTTGTCCCCCTGTTTCCACAGAGACCTTGCTCTAATAGGAACTGTTCTGAGCTGAGTTCCTTTCAAATCTATTCATCAGGCTGAGGGCTAGACCCTACTGTCATGACAATCTCGAAGCCCTGTGAGTCATGCCTTCATGGACATGGAAGTCCTGTCCACAAACCAGAACCATCAGTATCTGCCATGTTCAGTAGAAGGGCCCTTCAGACATTTACTGGAGTTTTCTTCCTTTTCCAGTCAAATTGTCAAAGACTCCAGGTTATTGCTTATTAACCTGTGGCCCTCTAATTCCACTCCACCCTCCATGTACCTGTCAGGTAGGAGGGAGAAGACCTATTTCCCCAGAGGTTTTGTTAGAGGCCTGGCCCATCAGCCTATTCTGCCCCCTACCTCCAAGCTCTGGACACAGCATTCCAGAAGCTTTTATGCCTTCCCTGACCTCTAGCCATGACTATACATGCCAGGGCTGAACAGAGAACTGCAATAACAGCAATTGATGATGGGCACCTGCTATGTACCCAGCACTTCTCAACATGATTTCATTCAAGCTGCTGCTAACCCTATTCTTAGCCTCACTTTGTTTTGTTGATGATAAAACTGAGGCTCACGGGATGTTAAAGTGGAGTGCCCCAGATCTGACTGCTCCTAACAGTGGAGCTTCACTGCCTGCTATGGTTTGAATGCTTGTATGTCCCCAAAATTCATATTGAAATCCTCACCCCCATGTGACACTAGGAGATGGGGGCTTCTGGGAGTCGGTGAGATTATGAAGACAGAACTCACATGAATGGGATTAGTACCCTTATAAATGAGGCCCCAGAGAGCTTCCTCAACACTTCCCCCATGTAAGGACACAGTGAGAAAGTGCCATCTATGAAGAAGGAAACAGGCTCTCAGACTCCCCAGCCTCTAGAACTGTGAGAAATAAATTCTGTTGTTTATAAGCCACCCAGTCTCAGGTATTTTCTTACAGCAGCCTGGATGGACTAAGCCGCTGTCTCTGGTGAGGCCCCAAAGGACAGCAGCCCAGAAGGGCCCACTCTGGAGACAGTCCTCTGAGGATCTTGGTACACATCCCCTCCAGGCTCCCCTGCCCAAGGGCAGGAAGACATTAAGACTTCCCGCAAAACCCTCCCTGAAGACCATCAGGCAACACCAAGTGAAAGGGTAGGGAAGGACAGAGTGGTCAGGAGGGCCCCAGGGTCCCACTAAGAAGAGAACTAGCGTAAGCTTTCAAGAAAGCCTTTATGGCTGGGAAGGAGTAAGCCATAGGCACATAGACTCTGGAACAACAGAAGTAACTAGCTGTCACTTCCTTGAGCTGTGGCACTCTGAGCAAATCCCTCCTCCTCTGGGGACCTCATTATCTCCAACTGTCAAATGGGCAGGTATCAGACTAGAAGATCTTCAAGGGCTCTCTCAGCTCTATGTCTTGAAGCTAAAGCCCAGAAACACCTATGACAGGCCAGAGGAGAGGGTAGAAAACCCACGGGAAAGAGCAAGAGAGGTAGAAGCAGACAGAAGGGCAATGCACCTGGCTGACTTCCCCCACCCCACCACCAGGCCCTCTTCTGGCCCCCTTTACCACTCAGCCAGTTCCCAGAGCAGTGCCTGGCCGTAGCTGAGTGTCAGTGAAGTGAAGGAGCACGCTTTGGGAGAGAGAATGCATGAACAAAGTGGGCCGCAGCCCCTGGGGGCCAGCAGGTTCTAGGAAAGCCTCATAGGATTGGGCTGACGTGGCGTGTGAATCAATGATGTATGAACACATGAGAGAGTGAGCTGGTGAAAGAAGAACCAAGCCTGGGCAGCCACCTCCCCAGAAGGGGGGTTGGGAAGGGACAGAGCATCTGGCTAGTTCTGGAGGTGGTTCCAGGGGCTGGAGTCCAGAGGCAGGTTCTAGAAGTGGAGTCCCGAATGCATGCCAAGTGCCTAAGTCAGGAGCTAAGGTTTGGAGGGAAGCACAGAGAAGCCAAAAAACCACAGAGAGTGGAGGAGTCTGTGAAGGCTCCGTGGGCCCCCAGCTCTGTACTTTGCCGAAGCCTGCCATTACCCAACAGTTGGCTTGCTTGCCTCTGCTTGCCCATTTCCCCATTACCATCTCCCAAAGCCCCAATGTGGCCTCTCCCCTCCTTCCATCATAATTTTAATCAAATGACAGTTTATTCACCTCCTGATTGCTTTCCCTACAGGGTCTATGAGCTCTGTGACAGTAGGGACAGTGTCTGTTCAGCACTGAATGGCCAGACCCAGCCCTGGGCCTGGCACATTGGAAACACTCAGAAAATATTTCTTGAATCCAAGCAGAGGGGGAAGACCTCCAGAGGCCAGATGGTCCTTTCCGGGGCCCAGCGGGAGTCGGTCTGCTGAGGAGGGGCAGGTGGGGAGAGCCGGCTGGGCACGCTGGCTGGCACCCGTCTGCCACACCGACCATGCGCTCATCTCCCGATCCACCAGAGAGGGGGAAATCAGGCTGCAGGAGGGCTGTTTGAGGCTGCTCGGCACACTCGAGGCAGCAATGATTCTTTGTCAATGATTCTTCGCCCTGGCTGGAGGGCCAAGCCAGCATTCAAGGGAGCCTGGGAAGTCATTTCTACCAGCTTGCCTTGCCTGACATCATGCCAGCCCATTTCCCACCCTCTGCTGTGGTTAGTGATTAGGGAGCTTGCCTGTGGCTCATTCCCCATCACACAAGCCCAAATGAGCTGCATTCTTCCTCCAGTTCACACATGGAACAAAAACATCCTGGGCCTGGTTTTACTTTCCCTCATAAGCCCTTACGCTTCCCCAACCAAGGGTCCTTCTGAAATCCTAGAGGTTTGTTCCCAAGTGGTGTATTCCATACACAGCCTGAAGTGGGATTACGGTAGAGATAAATAAAAGATTAGTTTCCGAGTTTCAGGACTAAATAAAGGATCGAATTCTTGGTGATTGGGAGATAAAAGGAATTCTGGGGTTTGTTCACGGATGAACCGATTCAGAAGCAGTTTGGGGCAGTGGGTGGGACCAGGAGCTCAGTTTTCCCTGAGTCTTTTTGTGGGTCTCCCTCGCTGCCCACCCTGGCCATCTGGTTTCACTTGTGAGAAAGGCGCACGAGCTAGGGCGGCGGGCAGCTCAAGAGAGGAGGCTGGTTAGAGTGTTCAACAGGCTGGGTATTAAATCAGCGTGTCCTAGCGGAGTGCAATGCCCAGGTAACACTTCTCTGGAAGGTGTCTGTATGACAGCCATAACTGTCCAGAACATCATTAAGCTAGGACTAAGCACGAGCAGCCTCTGGCATAGGATATACTTACTGCTACTTTTCATACCACTTTAACGGTGTCTTGCTTGTCCCTGGGGCCTGATGGATTTGGTGCAGCAAATGAGAAGGAAAAGCAAGCAGAATTCTCTGAAGCAAAGACAATTGAGTATCTGAATGGGAAGGGGCATCACCAAAAACATGGAGAAAAAGAACTCAAGCAGCACCTGTGGGCCATGTAGTTGTCCAACCACCATCAGTTGATCTAAATTCTGACTCCTGACCAGGCATGGTGGCTCACGCCTGTAATCCTAAGCACTCTGGGAGGCCGAGGCGGAGGATCGCTCGAGGTCAGGAGTTCGAGACCAGCCTGAGCAAGAGCAAGACCCTCCCCCCACTAAAAAATAGAAAGAAATTATCTGGACAACTAAAAATATATAGAAAAAGTTAGTCAGGCGTGGTGGCACATGCTTGTAGTCCCAGCTACTCAGGAGGCTAAGGCAGTAGGATTGCTTGAGCCCAGGACTTTGAGGTTGCTATGAGCTAGGCTGATGCCACGGTACTCACCCAGGCAACAGAGTGAGACTCTGTCTCAAAAAAAATAAAATAAATAAAATAAATTCTGACTCCTGAAGACCAGGGAGAAATTAGGCTGTGCCCATCAAGCCCTGTTTCGGAAGGCAGGAGAGTCCAGCATGGCCTCCTTCCCACATGGCTAAAGGTACACAAGTCTCCTCTCTTAAAGTGTAAGTGTTCAGTTGGCTGAGAATTTAATGTCTGTAGGACAGAAGTCCCCACTGGTTTGGGATAATTCAGGAACTTGCTCTAGTTGGGTTTATGTTAACATGATTGTATCTGTAGTAGTAGTCGTAGTTAAGAAGAATGGACATCATTTTATCAGAATTTACAGCACTATTGTAAGTTCACATGTTAACTCATTTCATCCTCATAAGAAGCCCATAAAGTTAACAGAACTTGTTGGCTATGGGAAAAAAGGAAATGAAAGGAAGCATAATTTTTCAAAATTTGGATTTATTTTGGATTTTTAATGGGAATTCAAAATCCAGCTATCTCTCATTAAGTCATGAATTCAGCCTGAATGCTGAGGATGATGGTGACAACAATGATGATTATGACTATAAAGTAAAATAACATCATCCAAAAGTATTTTTTGCCAGTTGTCTACATTCAAGCTGCGTCATTACACATTGAAACATGAGATGAAACATTTTCATTTCCGTCTTACACACGAGTGTTTGCAAAAATCTCTATGTTTAGCAACATGCAGAAAAAAGGATCCCAAACATTACATTTGTTTTATACTTTCTACTCAGTTGATTTGGGAAGCGCATAGACAGGCAAAAACACCAGAAAGCAAGTGCTCTCTCTCTCTCTCCCTCTCTCTCCCTCTCTCTCTCCCTGTCTCTGTCTCTCTATCTCTCTGTCCCCCACCACCACCACCACACACTCACACATTCCACCTGAGCTGGAGAACCCTGGCTGAGCCCCAGCCAGCCACCTGCTGGTTGCCCTTCCTCAAGGATCCCTGTCTGAGACTCCTGGATGGAGCTGGGGAGAGCTACACATGGTCCACACAGGATAGTTAGGGATGAGCAGCATTGGCAATTTACACCCACGACACTCCCATTTACTGGGATAAGAGGGAAAGCGACTTCTTGGTGACTCCCTTACTGGTGCAGAGGCTCTGGAAACTCCAAAATGCTGCTCTATTCTACTCCTGGGGAACAACTAGCAGCAAACTGAGAACTCTGTTTATTTTTTAATTTTTAATTTTTATGGGTACATAATAGTTGTACATATTTATGGGGTACTTGTGATATTTTGTTACAAGCATACAATGTGTAATTGGGAAATCCATCACCTCAAATAGTTACCATTTCTTTGTGTTGGGATCATTCCAAATCCACTCCTCTGTTATTGCAAAATATACAATAAATTATCGTTAACTATAATCATTCTATTGTGCTACAGAACACTAGATCTTATTCCTACTAACTGTATTTTTGCACCCATTAACCAACCCCCTTTATCTCCCTCTCCCTGCTCCCATTCGCAGCCTCTGGTAAGTATCATTCTACTTTCTATCTCCATGAGATCAATTTTTTTAGCTCTCACTTACAAGTGAGAACATGCAATATCTGTCTTTCTGTGCCTGGCTTACTTCACTTAACATAATGATCTCCAGTTCCACCCATGTTGCTGAAATAACAGGATTTCATACTTTTTTATGGCTGAGTAGGATTCCATTGTGCATATATACCACATTTTCTTTATCCATTAATCTGTTGATGGACACTTAGGTTGTGCTCTATTTACTCTAACTTTTACTCTGAGCCTCCCAGCTCTGGAGCCATGTTTCTCACGGAGTGGATGCTGGATCACCTGCAGCAGAATTCCCAAGAAAGCCTGTTGAAATTGAGGATTCCTGGGTCCTATCCCAGGCATCCTGGATCAGCTCCCTGGAATGGAGCCCAGGAATCTGCATGTTGAAAAGGCTCCCCTGATCAGCATTACGCTCCGTAAAGCCTGAGAACCACTTTCTAGAGACGTAATTTGCTGGGCTGTAGTTCCTTCCATCTCTGCAGGTTTAATATGCTACTGTGCTTGAATTCAACAAGAATTCAGGGAGGGCCTGCTTCAGACTGGGCCCTAGTCGAAGTACAGGGAGTACAGCAATGACAGGGACCCGGCCCCTACCTTTAGGGAGGCTACAGTGATTTCAGTCTCACAACAGTGCCAGAGGCCAGAGGATATGTTAGTCCTCTCTTTTCACAAATTAGAAAACAGGGCTCAGAGAGTATAAGAATCTTGACCAAGGTCACACAGCTGCTAGGAGATGCGACTAGAGCTAGAAGCAATTCCTCTCATTTCAGACCCATGCTCTTTGCACCGCCCCCCAGATCATTAAAGATTCAGGTAGTAGAGTCACCATAACAGAGCTGGAAGGGTCCTTAGACAACAGACTTTTCCAGAACTATCCAAGGGGTTCTAATCATCATTTCAACTCCAACCAGTTGATAGCGATTGCCTCCATGTGTCGGGGAGGGCTCTACAGCCACATCCAGGATCACCAACCAAGATGCTGCAGTTGATGAATCACCTCTGCAGTGGGTACAGAACCAGGGAGTGGCTGCGTATGTGCCGCATATGCATGTTGGTCCTGTATATAGACAAATCCTCCTTTTTATTGATGGAGAAACTGAGGCCCAGAGAGAGAGAAGTCACCCAAGTCTCAGAGTTGGGAATGGACTAGAAAAAAAAAAATCCTAAATTCTAGTCAAGGGCTCTTTGTACTACCCAGTGCTGCCTTTTCCATGCAGCCAAGATGAGCAAACTAAGAAATGGATCACACTGCCAGGGGGCAAGGACCTTCTGGTGTTTGTGCAAAAGGCGCTGTGGAGCCCAGGGTAGGGAACAGAGGCTGAAATGGTAGGAGGACCAACTAGAGAGGCAGCCCTCCCGTTTCTTCCCTCACAAACCAAGGGGCGGGGGAGGAAGAAAGTCACATTACTAAGCCCTCACCTGTGCCAAACATTGTGCTAAATATATTAGTGATCTCATTTAATCCTTGCAACTATGCTGTGTGGAAGCTTCATTTTGCAAATGAGCAGACAGGGTGGGAAAGGTTAGGTGAGCCAGGCTCACACAACCCAAGTGGCTAAGCCAGGACAGGCTCCCAGGTTTTCGTGGCTCCACATCCCACCCAGGGCTGCACAGAGGGGGTTTAGAGCATGGGCTTTGGGGTCAAAAGGCCTTATTTTAGGTTCAAACTCTACCACATACTACCTCTGTCACTTTGGCAGATACCTTAAGCTCTCCGTCCTTGGTTTCTTCATCTGTAAAATGGGGGAGTAACAGGGCTTAGCTCAGAAGGTTATTGTTTGAGGCAGGCGCAGTGGCTCATGCCTGTAATCCTAGCACTCTGGGAAGCTGAGGCAGGTGGATTGTTTGAGCTCAGGATTTCGAGACCAGCCTGAGCAAGAATGAGACCCCATCTCTACTAAAAATAGAAAGAAATTAGCTGGACAACTAAAAATATATATAGAAAAAATTAGCCGGGCATGGTGGCACATGCCTGTAGTCCCAGCTACTCGGGAGGCTGAGGCAGGAGGATCACTTGAGCCCAAGAGTTTGAGCTTGCTGTGAGCTAGGCAGACGCCACGGCACTCTAGCCCGGGCAACAGAGTGAGACGCTGTCTCAAAAAAAAAAAAAGAAGGTTATTGTTTGGATTAAATGAAATAATATATGGGAAGTGCTCAACCACACCTAGCACATAGTGAATGCTCAATATATGGTAGCTCTTACTATTGCCCTGACACTACACTGCCCTGGACATACCACCCGGATACCTATCATACCACGCTGGCCTGAAGGTCCCACTTGGAGAAGGCCCTATTCTGAGTTCCTCTGGTTCATTTCGCTTTTCCTACAGCTGGATTTAGTACACATGCAAATGTACACAAGTCCACATACACACAGGGGAACGTACACATAATCAAGCAAGCACACATAATCACAGGAGAGCGCATCTTTGGAGATGTTAGGAGCCCTGTTAGCCACAGGCAGACTCACCTCAGAGCAACTGCCACAAGATGGCAGCCTAAGAAGTAGCCATAAATCGCAGAGCTCTTCTGAGCCCGGCCACGCCCTGGGCTTCTCCATCAGCAGGGTCTCTCTCCCAGTCTTGTTCACACAAGTGGCCGATGGCCTGCCTGTGCACAAGAACTTCTTTGGAGCACATGCTGTTTTCCTGAACTCTTCAGGGATTGTTAGCACATCAAAGCAGGGTGGTTGGAGTTTTAGCCTAAGAAAATGAGGCATCTGTGCTTTTGTTCACTCTTAGGTGCCCAAGAACAATTAATGAGTTCCTTTTAAACACCTCTTTGATGGACTAAGAGTCTCAAAAAATACACTTAAACAAAAAGGGTTAGTAAAGGGGACAACAAATAAAATTAACTACTTGTAGCTGTGATACATATGCAAATAAGGGGCTGCTGGCTAGAAACATGGCAATCTGTTTTACGTCTTCTTATGACATTTAACCTGCAAAATATGTACGTAGGTTCTAAATCTGGGCCATGTCAATAAGATGGCAGTAAAAGACAATGGTGTCTATTTTCCATTTTTGGAAATCAGATCCAAAGGACTGGTGAACTCAGAAGATCTGAGAACTCACTTCCAATGGGTTCCACTGTGTGCCAGCATCTCCCCTGACCCCTTAATCCAGGAAGGAGGGACACTTTGACCCTCCATTAGCTCCATAAATTGGTATTTATTGTGCATCTCCTTTTGCCATGCACTGAACTGAAAGCTTTACATGCATTATTTCATTGAATCTGCCTCACAAAACCTGATGCAAGTAATATAACTACTGTTATGATCCCTGACTTATAGATGAGAAAACCAAGGCTCAGCAATATTAAGTAACTTGTCTACAGTTCTTAGCCAGACTTTTTTTTTCTTGAAACAGGGTCTCACACTGTTGTCCAGGATAGAGTGCAGTGGTGTCATCATAGCTCACAGCAACCTCAAACTCCTAGGCTCAAGTGATCCTCCTGCCTCAGCCTCCCGAGTAGCTGGGACTACAGGCATGTGCCACCACACCCAGCTAATTTTCTATTTTTTGTAGAGATGGGGTCTCACTCTTGCTCAGGCTGGTCTCGAACTTCTGACCTCAAGTGATCCTCCCATCTTGGCTTCCCAAGGTGCTGGGATTACAGGCATGAACCACCATGCCTGGCCCAATACTTAATTTCTAACAATGTCATGGTCATACCTCTGCCCCACCAGAGAAGTTCTAAGAACCCATGAAGGCCCAGACGGAGGAGGGTGGGAAATGGAAGATCCATGATTTCTGCACTCAAGGGTCTTCCCATCTACCTGGGGGTAGGAACAACAGTCAGAGTTGCCACCAATGGGCTGGTGTAGTTTTCTTGGAGAAGCATCTTAGGAGAGGAGATTCTGAAAGAGGAGCTTGCATCAAGAGCCCAGGACATGGGGCTTCTTCCCATGGCCCACTTCTGCCAGAATCCCAGAACCCACTATTCTGAGTGGCAATTCACTAGAACAGGTGATGGGGGAGGACTGGGCCATGTTCTGATGACAGAGGCAGCATGATGCAACCTTGACTTGACCTTGCTGGCTACCCACGGATGTCCTGGTCCAGAGGTAACACAATCTGTCACCTTGGGCAGGAGCCAATATCAAGAACAGGGTTGGAATCATCATGTTTCCCCCTGTGAACTGCTGTGACCAAGAGAAGCACTTTCAAAGGGCAGCTGATAAAATTGCTATTTTGACCCTCCTTTTAGCTGAAAACCAGACACCATCAAAATAGCTTTTCTTTTTATTAGCTACATTATTGGAGAAATAGTAAGGGATTGATTTCATAATTGATTCTCCAAATAAAGATAATGTCTGTTGAGTAAGGAAGCCAGAGCTGACCAAGGATGGTCAGAGGTGTGTGTACACTCGCCTGCCCTGCTACACATCCGTATCTCATCTCAGAGCATGTGGTTCCCTCAGACCCCCTCATTCAGCCTGCATAGACCAGACCTCTATGCCCCCAGACTTCATGGAATGCAGAGTCATCTGAGCACGTCATCCCTGATTTCGGCTTGGAAAGCAGCAAGCTAGAATGGAGCCTCCAGCCATTATATTGACAGCCCTAAAAATGAGTAAAAAGTTCAAAATAGAGTTATTCACTCAGATATTCAACAAGCATTTATTGAGGGCCAGATAAGATGCATGCTGAGGATACAAAAAAATCTAGTCCCTGCCCTTACACAGTGTACAAACAATTATGTAAGCAAGAATAAACTACCAAAAAATAAAAAGAAGCAATTACCAAAGATGACGATAGCTTGGCTGCTGGGGTGGCAGTGAAGATGGAGAGTTCTGGTTCACAACTTGCTTATTGGTCCATTTGTACACTCAGATTATTTTAAAATCATGGAATCTTAAATCCTGGGAGGGGGGTATTAAACTGCATTCTGCAAGGCCCTAGTGATCCACGGGGCACCCCTACATGCTGTGGGCCCCTATGCCCCACTCCAACCAGAGTGACCCCACTCCCATTTATTGGGAAATCCACCAATTTTATAGATGAGGAAATTCCAGTCGATTGGCGGCAGAGCCCTCTCCTCCTCCCAGAATGCAAAAGGCGTGTGACTTTCTCGGACCAGAGCTCATTCCACTGTACGAAGCCACCATTTTTGCAACCACGGGAGCCCTTCCTCTTCCTGGTGGGCTGCCATTAGGACACAAAGAGGGGGGCACCCACCCCCACAGGCCAAGAGGCCTCACTGCCCTGTTTGTGCTCGATTCCCGGGTCATTCCTATCAACCCCGCCGGCTGTGGTGTCAGAAAGTGCAGGCTTGTGCTGAGAGCCAGGTCACCCTGAGCCCCCTGTTTATTTTCCTTCCCGGGTACATTGGTGACTCGGTGTTTGAAAAGCTCCAGCTAGGCTGAAATGAGAGTTCGCCAAAGAATGGACAGTCACCTCGAGGAGGCCTGCTGGTGATTTGGAATGTCCCTTTAGAAGGCTTTTTAATAAACTTTGTTTGTATCTGCCTTGATGAGGAACACATTTGCCTGGAACTATGCAGG
Organism: Eulemur rufifrons; assembly: GCF_041146395.1. Taxonomy (NCBI): domain Eukaryota; kingdom Metazoa; phylum Chordata; class Mammalia; order Primates; family Lemuridae; genus Eulemur; species Eulemur rufifrons. Next base: position 117,573,477 of record NC_090989.1, read on the forward strand.
GATGTTTGGTTTCAGGGCTTCCCTTCTTTGGCCTTAGAAGTTCTTGGTGGCAGTGGCTGCCTGCAGGCCCTTGGGACTCCCCTGTGGAGCGCTGACCTACCTCCAGCTTTGTCCCAGTAACTTTAGTCGTGCTACACTCCTGGCCCCTGTGTCCCTGATAAACTCCAGAGCAGAAAGTACAGGGTCAGAAGGTTTGAAAGTTCAACAGGAAAAAAGGTCCCATTACCTTTTTAAGAAGCTTCCAGGCCCAGCACTGGAATTTGTTTTTCCAATCCATCCAGCAATGCCTTTGACTCCTGCCTCTCCTGGTCCTCCACTTTTTCAGCCTACAACAGTTGTGAGAATGAATTTTAGTATCTTACACACACATTGCAGTTCCTGGTCAAGAACCCCCATTATAAAAAGGAAAACATTTAGGAGCCCATTCCTCCTACCGGACTTATCTCCCAGGCAGGAGTAAGCAATGACTAGTTACCTTCCCAGACTCCCTACTTGTGGTAGGTGCCCCCAAAACTTTGTGCTGAACTGTTGCTCTTCACAGCAATGTCCTATTTGGCCAAATAGGGATGAACACTCAGCCTCAAGTGCTCAGTGGTTTGGGGTGTGTGCACAGTGATCAACCACACTCTGGGGAAATAGTGGCAAGGTCACCCTTGCTGACATTTATTTCCATCTGCCCCTGGATGCACAAAGCAGAAGTGGTCTAAGGAAAACTGTTAGGTTGGCCACGAGTCCAGGTCAGGGGAAGGGCAGAGGCAGGGCAGAGGGTGACTTCCATGTGGCATAACTGTACTGAATGCCCACCTTGACTGACCCATTTGGCAAAAATAATAACCATATGGAGAGAGGCAGCAAGAGGAGACACAGGTAAGAAGCACACTACAATTCATTAAGGCCAAAGCCCAGGACCTGCTGGGGTCAGGGTGGTGCCAGAGGGACAGGGCTGGCCCATCAGTCTCTGCAATCACTTAGGCCTGGATTTCAAACCCAGCTCAGCTCCTTCCTGGCTGTGTGACCTTGGACAAGTTACTTAGCCTCTCTTTGCTTCATTTTCTCATCTGTAAAATGGGGATATTAATACCTTCCTTGAAGGAATATTTTTAGGGTTAGAAATAATATATGATGTGTATGCATAGAGATGCATAGAAAATAGTCTGGAAGGATAAACACCAAAGTTGGGGAAAGGAAGAAAGTGAGGAGGGGATTGAACATAGGAGAGGGGAGAGGGGCTTCCACTTTCACCAGGCAGATAAGTATAGCAGAGTCGGGAAGAGAGAGAGAGGGAAACCATGTGTGTGTGTATCTGTGCGTGTGAGTATGTATGTGTGTGTGTGTGTGTGTGTGTGTATGAGAGAGGGAGAGAGAGAGAGATTTAATACGTAATGTGTTTAACACATTGTTCTTAGTAAATGGTTAATACTATCATAGTCACTATTGTTGCTTTTCTTTTCTCAAAAAGTCCTAGGTGCCTATGGATGTAGTAAAGCCCCTTGTGGAAGTCTCTTTTGATTCTGATAGGGAACAGAGGAAGGCGTTTTGGTCAAAGGACCCCTAATCTCTTCTTTATTTCGGTTCAGAAACACCAATGGGAGAGGAAGCTGGATATGTGCACACTTGGTGGGTCACTTTATTGTTATGAAATCTGAGAGAGCACAGTTCCCCGCCACCCCCAGCAACCTATGGCTTCCCTTCCGGCCTCTGCTGGAGCCCCTCTCAGGCTGGGCTGTCGCCAGCCAGGCAGCCTGCAGTGCCTCTCTCCTGATGCCATCCTGGAGCGGCAGCCCAGATATGCGGTACGAAAACACACGGGCAGCAGCCCGTTTCATAACATCACGTGTCCAAATAAATGGAGCTGTTGACTCAGGCTAATTAGATGAGGGGCCTTTCCTAAAAAGCAATCTGTGTGAGGCTAAGAAAAACAGGATTCTCGGTGGAATTAGGCCCCTAATCCCCAGCTTCCACAGCAGAGCCATGGCCTGGAGGAACTGGGGGGCCTCCCAGAGTTACCTGGTAGGAGCTGGCCAGAGGGCTGCATTCCTGGCAGCCGCCTGCCTCCAGGATGACTCATCCTGCCTGGGCAGGAGGATGGGGGCCTCAAGGCCTCAGTGGGGCCAGGACCCTTGAGCTGTGGGCAGCAGGGGCTGCTGAAAGAGCCCCAAACTCTCCTCATTACCCCAGTTGGGCTTATTTTGACCCTCCTCAAACTGTGGCCACCCTGGCTCACTTTCCAAGTGGAAATTGATTAAAGGCAACGCTGGATTTATAGGAACCCACACACACACACACACACACACACACACCACCAGCATACAAAAGAAAGAACAGAAAAACAGGAGGGTGTGCTATAGAGCATCTGCAAAGAGGCCAGCCACCTTGCTGGGCCCACACTGCCCTGCATTTACATCTCTTACCATGGGTACCTGCGAGCAGGGACCTTGGTCAAGTCACCTCTGTATCCAGGGCTGGTTCAGATCCAACGCTTGTTCCACCTCTCAAGGCAAGCAGAGAGGTCAAGAGCATAGGCTCTGGAGTAGGACTGAGTCAAGGGTGGTCTCCACCTCCAGGCAGGCTATTTAGCCTCTAAGTCTCTAGTTGCCTCGTCTTCAAAAGGGAATAGTTGCCTTGTTGCTGCATCATAGGGTTACTGTGAGAACTAAATCAGGAAATATGTTCAAGGGCTTGGCCCCTTGCCCAGCCCACAGTAAATGCTTCATCAACAGGCTACCACTGCCTAAGATGCCTGTGGGGCTTGTGGAGGGTGGGTAGGATTTGTGGCCCCTGCCTTTACAGGCGGAGCTTACAAACTGGGGAGATGAGACAGACTTCAGAAAGGGGCCCAAGCGTCCTTAACTAAGAACCGGGGCAACTGGAGTGGTCAGGAAGGGTTTCCAGGAGGAGCTAAAATTTCTAGTGGACCATAGGGAATGGGCAGGATTCGGATAGGTAGAGAGGATAGGGGATGATGCTCAGGTGTGGGGAGCAGCAGAGGTGGAGAGCCAGAAAAGAGCCCAGCAGCAGCAGAAAGTCTGCAGATGGGCCCAGCTGGAGCAGAGTTCAGCATGTTGCTAAAGCCAGGCATATCAAACAGCTGCTCGGCCCTTGAGTGGTCCAAACAAGGCCCCTGATGGAGGTATTAGGGGCTGAGCAGGAAGTTCTGCATCAATCAAATCTCTGCCTCCCTGACTGCCACGCACGGCCAATTTGGTCCTGCCTCCTTGCCTTTGCCTATGCAGTTCCGACCACCTCCAATGCCTCCTGAGGCTCAGCCTCTCATCTGCCCCATGTATACCCAAAACTCACCTTCCCAGAAGCCTTCTGTATGGGAAGAGCATGGGTTTTGGAGTCATACTGGGCTTGAGAAAGTCATTTAACTTCAATATACTTCATCTGTGTACTCATACTTGCATATCTGTAAAATGAGGAAAATGTCTATCTCCATGGCTGTAACAAGGATGAAATTAGATAAGGTGCATAGAGTGCCTAGTTGGTGTCTGACATTCACAGGCTCTCAGTAAGCATTTGAAGTATGAATAGATTCAAAGCTATGAACCTCCAAAATTCCCTCTACACAGAAAGGCCTTCTCTCCATCCCATGAAACCCTAACACCTTCTTTATTCTCCATACTTGCTGTCGTAGACTCCGTACTGGAATGCCCTCCCTGCTGTCAGCCTCGCCAAGTCCCCTGTGGAGGTCCAATTCAGGGCCCGGCTCAGCACCCTCAGGCCTGGCATCACGTGGCCTCCTGATGGTATACCCAGGATTGTAGGCTGCTCTCTTGGAGGGCACGTCTGGCTGTCCACTCCATGGGGTCAGAAAACACTCCACCTTCCCCTGTACCCTGCACAGCACCCCGGACAAAGCTGGGCACAGGCAGCATGCTGAGCAGGGACTGCTGCTCAAATACCTTCAAAGGCAGACAGGTAACGTAAACAAGGGATAAAAGCTTGGTGGGATAGAATAGGGCACGGTGGGGTCTATGGCTAGCTGTATTTTAATTGTTTGATTGAATGGCACAAGGAAAGGCTCTGTAGAGACAGAAGTCCTGGATCACTTATTCACTGGTGACTATAGCCAGTTTAACTGGCCTCCGCTCTCTAGACTGGAGGATCCCTCACTGTCGTGCAAAGAGGCCAACAAACTCTGTCCAGGCAGCTCCCAAGCTGTGCAAAAGATCAAATGAGTCGGCACTTATAGGACCACTTTGAAAGCCCGAGGTTCCATGAAGACCTGAGGGACCGTGTTCAGAAGTCCTAACATTTTCCCCAAACCAGGCCCCAAATCTCAGATGATCAGGAACAGGTGTATGGCTGGAGAGGCTTTAAAGACTCCTGCTGCCCTGCTGGGAGCCGCCTCCTATCTCCTCAGGATCTCTGGGATCTCCGGTGGCCCTGGCTCCACAAGAGACTAGTAATTGGGTCCCCCTGGAAAACAGCAGAGGCAGCTTAGGGCAGCTGGAGGCGGGAGAAACCCTATCCCCTCCAGAGCCCTGACATTCTCATCAGCTCCCTTTCCGCCTGCCTGCCAGCCAGGCCTGCGGCTTCCTGGGACCACCTGGCTCCCCCTCCCCCGTTCCCATGGCTCCCTGCTGCTTCCCTCCCGGCCAGTGACTGGAGGTTCTCCAGGGCTGTCTTCCCTCCAAGGTCTTGGTGGCAGCTGCCAAGTGGCACAACGACCTCCTCAAAGCTTAGCTCCAGCGTCACCCTCATCACCTGGGGAAGGGGGACACTGAGCCCCCACTTGTGGCCCAACCTGTCCCCAGACAGTGAGGCCAGCTGTCACTGGTCACCAGGAGCACAAGCTGCCCGTGAGCAAATGTGTCCGTTGGCTTCACATCAAAGATGATACTATGATAGTTACCAGGGCTCAGGCACCTGCTATTGCCCGGCACTTTCCAAATGCTCCCAACAGCTCCAAGAGGCAGTGTTGTTATACCCATTTTTCAGATGGAGAAACTGCAGCTATGAGAGGTTAGGTAACTTGCCAAGAGGCAGAAACAGAATTCACTCCCAGTTCTGACTACAAGCTACATGCCTGTGCTATCGAAAGGCCTCATGTGTTCACTTTGCAAACTTACCAAGTACCTACCAAGTGCCAATCTCTGTTAGAACATGGAGAATATAATGGTGTTCAAAACAGATACAACCCTTGCCTGCATAATGTTTATGGGGTAAGAGGAGAAACAGACACTAAGGTGAAATCAGAGAAAATATAAGAACAAATAGTGACAAACACTGTAGGAGAACTGAGTCCAGAGGCTCTGCCCCATGTGGGATTGGGGGAGGCTTCCCAGGGAAGTGTCCCTTAAGCTGAATGCTGAGGGATGAATGGATGTTACCTGGGAGAAGCTGGGGAGCTGAGCGGCGAGTGGGCGGGAGGGAGTGCTTCCAGATGCAGAGGACAGCACGAGTTAGGAAGGAGAATGACAGGAGCCGAAACACCAGCCTGGCTGGAGTGCAAGGGACCAGGTGAAAACGCCTCAGAAGAGGCTGCAGAGCCAGACCAGCCTGGGCTTTATGGGCCAAGTTTGCTGTCCCCTCAAGCCACTGGAGCAAAAGCATAAGGTCGCACCTTCCAAGGCCCGCACCAGCCACAGTGTGGAGATGGACTGTTCACACGCACGCACACACGCATGCAAAGGCCTCATGCCCTCGTCAATCCAGTTACTCCCCTTTGAGCATCGAGGCACCTGTGGGCCAAGCTCCCCCTCAAACCCACATCCTGGACTAGAGCCCTTGCCCTGTCCAGCGCAGGTCAGGACCTAACAAGCTACTCTGTACAGAAACATCCTGAACAACCCCACCTGGGTGGTCAGAGACTTGTCACCTCTAAGCCAATGCAAGCAGCAGGCCCCAGAGACAGTGTGACTGAGATTAGGTTCACTGAGTTTCACAGTGTGAAGCTGAAACCCTCTGCACGTGCAAAGTGACAATCTTACGGGTTTACTTTTTTCTGCAGACTTAAATGTCTCTATCCTCTTTAAACTAGCCAACTTTCATCACCATCAAAAGTCTATACTACAGGTGAATGGGGCTGTAAAGAAAGGACTTGGTGTGGTGCCACCACTTCTTCCGCCTCTGGTCTCTGCACCTTTCACAGTGTCCAGCAGCACTGCGCTGGGACAGGCACAGCCTCTGTGGTCCATTGGGCCACTGTGAGGAGGGCCCAGGGAAGAATGTGCCATTTTCAGTGGAAAATAAGTGGCAGTGACTAATTATGATGACTTTGTACTTTGGATCTGGATTTGCTGCACCTTTCTTTATAGTAAGACACCAACTGCTTAAGAAATAGGATGTTTTAGTTCATCCATTTAACAGATACCAAGAGTGTTTTAAGTGATGTGATCTCTTTGAAAAATGGATCAAACTCTAGATATGTTTGTAAATAAACTTATGACATGTAAAAAATCTATATTATGCATACATTCATTATCCTATTCTTTCAACTTTACATTCGAAAATTTTTTAAGGTTGGGGGCACCTGCATTACTTTTTTTTTTTTTCCTTTTTGAGACAGGGTCTCACTCTGTTGCCCAGGCTGAAGTGCAGTGGCATAATCATATAGCTCACTACAGCCTCGAACTTCTGGGCTCTGGGCTCAAGCAATCCTCCTGCCTCAACCTCTCCAGTAGCTGGGACTACAGGCATGCACCACCATGCTCAGCTAATTTTCTTGTTTTTTGTAGAGACAGGATCTCACTATGTTGCCCAGGCTGGTCTCAAACTCCTGGCCTCAAGTGATCTTCCTGCCTCGACCTCTCAAAGTTTTGGGATTACAGGCGTGAGCCACCACTCCCAGCCTACATTACCTTTATGGAAGATAATTTGTCAATATCTGTCAAAATCACATGCATGAACCCTTTAATCCAAAAATTCCACTTCAAGGATGATACTCACACATTTGCAAAATTAGATATATTTTCTAAAGGAAGATCTCATGTACACATCTGATTCTAACTGCATAAAAGGATACACAAGAAGCTGGTAATTAATACTGGAAGCCTGTGAGGAGAAAATGACTGGTTAGGAAATGGGATGGGAAAGACTCGTGTACTTTTAAAACTTTGAACCCTGTGTCTATACTACCAATTCAGTAAATTAGGAGATATATGTGCAATGGAATACTACCTGAGAAAAAATAGGAATGAATGAACTATGGATGCACTCAATGAAATGGATGAATCCACAAAATACTATGCTGTGCAAAAGAAGCCAGATACAAAAAACAGAGCATAGAGTATAATTCCACTTACATGAAACTCTAGAAAGACAAACCTAATCCATAGTGGTAGAAAGCAAATCAGTGGCTGTCAGGGCTAAGGGTAGAGTGAGGGATTGACCAGGAATTTGCAAAAAGAGCTTTTTGGGGTGACAGGTGTTCTATATCCTGACGAGGAGTTCATTGTATGAGTGTACAAACACGTCAAAACTTACCAAAAGGTACACTTAAAATGGGTGTATTCTATTATACGAAAATTATATCTCAGCAAACATTTTTAAAAAGAAAACTATATGTGTGTGATATAAATCAATAAGCAAAGAGTTTCAAAACAACAAAAACTCTATATTAAAAGCCTAGTGGCCGGGCTTGGTGGCTCACGCCTGTAATCCTAGCATTCTGGGAGGCCGAGGCGGGAGGATCACTTGAGGTCAGGAGTTCGAGACCAGCCTGAGCAAGAGTAAGACCCCATCTCTACTAAAAATAGAAAAAATTAGCTGGGCATGGTGGCTCGTGCCTGTAGTCCCAGCTACTCGAGAGGCTGAGGTAGGAGGATCACCTCAGCTCAGGAGTTTGAGGTTGCAGTGAGCTAGGCTGATGCTACTGCACTCTAGCCCAGGTGATAGAATGAGACTCTGTCTCAAAAAAAAAAAAAAAAGAAAGAAAGAAAGAAAAAAAAAAGAGCCTAGTGGGAAAGACACTTGCATAATGAGCCTGAGCTTCCAAGAAAAGGATGGTTAGAAGAATAGTCACAGGAATTTGCAGGTCCAATCTGCCTGGCTGTACCCAGTCAAGCCCAAATTATTTTAAAAATCAGATTTTCTTTTATCAGTCTGACAAATAATCTTGAGGACCTGACTTGGACAGAAGCAGACCCATGGGTTGGTGGCTACTCCTGACTTGCTGTATGTGCTTGTCAGCAGATGATCTCTGCCCCCGCAGCTTGAACCAGCAACCACTCACAAGGGAGGAGCAGCCCGTCTGCCAGGTCAAGTTCCTTAGACCTGGTAGGACTCTTAGAGGTTCTCCCATGGTGAGGTTCATGCAACCATCACCATGAGAGATGGCCCAATTATTCTGAGCAGGTTCTTCCCCACTGCCCAGCAGAAGCCACTACCCCATCTCTCAGTGACACTTGCTGTCCCTTCCAGAGCATCAACAGCCTGAGCAGAGGGCCAAGACAAAGTTCTGCTTTCCTTCAACTCCTAGGATGGCTGATGCCAGTCTGGACATCAGATGGGCAGGAAAAGATTCAGGACCCAAGACCCTGGCTACAGAAGCCAGGGAGAAGCCATAGGGACCTCAGGTTCTGCCAGGATCGGAGACACAGTTCTAAGACAAGGGTAGCTATAGGTTGTCCCCAGAGGCCAGGATCCTCATCCCTCCCTCTTCTCCCTCTCCCCCTATAAACATGTTCAGATTGTTCTCATCAGATATGTGCGTGTGTGTGTGTGTGTGTGTGTGTGTGTATATATATATGTCAATGTATATGTATCATCCCTGAACACCCCCTACTACTCTTTCTCTCCACTCTCATCTAGTCATCTTAAGAAAATTGTGTTCACTGTCTACACTTCCTCACCTCCCTCACTAACTGCAATCTGGCTGCTACACTACTCTCCTCACCCCAATGTCATACAAACTATTAAAATAATGTCATTGATAAAAATATTCATAGCAGCTTTATCATAATATGTATCCAAAAACTGAGTACAGCTCAAGTGTCTAACAATAGGAGAATGGATAAACTAACTGTGTTATAGCCAAACAATGGAGTACTACTCAGCGATAAAAACAAACTACTGATATACACACAACATGAATTAATCTCATAATCATTATGCTGAAAGGAAGAAACTTTACCCAAGAGAGTACACCTGGTAATAACTCATTTATATAAATTTCCAGAATAGGCAAAATTCGTCTATGGGGGAAAATATCAAAAGAGTGGTTGACTCTGAGCAGGGACAGGAATTGCCTGGGAAGGGACAGGAGGAAGCTGCCTGCAGAGATGGTAATTTTCTTTATCTTGACGGGGATTTACCTCGCACAGATGTATGCATTAATTAAAACTCATGGAATTGTAGTTAGGATTGCTTACTGTATTTAGGGAGAAAAAGAATCATAAACAAATATTTAATTCTAATGATATGCATGCTGAACTGTTTAGGAGTGAAGTATATTAATGTCTGCAACTTATATTGAAATATATTAAAAAACAAGATAAACGAATAGAAAGATAGGTAAATGAATGGATATAGAATAAATAAAAATATGGCAAAATGATCATTAGAATCTGGGTGATTAGTGTACATATTATGGTTGAAGATATTCATAAAGAAAAGATGGGGAGATGTCACTGTCAATAACTTCCTAAATGCTAAATTAAGTGGAATCAGAGAAACCTGGGTTCAAATCTGGACATGTCCATTTCCTCCCTGTCCAATCTGGGACAAGACTTAAACTTGCCAAGCCTCAATATCTTAATGAATGGAAGAAAGTTGATAAATAATTTTTGTGTTGTGGGGTTCTTGTGAAAATGATACGAGAGAACATATGCAAAAGGCTTAGAAAGGTTCATTGTGACCCAAAGCTATAAAAAAAAGTCTCCCTTACAAACTCACAGAAATTCTAGATTAAAAAATAACTAACAAAAATTTTCGATTGTTTTCAATTTCTACTTCTCAAGAAAGAGAAATCCCTAGATACCAGAAATAGAAGGAATTGAGATCCAGAGGCCAGATAGGAGCAGGGGGCTGGTAGACTGGAAAATACCCCCTAAAGTTGAGAAGCTTCAGTTCTAACCTTCTCACAGGGACAAGACACAGGGTGTTGGGATTGCTCAAGGTAAGGTAGAAGTGAAAATCCTATACAAAGTCAGGACTTTTGAAGAACTGCCCCTTTAGTGAAAAGAGGCTAGAAAAACTTCCCCACCAGCCCAGAGACATAGCAATAAAGCTTGTCTCTTCCTGGTCTCCCATTAGAAATCAAAACAGTAAGCTTGCACCAGGAGATGGTTTGGAGTTGACTTATACCACCCAGATGGTACAGTAATCTCTAGTCAAAAAACTGACAAATAGGCCAGGCGCGGTGGCTCATGCCTATAATCCTAGCACTCTGGGAGGCTGAGGCAGGAGGATTGCTCAAGGTCAGGAGTTCGAGACCAGCCTGAGCAAGAGTGAGACCCCGTCTCTACTAAAAATAGAAAGAAATTATTTGGACAACTAAAAATATATATAGAAAAAATTAGCTGGGCATGGTGGCACATGCCTGTAGTTCCAGCTACTCGGGAGCCTGAAGCAGGAGGATCACTTAAGCCCAGGAGTTTGAGGTTGCTGTGAGCTAGGCTGACGCCACAGCACTCACTCTAGCCCAGGCAACAGAGCGAGACTCTGTCTCAAAAAAAAAATTTTTTTTTTTAAATTAGCCATGGTGGCACACACCTGTAGTTCCAGCTACTCAGGAGGCTGAGGCAGGAGGATCCCTTGAGCCCAGGAATTTGAGGCTGCAGTGAGCTATAATTGCACCACTGTACTCCAGCCTGGTGACAAAGCAAGACCCTGTCTCTAAAAAGATAATGATAAAAAAAATAAACAAAAAATAGATCCCAGGGTGATTAAACCTCCAGGGCACCTGGCAAAACCAAATAAAATCTCCCTGTAGGTCCATTCCTACAACTCAAGCAGCACAGGATTCTCACAGGGAGAGAAATCACCAATGAAAATGGAAAAACATACAAAGAAAAATTTGCCATGAATAAAGAGTTTGCAGATGCAACGAATAAGAGAAATGAAATTGTAAGAGCTTCTGATAATTGAACAATCTGAAAGACCATAAAATAAGTATGTTTAAAATAATAAAAGTAAAAAAGAGAAGAAATAGAAACCATAATGAAATATCAGCCAGGTTTTTAAAGGAACCAAATAAAACTTCTAGAGATGAAAAATATAGTCATCAAAATTAAAACTTTAATGACTATATAAAATTATAGAATTTGATGGAGCTGAAAAAAAAAAACTAGTGAATTAGAAAATATCTATGAGGAAATCACCCATAAGATTGCACAGAAAGGTAAAGCAATGAAAGTATGAAAAATAATTAAAAGAAAAGGAGAAGAAAATAATAAGATTTGACAAACTTGTAATAGGAAAGAGCAAAAAGAATTAGAAAGATATAATATTAAAAGATATAACCATCAAGAATTTTCAGTTATAAAGAAAAACACAAATCCTCATAAGGAACAATCACTTCAATTCCCAAGCATTTTAAATATAAATAATTCCATGCCCAGACACATCATGGTAAAATTGCAGAACACCAAAACGAAATCTTAAAATCAACTGGAGAGAGGAGATACATCGCCTACAAAAGGACAATTAAACTTACCACAGACTTCTCAATAGCTACCACAGATGCCAAAAAATAATGGAATATTCCAAGTGCCTTCCACATGCAGAGGAAAAATAACTGTCAACTTCAGTGTTCTATATTCAGTTATAGTGTCATTTAAGAGGAAGAATGAAATAAAACAACTTTAATCAAAGATCAACTACTCATAGACCTTTGGTGAAAGCACTGTGAAAGTATGTACTGCAAGAAGAAGGAACTTGAACTCAGAAGGAAGGAATGGGTGAGCAAAGAAAATGTAAACATGTGGCTGGGCGCGGTGGCTCACGCCTGTAATCCTAGCACTCTGGGAGGCCGAGGTGGGCGGATCGTTTGAG